>NC_141181.1:8590000-9840000 GCF_055505025.1 Bos grunniens | reverse complement strand
TTAAAGTGGCATGATGTTCAGCAGTGGTCTGCCTTCAACTCAGCTCACCCCGCTCCACACTTTCCATGTGTCATCAGAGGACACTGTTCTTTTCAAAGTTAAGAGCAATGAAAGGATTCTACTTGTTTCATCAGAAATCTACCCGACATGAGGAGGAGGAAGGCAAGAGAGAAGAGAAAAAAAAAAAAAAAGGATTGTTTGGGCATTTCCACCGCACCCCCCACCCCCCGCCCCCCCGGCCCCAGACCAGACCACAACAAGTATTTTTCTATCTCCCGATAGATGAAACTCTTCAGTAAAGAAGGGGAAAGTAAATAAGAGGAAGAACTGTAATTCTTGAGCTGGTGCCAGTTTACAGTATTTAAAAAAAAGCATCTGCGCCACAGCTTGGCAGCCGGCCATATTTACAGTAAGCTATCTAGTGTTTTGCCCAAAGGGAAGAACAAAGGACTCAGTGTAGTGCTGCTGGGCTTGTGTGCTTCAAATACTGTGGAGGGAAGGAATGCCTCCCCACACGCAACAGACCCTCTCCTCTTTACAGCTCTCTCTCCTCAATGACTCTCAAATTATAGTCACAAGAGCCTCCAAAAGGGCAAGAGAAAGCTTCCTGGGCTAAGAGTTTTTGCTGAAACTTTAAAGAACCAATTATTTTATTTGCTGAGATAGATTATCTATTAAATAAATAGGTTGAACTTTCAAATTTCCAAAGCTTACAAGCACATGATGTTTAACAAGATAGGCGGGTTCTTGTCTTTTGAGAACAGTTAAACATGAAACTTAGCTATGATTTTCTTGGTGAGATTGAGTATCTATATTTTCCATTATATTATGACACATATTTAGCTGATAAAATGAACAGAATGTCACCAGGAAAATTACATCTATTTTAATAGAGGGCATTCCCACTTTGTTTCCAGAAGTAAAAATTTAAAGTGACAGTTTTATGACCAGCATAAAAATCAACAAAAACTCTTCTCCCCCGAGTGACACTTCTTTTGAAACTATGCCCAAATACAACATAAATAAATGAAGATGAAGCCAGTTTCTATTTCTTTATGTCTATGGTTACATATTTGCTTGAGCCAAAAAAAAAAATTTATTTTAAATATCAATGTGGTGGGACTACATGCCTGATTTAACTTTTAGTTTCCTTATTGACATTCTAAGTGGAGAAGGAAGACAAGAGAAAGTTGAATAAGTGTAATAGACAGACTATTAGGTAATGCAAACTGCTGAGGAGAAAACACAAAGAAGGAATGGGAGCCATGAGTCGGTGGAGCAGGAAGAAGGGGGGTGCAATTTTAGGGACGGCGTCTGGGAAGGTATGTCTGGAGTTGTAAGAGGCAATCAACCCTCTGGGTATCACCAGCACACAATGAGGTTTCTGAAAGAATCAGCAAGTCTTCTAGAAGACTGTGAAGCTAGCTCTTCCCAAAAGGAGGAGGGAGAACAGTAGAGAACCTCTTCTTTAAACAGTGCTGATCCCAAAATGAGACAAAGGAGCTCGTGCAAGGACCAAAGGAATTTAGAGGGAAACAAAGCAGATGAAAAAGGGAGAGGAAAAGCCATGGACAGCTGCGAATGATGTGGAGAGAAGAGGTTTTGAGGCAGTGGCCTAAATATTAATGATAATAATCAGTAGCATAGCTGAACATTAGACATTTGGAAAGAGAGTCTGTATAAACTCTTGCAGCCTGGAAGAGGCTTCTCAGGAGAGTCTGAGTAGCTACGAAGAGGAATCACCGGGATACTTCTACAGCAGGGTAGTTTACTGAGATTTTATTTTTGTTCTGTTTCCAGTGTTTTGTTTTGTTTCCTTCCTTGTGGGGACAGATGGGGGAAGGAAATTTTCTGGGACACAGGCTGTTGGGCTTCCCAGTACCCAGGAAAATAGCAGGCCCCAAGAGATAAATGGGTGTGTGCTGCGTTGCAGACTATGCTGACCTGGCACGGAAATCCTCATGTCACCTTGAAGGGGTGATGTGGATCTGGACAAGACACACCAGATACATGAGGGGAAAGCATAGACTGACAGCTGGAGGACCTCCCCATATGTCCTAAGCGGTAAAACCTCTGGGTCTTTCACATCAGCCATGGAGGAAGTTAAAGGAATAATAATGAGTATGAACGAGGAGGATCCAATTTCCTTCCAACCTGGTTGTTTAGGAGCTCTTGGGAAAGAGAAATGTAACTTTATGGCAACAATAAGAAAACATTCATACCCATCACAGTAGCAAAAATTTTAAACTCATTAATAACAGTGTGGGCAAGAATGTGAAACCGGAAGGACCCTCATAGACAGCTGGTAGGGCTATAAATTGTAAAAGACCCTGGCAACAACTAGAATATAACGAAGACAGGCACAGTCCATGCCGTGTCAATTTCCTTTACAGGAATAGATCCAGAAAAATGGTTGTCTCTCTGTACACAGAAACGCATAAAAGAATTCATTGCATCATGGTTTAAAGAAAAATTACAAGGCATTTTCATCAAAAGGAAACGAAACAAATTATGTTTATATAATAGGATACGAAAGAGCAATGAAAACGAATTCATGGGATCAATCTGCACCAGCAAAACCTGAAAAAAAAAAAAAAAGAAGAAAAGAAAAGATGAACAAACAATGCAAGTTACAAAAAAAAAAAAAACCTGAAAAATAAATATGGGCTTCCCTGGTGGTCCAGAGATTAAGAATCCACACTTCCATGGTTTTATCCCTGGTAGTGGATCTACGATCCTGTATGACCTGAGGTGCAGCCAAAAAAATAATAACAATACACAGTATAATACAAAGAGTAAAAGCTGGAAAACGACACTAGTGGGAGAGTGAGCATCTAATGAAAAAGGACTGGGAATTAAATCTTACCCCATAAGTTAATTATATGTCTAAATTTAACTGTAGAAAATCTAGATTTGTCTTTTGGAATATGCATATTATTTTTTTTATATAATTTCTATTTAGAAATTCGATGTAAATCAAGTTTTCTTTATGCCAGTCTCAGACAGGGGTGGCCAAGAATTCATCAGGGAATCCAGGCAAGTTTATGGGGTCTCTCCACCTCTGCATGAGGAAGGGAAGGTGTCAATCCTGGTAGTGCAAACGGGCAGAGCAAATCCTCCTGCGTAAAAGCAACGTGCGCGGGAAGCTCACCCTCCCACTGGAGGCAGGCTGTCTCTACTCTGCAAAACAAGGTCCTGTACCAGTGAAGTACCAGCAGAATGCCTAGGTGCAATCTGTAAAAAGATCTAAGAAACCGTCCCTTTGGAACAACTATCTGGGCTTCTATTCAGAAACAAGAGTTGACAAGAGATGACAGGCCAATTCTGAAATAAAAGAAAAACAGGATTGTACAGCGTTCTCCCATATTATCTACTAGACAAGCAACTTCAATTTTCTCTGGATGCCAATGATAAAGAGAAAGATGAGATGCCATGAAGGGTTCAAAGAATAATCGGAAAAACCTATTTCAAAAGCTTGAGGATATTCAGAAGCAAGATAACATTAAGCTGGGCCTCCGTACTTAAGTCTTCCTCACAGATGCACACTTATTAAGCCCATATTTCAGGATGAATACACTTTAATACCAACTAATCCTCTCCTTTCACCTAATTTAGAAAACAAAAATTAAAGATTATATGCAAAAGTTCATAAAAATAGATTTAGATGATTTTTATATTATTCGAAACGACACATGGGAAATTTAGATATCTTTTTAAAACACAGTGATTTAGGGTAAATATAGGACCAGTGCTACTCGGTACACACATAAACTTTTTCCTTTGTTTTTATTGAGATATCATTCATATGCCATACAGCTTGTGTTTTTATAGTATGCAATTCAGTGATTTTGAGTATATTCATGAAGTGATACAATCACTGCCTCTAATTAATTCCAAAATATTTTTAACACCCTCCAAAATACTCTACACATTAGCAGTCCCTCCCACACTCCCTTCCCCACCCTTCCACTCCCTCTCTGCCATCCATCTGTAGGCCCTGCCAACCACTAACCTATGTTCTATGTCAGTGGAACTGACTACTCAGAACACTTCAAATAAACGGAATCGTACAATATGCAGCCTTTGTGCCTGGCTTCTTTCATTTGGCATAAAGACTTCAAATCTCACACATGTTGTAGCAGTATTAGTACTTCCACTCCTTTTTACGACTCTGTAATATTCCACGGTATCACTGTACAACACGTGTTTATTCATTTCTCAGCCAATGGACTTCTTGGTTATTATGAAATAACACTATGAGGAAAACTCATCTGTAAGTTTTTGTGTTAACATAAATATTTTCAGTTTTCTTGGAATTTCTGGGTCATATGATAATTCTTCGTTTAACCTTTTGAGGACTGCCAGATTTTTTTCAAGAGTTTCACTATTTTCCATTCCTATCAGCAAAGCATGAGAGTTCCCGTTTACCACATCCTCAGCAACACTTGTTATCCTCTGTTTAACTGTAGCTGTCTTAGTGGCCATGAACTGGTAATTACTAATAATATTGAGCATCTTTCAGCACAAAGATTTTTAGAAGAATAATATAGCTTATATTGATTTAACAAGTGCTGTTAACAATAATAAATTAGTTAACTCATATATAACAGTTTCCTTTCATAATTCAGTTCAGTTGCTCAGTCGTATCCGACTCTTTGCGACCCCATGAACCTCAGCACGCCAGGCCTCCCTGTCCATCACCAATTCCCAGAGCCTACCCAAACTCATGTCCATCGAGTTGGTGATGCCATGCAACCATCTCATCCTCTTTCATCCCCTTCTCCTTCTGCCCTCAATCCCTCCCAGCATCAGGGTCTTTTCCAATGAGTCAGCTCTTCATATCAGATGGCCAAAGTACTGAAGTTTCAGCTTCAACATCAGTCCTTCCAATGAACACCCAGAACTGATCTACTTTAGGATGGACTGGTTGGATCTCTTTGCAGTCCAAGGGACTCTCAAGAACCTCCCCCACACCACAGTCCAAAAGCATCAGTTCTTCGGTGCTCAGCTTTCTTCACAGTCCAACTCTCACTTCCATACATGACTACTGGAAAAACCATAGCCTTGACTAGATGGACCTTTGTTGACAAAGTAATGTCTCTGCTTTTTAATATATTATCTAGGTTGATCATAACTTTCCTTCCAAAAAGTAAGCGTCTTTTAATTTCATGGCTGCAGTCACCATCTGCAGTGATTTTGGAGCCCAAAAAAATAAAGTCAGCCACTGTTTCCACTGTTTCCTTTCATAATTAGACTTAACTAATATTTACATAGTCAATGAGTATTTTTTCTGAGTAAGGGAACTGTTAGAAGATCAAAAAGTAAATCTTTAAAAAGTATATATACTGATATAAGACTTTAAACATTTATATACTTATGAAATGTATACATGTATACACTATAACATGCATACACTTTGTTATTCTTTAGCAAAAACGGTTGATCAAAGGGAACACTAGTGTAAGAATAAAATTTGGAAAAACCAGTTTAATATGTTGTATCGCAAAGCAGAAAATGGTTGTAAGTAGCTAGCCTCGTTGCTCAAATGCCATTTATTATTTCTCTAGAAAAATTATGATTCTAAACAATCATGAAAAGTTTCATTACTTGGCAACAGTTTTAAAATTGCTTTGAAATCACTTCTGTGACCTATGTGCTAGACCAAAATAAAACATTAATGTAAACTATATGCAGAAACACCCAGTATGAATTTTAAGTACTAGAAGGCATACTTCCCCATATGACACCATACATTACTGGCCACACTCATGACATTTAAGACCTCTGTACAATAAAAGCTAGGATGGAGACTGATGTTTAAAACATTGAAACTAAAATCAAAATGTTGTGATTTTTCAAAATCTAAAAGGAGAAGTTGAAAGCTCAAAGTACCGCTGACAGTCACAAGTAACTCATTCAAGCTATGATATTCAACTCATTCAGGGAATGCTCACTTGATCATTCAGCAAATGCTGCCATAGCTTTTCCCAGTGGAAGTACCACACCCATTCAGTGAATGTTGTTAGTATTCCGTGTGTATGTTTCAGGTGTTCAGGTCTAACCACTAAATCCCCCTAATATACCTTGTGTTTCTAGCCTTAATATATCGGTTCATGTAAGTTTCCCTGTCTGGAATTTTCTTTTCTCCAGTCTTCTTTTTCTACACCATTGCCATCTAACTGCATCCAATACAAACTCCATAAAGTTTACATAAAGCTGTTGGTGTAACTATTTCCTCCACTGAACAGTTAGCTATACCAAATACCAGTTGGGGCAATTACATTCACAGGTAGGTAAGAGGAGCTGGGTTTTGAAGAACCAAGGATGACGCCTACAGTTCTCATTTGTTCGACTATGTAGGACACACCCCTTTTCCCATAAACATTTATGAAGCTGGAAGCAGGACAAAGAACAGCCTCCAAATTAGAGGGCACAAGGGTAGCTGCACAAAGGACCTGGAAAAGGTCCTTTCCCAGGACCTCTGAATGAATTCGCTATTATGTATTCATTCATTTATTCAACATTTTTTTCACCTCTTCCTAAGTGGACCCTAAGGATAAAAATGGGGCTTCCCTGATGGTCAGCGATTAAAGAATCCACCTACAATGCAGGAGACACAGGAGATGTGGGTTCCATCCCTGGGCTGGGAAAATTCCCTGGAGGAGGAAATGGCAACCCATTCCAGTATTCTTGCCTGGAAAATCCCATGGACAAGAGGAGCCTGGTGGGGTACAAGTCCATGGGGTTGCAAAGAATCAGACATAACTGAGTGACTTGCATGCATGCAAGGATAATGATAGCAAGATGGAACATATATTTAATCAATATTTAATATTAGCCAAAAACTTACCATATAACAGTTGCTCCACATCTCCACTGTTACAGTTGCACCTTGGAGATACTGCGGGTTCAGTTCAGATAACCCAATAAGTGAGTCATACGAATTTCTGGGTGTCCCAGGGCACATAAAAGTTATGTTTACACTATAGTTTTTAAGTGTGCAATAGCATTTTGTCTAAAAATATGTACATTTCTTAATTTTTAAATATTTTACTACTAAAAAATGCTAACCAACATCTGAGCTATCAGAGAGCCAGAATCTTTTTGTTAGTGGCAGATTTTGCCTCAATGTCTATGGCTGCTGATTGACCGGTGTTGCGGCTGCTCAAGGTTGGGGTGGCTGTGACAATTTCTTAAAATAATATCACAATTAAGTCTGCTGCCTCAAATTGACTTTTCCTTTCATGAACAATTTCTTGGTAGCACGCAATGTAGTTTGATAGCATTTATTCACAGTAGAACTTCTTTCAAAATTGGAATCAAGCCAACATAGTACGTCTGCTATATTTCAGTTAAGAAATGAAATCAATCCTTTCAAACCCTACCACTGTTTTATCAACTAAGTTTGTGTAATATTCTAAATTCAGTGTTCTCATTTCAACAATCATCACAGCATCTTCACCAAGAATAGACTTTCATCTCAAGAAACCATTTTCTTTTCTCATGAATGAGGCAATTCCTCATCCATTAAAGTTTTATCATGAGAATTCAGTCAACTCTTCAGGCTCTACTTCTATTTCTCCTGCTATTTCTACAACATCGGCAGTTTCTTCCTTCACCAAAGTCTTGAACCTCTCAAAGTCATCCATGAGGATTCAGAATGAACTTTTTCCCAACTCCTGTTAATGTTGATATTCTGAACTCTTCACACAAATCACAAACATTCTTAATGGCATCTAGAATGGTGAATTGTTTCCAGAAGGTTTTCAAAACTGACTTTGCCCAGATCCATGAAGGAATCATTATCTATGGCAACAAAACTGCTCCTTGATCCATGGGCTGCAGAACAAAAATGTGTTTAGTTCAGTCACTCAGTCGTGTCAGACTCTTTGCTACCCTATGGACTGCAGCTCACCAGACCTCCCCGTCCATCACCGACTCCTGGAGCTTACTCAAACTCATGTCCATTGAGTCGCTGATGCCATCCTACCATCTCATCCTCCGTCGTCCCCTTCTCCTCCTTCCTTCAATCTTTCCCAGCATCAGGGTCTTTTCAAATGAGTCAGTTCTTCAAATTAGGTGGCCAAAGTATTGGAGTTTCAGTTTCAGCATCAGTCCTTCCACTGGATATTCAGGACTGATTTCCTTTAGGATGGATCTCCCTGCGGTCCAAGGGACTCTCAAGAGTCTTCTCCAACACCACACATCAAAAGCATCAATTCTTCGGCGCTCAGCTTTCTTCACAGTCCAACTCTCACATCCATACATGACTACTGGAAAAACCAAAGCTTTGACTAGACAGATCTTTGTTGGCAAAGTAATGTCTCTGCTTTTGAATATGCTATGTAGGTTGGTCATAACTTTTCTTCCAAGGAGAAGGCGTGTTTTAATTTCATGGCTGCAATCACTATCTGCAGTGATTTTGGAGCCCAAAAAGATAAAGTCTCTTACTGTTTTCACTGTTTCTCCATCTATTTGCCATGAAGTGATGGGATGAGATGACATGATCTCAGTTTTCTGAATGTTGAGCTTTAAGCCAACTTTTTCACTCTCCTCTTTCACTTTCGTCAACAGGCTCTTTAGTTCTTTGCTTTCTGCTCTAAGGGTGGTGTCATCTGCATATCTGAGGTTACTGACATTTCTCCCAGCAATCTAGATTCCAGTTTGTGCTTCATCCAGCCCGGTGTTTCTCATGATTTATTCTGCATATAAGTTAAATAAGCAGGGTGACAATATACAGCCTTGACGGACTCCTTTCCCAAATTGGAACCAAGTCTGTTGTTCCATGTCCAGTTATAACTGTTGCTTCCTGACCTGCATACAGATTCTTCAGGAGGCAGGTCAGGTGGTCTGGTATTCCTATCTCTTTCAGAATTTTCCACAGTTTGTTGTGGTCCACACAGTCAAAGGCTTTGGCATAGTCAATAAAGCAGAAGTAGATGTTTTCTGGAACTCTCTTGCTTTTTCAATGATCCAACGGATGTTGGCAATTTGATCTCTGGTTCCTCTGCCTTTTCTAAATGTGTTAGCAGATGTGAAAACATTAATCTTTCCCTACATCTCACCTTCATCAGAGTTCTTGGGTGACCAGGTACATTGTCAGTGAGCAGTTATATTGTGAAAGAAATCTTTTTCTCCCAGCATTAGGTCTCAAGAGTGGGATTAAAATACTCAGTAAACCATGCTGCAAACAGATGTGCCCTCATTCAGACTTTGTTGTTCTATTTATAGAGCAAAAGCAGAGTAGATTTAGCATAATTCGTAAGGGCTATAGGATTTTTAGAATGGTCGGTGAACACTGGTTTCAACTAAAGTCACCAGCTGCATTAGCTCCTAACAAGAGTCAATATACACTTAGGCTTTAAAGCCAGGCACTGACTTCTCCTCTCTAGCTATGAAAGTTCTAGATGGCATCTTCTCCCAAAAGAAGGCTGTTTCATCTCCCCAAAATCTGATGCCTAGTGTAACTACTTTCATTACTTATCTTGCTTAGATCTTCCAGATAACTTGCTGCAGCTTCTACATCAGCACCTGTTGCTTCCCCTTGCACTTTTATATTAGAGAAGTGCCTTCCTTCTTTCCTGAAACTTCACCAACCAACTCTGCTGGGCTTCAAACTTTTCCTCTGCACTTCCTCACCTCTCTCAGCTTTCAGAAAATGGAAGAGAAGGCCTTTGATCTGAACTAGGCTTTGGTTTCAGGGAATATTGTGGCTCGTCTGCTCTTCCAGCCAAACCATTAGAACTTTCTACATATCAGCCATAGGGCTGTTTCACTTACTGCATGTGTTCACTGGAGGAGCATCTTTAAATTCCTTCAAGAACTTTGCATTCACCACTTGGCTGTTGGGCACAAGAGGCCTAACTTTTGGCTTGCCTTGGCTTTTAACATGCCTTCTTCACTAAGTTTCTTTATTTGCAGCTTTTGATTTAAAGCGAGAGATGTGACTCTTCCTTTCACTTGAACAATGACAGGCCGCTGCACAATTATTAACTGGCCTGATTTCAATACTATTGTATCTCGGGAAACAGGCCTGAGGATTTGAGAGATAGGGAAGTGGCTGGTCTGTGGAGCAGTCAGAACACATACAACATTAAGTTCACCATCTCATGTATGTGTGGTAGTAACCCTTAGTTACTAGTGATAACTAAGATCGTTGACCACAGATCACCGTAACAAATACAATGATGAAAAAGTCTGAAATGTGAGAATTACTAAAATGTGACCCAGAGACAATGAAGTGAGGAAACGCTGTCGGAAAAATGGTGCTGAAAGACTTCCACAATGCAAGGGTGTCACAAACCTTTAATTTGTAAAAAACACAATAAAAGTGAGCAATAAAAAGAGGTACACCTATATTTTTAACCTTCACAAAAGACCCTACTGTTTTATCCACTGCAGAGAAAAAACAGCCTTAGAAGTGAAATTGTCCAAACTCATAAAACTAACCAGTACTCAAGCCAAGATCAAAAGACAAATCTGGGGAAAAAACAATCTGTCCAACTCCAAAGTTACTCAATCTCAGTCTGAAGCAACTCAATTAGTGAGGAATGTATTAAAGTATAACATACATGTTATATAGATGCAATCATATGTATTTTATAGCACATAAATTAGTGTCCGTAATTAACATATTATACAACAAATATGCTAGTCTGGTTTTAATATTATAAATTATAACCTAATTTCTTTTATAAAATACTTTATAAAAATTATCCATCTTTTGAAAAATTATAAAAATATGCTATGAATGGCAGTAATTAGTAAAATTTTTAAAACATCATTTATTTATAGGTTACTAACTTCTTACTGCAAATCAAGAGATCTGTTTTGGAAAAAACAGTCCAATATTAAAATTGAAAGTCACTCCAATATTAAAATAAGGAGACAGTTAGGATCTCGTAACTAAAGTAGGACTACACATAAAGCTGTGAAACAGTATGACCTCTTCTCTCCCAACGAAAAAGACCTGCTCCCAATCCACATCCTTAAAAAAAAAAGTAAATGGTAAAGTCTCCATTTCCCCAGAGGCAATATTTTCAAATCTAGCTTGTCACCACAAGATAAAGACAATTTACCCAAAGTGTAAATAAGAAGGTCTATAAATGAGATAATAAGCAAACAGAATATTCTCAAAATTAATCTGTGCCAAGAGTTAAAATATTCACAACTTGATTACTTTAATGCATGATAACATGGAGAACAGCATGAACTATCACGCTGCATATTTCAGAATACTGTATAAAAAGTGGCTACATTAATATGAACTAAAGTAGCCCTTTTCAACGATTTTCTTAGCATTCTCCTTTCTGAGCTGAGCAAACCAAGCCTTAGGCGATCGGGGTGGAGATAAATCTGTATTAAGAGGTACTTTACCTTCATGTAAATCAAGACAGTGTAGCTATAATTTTGTTATGCTCCAGCATACAGCAGCAGAGAAATCTAGTAGATCTTTGTTTCTTTTAGGATGATTTCATGCTTGAGTCTTTGGTTAACAATTATGGGTTTTCTATATTTTGTGTGTGTCTGAAATTAAACATGACAGCTCTGCCGCAATTTTTTGAAGTTTTATAAATGTTAAACAACAGCTGTTTGACTAAGGATTTGCCATACCAAAATGTAAACGAACATCACCAGCTCAAAGGGTCTAAGTTTACGACTTTAACGCCATAATCCAAGGACACAGTTCGACTTCACAGGGTCTATAAATAAGCACCTTTTAAAGCTGAATGACAGCAATAAGGAACTACACACTTAGTAAAATGATAGGGTTTTTTTTTTTTTTTTTGTCTTTTAAGAACCACAATTCACTGGCAATTTCTGGGAAGGAAACAAAATAAATTTTATGTAGACTACAATTGGCATCTACTGTTCAACATATTCAAAATAGAATTCAGATGATCACACATGATAAATAATACATGTTTTCTATTACCCAAAATATTAACAATATAAAAACAAACTTTTTTACCTGTAATAATTGAAGCTAAATTTTTTCACAGTATCATGAGAAATTTAGTTCAAATTTATTTTTTCCTAAATGTTACTGACAAAAAGACATAACATATGACCCCATCAATTGAGCTTTTTTATTCAAATACCTTACATAAAACCTATTAATATTCTGTCCTCCAACCCCACGTGGTTTGAACTTACTCCTCAAGCCTATACAACTCAGTACACATTCTAAACAAATAAGAAACTATCTGCTAAAGGTAATTCCCCAAACTGCATACAACAGGTTCATCTTATTCTATTTGGTAAAAACTACAGATTTTTGCTATGCGTAAATCAATTCTACAGTCAACTATTACCTGTTCCTCCTAAGATGTCATATAAATGGCTTCATAAGATGTCATATAAATGGAGAACTGTGAATTAATTTAATAATAAAACATTTAATCACACTGAATCGCTTCTTTACAAAGACATTTCTGAAAATACTGGCAACTAGGCATATTGGTAAGCTCTTTGCAATCATAGGTCCTATAGCAACTGCAAAGGCAGGCCCAATAGTGAGCAGCAGTCATCAGGGCAAAAGTCTGTACAACTCTATTCCTGGAAGAATGATCTCCCAGGACAACAGGATGCTGAGGGTAGAAAGGAGATCCTAGATCTTCCTGTGACTGTTTTATCAAAATGGAGGGTCATGCCTCCGGTTGTTCCCAGGTCCATCAGGGTAGCCAGCAGGCCTCTAAGCACCGATATGACTTGGCTGCCGTGGAGGAACGAAGATCCTCCTCTAGTTCAGCAATGCAGATGGCCAAGGACAGGGGCCCAAGAAAGAAGCTACCACGGAAATGAAAGAACAAATCCTGAGGAAAACAGACTTATCACATCAGCGTTATATAATAGGAAGAATCCCGATGCATCATGCGGCTTGTGCTAAAACGCTTAGTGATCTCATTCTTACCATAACAAATTATCTGCCAGCAAAGACCTTCAAGGTCAAACCCTGGCAACAATTAAAAAATAATGAAAAGCATTCATCCCAAGGCAGAGTTAGAATGTTTTAGTTTGAAGCAATGTGCTGTATATTTTATTAGCTATAACTTGTTTAATTATTCATCGCAACTCTGCTTACATTCCATATAGAAACCTCAGGTTGCTCAGATTTCTATCTGAAATCCTGTTTTTTCCCCCCTTATTCAAAGGCAAATGCCTTAAGAGACCAAAATTTCTATGATTTTCAACAGAACACAAAGATCTACTTGTTCAGAATAAGATACTAAATTAAAGCCTGAAATAAACACATGGAAAAAGAGGGGGGAAAGAAAGGAGAGAAAAGGAGAAGAGACAGATGTGTCACGTCATCATTGAAAATAACACAAACCTCTTGACCAGACTTTGCCCCAGGGTCCCTCCTTCTGTACCTTGGCTGCGCATGCTCCCAGCCCATTTGCCTTCTCCATGTGCCCATGCTGTTCTCAGGGTCCAGGGCCCTCTGCAGCCTCAAAGGCTAACTGAAGCATTGCTAGGCACTTTCCAGAAGCTTCCATGTGGCTGCCCATCAGTGATAATGCCATTGTCTCCTTGAGTTGCTTCTGGCACATTTTGCCCCTAAAGACAGAGCCATTATCACCAGTTTAATCATCTGCCTATTTCTGATACACAGGTGAGCCAAAGGTGTTCTCTGCTGGAGAAGCAGACAGAGGTATGGAGGTACAGGGCACGGTGGCGTGGGGGGGCCGGGGTTCTGCTCTGGTGTCTGCACTCTTGATACCAGTCTGATGAATGCATGCGAATTAGGTCCCCTCATTCACGTGACATAGAGGACTTCCCATCTCTCTCTCCATGGCTCTGAACGTGAGCATCTAAGTAGGAAAATTCAAGTCTTAACACTGAAACACACAGGGCCACTCCCTGGTGTGGACCCAGGTCTGAGCCCCAGAGGAGTCTCAAAGGGGTGACAGTCTGGACCAACAGCACACTTTGGCTTTCCTTTTCACACAATCAAAGGCCTTAACAAGTAACCTGATGGTAATGTTTCCTAAAAATGGCCACCAGGACTATATAATCCGCCTCATGTGAGGGGATTTGGAGTCAAACTGAGTAAGGTATCAGCAACAGACTGAGACAGTCAAAGCATCTTTAACCTTGGAGGGATCACAGCGATTCGTTCCGCTCCCTCATTTTAGAGGCCAAAGGGAGGAAGCCCTTATGCTAAGAATGGAGTAGCTTCCTGAGCAGATCTAAGTCAGACACGGGCATTCAAAGGGTCAGACCCCATGTTCCCCTAATCTGGGTCTGTAGCATTTTTATTGGGGGCTTCCCAGGTGGCATAGTGGTAAAACATCCAACTGCCAACCCAGGAGAGGCAAGAGACATGGGTTCGACTCCTCGTCCAGGAAGATTCTCCTGGAGCAGGAAGATTCTCCTGGAGGAGGAAATGGCAACCCACTGCAGTATTCCTGCATGGAGGATCCCATGGACAGAGGGGCCTGCTGGGCTACAGTCCAGGGGGTCACCAAGAGTTGGACATGACCACACAAGAGCACAAGCATTGCTATCACACCACAGATTGCTGGAATTCAAGAACTTCCTGGGGTCAATTTCAAAAGAAAAGACTACAGAATGTTAATTTCTTCTATTCTAGTGTTCTTTAGAGCTTTATCCTGTTTCTAAAGGAAAGATTAAAAAAACGTAGTTCCCTCTTACATGCCGTTTTCCGGGGTTTTGTCTTGACCTCTCTGCCGTGATACTGCTGCACACAAGTGGTGGGGGGCAGTTCTTCCACCCGCCTGTCTAGTCTACTCTTTTTCTTTAGAGACACAACCTCTGTTACATTCAGAGCAGCAACTTCTAGATAAGAAATGACACATCCCAACCTTTGGTTCAGCTACAGATGGCAGAGACCTAGCTCTGGCCAATGAGCTGCTTTAAGCTGCCAGTGAGAGCTCACAAGAAAGTTCTTTAAAAGGGAGGAGATTTGACTGGCTTCCGTCTTTTGCACCTTTCCTTTCAACTTCTTCATTTCTAGGAGGACCCTGGAGGTGTGGCAGCCACTTTGTCACCGTGAGGCAACAAGCATGAGGGTGAAAGCTGGATGACCGAAAGGAGGGCTGAAAAGAAAGTCAGAAAGATCCTCAGATCTGATGACAATGTAGGGTCATCTAACCTACCCTGGGCTGCCTTTCTCTAAATCAAAGAAAAAGACCTCTGTTTGATTAAGCCACTGCGGCTCGAGTTTTCAGTTACACACAGATGAATAGATGTTACCATGAACAAGAAAAACAATCACAATTGTGTATTTTCAATTATATAGTTCAAAAAATTTTTTATGATCGAATGTAGACCAACCACTCACTGAGTGCTATCTAACTTACTGGAAATAACATGAAGAGTTCTCAATGTGTCCCACTGTTAATAATAATAATAATACAGTCATCTGAATGCATAAAGTGCTAAATATGGCTGTATCCTGATAAAAGTCAAGGTAAACTGGGTCAGTAACTTATGGTAATCTCTAAGAATTTTTTACAGGGACACAACATCCCCTATATGAACTGGGGATGCTGTTTGCTCAAAAGGATGTGTTTTTATTCTAAACAGCCAATTTCTCAATGTCTAAATTCTCAAATTTAAAGCAAGCAATGTATTATCAATGGTGCAAAGAACATCCAAGCAGCCAGTTACCCCCATCTTATCAAATACTGTGTAGCCAGAAACACAATCAGAATATGAACATACCCCTGAACATCCTGCTCCCTGCACTGCATATTTAATAAACCATTTTCCGCGTCCAGATTCCTTCTTGAGACCTCCCCAAAATTCTCAGCTGCTACCACCTCTGCATCTGCCAGACGCATTTTAATTCTTGTCTCACTTGCAAATTCTAATAAGCTGAAAGGAGAAGATGGCTTCGGAAAATAACTTATATGCTACAGTAGTTTACTTCTCAGAATATTAGGCAAGTAAATAAAAGCCCAATACATTAGGGTAAAATGATAAGGTCCTGCAAGGCTACTTCAGCCTTAGACAGTCACTTCTAAATTTTATTTATTTATTTTTATTTATTTTTTATTTTATTTTTTAACTTTACAATATTGTATTGGTTTTGCCATATATCAACATGAATCCGCCACAGGTATAAATTATACCAATTTTACTCCTCAGAAAGTGTACTTGTATCACATCATGACTTCACATAAAAACATATCAAGTGTCAGCCCCTATTTCAATGTATAAAACCATATAGAAAGTGACAAAATGCCTAGCTGTAAGTAGGAAAATATTAAACATTCATTTATCTGGAAATAAGTAATCCTATTATTTAACAATGCATATCATTTAGTCACATGTGTGCTGTGCCAAGTCACTTCAGTCATGTTTGACTCTTTGCGACCCTATGAATTGCAGCCCACTAGGCTCCTCTGTCCATGGGATTCTCCAGGCAAGAATACTGGAGTGGGTTGCCATGCCCTCCTCCAGGGATCTTGCTGACCCAGGAATGGAACTCGCATCTCTTACGTCTCCTGCAATGGCAAGCACGTTCTTTACCACTAGTGCCACCTGGGAAGCCCTTCATTTAGTTGCTGTCTTGCCTAAATATTTTAAGGGGAAGGACCAGGAGGGACAGCTGCAGTCACAGGGCTTGTAGGAAACTCAAAGGAGAAAGCGGAGTTTCTCTGACTCTCTTGAAGCCTGGCTATCCTCAGGCAGAGGACTTGGGTGGCTTATATCTCTGGCAAGCAGGTTGGAAAGGGACATATGGACTCATAGGCATTGCCTTGGCAGGCACTCTACAGTACCCTGGCTTACAGAGGAAGCTTTGCTTGGCTAAGATCATAACTAAGGTATGTTACAGGTCAATAACTTTAAAGACATATGTTATATCTCAACTGATTCAACGTTCAATGTTGAGATCTAGCTTTTATCTAATAGTTCCACTTTCATCTACCAAAGCATCACATGTGGCTCTTCCTAAGACACCAGGAAAGCCTCTCTTAGCCACACCCCCAGGTCTCTGAAGCCACCCAACTTGCAATTAAATGCACTGAGGGGCCTGGCCAGATCCTACAGAAAGAGTGGAGCCCCCAGTGAAAAAGAACTCACTGCAGAGAGAACCTGGCTCACCTATACTTGAAAAGAAATGTGGCAGGGGCTTTGCTGTGATTCTACAAGGAACAGCTACAGTGCCTCAGCTGCAGGATTCAAAAATGGGTGTTTCCACTGTAAAGGCACCATTTTCAGGACATTAATTTTGTAAATGTACCTGTATTTTAAAAATACACTTTTTCACAGTTTTAGAAATCTTCTTGCCCTTTGCATTTTTCTTTCCCCATTTATCTCTTGAGGCTTACTTTTGTAAAACATGAGGCTTTCCTCTCTTCCCAATTACAGGAAAAATCCTTCATTTAGATAGAGTGTCAGTTTAACTTTTAATAAGACAATCTATATAGATAAGAATTTTAAAATCTCGACTGCACAAAAAAGTACATTCTTTGGACTGACAGATAAATATCTTGCATCCTTTGTGCATTTTATAGTGATTACATTATATAAATATAATATGAATAATCAGGTCTTAGTTGTATATTATTTCATTTAAATATACAGAAGACATACTATTGGTTACCAACTATAACAGAACTTGAAGAACAAAAATATTTAAAGAATAAAGGGTACAGCTGAGGCTAAAAACTTATGTTCACAAACTACTTTTCATATTTTAAATGAATTAAGAAATTTAAGGCCTTCCCAGGTGGTGCGGTGGTAAAGAATCTGCTTGCCAACACAGGCTACACAGGAGATGTGGGTGCAAACCCTAGGTCGGGAAGATGCCCTGGGGGAGGGCATGGCAACCCACTCCAGTATTCTTGCCAGTAAAAACTCATGGACAGAGGAGCCTAGCAGGTTGCAGTCTATAGGGTTGCAAAGAGTTGAACACAGCTGAGAGAATGAGCACACACACAAGAAATTTAAGTGCTAAGCAATATAATCATATTAAAGTTTTTTCACCTGAACATGATATGACATCAGGAAAATGCAAATTAAAACAAAGAGATAAACTACAGAACTATCAGAAACGCAAAAATTTAGAACACTGACAACATCAAATGCTGGCAAGAAAGTGGGACGACAGGAACTCTCACTCACTGCTGATGGTAAATCAAAAGGCACCTCAAGTCTGGGAGAAGAGTTAAGCCATTTCTTACAAAACTAAACTACTCTAAGCCTATGATTCAGTAATCACAGCCTTTAGTACTGACCCAAATGAAAATTCATGCCCACAGAAAACCTTTCACAAGAACATTTATCGTATCTTTACTCATAATCGCTAAAACTTGAAAGCAATCAATACGTCCTTCAGTAGGTGAATGAATAAACAGTGGTACATCCAGGCAAAAGAATATTACCCAGCACTAAAAAGAAACGGGGTCGCAAAGAGTCGGACATGACTGAGCAACTGAACTCAACTGAAAAAGAAAGGAGCTATCAACCCATGAAAAGACGTATAGGGACCTCAGGAATGCGTATAACTAAGCGAAAGAAGCCTGTCTGAAAAGGCAACATATACGATTCCAACTATGACATTCTGGGAAAGGCAAGACAATGGAAACAGGAAAAAGATCAGTGGTTGCTGGGGGCGGGCTGATACGGGTGGAACAAAGAGGGTTTTTAGGGCAATTAAAATACTCTGTATGATACCATGATGGCCCCAACACATCATTATACATCTGTCCAGATTCACAGAGCACATAACAACAAGAGTGAACCCTAATGGAAACTACCAACTGTGGGTAATAAAGGTGTCCGTGTAGGGCTACTCGGTGGGGGACGCTGGTAACACGAAGACTACGCGTGTGAAGAGGAGCAGGATGTGTGGGAAAGCATTGCACCTTCCTTTTAACTTTTCTGTCAATCTAAAATTGCTCTTTTAAAAGGTCTTTAAAAGTTCATCTGTAATGTAATGGCTCCGTTTTAAAAATCAGTATCTTTTACATATGCCAGGTTATGAATATGTAATGCAACAGTTCACATTGTGTATACATGTTGTTCTTCTTTAGTTGCTAAGCCATATCTGACTCTTTTGGGACCCCGTTGACTGTAGCCTGCCCGCCAGGCTCCTCTAGCCATATAATGTCCCAGGCAAGAATACTGGAGTGGGTTGCCATTCCCTTCTCCAGGGGATCTTCATGACCCAGGGACCAAACCCACGTCTCCTGCATTGGCAGGTGGATCCTTTACCACTGAGCCACCTGGCAAGTCCTTGTGGATACAGGGCTGTGCTAAAGGCATGAACTCTGTACTAGAAAGGGGAAACACCAGCTGAGTGGTAACATCTGAGAAAAAGGAAAGGAAATGTGATTAGGCATCTTTCAATTATACATTCCTTTAAAAAAAAAAAAAGAAACTGCAGTAAATATGCAAAATGTTGACAAATTGGAAGGACAATTTCGTGAGTGTATTTCTAGTTTCTTCAGTATGGAAAAAAATCTTGGGATGAAATTGCAATATTCTCAGGTGAAAACACGACCCAGTGGCATCTGAGGGTAGGTGAGAAGTGCCAGGCTACAGGAAGGATTCAAAGGTTTTAGGAGAGAGGCAGGAAGGGTATTTAGAAGGATCGAAGAGCAGGGCCAGTCTCACCTGAAAAGAGGGCAGGGTAGGATTGTATTGGGAGACAGAGCACTGCAGGCCCAGTGTGTGGGAAACACAAGGCCCCATTCAAGCAGGTGCTGTTCACCTGGTGCTGTGTGACCCCAGATTTTAGAATTGTTTACATCGGCTTACTATGAAACAAGCAGGAAGATGCCTCATTTGTCACATAAAATGAAAGCTCAAACACAGAGGAAACCACTAAAATATTGTTAGAAACAACAATCTTAAACTAAGATGTTGACAGCACAAAAAACCTGTTAGCAAAGACATGCTTGCTTAGAAAAGTAAAAGACTATGCCTGCTCGTAATAGTACTTTTAAGAGTGAAGTCAGGAATTTATTTTATCTGGTACACACTGTAATTTGCTATAAAGCTTTATGAAACAGCTAAAGTAATGTTACAGCCAGAAACCAATTGTTGCTAAAATGCATTCAGTTAAAATGGAAAATATAGGCAAATAAAACACTGTAATTGTCTCTCAACCCACATTGTATATTATGTTGCTAAATTATATACTATTATATTTTCTACATTTTAATAAGCTTTCCCATAGAGGAATTGATAACATAAGGAAACCATTCTCTGCTTTTATTTCTGAAGACCTAAACAATATCCCACACGTATTTATAAACCAAACAGGGCCTGGGCCTCTCATTAGATCCCAAGGCTCACAAAATCTATCTCACAAAACCACGCCATGTAACAATACCTGAAATAGCTAACACAAATGGTTTTCCTGTCCTCCTCCTTACTTTTGATTCACAGTTGGGGAGTTACATATGTAAAGTGAGCTATAATAGTCTGTAAGGAAAAAAAAATCAAGGTTTTCTTAATTTTAGAAAAAAATCTTAATAGCGTGTTGTATAATTTATAAAATATTGTCTTTGGCCTTAATAATATTTTATTTAAATTTGTCCATCCACCAGTTAGTTGGTGTCAGTAAACATTCAGTGGGTGTAAGTAAAATGGAGACTTCTCCCCAAAGAGATGAGACTATTTCATGGCCCTGATCCCCATTTAACAGGATGCTGACCAACCACATACTAATAAGCATTATGTCCAGTACTTAAATAAAAGGTCACGCGTCTTCAAGCTATTTGAGAATTTTTTAAATAATAAATCATCATTAATAAAATGGTAGAAAACTTTTAGGGAAGTAAAAGAAATTCGCACGTCTCACAACAGTGAATAGTTTTCTAAGTGCAGAGCTGATTATAATATTAGGTGCTTGGGTTAAGCAGCGTACCAAACCTGAAATTTGAAGCAATATTCCTAAGCTCCAAAAGGATCTAGTTAGCCAAATATACTGAATGCACACAGCTCCAAAGATCTGGACAGGGCAAATTAGAATCGTTCACCAAATATTAACAGAGAAACTTCAATCAGAAGAGATGCACTTTGGTAGAAATTTTAAGGAAAACAATTTATAAGTCTTTTCAGGTCATATTATCGACTCTGATTTTCTATAAACACCTTAAAATGTGAAGCAGGAAACAAAGTTCTATGCTTACCCCCTTTGAAGGTTCAGATTGTGCCGAGTTCTAGGGAACTAATGTGTTTCTGAAATGTTTGCTATCAGCGAGATGTAAATTGTGTTTTTCCTGTTGACTCTCTCTTAGGGTATTTACAACACACTCTAACTTCCTGCTCCCCTTGTTCTTGCAGCGTATCTGGCCACTGTCCCTAGAATTTAGCCCAGCACTTGCTGATGACTCCATGGGTACGTATGACACAGAGAGGACAGGGCTGACAAAATGAGAAGGCAGCTCAAGGAAAACGAAAGCCGACCTTAAAAAGCCTGGTTCTCTTTGCAGGGAAAAGAAGATGGACCCCGCACAAGGATACCATGCAAATTCATGAAGTGTTTCATACTGTTTAAAAAATGAAAAGAAAAAAAAAATGGTTCTTTTGAAAGAATCTCAAATAAGCACTGACCACATCCAAAACACTGTAAAATTTTATTATGGTAGATGAAAAGTAATTTATGAAAATTAAATGCTATAGAAGAAGCTGCCTCAGAGACACAGAGAAGAGATAAGATAAAGTCTGCATGCCTGCTCATCCCTTTAACATAATTTAAGGCTTTACCTTCATTTCAAGGTGAGTGGTACTATCACCACAGCATCTGCTATAGGTAATCAGCATCTGTTTAATATCTGCAACTCTCTCCCATCTTGTTCTCATCTGTATCATTCTCTTGTCCCCTCTTTTTAACAGTAGGTACTTGCCGGTTATAATATTTTAAATATAGCAGTGTGTACATGTCAATCCCAAACTCCCTAATTATCCCTTCACTCCCAGGTAACCATAAGCTCATTCTCTTGGTCTGAGTTTATAAAGATATTTCTCAACAGGTAGAGATTCAGGTGCTAATATTAATAGAAAGATCACTACTGAAATTTATTGTTTATTTGAACTTCCTACAAATGGAATAGCCCTGAAGCTGCAATAAATGCTGACTTTTTTTTTAATATGGAGAAGGGAGACAAAATTAAATTTGCCAGCAATTCACAAATTAATTTCCCTATCTTATGTTCATCAGAGGAATTATGAGGAAAAATGAAATAAATGTGAAAGCACATGACATTTTTTTTTAGTAGTTCAGTTCAGTCACTCAGCCACATCTGACTCTTTGCAACCCCATGAACCGCAGCACGCCAGGCTTCCCTGTCCATCAACTCCCGGAGTTCACTCAAACTCATGCCCATCGAGTCAGTGGTGCCATCCAGCCATCTCATCCTCTGTCGTCCCCTTCTCCTCCTGCCCCCAATCCTTCCCAGCATCAGGGTCTTTTCCAATGAGTCAACTCTTCGCATGAGGTGGCCAAGTAGAGAAGTAAGTAAATGTGAAGTACGGTCATTTCTCATTGAATATGATTCAAATAGGTGGGAACCGTATCTTGACAGTGGTAATGATGGGGGGATATTCGGATCCCTAGTGAAGCTGGGTGAACACACATATATCTAGGCTCTGCTTCCCAGCACATCTAATCAGAGGGTGTTAGGTTCAGTTCAGTCGCTCAGTCGTGTCTGACTCTTTGTGACCCCATGACCCGCAGCACGCCAGGCCTCCCTGTCCATCACCAACTCCCGGAGTTCACCCAAACTCATGTCCATCGAGTCGGTGATGCCATCCAACCATCTCATCCTCTGTTGTCCCCTTCTCCTCCTGACCTCAATCTTTCCCAGCATCAGTGTCTTTTCTAATGAGTCAGCTCTTCACATCAGGTGGCCAAAGTATTGGAATTTCAGCTTCAACGCCGGTCCTTCCAATGAACACCGAGGACTGATCTTTAGGATGGACTGGTTGGATCTCTTTGCAGTCCAAGGGACTCTCAAGAGTCTTCTCCAGCACTACAGTTCAAAAACATCAATTCTGCTAGGTGGTGCCCTGGAATCTGAAGTTTTAAAAGCTGCACAGGTGGTTCTGTCGAAGCCCTGGTTGATGATGAGCTGCCACAGGTTCAGATGTCTTAACCACTGCGTGGGTCACATCAACCAGAAGGGTCAGTGGTGGGGATGGCGACAAAGTGCAAGATACCACCTACTGAGCTCCGGCTCCCTGGGAATGTCTAGATGCAAGCCTGGTAGAATCAGGGCTTCCGTTTTACTAAAGAGAAGACAGAATGCAAGATTTTGGTTGAATAATACAATGGAATTCTATTTTCTCTTCAGCAAAATGGAAGCCCTGGCAGGAATAGAGACACAGACAGAGAGAATGGACAGGTGGACTCAGGGTGGTTGAGGGGTGTGGGGACGAATTGAGAGATTAGCAGTGACATATACACTACCATGTGTGAAACAGAGAGCTAGTGGGAATGCTGTGTGGAACAGGGAGCTCGGCTCAGTGCTCTGTGATGACCTAGAGTGGTGGGATGGGGAAAGAGGTGGGAGTGAGACTCAGTAGGAAGGAGATGTATGTATACTTACAGCTGATTAGTGCACTTTGCTATACAGCAGAAACTAATACAACATTGTAAAGCAATGATACTCCAATAAAAATATTTTTAAAAAATTTTAAAAATTCAGTTGAATGGAAAAATCTCTTGAATTTTAACTGCTGATACATGCTAATGATCACACTGAGGCCCTGGCAGTCTGATCTCAGGTTCAGAAGATCTACAGTATTAAGTTTTGTTTCTCAGCTAGAGCGCTCTGAAGGGCTGTCATGGCAGTGTGTGGAGGGGAGGAGGCTGGAAAAACATGGCCACAGTACTTTGCAGCTCTTTCCATTAAGTGACAGTGGTCTATTCGCCACCCCTTGAGTCTGGCTGGCTCTGTGACTTATTTTCACCACTAGAACACAGCAAAGTGATACTGTGTGTGTTCCAGATCCGGGGCCTCAAGGAGCCTTGCAACCTTCCCCTCTCCCTGCTTTGAACGCTCCTGTTGCCAGGTAAGGACGCCTGGGACAGGAGACAGTGAATGAGAGACCCCCTGGGGAGAAGCTTGCTCAGCACCCAGCACCAAGGGCCCCCCGCCACCACCACATGGGTGTGGTCATCTGAAGCTATCCAGCCCCAGCCAGGCAAGGCATCAGATGACCACAGCCTCCTGAATGGGTCCAGCTATGATGAGAAAACCGCCCAGCCAAGCCCACCCAAAAGGCAGAATCATGAGCAAGTAGCTACTGCTTTAGCCATGCCACCTTGGGGAGGCTGAATCAGCAAAAATCAAAAACTGATACAGAAGCTGTACTGAGAACAGAGTGCTGCCATAATAAAAGGGGATAGGAAAAATGTATGATCTACACTGGAAACATGTGGAGTCAGTTTTCAGACTGGGTGGTAGACAGAAGCCGGGGAACTAATAAAGAGGTAATTAAAGGTTGGAAAAACAGTGGCCTGTTGTGGCAAAACAACCGATGACATTTTTGCCTGCGATAATGTGGAAGATAAAAACCCACCTAATGAACTGGTTGATCTGGTCAAGAAGATCTCTAGAAAGAATGCTGAAAACACAGTTTGGTTTCTGTAGTTGATAAGGCACCGGGGAAAGAAAAGAGGAGCTAAATAAGGAATTGTTCAGTTTGCAAGCAGAATGTAAGGGAAAAAGAACTCGGATTTGGTGGGCTGAAAATAAACCTCTCATCTTCAAAGTTTTCAGCGTGGTAGATAACCTCTGTGACTCTGTGTGTGTGTGTGTGCGTGTGTGTGTGTGTGCGCGCGCGCGCACATGAGTGTACACACGTGCTAGGGCAGAGTGGGCATGTAATACTTAAAAAAACACACACTTAAATGTACACATGTGTATGTAGATGTAAAGGTTTTTTTTACTATTTATTTAAAATAGTGCTTTACATTAAACAAATATGAATATACTATGCATAGATTCTAAATTGGCATCAACTTTTTAAGGTAAAATGTAAGACTGCAAATAAATTTTATTCTTGTGGCTAGTGGTTTGGGATACACCATTAAATCTTCCAAGATGGGCATTCCTCTTCCACATGAGGAGTACCAGGCGGAAAAGGGGGCAGCAATGAGATAAGCCACCCAGGCGAGTCCTCACTTCCCGTCTTAGAAACTTGGCATCCGTTTAAAGTTCCCATCAAAGTGGGGAGCACGGCAACACGGAGCCCTGGGATGATAACTTGGCCCCAAGGGTATACAAAGGATATGACTGTATTCCAACCCTCACAGATCCATTTCTCCAAAGAAAAGGACCCTGGGGTACATGTGTCTTTTTCAATTACGGCTTCCTCAGCATATATGCTCAGTAATAGGATTATTGGGTCATACAGTAGTTTTATTCCTAGTTTTTAAGGAATCTCCATACTGCTGTCTATAGAGGCTGTACCAACTTACCTTCACACCAACAATGCAAGAGGGTTCCCTTTTCTCCACACCCTCTCCAGCATTTACTGTTTGTAGATTTTTTTTTTTTTTTATGATGGCCACTCTGATTGGTGTGAGGTGATACTGCACTGTAGTTTTGATTTGCATTTCTCTAATGATGAGCAATTAAATCAATTAAAAGAAAGAAAAGGATGGAAGCAAATGGTAGAAAAGTTAAGAAAAGCAGACCTCCGTGATGAAAACTGATGACTGCAAATTCATGTGCTAAAAGCACTCATGCAGAGTGACGGACACCTACTTACAGCGTATTTATTCTCACAGCAACTGAGGGATACTCAGTTAAATTTTCCAGACTCATACCAAAAGGAAAAGGTATCTAGAATGAGTTAGACAAGATTATAGCCCCCAAACAGGAAGCAGCGAGAGCAGCCCAAGGTCATTTATTTCATGGCAGAGTACCCTAAATGTATCAGTTGGTACGAAGGACACTGTATTTAGGCATTAGTTTCATTAATTCAACTAAAAGCACTGACCGTGTGCCATGCTTAGTGTCTGTCCGTCACAAGGCTAATCTTACCCTCAGGGACCTACACACACGAACAGGTCCAGCAGACATGAGGATAAGGCATCTTACTACCCCTGCGACAGCAACTAAGCTCCCAAGGAGCTCAAAATAAACCATCGTTTGATCATTCATCAAGGAAAGGTTTTTGCTCAGTGCAATCTATTTAAGAAGACAGGAAAACGGGCAATTTATTTTAGACAGACTTCTTTTCCAAATGTCTAAAACAAAACAGTGTTGAATTTTAAGCAAACTCTCAGCTCCCTGGAACAATCCCAACGCCAAAGTTGTACTGAACATATCATATGCAATATTTCACGATACATCATATAAATATAAAGCAGCACATAAAATAAATTACATATATAAACAGAGACTAAATTTGTATGTTAGTACTTATGAGTAATATAACTTGAAATGGTTATGCTTTCCCTGGGGCAGAGTTTCTTCATTTTATCCATTAAGAGTTCAAGGCAATTTGAGAAAAATTTATATCCAGCCATTCTGTATACATTTAAATTACCCTCAACGTCGTATAACTAAGCACCTCTAACTAACAAAGGCTTGAGAAAAATAATTGAAACCTTATTTGAATTTAATTGCACAAAAAGTAAAGAGATCATTTTCCTTCCATAGTTAACTGAGTAAGTTGGTAGAAAGTTTCATTAAACTATAAAGAATAAGCACAATTTTCATACCATGAATTTGATATTTTTCAACCTAAATGATAATACAGGGACAAAAAAGTCTAAGTCCCTGGAAACAGGTTCGCATAAAATTACCTCCTTAGAAAACACTGTAGGCACTACAAGATATTTTTTAATTCATTTAGAAAGTACACAATAGCTCATCTGAGCTCATTCCATGAAATAAAACTTGTTCTTGATTAGCTGAAAACTTAATATACTCTAGTAAACTCTGAATAATTTTGAAGCAATTTTTAATCTTTTCATTAACTTTTTAAACTTTTCCTTACAACATAAATGCATTACACAAAGGAAGTGATTTTCTCCAAGCCTCATGTCGCCATATAAAGGACAACTCAACTTAGAGAAGGTGATGAATATTTTCTTCTTAGATCTTAGACATTTAAGAGTTTCTTTTTGAGAGATTCAAAGTTTTTTACATATTAAATATAAACTGTCATTTACAAATGTCCTCTGGAAGTTCCAATATAAAAATTTCCCACATGAACCCTGTTTAGGTTTACAGTTTGAACAGCTACTTCCTTATTTTATATCATGGATTATATACCATGTTACAAAGCCCTGCTTTTCACAGAACAAACCTCCTGGAAGCCACGGTAGGAAACGCCAGAGCGGACCAGCCTCCCTCCCCCCTCAGTCCTTGACGGGCTGTTCTGAGCACCGGGCTGGGCCCTGTATCCCCCACGGTCAGGGGGCTCACTCCCAACCCTGGGGAGTCATGTGCTTTCATCACCATCCCTTTCAAGGCAGGACTGTGCAGTGAAAATGTGGACAGTCCTGGAGCCAGAGTGCCCTGGGTTCTCATCCTGGCCGTGCCACCGAAGAACCACATGGCCTGGGCCTGTCAGCTGACATCAGGGCTATGGATACACAGAGCCCCAATCTCACAGAGGCTACCAAGACATACTGTCACACTGGCAGTCACATGATGTAAGCTTTGACATCATGTCATCTGAGACCAGAACCTAAAGTATAAGTATACTCCAAATCTTTACATGAGAGACTCACAGCAAATAAGGAATGGTCTGCGGAGAGACTTGGTACTTCTGATTCATTCATTCAGAAATATTTACCAAATGCTCCATATGGAACAGCCATCGATCTATAAATGGAGATAATCTCTGCTCTCATGGGGTTTATATTCTATCAGGGAGATAAGCCGGAGAAGGCAATGGCACCCCACTCCAGTACTCTTGCCTCAAAAATCCCATGGACGGAGGAGCCTGGTGGGCTGCAGTCCATGGGGTCGTGAAGAGTTGGACACAACTGAGCCACTTCACTTTCACTTTTCACTTTCATGCATTGGAGAAGGAAATAGCAACCCGCTCCAGTGTTCTTGCCTGGAGAATCCCAGGGATGGCGGAGCTTGGTGGGCTGTCATGTTTGGGGTCGCACAGAGTCGGACACGACTGAAGCGACTTAGCAGCAGCAGCAGGGAGATAAGTAGTTAAGAGATTCTCGATGATTACCAAGTATGATAAGCGAAGAAAGACATACCCACCCTGGCAGGAGGGAGGGAGGGAGATTTTGAATGTGTGTATGTGTGTGTTTGGATGAGGGTGATGAGTTCAGGGTGTGTCTGGGGAGCCCCTTTATGAAGGGGCCTGCTGAGCCACAGTCTGAAGCAGTCATAGGAGAAGACAGGGGAGAACCTTCTAGGAAGAAAAACAAATGCATGTTTAGGATGGCACAGACAAGACTCATTACCAACCAACTCCTGCTTATCTCTGCAGGGTCATACTTGCCACACTGTGCAGCTCAAACTCAATGTTTCCGTCTTCCATTCAGAACCACTTTCAGTCCCTTAAAACAGCCCACCTTCTCTTCCCCTTGGCCTTTGTGTACATGTCCTGGTATGACTTCTTTTACTGAGAAGACATATAAGGTACTTCCGTGTGATTCACAGTGAACATTCACCACACTTGTGTGAGCTTCATGACTGTTAAAATGGCACCATGACATTCCACTGAATGCCATGCCATCACTTACCATATTATTATTCACTTACATTTAAATCCGTAAGATTGCATTTTTCAAGTGTGGAAGTATCCAGAATGGGGCACAGGTGTCAGGCTCTTTCGGGTGTTTAATCTGAGACCAGGGCAGCAGTCATTGTTACATGTATAGACATAAGTTTCGTGAACAGTAGACAGGTGCAATTACCTTCTGGGCTTTGAATTCTTCACAATAAACAGCCAGACTAAATTGTGTTTCAGTAATTATTCTGAGAGTTCCAGAATAACATTTACTTCTGCTTTATTGACTATGTCAAAGCCTTTGTGTGGATCACAATAAACTGGAAAATTCTGAAAGAGATGGGAATACCAGACCACCTGACCTGCCTCTTGAGAAATCTGTGTGCAGGTCAGGAAGCAACAGTTAGAACTGGACATGGAACAACAAATTGGTTCCAAATCGGGAAAGGAGTACGTTAAGGCTGTATAATTGTCACCCTGCATAATTAACTTATATGCAGAGTACATCATGAGAAACTGGGCTGGCTGAAGCACAAGGTGGAATCAAGACTGCCGGGAGAAATATCAATAACCTCAGAAATGCAGATGACACCACCCTTATGGCAGAAAGTGAAGAAGAACTAAAGAGCCTCTTGATGAAAGTGAAAGAGCAGAGTGAAAAAGCTGGCTTAAAACTCAACATTCAGAAAACTGAGATCATGTCATCTGGTCCCATCACTTCATGGCAAACAGATGGAGAAGCAATGGAACAGTGAGAGACTATACTTTGGGACTCCAAAATCACTGCAGATGCTAACTGCAGTCATGAAATTAAAAGATGCTTACTCCTTGGAAGAAAAGCTATGACAAACCTAGACAGCATATTAAAAAGCAGAGACATTACTTTGCCAACAAAGGTCTGTCTAGTCAAAGCTATGATTTTTCCAGTAGTCATATATATGGATGTGAGAGTTGGACTGTAAATAAAACTTAGCACCCAAGAATTGATGCTTTTGAACTGTGGTGTTGGAGAAGACTCTTGAGGGTCCCTTGGACTGCCAGGAGATCCAACCAGTCCATCCTGAAGGAAATCAGTCCTGGGTGTTCTTTGGAAGGAATGATGCTAAAGCTGAAACTCTAGTACTTTGGCCACCTCATGTGAAGAGTTGACTCATTGGAAAAGACTCTGATGATGGGAAAGATTGAAGGTGGGAGGAGAAGGGGACAACAGAGGATGAGATGGTTGGATGGCATCACCGACTCAATGGACGTGAGTTTGAGTAAATCCTGGGAGTTGGTGATGGACTGGGAGGCCTGGTGTGCTGAAGTCCATGGGGTCGCAAAGAGTCGGACACAACTGAGTGACTGAATTGAACTTGAACTGAATTATTCTGAGCCAGGAATAACTTGAGATAGGAGAAAGTGGAGGAGCTAATCAAGGCGAAGCTCATAATAACAAAACGATCTGATATGGAAAACATCCTCAGTAATCTGTATTATACAGATGATTTATGAACATGAACTATCTCACCAGGGTATTATTTGCTATATTCCAATTAATAAGCTGTATTCACTAGCTTTCAGGTTTTGTGATAGACATAAATTTCACATGAAGTATCTGGGAAGAAAACACCTCAGAGACTAATACAGCAGCTCTAGACTCACTGGACGTCTAAGGGTTGTTAAACTGGCAGTTAGAAAGTTATTTCGATATTTATGCTATTTACATGTACAGACACAAAAATTCACTATGTAAGTCTGTTTTGAGGCCAGGGAGCTACATCTTCATTCCTATGTCCATAGTACCAGGCAAACAATAGGTAGTCAATAAATATTTACTTTATGAAGAAATAAATGCCTTAAGACTGAGATGTAAAAACAATGGGAAAGAAATTTATGAGGCTTTCCTGATATGGAAAAAAGTCCAAAATTTACTGTTGAATGAAAAATGGTAGTTGCAGAAAAATAAGGAACTGTTAAATGGACCAACAAATCTCCAAAAGGATATAATACCAAATAGGGGCTCTTTTGATTTTGAGGGTATTTTTTGTTGTTGTTAGTATGGAGCAATAAGGAAGTTTCTACTGTATATAATTCTGCATTATTATATATATATATATATGTATGTATGTGTGTGTGTGTGTATATATATATATATATATATATAGAGAGAGAGAGAGAGAGAGAGAGAGAGGGAGAGAGGGAGGGAGGGAGGGAGGGAGGGAGGGGGAGAGAGATTCCCTGGTGGCTGAGTGGTAAAACATCTCACTGTCAATGCAGGAGATGTAGGTTTGATCCCTGGGTTGGGAAGACCCCCTGGTGAAGAGAATGACTACTCACTCCAGTATTCTTGCCTTGGAAATCCCATAGACAGAGAAGCCTGGCTTTAGTCCACAGGACTGCAAAAGAGTCAGACATGACTTAGTGACTAAACAAACCACACCTATATATATGCTCATAAACGTATATACATATTTTTAAAATGTATTCGATAATAATGCACTTAAAATAGGTTTTTAATCATTTGAGGAATCTAAGTGAAAAGATGGGTATTACTCAGTTTAATCACAAAATTGAAATAAAAACAAAAAATAAGAGTATAATATGAAATCCTTACATTTCCTCTCTCATACTACCATAAAGCTTCAATTGCATGTTTTAATAAATAACTATTTTAGATCCAAATAAGATACTGGATGCTGAAAAGGAAATAGGAAGAGGTCTCTCTATTTCACTAGCTCTTAATTTTTTATTCATTGTTACGGTCTGCTTTCCACTTACTGGGTAATAATATCATTATTACAGGCTAAATCCCTCCTGGCTTTAGAAGGAAATCTTCCATTAGAAAGTAGTCAACTGTTGAAAGGAAGGTGATCAGGCCTAAAGGAAAAATAGAAATTTAGGGAGACGTTCTATTTTCTCATGACTTGGGAGGAAAATATCTACTTCTAGCAGATTTCAATGCCTACCCTCTCTACATAATGTTACTCAATTTTATTTCAGAATATTTTTACAAATTACTCTCTTCAGGAAACACATTTTTTTTTTCTTTTTTACCGAGCCAGGTACTGGTGGAAAAATGAGGCCATGAAAATAAGATAACCCTTGTACTAGGCTTGATCAGGTGTGTGCATGCTCAGTCGTGTCTGACTCTTTGCGACCCTGTGGCCTGCAGCCTGCCAGGCTCCTCAGTCCATGGAATTTTCCAGGCAAGGATGCTGGAGTGGGTTGCCATTTCCTTCTCCAAGGGATCTTCCTGACCCAGGGATCAAACCCACATCTCTTGAGTCTCCTGCATTAGCAGGTGTATTTTTCATCACTATGCCTCCTGGGAATCCCCTCTGAATAATACAGTGTGGAAAATAAATACCAGCAGAAGCTCAGGATTCTAAAAGTTAGAAGCATGTTTCATCCTTCCTTTGATAACTAGTTTATGTTTCCAATGAAGGTATATTTTCTGAAGTCTTTTCGGAATCGAAATATTTTTACATACTCTTTTATATACTTTCTATTTCTCATATACCAGGGGAACTGTTTACCAAGAAGACATTGGTGATAATTTGTTAAATGTATAAAGTTTCACATTCCTCAACAAACTTACATATTTATTTGTCTTCTCTTTTCGATAAGTAACATCCTCATTTCTTGGATGGACATACAAGAGTGAAAGCAGTTTTATATTTTGCTCAGGCTGCATCAGAATTTAAAATCAATATATCTGATTCCTAAAATCTGTGCCTCTGATGCTTTTGACTTGCAATTATTTTGTGAAGTATAAATTCATGTCTGATTTGTCTTCATTTTATAGCTCAGGCTTAAAAACCTGGTATGCTTGCATAAAATAATGGAAAATACAAGTTTATAAAAATTTATATAAATCAGTGAATCACAAATGATTCACTGATTATTTATCTTAGATAACATTTTTCTTTAGCATACACTTTTAAAGTTGTTAAAAATTAAAGTCTTCTGAATGAAATTTAAATATGACATATGGAACTTAAATTCACAAAAAGGAATCAGAACCCATTTATCAAATGGTGTACACTAATATTTAACAGTCAAAATTCTGTTAATGGCCAAAGATTATCTCAAGGTTCCCAGAGTCTTCGTTTTTTTGTTTGGTACAAGGGTGTGTATGTGTGTTGTGGAGTGGAGGGAAATGTATGAGCACAAAAAAGCAAACAGAAAAGATTTCAGATTTCTTGCCACAGCATAAATATGATGCTATCGTAATGCTCTTGTTAATTTCAAGGAATCATTTTCTAACACTGATGATCTAGCGGCTCATCTAGAAATTCAAATTCGAACTAATATACATGGATCTTGATGAATTTTTGGAAGGAAAATGATAAAATGATTTAAAAACATAACACCAAAGCATAAAAAAATAATTAAAAAGGAGGAAATATACTTAGGGGCATATTTTCAATAATGATGGAAGTCTGTGTAATGTTTTTCATTTACATTCACAATTTATTTGTAATATTTGCTTCTCAGAATGTTACCTGAAGGAAAAAATTATAATCAAATTTAGCTGCCTTAAAATAACAAGAAATAAAAGCATCAGAAACTCTAATCTTATGAAACTAAAATGCATGTGAGGAACTAAATGGTTCCAACTTCATATATTGGATCTTTTAGCAAATTATTTCAGTGTACAAAGTCAGTGGACTGTTAAGTTCCAAATATTTTATATTCTTGAAGATTAATTTCTAATAAGATAGTAATGGTTTAGAAGCCGTCTTCTGCTCATATAATATCCAAACCCAGACCAGACTTATTTTGCTTAAAGAAAATTCAGTACATGGAAATAACAAATCACATTTATGACAATCTGATATGCAATATGCCTCTGACAGAGAGATACCCAATTCTCACCAAAAGCTTATGGGAAGGGCATCATTTACAGTCACCACCTTTCTATCTAAAGCTCTCGAGCGAAAATACCTTGCAAATCTTTCACCAACTGCACGCATGTGTAGCACACAAATCCGTCTCATATTTTCCAACTGGGAGTAGCCAAGAGAGAAGGTTAAGATAGATCTGTCAACCCCCAGAATCATCAACTCTTCTTACAGACATTCACAACATAGGCACAAAAACTTCACTCCCTTCTCACTGGTGAGGGACTTACAGTTTTTATTGCAGTATCAAGACTTAAAATATCATATTAGTTTCTGATGTACAACAGAGTGATTTGATATTTTTACACATTACAAAATGATGACCACAACGTCTGCTTATCACCTGTCACCATACAAAGTTATTACGGTATTACTGACGTTACCCTCTGTGCTGTGCATTACAGCCTCCTAACTAATTGTACTGCTGAAGTCTGTACCTCTTAAGCCCCTTCACCATTTCTCCTACACTACCACCCCCTTCTCCTCTGATAACCACCAGCTTGTTACTCTGTATCGACAATTCTGTTTCTCTTGTTGTTTGTTCATTTCCATTTGCTTGGGATGTTTTTGAACTGTGGTGCTGGAGAAGACTCTTGAGAGTCCCTTGGACTGCAAGGAGATCCAACCAGTCCATTCTGAAGGAGATCAGCCCTGGGATTTCTTTGGAAGGAATGATGCTAAAGCTGAAACTCCAGTACTTTGGCCACCTCACGCGAAGAGTTGACTCATTGGAAAAGACTCTGATGCTGGGAGGGATTGGGGGCAGGAGGAGAAGGGGACGACAGAGGATGAGATGGCTGGATGGCATCACTGACTAGATGGACGTGAGTCTGAGTGAACTCCAGGAGTTGGTGATGGACAGGGAGGCCTGGCGTGCTCGATTCATGGGGTTGCAAAGAGTCGGACATGACTGAGCGACTGAACTGAATGATTTTGGTAAAATCATTCATTATTTTTCTGACTTATTTCCCTCATCTTAAAACTCTCTAGGTCCATCTATGTTGTCACAGCTGGCAAGATTTCTTTCTTTTTTATGGCCACGTAATAATCCCAGGGACGGGGGAGCCTGGTGGGCTGCCGTCTATGGGGTCGCACAGAGTAGGACACGACTGAAGCGACTTAGCAGCAGCAGCAATGTTCCATTGTAAATATATACCACACCCTCTTCAAAGGGATTTCACTTTTGGAAGTTACCAAGTTTTAACAAAATTCCCACTGCAACAAAATATTGACTAGTCCTTGAATGAGTTATAACTAGATTTTATGAGGAGTCTGCCTCTTTCTAGCAAGGTTTGTATGCTCTGTATTAATAAAAATTTGAGAGCCCTTTGATATTACAAACCATTTTACAAATGCAAGGTGTCTCTAATGGTAAGTTAGAGAAAGTTTTTAAAGGGAAGTTCCTGCTTCATACAAGCGCCGGCAGCAAGGCACCTGTGTGCACAGCACCCACACAGCAGCTGCCTGCCAGGGGCTGAGTGCCCCGTCCACTGCCAGCAGTTCTTGCTACTATTCTCCGAGGTTTCCAGCGTTTAAATGCTAAACCCAGTAAGAGAAGAGTCACAGCACTGTCCTCACGTGGGTATGCTTTCTACACGGGAAGACAGTTAAATGATGCAAAATGACAAAGCAGTTGTTATTAGTAGCACTAATATTCACAATGCTGATAATGCATTAATGTATCCTTGATAGAAAAGTATGAAGAATAGTAAGAATACATAGAAGGGGAATTTAAGATCATAGAATTTGGAATGCTTGTGCCGGGCGGAATGCAGGATCTTAGTTCCCTGATCAGGGACTGAACCCACACCCTTTGCAGTGGAAGCGTAGAATCCTCATTACTGTACCGCCAGGGAAGTGCCCTGGAATGCCTTCTTGATGGAGAAATGGTATGCTGAGCCCTGAAGTCCTATGAGGTAAGGGGCAAGGCAGCTGTGGGGTTGAGAGGCATGCAGAGAAAACTGCCCACTGTTGGAAAGCTGGGAAGAAATTCAGCCCAGAGACACTTGAGCTGTGAGAGAGAAAGTAAAACAGGAGAAAAGAGAGCTCGACTAGATCTTAAAGGCCATGATAGAAAGTCTGGACTTTTTATCTGAATGGCAATATGATGCCACCAAAAAGGCTGAAAGAGAGATCCTGACCAACAGGATCCTTTCAAATATTAAATTCTAAGAACATTAAAATAAGACAATTCACTATCAGACAAAATAATTGTTAAGGAAAAACTGTTTTTCAATTTCTTGACTACCAGAATACGTGATCTGGAAAACACGAAACAGACACATATCTCAGTGTTGAAATCAGACAGCTGGCAATTTCAGAGAGATGTGAATTTAAGTTGCATGATTATTGGACTTACATGTTTTAGTCTAAGAAAATGTGATACCAAGTAGTTAAAAATATGTGTCTTAATAATGGGAACTGTTTACAGAGTGAACACTGACACCAGTGCCAGGCATTGTGCTAAGGACCATGTATGTATTATTCATTTATTCCTCACAATCCCAATGAATTAAGTAGATTCTCACAACTGAAGAAATTGACACTTACAGAAATTAATGACTTTCCCAAGGTCACAGCACTAACAACCATCCAAAGTGCATGTGTGCTCAGTCATGACCTCATGGACTATATAGCCCACCAGGCTCCTCTGATGATGGGATTTCCCAGGCGAGAACACTGGAGTGGGTTGCCACTTCCTCCTCCAGTGATCTTCCCAACCCAGGGATTAAATCCATGACTCCTGCCCTGGCAGGTGGAATCTTTACCACTCAGCCACCAAGGAAGCCAAATAGCCATCCAGAACCAGAATGCACATACAAGGCAGTGCAATTTCAATTCCCAACACCGCACAGCAATCAAAGTCAAAGATGTCTGCTAGGAAGATGATCTCTATAATCGAAGAGAAGTATTGCTCATTAGCAACAACAACAAAAACGCTGTAACATGCAGAGTTCACTCAATTATATTTTATTTAAGCAAACAAAGTCTTCAAATCGAAGTATATGGCTATAAACTGTATAGAGGGGTCATAAAAAAGCTCTCTTTTCATATAGCTTCCCATATTAAAATGATTTTATCATGCCTCCCAAACATATAATTAGTTTTGATTGAATGGTTTACTTTTGTGAAATTGTATTGATCCATTAATTAAACAGCTTATTCTGCAAAGAAAACAGTGTTAAAGTCTGCATAAATTACCACTGATAGACAGGATTTCACCAGACTGGCAAGCACACCAAATATCTTTTTTCATAGTTCTAGAATATGATTTGCAAGCATATGCACATAATGAATCTAAATGAATTGTAAATCACTCAAATCTAACAGAAGTCCCACTTCATTAGGAATACATCCTTCTAAAGACATTAGTTCACCATCGCATTTTTACATTAGTTAGCAGCTCTTTCAACTCTTTTAGTATTAAAAAATGCCACACTTCTTTCAACAAAAGAGCAGTATCCTTTGCCCCATTACTGTTTATGACTAGAAGAATGTCCCAACTAGTATATTAACACGAATAGCAGGTTGCTTGTGTGCTCAGTCGCTTCAGTCATGCCTGACTCTTTGCAACCCTATGGACTGCCAGGCTCCTTTGTTCATGGGATTCTCCAGCCAAGCTTACTGGAGTGGGATGCCATGCCTTCCTCCAGGGGATCTTCCCAACCCAGAGATTGAACCCGCATCTCCTGCATTGCAGGCGGATTCTTTACCCACTGAGATACCTAGCTAGCAAATTGAAATAAAGAGAATTCCAACCACTTGGTGACAGGCCCTCAGCAATGCCTTCCTGGAAATTAAAAGGCAACGATTTTTAGATAAGAAAAAAACTTAGAAGAATCCCCCCTCCCACCTTCCTCCTTTTGCTATTGTGCTGAGTAGCAGGCAAGCCAACATGTGGCCAAATTAATATCCTTAGCTAAAAAATAATAAGGTTCCTTTATTATCAGTCACACATGAACTGGCAGGGACCCAGCACCTGAAGGAAAAGATATTTTATGTTTTAACCTAAATGGAAAGGGGAGGGTGGCAGGGTGTAACATGTAATCACAGGTGGGCCAAACCGGGCCTCAATTAATTACATAATCAAATTAATACTTCTATTAATCACTGCTGTTATCAGGTGGTTATAAATACTCTTATTTCATGTAACTATATATATAGAAGTAGGTTCTGAAAACTCAGAGCACTTGTAGGATTTTTAGCAGAGCTTTATCTTGCTTTTCTTATATTTTAAACTCCTGGAAGATGGATATCATACTGTATCTCTTTATACTCCATAGCATCAAACTCAATAATTAAAACTCAAGTGAAATAACCAAATCATCCATTAAAAGTTTACAATTCATAGAATATTTTTCTAAATGCTAGATGGTTTTTCTTTGCTTATAAAAGGGCAGCTGTTACTATTTACAATAGCTAAGACATGGAAGCAATCTAAACGCCCACTGGCAGATGAATGGATAAAGAAGATGTGCAACAAATATTCAATGGAATACTACTCAGCCATAAAAAAGAATGAAATAATGCCATTTGCAGCAACATGGATAGACCTAAACATTATATTAAGTGAAGTAAATCAAGAGACAAATACCACATGCTATCACTTATATGTATGTTGAATCTAAACTATGACACAGATGAACTTATTTACAAAACAGAAACAGACTCAGAGACACAAAAAACAAATTTGTGTTTACAAAAGAAGAAAGACGGAGGCAGGGATACATTAGGAGCATGGCATTAGGAGAAACGGACTACACAGAAAACAGATAAACAACAAGGTCCTCCTGTATAGCACAGGGACCTGCACTCTATATTGCATAATAAACCATAAGGAGAAAACAGATATATATACAACCAAATCACTTTGCTGTACTCCAGAAATTAACACTATAAATCAACCATACCTCAATTGAAAAAAATTTTAAATAAATAAAAGGGAAGCTGTTTTAACTTTCCGATTATAAAAACAATAGACGGGAGCTTCCCTGGCGGCTCAGTGGTAAAGAATCCCCCTGACAGTGCGGGAGACGAGGGCCCGATCCCTGGTCCAGGAAGATCCCACATGCTGTGAAGTAGCTGGGAGTGTGTGTCACAGTTACTGAGCCCGTGCCCCAGAGCCCAGGAGCTGCAAGTGCTGAGCCCATGTGCTGCACTTACTGAGACAATGCGCCCTAGAGCCTGTGCTCTGCAGCAGGAAAGCCCACTGCAGTGAAAGACCCGTGCACTGCAGCTGGAGCGTAGCCCCCCTTGCTGCAACTACAGAAAAGCTCACGCAACAGCAAAGACCCAGCAGAGCCAAAAATAAAACAGACAAAAAAATTCTAAAAGGTTATCACTCTAAAAATAAATAAATAAATAAAATGTACAGGAGCACATTCCTGTCCTATAAAAAAAAAAGAAATAATACACTAATTATAGATAACAGTGAATATAAAAAGTGTTAAGAAAAGTGAAACCATAATATATCACTACCCAGAGAAATACTGTATTTCATCTATGAATAAAACTAAGAATGTATATTTTACCTATATGAATATATGAAAAGGTCATGCTATATAGATTATTTTAAACTCTGCTTTTTCATTCAGTATTTTCTGTTCTCCCGAAAGTTATTGGAAAATATTTATAGCTATAAAGTCCCAAATAATAGGAATGCACCAAACTTTGTTGATGAATTCCCCTATCAGTTGTTGTTTTCTTGGTCATGCTAATACTGCAATAAATCACTATAAAAAATTTGTTCACATTTTTCCCTAAGGATAGTTTCCTAGAAGTGGGGATAATGAGTCAAAGGGTAAACAAAACAAGGCTATTAACATATTGCCAAACTGCTTTCCAGAAAAGACATCCCAATTTGTAATCTCATTAGAAGCATATGTGTATCACTCATTTCAAAAAATACAATTTATTTAAAATTTTTAGCAATATGGAAAGCAAGCAATAGATGTTTAGTGTCTCAATTTATATTTCCCTAGTAGTGAGATAAAACAACTTTTCGTGTGTTTATTAGCCATTTATATTTTCCCTTTCTGCACAAAAATTGTTAGTGTTTTTCCTTAGTATAAGCCATAAACTGTTCAGAACTGTAAACTATTCACAGCCTAATTTCAGTAATCCATATGTTGACATCTTCAGGGTAACTGTGCATTTCCAAGTATTTATCTGCTAGCCTTAGTCTTTGTTTTCATTGCCACAATATTATTTTTGTCAAAAGTTCTAAACCAAGACTCCAGCATTTAGACCCAATACTTCTCCAGTTTTAGTAAGTATATTTTAACTGCTATTTTTATCTTCCTAAGAATTACCTAAAAATTGCCCCTGATTATTAAGTCAATAAGTCAGTTTCTAGCTTGGTTCTTTGTAAATTAAGATGATAAAATGTTGAAACTAAAAATATATATTAGTAAAATTGAAATTTTGTATGGAAACTTCATATAAAGATGTGATTATCTAGGTGGTTCTTTCAACTATCATAGCTTAAATAAGTTCACAGTAAAATGTTCTAAGGAAGTAACTTAGTCCTAAATTCTGTTTTTTTAAAAACAGAAACAGACTGACAAAAAACACTGAATTAGTTTCAGGTGTAAAATACATTTATACACATTGCAAACTGACCACCAGAATAAATCTAGTTAACACCCATTACCTTACATAATCACAAAATTCTTGTTCTTATGATGAGAACTTTTCAGATCTACTCTCTTAGCAACTTTCAAATATAACTACAGTGTTCTCAACTACAGACTCCATGCTATACATTACATCCTCAGAACTCAGTTATTTTATGACAGGGAGTTTGTGCTGTTTGACCTCTTTCACCCACTTCACCTACTCCCACCCTCCTACAGTCTGTTTTTACCAGTGCTCTTCCTTCGGAATTTAAGGAAAACATACTTTCTCTTTGCTAAGAATTCTCCTTTATATAATAGTGGGTTTAAGAATGATACTCTAATCAATCACAAGAGGATATTATGATTCTAAATAACAATGTAAATAAAAGCCTTTAAATTATCTATCTTTTAAAAAACTTGAAGATTAAGTCCATAAACTAGTATTTCACATGTTTTTTAATAAACCTATCAAGTAAAAGTCACATCAAAATGAACGTACTTTTTGCCAAAAGGAACATACATATCAATAATTACTTTAAATGTAAATAAAATAAACACTCCAACCAAAAGACATAGACTGGCTGAACGGATCCAAAAACAAGACCCATATATGTGCTGTCTACAACAGATCCACTTCAGACCTAGAGACACATGCAGACTGAAAGTGAGAGGATGAGAAAAGATACTCCATGCAAATGGAAACTCAAAAAAGTCAGAGTAACAATTTTCATATAAGACAAAATAGACCTTAAAATACAGAATATTACAAAATACGAGAAAGGACAGTACATAGTGGTCAAGAGCTCAAGCCAAGAAGAAGACATAACAATTGTAAATATTTATGCACCCAATATAGGAGCACCTCAATACACAGGCAAACACTGACAGACAGAAAAGGGGAAACTGACAGTAACACAATAATCGTAGGGATTTTAACACCCCTCTTACATCAATGGACAGATAATCAAAACAAATTAATAAAGAAACGCAAACCTTAAATGACACATTAGACCAGAGGAGCCTACCTGAGATTGTCAGGACATTCCACACAAATGCAGAAGAATACATTCTCAGGTGCCTGCAGAATATTTTCCAGGATAGATCACACCTTGGGTCACAAATCAAATCAAGCCTTAGTAAATTTTAAAAACTTGAAATTGTATCAAGCATCTTTTCTGACCACAATCTGAAGAGATTAGATATCAGTTACAGGGGAAAGAAAAAACGGTTAAAAAAAAAATCCACAAACACAAGAAGATTAAACAATACGTTTATAAATAACCAAAAGGTTACCAAAGAAATGAAAGTGGAAATGGAAAAACACAAACAAATGACAATGAAAACACAACTCAAAACCTATGGGATGCAGCAGCAGCAGTCCTAAGAGGGCTATCTGTAGCAATGAAATCCTGTCTCAAGAAACAAGAAAGACATCGAGTGGACAACCTAACCTGACACCAAAAGCAACTGGAAAAAGAACAAACAAGTCCCAAAGTTAGTGGGAGAAAAGAAATCAGAAAGATCAGATCAGAACTAAATGAAAACGAAATAAAGGAAGAAATAGCAAAGATCAGTAAAACTAAAAACTGTGTCCTTGAGAAGATAAGCAAAACTGACAAACCATTTGTCAGATGCGTCAAGACAAAAAGGGAGAAGACTCAAATCACCAAAATTAGAAATGAAAAGAGAGAGGTCACAACACACAACATGGAAATACAAAGGATCACAAGAGACTATTACAAGCAACTACATGCCAATAAAATGGACAACCTGGAACAAACGGACAGATACTTGAAAAGTTCAACCTTCCAAGACTGAACCAGAAAGAAACAGAAATTATGGACAAGTCAATCACAGGCACTGAAATCAAAACTGTGATCAAAAATCTCCCAAAAAACAAAACCCAGGGCCAAATGGCTTCACACGTGAGTTGCACCAAATGTTTAGAGAAGAGCTAATACTTACCCTTCTCAAACTCTTCCAAAAAATTTCAGAGGAAGGAATACTTTCAAACTCATTCCACGAGACCACCATCACCAAAATCAGACAAAGAAACCACAGAAAAAGAAAATTACAGACCAATATCACTGATGAACATAGATGCAAAAATCCGCAACAAAATTCTAGCAGGTAGAATTCAACAACACATAAAAGGACCGATCAAAAAATGGGCAGAAGACCTAAACAGACATTTCTTCAAAGAAGACATACAGCTGGCCGATAAACATATGAAAAGGTGCTCAACTGCGCTCATTACTAGAGAAATGCAAACCAAAACTACAATGAGGTATCACCTCACACCAATAAGAATGGCTATCACAAAAAAACAAACAAACAAAAAAAAAATTACAAACAGTGAATGCTGGAGAGGATGTGGAGAAAAGGGACTCCTACTGCAGTGATGCTGGGAATTTAAATTGTTATAGCCACTATGGAGAACAGTAGAGAGTCCTCAATAAAGTAGGAATAAAACTACCATACGACCCAGCAATCTCACTGCTGGGCATATTCCCTTAGAAAACCTGGCATATTCCTGTTTAACTGAGAAAAAAAAAACTACATGTAACCCCAATGTTCATTGCAGCAGTATGTACAATAGCCAGGACGTGGAATTAACCTAGATGTCCCTCAGCAGATGAATAGATACAGAAATTGTGGTACATATATATGCCGCTGCTGCTGCTAAGTCACTTCATTCGTGTCCGACTCTGTGTGATCCCTTGGATGGCAGCCCACCAGATTCCCCCATCCCTGGGATTCTCCAGGCAAGAACACTGGAGTGGGTTGCCATTTCCTTCTCCAATGCATGAAAGTGAAAAGTGAAAGTGAAGTCCCTCAGTCCTGTCCGACTCTTTGCAACCCCATGGACTGCAGCCCACCAGGCTCCTCTGTCCATGGGATTTTCCAGGCAGGAGTACTGCAGTGGGGTGCCATTGCCTTCTCTGGTATATATATATAATGGGATATTAATCAGCCAGAAAAAAGAATGAATTTGAGTCCGTTCTAGTGAGGTGGATAAACCTAGAGCCTATTATACCGAGTCAAGTCAGAAAAAGAAAAACAAATATCATGTATTAACACATATATATGGAATCTAGAAAATGGTATTCATGAAGCTATTTGCAGGGAAGGGATGGAGACAGAGACATAGAGATAAGACTTTTGGACAAAGTAGGGGAAGGAGAGAGTGGGACGAATACAGAATATAGCATCAACATACATACACCGCCACGTGTAAAACAGACAGCTGGTGAGAAGTTGCTATAAACACAGGGAGCCAAGCACGGTGCTCTGCGATGATCTGAAGTAGGAGGGGAAGGAGGCTCCAGTGGGAAGGGATGTATATATCCCTGCAGCTGATTCACATTGTTGCATGGCAGAAACCAATGCAACACTGTAAAGCAATTTTCCTCAATTAGAAAATAAAATTTTTTAAAAGTAATAAAAAAGAAAAAAATACCAAAAAAATGTACCATTTTAGTACATATATGATTGAATATTATTCAGTCACAAAAATAAACAAATTCGAGTCAGTTCTAGTGAAGCTGATGAACCTAGAGCCTGTCACAGAGTGAAGTCAGAAAGAGAAAAACAAGTATTGCATATTAATACATATAGATGGAATCTAGAAAAATGGTACTGATAAACCTATTTGTAGGGAAGAAACAGATGCAGACAAAGAGAACAGACTTGTCGACACAATGAGGGAAGGAGAGGGTGGGATGAATTAAGAGAGAAGCACTGAAACTTATACATCACCATATGTTTTGTTGATTTCTGCTATGGTCTCTTTTGTTTCTTTTGCATTTATTTCTGCTCTAATTTTTAAGATTTCTTTGCTTCTACTAACCCTGGGGTTCTTCATTTCTTCCTTTTCTAGTTGCTTTAGGTGTAGAGTTAGGTTATTTATTTGACTTTTTTCTTGTTTCTTGAGGTGTGCCTGTATTGCTATGAACTTTCCCCTTAGGATTGCTTTTACCGTGTCCCACAGGTTTTGGGTTGTTGTGTTTTCATTTTCATTCGTTTCTATGCAAATTTTGATTTCCTTTTTGATTTCTTCTGTGATTTGTTGGTTATTCAGCAGCGTGTTGTTCAGCCTCCATATGTTGGATTTTTTAATAGTTTTAATCCTGCAATTGAGATCTAATCTTACTGCATTGTGGTCAGAAAAAATGCTTGGGATGATTTCTATTTTTTTGAATTTACCAAGGCTAGCTTTATGGCCCAGGATGTGATCTATCCTGGAGAAGGTTCCATGTGCGCTTGAGAAAAAGGTGAAATTCATTGTTGTGGGATGAAATGTCCTATAGATATCAATTAGGTCTAACTGGTCTATTGTATCGTTTAAAGTTTGTGTTTCCTTGTTAATTTTCTGTTTAGTTGATCTATCCATAGGTGTGAGTGGGGTATTAAAGTCTCCCACTATTATTGTGTTATTGTTAATTTCTCCTTTCATACTTGTTAGCATTTGTCTTATGTACTGTGGTGCTCCCATGTTGGGTGCATTTATATTTATAATTGTTATATCTTCTTCTTGGATTGATCCTTTGATCATTATGTAGTGACCTTCTTTGTCTCTTTTCACAGCCTTTGTTTTAAAGTCTATTTTATCTGATATGAGTATTGCTACTCCTGCTTTCTTTTGGTCCCTATTTGCATGGAAAATCTTTTTCCAGCCCTTCACTTTCAGTCTGTATGTGTCCCCTGTTTTGAGGTGGGTCTCTTGTAGACAACATATGTAGGGGTCTTGTTTTTGTATCCATTCAGCCAGTCTTTGTCTTTTGGTTGGGGCATTCAACCCATTTACATTTAAGGTAATTACTGATAAGTATGATCCGGTTGCCATTTACTTTATTGTTTTGGGTTCGAGTTTATACATTGTTTTTGTGTTTCCTGTCTAGAGAATATCCTTTAGTATTTGTTGGAGAGCTGGTTTGGTGGTGCAGAATTCTCTCAGCTTTTGCTTCTCTGAAAAGCTTTTGATTTCTCCTTCATACTTGAATGAGATCCTTGCTGGGTACAATAGTCTGGGCTGTAGGTTATTTTCTTTCATCATTTTAAGTATGTCTTGCCATTCCCTCCTGGCTTGAAGAGTTTCTATTGAAAGATCAGCTGTTATCCTTATGGGAATTCCCTTGTGTGTTATTTGTTGTTTTTCCCTTGCTGCTTTTAATATTTGTTCTTTGTGTTTGATCTTTGTTAATTTGATTAATATGTGTCTTGGGGTGTTTCTCCTTGGGTTTATCCTGTTTGGGACTCTCTGGGTTTCTTGGACTTGGGTGATTATTTCCTTCCCCATTTTAGGGAAGTTTTCCACTATTATCTCCTCAAGTATTTTCTCATGGTCTTTCTTTTTGTCTTCTTCTTCTGGAACCCCTATGATTCGAATGTTGTAGCGTTTAATATTGTCCTGGAGGTCTCTGAGATTGTCCTCATTTCTTTTAATTCGTTTTTCTTTTATTCTCTCTGATTCATTTATTTCTACCATTCTATCTTCTAATTCACTAATCCTATCTTCTGCCTCTGTTATTCTACTATTTGTTGCCTTCAGAGTGTTCTTAATTTCATTTATTGCATTATTCATTATATATTGACTCTTTTTTATTTCTTCTAGGTCCCTGTTAAACCTTTCTTGCATCTTCTCAATCCTTGTCTCCAGGCTATTTATCTGTGATTCCATTTTAGTTTCAAGATTTTGGATCAATTTCACTATCATTATTCGGAATTCTTTATCAGGTAGATTCCCTATCTCTTCCTCTTTTGTTTGGTTTGGTGGGCATTTATCCTGTTCCTTTATCTGCTGAGTATTCCTCTGTCTCTTCATCTTGTTTAAATTGCTGAGTGTGGGGTGTCCTTTATGTATTCTGGCAGTTTGTGGAGTTCTCTTTATTGTGGCCTTTCCTCGCTGTGTGTGGGTTTGTACAGGTGGCTTGTCAAGGTTTCCTGGTTAGGGAAGCTTGTGTCGGTGTTCTGGTGGGTGGAGCTGTATTTCTTCTCTCTGGAGTGCAATGAAATGTCCAGTAGTGAGTTATGAGATGTCTATAGTTTTGGGGTGACTTTGGGCAGCCTGTATCTTGAAGCTCAGGGCTGTGTTCCTTTGTTGCTGGCAAAAATCAACAAAACCAAAAGCTGGTTCTTTGAAAGGATAAATAAAATTGACAAACCATTAGCCAGACTCATCAAGAAACAAAGGGAGAAAAATCAAATCAACAAAATTAGAAACGAAAATGGAGAGATCACAACAGACAACACAGAAATACAAAGGATCATAAGAGACTACTATCAACAATTATATGCCAATAAAATGGACAACGTGGAAGAAATGGACAAATTCTTAGAAAAGTACAACTTTCCAAAACTCGACCAGGAAGAAATAGAAAATCTTAACAGACCCATCACAAGCATGGAAATTGAAACTGTAATCAAAAATCTTCCAGCAAACAAAAGCCCCGGTCCAGACGGCTTCACAGCTGAATTCTACCAAAAATTTAGAGAAGAGCTGACACCTATCCTGCTCAAACTCTTCCAAAAAATTGCAGAGGAAGGTAAACTTCCAAACTCATTCTATGAGGCCACCATCACCCTAATACCAAAACCTGACAAAGATGCCACAAAAAAAGAAAACTACAGGCCAATATCACTGATGAACATAGATGCAAAAATCCTTAACAAAATTCTAGCAATCAGAATCCAACAACACATTAAAAAGATCATACACCATGATCAAGTGGGCTTTATCCCAGGGATGCAAGGATTCTTCAATATCCGCAAATCAATCAATGTTATACATCACATTAACAAATTGAAAAATAAAAACCATATGATTATCTCAATAGATGCAGAGAAAGCCTTTGACAAAATTCAACATCCATTTATGATAAAAACTCTCCAGAAAGCAGGAATAGAAGGAACATACCTCAACATAATAAAAGCTATATATGACAAACCCACAGCAAACATTATCCTCAATGGTGAAAAATTGGAAGCATTTCCTCTAAAGTCAGGAACAAGACAAGGGCGCCCACTTTCACCATTACTATTCAACATAGTTTTGGAAGTTTTGGCCACAGCAATCAGAGCAGAAAAAGAAATAAAAGGAATCCAAATTGGAAAAGAAGAAGTAAAACTCTCACTATTTGCAGATGACATGATCCTCTACATAGAAAACCCTAAAGATTCCACCAGAAAATTACTAGAAATAATCAATGACTATAGTAAAGTTGCAGGATATAAAATCAACACACAGAAATCCCTTGCATTCCTATACACTAATAATGAGAAAACAGAGAGAGAAATTAAGGAAACAATTCCATTCACCATTGCAATGGAAAGAATAAAATACTTAGGAATATATCTACCTAAAGAAACTAAAGACCTATATACAGAAAACTATAAAACACTGGTGAAAGAAATCAAAGAGGACACTAATAGATGGAGAAATATACCATGTTCATGGATTGGAAGAATCAATATAGTGAAAATGAGTATACTACCCAAAGCAATTTATAGATTCAACGCAATCCCTATCAAGCTACCAACAGTATTCTTCACAGAGCTAGAACAAATAATTTCACAATTTGTATGGAAATACAAAAAACCTGGAATAGCCAAAGCAATCTTGAGAAAGAAGAATGGAACTGGAGGAATCAACCTACCTGACTTCAGGCTCTACTACAAAGCCACAGTTATCAAGACAGTACGGTACTGGCACAAAGACAGAAATATAGATCAATGGAACAAAATAGAAAGCCCAGAGATAAATCCACGCACATATGGACACCTTATCTTTGACAAAGGAGGCAAGAATATACAATGGATTAAAGACAATCTCTTTAACAAGTGGTGCTGGGAAATCTGGTCAACCACTTGTAAAAGAATGAAATTAGACCACTTTCTAACACCATACACAAAAATAAACTCAAAATGGATTAAAGATCTCAACGTAAGACCAGAAACTATAAAACTCCTAGAGGAGAACATAGGCAAAACACTCTCTGACATACATCACAGCAGGATCCTCTATGACCCACCTTCCAGAATATTGGAAATAAAAGCAAAAATAAACAAATGGGACCTAATTAACCTTAAAAGCTTCTGCACATCAAAGGAAACTATTAGCAAGGTGAAAAGACAGCCTTCAGAATGGGAGAAAATAATTGCAAATGAAGCAACTGACAAACAACTAATCTCAAAGATATACAAGCAACTCCTACAGCTCAACTCCAGAAAAATAAATGACCCAATCAAAAAATGGGCCAAAGAACTAAATAGACATTTCTCCAAAGAAGACATACAGATGGCTAACAAACACATGAAAAGATGCTCAACATCACTCATTATCAGAGAAATGCAAATCAAAACCACTATGAGGTACCATTTCACACCAGTCGGAATGGCTGCGATCCAAAAGTCTACAAATAATAAATGCTGGAGAGGGTGTGGAGAAAAGGGAACCCTCTTACACTGTTGGTGGGAATGCAAACTAGTACAGCCACTATGGAGAACAGTGTGGAGATTCCTTAAAAAACTGGAAATAGAACTGCCTTATGATCCAGCAATCCCACTGCTGGGCATACACACTGAGGAAACCAGAAGGGAAAGAGACACGTGTACCCCAATGTTCATCGCAGCACTGTTTATAATAGCCAGGACATGGAAGCAACCTAGATGTCCATCAGCAGATGAATGGATAAGAAAGCAGTGGTACATATACACAATGGAGTATTACTCAGCCATTAAAAAGAATACATTTGAATCAGTTCTAATGAGGTGGATGAAACTGGAGCCTATTATACAGAGTGAAGTAAGCCAGAAGGAAAAACATAAATATAGTATACTAACGCATATATATGGAATTTAGAAAGATGGTAACAATAACCTGGTGTATGAGATAGCAAAAGAGACACTGATGTATAGAACAGTCTTATGGACTCTGTGGGAGAGGGAGAGGGTGGAAGATTTGGGAGAGTGACATTGAAACATGTAGAATATCATGTAAGAAACGAGTTGCCAGTCCAGGTTCGATGCGCGATACTGGATGCTTGGGGCTGGTGCACTGGGACGACCCAGAGGGATGGTGTGGGGAGGGAGGACGGAGGAGGGTTCAGGATGGGGAACACATGTATGCCTGTGGCGGATTCATTTTGATATTTGGCAAAACTAATACAATTATGTAAAGTTTAAAAATAAAATAAAATTTAAAAGAAAAAAAAAAAAAGAGAGAAGCATTGAAACTTATACATCACCATATGTAGAACAGATAGCCAGTGGGGACTTGCTGTATGATGCAGGGTGCTCAACGTGCTGCTCTGTGACAACCCAGAGGGGTGGGATGGGGTGGGAGCTTCAAGGGAGTTTCGAGAGGGAGGGGACATATGTATACCTATGGCTGATACACGTTGACGTATGGCAGAAACCAATGCAAAACTGTAAAGCAACTGTCCTCCAATAAACAATAAAAAATTAGGTACTTTTAAAGGGCTACCATATTGTTAACATAAAGGAAAAGAAAACTCTTTAAAGAACAACTTATATTTATTCATTTCTCAATCTATGGATTATCCAGTTCAAAATCTTGTCAGAGGTCTTAGAAAATATAATAATCTTGTATGTGTAAATTTCCTGTTATTATTAAATATAAGTAATAAGAATTGCTTCTGGAACTAAGCTCATCTTAAACCAACTGGCTGTTTCTCACCCATGATTTTCCAAATCAGGTGACCTGTGCTTCCAATAAATGAAAGTCCTTAAATGATCCACTAATAAAATTTACAATAAAAGTCCATTGTGAAATTGAGGCCGGGACAGAGAATGCACCAAGAAGCCAGACCATCCTCTGCAAGATCAGATTCTCTCACATCCTGGAGTTCACAGCATCCCCCACTTTAGTGGAGCAATAACTGGAGTTTACGAGCTTCCAATTTTGAGAGACTTAAATTCAGAGAACTCTTAATATCACATTGCAGTTTAATTGCAGAAGTTTAAACAAAAATTTAAGATAAAAGAAACAAAATTAAAATACGAATGAGTGTCTTGTGACCTTACCTACATGGTTGGAGACCTTTTGCTCTCTCTCAAAGAAATGATTTTTCTTGCCTATCTGGAAGTAAACGTGACCGTCTCAGACGCTAGGGGAAAACTGACTCCAAGCAATGAGTACTTACAGGCTGGTCATCCAAGTTTCCTTCTCGCCATACTAATGGAGGTTGTGCTTCTATCACTTCTGTGTCCACAGAGCACAGTGATGTCACATGCCATTCAGCCAGAAGCACTGACAAGGTGTGCTCTGCAGCTCACTGCACAAGTTCCCAGAGATACAGAACAGATACAGCCACCAGAGCCACAGTCCAGCACATGCAGCGACGCCTCGGATAATCTTCAGTAACCAGCTCTCAAGTCAACGTCACCTTGACACAATCTGGGGGCTTGAAGTACAGTTTCTTATCACGTCCCAACTACATACTCTTAGTTTTGGCAAGAGCTCAATATCTCTCCTTTCGGCTGGTCACAGCAGATGTCTCTTTTCCAAAGCCCAAACAAGGAATCAAAGAAATTCTTTAGTTCTAAGTCCCAGAGAGTTTTGTTTAGGGGCATGGTTATCGGTAGCTTCTCATCATGTTTTGTGGTGATGGTTAATGGGGGAAGGAAATCCAAATACAGAAAATTAGAAGCAAGAATATAAACATGTAACAAAATGCTTATAGACCTACTACCTTCAAGATGTTAACATTCATGAAATCCATCTCGGATCTTTTCCAAATATAAAATGAAAACATTACAGACAAGGGTGATATCTCTGTGTGTCCCTCTTTCTCCAGGAGCAAGCAATAATGAAAGGCTGGTTTTTGTCCCATATGTTTGTACTTCGCTATAAATACACACATATGAATAATAAATGGCTAATTAATGACTAAACAAGCAAAGCTGAGTCTTCAGTGTTGCAGGAGTACATAAGCTCTTTTCCCTCACCTTGCCGCCTCTGCGAGCACACAGCAAGAATCCCAAGGCTCTTGCTCTCCAACTCCGCATCTTCCCAAGCAGGAATTGGAGAAGCCACTCATGCCAAGGCACAAAGTCATACAATTCTAAAACCTCTGCTCATTTTAATTAGGAAGACAGTATAAAAAAGAAAGGGTTTTTTTTTAAGAGTGTGTCAGAGCGATGTCGTCAGCCCAATTCCACGTTTACTATGTGATCCTATATGCTTTAAAATTTTTACACAAATGGCTTCATGTGTACTGCTCTACCACCCACTTTTGTTTTTTCCTTAAAAAAAACAAAAACAAAAAACAAAAACTCGACACAGTGCCATTGAGACCCACCCTCCAACCTTTTGGACAGTGTAGTCCTACTTATGTTGTCTTTATCACTTCATGGGAAATAGATGGGGAAACAGTGGAAACAGTGTCAGACTTTATTTTTTTGGGCTTCAAAATCACTGCAGATGGTGACTGCAGCCATGAAATTAAAAGACGCTTACTCCTTGGAAGGAAAGTTATGACCAACCTCGATAGCATATTCAAAAGCACAGACATCACTTTGCCAACAAAGGTCTGTCTAGTCAAGGCTATGGTTTTTCCAGTGGTCATGTATGGATGTGAGAGTTGGACTGTGAAGAAGGCTGAGCGCCAAAGAATTGATGCTTTTGAACTGTGGTGTTGGAGAAGACTCTTGAGAGTCCCTTGGACTGCAAGGAGATCCAACCAGTCCATTCTGAAGGAGATCAGCCCTGGATTTCTTTGGAAGGAATGATGCTAAAGCTGAAACTCCAGTACTTTGGCCACCTCATGCGAAGAGTTGACTCATTGGAAAAGACTCTGATGCTGGGAGGGATTGGGGGCAGGAGGAGAAGGGGACGACGGAGGATGAGATGGCTGGATGGCATCACTGACTCGATGGACGTGAGTCTGGGTGAACTCTGGGAGTTGGTGATGGACAGGGAGGCCTGGTGTGCTGCGATTCATGGGGTCGCAAAGAGTCAGACACGACTGAGCAACTGAACTGAACTGAACAACATGAGAGGCTTATGGAGGTTACTGTCTGCATCCAGATCCAAACTAAGCTCTAAGATTAATGACTAAACAAGCAACGCTGAGTCTTCAGTGCTGCAGGAATACATAAGCTCTTTTCCCTCACCTTGCCTCTTCTGCAAGCACACAGCAAGAATCCCAAGGCTCTTGCTCTCCGACTCCGCATCTTCCCAAAGAGGAATTGGAGAAGCCACTCATGCCAAGGCACAAAGTCATACAATTCTAAAACCTCCGCTCATTTTAATTAGGAAGACAGTATAAACAAGAAAGGGTTTTTTAAGAGTCTGTCAGAGCGATGTTGTCAGCCCAATTCCATGTTTACTGTGTGATCCAAGTCTCACAGTCTACGCAGCCTGGTAAAAGCATCTCTCAACAGCGATGCAGCACACCGGTCTCTAGGTGTCGCCACAGAGACCCACGTACAAGGCATGGGACCGGTCCACAGGCAACCCTGAAGGCAGGGATGACTGCAGGCAGTGTGGACAGGCGGGTGCCGTGACGCCCTTCGTACTGCTAAGGAAGCAACGAATCCCTCAGGTTGAACCATTTGATTTCTTGAGACTGACTTCTTCCTAAAAGTGTAGGTTCAACTGAGTTAAATTTCAGAAGGCTCCATTTGTGCTAGAATATATAAGTGAAATTAAAAAAAAAAGATCGAGCTGGAATTCTAACTTGCTTCTTGGCTAAGTAGTCACAGTTTGGGGATTCAGATTTAGCCCTTCGACGATAAAATGCAGGCAGTGTCTATCGGTAATTTAAATTGAAGAGAGAAGCAGAAACAAGAGAAGTTAGAGAAAGATGGTTTAAAGAGATATGTTCCTTCCTTTCTTAGGAAGGAAAAACAGGTTCGTCTGAGAGCCTTATAACAGCAACACCAACTGTAGCCTCGAAAACTCAATTGCCAGTGCTTTTCAGTCTTATGAACTCTCTTTTACTTATGGTTTCTAAAAATGAGTAATTTTTCAAGTGTGAGTCTGTGACAGAGCTCCCCTCTCTGACCCAAGCCACCCCACTGTGAAGGTAAGTTGTCTGAATTAGGGGTCACGCCCAAAGAGCTCCTGGTCACCTCTACCCTCCATCTGGTGACAGAGTATTGGGAGAAGAGAGCCCATATTTACATCATTTGTCCTTTTCCAGTCTGTGTTGCCTTAATGTTCATTTCCCATGTAATTTAAGATAACGATCTAAATCTACCCTGAACTGGGATCATCAAAAGCAGAAGTTTCCTCTATTTCAGCTTCCTACACCCATGTATTATTTTCACAAATATTTGAACCTTCAAACCAAATCAGAAATAAACACAGTCCTGACTTCTGTTTTACCTTGTGTTTACTGAAAAAACTTCTAAATAGCTGTTGCTCTTGGTAAGTCAGTGAGTAAGTGTTTTATGGTCTGAGCTCCTTAAATATGGTAGGAAATTATCCTTATTGCTGTGAAAATTATTTTAGAGGATGGTGGTGGCCGTGGAATATTTTCTAGAGTAACCACATTTCTGAAAAATAAATCCTTTTGTCTACTACTACGTGAAGAGTTTTGAGACTTAAAACAGAAATACTGCAGAAAGCACATATTAGAAAATATCTTTATGAATGTACGTTAGGGAAGGATTTCTTGGGTAAGGCAGAAAAAGCACAAACCTTGAGAAAAAAATGAAATATTGCATCAGAATGTAAAGCATTTGCATGAAAAAAGAATGCCATAAGATGATTAAAGCACAGGTCATCGACTGCAAGTCATGTTTTCAACTTACATAACCAAAGGGTTAATGTACAGAAGAATCACTTTTATAATCAAAATACAGAAGACTAGCCAAAGGAAATCTGGGTAAACAGGAAACAAACAGCAATTTACAGAAGAGGAAACACAGTCTGATATACCTAGGAGAATATGCTGCTGCTACTGCTAAGTCACTTCAGTCATGTCCGACTCTGTGTGACCCCATAGACGGCAGCCCACCAGGGAGAATATGCTAACCTCGCTGGTTATGGGGAGATTCACAAACTACAAATGAGACGCTATTTCCTACTCACAACACAAAGTGTCAACAAGGAAGTGAGGAGACCAGGACCTTACACACACTGCTGACAATGTAAGTCAGTATAAACACACTGCCCCACATCATGAAAGACTTGCAAAATTCAAGATTCACACATTCTCCATTACCCAGAAATTCTACTTCCAGTTGTCCATCTGACAGAAATCTCTGCTCATATAAGGAGACATGTCTTTGTAAGGAGACATTTACAAAACTGGTCTTTGCAGCACAAACAACCTCAATGCCCAGGAATAGCCAGATAAGCCACAAAATACATAAAGTAATGAAAGTCGAAAGAACTAAATCAAATGCATTGTCACACATGGAGCTCACAAATTGTTAGATATTGTGCAAGGGCGAGATTCCATTTCTATAAAATTGTTAAATGTATGCATATGTATATGTGTAGAGGATAAAAATATGGGCAGACAATACATATGACGTTGACTCAACTGTCTCTGCAAAAGCTCGGGTGAGGGGGAGGGATTCAAATAAGACTTGAACTTCAACTGTGACATTTTGTGTTTAACAATTTAAAGACAGATCTGAAACAATGACAAATGAACATGTATTAACTCGGTGGTAAAATATGGATATTATTATTGTTCTTGGTGGTTTAATTTTTAAAATAAAGAAAGGGACAAATAAGGCATCAAGTGTAAATTCCTAATCCCCATCTAGATGATCTAGCTTTTGGGTCAACTAATTCACTTCCAGGGAGGTAACTGTGATCTACCCTGACTATTGCCCACCGTAAGTAATTAGGTTCTGAACTTTATGCCACTTTGGAAAAATACACCCCAAAATTACCAGTAGGTCAAACAAATACATTAAGGTCTTTTGGAAGATAATTTGTCATACATACTGATGTTAAACATGAAGGATTCTGAAAATAAATTTATGTATAAATTACATTTCCTGTAATTTATCTCGTTAAAAATCGTTTTTACTACAAAAAAACACTAGTTAACAGTAACAGCTTAATAACTACAAATATAAATCTAGACAAGTCAATACTTCCATGGTCATCAGAGCCTCCATGAATATAACATCTACTCGGCAGAACAACTCCAAACCATGACATTATTAATCTCAGGGGTTTTTAAAACAAGAATTTCATACTTATACATAAAAGTCAACCTTTAAAATGTTTATCAACTGATTAGTCTACCCCTCCCAAATCTATGAGGCTTACAAAGTTCCACAGATCACCTAATCCCAATTAATAAATATAACTTTTCCTGTTCATTCACATTTAACTTTTCTTCATATTGTTAAGCTCAAGGATCATTATGTGAGAATAGCACAACTTTACAAAAAAGGAAAGGACAAGAAAAATCAAAAGACTATCCAGCTTATCTAAGTCCCTGAAAGAACCATTCTTACACAGTCAAAGGAAATGAAGGGGGTTGAATTTCAGGCCTGATAAAACTGGGACCCTATGGTGGAACAAGAGGGAAGATCATTAAGGTAGAGGAGAAATAAATGTGAAGATAATAGATTTTTTTTTATGCAACATTTTTATTCTGCCCTAATAGCTCCTTAGTTCCTTTATTAGCTTAGGAAATAAACTGTGTTATGGAAAACTTACTTTATTCATCATGCTTGCTTATTCAGATAATTATAAATGTAACAATTTAATTTACTCTCAAGTAGTTTTAATGGATGTTACAACAAATGGTCCTACAACCTTAGAGAATCTGGAAGCAGGTAAAACCTGCAAGAAACAGCAACATTCTGATGGGCGTATGTAGGGCCTGTCCACCTCTCTCCCTCCAACCTTCCTCCCGCACCCACTGGGTCTTCTAAGGCTGGTCTGGAGAGCAAGGCACACATATCCATCAAGCTCAGGGCACGAAGAAACAAAATGCCCATCAGTCGGGGACTGTTTACTTCTCTGTGAAAACGGTAGTGCCATCTGGAGGCAGAGACGACCTTGTTTCTACATGTGAGAGATGTATTATACTCTCAAGATCATTCCCGGTGCTCTCTTAGTAATCTCTTTGCTGTAGAAATAATGCATTCTTATCGCAAAGAATTGGGTAAATACCAATTAGTGAAACAGAAATTCTATTATTCAGTGATAAACACTTTTGATTTTGAGACTTTTCCTTCCATTGAGGATGAAATATACACGTTTATGTCCACTGGGAATGAAAATGTGCATGTACACAAATGTGCACAAATTCTGTAAATAGTTACATATATATTAAATGAAAAAATTAGATGTTAATGATTTTCCAAGTTATTAAATTTTCTCCATAGAAATAACTGTATATATTACATGATAATAATAAAAATAAATTTACCATCATTCTGCTAATCCCCAATTAACTGGGGAGGGGAAGCTATTAAAACTTGTATAAATTATGCTAAAATGAGCACCATTATAAACTAATATTTGTCCATATGTATAACTTCCTGATGATACAGTCCTAGAAATTGGACTTTCTTAGGTATATAAAAGCAATGATGATAATAACACTAAAGCAAACATACTTATATAGGGCTTGTTCAGTTGCTGAGTCATGTCCGACTCTGTGACCCCATGCAGCATGCCAGGCTTCTCTAACCTCCACTGTCTCCCAGAGTTTGCTCAAATTCATGTCCACTGAGTCAGTGATCCTATTTAACCATCCTCTACCATTCCTGTCTCCTTTGGCCTTTGCTCTTTCCCAGCCTCAGGGTCTTTTCCAATGAGTCGGCTCTTCGCAACAAGTGGCCAAAGTATTGGAGCTTCAGCATCAGTCCTTTCAATGAATGTTCGGCATTGATCTCCTTTAGGATTGACTGGTTTGATCTCCTTGCAGTCCAAGGGACTCTCAAGAGTCTTTTCTAGCACCACAGTTTGAAAGCATAAAAATAGGGCTTACTATAGGCCAAGTACTTTTCTAAGCCCTTTACATATACAAACTCAATGATTGATCCCTTGTAACAGTTCCATTTAATAAATTCTATAATTATCTCCATTTCACAGGTGGGAAAACCAAGTTTAAGTAACTTGATCAAGGTTAAGTAACCAAGACCACAGAGCTAGTAAGTGGTAAAGCTGAAATTCATACAAGGCCTTCTGGCTGAAGAGCTGATGCTGTGGAATTGTATCAAACTGCTTCCCATGGTGCATGCATGAGTGTGTGTGTGTGCTAAATCGCTTCAGTCTTGTCTAACTCTTTGCAACTCTATGGACTGTAGCCCACCAGGTACCTGCTGCCAAATTACTTGTCTCTTTATACTAACTCCCTGTTGACATCCTTCACAGAGGTATCAATTTACCATCATTTGTTCTCCTCTCTGAAAATCTGACAGATGAAAAATAACTGTTCCTTTCTTTCTCTCTCTACTTACTAGCATGACTAGACAGTTTAGAAGTTCACACACTCCCTATTTGCGTTTCTATGAGCTGTCTGTTCATGTACTTTGTCTGTTTCTTCCAATCCCTACTGGAAGTATCCATGGTCTTTTTATTGGCTTGCATTAGTTCTTTTTAAGATTCTTTTTTTATGTGAGTCATTTTGTAAGTCTTTATTGAATTGTTTACAATATTGTTTTCTTTTTTTTTTTGGCCACAAGACATATGTGATTTTAGCTCCCCAACCAGGGTCAAATCCCACCCTCTGTATTGAGAGGGGAAGTTTTAATCACTGGATCACCAGGGAAGTCCCTGTATTAGCTCCTAATATAGAGATAATTAACCTAATCACCATTTCTCATTTTTATCTTAATTTTATTTGATACGTAGGCAATTTGAATTTTTATATAATCAAAATGCTCAGTTTACATGTGTATGCTTTCTTCTATTCCTCTAGTCTTTTTAAAAAATTTACATTTATTATCAACACGTTAACCTTGGAAATTCCTCTAAGTCCACAACTGAGATCTGCTTAGAATAGCAATAATTAAAGCTACATAGGTATATAAACTGATTTGTCTAAATTTGTATTTATAAACGACAATTATAAGGAAATGTTAAAGTCAAAAATATCAATTTTTGGTGGGTGGTGGGGGCTGCCGTGGGTGAAAGGGGTCAAAAGGGGTCAAAAGGGGTCAAAAGGGGTCATATGTATTTTCAGTTACAAAAGTTATGATATATATAGAAATATAGTTACACATCTGAAAATTATAACGCTATGCCAATTACACCTCAATAAAAATATGTATAAAAACATTATTTGTTCAATATGTTTTGTGAAATATAGTCTCAGTCAATAAATAAGACCTGCATACAAACAGCTAAAACCAAAGCAGATGTTAATAAAACCATACCCCCCCTTAAAAACAGTAATCTACTGGATTAACAGAGATTATTGCACCAACAGTACTGCATTTTCCAATATAAGAAATGATTCATAAATTATAGTCTATCTTTCTGAGACCTGAAACCTAAAGTCAAACTAAAATCAAACTAAATACACAACTTCTCCCTCCAGGAGTCAGATATATGTTCAAATATTTTTTCTCGATTGAGGCTCTCTTTCAGAGAACCTGGAAATTATCTAGTGTGTGGTGCTGGCATTAAATCTTCAACAGAGTGGAATTGAGAGAGACTTGATACTATGGATGGTTTTACATAATATGTTTTTATCCTCATGTAGTTTTTAGACTAGATAGCAACATATGCTGACTTATTACAGCAGAATTATTCAATCTGAGGAAAAGTTATAATCTAAGACACTTCTATTCTGGTTACAGCCGCATCAAAATCATCTCAAACATGAAAATGATCCTTACCTTTAAATACTGGCAGAGTAAAAGCTGTCATGGATCTTCTCCTAACAGTAATTCTAGCCCCATGTTTAACAGTAACATAAAGTCAGCAGATTTTCATAGTTGATTTCAATCCCTAACAGGATTTCTTCTTGTTTTATTCTGTTGTTCAAAGAAGACAGCAACTGTGTATCTTTCATCAATTGAATGGTTCTCTGATTTGAACAGCATTATTCTAGTGAGTGATTTTAACTGTGTGTGTGTGTGTGTGTGTGGCAGCAGAGGAGACCAATCGTGGCAGTTTTACTGATGTCTCAGACTCTCCTGTATACCCGAGTATCATACAACAGGGCATGATCAGCTGTGAGCAGTGTGGCAAGTAATTTGTTAATAATAATGAAACTGATGTTTATGAACTATTTACTTTTAAAACAGAAACACACAACAGGTCTGCAATTCTTCTTACCATGTAGCTGTGTACTCATCTGCATCCTAATGCTTTCACAGGTGGGAAGAGGTGGAAGTTAAAACCGTCCCAGTATATCACCACGCAGCCTGTGTGATCTATGCGACAGCCCACAGCAAGCAACTCTTCGTGAATAATACTTTTATGCCGAGTATTGATTTTTATGAATACCACAAAACAAAAAGCTCATGGTGCTATTTGCTTTGCTTCCCACACACACATACCCACACAATGCTTTTAAATCAAATCTGCCATGGACTATGTGATATGTGCGAATATTAATCTTAATTTGTATTGCTCTAAAAAAGCATTGAGAATCACTAAACTATCTTCATAATAACCTCTATTTTTGGAATTCAGAGAAGAAAAGAGTTCTCAATTAAGGATCTCATGAGGGTACAAAGAAGTGGAAGAATTTCCTCACTCTAAAATAATGTTTTGTGGTTGAATTTATTAAGTCTACATTGCTAATTCTTTTCATGATGGAATCTCTTAGGTCATACTTTCACATGAGCAATTATTTACACATGGGGTTCCTATTTGTTCCTATTCCTCAATTTCCATTATAACTGAAACTATTAATAATAACAATAATGGTAAGAACTAGGATTTCCATTGAGCACTTGCTATATGCCAGCACTTTACATGGACTTGTTCAGATATATTTCCCATAACCACAGTCCTTAATAGTAAGGACTACTGTTATCCTTTTAAAGATGTAGAAACTCACTGTTAGAGAGGGTAGGTAAGCTGCCCACGGTCACACACCAAGCAAGTAGAAGTGTGACCTCAAAGCTGGTCTGTCTATCCACCACCAATCTCCTATATATTCAATTCCTACATTTCGTCTCATTTAACCAGATTACTCTGGCTTCTGATCATTTTTCCTAAATGATACTATCTTTACCTGTCAATATCTGCAAGCTTATTGATCCTCATTTTTTTCAACTTGTCAGATGTCAACTAATCAGGTCAACTGACACCTCTGGCCTGTTTATACCAGACACTTAGGATTCCCATTTCATGGGATTCTTTGGCCCAGATAGCCATTTTGCATAAATATTTAGTGCATAAGTTACAACCTGGCACTAATGTTGAACACACAATTCCAATTGCATTTTCAACTGTACAGGTCTGATTGGTAGTTGATCACGACAGTCCTCACTCTGTAGTTATGCAATTATATTTTAACAATGACCAAGAGGAGTGGTTCTTAACCTGCAGTCCATAGGTTCATGAAATGATCCATCAATCTTCTGAAGCCATATGCAAAACTCCATGTATAAGTACACACGCATACTGTACTGGTGAACAGGTATAAATCCATTTTATTAGTAATCCTCCCACGCAAAATATATATATATATATATATATATATATATAATTTATACCAAGAATGGCAGACGCTCTCAACGAACAAGCCAAAGAAAACACAATACAAGGCACTTCTTAGGTGCTCCTAGGTGGGTGATGATAATTAGTTCTGAATGGTCTAGGACTGTATATATTAATGGGGTCAACTTAAAAAAATTTTTGGAGTTACATTACTGCCAATTTTCCCTCTGTATCAGAGGGTAGGATTGAATCTGCAGTATACTGTTTTTGGAACACATTCTTGTTACTGCTACATTTTCTCCTTATCAAAGCATAAGTAAATATATTCCGTGAAAGAGACCATCAGATCTTCTCTCCCTCTAAAAAATAATGCATTGGCCCTTTCCAATCATTATTTTTCTATCCTCCACAAGTTCTCAACATTACTAAATAGTTCACTTCAATACTAGTAAAGCTTCATCAATGATAAAGCTTAAAGAATCAACCATTGTGCTTAACATTTCTGTTTCAATGAGAGATCACGAGTAACCGACTGCATCGTCGGTTTCTGAAAGTACTCATCTAGAGCGCACTCTTTGTTAGCCCAGAACACTCTGGAGGCCCATTCTACGGTGTTCAAGCAGACCTCAGTGCTGCATGAGGCCAAGCACTTCACCCCGCTGCCCACACACATGTACACAGGCACCACCTCTACTCAAGGCTGGACACAAAACCCCAGCCAGGCCAACGAGAATCTATCAAGAAAGGGGCTGTTCCTTCTACCACAATCAGTAACTAACGAAAATGCAACAGCTCCCCAAAACAAAGTTGAATGAAAAGAGACAAACTCCAATAGATGGAGAAACAAAGGAATTTTCATGACATCACCATTTGAAACCTGGGATCCAGCCAAGCCTGAGGTTTACCCCTTGAACTTCTCCCATTTTGTGAGCCAAGAGATGCCGTTTTGTTTAAATTAGTATGAGATGGTTTCCTGTGCTGTTTACAAACCAAGAGTTCTGACTAATCACATTCAATTCGCTTGTGGCCATCATGTAATTTTTTTAATGAAATGAATATTTTCAAAGTGTTCCTTCCCCACCTTTTCAAAACATTACTTGGTACGTCCCGAAAAGGACTCACCACAATCTACTCGGCAATGGGATCTCGGCTGGGTCCAGATGGGGTGTTCCAAAGGCTGAGGAAGTTCCCATTCTTGCTCTGACCATACATACACCCAGGACTCTGCCCTCAGAGAATCACGTGCTTAATAAAGGCTCGTTGAGTGGAAATCGGTCCTGAACGCAGCACGCACATGGCGCTGCATATATAAGTGTAGAGAAGTCAAAGCTCTGTGTGACAGAGTCCCTGCCTCCTCTCCTGAAGGAGCTCCCACACTGGACCTTCAGAGCACCCTCAATTCTTTCACTGTGTGCTGAATTTCATCAAAGCAAAGCACCCCCACTTCTGTTAGGACAAGGTGCTATTTTTGCTGTGATAAAATACATACATTTACTAGTTTGGTCATTTTTAAGTATATTAAGTACATTCACATAACAATCATTACCACCATCCATCACCAGAACTTTTGCCAAGAACTTTTTTCTTTTTTTTTAAAGTACATCTGTACTTTTTTTCAGATTCTTTCCATTACCGGTTATTACAAGATACTGAATATATAGTAGGTTCCTCTATATAGCAGTTCTTGTTATTTATCTATTTTATATATAGTAGTGTGTATCTGTTGGGGCTTCCCTGGTGGCTCAGTGGTAAAGAATCTGCCTGCAATGCAGGAGACCTGGGTTTGATCCCTGGGTCAGGAAGAGCCCCTGGAGATGGGCATGGCAACCCACTCCAGTATTCTTGTCTGGAGAATCCCATGGACAGAGGAGTCTGGTGAACTGTAGTCCATAGGGTCACAAAGAGTCTGACATGACTGAAGCAACTTCCCACACCATGCACACACGTGTATCTGTTAATCCCAAACTCCCAATTGAGCTCTCTCGGCCCCCTACCTTTCCCTTCAGTAACTGTAGGTTTGTTTTCTATGTCTGAGTCTATTTGTGTTTTGTAAATAGGTTCATTTGTATCTATGTTTAGATTCCATATATAAGTGATACATGATATTTATCTTTCTCTGACTTATTTCACTTAGTATGATAATCTCTAGGTCCATCCAACCATGTTGCTCCAAACAGCATTATTGCATTTTTTATGGCTGAGTAATATTCCATTGTATATATGTACATCTTCTTTATCCATTCATCTGTCCATGGACATTTAGGTTTTGCCATGTCTTGTCTGGGGCTTCCCTGGTGGCGCTAGTGATAAAGAACCTGCCTGCCAACGCAGGAGATGTAAGAGATGCTGGTTGGATGTCTGGGTGGGGAAGATGCCCTGGAGGAGGGCACAACAACCCACTCCATCATTCTTACCTGGAAAGTCCCAGGGACAGAGGAGCCTGGTTGGCTACAGTCTCTAGGGTCGCAATGAGTGAGACATGACTGAAGTGACGTAGCACATACACACACAGGCACATGTTTTGGCTACTGTAAATGGTGCTGTTATGAGCACTGGGGTACATGTATCTTTTTCAACTAGAGTTTTCTTTGTATACATGCTCAGGAGTGGGATCACCAGATCTTAAGGTAGCTCTATTTTTAGTTTAAGAAAACTCCATACTGTTCTCTACAGTGGCTGCACTAACCACTAGCCTGTATACCCACCAACAGTGAAGGAGGGTTCCTCTTTCTCCATAACCTCTCCAGGCTTCATTATTTATAGACTTCCAAGTAAGTGCATTATTGTTACAGACTCCTTGGTGTTCAGTAAACAGAACCAGTATTTCATTTAGTCACTTAAGGTAGCAGTGCACGCCTCTTAAAAAAATCCCCATGTTTTTTGACTTGCACAGTCTCTCTTGGGCTAAGGACCAGGGAAGGGCGCCCCCTTTTAAAGCCAAGCCGCTGAAATATCAACACTGTCTAAGAATAGTATGACAAGGACACTGTAGTCATTCTTCATTGATTAAGAGCCCTAAATAACTCAGGGTTAGCATGCTCTGCATCAGTTCCATGGCTGGAGGAGACCTACTATGTAGGGACTCTGACACTGTCTTGGAAATGTAGTCATTTTCCCCATTAAATAAAACATTGATTCTTAACATTTGTTTTATGTCTACTTTCCTTAAAACCCTCATGATACTAAATTTGATTATTTCTGCTAGAGTAGAATTGGCAAGAATCAAATTTCTTAAAAAAGCATATTTCATCAGTGTTATGAAATTTTAGAGGCTAGATCGCATTCGACACTTAGATTTCTATTCTTTACTTCTTCCATCCTCGGGTACTGGAGACAAATCCATCCTTCAAAAAATAAATGCACAGTTCAGGCAATTATACCCTCTTATAAAAATCTTTGGCTTTTAAATGAACATTAGCTCTAAAATTGGGGATCCCCGCCGATGAACTTTCAAGAACCACCCATGGAGCTAAATGTTTCCGAAGTCATGTAAATGCAAGAGCTATCAGCTTCGGATTTCCACCATGAAAAGGTTGCTGTGATTGTAACTCCTCTTTCCCCCCACTTCAGGCCTCTGTCAATTTCTTCAGTTCCTTAAAAAACAGTACTTAGAAGAGGGAAAAAGTGCTGTTTTCACCTGAATCATAGCAACGAAGTCCAAAATACAGGGTATATGTCAACAAAATTATCATATTTCTGCCACATACAGAAACTCAAATGCTTCCAGAGGTCTCAAAGGAATACTTCACATGAACACTTTTACCTCGCCTGAGTCTGAAAATGACAGAGAGATGGAGAAAAAATCACTTTGTTTTGTACAACCACAAATTCTTCAGTCTACCTTAAAGTTTCCAAGGACAAAAGCCTCTCTGAACACAATTTCCATTTCAAAAATTACAGTGAGAATACAAACCAGAGTAAATAAAAGAATATCTGCTCCCATCACATCCCTACACTCCCAAACTTTGCACTTGGAATCTCATCTCAAACTTATCAGAAAAGTATTTTTTAAGTAAATACAAACTGTACCATGTGATTGAGGAAAATCAGCATGTTTCCACTTTTGGAAAGAGCCCTGTGAATTCAAACACCAGTTACTTGAGGACAAAATAAATGGACTTCCCAACAAGCTGAGATTCTTCTGTTCCTTTGTATCCTTATACGCATATCAGATTTCCATATGTCACTATTTCTAATTCATTTACATAATCTGTCACCAGTATGCTTTCCAACTTTGTCAAGCCAGGAGTTGGCTCTTCCTGTCTCCATTCTCCGGGGGTATTTTTCCATAGTTTAATACAAAAGTATTCTATTTTGGTATGGAAATTATTGGTTTTACCTTCATCCAAGTAAGCAAGGGCATGGCAGCCCACTCCAGTATTCTTGCCTGAAGAATCCCCACGGACAGGAGAGTGTGGCGGGCTACAGTCCATGGGCTGCAAAGAGTCAGACACGACCGAGTGACTGGGCACAAACAAAGCCCAAGTAACCGAACTGTCTGGTGCTCCTTTGCTCTTAACAGTTAAGATTCTGCAGAAATTTCTCCTCATTACTATAAACTCTGCTTCTTTCTCCCCGAGGATCTCTGGCAATCCACTCTTTGTAAGGCTGCTAACACACGTGGCTTGAGAGGAGTAGGTGGAAGAAACAGGCTTTGGGTCAGATAATCTGATCTCCAATGACTTCTTCACATAAACTGACTAATATTTATCCCATGTTCACCACTCCAACTGCTCAGTCTAAATTACCATGTGACAGCCTCTCCATTGCTTTTCTTATCTGTTTGATGTGGACCATTTTTAAAGTCTTTATTGAGTCTAACACTGCTTCTGTTCTATATTTTTTTGGTTTTTTGACCATAAGGTATGTAGAATCTTAGCTCCCCGACCTGGGATTGAACTCACACTCCCTGCTTTGGAAGGTGAAATCTTAACCACTGGACCACTAAGGAAGCTCCTCCCTTGCTTTCTAAAATTTGTTTCTGTCACTATTTTCTATCCCCCTTTCCAGATGGACCTTTCTACCCTTTTATGTTATTCCTAGGTTTGAAAAAAAAAATGTTTACTAGCACTATATTAAAACTAGTAAGCACTTATTTTTCACCCTCACAGATTTCTGTAGTCAGTTTCCCCCAACTACCAATAAACCCTCCAAGCAGGCTTTGTTTGCTCTGTGCCCATACATGGGACCTGTGCTTTTACTTCTTCCTATGACATCTCTCTATGCGGTGCTGAAGCCACTTCAGCCCTGTTTGACTCTTTGAGTCCCATGGACTGTAGCCCGCCAGGCTCCTCTATCCATGGGGATTCTCCAGGCAAGAATAGTGGAGTGGGTTGCCATGCCCTCCTCCAGGGGATCTTCCCAATCCAGGGATCAAACTCAGGTATCCTGCATTGCAGGTGGATTCTTTATCATCTGAGCCACCAGGGAAGCCCATGCCACCTCTCTACGCCTAACCAAAGACCACCAATCATCAAACTTCAACTGAACTCTCACCTCCTACAGGAGGCTCTCCTTATCAATTATAGCCCACATAAGACACTTCCTTTTCTAATTTCTGGTGACATTTCTTTTTTAAAATTTTTAATTTGCATGAGGGTATAGCTGATTAACCACGTTTGTTAGTTTCAGGTCTACAGCAAAGAGATTCAGTTATCCATATACATGTGTCTATTCTTTTTCAAATTCTTTTCCCAATCATGTTATCACAGAGTACTGAGGAGAGTTCTCTGTGTTATACAGTAAGTCCTTGTCGGTCATTTAAAATATAGTAGTGTACGTATGTCAGTTTGGAGTTTGGGATCAATAATACTTATCTGCATCACATAACCAAACACATAATTAGGGAACCACCGGAAGAAGGGCTGCATAAACTCATGTGAGTCCTCTCCCTCAATGAGATGGGAATACAGGGGGGATATCTGGTTTGCTTCATATTCTTTTGGTTTGCTCACCCATGTTAAGAACACAGTACATACTACACAATTTGAGAGTTGCCTACTACTTTTTTCCACTGCCAACACAGAAGTTTTTAAAAGCTACGTTTCTCTTAGTTTTAGGTCTTCTATGGAAAAGCTTATCGTAAAAAGATACTGACAACAGAACTCAAAAAGAAGAAAACCACCCAGTAAAAATGGGCAAAAGAGTTAACAGGCCTGGAAGGAAGGTACATGAATGGGAAGTAAGCACATGAAAAGATGTTCAGAATCATGTAGACGTTAGAGAAATGCCAATTCAAACCACAGCGAGTCATGGGTACTCTAATAATGTCTAAAATGAAGAAGACCGACTCTCCCAAGTGTTGGCAAGGATGTAATGCAAGCAGAACTCGCCTGCAGCTGGTGGGGATGTAACGGTGCAACCATTTTGGTGAGAAACAGTTTAATACATTCTTAAAAATTAAAACCCCATGTACTGCATGACCTAGGTATTTTTACATGTAGGGATTGACTGAAGAAGAAAAAATGCAGCAAACGTCCCTTCAGAGATTTGTATGTGACCATGTATAGCAGCTTTATTTTTAACAGTCCAAACTAGAATCAACCTAAGTATCTATCAACAGGTGAATGGATGAGCAAACAACTGTATGGCCATAGATGGAATATCACTCAGCACTGAACAGAAACTAATTACCGGTTCCTGCAACTCCACCAACTTGTAAATGCACTAAGCTAAATGAAAGGACCAAGATATTTCTTTTTTTCCAATAAGATTTACTATAAAATAAATACATATACACACATATTAAAATATGTGTTGAAAAAATAATAAGCAACAGGATATATTGTACAGCACAGACAAATAGAACCTTTAGTTAGTAATAGCTTTAATCAGAGTATTATCTATAAAAATACTGAGTCACTATGTTGTAACCTGAAAATAATGTACCATTGTAAATCTACTTAAATATTTTTTTAATTGTACAAAAAAACAACAACAAAAAGAAAGAACCAATAATTAAAATGCTGTATAAAGTATGACTCCATTTATATGACAATCCAGAAAAAATGAACTACAGAGAGGGGCAACATATAAAAATGGTCACTAGGGTTTGATATAAGGAGAGGGGCTGGGTTCCGAGGGGGCAACACAAGGGAATTTCAGAGGGTGATAGAACTATTTTGTATCTTGAGTGGGCGGTGGTTACAGGATTCTGCATTTGGCATAACTCAAAGAACTGTACACCCGAAAGAGACAATTTTACTGTTCATAAATTAAAGTTAAATAAATGACCTCATAAAGAAGACTAAGAATGTCACCAGAGAGCCTGGAATACATCCTTACCAACTCCTCTATGATGCCGAGATTAGAAAAAATAAGAACAGCATCTGTTGATTATTTTCTTAAAGTCCTTAAAAATATGCTGAGAGAGGTCACAAGAATTTTTGCTAAACCCAGTAGAACTCGCTGTTATGTAACAACAATCTTACCCAATCGCCCACACTCATCTTCTCACCCCATGCCCCTCTGCTAATCAAGGCATTCAGTCCAGTCCATCAGGCTTTACCGAGCATCCACTGCACGCCTGGCGCTGGTGCAGGTAGCGAAAGTGAAAGCGAAAGTTGCTCAGTCGCGTCCGACTTTTTGAGACCCCATGGACTATGCAGTCCCTGTAATTCTCCAAGCCAGGATACTGGAGTGGGTAGCTGTTCCTTTCTCCAGGGGATCTTCCCAACCCAGGGATCAAACCCAGGTCTCCCACTTTGCAGGCGGGTTCTTTACCAGCTGAGCCACAAGGGAAGCCCAAGAAATTGGAGTGGGTAGCCTATCCCTTCTCCAGTAGATCTTCGTGACCCAGGAATCAAAACAGGGTCTCCTGCACTGCAGGCAAATTCCTTGCCAGCTGAGCTATCAGGAAATCCCAAGTGTGGCAAAGGTACTCGTAAAACAGGGCAGCTAAGGAAGGTCCCTGCTTGGAGGAAGCTGCCTTTCTACTTAGAGAAGTGAAATAAACAGATAATTTCTGAAAGGTGTGTGTTCTGAAGACAACAAAAGAGAGTGAGGAAGGAAGCAGGGGTCACCACTTTAAACACAGTGGTCAAGGAGGGCCTCTTTGAGAGGGTGACATTTGAGCTATTACCTTCCCCAGGGAATCTTTCCAACCTAGGGACCGAAACCGGGTCTTCCACACTGCCGGCAGATTCCTTACCATCTAAGCCATCAGAGAAGCCCCTCAGTGACAATCAGAGACGGCAGCAAACCCAAATCTGGAGGCAGAGCCTTCTTGCCAGAGGGACCAGCGAGCAGAGGCCCCAGGAAGAAAGGGGCTTGGGTGACTGAGCCCCAGAAAGGTTAGTGTGGGAAATGAGCAAGGACGAAGCATCTTAAATCAGGTTGTCAGGGGCCTGGTACCTCAGTGCTTTGCAGACCCTGAGTTACTCTACTTCAGACTGCTTCTAATGACATGGGGCCTGACGGCTATACATCTGCCACCCAATCTGATCTATGTTTGTAAAGGACCCATCTGCCTACTTCTCCAGGACATTGTTTTCGTCTTCTCTAGCTCAAGGGTTTGTTTCTTCATCCTCCTCAGCTCTGTGGCCTTAGACGGATCATGTTTACAGGCTGAGTCTCAGTTTCCAGGTCTGTAAAATGGTGACACCAGATACTATGGACGGCCTCCACCTATGGGTTCAAGCTGGCAGTTAAAATCTGACTCCCCGGCTAACCGCAGTCTCATTCCTATCCTCACCCTCTCTCCAGGACGTGGCCCCCATCAAGCACCTTCCCTCCCTCTGACGTTTTCAACCTCAATCTCAGCACAGGTCCACTGCCCACTTCAGACCTTACCTGTCCAGCAAAACCCTTACTCTGATCCTTCTGTTTCTTTGTGCCACCAACTCTCCCCTCGACCCCTGTGCCTCCACCATTGGACAGATGCATCCAAGAGTGAGCGCTGTCCCCTCGCCTCCAGGCTTCTCCTCTTCATCCCTAACCGACTCCTCAGCCAATCAATCTGAGTCCCATTCCCCATCTTTCTACAGAATTCCTTCCTGAAAACCCACCAGCCCCAACTATTCGGCCTAATTCCTGGTCGTCTCCACCCTCTCTCTGGGTTTTGAAACATCATCTCCCACTGGAAGGAAAGCTCTGTTACTAACTGCTTTGAATAAGACTGCAAGAGGTATACAATCTCTCTGGGCCTTAGTTTCATTATTCGTGCCGGCAGAGGGCTGGATTTAGAGACAGCCTTGGGGCCCTTCTAATTTGGAAGTTCTAGGCTGCCATGATTCCTCCCTTTGGTATCCATGATGCAACACCTGATTGTCAAAACAACACCCGTGTTCTTTATTAGCATCTGTTGCTCATCTCCTACATGGCGTTCAGTTCCTCCAAACTCCTAGCAAAGGCACCTCACACTATACTGAGTCATGTATACCTTTGCTCCTTGGATCGCACCGACGCTGCCCCTCCATGGCCATGTCTATAAGGAGGCCTTGCATACCCCCATACCAGCATTTCTACCTCTACAGAGAACTCCTCCAGTTAGAAGTGGTCTGGAATGTAAAACTCAGGTAACCAAGATAAATTCATCACTTCTTCTTGACCTCTCCATTTCTCTTTAACTGCTCATCATCCTCCATGGTGGTCAAGCTCATAACCTGTGAGTTTTCACTGACTTTCCACATATCTTTCCCCTTGTACTCAAATATCAACTTCTTTACTGAAAGTGTGTTAGTCGCTCAGTCGTGTCTGACTCTTTGGTACCCCATGGACTGTAGCCCTCCATAATCCCCTGTCTATGGAATTCTCCTGGAATGGGTTGCCATGCCCTCGTCCGAGGAATCTTCCTGACCCAAGAATCGAACCCAGTATCCCACACTGCAGGCAGATTTTCTAACGTCTGAGCCACCAGGGAAGCCTCAACTCCTCTACAATTCATCCTCAATGATTTAATTCTAATGTCATTAGGCCATACATAGTACAGCAGAGACCTTAGTGCGGGGTAGGGGCCCACGGTGGGGCAGCAAGCCCCAGGCAGAGAGTCAAGAGTCCCAGCAGGAAGGGGGAAACCACGTGCTCCCTGGTCCAGTGCAGGGTCTTATAACTCAAGGAGTGTAAGGACATCCCAGTAAGGAGAGTCAAGGCCCAAGTTTAGAAGAAGGGCATCCAGGGAGGGCGGAGGGGGTGTGGCCCTGTGACCTTGAATGTGGAGTTAGATTCCAATCACAGACAGGAAGGTGTCTGCGGGCATGGGCAAATTCCCTGAAGAAAGGGGTGACTCCAGGCCTGAGGAAGTAAAAGGACAAAGTGGGCCTAAAGCAAGGTAGCCCTCAGAGAAGTGATGGGAACATTGCAAAATCGTCACAGAAACCAGCATGGATGAGTTCCCACTGGCGAAATCAGGAACAAACTGAATATCAAAAATAAGGGCAGTACGAGGTTATAATTGACTGCTTAAAAGAACAGTGATGCCCCAAAGTGAAAGCCGCTCAGTCCCGTCTGATTCTTTGCGACCCCATGGACTATACAGTCCATGGAATTCTCCAGGCCAGAATACTGGAGTGGGTAGCCGTTCCCTTCTCCAGGGAACCTTCCCAACCCAGGGATTGAACCCAGGTCTCCCGCGTTGCAGGCAGATTCTTTACCAGCTAAGCCACCAGGGAAGCAACAAAAGAAAGTGAAAGTGAAGTCACTCGGTGGTGTCCGACTCTGCGACCCTGTGGACTGTAGCCCACCAGGCTTCTCCGTCCATGGGATTTTCCCAGGCAAGAGTACTGGAGTGGGTTTCCATTTCCTTTTCCAGTGGATCTTCCCAACCCAGGGATCGAACCTGGGTCTCCCGCATTGTAGGCAGACGCTTTACCGTCTGAGCCACCTACGGCTAATTTAATGAATACAAAAATGCAATGAGGACTGGGATGTGTATACAACTTCAAAGTACTGCTCCTCCAAATAGCTCCTAATTGCAAAGGGCAAAGAGTAACTTGACTGCGGGGAAGCCTGTCAGACAACACCTGGATGGAGCGCTGCAGATGGGCAATAAAGGCACGAAGGGAAATGGCTTGGCATGCGGCAGGAAGCAGGAGGAGAATACAGCCTGCTGTCTGTGGTCCTCCTGCCTAGGGGGCAGCACCAGAACAGAAACCTGAGGAAATAAGGACAAACCCAAATCGAGGGACTTTCTACTAAAGGGCTGGCCTGTCATCCCCTAAAGTCAAGTCATGAAATCTAGAAAAAGACAGGGAACTGTCCTAGACTGAGAGGGACTAGAGTCCTGACAGCTGAAAGCACAAAACACAATTCTGCACCAGGGTCCTTTCACTGCGAAAGATATTATTGGGACAACCGGCAAAACCAGAAATCAAGATGCCAGTAACTTTTTCATTTTTAAAGTATCTTTATCTGGCTGCATGGGATCTTGAGTTGAGGCATGCGGGATCTAGTTCTCTCACCAGGGATCGAACCTGGGCCCCCTGCACTGGGAGCTTGGAATCTTAGCCACTGACCACCAGGGAAGTCCCCCAGATATCAGTAACTTAATGTTACTTTCTGGCTTTCAGTGGCTGTATTGTGCTTATGTACGAGACTATCCTTGTTCATCATTCTTTGTAATGGCCTCCCGATTTTTTTCTGTGTCTGCGACTATTTTTAAAAAACGTCATTACATAAAAACCAACTGCTACAAAGTCTTCTATCGTACATCACACATACCCCTTTCTTCCACCAGCTCTGACATCCTCACTTCAGAGACCCAGTTCCCATCCTCCAGCACTGTTACAGTAACTTCTTAACAAGGCTCCTTAGGCTCCAATCCACCCTACAACCATTGCCTAATTAAGGTTTTTCCCAAGTGCACTTCAGCTCAGGCCGTTCCCTGCGCCAACATTTCAGTAACTCCTCATTACCTGCCAAATTAAGTACAAACTTCTTCATGTGACTTTCAAGTTCCATGGGCTTCTAGTTCCAACTGAGCTCTTCCGGGCCGTCTTTCCCCAAGTCCCCCATATCACAGCCAGCCATACAGCTGGGCCACACTCAGGGCTTTCTGCCCATCCAGGCTCTGCTCATACAACTCCCTTCACCAGGAAGTGTCCCCCCTGCTCAATCCCGTGCAAATTTCTCAAGACTAATGATAAATACTAACTCTCATCCTCCCATCTCCCTATTTTCCAAATCTTGCCCAGATCCTTTCCTGTTGGAACACTCAAAGTTGGTTTTGTCCATTACAAACCGTATTTCATTCTATTTTAGGTTATGATTTTTGTATATTTATTTCAACAATTTTTAAGATATTAAGGTGGAAATACATGTCAATCAAAGTACCCATCACTGATAAACTAAGTCATGGTCACAGCTGTGAATTCAAAGGACCAGTCATCAGCTCACATCAGTCTCCCTTGCGTATTAACTTTGTAAGTATCCAAATTACTTTTTGTTTATCTTCTTTTCCTTCCTTGGACTAGAGTGTTCTATTCCTTGCATAAATAAAAATTTCTCCCTATTTTCTACATAGAAATTTTGGCCTTGGCCATACCACTGACAATCGTAAATCCAGAGGTTTCCAGAGTATTAATTAGGTAACATGTTCATACATATATTTACATTTTAACTTCATCATTGCCTTATTATATAAAAAACAACATAAAACTCTTAAAACTGAAAACAAAGCCTATATTTGACAAGTTTAAAACTCAAAATTTTTAAATTTAAGATTAAGACACTATCCATTTAAACACACTTATATTTCCTGGATACTAATAAATTTTGGAATGCAGTCCACAAAGATATACAATTTAATGACTATATTTGAATGGATTCAAGAAATCAACGTTTTTTTCTCTCAGTCTGAATTTAGTAAATGAAAGAAAATAAATTACTTAGCAGCAGAGATGAAATTTTATCAGTTGTATGAAAGTACAGCAACAGTTGAAAGTCTGGGAAAGCAAGCATTATTTTGGAGAAAAAAATTAATGATATCAGGGGAAGTGAAGTAATACGCCTAAATTACTGGTGATCAATAGAACATCTGCTCTTACTCTAAACATTACAAGGATAGGAAAGATCAGGCACACCCAGAATTTCAATATTGCGAAAGGAATCAAATCCATAAATGATACGTATCTAGGTCCTAGATTCAGCATGTCACTGCTATGTATGAGAACTGCTTTAAGTTGAATAATTTGAGTTTATTTAACTGAAACCAGGGCTTTTATCTTCACTTTACGTAGGAAGTAAACAGTTTTAAATAGAACAACACTTTAGATGATAAAAGGTGAACACACTGACATATAAATCTGGGATACTTGTGAAAAGCAAAATGTAAGGAAGGACACTGCATAGTGATTTGCTTAATTAAAGAGGAATAAGGGGGTTTTCCCCCATAAAATTATCACTACTTCTACCGGAAATACCATAAATGAATGAAAGTGAATGAATCATCAGAAGAAGCGAGTCTCCTTTTAAACCATTTCTAAAAATACTATTTAGAACACTAACCTGGAGAAATTCTAAGCACACTAGCCATTTCAAAATCAAAACATTATGAGACAAATAAGAAAAAGAAAGTGTCCATGCCTTCATTTCCAAATGACCTAAGTTATTCTGTAATGGATTTATTATAGAAATAATCACCAATAATCAATTTCTCCCTTCCAACACCCACCATTTTTCAAACTTTGCATTGCGTGAAGATACTTCTATCTCAATGGTTTATTTACAGAAGTTTACTGACAGACATGGTAAACTGTAACAAACTCCTTGGATTCTGAAGCTTTTAGCTTATTACGGGAGATGGGTATTGAAAAACTTCAGGGATCACTGGGAAAGAGAAACCCAACCGGAGGTTATCACAGAATTGTTTCCTTCTATCATGGAAAAAAAAGTGCAGTTTATATTAAGATAAATTCCTGATTACGTGTCTTGAAACCTACGAGAATGTGCCCTTTGAAACAGTGAACTTTATATTCGAACGTTTAAGTCAATGTTAGCACTGTGTTATGATGCTATCAAAGTGACTATGACCATTGCCATAAACACCCAGTGTTATGTCAACAGACTAACCCTGCTTCCAAAAGGAATATTGCAAATTTAAAAGAACAGGAAACTCATCATATAAGTGTCAAGTTTTATGAAAGGAAAAGTTCTGATTTGAAAATAGAATGGCTTTTCCAAGCAAAATGATAGGTCACCCTCACTCATCCTTACTTTTAAATGATAATGATATTTTTCTATTACAACTGCCCTGGAAACTACAGAGCTGAACTGGTGATTAAGATAAACTTGAAACCAGACTAGTAAATATGTGAAGGGATTTTTCTATTTTCATTCTTAACATACACGACTCCAAGGAAACTATACAGACACTCAGTAGGGTGGCTGGCGGTCCTCGGAGAGCATCTCAGTCAACTTACTTTCTCTCAGATGAAGAAACGGAGGCTAAGAGACGCCGCCACTCACTCAAGCGCACAGCTCCGTCTGTGTCCAAGTGCGCAGGGGACCCTCCATCTATATGACCAAACCAGGTCCAGCGTCTACCGCAGAGTTTTATGTCAACTTTCATTGTCATATATTGGGATGGCCAAAATGTTAGTTTGGGTTTTTCCTGTAAGATGGTACAAAAACCGGAACAGACTTTTTGGCCAACCCTGTCCTTCTCTGTGTGGCAAGCAAGACAATCCACCTGCTGGAAATTCTGAGAGCTGCCTCTGGTCACACTCTCAGAGAACATCCACAGGCTGCAGTAGATACACTCTCCGTGGCCTTCACTTCAGTCAGCTTGAAAAATTCACCTGGATGAGAATCACTGTCCTTGCAGGGACAAGGCACCCCTTCTTCAGCATAACATTCAATTAAGCTAAGGCAAATAACATAATATCCTCTTTCTGCATGAACCGCCAAAGTTTTATAGGCTAGACCAACAGTTCTCAACGTCTGAGTCTCAGGATGTCTTTCCACTCTTGGAAATGTGTTGAGGTCAAGATCTTTTGTTTATGTGTATTCTATCTACTGATATTTACCTTATTACAAATTAAAACGAGTACTTCTTTTTAATCACTTAAAATAAGTCATCACACCTTAACATAAACATGCATATGTGAAAAGAAAAACAAACAAACAAACAAACAACAACTTGTGTTTCCCAGAACGAAAAACTTTTGCAAGTCTATTGTCTCACCTAATAGACGACAGCCAGATTCTCATATCGACTTCTGTGGTTAGTGTGTGGTGATGTGTTTTGGTTCAAGTATATGAAGAAAATCTGGCTTTACACTGTTATGTTGTTGAAAAAAGGAGAAGTATTTTAATGGTTATCTCAGATCAGTGGAGATATGATACTTCAGTACAGTGGAAATGGACAGTCAGGGGTTTCTTAAAGCTTAGTTGCCACACGGAATCTGAAACTGTATCAGTGAACTTTTCATGAACTATTTTAGAAAAACCATTGGTCTATCTTCCATTTTGCATGGCTCATCTACAAATGCACAATTTTTGAGTTTGTGGCCCTCCTGGATAAGGTCTCAGAAATCCCAAACCATACTTTGACATTTACTAGAAAACAGAGTTCAACCTAAAGATAAAGAATGTTATGAAACTTAGAAGCAGTTACAAACTGCCTTGATCCTTTATAATCTTTAATTCACTCATCTGACATTACCTGGAATGAGGTAACATCATCATAAATTATAAAGTAGGCAGAAAAGTTGGATTTTGGTCCAAAAATCACAAAACAAGAAGCCAATAATGAAGCTTGGATGAGGTTAAATTAAATATTATAAAATGTAGACTGAAATCCAGAAAAAAAGTCTGTGTTTCCTCTGAGAATGATCAAAACAAATAGACTTGGGTAATATTCACCAGGAAAAGCTGTAAGGAATTAGTAATCTAATTAAAGCAGTAATCTAAAACTTTACAACACCCCAGTTTCCCACAAAGGCACAGGAGACTCAAAGTCACCAATTCATAGGAATGTGTAAGGCGAGGGGTCCCAAGACCACCAAGAGGGGCATCATGAGTTGAGTCCGGCAAAGACAAAACAGTATAAATAGGATACAGAACAACTGGAAGAGAGTTAATGATTTTAGCTAGCATCTGGCTAGTGTTTCTACCAGAAATATCATTACCCAAAGCAACGGTCTTCAAAACTAAAAGAGCATAAACAGAAACGTAGAGTGCCTAGCTATAAAAAAGTAGAAATTAATCACAGGAATTTATCAACAACTATTTCCTTACACTTTGTACATTTCTTTAAAAGACTGTATGGAATTTCATTTAATGTACAAAAGAGAACACTAAAAGAAATAGAAACTAAAGGTTATGAACAATCCCATTAAATGCTAAGAGCAATTGCTGAAATGTATATAATACTCTATGATGCATGTTGTATTCCAGATGATAGTCAAAGGGCTTCTCATAATTTAACTCATTGTCTTGACTACTGAATTCCCTTTTTACAGATGAGAAGACTGAAGGCCAGAGAGGTGAAGAGATGAGCATAGGGTCACAAAGCAGTTAAGCGGCAGAGCTGGGGATTTCAACCAGGGTAGCCATGCTCTTAACTACCAGGCCAAACTCCTTCCAACTAACCCACTACAAACATCACTTAACAAAAGTATTGACAGTGTGTGCAAACCATCCTTCTCAGAAAGGAAAGCAAAGCACCTGCTGAGCTTGGTTCTGACGAAAGCTATGCCATTTCAGCATTTGTGAGAGTTTAGAATTTAGGAGAGAGCAACAGTGTGAGTCTAGGATTAACCAGTCATGCTACTGAGAACTGTAAGAGCATGTAAGTCTCCTTTATGGAATGTGTTGCTTCCATAAAAGCAAGAGGAGTGAGGTATGAGTCAATGAAGAGGAAAAGGAAGCACAAATGAAAAGTTTTTGCTTTTGCTTCAGTAAAAAACCAAAGGAGAAAGAACACAGAATGCACGTCAATCTTACGTTTTGTTGATGGGAATGGACATTTTCACCACCAAACAAGTTTTTAAGGAAAATAGCCACATCTTCCTAGAAGCCTCTGTGAACTATATCTAGGAAATCTATTCTTTATATGTTCAATAAAGGGATCATTGACCATATCCAGGTAATAAAAACAGTACTGAAGCAAAGTCCAACATAAGTATTCACTGTATGACTTAGAACCACCCTTTACAGTCATATCTGAAACCTCTTCCTTGTTTTTTCTAAATATATACAATATGCTATCTACAAGAAGGAAAGCCAAGAAGATATTTTACAGTAAGTAAAGTATGTCTCCTTGCAGATCTTAAAAGTTATAAATATACCAATCTTAAACTGCAGTGACATACTTCACTTCCAAAGAGTAGGAAAGCAAAACGGGCCACTTAGTAATTTTAGATGTGCTGAGTCTTTAAAAAGCTCTCCAGAGTTAAGGAAATGATTTATTTGTGCTGAAGACCACAACTTACATACGATTAACCAATCTAGAAAAAGATGAAAAGGGTGGGGAGCTTGTGGGTAACAGATTTGGGGTTTCATTTCATTTTTCACAACCAATGAAGTGATTAATAAAGAAAACTCTGGGGAAAAAAGACTTATGACCACAAAGAAAACAATTTAAAGCAATGTTAGTGAACCAGTATACAGCTAAAGAAAGAAAAAAAAAACCTAGCATTAGTCTGCTAAAGCATACGTAATAGCAGGCATTAGGAAACAAACTTATCTTAAATACCTACCTACCAGCAGCAATGCAGAAGGGGAAGAAGACCCATGTATATCACGTACACATGCTCCTTCCAAATCGATGGAAACATTTGAGACTCTCAAAATTTTTGGTTTCTCTATAGTGAAAGACAGGGAAGCCTGGAGTGCTGCAGTCCATGGGGTCACAGAGAATCGGATACAACTCAGTGACTCAACGACAATACATTTCTAACACACCAACAAGCTAAAGGGTAAGTATACAATGACCATGCTCCAAAGGAAACAGGAGACTGAAATGTGTTTGAATATATCCACAGCAAAGATAATGCTAACCTTCAGCATTTCACACAGCCATGGTTTTTCAAAACTGGAGAAAAAGGCCGACTTACCTTGATACGTTTTCTGGAATGTATTCTAGGACCGGATATCCATCACTTCTTCTCGATGACAGGTCACTGTGTGATTTCCACGACTCCACCAAGGTATTGACGGGAGGGAAGGAACTCAGGTGTTGGAAAGATTGGTCTCTAGCTGATCGTGATAAAGATATTGTACCTTGAGCACCAATCCTATAGTGAAAGGACTGTCCACCTGAATTCACGCCAACAATGGCAGATGGAGGGATGCTGGCTTCTGGGTAGAAGCTCCCATCATCCGGTTCTTGTTTTATCCCCATGGGGAACCCGCTGCCTTCACAGTTACCATCGAAGCCCGGCACAGGTGGTCCTAAAATTCCTGATAGAGAATAATAGTCTTTATCATCCATAAAGGAAAAGTATGAGCCATCCATGAATGGAAAGGGGTTGATTGCTGGATTCCCTTTAAAAGAGGTGCCAGAACATGAATGCTTGGTTGACTCTTGTTTTATTGGTACTGAGAAGGGGGAATCAGAATTTATTTTGCTGTTTCCTCCTAGACACGAGCTGCTGAAAGCTCCGTCTGGCTCCGGCTTTATGTACTGGACAATGTTAAGCTGGCCAGCCACACCATGGGAGATGGCGTTCTCTGTCTCCTCAGTCTTAGGAAAGGGGACCTCTTGAGCACCTTTCTCCTGGGTGTCTGGACTGGGAACCACATCTCGGGCTGCACTGGACCCCACTGGGGTGCCCGAAGCAGTGTAGCTGAAGGCGGTGCTTCCAGGGCTACAGATAGACCCCACAGTACTAGCGGCTGGGCTGGACAGCGTGGATCTGTTGTTTGTGTTGGAAGGGCTGGAAACGGAGCACCTTGAGTTGTTGATGTTTGCAGGGCTGGATACGCAGGATCGTAGAGTGACGTTATTAGGACTGGAAACCGGAGACTTCACGCTGCAGTGACTCGGGGGGCTGGAAATCGGGGATTTCATGCTACTCAACGGACTGGAGAGAGGTGAGCCCACGTTGCTGGCATGCGCTGGGCTGTGTGACCTGGAGCCCCGCGTCTCCACATTGGGGGAGCATGGCAGAGGGGTGCCCTGGGCGATGGGGCTGTGCACTGGGAAACTGCCGAAGCTGGCTGAAGTGGAGGACACACAGCTGATGCTGGCGGGGCTGCAACCCGAGGATGACAGGGTCAGAGGGCTGCAAACTGCCGGGCCCTTCTCGTGCCCTAGGATGGGGCTCTTCACCACATTGCGCATGACCCCGCCATTAACAGAGCCCCCAGAGTCGGGCAAGAAGGACCGCAAGGGCCTGCTCGCACCCCCTAGCGTGGAAGGACGGTGGCCGTTCTCTTTGTAAAATTTCACAAGCTGTTCGACGTTTTGATACATCTTTGCCGGACTCCCGCTTCCCTGTGGGTTCTGCTGATCATAGGCGTAGTCAGCCTCTCTCACGGAATCCATGTACAAGCCCATGGACTCGGCCACCGTGGCCGAAAGTTCCTTTGATTCCAGCTCGGTTTTTATGTCAGATGGTAAAATCCCGGACCGACTGTTGTCTTGCTGGAGGCAAGGGAGTAGTTCGTGTTTTTCTTTGCTGCTTCCTTGAGTACTGCTGTTTGGAATAGCACCGGAGACGCAGCGCACGTCGACGATCTCCATGTAGTTACTCTCGTCGGGCTGCTCCGTGGGTACGGGTCCCAGGGCAGGACGCTCTGCAGGCTGAGAAAGTTGACCCCACCGTCTTTCCATTTCTAGACCTTCAGGGAGACTGTGGTAGCCTTTGGTCTCCATAGCTAACATAAAAATTTATATTAAAAAAATCGAATTAGATTCGTGGATAGCACAGTTACTCTAAAAGACATTCTGAAATTGTACTGACTGAGCTATAAGTACATATTCTACTGATGATAAGCAATACTTCCAGATATACTCAAGTTATTACCTTTTTAGGTGCTGATACAACAGAGTCCTGACTATAATTTGTCCAGAAGCCAGAATATAAGAAGCAATAAAACTATTTCCCATCTAAATAAAAGCAACATCTTTGCTATAATAGAGCAAGCAATAAAACTATTTTGCATCCAAGTAACATCTTTACTATATACTACAGCCTTTGGAGTTTGAAGGAAATTTTACATATAAAACATCTTTGCTATAATACAGCCTGTAGAGTTTCCAAAGAATATTTACAAATGTTAACTTATTTAATATGCAAAGTAATCCTGGGGACTCCTGATGCATCCAAAGAGGAAACTGAGGGTTTAACCAAGTGGGCAACTTGCCCAAGGTCAAAGACACAGTAAGTGACAAAGTCAGGTTTAAAACGAAATCTAATGCCAAAGTCTTTGGAGTCTTTCCAGCATATAGAAGCTGCTTTTCATAGCTAATATGTGACTTGATTAAAAAACAATGAGGAAATGTAATTAATGTTACCATTTCCCAATGTAAAGTCATCCCGTGAATGATCACAGGCAAGATAACTTGAGGATTATTTTCAAAACAGTAAGATTTTCGTAAAATAGATTTTGGTGAAGATAATTTAATGTCAATTCTGAACAGTGAAGAGTCATATATCCTGATTAATTAAGCTAGTCCATAACTCAAAGAGGCTGAATGACAAGTTGAGAATGTCAGGACTCTAGTCTGTATTTCAGTCCTGGCAAGGACTCTGACATGCGCCTGACCTAGTGGTAGCTCTGCTGAAAAGACTCCAGACAGCCAGTTTCATTCTCAACAGTTAATGGAGGAAGTCTGAGATGGGTCCTGACAATTTATGTGTTCATTCATTCAACAAATATTCACCAAGTGTGTATTGCATCCTGGGCCTACAACTAGCCACTGAATCTACAGTGATGAACAAAACAGCCTCAATTCCCATCCTCAAGGAGTCCCCAGGATTGTTTTAGACATACTATTTTATCTACTGGCTCTCTCTATAAATTTATTCTATAGATAATCGTAACAGGCTGTATTTCTATAATTCTTATGCATGATATGGTTCAATGACCTATTACAAGCCTTTCACAGATATTAACGTACATACCCTTATAAATTACCCTACAAGATTGGCAGAAGTACTGTCCCAAATGATACAACTGGGGAAACCGAGGCAGAAGCTACACAGCAGAGCTGGAATTTGATCCCAGGTGTCTACACCAAGGTCTCTCAACCATGGCCCTACTGGGGGCCTGATAATGCTTTGTTGAGATCTCTCCTGTGCATTGTAAGATGTACAGCTGTATCCCTGACCCCTACCCACTAGATGCCAGTAGCATTCCTCCTGCCCCGCTGTGACAGCCCCAAATGTCTCCAGCCTTGCCAAAAGCCCCTAGGGGTGTGGGGAGGGGGGCCAAAATCACCCCTGGCTTCAGAAGCACCACTCTAAAGAAACATCTCTCAAAGAAAATTAATTCACTCAATAAAATTTCATTTGTGCATTTTCATGCATAGAACTCTTAAAATCTTTAACTACGCATTTTTCAAATCCTTTCAGGTGTATAAACAATCTCTGACCCAAATAAAGGTCCTGACCTAAAAGCTGCAGTTTCTGCAGTGCTGAACACAGATATTACTTCAGACCTCTCAGTCCTTTCCCCCACTCTGCCACTCACGATCTTCATCCACCCTACCCTCTTCTCATTAAAGAGACTAGGAAGACTTTTTGCTCCAGAAATTATATTAACATGGAAAAAATGATATAATGACTCTACTAAATAAATTGGCATCAGATATCACAGGGCTCTCTGGCAAAATTTAATGCCAAAATTGTCCGAAGATCATAATTACCTCTTACTTTTCTGTATTCCACACTAGGCTTTTAAGTTCCCAGAAGGAGGAAACTTTATCAGCTTTACCACTGCACCCCAAGATGACAGCATAGTACAAATAAAAAAATGTTAAACTATTATAAAATAATCAATACCCAGTAATTTGTGAACATTGAAATCTCCCAATTATGTAGCATGTTTTTGCTTAAAGAACATTATTCTATAAATTCCCAATCACAAAACAGTAGAAAGTAAGCCAAGTTATGAAGTCTGAGAAGGTAATCTGATAATTCCAGCAGGAAAAATTAGTGTGGATGGAAGCCAAGAACTGAATATAGTGAAATGGGACCAAAACAGCTAATACTGGCCTTTTGTACCTTACTGAAAAACCATTTAGTAATAGCCATGGGTTGAAAAATACCAGTAAATATGTGCTGCTTCTACTTCTAAGAATATTCAGCCTTCCCCATACCAAACTGGAACAGTATAGATAAGGTACAGATAGATACTTCAGTCCCAAATTCATCAAACCACAAGAAATGTGTCTATTCCTGTTTAAAACTGAACACCTTCTGTGTATCATCCCCCCACACCCCAATCCTATTCCTAAACCCACATTCCCTGTCTTGGTGAATTGTACCACCGTCTATTCAAATGCCCAGAAATCACCCCTGCCTTGGCACCCTTACTAAAGGTCTCCACAAGTTCATCCCTCCCCACTCCCACACCTACAGTCTCCCAGACAACAGGACCATCTGCCTTGAGTCTGAAGGATCATCGTCATCCAGACTTCTCTCCAAAAATTCTTTCTCCAAACTGTCTTTAGGAAAGGATGATCACTCACTGCCTGTTTTGAAGCTTCACAGTGGAAATTCACATGCTAAAACTCTTGAAGTTCTAAGGTACAGAAACCCATTTCCTTTTTAATTCAGAGTTCCCTAAATAATTTGGCCACTGCACCTGTTTTCTTTTTTCTCACACAACATCTACTAATATGCTGAGGGACACTTTTCATCACTGTGCCTCAAGCCAGGAGCCATGTCTTAGATACATAAGGCTATATAAAGATTTGAAGAGAACCTTTACGAGAGCGCAGATAGGCAAGAACCATCTTAAAGCACTCTTACAAGGAAGTACCTTATCAGCTAATATCATGCAGCTGATCACAACTTTCCAAGTCTTGTTTGGCTAGCCTTGAACTCTCTTGACAATAACACAGACCAGCCTGCATTTCACCACATTATTGACAAGGCTATCATTAGAGAATTTGCAAAGGCTTTGCTGAAATCTACATTAGCTTTAAGACATTTTGATCTGTCAACCTAATACACCTCTCAACAAAGAATATAAAGGCTGGCAACCAACAGTAAAGAACGGAAGATATCTAGGGCTAGGGCTAGCACCTACATGGCTTCCACTGGAAATATTTTTAAGGATCAGGCTTTTAAAAAAAAATATGATTATTGAAATATTTTATGCTGAATTCTCCCTATTATCTTTTCCTTTCTTTTTTTTAATGTACTTATTTTTAATTGAAAGATAAGTGCTTTACAATATTGTGTTGGTTTCTGCCATATATCAACATGAATCAGCCATAAGTATACATATATCCCCTCCCTTCTGAACCTACCTCCCACCTCCCACCTCCCACCCCATCCCACTCCTCTAGGTTGCCACAAGAGCCCTGGTTTGAGTTTACTAAGTCACACAGCAAATTCCCACTATCTATGTACATATGGTAGTGTGTAAGTTTCCATGCTATTCTGTCCTATATTATCTTAATTGATCTTCTCTATAAAACAAACGGATCAGTTAGGAAGTTATTTCCTATGTCGTCCAGGAAATCCAGGTTGTCTTTTTGAAACTGGCACAAGCTCCATGGCTTGAGCAGATTTTTAGTCAATCACTAGTGAATACTGAAAATATTAGTTGATGAATATGATCTTCATGGAACTTAATATCCAGAGGGAAAAGGTAAAGTTTTTGTTACTAAAGTATAAGATTAAACAGATATTGATATACAAATCTACTTATGTAAAATCAGGCTTGTCTCTCTTACAATGGAAACTATAACAGATACTCCCCTTGGGGCAAAGACAAAAAACATGAAGGTCCCTTAATATTCAGGCAAATGCCTCCCCTCTTAAAATGAAGGAACTTTCACACAGGGAAAGTAAGGAAAAATACTGATAGTTCTACCTTGTCATATATATGCTCTTAAACACTATTTTTGCAAAGGGAAAATCTGACTTTAAATTTTTATATTTTACAGACTCTGTTAAACTGCAGTTTCCCATAAGGAAGTAGTTCTTTTTGTTTGTTTGTTTCAGGAATATTAACAAAGAATCTTGCAAATTTATATTTTTTCCGAAAACAGTTTCACTTTTATAACCTCCCAAACACAGTTCCATTTCAAATGCATCATTTTCTATAGTTATCTGACTCTAATATTACATCCTCAAGACAGAACGTTAAGAATTTTATAATTTGTATTGGTTGCATAGTTGTAAAAGTTCACTGTAACTCTTTTGCTGTCATCCCTATTACTTAACTATAACCATGTTCCTTGTTTTAACAGATGAAATTAATGATAGAAATCAGCCCAAGGTCACCTAAGAGAGCCAGAGAACCAGTTAGAACTGCACACACCTGATTTCTATTCACTCACCTAATTCACTGAGCCACCTGATCGTTCCAAAAGCCCCAAACTAAACTATTTCTCCCTTAAAGGAAAAAGCTCCCCTTTTATTATTTTAAAAAAACTTCTTTCCTCAAGCATTTCCATGATAGCCTGTCGAAGTCAAATCTAAAATGAAAACTTCCCAGAATTTCACAGATGGAGAATGCTGTTAGCATTACTATGTAAATATCATCAATAACAGCACCTAGAGAAATGCCAATTCAAATATGAAAATGCAATTTACTGCCTTTGAAATTCAGTGGTTTCCAAACTTGTCTGGTATCAAAGTTTTCCTAACTTCTATGTTATAACAAATACTTAAACCTTTTGGTGCCGTAAACCATTACGATTTAAACCTGGTCTTCTAAAATTCATTAGGAAAAGCTGTGCACCTAAATTCAGTAGCAGGGCACGGATGTCACCGAAAGAAGCTTCATCCTTTCTCTCCTGCTTTTAGAATTCGAACTGATGCCACATAAAGCATAATCTCTTTCAGGAGTTTCGTGAATCCTAAGGCACGGGAAATGCACGAATTTCCAGAGCCTCTTTCCTACAGAATCTGTCGGGATTGGTATCTCCTTCAACTGCCCTTTTTCCACTACACCTCTGGCTGAGATTTGGGTGCTTCCGCAATTTATAAAGGAAAGAAATATTATTCAAACGTCCTTTAAAAACTGTACAAGAAAAACGATCCGAAATTCATCTTTGGGGAAAGGGAAGGGTGACAGACCTCCCACTGCCAAAGGCGGTAGAAAGCTGCTCGTTAGAGGGCATTTATCCAAAGTGGCCAAACTTTCCCAAAATAGTCCTCTGGCGGCCAAAGGGGGGGAAAGTGGAAAACCAAAACAAAACAACAAGCACACAGCACCCTACTGACAGTGCCTCCGGATTACGCAGCCACTTCTCCCTGCAAAGTGCACGCTCCCGCGCCGCGGCCACACGCCGAGCCGGGCAAGCGGCGCCCAGCCGCACACCCCTACACACCTGCCTCGGCCGGGGTCCGTCTCTCGGCGTCTACCTGTTGCAGCGCTCGCCAACGCCACGACACCCCTGCTGCGGAGCCCCCCTAAATCCAACCACATCCAGGCCAGCGAGTGCAGCTCTCCCTGCAGCGGGAGAGCCCGAGGCAGCAATGCTCTTGCACCCAGGTGACTGCACGGGTTTCCTCGGAGCAGCCTGAAGTTGGCTTGCGTCTCACCCGTCCAATGACACCCCGGGCGCGGGGGGGTGGAAAGGAGGGGGCAGGGGCAGGGGCAGGGCTAGGGCGGGGGAAGCTGGGAGGGAGAGAGAAGGAGAGGGCGGGCGAAAGCCCGGAGGGGGAGTGGGCCAGCTTCAGGGCCGGCCCTTTTAAAAGCGGGTCACATGTCCAGATAAAAAGTTCAGGTTGCTATCCCGCCCCCTTGGGCCCTTTCCATTGGTCCGGGGGGAAGCAAGGCTCCACGCTGCACGGGTCAGGCGGGCTTCTCATTGGACAATCCAGGCTGTCAGTCACCAGGAGGACGACATGACTGATACAAAGTTGCTGCGACACAGCCTGGACTCGGCAGCTCCCTTAAAGCCGCAGAAGCGGAGGCCGCTCGGGGTGCAGGGCAGCGGCTACGCCACTAGGTACTCACGACTCGCTGCCCCCCCACGCCCCTCGCTTCACTACCCCAAACTTGCTCACGCCCACCTGGCTCTCCTCCTGGCCTACCCCAGGATGTCGGGAAAGACGCTTAAAGTCTGGGGACGCTGAAGAAGTCGGTTTTTAGAAAACCAGTCAAGGTGTCCTCCCTGATGCTCTCCACCTGCAGCGCCAGGTGAGCGGCAGCCCTAGCCCAGGCACCGCCCACAGCGTCCGCGCGCAGGGAGGGACCCTCAGTGGGCTTCTCCCGACCCCGGAGGTTCATTCCCCGCCCCACTCGTCAGTCTGCCGAGTTACCTCAACACAGCAGCCGCAGCGTCCGCTGCCAGCAAGCAAGAGGATCACGTTCCCACTCGAATTGAATTTCCTTGTTTTAACCGTGCGGGGAAAGCGAGTGATTTCAGTGCAGCCAAAGCCCTTTAAACACGGCTTCTCTCCCACCCCCCCCCCCCCCAATCCTTACACCTCTGGCAGGGTCAAGAGCTGCAGCACTCCTTCCTTACAATTTTGTGGCTGTATTTATTGCTTTCGTATTGGATTTTTCCAGTAGTTCAATTTGAAAGAAAGCTGACCATCGAGGATAGTCACTTTTTAATAATGGGTGGGAGGGGGTGCACATCATTGGGAGAAACAATCAGGAGGGGGGAAGGAAACAAAACTGTTTTCTAAGGATCAAGCGTCTGCAAGAAGAAATTTCGGTTTCCCTCCAGCCGCCTCCACCTCGACTCTCCTCCCGCCCACCCCAAGGCTGTAGTTACTAAGCAAAAGGATGGGCTTCTTAACTTTGATTTCTAAGGACTTTGAGGCTCGGAGTGTGAGGCTCCGTTTTATATTCCTGGCTGGTCCAGAGTCAGCACCGGTGACGTACACACCTAAATCTGGTCCCCGGGCCCTTGGCGACCCGCAGCCCGGCGGCGGCAGCTGTGCGTCCTCCCGCCTCACCCGTGCCCCGCACCAGCCAAACTCGGAAGTGGGGTGGGGGGGAGGGAGTTCACCCTGTGCCCAAAGGCCCCTCCTCTCCTTACAGTTCATTAAGCTTCGGGATTCCAGACCCCGAACCGAGGAAGACTCGAACTCTCAGTCGCTCCAGGTAGGGAACTCCCTGGCCGCGGGAGAGACGGCGGCGGCGCACAAGAACTGGTTGCGACCCCCCGACTCCTGTACTCAGCAGTCCCCGCTCTGAGCGGCTCCCGGCGCCCCCGCAGCCGGGAGTCCCCGCAAGTCTCCCAACTTTCCCGCGGGGCCCGAGGTCCTGCGCGCTCTCCGGGCCAAGCAAGCAGCCGGGCATCGATAGCTGCCGGGCCCGAGCGCAGACGGCCGGCAGGAAGGAGGGGAGTCCCGGACCTAGCGCCTGGGCACCCGAGGAGAAGACGGCTCCGCCTGCGCTGCCAAATTATTTATTATTCAAGGAATGGACGTGTCTCTTTTGCTAAGTTTTTACCACCTTTACGGAGGGCCAGTCTTGCCCTGGATCTCAGTTTCTTGCAAAATCTAGGTTAGAATCTTGCAGGGACTGGCCGCCACGATTGCTCGCCCGCCGCCCAACAACCCTGCCCGGAGGCGGCCGGGTGGGAACCTTGTCTCCTGCCCGCAGCCCACCTCGGCTTGCCAACCCGCGCCCTCTGCGCGGTACATGCCTTCCCCGGGGCCGCCCTGCGCTCCCCGGACCCCTCCCGCGGCTGTCAGCGCCAAGTGACTGTCGCTGTACACTCACCTTTTCTAGGACATGGTGGGGAGGCTGGGGCGCGGGGCGGGGGTTGGGTGGGGGCAACCAGGCTCCCGCTCCCGCCGCCGCCGCCGCCAGCAAGTCCGATATTAGCAGATCGGCTGTAAGGATGGAGAGGAAGAGACTCCCGGCAGTCGTCCTACTGACGGTGGGTAGAGCAATAGAGCCGTAGTGTTGTTACCCGGCAGGAGGAGACGAGGCGGCGGCGCCAAATCGCGCAGAGGGGGACGCGGGCGCCCGCCCGCCCCCAGCAGCGGCGGCGGCCCGGCCTTAGGCGGCGGGCCCTCTCTCGGGGCTGTCGGTCTCCCGGGCGGCGGCGGCTGCCTTGGAAGCCGGGAAGTTAGGGGGGTTGACCCCGCGCCGGCCGCCCCGCAGCGGGCTCTCCGCGCCCCCTCCCCAGGCCTGGGGTGACCGGTGACAGCTCGGGCGGCAGAGCGTGTGAGTGTGTGTTTTGAGGGGGGTGGCCGTAGGGGGAGCCCTCTGTGCCGCGGCCCCCTTCCCGGGTCACACCCTCCGCAGAAGGAGCAGGCAGCCGAGCGTCCGGCCACCGTCTGGGGGGAAACCGGGCCGGGGGCGCCCGTGGCCCCCTCCCCAGCCTGGCCACTGGCTGCTAGGAGGCCGATGGCAAACTGAACCCCAGTGCACGTCACCCCACAGCCCTCCCCACGACTCCCCAAAGTCCAGCCCTGACCTCGCGCCCCCGGCCTCAGGTGCAGTTCCCAGCCGCCGGGAGGGGAGACGCGGGGTAGGGACCATGCGCGGGGGGCGGGAGGGAAAAGTTTCTTTTCCTGCTCCTCCGCTGCCCACCCGGAGAGGCTGCTCGTCTCTCCACCGCCCCCCGGCTTTTCTCCCCGGCTCGCCGCGCCTCTGCCCCACCCCCACCGTGGGGGGGGCGCCGAGGAAGGACCGGGTGTCTGCGCGCGGGGGAGACTGGCGAGCAGCGGCGGTCGCCGGCTGTCCCCTCGCTCTGACAGCGCCCGGGCCGCCGCCGCCCGCTCCGCCGAGCGAGCCGAGGACGCGGCCGGGCGCCAGGCCCCCTCCCCCCGCCGCGCGCCGAGCCCCGCGCGCCCCCGCGCCGCCCCGCGCGCCCCCGCGCCCTCCTGCCGCTCCGGCGGACACCTACGCAGACGCGAAAGGGAAAGGGGGGCGACCGAGCCGGGAGGGCGGACGGCGGCGCCCGGGAGCGCGGCACGGGGCGGGGGATGGAGCTGCGACCCGCGATCCCAGGAGCCTCAGGCTCCGGCTGCCTTGCGGAGCCGTCTGCGCCTCCTGGCTCTGGATTCTCCCCAAGTCCCACATCTCCGCCCCCCCCGCCCCGCCCCGGCAAACCACACAGATCACCCCCATTAGGGCAAATGTGTGCGTGTGTGTGTGCGCGCGTGTCCACGAGCTTCAACCCCAGACTCTTCTAACACTTAGCCTTAGTGGAAGATTTTGGGTAGGAGGGACGCACTGTGAATATCACGACCGCTTACAGGCTCCCCTGTTCTTGTCGTTTGTCACTCAGTTAAACTCCAGAAACTGACCACACTGGTCCCTGTCCCGGCTTTACACTCCTTTTCCTACAGGTTTTATTGACTCCCTCCCCCTGCCCTTTGCTGTGCTCCTTCCCGGTTTTCTTCCTAAGGAACTGTGGAAGTTGGTAATCCCTTCCCACCGTGTTAAACGCAGAACTGCCCTGTTAAAACAATCACAGCCCCACAATCCCGCTGCCCCAGTCTCTAGCTGTCCATTGCGGTGTCACCCACACAGTGTTGGCACTCCCCTGTTCTTAAAGTGGCATTTGGCCTGTGGCGAACAAACTTTTGCTTGTTTCCTTAGGTGTAGAGAAGGTGAAATTCTTAAAGTATTATGCTTAGGTGAAATCAAGAAAATAATTAACATAATAAATGTTCAATGAACTTTAAAAAGAATCACCATGTAGAAGGATACTGACAAAAAAATGAATTCTGAACTGCATCAAAAATAGGATGGATTGACAGTCATGAGTTCACAGACAGAAGGATTGATAGTTAATGTGATTAAGGCACTATATACTAGTGGTAGAAACTTGGTAGTGGGTTTTTTGTGTTTGAAATTTTTCCTAATGAAATATTAAGAGAAAACGAACTCTTCTTTAAGGTAATCTTTATAATGCGAATTCAGTTTACAGAATTGATAAATCTGGCATTTGATTATTCCTTTCCCCTTTATAAAATGATTTTACTTAAACTTTCTTTACCTAGGTGTTCCTCCACTATTTTAATCACTAATTTTATTACAGACAATTTATTAGGCAGCAGATTCTGATGTAAAGTGGGGTTATTGTAACTGCAACATTTTAGAAATCTAGAAGATTTCTTCCTGCGTTTTCCTTCTCTCCAATCTCAAATTTTAATCTTTCATGCTATAAAGCAGTTTGGTATTATAAAACTGAGACTGAGTTTTTAAGCAGTTACGTATATTCTTTTGAAACTTTTGCACACCAAAATCGCTTGTGGGGACATCCATATGCCCATGTATATCAATTTCTCTTATCCTTCAACAGAGATATTAGGGGATCTTGCCATTACTATTAAGCAAACCTTTATTTTTGTATATTTGAGTATCTGCTCAAACTTTTGAACAATTATTTTCTTTTGCTGGCTGTAAGAGGTGGTCTTGTGCCACCCTAGAAGGAAAACAGCTCCAAGATAAAATCTTTGGCTCCCTTATCTGAAGAGATGGTGGCACTGGTGTTACTGGGAATCACCCCACAAGTGATGTCTCTGAGAGACTCCATCAAAAATGGAGATGCAGGGTTTTTTGGTTATCCCGAATACTCTTGGTTTCCAATGCTTGATAATAAAGAGTCCTATCAACTTTGAAAACGTACATCTAGGAAATGTCATTACTTGCTGATTTTTAAGCTCATAACAAACTTTCTTCTTTTGATCCTTTTAGATGTATTTTTCTTTGCAAAAGGATAGAAATGTGTTTTTAAGAAAAATGAGTATTAAGGAAGTAAAAGCACAGAAAAGGACCTTAACTTCATCTCCAAATTATTGGAGACTACTTACAGCTGCCAAATAGTCTGAAACCTTGAAGCAGCATCCATTCTCTTCCCTTTTGACACTTGTTCAGCCTCCTTGCACAGTCCTGTACGTCAGGACACTTCCCTCCCTCAACCCATTAGCCTCAAGCTCCCTGAGGTTTGCTACCTAAAGTGCACGACTCAGCGTTTGCAATTTACATATGTGACATCACATCCTCTATTATATAACTTCAGATACAAAGCCTAATATCATCTAAGTTTGTGTCGGAAAAAAATCCTCCCTTGCTCTTTATTTCAGCTTTACCAGAGCAACCCCTTAGATCTCTGATCCAAATCTCACTTCATCCAACAGCTGACACTGGGGGGAGAAAAAACAAACCCAAAACGCATGGAGTTGTTTAAGCCATGAAATGATAAGCAACACCCCCCCCCCATAAATACATTTTGAAATGTATTAGATCTCCTTTAGATCTTTATTTACTGATAGGAAAGTAAAGCCCGTTAAGTAGCATATAATTTAATTGTATTCAATAATCTTAAAAAGTTGAAGGCTAAGCATTTGGACATAGATAACTTCATTAATAAGCCTAGTCATGCTGGCACTTTTTTTTTTTCTTTCAAAAAAGCTGAGCTTTTTTTCCCCCTGTCTCTTACCAGCTGTTAGGAAGAGTTGAGAAAGACAGAGAGAGTCAGAGAGAGAAAGGCGGGGCTAGGGCGGGCGGTGTTGGAGAGAAAAGATGAATAGGGGAAAAATATAAAATAGAATTTCTTCTTTGTTTATTGCAAAACACACATGTTACAGTTTATAAACATTGCAAGCAAATAAGAAATTGTGGACCAGAAGAGAAATACAAAACATATCAGAGTTTGTTAATACCCAAAATAGACCCAATTCAAGTTTCTGGACTACTTGGAATATTTTTATTAGCTTTGCTTACTCATTAATTTCCATATTTGTTTACCTAACTATTCATCTGTCTACCTTAATTTCATTTGCAGTCATTTTAAACAGAAAACACACAAACCTCATCCATCTCGATGACCAGATTTTGAGCTGACAGAGCACCAAACAGAACATGCATCACAATTAGCGTGCCACATTATTAGAGGCAAATCAGATTGCACTGTGCATACACTGATGTTCTAAATTTAGAAATAATGTACAGTGGTTGAAAAGGGGAGGGGGACTCAGAGCCGTGTATTTTAATAAAAGTAAAGATATTTGCAATTCCTTCTCTTTTTCTTGGTTTAGTGCAGAAAATTCATCACCTTTAAATAACTATGCTAATCTTACATAAATAACTGCATGGTTTGTGAGCTCATTAGAATTATGCATCCGGCTGCTTTTCTGATATTATGGGCAATAACAACCACAGAAAAGTGAAACAATCCAGTGGGTCAGGTGTGGGAAATAAGAGTCTCTGCTGAACGTGATGAAAAACTCATTTAGAATTTCTCATTAGGACTTCACAGGAGCAGTTAGCTTTTCAGTAGTCGGCGCTGTATTTTTAGCAGCATTTTAACAGCTGTCAGTAACAACTAAGACAACATTTTGATCAACACTTTTTTTTTTTAATTCTAACAAAGATGTTTGCAAAGAAACAAAATGCTTCAAGATTTAAATGTTTAGCTCTGAAAAACAAACCAAAAAAGATACTTTCTTGTGACGTAAATTGTTAATGCCTCAAGGGCAGGCAGAAAGGTATCTACCTAAAATGAAGCCGAGTGGACTTCTAAGGTTTAATTTTCTGATTCCTAGGTACGTATAATAAAGATGATTTTAGGCTTGAAAGGTGTGTTCAGAGTCAGAAACGGAAACCTCAGTATAAGAGAATGTGCAGTGGATCTTGTCATGTATTTGCAAGTAGGTCAAGAATAGCCATGTGGGCACCCGAAATGAATAAAATCTTGTCCCTAACATTTGAGTTTATAAACGGAGGTTATCACATGTCAGATATATGACACTGGAAATAGCAGATAGAAAAAAATGTAAGAGGCTTCATGACAGATGTCATCTTTATTTCTAAAGATAGAGGTAAATTTGCTGTGGGTAATGTATTACAAAGCAAACTAAAACTAAGCTCTGCAAGTGTCAAATTTCCCTCTCACCTGCAATCTCCCCAAACCGAGTGGTTTCTGTTCTAAGGGAAGTCATGGTATATTATTAAAGCAGCCTACTGAATCATCCTATCCAGAGGTCATCTGCTCATTTCGAGGACCTAATCCATGTTTTGAGTTTGTCCCAACTAAGGCAGCTGAGTATTTCCACTTCATCTAGCTGGCACGGTGGGGAATGAAGGCATTCTTAGATCAAATGATATTTTTATCATTGTTAGGTAGTTAGAATAGGAAACAGGAGTCCAAAATGGCGGTGGCTAAAAGACTAGGAAGGGAAAAGCCCGCAAAAATAAAACAAAGGAGGTCAAAGGAAGGTCTGAGGACTGGAGTGAGGGCTTCAGGTGGAACAAACAGCGCTCCTGGCTAGCCCAATTTGCATAGGGCAGGCCCAGGGGGAGGAAAAACATATAAAAAGAAGAGCGCACGCGCTTTCTCTCTCCCTCTCTCTCCCTCTCTCTCTCTCTCTCCCTCTCTCTCCCTCTCTCTCCCTCTCTCTCCCCTACTTTGGGTTGGCATGCCCTCACGCTTCAAGGATGGATCCTCCTGCTGTCTTCTAAATAGAGCTGTACCACTGATTGGTGTAAGAGCTATAACGCGGTTTCTCCAAAACCCGAGAGCTGTGATGCGCCGAGGGCTTTAATGTCTGTTGCTCCAAATCTTTGTTGTAACGAGACAGAACCGAGGAGCATACACTTGCCTGACAATTATATTGCATTTTTTTTTTTTCCTATTCCTTGTAGGGGTACCAGTTCACTACCTCTTGCTTGCTTGGTAGGACTTTTTTCAACAAAACATGCAGGATATCTACTTCTTCTTTCTTCTTGCCCTGCACAAACCCCTGCCAGATGCAAATCTTTTAGTATTGATCGTTTTTCACGGAGCATGACATGGTTTTCTTAGTGCATACATTTTGGACATTAAATACCCATGTGTAAAAATGAAACATGTATCAACATCTTTTATATGGAAGGTACAGGTCACATCAATTATTAATATTTAAACCACAATCTATTTTGAAGTGCTTACTGCTAATTATAGCTAGACTTTAATATTTTATCAAAGTAAGTGGAAATTTAAACTAATCCATTACTTAAAAAAAAAAAAAGCTTTTTAATGATCTTCACTATAAATGTGGTGGAACCATGTCATCTTAGTAAAACTGTGTAGACTTACAATGCCACTTTTTGCCAGTACAGATTGCTAGCTTACATAAAGGATCAAGTAAGCACCTAAATAAAGTCTTGGGATTCTTCTAACACATTTATATATGTAACTTTTATGTTGTTTTGATTTTTAAAAAGTACATATTTTCATAATAATTATCTATCTCAAAAGGGAAAAATCCAGGAAAATTATTTTTATCACTACATCAATTCAATATATGCTATTACTCTGTTCTTTTATAAATTATATGGCTCTATTTCTAATTTGAATATGACATGAACTGAAGTTTTGTTGAAAACAAATATTTTTTAATTACCTTTATTTGTAAACAAACATTGTTATAATTCAGTAAAAACTGCCAAGGAACAAACTGTAAGATCATATACACGTATCTTTTTATCTATTTTATGTTACTTCCATGGTACCAGATGATTTTACTCCTAGGATACAACTACTAGTATGTTAATAAACAAACTAGGGATCCAGGAGGGAAGTCAAGATTATTAATCACAACAATTTCTCACCTACAGGGAGAAATTAAAGCAAACACTAACTTCTACAGATAATTCAAAAAGCCCAGGGTAAAAGCAAGAGCTCTGAGGCTCAATCTCCTTGAATGAAAAGTCTAATCAGTACCTTTCAGCCTGGAGCTGTGTTTCATTACCCCTTTTCAAAGATACAGCAAATCAAACAGTGCATGAAATTCACTTGCATGGCTTTGAATCCTGGCTCCATGGCTTCCTAACCATATGACTCAGGGCAAATCACTTAGTCTTTCTAAATTTAGTTTCCTTATTTGTAATAAGAGACAACGGATACCATAGATGGATATGAACTTGACACAGTACCTGGATGTGGTAAGTGCTCCCCAAAAGTGTTAAATGTGTACCTCCAGAGTTTTGTCATAGAAAACTCAAAGTTGATTCTTCTGAGGATTCAAAATCTTCCTTACACTTCAAATGGGTTTTGAGGTCCCTCAAGATGGATGGAGGAGCCTGGTAGGCTGCAGTCCATGGGGTCACTAAGAGTCCGACAGGACTGAGCGACTTCACTTTCAGTTTTCACTTTCATGCATTGGAGAAGGCAATGGCAATGTACTCCAGTATTCTTGCCTGGAGAATCCCAGGGACGGCGGAGCCTAGTGGGCTGCCGTCTATGGGGTCACACAGAGTTGGACACGACTGAAGCGACTTAGCAGCAGCAGCAGCAGCAAGAATCCGAGCTTTAACCTGAGGTCTTCAAGGGCTTCAGACTTCTAAGAATTCTCTTTGATAGAACAGTGATTCTCAAGTTTTATCATGCATCTGAATCACTGCAAGAGTCTGTTAAAAGTTTACTAGGCCCCATGCTTAGAGTTTCCTGTTCAGTAGGTATGGGGTGGAACCTGAGAGTTTATATTTCTCACAAGTTTCCAGGCAGATGATGCTGGTGCTGCTCTAGGAACTACTCTTTGAGAAGCAGATATGGCGCTAGTGGTAAAGAACCCACCTGTCAATGCCGGGGACATAAGAGATGCAGGTTTGATCCCTGGTGAGGCAGATGCCCTGGAGGAGGGCATAGCTACCCACTCCGGTATTCTTGCCTGGAGAATCCCATGAACAGAGGAGCCTGGAGGGCTTTGATCCATAGATCCACAGGGTCACAAAGAGTCAGACTAGACTGAAGCAATTAAGCATGTTGCACACACACCCTAGAATATGGAAAAGAAGCAATTGCCCCCAGGCTGCTTACTTTGCAAGGTTAAGTTACTGCTGGCAGCAGCTGATGGTGGGGGCAGGGAGGAGAGGGGGGTGGGCCCCAGGGAGAGATGAAAAGCAGGAAGTAGGAGACTAAAGAAAGGAAGTGTCAGTTATTGTTGAAAAGGGCAGGGATGGGTCTTCACAGTCAGGCATCATTGGAATCCAGAGGCTGGCTAGCTGTTGCTGAGTGAGAACTCTGTCTCCACAGCCCTTGGACTATATGTTGATCTATCATGATCTCCTTTTTTTTTTTTTAATTGGGATATAGTTGCTTTACAATGTTGTGTTGGTTTCTGATGTACAATGAAGTGAATCAGCTATAGTTACACATATATCCCCACCCTCTTGGACCTCCCTTCCACCACACCCCCATCCCACCCCTCTAGGTCATCACAGAGCACCTAGCTGAGCTCCCTGTGCTATACAGCAGCTTCCCACTGGCTATCTATTTTACACATGGTAGTGAGTACGTGTCATTCCCAACCTCTCATTTCACCCAACATCCCCCTTTACCCCTCATGTCCGTGTCTGTTCTTTACATCTGCATCTCTATTCCTGCCCTGAAAATAGGTTCACCTCTACCATTTTTCTAGATTCCACATACATGCATTAATATGCGATATTTGTTTTTCTCTTTCTGACTTACCTCACTCTGTAAGACAGACTCTAGGTCTAGCCACATCTCTACAAATGACCAAGTTTCATTTTTTTTTTAAGTGCCGAGTGATGTTCCATTGTATGTGTGTACCACATCTTCTTTATCCATTCTTCATGGATATTTACGTTGCTTCCATGGTGTGGCTATTGTAAATAGTGCTACAGTGATTTTTCATGACCTCTAAATTCTTCCCTGAATAAGTATTTGGGAAGTACTTTACCACTTTCAGGCTCTTAAATTACCTATTAGTTTACTATTGTATTATCTTAAGGCATTAACTTTGGTTATTTGGGAGTGCAAGGGAGGGGAGTCAGAATCGGCAAAGCACAGTCCTTCAGTTACCTTTGCATACAGTATGCCATGGTCAAGTTCAGATCAGCTTTCTCCCTCTGTTCTGAGTGTGTCATGAAGATGAACCCCTGCCTCTTGAGTTAGATTTTAACTGATGCTTTTTCTTTTTTTCAGGTTTCATCAGATCAGAAGGGAACATTAGTTTAATCAGATGTGATAAGCTTTTGACAAAGTCATAGTGGTTGTTCCTAGTTTTGAACCAACAATTATGTGAGGAGATTTCCTATATTTTTGTCAGAAGTCCAGGCTTCCTGGGCTTCCCTGGCGGTTCAAGTGATAAAGAATCTGCCTGAAATATAGGAAGACCAGAGTTCAATCCCTGGGTCAGGAAGTTCCCATGGAGAAGAGAACAGCTACCCACTCCAGTATTCTTGCCTGGAGAATCCCATGGACAGAGGAGGCTGGCAGGCTATAGTTCATGGGGTCACAAAGAGTCGGACATGACTGAGCAACTAACACTTACCTTGCCAGTCTTCCTGTTTACTTCTATAACAGTTTCATTGCTTTATTAAGAAATGATGTCAACATTGTATGATTTAATTTCCTTAAGAAGAGGTGGCAAGAATACACTGAAGACCTATACAAAAAAAGATCATAACCCAGGTAACCACGATAGTGTGATCACTCACCTAGAGCCAGACATCCTGGAATGTGAAGTCAAGTGAGCCTTAGGAAGCATCACTATGAAAAAAGCTAGAGGAGGTCATGGAATTCCAGTTGAGCTATTTCAAATCCTGAAAGATGATGCTGTGAAAGTGCTGCACTCAATATGCCAGCAAAATTTGGAAAACTCAGTAGTGGCCACAGAACTGGAAAAGGTCAGTTTTCATTCAATCCCAAAGAAAGGCAATGCCAAAGAATGTTCAAACTACTGCACAATTGCACTCATCTCACACACTAGCAAAGTAATGCTCAAAATTCTCCAAGCCAGGCTTCAACAGTATGTGAACCGTGAACTTCCAGATGTTCAAGCTGGATTTAGAAAAGGCAGAGGAAGCAGAGATCAAATTGCCAATATCCGTTGGATCATTGAAAAAGCAAGAAAGTTCCAGAAAAACATATACTTCTGCTTTATTGACTATGCCAAAGCTTTTGACGGTGTGGATCACAACAAACTGTGGAAAACTCTTCAAGAGATGAGAATACCAGACGACCTGACCTGCCTCCTGAGAAATCTGTATGAAGGCCAAGAAACAATAGTTAGAACTGGACATAAAACAACAGACTGGTTCCAAATTGGTAAAGAAGTACGTCAAGGATGTATGTTATCCCACTTATTTAACTTATATTGTGAAATGCCAGGCTGGATGAAGCACAAGCTGAAATCAAGATTGCCGGGAGAAATATCAATAACCTCAGATATGCAGATGACACCACCCCTATGGCAGAAAGTGGAGAACAACTAAAGAGCCTCTTGATAAAAGTGAAAGAGGAGAGCAAAAAAGTTGGCTTAAAACTCAACATTCAGAAAACTAAGATCATGGCATCCGGTCCCATCACTTCATGGCAAATAGATGGGGAAGCAATGGAAGCAGTGAATTTCTTTTCTTGGGCTCCAAAATCACTGCAGATGGTGACTGCAGCCATGAAATTAAAATACGCTTATTCCTTGGAAGAAAAGCTTTGACAAACCTAGACAGCATATTTAAAAGCAGAGACATTACTTTGTCAACAAAAGTCTGTCAAAGCTATGGTTTTTCTAGTAGTCATGTATGGATGAGAGAGGTGTACTGTAAAGAAAACTTAGCACCCAAGAATTGATGCTTTTGAACTGTGGTGTTGGAGAAGACTCTTGAGAGTCCCTTAGACTGCAAGGAGATCCAACCAGTCCATCCTAAAGGAAATCAGTCCTGAATATTCACTGGAAGGATTGATGCTGAAGCTGAAACTCTAATACTTTGGCCACCTGATGCAAAGAGCTCACTCATTTGAAAAGACCCTGATGCTGGGAAAGATTGAGGGCAGGAGGAGAAGGGAACGACAGAGGATGAGATGGTTGGATGGCATCACCGACTCAACGGATGTGAGTTTGAGTAAGCTTCGGGAGTTAGTTATGGACAGGGAAACCTGGCTTGCTGCAGTCCATGGGGTCACAAAGAGTTGGACATGACTGAGTGACTGAACTGAACTGAAGAAGTTGAAAAATGTAATTCAATCAAGACAGATGAAACCCCTGAATTTAGACAGATGAATTTGAAGAATAATCAAGGAAAGCTGACAGAAAGATAATAAAACTGCATTCCTAGTGTCACTTAAATTGAACTTTTTCATGGGTGAGAGAGATTGTAAAAAAAAAAGAGTGGAATATAGCCCATGTGAGGAAACTTGTTATATTCAGTTGGCCAAATATAAGGTGGTTGGTCATCTTACAGAAAATCCAGAACAAAATTTTAACTAATCCAGTAGTTCGCAATAGACCTTGATTGGAGCATTACTTTATCCATAGGTTGTGAAAACAGTTCAGAAAGAAGGACAAACATCATTAACAGTTCTACAAACTAAGAGATACATGAAAAAATAGATTTCCTTAACCTAGTAAACAGTGACCTCATAAAAAAGTCAGGTAGCCCATTGAGTTCATTTTATTTTTTGCTAGTGTGAAAATCACTTAGAGTATTTGACTGCTTCTTTAATTTTGTTATATTAATACTTAATTATAGTATTATAAGTCATAACATATTTCATAAGCTTACAAATGTTTCATAAAATATTTCAAGTACCCCAAAAATAACAACAGGCTTTAATGTAGCCACAGCTCTCCTTGAGGTGGGAACATTTTGTCATATTTGCTGCAGAAGTATAAAATACTGCAAGAGTGTGATACATTCCTATTTCTTGATGGGGTTATTGGTGAAGGGGAGGGGAGACAAGAATATAGGGGTTGTCTCTTATCAACTGGAAGTAGTACTTCCATTGTTAGAAGCCCTGAGTGTTGCATTTTCAGACACAGATCTTAATGAGAGGGAATTAGTTCTTAATGTTTCCAAACAACATCCAAAGAGGGGCTGGTGGATAATCCCAGTCCCAACTCATGGTTTTCACTGAGGGCAGGGATGTAAAATTCAGAATTTCCCTGGTGGTTCTGTGGTTAGGAATCTGCCATTGCAGGATATACGGATTTGACCTCTAGTCTGGGAAGCTTCCACATGTCGGAAGGCAACCAAGCCTGTGGGCCACAGTTACTGAGACCACACACCCTAGTGTCCGTGATCCGCAACAAGAGAAAACCCTGCAAGAAGAAGTTCAAGAGCTGCAACTAAAGAAGGCCTTCACACAGCAACGAAGACCCGGCACAGCCAATAAATAAATGAAAACAGAAAAGTCAAACTATTCTCTCATAGATTCTCAAGAATGAAGTTGACTTCAGCACCACAAGAACTGCCCACCTAGGAAACTACAGATCCTTGCAAAGGAGTGTTAGATCCTTCTAACAATGGAAGTAATTCAAGTCCAGTTAGTTTCAATAGTATTGCTTTTTGGGTCACTTTCCAATCATATTTCCTCCTAGCCCAAGTAATTCTAATAGCCTCAATGAAATTCAGGGATGATATAAATCATTGCATGCTGATCTTAAGTCATTACCAGAACTTTTCTGATTAGTTCTATTGGCCCATGGTTATATGCACTGTTAAGTATTTTGACTTGAATCCTAGAGACAAGTGTTCAGTCCAATTTGGACAGGTATCTTAGTCTGTGGGGGCTCTGATAACAAAACACTATAGAATGGGTAATTTATAAACAGCATAAATTTACATTTCACAATTCTGAAGTGGATGTCCAAGATCAGGATGCAGTATGGTTGAATGAGGACTCTTCTGAAGAACAGATTTCTTTTATATTAGTGTGTATAGTTGATTAACAATGTTGTGTTAGTTTCAGGTGTACTGCAAAGTGATTCAGTTATACATATACATGTATCTATTCTTTCTCAAATTCTTTCTCCATTTAGGTTATTATGGAATATTGAGCGGAATATTCTCATTTGCTCAATATTCTCAGTTGGGGATTATCATCACATTTGGGGATTAAGGTTTCAACACATGTATCTAGGGGGTTCGTGTGTTGTATCATCATATTTGGGGATTAAAGTTTCAAGATATGAATCTAGGGGGACAGGAAATTTCAGATCATAATTAGAGGGCTTAAGAATCTAGTGTTTAGCCATTATCTGGCTCACTTCATTTGTCAATATATTGACCTTTAGCTTAGAAATAATCTTTGGGTATATCGTATATTCTGGTGTCAGGTATACATGAAGCTCCTGTAGAAAGACACCCCCACAATACAGTAGCTCAGATAAGAAAGAAATTTCATTCTATCTTACATAAAATTGAGAAAAATGAATGTGATCCACCTATCCATGGCAGATAGGTGGTTCTGCTGTGTGGGGTCTTTAGGACCTCCTGTCCCTTGAGGCACCCCAATTCTGCAGAGTGTTGTCCTTATCTATATGGTGGAGGCTGTGTCATTAGAATCATATCCACAGTTTTATATTAAAAAACAAACATTTGGGGGGCTTCCCTGGTCGCTCAGTGATGAAAATCTGCCTGCCAGTGCAGGAGACATAGCTTTGGTGCCTGATTCAGGAGGGTCCCACATGCCACCAAGCAACTTAGCCCACGCACCACAACTATTGAACCTGTGCTCTAGAGTCTGGGAGCCACAGCTACTGAAGCCCGAGGGCCCTAGAGCCCTTGCTCTGCAGTAAGAGAAGCCACCACAATAAGAAGCCAGCAAGTAGAGACCATTCCCCACCTGCCACAGCTAGATGTTTACATCTTGATGCCAGAGCAATTTTCAAGAAGGTTAACTGGTTGTGTTCCCTGCTAAAACTGGAGTTCTACTAAAAGGAAGAAGGGGTAAATAAATACAGGGGCCAATTAACAGTCTTTGTTAAGAGATAACCAGTTCCAATGAACAGAGTAGAAAATACGAGCTAAGTCTCTTCAGTCATGTCCGATTCTTCGCAGCTCTATGGACTGTAGCCCACCAGGCTCCTCTGTCCATGGGATTCTCCAGGCAAGAATACTGAAATGGGTTGCCATGCCTTCCTCCAGCGAATCTTCCCCACCCAAGGGTCAGATCTCTTGTGTCTCCTGCATTGGGAGGCCCATTCTTTACCACTAGTACCACCTTGAAATCCCAAGGAGAAAATGGGATGGGGCTTTAACTGTGGCACAAAGACCTAAGGTTATGGTTAAAGAGGGATGCAACTCAGCAGAGTTTGAAAAAGCAAATTATACTATTCCATGGAAAGCCAGAAATGCTCAGATTTTAACCTGTGCCTGACACAGAGACAGAGAGAGACAGAGAGCTAGCACGTAGCCCATGTGTATGTTAGTACAGGGGCAATCTGCAGGAGACACAATCTCCTTTAGCCTGCCTGTCAGAACACTACGGAACAAGGTAAAGGGTAGGACTGATGTTCAGTTGGTCAATACCAGGACAACTGGGCTCTTCTCACCACCCTAGTTCCTTCTGATTGGCTGATACCCATTGACAGTGCGAGTATACAGGTCATTGCTGTACTGTGCTCTGTCGCTCAAAGAACTGTTTGGGACCCTATGAACTATAACCCACCAGGCTCTTCTCTCTGTGGGCTTTTTCAGGCAAGAATACTGGAGTGGCTGCCATTTCCACCTCCCAGAACTCTTCCCTACCCAGGGGTCAAAACCAATCTCCTGCATTGCAGGCAGATTCTTTACCTGCTTCAGTCAGTTCAGTTCGGTTCAGTCTCTCAGTTGTGTCCAACTCTTTGCGACCCCATGAACTGCAGTGCGCCAGGCCTCCCTGTCCATCACCAACTCCCGGAGCTCACTCAGACTCACGTCCATTGAGTTGGTGATGCCATCCAGCCATCTCATCCTCTGTCATCCCCTTCTCCTCCTGCCCCCAATCCCTCCCAGCATCAGGGTCTCTTCCAATGAGTCAGCTCTTCACATGAGGTGGCCAAAGTATTGGAGTTTCAGCCTCAGCACCAGTCCTTCCAAAGAACACCCAGAACTGATCTCCTTTAGAATGGACTGGTTGGACCTCCTTGTAGTCCAAGGGACTCTCAAGAGTCTTCTCCAACACCATAGTTCAAAAGTATCAATTCTTCAGCACTCAGTTTTCTTCACAGTCCAACTCTCACATCCATACATACTGGAAAAACCATAGCCTTGACTAGACGGACCTTTGTTGGCAAAGTAATGTCTGCTTTTTAACATGCTGTCTAGGTTGGTCATAACTTTCCTTCCAAGGAGTAAGTGTCTTTTAATTTCATGGCTGTAATCACCATCTGCAGCAATTTTGGAGCCCGAAAAAATAAAGTCTGACACTGTTTCCACTGTCTCTCCATCTATTTCCCATGAAGTGATGGGACCGGATGCCATTATCTTAGTTTTTTGAATGTTGAGCTTTAAGCCAAGTTTTTCACTCTCCTCTTTCACTTTCATCAAGAGGATTTTTAGTTCCTCTTCACTTTCTGCCGTAAGGGTGGTGTCATCTGCATATCTGAGGTTATTGATATTTCTTCTGGCAATCTTGATTCCAGCTTGTGCTTCTTCCAGCCCACCATTTCTCATGATGTACTCTGCATATAAGTTAAATAAGCAGGGTGACAATACACAGCCTTGACATACTCCTTTTCCTATTTGGAACCAGTCTGTTGTTCCATGTCCAGTTCTAACTGTTGCTTCCTGACCTGCATAGAGGTTTCTCAAGAGGCAGGTCAGGTGGTCTGGTATTCCTATCTCTTTCAGAATTTTCCACAGTTTATTGTGATCCACACAGTAAAGGCTTTGGCATAGTCAATAAAGCAGGAATAGTTTTTCTGGAACTCTCTTGCTTTTACGATGATCCAGTGGATGTTGGCAATTTGATCTCTGGTTCCTCTGCCTTTTCTAAAACCATCTTGAAACCTGCTTAGCCATCAGGAAAGTCCACACAGGTCATTAAATATTATCAATGTTACCCCTGCTTTCAGGGGCTATTCAAAATTTTCTTGAAAGATGTTCAGACCACAAAGGGCCAAGGAAGAAGTTTCGTTTAAAAAAAAAAAAAATCAGTAGTTTTTTCTTCTCTGGTCTGCAATAATTCTGCATTTGAAATAGACAAAATGGAGAAAGAAAAAGATAACACCCAGATAGATTTATCAACTTCTCTTTAAGTGTGAAGGGTCTGCAGAAAGCATACATTTTGCCATTTTGGTTCATATGCTATTCTGAATTTACTGGCCTTCTCAGAATTTTGATGAAAAATTTCTGATTTCCTATACATTCCAAATGCTGTATATCTACTCTGGCTACAGATTACAAAATATTGAGACAGATTACCAAGGAAGCTGTGAACTTTCTACTCTGGATGAATTTAGAAGTAGGATTTCCTCTGAGCTGGAATGGCAAAGGCAGAGGTCTGTAAGTGGGGTGATGGAGTAGGGTTATCTATTGGTTTGTGTAGCCTTTTAAATAAATAATTACTTTGCAAAGAGGAAATGAGATCAGGAAAAAGAAACACACAGTATAGCCTGATGAATCAGTGGGTGATAAAGTACATTGGAACTTCAACATCCAGCCTTTTATGTTTTTTTTCAGAAAAGTTGCCCCTCAGTCAGAAACCAGGTATCACATAAAAGAGGAAATCCAGCAGTGTTTGTCTTTAAGAGCGGCAATAAAGAAGAAAGGTTAAAAGCCTAGACCCTGGACCCAGACTTAGCCTAGGTTTGAATCCTAACTCTGCCTCCCACTAGCTGTGGGATTATGGGTAAATTACATAAACTCTGGACTTCAGTTTCATCACCTATAAAATAATACAACTTACCTTATATGGTTGTTATGGGGATTAAGAACCTAACTCTTGCTTATAGTAAACAATGAACGTTAGCTATGATATTTTTACATCCCTTTAATCCTAAACCATATACACCCACTCACTCTTCTGCCCGTATTCTTTAGCACTCTCCAAGCTTGGCTTCTGACCTTATTTGATCACTTCTTTTTTGGTATTTTCCTTACTGGGCTATTTGATATTCAGGACTGACTGCTTGAGCTCCTCCCATTAACATCTAGGAAGATTTTCTTCTAATATTTCAAGCTTTGCATCGAAAAACATGTTAGTCTTGTGACCTGTAACCTAGTGTCCACGTCATAACTTTGACCTGTCCATAAAGTTCATTGGGTGTTTTTACTACTTGAAGAAATAAATTCCCTTAAATGGTGTGGAAGAGACAGTGCTATGAGCTTGCCAAATTCAGTTTCATTTGTCTCTTTCCAAGTGGACAGGAGGGCTACATGGCTCAGGCTCCCTTGCACTTAGGTTGGGTCCATATGCCTGGGTCTGCATCCTAATGTTTGATGTACTCACTGGTTATAACACTCATGAACGATTGTCTCAGCTCTCACTTCCCTTACTATTAATGCCTGGGAGGTCTCAAGTCTGGGATGGCAACATCACAGAATGGAAGGAGACTAGATCTCTGAATCATCTTGTGGAGGAAAGCTACTGAGGAGAGTTGCCAAACTGCACTGGACTGTGATGTAACTGATAAATATACCTTTATTCTGTGTACTTCATGAGATTTTGGTACATTGCCCTGATTAACTCAGCGGGTACTGAATATTTGTACAGAATATAAGCCTATAGTGAATAGTATTGTAGTAAGTTTGAATGTGTTTGTATCCTAATGGTTCCTATATTCAAGATTACCGAATTCATCATGGAGTTCAGTTAGCTAGCTGAGCAGAATGTTGTAGAGAAAAGAATATGGATGGGAATCCCACTGAAAGTGTTAGTCGCTCAGTCACGTCTGACTCTTTGCGACCCCATGGACTGTAGCCTGCCAGGCTCCTAAGTCCGTGGAATTTTCAAGGCAAGAATATTGGAGTGAGTTGCCATTCCCTTCTCCAGGGTAGCTTCTCAACACAGGGATTGAATCCAGATCTCCTGCATTGAGGGCAGATTCTTTACCGTGTGAGCCACCAGGGAATCCCACTGAACCAGATTCAAATTCTGTCTCAAATACTTATTACCTTGACTATCATGTGTTCTTTCATTGGAATCCAAATGATACTTTCTTTTTAGTAGCATTATGGGGTAAATAAACTAAACCCTATTAGGAAATTGTTTTCATCCATTTTCAGTATTCCAATATTTCCAGTCCAGTGTTAAGTTTCTGTGATTCTCCATTCGAAACTGATTTTCATAAATTTGACTTTACAGGAGCAACAGAAGTGGTAACACTTAGGTCCAGACAAAGTATCTATATATTTAAGTGAAAGTGAAAGTCGCTCAGTCATGTCCATCTCTTTGAGACCCCATGGACTACACAGTCCATGGAATTTTCCAGGTGAGAATACTGGAGTGGGTAGCCTTTCCCTTCTCCAGGGGATCTTCCTGACCCAGGAATTGAACCGGGCTCTCCTGCATTGCAGGCGGATTCTTTACCAACTGAGCAATCAGGGAAGCCCATCTATATTCTTAATGTGTGCCCAAATAAAAGGAAAGCACTACATTTTTTTTTTTTTTTGGTGTTGAAAACAGTGCTTAGCAGAGAACAATCTCCCCTGTATTTGGTGTGTTATTCAGAAAGCCCCCAAGCCAGAGAATGCCTGCACCATGCGCCATGTGCCACAGCACAGTTCTGAAAATACTGTCTGTAATTAAAACGGGAATTTCTGAACATGATTACCATAGAATTTATCTTTCCAAACCTCAAACAGCATTCTTGACCCATGCAATATTGATGAGTTAATTTTTCTTTTTCCCAGTCTCATCTTAACAATGGGAAAAATATTCTCTAATTCAAATTACTGAGGGTGGACCACTGGCAGAACATATACCAGCAAAGACAGAGATAACTAGCAACCACTTGTTTTTTAACCTGTTTTCACACAAAGCCACTTGCACACACAATATAAACAGATTTTAAAGGTACACCCACAAGAGCTGCCATTGTCCCTTGCTGTTTAATACTTTTAAAACGGTTTAGAATTTATGGCATATACTTGGCAGCTTTTTAATTAAAAAACAAGCTAACACATAACTTATTAAATTATGTTAAAGGACAAATATGGCAAAATTTCACCTTAGACATCATAGACAAGAGAGTTAACAATTCAACAGGCATTATTACATTGGAAGTTTACAGAATTTTGAACCCACATTGCGCAGTAATGTCTTTAAAAAATCAATATTGCAACAAACTAAGCCCTTTATGGTGCAGCTTGCCTTTTATAAAATTAATAAGCTTTTCCTTTCAATTATCAAATAGATGGCCCTGTAAATGGATAGACAAGGCGTTGGTCTCTCAGACTTCTTCGCTTTTCTGATCTTAGCTCACAATTTCTTTTCTCTTTATTCTCATCATGTTGTTGTTATTCAACTGCTAAGCAGTGTCCCACTCTTTTGAACCCCATGGACTGCAGCGCGCCAGGCTCCTCTGTCCTCTACAATCTCCTGCAGTTTGCTCAAATTCATGTGCATTGAGTTGGTGATGCTATCTAACCATCTCATCTTCCCACCCTTTAATTTCCCTCAAATCTCTACCCTAAGATCTCTGCTTCCTCACTACCATTCTTCTAATAGGTAATTACAATTTTACATAGAATTTGGTTCTAAAGTCAATGATCAAGGTGGAAAATTATATCTCAAAAATCTCTTAATTCACTTGGAAAGTACAACATATATGGCCCTTTTAATGTGCATTCAAAGCTACTATAGCATCCAACTCAGCCAGTTTTTCCTCCAGCATCAGAACAGATTGCTGTTTTCTCAGCTAAACACCTGATGAAGGAGTTGGCTTGCATTTAGGGGCCATGTTGTATGAAAAAAAAAATGTATCTTTAAACACTTGAATCACACTCAGTATGGTGAGCTGCTCATACTATGAGAGCGATTCAGGAACTGAGACCAACTGAAGGAACATCAGATTCACATCTCCCTTCCTGCGCGCCTCTGGGGCATATGCTCGAGTGGAACGTGGGACAGAATCACCCACACTATTTACATTCTTCTCTTTCTCTCTTTCTCTTTCTGGCAGAGAAAGTAGAGTTGAGTATGGATGAGAACTTTATATGTATTAAGGAAAAATTCTATTCAAAACCACAACTTTTTCTGAGAAGGGCAGCTCATGTTAAAGATTTCAGGGTCTCTGTTTTCTTGAGTGTTGTAGTGAGAATTGGGGGCTCCTCCATTAAAAGAAGGGGACCGTCTCATAAATTGTGTTCATTCAAAGATGGGGGAGACTTGGAGTCTGGGATATGGAGGCTGGAGAGAACTGATTTGCTCTATATGGTGGTTTTCCAACCTTGGCTCTATGAACACTTTTGGATCAGATAGTTCTCTGTTGTGGGGGGCTTTCCCACACAATGTAGGAGTATGGCCATATTTAGCAGTGTGGCCATCTTCAACCCACTAGGTGTCTCTAGTAACCACCCCCTCCACCAAGTAGTGAAAACCAAAAATGTCTCCAGACATTGCCAAATCATCCCTGAGGAGCAAAGCCACCCTTGACTGAGAAATGTTACTCTATATAATAAAACAGGAAGGGTTTGAAATCTTGCCGGGAAGAAGTGAACAGGAAACATGGGTGGTTAGGGGTGGGAGCAGCCTTATAGATAGTCCAAGACTGGACACTCTATAAGGTGAAACGGCCTCTGAAAAATTCTTAGCTGTCAGATGGTTGAAGCCTTTAAAAAATAAGACATGTCTAAAATCTTCTTTGAATCTGTTTTCTGTTATAGGAACACAACACCCTTCTGTTTCACCAAACCTTCAGTAAGATGGATCATGAACACCAACACCTCGTGAGGGCAGTTAGCTTGGAGCCCTCAAAGAAAAAATGAGTTCCTTAGCTGGGCTGATGCAGCAGAACAGGGACAGTTCATGTGGAAAGGTTACTTAATTCAGAGGAAAAGGCATCTTAGAACCAAGGTAAGTGTATTCACCTGGATTGTGCAAAAATCTTTGGACTTCCACAAGGAGTAGATTGTTGGTTTGAACCTCTCTCATGTGGAGAAGAAAATGGCAACCCACTCCAGTACTCTTGGCTGGAAAATTCCATGGATGGAGGAGCCTGGTAGGCTACATACAGTCCACGGGGTGGCAAAGAGTCAGACATGACTGAGCGACTTCACTTTCTTTCTTTCTATAGTTCCTTTTGGAGAATGAAATGGCAACCCTCTCCAGTGTTCTTGCCTGGAGAGTCCCATGGACGGAGGGGCCTGGTGGGCTACAGTCTGTGGGGTTGCAAAGAGTCAGACATGACTGAGCGACTAACACACACATGTGGATCCGAAGTGGCAAGGACTTCTCTGTGGCACCGTTACTGATACTCTGAAGGCTTATGACCTGTGGGTTCCATACACTACACGGAGGCACCACCAGCTCTGCCAAAGGTTGGTATGAGGTGCTCTTCTCCTCTCCTGTGCGTCTCAGAGGATTAGGATTAGAATCCAGGGCCATTCAAAACGGAAGGTGATCACTTCTCATCATGAGGATGGTCTTTACGATGTTATGTAAATCTGCCCCAGAACACTGCTAATTTCTCTTCTCCCTTATCCTCAAAATCTCAGTCTGTTTGGCTTTTCCATTGTGCCTGCTCCTCTATTAACCTACCATGATGTTCCATAAGTAAGTAAGTAAGTGAAGTCGCTCAGTCGTGTCCAACTCTTTGCGACCCCGTGGACTATAGCCTACCAGGCTTCTCCATCCATGGAATTTTCCAGCCAAGAACACTGGAGTGGGTTACCATTTCCTTCTCCAGGGGATCTTCCCGACCCAGGGATCAAACCAGGGTCTCCCGCATTGGAGGCAGATGCTTTAGCCTCTGAGCCACCAGGGAAGATATGATATCCCATACATTTTTTCAAATTTTAAATTTTTTGATGTGGACCATTTTTAAAGTCTTTACTGAATCTGTTAAACACTGCTTCTGTTTAATGCTTTGGTTTTTAGGCCAAGAGTCATGTGAGATCTTAGCTTCTGAACCAGGGTTTGAACCAATACCCATCACATTGGAAGGTGGGGTCTTAACCACTGGAGAATTGGGGAAGTCCCACCATATATTTTTTTCTAAACAAATTTCAGTGTAGCTTTTTGTCTCCTTCCCAAGGCTATCTCACTATGTAGGTATGGGTTTGGAAGTGTTCTCCTCCTTGTGGTCCTGTCTCCTTTTAGGGTCAAGTCCATCCTGTCAAATATAAACTGTTTTCACCAGATATTTCTGCTCTTTATCACTTCAATGCTCTTCTAGTCTCAAGCAGCTCCTCCCTATAGAAAGCCTTTCATTGCAACGTTTTGAGGTCTTAATTTGATCTATTGCATTGTAGTTCAAAATATCAGTTCAACAATACTATTTCTTATAGTATGAAACTCTGAACTCATAGAATTTATCTATACCTCTTTAATGGCATTTATTATTTTCTACCCACAGTTATTTGCATATATGATATCTTTATTCCTAGACTAAGTTCCTCAAAAACAGCAACTATATCTTAACAGTTGGTTCATAACCACTGTTAAGTAATTGATTTTATTTTTTCCCATTCCCCATCCCCCCAAACTTAAGGTGGCTTGCTGCTGCTGCTGCTAAGTCGCTGCAGTCGTGTCCGACTCTGTGAGACCCCATGGACTGCAGCCCATCAGGCTCCTCCGTCCCTGGGATTCTCCAGGTAAGAACACTGGAGTGGGCTGCCATTTCCTTCTCCAGTGCATGAAAGTGAAAAGTGAAAGTGAAGTCGCTCAGTCATGTCTGACTCTTAGCGACCCCATGGACCGCAGCCTACCAGGCTCCTCCGCCCTTGGGATTTTCCAGGCAAGAGTACTGGAGTGGGGTGCCATTTTAGAAGGACACAAAATACTGGCTAATGACTTAAATTAGAAGAAAATGAGAAAAAACAAGAGAGGTTTAATAAAAAAATCAAGACTAGTAGGTTTTAAATCAATGCTGGCTAAAAAAAAAATATCAATTTTCTTTATGTAACACTTGCCAGTGAGTTCAACCTTAGACACAAACTATATTTGCTTCTTCACTCAAAACTGTCCCAGTGGTGATGTCCGTGCCTCATCCTCCATATTTACTCCCTATTCCCCCACCTCTGCCTGCCAGCCACATCTGGCCATGCTTTGTTATGTCCTCCATTAGAAATTGCCATCTTCTTCCACAAGTTAACCTTCCTGACCACAGGGCTGGTACTAGGCATGGGTAATTATTTCAAGCCAAGCCAAATAGAATCCTTCTCTTGGTTTCTGGAGCTGGAACAAGAGGTAAGAGTCTTTTCTTCATGGATGGGAAGGCAGGAATTTGCTGATTCACCACAATCCCTGGGTAGAGAAAGCTGATTTTCAAGAGAAGAAATTAAAGCCAACCTCCAGAAAGAAGCAAAGCTCACAAAAATAATTCTGATAGTATTTGAACCCCTGGTTCTTGTTTCTGAGACGTCCCCCCTCCCAAAGTTTCCTTCATCGCCTGCCTTCCAAAAAGCATTTGTTAGGGTGTCTTGATTTTTATTGGAAAGAGGCCAAACCCTTGAGTCTGACAATCCAGCATTTCCAGCACCCAGTCAGCCTTATCTTTTTTCTAAATTCTCAGTTGAGAGCTGCTTTCTTCCAGATGCCAGGCTCTTTCTTCCCTCTGTGGTTTTCTTACAGTTATTTCCTTACCTTGAATGACCTCTTGCCTCCTCTCTCTGCAGTACTAATTCAGGTCTCTCTTCAAGGTCCACTTCAAGATCTATCTCCTCCATTAAAACCCTTCTTGATTGATCTTTCCCTTCTCTGAATTACTGTAGCCCTTATTTACCCAGCTTTTGCCATGCTGTCTGAAACATATTTATTTCTCTGCCTTGTTCTCTCTGGTGTTTTCTGTGTCAGAGGATTGTTGGTTTGGCTTATTACTTATTTATTTGGTGACTCAGATAGTAAAGAATCTGCCTGCAATGCAGGAGTCCCAGGTTTGATTCCTGGGTCAGGAAGATTCCCTGGAGAAGAGAATGGCTACTCACTCCAGTATTCTTGCCTAGAGAATTCCAAGGACAGAGGAGCCTAGTGGGCTACAGTCCATGGGGTTTCAAAGAAGTCGGACATGACTGAGCGACTAACACAAAAACACAAGAAATGTTAGGGCTTCCTTGGTGGCTCCAATGGTAAAGATTCTACCTGTGATGCAGGAGACCCAGGTTTGACCCCTGGGTTGGGGCAACCCACTCCAGTATTCTTGCCTGGAGAATCCCATGGACAGAGGAGTCTGGTGGACTACAGTCCATGGGGTCACAAAGAGTCAGATACAACTGAGAAATTAACACACACACACACACACACACACATAGAAATGCTATCTTCCCTTTTGTTTGTTGGCACTTTGATTTATTTGGGTACGAAACTTTGGGGCAAGAATTGAGGGAGCATTGAATTGATCTACATGAAAAGAGTGCTGAATATGAGGCTCTAGCAAGCAATTCGGGAAAGGAGAAATGAGGGGCAGACAGGGAAGACCAGGAGGAAAGGGGCATTAGCAGTGAAGAGAAGGTTGTGGATAGTCCACTGTGATCGTTCTCCATGATCCTCAGTTGCTCAGGAAATTAAAATAAACTCATCAAATGCTTAAAGAGCAAGTATAGTTGATGGAAATTAGTGACGGGATGGGTTTTGGGTGTAGATTGTCAAGGGGTAGAGAACAGAAGCAGAAGCAAAACAGTTTTGACATCCAACTTGGTCTGGATTTGGGGGTTCAAGCCAAGGGATAAAAGCTCCCAGCCAACATCTGGGCTATGACTGTTTATTAATTGAGTGTTAAATGTATCAGTCTCGCCTCCCACATCGTGACTGTACGTTTCATAAGTAGGGACCATGCTGTGCCCTGCCTCAGATGCTGTCAGACTGTGTCAGGCTCAGAGAGCTATTTCTACATCACTCCTCTCTTCACTTTCCATAGCAATGTTAGGCTAATGACTCTTTTTTTTTTTTTTTTTATCATATTGGCTTCCTGATCTAAGAAAAAAGAAGAAGGAAAAGAAGGAGGAGGAAGAGGACGATCGTCTATAATTGGTCCCTGCAGCCATTTTTAACTTCTCTGCTGGTGATCAAACTCCTCCCTTATCTGGCCTCATCTGATTTGCCCAAACTCACCTTCTCTTATCCAGCATGATTCTCTTTCTGAGAAATGTTGAGGAGTCCTGTGTCCTCATATCACATGTCTTTATTTTATGAGGACCTGCTTGTCCTCAAATTCCAGCACAAGACCCAGTTCCTTCAGAAAACCTGTTATGACTTTCAATCAATCTGCAGTTATCTTTCTTCTCATACTAATTGCATTGATAATTTGGACCATGCCACATAGCACTGATTAATGCTCTAGTGATCTTACAATGGTTAATCGTCTCATAAGCACCTTAAGTACTGAAAGAATGGTTATCATTTTTATACAATGGGTGCTTGAAAAGTGAAAGCCACTCAGTTGTATCTGACTCTTTGTGACCCATTGGACTATACAAGTCCATGGAATTCTCTAGGCAAGAATACTGAAGTGGGTAGCCTATCCCTTCTCCAGGGGATCTTCCTGACCCAGGAATCAAACCAGGGTCTCTTGCGTTGCAGGTAGATTCTTTACCAACTGAGCTAGCTATAAGGGAAGCCCTCAGGTGCTTAGTACTAAATAAGCATTTAAGATATCCCTCCTCTAAGTGGATTCACAAAAGGCAGCAGTTTTATTTGATTTCCTATTCTTTCCCCTGAAGCTCCAATACTTAGGCCACCTGATGCGAAAAGCTGACTCATTGGAAAAAACCCCAATGCTGGGAAAGACTGAAGGCAAAAGGGGAAGGGGGAGGCAGAGGATGAGATGGTTAGACAGCATCACTGACTCAATGGACATGAATTTGAGAAAATTCTGGGAGATAGTGGAGGACAGAGGAGCCTGGCGCGCTACAGTCTATGGGATTGCAAAGAATCGGACTTAGCATTTGAACAACAACAAATTCTTCCCCCAGTGTCAGAACATTGGAAAATAGTAGGTACTCAATGAATATTTGTTTAATGAATGAACGAATATCAGTCTGCCAATCTTTAAGGCTTCTAGCAGGGAAGACCAGTCTTTTTGCTTTGTCTTTCTCACCTAATGTTTAAGGCCTTTTCATCCCATGGACGGAGGAGCCTGGTGGGCTACAGTCCATGGGGTCGCAAAGAGTCGGACACGACTGAGCAACTTCACTTTCACTTTTCATAATTCTTTTGAATCTAATAACTTTTTTTTGTTGGATTTCTCAGTCTTTTAGATAATTTCACATGGTGCTACCTAGCTTCTTTACTATGGAATCCATCATTCTGAAAGCACTGCATTTATTTCAAATCACATTTGTGCCAAATTTAATCTATTTATATGGAAAGAGAAAACAGGGCAGCAATGCATATGCATTGCTTGCTCTTTCACTTCCATGCTCTTCTGCGTGTATCACAGTATTGAAAAAGTGGGACTTGAGCTTTCATATGGTAAACTGAATCTCTCTAAAGATATCCCATTCACAAAGTACATAATTTTTATAAATGGAAATACTCAACATCATAAACATATCATTTATCCCCAAATTAATGAATTAAAATGTGATGCAATTCCCATAAAAATCCCAACAGAGAATTTTTTTCTGGTGAAAGTTAGCAGGCTGAGTCTAAAATTCACTTGGTGAAAAAGGCTGAGAATAGCAAAGGTAATTTTAAAGAAGAGCAAAGGAAAGGGACTAGACTTTTCAGATATCAAGATTTGCTTTAAGACCATAGTGATGAAATCAGAACGGTGTTAGTCCAGGGATAGACAGACTAACAGACTAAATGGAACAGAGGGGTCCCCACCTTCCACACACACACACACACACACAGAAATGGCATTACAAATTACTGTGAATATCAATTTGTGAAGCAATGATGTTGGGACAATTGATTGACCATATGAAACTAGACGTATATTCACGACGTAAAAACTGAAATAAATTCCATGTGGATAAACAGGTCACTATGTAAAAAGCAAAAGCAACAGCACTTTCAAGAAAAATACAGAATATTTTTCAGACGTGACACGGGAAGAACTTTTCAAAATAACACAGATAATGCATAGGTCATAAAGGAAAGAATATAAATAAATTTGACTGTATTCAAATTTGAGGCATTTTTATGAAAAAAAAAAAAAAAGATGAAATTAAAAGGCAAGTTACAAACTGGAAGAAGATATTTCAAGTCAAATATCTGACGAAGAATGATATCAGGAATGTACATTTTAAAGCAAAACTAATACAATATTGTAAAGTTTAAAAATAAAATTAAAAAAAAATAAAATAAAAAAATAAGAGAGAAAAAAAATAAAGCTCAATTAGAGAAAGATCAGGATGGCAAAGAGATAGGTGATTACAGAAAAATAATGGCCATCTAAGGTTCACTCTATTACTATTCAGGGAAACACAACATCTAGTACCGTTGAGAAGGCACATGCTCTATTTTATTGTAATTCTTCTTTTGGTATATATATCCATATATATGCGTATACACACACACACATATGTGTATTTGTGTGTTAGCTGCTTAGTTATGTCTGACTCTTTGGGACCCCATGGACTGTATGTAGCCCGCCAGGCTCCATTGCCCATGGAATTCTTCAGGCAAGAAGACTGGAGTGGGTTGCCATGCCCTCCACCAGGGGATCTTTCTAACCTAGGGATCAAACCGGGGTCTTCTGAATTGCAAGCAGCTTCTTTACTATCTGAGCCACCTGGGAAGCTATATATATATATACATACATACATATATATGTGTGTATATATACATATTATCTATATATATGAAGCTCTTATGTATGTGAACAAGTATATATATACAAAGAATATCAGCAAAATTATAATTATAAAAATTAGAAAAAAAACCCAAATTTTTCATTTATAGGGGAATAAGCAAGTACATGTGTTATTTTCCAAAAATCTGTTTAATAAATAGATTAGGGCTATGTGAGTCAATGTGAATACACCTTAGAAACATAATCTGAAGAGGAAAAAGCAAATTATAGAATATAATGCAATACCATTTACCTAAAGTTTAAAAATACACAGAACAATTTTTGCTATTATCCCAAGACCTATGTTGTATAGTGTAGTGGACCGGATTCCCCAAAAAGCAGGTTCTGAGATAGCGATTACCCAGCAGGAGGCTCTTTAGGGAGCGCCTTTGGGAACACTTTTATTTTTTTAAGAATTTTTTTTTTTTTTTATGTGGACCATTTTAAAAGTCTTTATTGAATGTGCTACAACATCATTTTTGTTTTAGGTTTTGGTTTTTTGGCCACAAGGAATGTGGGATCTCCCCAGTCAGAAATCAAACCCGTGTCCCTGCATTGGAAGGGAAAGCCGTAACCACTGGACTGCTAGGGAAGTCCCTGGGAACATCTTTTGGGAAGGAAGGGAAGGATGCAGGACTGGGCAGAGGGAGGGTTTGGGCATGGTGGGGGGCCAAGATGGGGTCTTAATAATGGCCTCTGTCAACCCCTCGGAAAGCCTGTGAAGCTGGGATTGCTCCCCAGAATTATCCTGAGTTGGGGTGAGGGCCCTGGCCTTTACACACCTGTGATGACAAGTCCCTGGATGTGGGAAAGCTGCATGACCCTGGGGTAGGCAGATGTCCTCAGTCTCTGTGACACATGAATGTTCTGATTTTCCTCTCTTAGAAGTGTGATAACACTGTGCATCCACATGTCCTTTGACTTAGGTATGTAATGTGCTTTGGCCAATGGAATATGAGCAGAAGTTGTGAGAGCACAACTTCTGAGTGGAAACTCCTAAGAGAGTGCACATGTGATTCTCCCGTGTCCCTTCCTCTTCCATTCGATCTGGGACATTCTAGATCTGCGGAAGCCCTTCCACCTGCGTGTCTGGGTTGCTGCCTGTGTGGAGGGGTGCCTTCAGCTGTCATGTGACGGACAGTAGGCATAAATGAAAAACACACTCTCTCTGTTCTTAATCAATAATACATTGGGTTTTGTTTCGTTTTTTGTCACGGATGTACAATAACCTAGGTATCCTGACTGATACTGTCTCTTGATTCCAAGTATCACTCTTGCCGTCTTTGAGCTCTCCTTTGCTTGCTACACATATTTACTTAATTGTCTTCCTTGCGTTGTTTCCTAGATCAGGGTTTCACAAAATGAAAGTGTTCTTCAGAAAACTTGTCACGGTTGTGTGAGCTGCTCTCCAAAATCATGGTTTTGATGGTCAACGAGGTGGGAAACCACACACTTCTTCACTCTCTCAGGGACTTAGAATCGCTCATTAGCATATTACATTTCCAGAACAGTCTTTCCATAAAGAAACCTGCTTTAACTAATTTTAATCTTCCATTTCACAAACTCATTTGACTATGGAACCCTAAAAATAAAATCTATTAACATCTGAACACATTTTTGGAAACTCTGCCCTAAGCAATCTTCCTTCTTTACATGCCAAATTAAACACATCCAGCGGGTCTACTTGGAAATGAAGAGAAAGGAGCTGGGACTTATGTACAGTGGGTTCAAGAGCTGAAAGCCTTTCTACAAGCCTTTCTCTCTAATAGAGAAAGAGCAAAACTTTCACTTGGCTTCAAGATCAGCTAACACACAGATCATATCTGTAGACTGGAAAACACAAATATGTGTTTATTTGTGATGTGACTGTGATATGCAGTCCTTTATCACATAAACCACCTAAGGCTGACAGTATGTTTGCAAAATAATACGCAGACACGTAGAAAGCAGAACGATATACAACATAATCACTTTCAAATGAGTGGGTACGGACAGAACCTTAAGGGTGTCAAAAATCACACCATGAGTGAGGGCCAGACTTGGGGTCTACACCCCATGTATTGGATCCAAGAATCAAGGATTCACTGAGTCATGGAAGACTCACTCTTTGATAACATTCTGAATCTCTTACCTGAAGTGTGATATCAAAGAACTTAAATCTTAGACACAAACAATTAGAGTGATTAGCATTTCTGTACATTTCCATCATGGTGTCAGAAAACAAAAGAATACTTGCCAGTTTTCCAATCTGGCAAAGTTCAAAAAATGCCTGCCTATCTTGTCAATGCAGTGAACGATAGCTTGTTGGCTGAGAAAATGGCCCACTCAGAATGAGGAGGCAGGGCAGACGGCTGCCTGTGCCTTTATAATTTTTTTTTTCTTACAGAATTTAAAGAAGTTAAGGAATTACTTCTCTTGAATGAAAACTCCATATTTTAATAAATTAGAGTGGTTGACAACCTGGAATGGATGGAGCAGAATGTTACATAATTTCTAACCTCCTCTTCTTCCTTTTTATGTGTTCTGAATGAAAAGGAAACTATTTTAGCAGACAGGAAGAATAGACAAAAACTTTAAAAGAAACACCAAATTACCAAAGTCTTGCTTTTGCCTACACACAGATAGATTGAGATAGGATTAAAATTCACAATGTAATGATTTAGAGACTCAGAACTCAGATATTTTGAGAGTCAATGGCTCAGCAAAAACACAAATTACTTTTAGACCCAATCTATTATTTATTATTTCAATGTATAAAAAATGCACCCAATGCATCTTTGGGATGAAGAGTTCAAAGTCATTGTGATTGTTTAGTTGGCTTTTCTTTAGCATAGAGAAATCTGCATATTGTATGTCAGCCTGAAGTTGTGTACCATGCAAGACTGTCATGTCATAAAAACCAAAAGTTAAATTTCAAGAATAAAATTCACAGTATCATCATAAATATACTAATTACTTTTAGTGAAAGTTACTCAGTCGTGTCTGACTCTTTGCAACCCCATGGACAATTCAGTCCATGGAATTCTCCAGGCCAGAATACTGGAGTGGGTAGCCTTTCCCTTCTCCAGGGGATCTTCCTAACCCAGGGATAGAACCCAGGTTTCCCACATGGCAGGCGGATTCTTTACCATCTGAGCCACCAGGGAAGCTCAATTACTTTTAAGCTACATATAAAATAAAATACTATCAATAAGAGTTTTAATTAAATAATGAGGGATGGCTGCTGAAATTTCAAGTGGGCATTATTTTCATCACTATAGTTGATCATTTCTATTGCCTTCAAAGCAGAGTAAAAAAACAACCCTCCACAGGATAAAAAAGCCTGAACTCCGTTATCTGTAAACTGAAGTAATTAATGCCTTTGTGTGGTTATCTGTACTTACATTAAATTACCATTTCTAATGCCTTCTTTCTTCCTTTCTCCAGTGCTCCCCCGCCAACCCCACAGCTTCCAAAAGTCTTGGGTCTACTTAGTAGGCCAATTTTCCAATTTGGTCTACCTGCAACGCAAGAAACCTGGGTTCAGTCCCTGGGTTTCAAAGATCTCCTGGAGAAGGAAATGGCAACCCACTCCAGTATTCTTGTGTGGGAAATCCCATGGACAGAGGAGCCTGGCAGGCTACAGTCCATGGGGTCACAATCAGACAGGACTGAACAACTAACATTTTCACTCTCACTTTCCAGTTTGAAAAAAGAGCAAGTGGTTATGCTGAGCTGAAGTTTCCCACACCACTTTTGTTGGAGATTAGTCACAGTTCTTAGAAAATTCGCAAGTTGATTCTGAGACTCTTCTTTCTAAAAAAAAATTATAATGATGAAAAATCATGTTTCTTCTATTAAAAATTAATTTCAGTGCTACATTTATTTGGAAAGTATTACTCTGAAATCAATTTCTTGCTTTTTTTTTTTCTGAAAATAGACTATGTAAGTAGATAAGGAAAGTTAAACTGTATTTTAAAAGCTGAATCATAGATACTTCCCTTCATAAATATTTAAATCTTGAGTCTGGGTTTTGTCTTCTATTTGAGTTTTCATTGTCTCTTCCATATAATATTTCATATCTGATAGGGTGTAACTACCCTTATGGCAGAAAGTGAAGAGGAACTAAAAAGCCTCTTGAAAGTGAAAGTGGAGAGTGAAAAAGTTGGCTTAAAGCTCCACATTCAGAAAACGAAGACCATGGCATCCGGCCCCATCACTTCATGGGAAATAGATGGGGAAACTGTGGAAACAGTGTCAGACTTTCTTTTTTTGGGCTCCAAAATCACTGCAGATGGTGACTGCAGCCATGAGATTAAAAGACGCTTACTCCTTGGAAGGAAAGTTATGACCAACCTAGACAGCATATTCAAAGGCAGAGACATTACTTTGCCAGCAAAGGTCCATCTAGTCAAGGCTATGGTTTTTCCTGTGGTCATGCATGGATGTGAGAGTTGCACTGTGAAGAAGGCTGAGCGCCAAAGAATTGATGCTTTTGAACTGTGGTGTTGGAGAAGACTCTTGAGAGTCCCTTGGACTGCAAGGAGATCCAACCAGTCCATTCTGAAGGAGATCAGCCCTGGGATTTCTTTGGAGGGAATGATGCTGAAGCTGAAACTCCAGTACTTTGGCCACCTCATGCGAAGAGTTGACTCATTGGAAAAGACTCTGATGCTGGGAGGGATTGGGGGCAGGAGGAGAAGGGGACGACGGAGGATAAGATGGCTGGGTGGCATCACTGACTCGATGGACATGAGTCTGAGTGAACTCTGGGAGTTGGTGATGGACAGGGAGGCCTAGCGTGCTGCAGTTCATGGGGTTGCAAAGAGTTGGACACGACTGAGCGACTGAACTGAACTGAACTGAACTGAATCAAAGTTTTACTATGTAATAAATATAGTTTGTTGTTCTCTATTAAAGGTGAGAGTTGAATACATTTATAAATTCATAAATCAGCAGCCAGTTTGGCAAACCTCTTATATTAAATTAGACAGCATTTAATTATTAAGACAACTAGGAGATGAGTGAGATGCTAATTAAAACCCCAGTAAACAGCTATTCTCCATTCCTGATTTATAATTCAGTGTCCATCAAAAAAATCAAATTAAGGACACCATATCTTCTTACATCTGAATATCTTGAAAGAAATCTGACTGTTAAATCTACTCTCATTAGATGCTAAATTAGGATATAAAGAATAAGCTTATAAAACAACTGACCAAACAAACAAAAAGCTCCATAGAGTGAGATTTTTAAAAGGACAAGGATATGAGACGGTCTACTTAGAAAAGTACATTTCACATTTTTGTGCAGCAAAAAGCAATACAGCATTTTCAAATTGCAGGTAAATAGTCATTTGTGTTGTTATATCATCAGTTCAACATCTCTGTGCAGCACAAACAGGATGAATAAAGCTATATGGCACAGAGAAAGATTCTTCAAAATTGAGTTTCAGTGTTATCTTGCTCATCACATGAATGTGAATGAAAATAATTCAGAAGCTTAATCTGAACAAACTACTTATCACGGAGCACTTAACGAAATACTGCTTTCAAACAGCATTTAGGATATAAACTCCAGGATGAAGAATCAGAGATCCCATTACCTGGTACAATCAAGTGTTTCTGGAGCTACTTTCTTTAATCCTTTCCATCTCTAGTTGATAAAGATGGTTGGACCAGCATCCAGGAGGAGGCCGGGTGAGTTTCCAGGAGTCTGTCTACTTAAAAATTTCTAGGACCAAAATTCATATCATATCAGACGATGATGCTGCTTCCTCTGCCCTGCCTTCAGGAAAGCATAAAACAACTCCACATGTTACTGGGGAATGCTCAAGTCCCAGTGTCTGAGGAAATGGGAGTTTAAAGAACCATGTAAATATATATATATTTAACCATGTATATATATATATATTCAAAATATATATATATATATTCAAAAGATATATATATATATATATTTTGTCTGAAATTTCAACACTGCATTGTGTGTTTATGAAATATTATTTAATAGGAGTGAAGAACGCAGTCTCATTCACATGATTAATTTAAGTAACCCTAAGGTAGTAGGATCATTTATGTTTATTGAATTAGCTACTCAAACACTTTTTGGTGAAGCCAAGCACCGCGGTGCAGGTCACTCACAGTAGTCTCCCTGTACCGTTGTTCCTACTCGCCTCTATGCCGGAACGTACGAACCTTCAAGGTGCAGACTTTCACAGATGCCAGCATGCTCCTATCCAGAAATCACTGGATCGGTTTTGCAAGAGGGAAGATAGAATTGAATCCAACAAGCAACCAGAACCTGGGCCATTGTCGGGCATGAGCGAAGTGGCAGCTTGCCCTCCCTCTCTGATTGCTGACAGCCCTTCAGCTCTACCATCTCCCCCCTCCTCCCCCTCCTCCCCCTCCTCCAGTCAGTAAATCTTCTTGCCTTTTCACTCGATGCCAGCCCCTGTATGCCAGTGGTTATTCCGTACTACTGTACTTTTCAAGGTGCTGTACTGTGAGATTAAAAATGTTTATTTTTGTGTTTGTTTTTTATGTTTTATTTGTGTGAAAAGTATTAGAAACTTATTACAGTACAGTACTATATAGCCAGTTGTGTTAGTTGGGTACCTGGGCTAACTTTGTTGGAGTTACAAACAAATTGGACTTAAGAATGTGCTCTCAGAACATAACTTGTTTATACGTAGGGGACTTCCCATATCTATGCTCTCAGCAATGTGCTTTGTAGTTCTATTCATCAAGAGGTAGAGTCCAATTTTGGTTTCCTCAGGGTATATGCCTAGGCGTGGGATTTCTGGGTCATATGGTGGTTTTATTCCTATTATACAGAGAGAAGTGAGTCAGAAAGAGAAAGATAAATACCATATTCTAATGCATATATATGGAATCTAGAAAAATGGTACTGAAGAATATATTTAACAGGGCAACAATGGAGAAACAGACATAGAGAAGAGATGTGTGGTCATGGGGAGAGGGGAGGAGAGGGTGAGATGTATGCAGAGAGTAACATGGAAACTTACATCACCATATGCAAAATAGATAGCCAGGGGGAATTTGCTGTATGGCTCAGGAAACTCAAACAGGGGCTCTGTATCAACCTAGAGGGATGGGTGGGGTGGGAGACGGGAGGGAGGTTCAAAAGGGAGGGCATATATGTATATCTATGGCTGAGTCATGTTGAGGTTTGACAGAAAACAGCAAAATTCTGTAAAGCAATTATGCTTCAATTAAAAATAAATTAATTTAAAAAAAAGAGGTAGAGTCCATATCCCCACTCCTTTAATTGGCACTCACCTTGTTGAATGTGGCCCAAGCAATGGTGTACCAGTTTCCACCTTGGACTTAAGAAACTTTGTTGACTTGTCTCTTTGGGGACCCCTTCCTCCATCCGATAAGCAAGACATGTTTTTATAGCCAGGGACTGAGGAACCTCAAAGACCAGAGCTGTGTCAGCCTAGTTCTCCCTGCCGAGGCCCTAGACAGGTGAGATAAGCCATCTAATATCGAGATCTGATTTGAAGCTTCAGATCTGACCCAAAGTTATAGCTGATCGAGAAGCTCAGCTGAGCTCAGCCTAAATCACCATGAGAAAAATAAATGGCCAGCTAAGACAAATTTGTTGTAAATTGATGATGACCGATTTCCCCAATTAGTGCTGTGGCACCTGAAACTGAGACATAATTCAGGATACAAATACGTGAAGCCACATCTCTGTATGGACTGTTATCTTTAAACTATCTTTGACATTGTGTTTTGGAAAGCCATACATAAGTCAGACTGATTGCCAGTAACTTTTGGTAACTTCTAAAAATTGTTTACCATATAAAAAGCATTTATACTTATATTTCATACTTTCTTCCATTGTGTAGAACTATTAAAAAGGTGTTCTTGCTTGATTAATGAACATGTTCTACAGATTAAATAAAGTTGAAAACAAAACCAAAAAAAGATGAAATCAACAAACCCCACAGACCTACTGGAAACCAAATAATAAGGCTAAAGGTGTGTACATAACATTATGAAACGTCATCGGTTCTTCTGTATCTGGGCATTTCAGATCGGTCAAGCATCAAGCTATCAAAGCAGAGACATTAAGTCCTCTTCTCCCACCATGCCAAAACTTTCAAATTACTGCATGTTCATTTCAGCCATTATAGATCAATGTCCAAATTCATCAGAGCGCGCAAATGGTAGAATTTTAAAGTTAGAAGGCAGTTCAGAGGTTTCTAAGTGTGGTGGTGGAAAAAGCAATCGTATATGAATGCTGCTGCTGCTGCTGCTGCTGCTGCTGCTGCTAAGTCGCTTCAGTCGTGTCCGACTCTGTGCGACCCCATGGACGGAAGCCCACCAGGCTCCCCCGTCCCTGGGATTCTCCAGGCAAGAACACTGGAGTGGGTTGCCATTTCCTTCTCCAATGCATGAAAGTGAAAAGTGAAAGTGAAGTCGCTCAGTCGTGTCCGACTCTTAGCGACCCCATGGACTGCAGCCCACCAGGCTCCCCCGTCCATGGGATTTTCCAGGCAAGAGTACTACCCTATTCTATTAATGGCTGTGTCACATGGACCTTCTTTAGCCAATAGTTTTTGATCAGAAAATGAGAGTTTTGGTATACATGACTTCTCTGTGTGAGAGGGCAATTATAATAATTCCTTCCTGAATTCTAAAAGATGGTGAAGAAGAGTTGAGAGATGATGAAGGGGAAAAAGAGAGAGGACAGATCCCATAGACAGATAAAAGAGGTCTAATGGAGGAATTTGGAGATGCTTCTTTGGGATATTATGAGAGTTTCCCCATAAATATTGTCAATACTTTCAGAGTTAGAGTAAATGTTGAGGCAGATTGGGAAGGGGTAGGGAACAGACTGAGAAGTATAACCAAGTGTATCTAGGGGATCTTACATGTATTGGGCTGGCCAGAAATGTCAATTGGGTTTTTTTGTTGTTGTTTTTTAACAGCTTACAGAAAACCCAAACAAACTTTTTGGCCAAACCAATACTAGACCTGAGGAAAGAAGCTCTGCCCCCCAAAAGCCCAGTCATGTGTGGGTTACATAAGATTCCTTGAACATCTAAAAATCTCTGGCTAGAAAGGCAGCCCCTGCTTCACAGCATTTATACCAAACAACAGTTCTCTTCATCCTAAATTCTCTAACTCAGAATTCTTGATGAGCCATTTGGGACCTGGCTGATGTATATCTCTTTGCTATATATAAAAGATTTGTCAAAGAAATACACGGCACAAATAAGATCATAAAAATGACACTCAAAATGCTTGAAAGAGCAATTTTCAAACATCCTAAATACTTTAGGAACACAGTCTAATCAATTGTCCTCCATAAAACACATTAAAGTCACGACTGGTGATCTAAAAGGATGTATCTATATGTTTTCTCTAATTTTGTAGCATGATAATTGGAAGACTTTGCCTTTTTAAAGTGTGAATTATTACAAGATTAGGGAAATTGGCTAATAATTTGGCAGGCTGATTAGATGAACTAGTAAATTAACCCAAGCTGTTGTGTACATATGTAAGTCCTCTGAGATGGGAATTTTTAATTGATTCCTCAAGGGTTCTTGTTAAATGGCAAGATGGTTGTTTGACTATTCAAATAAGAGTTTAAAAAAGCAGTCAGTTAACTTCCCTACCAATGGGAATGGACTTTACACAGACATTACAATCACCGAATGTCAAAGTTCCACTTGAAACTCAAGGTTGGTTAGTTTCGTTTGCTCTTCTTCTGTTCACTTCCCAGCTTCCTATATACCCAGAGTCATTATTAATCAATAACGGAAGGTCGCTCTTGTCAGTGACCCTTGCCCATACTCCAGTCTCCCCCTGATCATTTTCCCATATCTTTCCCTCCGTCCTCCACTAGTTCTTCGTGCATCATCCGTCACGTTCTCAATTCCGCTATAAAGCTCTGAACACATTAAGTTTTACTATAATGGGGCAGAGTGGAGATAGGATGGGATGTGATCCACCTGAGCTGGGTTCGACTTCTGCGACTCTGTTTAATAACTGTGTAGCCTCGGGAAATTTACTCAACCACAGTCCCTGCTTCCTCATTTGTAATCTGAAGGTACTGATAGCCAATTTGCATGGTTGCTGTGGGAATTCAGGATGATATAGATAAAGTTCTCAGAAGTTAGCACATAATTAGCAGCTCAAATGATTTTCTCTGCTTGTTTCCTCTTATTGAGACCCATATTGACTCCCAGAGTCACTGCTTCCCCCAGAACACTCTAAAGGTTGCCCCTGTATTTTGGCTTCTTGAAAAGGACTTCAACATTATCCTGTCTCCCTGCAGCTTCCTGGCAGTTTTGAGTAGTTTTCATTTAAAATCTCTCCTTATTTGAAGGATATGCTGCCCACTTTTATCTCTTGGTTCCTAACAATAAAAACTTCATATAATTATCCTTTTATTTGATCCCAAGGAAGCTGGGTGGCAAGGACAGCCAATATTATCTTGATGAAATATACAGGTGTGTTTTAGTGTTACCTCTGGGGCATTTCTTCTCGGTTTTCAAGGACTTTGAAACTTGGCTCACAGTTTCTCTCTTCACTCCAGCATCCGCTGTCGTCTTAAGTGACTTCGTGTTATGTCCTGATGAGCCCTCTAACAGCCTGCCCTCATACTGACAATCACCTCCTTTCCACTTTACCAACCCCATTTGCAGAAGCACACTTTGGACCTTTTATCACGTGGAACTGCTCCTCTGAACATCTGAATTTTGAAGGGACTCTGCCCATAACCTTGTATTCTTTCTCTTCTCCAACTCTTTCACTCCCACAAAACCTGTTGTTTCTGCCTCATCACACAATCTTGCTTCTCAAATCCTTTATAGTCATTCAGTCTATTAATGTCTTACTTCATTTCCTCCATAAACAGCCTGAATTTCAAGTATGTACTCATTCATTCATACATTCATTTAATTGTTCATTTGCGCATCGTTCCACATTTATTAAGTGCCTTTTGTGTGTCGGACACTATGGTAGGACATGTGATAGACCATTATCCTAGGCCTGAAATGACTCAGGGTAACCTGGTCTGCCCTCTTGACCACTTTTGGATTCTTTATCCTCTATGCTTTCCTTTGTTTCCACCTGGAAAATACCTGTTTATTATTTTTATTATTATTTATTGTCTCTGATTTTAGACCTTCTGGTTCTGATTGTGGCTGGATAAAAATCTGTCTCTTGCCTGAGCTGGGCCTTCAGGGAAAATCTAATCCCTCACACCCCAGACAGCCTTGTCTCTCTGCAGCTGCCATTCCAGAATGTTACTCTTTTCTCAAGCCTTTACCTGGGTGCTCTCTTCCTGGATGGTTAGGTCTCACTTCACTGAGAAAACAAAGGCTTCCAAGTATGAGCTGCCTCAATACCCCTCACCCTTTGCACTTTCTTCATATTCTGTAAAGCAACAAAGGAAACAAGATATGATGTAATGGGCACACTGCACTTCTCCATAGGTACCGCTGGCTTCCACCTTGATTCCTTAACTTATGTGCTCCTTCAGTCTCCCATTCCTCCTCCCCAAGAAAGATGCTTACCCTCAGCTTACAAACATCCTAAACACGCTTTCTTTGAATTCTGCCTGCTACTCAGGCTTCCATCACAAAATTCCAATAAATTCCATTCCATCTCCACGCATTGCCTTCACTTACCAATCTCTCCTTCACTCCAGGGCAGCATGATATCGACCTCTCAAACTAACCAAGTTGCTGGAACCCCTCAGTGGCCCTTCAGGCCTCTTGTTCCTGGAAATGATTGAACATCTCTAGTGTTCGTTCTGATCCAGTCTACCACCTGGCCAGAACTTGATAAGAAGCAGCTCTGTCAAAAATCCTGGAACTTTTTTGGGTTTTTCCCATCCTGATACTTCACCTCCCTCATTTTGCATTTACTTGATGTTTGCCCTCTTGCTCCATCTTTGATTTCCAGCTGATGTTTATCGCTTGAATCTGACAACAGATTTTCATTCTCTGGCAAATCTTTAGAACATGCCCGCAAAGTCTGATAGAGCTTCAAGCACTGTAGTCCCACTTGCTGGCTCGTTAGCATACCTGGTTTCTCTGCTGGTCTGATCTCTCCTGTGTGGGTAGGAATCTTAAAGCCTCTCCTCCCTTAATTTTCATGATACTCTCCTCTCCTGATGCTTTTTATACTACCCTAACCACTCTTTCAAGTATCCTGTGAAATCTCTTCTTCCTTTTCATCTCACTCTATACACATTTCTTGGCAGATTTCATCCACTCCCATGGCTTAACCATCATCTCTGTGTTGCCAACTCCCAAATTTATAATTCCAATTTTGAGTTCTGCATATGTAATACAAACGGCACACTGGATAGCTTCTTGAATTTGGACTTCAAATCCAACATATTTAAAAGCAGATTCATCATCTTTCCCTTCTACCTTGTATCTTCTCTCATCTTCCCATCTCAGTTAACCTCACTCTAAGTTCTATACCTAACAGCTACTCGAACTTTACGCATTTGAAACGCCTCCTCTGCTTGGTCTCTTATATTTGTTTTCAGGTCAGTTTCTTCTACTGTAGTTTAGATCAGTTTGCAGTATCTCTTGCAATATCTGCCTGCCAGATTTTTCTAATAGTCTGGTAACTAGTCTTCCTCTCAAAATTGCTTCTCTTTCCAAGTTATTTTCCACTTTGCATCAGAGCATGCCTGCTAATGGAGAGTTTTGTTTTTGCCACTCTGCAGCTTTAAAACCTTTTCTGGATTCTGCTGCCTATATCATAAAAGGCAATGGCACCCCACTCCAGTACTCTTGCCTGGAAAATCCTATGGATGGAGCAGCCTGGTAGGCTGCAGTCCATGGGGTCGCAGAGTTGGACATGACCGAGCGACTTCACTTTCACTTTTCACTTTCATGCATTGGAGAAGGAAATGGCAACCCACTCTAGTGCTCTTGCCTGGAGAATCCCAGGGATGGAGGAGCCTGGTGGGCTGCCATCTATGGGGTCGCACAGAGTCATACTTAGCAGCTGAAGCGACTTAGCAGCAGCAGCAGCAGCATACCATAAAAGCTATCCTCTAGTTGGGCACTGATGGTCCTTCATAATCTTACCTCCTCCTCAATTTTGGTCTCAGTGCTCACATGGTTGCCTGTTTCTCCTCTGTGCTCTAGTTCTGTTCAGTTCAGTTCAGTTGCTCAGTCGTGTCCGACTCTTTGCAACCCCATGAATTGCAGCATGCCAGGCTTCCCTGTCCATCACCAACTCCTGGAGCTTACCCAAACTCATGTCCATCGAGTTGGTGATGCCGTCCAGCCATCTCATCCTCTGTCGTCCCCTTCTCCTTCTGCCCCCAATCCCTTCCAGCATCAGGGTCTTTTCTAATGAGTCAACTCTTTGCATCAGGTGGCCAAAGAACTGGAGTTTCAGCTTCAGCATCATTCCTTCCAAAGAAATCCCAGGGCTGATCTCCTTCAGAATGGACTGGTTGGATCTCCTTGCAGTCCAAGGGACTCTCAAGAGTCCTCCAACACCACAGTTCAAAAGCATCAATTCTTCGGCACTCAGCTTTCTTCACAGTCCAACTCTCACATCCATGCATGACCACTGGAAAAACCATAGCCTTGACTAGACAGACCTTTGTTGGCAAAGTAATGTCTCTGCTTTTTAATATGCTGTCTAGGTTGGTCATAACTTTCCTTCCAAGGAGTAAGCATCTTTTAATTTCATGGCTGCAATCACCATCTGCAGTGATTTTGGAGCCCCCCAAAATAAAGTCTGACACTGTTTCCACAGTTTCCCCATCTATTTCCCATGAAGTGATGGGACCAGTTATGTTAGTCAATGTTAATTCATACAACTGAACCCAAGATTTCACAACTGAAGCGCTGTGTAAGCTTCCTCTTCTATCCAAGGTGACTTTGCTTTCTTTCCTTCCAACTTAAACCTTAATTCAATGCTATTCTCGGATATGATTTCTGAGTAGTCTTTCCGAAGGATTTCTGCTGTGTCCCCCGAACACTTATTTCTCTCCTCAAATGCTGACTCAGGGACCCAGGCTCCTTCTCTTTTTAGCTCTGCCATCTCCTGCAGCTCAGAGTGTTCCACTAGATTTCTGCATCTGATTAGAAGATGAGGAAGGTAAATGGAGGAACACATGTATGAGGGTTTGATGGCATACATCACTGCTGTTGACAAGCCATTGGCCACAACTCAGGCACGTGGCTGCTGAAAACAGTCATCTTACTGTGCCCAGGAGGAAAAGGGAAATGGTCCAGTGAGCTACCAGTGAAAGTCTTTCCACACTGGCACATGGAGATGATTAGTATATACATTTGGAAGGGGATAATGAATCAACTTGATTATTACAGAATGGGCATTAGCTGTGGTTAAGTCTATGCCAATGTATGATCCTACCATTCAGATTCCTTATTGGCTTCCAACATTGTAATTCAAGAAAAAACATTATGCCATATGACCAGTTATACCACTGGTAAGGAAACTGATTTTACAGCTTAGCCAAATATTTTCTTTATTTATATTCATTATATATAATTCTTATTGACATTATAAAAGTTCAGAGATAGACCACTGTCTAAGAACACTAACAGTGTAATGAAAAGAATTTGATGTTTATTCTGCACAGCAATCTACAAATCACTCAGAATTACTTGATGAAGTTGCTACGCTTTAAGGCCTTTCCTTTCAGTTTCTATCTCTTTAACAATGTGCTTGGGAATGGCAGGCCGGGTCCTGTGACAGTGTGGTCCTACTGTGGGCAGTATAAAGGGGCTTGCGGGACTTAAGGTGTGACTGTACTGCTTCTTGGCTGGGTATCACTGACAAGTCTAAGTGGCCTAAATGTCTTCATTTTTAAAATCGTGGACTTTTAATGGATAATCTTTTAGGCCTCTTGCAATTTTAACATTTGCTTCCAGGGTCTATTTGAAAGTGCTGGTTAACAGCAAATAGGCTGGTTAATAGACTAATAGAATGACAGTCAATGGGGAGCTTACAATTTCTAAGCAAGTTGTTAAATGAAGTTGTGCTTGGTATCAGAAGTGTGTTAATCATCCTTAATAGCAAGGGGAAAGTCTATCTAAAATTACGTACGGTCTGCTCTATTGCTATGCATGTAATCAGACTGTAGCATTGCAATTCTTTGGCCCGTGTGCCAGGCCTGTTCCCCTCTCCACAGCTCATGTGACGTCACATACCTGCGAGGCTGCTAAATGGTCTACCACTGAGAGTAGCCAGTGCCTTTCTTTATCTTAATAGCATCATATCTTAAGATGCTATGATTTTAGCTGAAATAACCACCTGCTTACTGACAAAGAGTGCTTTGGAATGGTTTGCCAAGCGTTTGTTCAAGGACCATGCAAATAGGACTAACACTCAGGAAAATGCACAGGCTCTCAGTGGGGTGTCCCCTCCCCCATAGCTTAGAGGTCTTCTCACCATCCTATTCAGTGTCAGGAAATGCAATGGCTTTAATTTCATTTTTGCTCCAGATAACACTCAGGAAATGATAATGAAGTGTCCAGATTTTCCTTTGTTCCAGAAATTCGTGCCAATGAAGTCAATAGTGTAGATTAATGTAGTGTAGCGGAGAAGGCAATGGCACCCCACTCCAGTACTCTTGCCTGGAAAATCCCATGGACGGAGGAGCCTGGTAGGCTGCAGTCCATGGGGTCGATAAGAGTCGGACACGACTGAACTACTTCACTTTCACTTTTCACTTTCATGCACTGGAGAAGGAAATGGCAACCCACTCCAGTGTTCTTGCCTGGAGAATCCCAGGGACGGGGGAGCCTGGTGGGCTGCCGTCTATGGGGTCGCACAGAGTCGGACACGACTGAAGCAACTTAACAGCAGCAGCAGCAGTATAATCTAGTACAATGTCTCAGCAATGGTCTTGAAAATGTAATGACAGAAACAGACTCATGGACATGAAGAACAGACATGGTTGCCAAGAGTGGGGGGAGTCTGGGACTAGCAGATGCAAACTAGTATATATAGGATGGATAAACAACAGGTCCTACTGTATAGCACAGGGAACTAGAGTCAACATCCTACAATAAGCCATAATAGAAAAGAAACGTATAACAAGACTCGGCCTGACCATCTATGATCCAGAACCTAATGTGTCACTCATTAGGTGCCCCAGCATGGTCGACTATTTTAAGCCTCCTATTCCTGACTCATTATTTATGAAATGGGAATAATGCATTCATTTGTTTATTTACTGAGCATCTTCTGTATGCTGGGTGCTGCATGGGGACTGGAGAAATAGTAGAGAACAAAATAAATTCCCACCTGCATGGAGCTTTCATTCAAGTACAGAAAGACAGATAGAAACCACATGCTGTTAGATGACAAAAAATGCCGTTAGGAAAGAAGATGCAGTTTTATTGGGGGAGTCAAGGAATGGTTCTGAATAGGTGACATCTAAATAAAACTTGGAAGAAATGAGGGAGAAATCAATGTGTCTATCAGGGCAAAGAGTGTTGCAGGAAGAAGGCAGGACACAAATAAGAAGCTTGAGGGGAAAAAAAAAGCCTTTTTTCCCACCGTCATTATATGGCTGTTATAAGCATCAAATGAAAGTAATGTGATCTGAATATTGTTATGTATTATACCCATCTGCAGTGCTGTTACAGCTAGTATTTTTTATGGTTTATTGTTGCAAAATGAACTATTTATATACATATATAAAGCTATCATTTATTGTCTTCTTGAACTAACATTGCTAGTGCTATAAGATTTATTCTTTTCTTTTATTTCTTTTTGAGTGTTGCTCTATTTTTTATTTTATTGAAGTATAGTTGATTTACAATGCTGTGCTGATTTCTGCTGCACATTCAAGTGACTCAGTTATACACGTATATGGATGTATGTATATATATATTCTTTTTCATGTTTTTTCCACTATGGTTTGTCACGAAATATTGCACATAGTCCCTGTGCTATTCAGTGGGACATTGTTCTTTATCCATCCTATATACACTAGTTTGCATCTGCTAATGCAAACTGCAAGTCCTTCTCTCCCCCCACCTCCTGCCCCTTGGCAACCACACGTCTGTTCTTTTTGTCTGTGAATGTGTTTCTGTTTTATAGATACGTTCATTTGTGTCGAAAAGTGAACTATTTTATGTTTCATAAAAAGAGAGAACTTCTCTGACAGAAAGCTTAAAGGACATGTAAAAAGTGCCATAATCTTGAGGTTCACAGTGAAAGCATATTGTACCTTCAAAGAATTTATACAACACTAGAAGTCTGCAGGAAGAGTAGAGTATTAGAGAAAATAAGGCAAAGGTCACATGATGGAGCAGTTAGCAGTCTGCTGAATCATCTCTGAGATCTGAGAATTCACTGATTCTTACAATATTGAGATTGGTTTCTCTGCTAAGGAATCCGTCTCTCTACATGGTTTCCCTCTTTCTCTCTCCTTCTCTTTCCTTTCTTTCTTGTTTATCTGCCTCTTGCACACAAGTTTTGAGGTGGCTTACAGGAAGAATGGGCTTCCCAGGTGGCACTAGTTGTAAAAAACCTGCCTGTCAATGCCAGAGATGCATGAGATGCTAGTTCAATCCTTGGGTCGGGAAGATCCCCTGAAAGAAGAGATGGCAACCCACTCCAGTATTGTTGCCTGGGAAATTCCACAGACAGAGGAGACTGGAGGGTTACAGTTCATAGGGTCGCAAAGAGCTGGCCAAGGCTGAAGCAACTTAGCATACATAAAGGCACAAGAAGAACAGAGTGATAAATAGTGGCCAAGAAGGAGAAGACCTGGGTTCAATCCCTGAGTTGGGAAGATCCCCTGGAGAAGGAAGTGGCAACCCACTCCAGTAGTTTTGCCTGGAAAACCCCATGGACGGAGGAGCCTGGGAGGCTGCAGTCCATGGGGTCACAAAGAGTTGGACACGACTGAGCGACTTCACTTTGACTTTGAAGAAGGAGGAACTTACAGTACCACATGAATATAGCTAAGAACACATTTCTTAATGTTCAATTCAAACACTATTATCGGTATTTTCATGACACGTTAAGCAACAGGCAAATTTTATAATTTTCTCAGATAAACAAGAATGCAGAGAAGTTGGCTCCTTGCTTCTGCTTCTCTAACGTTAGGGAACAGTTGGCTTGAGTATGGAAACACCCTTGACATCTATTTTTCTTTCTATACTACATGGACTTTTCAAAATCACGTCCAAAGTCGTGTCCAACTCTTTGAAACCCCCTGAACTGCAACATACCAAGCTTCCCTGTCCTTCACTATCTCCTGGAGTTTGCTCAAACTCATGTCCATCGCATTGGTGATGCCATCCAACCATCTCATCTTCTGTCATCCCCTTCTCCTCCTGCCTTCAATCTTTTCCAGCAGCAGGATCTTTTCCAATGAGCTCATCCTGAATGAAGAACTCTTCACATCAGGTGGCCAAAGTATTGGAGCTTCAGCTTCAGTTCCTTGGGATTGACTGGTTTAATCTCCTTGCAGTCCAAGGGCCTCCCATGAGTCTTCTTCAGCACCCCGATAAACAACTTAGGAAACGAAAAACAGAACTGAGAGAACATCTACCACAGGATACACAATGAGAGAGAAAGTCTATAAGGGGATTGCTGCTGCTGCTGCTGCTGTTGCTAAGTCGCTTCAGTCGTGTCCGACTCTGTGCGACCCCATAGACGGCAGCCCACCAGGCCCCGCCGTCCCTGGGACTCTCCAGGCAAGAACACTGGAGTGGGTTGCCATTTCCTTCTCCAATACATGAAAGTAAAAGTGAAAGTGAAGTCGCTCAGTCGTGTCCGACTCTTAGCGACCCCATGGACTGCAGCCCACCAGGCTCCCCCGTCCATGGGACTTTCCAGGCAGGAGTACTGGAGTGGGGCCCTGGGGTAAAGTCACACAGCATTTATTCATGCATGTTTATAGATACCAGCATCATGAATTTTAAGTATCACTGAAAATTATTAATGTATTCCCCAGCTTCTACACTAACTCCCACCATAATCTGAAAATCAGAACCTCTTTTGTAAGATTTGTGGACAATAAGTTCTAGATCCTTTCATTTACTTACTTATTTAATCAAGTTCAACATTTACTATGTTTTCCGCACATCTGCTATATAACTTGAGGCCATGGTTTTGCACTGTCTGGGAAAAGAAGCAGGCTCTGGAGGTACAGAGCACTGGACTTAACTGTTTTAACTGGCGAAAAGAAAAGGATTTCTGCCTGAGTTCTCCCAGGTCTCTTTTCTCAAATTTATGCCAAGTGCTACTCCCATCCCCCCGCCAAATGTCCCCAGGAGATTGAGGATTGCTAAACTTGCATGTGTTTAAGGCACACCTGGAGTGCTCGATACGGTTGGAGAGATCCTGATTCAGCATTTCTGGGGTGCTGTCCAGAGTCTGTGTTTTCAATAAGGACCCAGGTGCCTCTGAGGCAGATCGTCAGTGGATCACACTGTGAGAAACCTTGTTTAGCCCAAACTTACTCAAAGGTAAAGAAGTTTTAAAGAAGCTGAATGTTGTACTGAGGGACAAATGGCGATCCGGCTCGAGCAGGAAGCAGGGAGTCCTGGGACATTGGTGAGGGCAGGGAGAAAGGATTTTAACAGAAAAATTTTATAGAATTTTTTTTAAATATAGAATTTTAATAAACAATTATGAGTTAATCTGGTTAGATGGAGCTATGATGGGTATCAGGAAAAATGGATGTTGGTTGATTAGAATTAGAAGAGCCTTGAAGGCAAAGGGAAAAATTCTCCAGAAAGACAGGGGGCCCAGAAAATGGACAGTTCCTAAAGAGGTTATTCCAGTTACTATAAAACAAACTACACCAAAATCTTTTTGGCTTAACCAAAAAAACAAAAGAACTAACTGAAAAATGGTCAGAAGACCTAAACAGACATTTCTCTGAAGATGACATACAGATGGCCAAGAGCTACATGAAAGGATGCTCAACATCACTAATTATTAGAGAAATGAAAATCGAAACTACAACGAGGTATCACCTTATACCAGTTAGGAATGATCTTCATTTAAAAAAATCTACAAATAACAAATGCTCCAGAGGGCATGGAGAAAGGGAACCCTCCTACACTGCTTGTGGGAATGTAAATTGGTACAGCCGGTGTAGGAAATAGTGCGGAGTTTCCTAAAAAAATTAAAAATAGAGTTACCATATGATCCAGAAACCCTGTTCCTTGGCATGTATCCAGGGAAAATCATAATTAGAAAAGATATATGCACCCCTATGTCCATTGCAGCACTGTTTACAACAGCCAAGACATGGAAATGATCTAAATGTCCATTGCTAGAATGGATAAAGGAGATGTCACATACGGCATGAGGAATACTGATGTACCATCTTTGGAAAATAAAATCGGTCAGGATCTAGGGAGTTGGGTGGCTGGAAGAATATGAACAAAATAGATAAGTTGATAGTAGTAAGTTTACTCATTGCAGTACCATATAGTAGTGAAAATGAGCGAACTACAGCTACACACATTATTAACGGATGAAGCTTAGAAACACCATGTCATTAAGAGTGCAAGTTGCACAATATTACAGTATGCTGCCAGTTTTACAAAGTTCGAAATCATTAAAAGTAATCAACACATTTTTTTTTCTTGCTTTGGTTTACCTACATCTATGATATGATCCTAAGGAGCAAGCAAGCCAGCGAGAAAAGGGAAAGCAAACTTTGGAAGGGTGGTGACTCCTGGGCACTCTGGGTGCTGAGGTGAAGAAATGGAGTACAATATACAGAGGAGTTTCTAGGTCCCAGCGCTGCTCTACTGTTAAGGTGGAGGATGGTTTCATGAGTGTTTATCCCACCCTCCATTCATTTATTGCAATTTTGCCCATGCTGAGTGACTAATTTACTTGTTTATTCAGCAAATATATATTGAGAGCCTCATATGTGCCTGACATGTGTGAGTCAGGGAGAAGAGAAGCACAAATAAAATAGTCATGGTTACCACCTTTTTTCAAAAGGGGTTTGTGGTGAACAAGTACACTGTGGAGGAAACGAACAGGGAACAACATACAGTGAGCTAAGTCTTTGCATAGGAGACCAGCAGCTGTGAGTAGCACATGACTCAGACTTGAAGTCAGGAAAGATCCCATGCAAGTCATGTATTAGGTTGGCCAAAAAGTTTGTTTTGATTTTTCTGTAAGATATTATGGGAAAACTCAAACAAACTTTTTGGTCAATCAAATAGATCAGATCAGATCAGTCGCTCAGTAGTGTCTGACTCTTTGTGACCCCATGAACCACAGCACGCCAGGCCTCCCTGTCCATCACCAACTCCCGGAGTTCCCAGACCCACATCCATCGAGTCAGTGATGCCACCCAGCCATCTCATCCTCTGTCGTCCCCTTCTCCTCCTGCCCCCAATCCCTCCCAGCATCAGAGTCTTTTCCAGTGAGTCAACTCTTCACATGAGGTGACCAAAGTACTGGAGTTTCAGCTTTAGCATCATTCCCTCCAAAGAAATCCCAGGGCTGATCTCCTTCAGAATGGACTGGTTGGATCTCCTTGCAGTCCAAGGGACTCTCAAGAGTCTTCTCCAACACCACAGTTCAAAAGCATCAATTCTTCAGCACTCAGCCTTCTTCAGAGTCCAACTCTCATATCCATGCATGACCACAGGAGCAATTACTTGAGAAAGGATCCCCTGATATCTACGTCTCACTGTTAAAGATAGTGCTTTTTTCCTAAAAGTAATAGAGTTCTGATCAGATGGCAATATAACTGGATTTGCATATTAGAAAGATAAGTTTGTCCAGAGTTTGGAAAATGGCCTGGGGGTGGTGATAATAAGGTCACAGAGAGAAAGATGAGTTTGTAGCTTGCTGCAGGGGAGAAAGAATGTGTTGTGAGACATTGAAAATGTGGTAAATTTCTGTTTATTTTCCACTTGAGTGTTTCAAACTGTGTCATTAGAGCATGTTTCGGAAAAGTCTAGCACTGAAGGGGGGCTGGGAAATATTTCTGTAGCCAATAAGATAGCCTACTCAAGGACAGTAATATGGCTTCTCAGGTGGCCCTGTGGTAAAGAGTCCACCTGCCAATGCAGGAGACACAGGACATGTGGGTCAGAAAGATCCCAGGAAACGGCCACCCACTCCAGTATTCCTGCCTGGGGAATCCCATAGACAGAAGAGCCTGGCAGGCTACAGTCCATGGGCTGCAAAGATTCAGACACAGCTGAATGACTGAGCACGCACACCACAGAGTGATAAGGTCCCTTCCTGTAGAGCAAATAGAACTCACAGAGATGTTCTGAAGTGTCTTCAATGTCTGGATTCATGCTTTTTGTTTTATTTTCATTGCTATAGTCAGAGGGTAGATCTAGGCTTAGGAATCCCCTTTTAGAAAAAAACAAAAGAGGCTATCAACATAAAATTAGAAATGGAAGTTAATTTTTATTGAGTGGGCCAAAAAGTTCCTTTGGGTTTTTCCGTAAGCTTTTATGAACAAAATTTTTGGCTAATCCAATATTTAGACTGAGAAAAAGGATCAGATATAAATACAACAAACATTACAAAATCCATTAAAAAACAAAACATTTTAAATAATTCTCTGCAGCCCAATCCCACCCCCCACCCCCAGAAACATTTTTTCTTGGATGCATACTTGTTCTTGATCAACTTTTATAAGCTAAGGGTTGTGGAACATTTATTAGAGAGAGATGAGAAAGATAAGTCTTTTTTCCAACTTGATGGATTGAAATTTAAAAAAACTAATAGTTTATAAACATATCCTTCAGCATCACAGATCATTATGGGAAATGTCACGTAAATTGTTTTCAATTGTAAGTTGTTCTCAAATTTATGAAAAAACTTTCAATTTTTTGTCCCATGAATGATCTGCTTTAGACTTTCTGTGAGGTGGTGCTGAAAGTTTGTGTTATATAAACCTAGGAATTTTGAGAAATTCTACTTTGTACAACTATGGTTTAAAAAGAGACAAAGTATTATATGTCTACAGTTATAATACAGTTAAACAGTTATAATGTATATGCTGCATTCTTGAATAAATTCCCTATAGGAGAGACCATCTATTATGACTAGTTACCAATGAGAACTAAATAATCGACTTCCAACTTTCTACACCTGATGCTTGGAAGAATCTTTCACAGACTTTCTATAGGCTATGTACATTTCAAAATGTGTTTTCTTCCATCACGTGCACCTTTAGATCCTAAGGGCCCCAAGGGATGTTATATTATAATCTGTGGTCCTGCACCTTCCTGTTGAGTTAGCACTGAGGCATGGGAGGACTTCTGAAACTGTTTCTGCATAGGGAAAGATACTAACAACTTACATATGGGGGGTGGTGAATGAAAACCACATAAATATGCCTCACTAAACCCAAACTAAATTTTTCTTCAATTCAAATTCCCCCTACTCTCATTCCCCAAATGCCTACAGTTTCTGTAGAGTACAAGAGGAAAGTGACAAGGGAGGGAAGTATGGGTGCATGAACTGAATGTTTGTGTCCCTCCAGTATTCCTGTGCTGAGGTCCTAATGCCGAATGTGATAGGTAGGAGGAGGGGGATTTGGAAGTGATTAGCATTAGATTAAGGCATAAAGGCAGAGTACATCATGAGAAACGCTGGACTGGAAGAAGCACAAGCTGGAATCAAGACTGCCAGGAGAAACATCAATAACCTCAGATATGCAGATGACACCACCCTTATGGCAGAAAGTGAAGAGGAACTAAAGAGGCTGTTGATGAAAGTGAAAGTGGAGAGTGAAAAAGTTGGCTTAAAGCTCAACATTCAGAAAATGAAGATCATGGCATCCTGTCCCATCACTTCATGGGAAATAGATGGGGAAACAGTGGAAACAGTGTCAGACTTTATTTTTCTGGGCTCCCAAATCACTGCAGATGGTGACTGCAGCCATGAAAGTAAAAGACGATTACTCCTTGGAAGGAAAGTTATGACCAACCTAGATAGCATATTCAAAAGCAGAGATATTACTTTGCCAACAAAGGTTTGTCTAGTCAAGGCTACGGTTTTTCCTGTGGTCATGCATGGATGTGAGAGTTGGACTGTGAAGAAGGCTGAGCGCTGAAGAATTGATGCTTTTGAACTGTGGTGTTGGAGAAGACTCTTGAGAGTCCCTTGGACTGCAAGGAGATCCAACCAGTCCATCCTGAAGGAGATCAGTCCTGGGTGTTCTTTGGAAGGAATGATGCTAAAGCTGAAACTCTAGTACTTTGGCCACCTCATGTGAAGAGTTGACTCACTGGAAAAGACTCTGATGCTGGGAGGGATTGGGGGCAGGAGGAGAAGGGGACGACAGAGGATGAGATGGCTGGATGGCGTCACCGACTCTATGGACGTGAGTTTGAGTGAACTCCAGGAGTTGGTGATGGACAGGGAGGCCTGGCATGCTGCAATTCATGGGGTCGCAAAGAGTCGGACACAACTGAGCAACTGAACTGAACTGAAGGCATAAAGGTGGTGACCTCAAGGTCAGATTAATTTGTGTCCTTATAAGAACATCGAAAAAGCAAGAGAGTTCCAGAAAAACATCTGTTTCTGCTTTATTGACTATGCCAAAGCCTTTGACTGTGTGGATCACAATAAACTGTGGAAAATTCTGAAAGATATGGGAATATCAGATCACCTGACCTGCCTCTTGAGAAACCTGTATCAAGGTCAGGAAGTAATAGTTAGAACTGGACATGAAACAACAGACTGGTTCCAAACAGGAAAAGGAGTATGACAAGGCTGTATGTTGTCACCCTACTTATTTAACTTATATGCAGAGCACATCATGAGAAACACTGGGCTGGCGGAAGCACAAACTGCAATCAAGATTGCCAGGAGAAATATCAGTAACCTCAGATATGCAGATGACACCACCCTTATGGTAGAAAGTGAAGAACTAAAGAGGCTGTTGATAAAAGTGAAAGAGAAGAGTGAAAAAGTTGGCTTAAAACTCAACATTCAGAAAACGAAGATCATGGCATCCAGTCACATCACCTCATGGCAAATAGATGGGGAAACAGTGGAAACAGTGGCTATTTTTTGGGGCTTCAAAATCACTGCAGATGATGATTGCAGCCATGAAATTAAAAGACGCTTACTCCTTGGAAGGAAAGTTATAACCAACCTAGACAGCATATTAAAAAGCAGAGACATTACTTTGCCAACAAAGTTCTGTCTAGTCAAGGCTATGATTTTTCCAGTGGTCATGTATGGATGTGAGAGTTGGACTATAAGGAAAGCTGAGTGCTGAAGAATTGATGCTTTTGAATTGTGGTGTTGGAGAAGACTCTTGAGAGTGCCATGGACTGCAAGGAGATCCAACCAGTCCATCTTAAAGGAGATCAGTCCTGGGTGTTCACTGGAAGGACTGATGTTGAAGCCGAAACTCCAATACTTTGGCCACCTGATGCGAAGAGCTTACTCATTTCAAAAGATCCTGATGCTGGGAAAGATTGAGGGGAGGAGGAGAAGGGGACAACAGAGCATGAGATGGTTGGATGGCATCACCAACTGGGTTTGGGTGGACTCCATGAGTTGGTGATGGACAGGGAGGCCTGGTGTGCTGCAGTTCATGGGGTTGCAAAGAGTAGGACACGACTGAGTGACTGAACTGAATTGAACTGAAGAACAGGAAGGGGCTTCCCAGGTGGCTCAGTGGTAAAGAATCTTCCTGCAGTGCAAGAGATACAGGTTCAGTTCCTGAGGAGGAAATGGCAACCCACTCTGGTATTCTTGCCTGGAGAATTCCATGGACAGAGGAGCCTGGCGGGCTATAGGCCATGGGGTCGCAAAGAGTCAGACATGACTTGGCGAGTAAACAACAAGAACAGGAAGAGAACTCTCTCTCTCCACCTGAGCACAGAGGAAGGGCCTTATGAGTTCACAGTGAGCTTCTCCAAGGCAGGAAGAGGCAGGAAGAGGTCTCTCACCAGAGCTTCATATGCTGACTCCCTGGTCTCAGATATCCAGCCTCTAGAACTGTGAGAAAATAGATCTCTTTTGTTGAAGCAGCCCCAGTCTATGGTATTTTGTTATGGAAGTCCAAACTGACTAATAGAAAGAGACAGTAGTCTTCACCAATTAATACCTTATTTTTGCAAAAGTTGACAACACAGACATGATATGCAAAGCGATTGTCATCTTCATATCATTTCTGAGGCCCCAGATGAGGTTCTTCAAAGTAAGGCGCCAAAGATGAAGCTTCATTAGCTCCATGGTAAATTCACCTTTGGCCACAACCCCATTCCCACCCTTAATTCTTACTGTTCAGATCATGGTATTAACTTTCTAGTGTAACTTCTCTAGATCAAGTTCTCCCTTCTCAACCACCTTGCATAATCACTATAAGGGTAATCATCTTTCCACATACAACTTTCACCATGACTTTCTCTGCTGAAATCCACTGGACACCTATAAAGTCTAAACCCCTTAGTCTGAGGTTCAGGGTCTCTACAATCTGGCTGTAGTTTTTATTTAGAAATGTTTTTCCTATGGCTTCCTACACAATGGAGAAAAAAGCAATCATTTATTAGCAGCCTACTTAGTAATAGGCTTTCCCCCAAAACACCAGCCATCTGACGCAAAAAGCTGACTTATTGGAAAAGACTCTGATGCTGGGAAAGATTGAAGGCAGGAGGAGAAGAGAGTGACAGAGGATGAGATGGATGGATGGCATCACCGACTCAATGGACATGAATTTGAGCAAGCTCCAGGAGATGGGGAGGACAGGGGAGCCTCGCGTGCTGCAGTCCATGGGGTTGCAAAGAGTTGGACATGACTGAGTGACTGAACAACAACAGCAATGCCAAGTGTTAATATTTTCGGTTCTTACAACCTCCTTACGTGATTCACAAATGAGTGGACAGAGTTCAGAGATGACAGTGGTGATCGGAGGTGGATCTGTCTGGCTTCAGTTCTGGGGCTGTTTCTACTGTATAATGTGCCACTAGCTTAGTCCTTCACCCTCTGTGTGAATTGTATTTAGCTATTTGGCTGTTCTGGGTCTTTGCTGTGGCACGTGGGTGTCTCTAGTTATGACGCTCGAGGTGCACAGGTTTAGTTGCACCGTGGCATGTGGGGTCTTAGCTCCTTGACCAGGGATGACACCTGCTTCCCCTGCATTGGAAGGTGGATTCCTAACCACTGTATCACCAGCAAAGTCCCTCTTTGTATGAATTTAGGTGTGGTTACAGCCTCCATTTAAATGTCATCCTCTCATGAAAACTTTTCCAGTTTACTCCCTCCACGATGGGGTCTTCCGTACCCTGCCACAGTACGGTATTTGGTGTCTGTTTTATTCAGTGGGCATGAATCCTACACAACCTTGCATTTCTAACTTATTTCATCCTTGTGTATTCTGACTCTAACTTGGTTGTAAGCTTTTTGGAGGGAGGGAAAATGACTGACGGTTTTGTGTGTACCTTGTAACACCTGGAAAGGCTCCCTCTATCATTTAAAGAATAAGTCTAGAATGAGTATATTTTTCTTCAGTGGGACCCCAAGATTAAGGGGAAATAAAGAGGAAGGGTCAGCTGCACTGCCTCTTGCTATTTCTCTATGCCATTATTAGATTACGAGGGCAAGGGAGAGTTGCCACTGGGGTTAGGTTTTAGATTCTTTGCAGAAGTACAGCTGCTGGTTGACAAGACCTCAGAGAATATTGAAACAGCACAAGCACCAGTTGGCAGTAGCTGGCATAAGGATGCTATTCCCCAAAGCACTACTCTCAGGGGTGACCACACACCCATCAGCTTTCACAATCATGACAGAAGACAAAAGAGCATGGCTCTCTGGGGATTCTGAGCACTTCGAAGAAGAAGTTGAAATTCCCTGCATCACCCTGACAGGTGTCCAGTGTTCTCTAGTAAAGTTATACATTTACCCTTCTATTGGATTTACTGTTGGTCTTTATTTTTCATAAGGAGTACTAAATTCAATTCTGAAGTTTTACTTCCTGTTTTCACCTTTTTCAATTGCAGAACATCTGAACTATATACAAAAAGTAGAGGGAATACTATAATGAACCACCATGTAATCATCAAAAAGCTTCTGAAATTAACATCTCATGGTCAATTGTGTTTCATTTCTCTGCTAGTTCTGGATTATTTTGAAGTAAATCCCAGAAATCATATTATTTCATCTTTTACATCTCTTCAAAATATGACAAAGTAAGTCTTTGACAAAAGAAGCTTAATATGGGAAAATTTAGTGATAATACTTTTGACAGGACAAATTCTTTTTAAAAACTATGACATTTGAATTATATTTGATTTAATTTTCAAAAAAAATAGGTATGTAAAATATCTCCTTATTATAAAAATCCTGAATGTAGAAATCCTGAGTAATGTCAAAGAGAACAAAAATTAATTTGGTTCTTCCTATTCATTTATTGTAAGCTAGCTAGAAGGAATAAGTAAGATACCCAGTAGTGCAAATGCTGATTTGGTGTCTTAGCTGGAAAATACTTTCAACTCTGTTTACCTAATTCATGTTCGATCAGTCCACTTCCTTAGCAACACGTTTGTGGAATTTGTTTGATTCCAGAATGGTCACTGGGCCATTGAGATTTCCCCAAGTGCCATCTCTGAAATTTGGATCCAGTTAGAACAACAGAGTCATATGTAATGGGGAAAACAGTGTTGGTGGCAGAAATCATGTCACTCCCCTATCACCTTTCTCTTGATGTCAGTTTTCCTCTTGCCATGAAAGAGACTGAAGGCTCATTTTGACATGCCTCACAAATTTAGAATGCAGGACAGGTTGAAGAAAGTAAAACATAGACAGTCGAAAAGACATTTAAAGAGCCTATAATGAAACTCATTCAATTTCTTTATCTTTTTAGTTTATGACGTCTCATTGTCTCTTAGAAAGGATTCGTGTTCTCCTGGTTGCTAAGAGGAGACAGATGTGGAACTTTTCATTTTCTGGGATTGTGTAGACTTCAGCTGTCATCTCTAGTGAATAAGGCAGCCTACAAGACAGCTCAGTTCAGGCTTTTTGTTATTTTTTATTTTTGTATTAGTGAGAAAAAAAATGACTGCTGTAGAGAGAAAATGGATTTCTAAACCCAGGTGAGGGGAGGATCCACTGCAGAGGGGTAAATGATGAGAGAAATAGAAGTGCTAGGCTGGGAGTGGGAGAAGGCAATGGCAACCCACTCCAGTACTCTTGCCTGGGAAATCCCATGGATGGAGGAGCCTGGTAGGCTACAGTCCATGGGGTCGTGAAGAGTCGGAAACGAATGAATGACTTCACTTTCATGCACTGGAGAAGGAAATGGCAACCAACTCCAGTGTTCTTGCCTAGAGAATCCCAGGGACAGGAGATTGGTGGGCTGCCGTCTATGGGGTCGCCCAGGGTCGGACATGACTGACGTGACTTAGCAGCTTAGCAGCAGGCTGAGAGAAGGTGGAGGATCTTCTCTGAATCTGAGAAAGGGGGCAAGCTGGTGGTTTGCAAGCATGAAGAGTAGTAGAACTCTCTTGTGCTCCCTAGGGAGGTAGGACCATAAGCGTTCAGCTCCCACCCTCAGCAAGCATCCATATCGCATCTCAGCTCTGGGGCCACCATGTGGATTGGGCAATGAGAAGCCTACCCACTATGATGACCAGCGTGGTGGTCACCAGTGAGCTTCTCCAAGTATTCTCAACCAAGTAAGCCTTTCTTGATCTCCACTGAACCTGGATGAAAGGGGCAGGGTGATGGAGACCCAGTAATAACCACAACTGATTTTCCAAGAGCCTGTGGTTCAGATTCAATAACATTAAGAAAAATAACAAATGTGGCATTTCTTAAATTTGAGATGTGGAGTAAAATTGATGACAGCTGCATTTTATACTCTGCCTAATTTACTGTTTCAGAGGTTTTGAAAGAATCCTCCTAAATATTAAGGAAAGTTTCTTTCAATGGGATTATAATATTCATGAGACTGAAGGTTTTGGGGGGTTGTACATTAGGAACTGAATTGTGTTCCTCCCACCAAAAAAAAAAAAAAAAATCACATAACCCCTTGATGGCCCTATTTTAGAAATAGGGCCTATAAAGAGATAAAGTTAAATGAGGTCATAAGGGTGGGGCCCTCATCCACTATGACAGATGTCCTTATAAAAGAGTGTGTCCCAGCAGTGTGTCCACAGAGGAAAGGTTGTGTCAGGGCACGGCATGGAGGCAGTCAACTATAATCCAGGGAGAGTGGCTTCAGGAGAAGCCCACCCTGCCAAAGCCTCCGTCTCTGGCTTCCAGCCCCCAGGACCCCGAGAAAATGAATCTCTGTTGTTTAAGTCACCCAGTCTGTGGTATTTTGTTATGGCAGCCCTGGCAAACTAATACACCATACTTAGTACTTTGATGTAGAGGTCTTTATTCTCATAGGAAATCTGTATTATGGCCCTCTAGTAGAAACTGTCGAACTGTGTAGAGTCGATTTATTCTCTATTGGCTAGAATGATTCACAATCTGAAAAGAGCATCACAAAGACATCCTGGATTGCCATTGACTGAACACACAAAAAGGTTGCTGTTCAACAGTGACTAAAATTAATGAGGGGAATAAGTGTATACGCAGGATGAAAGGCTCCACTACTACAAGTTAAAACAGGAAGTGCAGGGACTTCCACGGTGGTCCAGTGGTTAGGACTCCGGTTTCCAATGAGTTGGACCCCTGGTCAGGGAGCCAAGATCCCTCATGACTCAAGACCAGAAAACCAGAACATAAAACAGAAGCAATATTGTAACAAATTCAATAAATACTTTAAAAATCAACGTCAATAACAGAAAACAAACAGGAAGAACTTTCCCCAGAGATTGTGGTAATGCTAGCTAGCATCATGTTAACCTTTGTTAATATGGGGGTGCTGAATCTACGCTAGTGAACTGGGGAGACAGTGTTACATTATAAAAATTACTTTCTTACTGCCATATCTGCCTGTTTGCTGCCATTATAATTCTGCTTAAAATCTTTAAAGACTGAGAGTCAATCTTCTTCTGATTTTATAGGCCTCTAAAATTGCTAGTTAAATTTCCTGGGCACTCTCAATAAAAAAAGAGGGGGAGAAGACAGGAAAAATACAAAGACAATATAGTTTACATATTGCTAAACTATAAGTTCCTAGAAGTCAGGGATTTATCATTATCTCCTTGAGATCATCAAACACTCTCATTTCCACATGGTTGGCATTTATGAGTAGTTTACTGAATTGCATCTCCAGACAAAGAAAAGCACACAGCTAATATGACTATAGAATAAAGATGAAATTTTGCATATGCCATGTGAAATCAATTCTATCACTTTACAATTATATGTTATTTAGGAGTGAAAATATGTAAGTAGGTTTTAACTGAACTAATATAATGACAAAATGTAGGTATTTCTGAATTTCTAGATATATCCAAGTATCTGTGGTATTAAACATTATGAAAAACTAATTAATTGATTGCCCCAGTTTGTAACTTGGTTCACTTTTTTCAGCTTTATTATATAATTGACAAATAAAATTGTAAGATAGTTAAAGTGTACAATGTGATGATTATATATGCTGCTGCTGCTAAGTTGCTTCAGTTGTGTCCGACTCTGTGCGACCCCATAGACAGTAGCCCACCAGGCTCCGCCATCCCTGGGATTCTCCAGGCAAGAACATTGGAGTGGGTTGCCATTTCCTTCTCCAATGCATGAAAGTGAAAAGTGAAAGTGAAGTCGCTCAGTTGTGTCCAACTCTTCGCAACCCCATGGATTGTAGCCTACCAGGCTCCTCTGTCCATGGGATTTCCAGGCAAGAGTACTGGAATGGGGTGCCATTGCCTTCTCCAATGATTATATATACATATATATGTATACACACACATACATTGGGAAAGGAGTCCTCCCACCAAATTAATTAACATATCCCATCACCTCACATATTTACTTTTTTTTTGGTTTACCTTTTGCAAAAATATTTGATATCAAAAACCTTCTTCCTTGTTTAAGAACAAACAGTAGTGAAGATTAATAGTATCTAAGTTTCCTAAACATAACAATCTGGTAATGTAACCACCTGATTTATAACTTATCATAGATTAGTATATGTAATTATACTATTAGTATATATCATATATTAAAACAAAAAGAAAGCCATTATTTTTCTTCTTGGTCTGGTAAATTCTTTAAATTTTTTTTTCTAAAATTTTATGTACAATTTTTAAAGGTTACTTCCCATTTACAGTTCTCTAGTCTTTCCCACGGAGAAGGCAATGGCACCCCACTCCAGTACTCTTGCCTGGAAAATCCCATGGACGGAGGAGCCTGGTGGGCTGCAGTCCATGGGGTTGCGAAGAGTCGGACACAATTGAGCAACTTTACTTTCACTTTTCATTTTCATTCACTGGAGAAGGAAATGGCAACCCACTCCAGTGTTCTTGCCTGGAGAATCTCAAGGATGGGGGAGCCTGGTTGGCTGCTGTCTCTGGGATTGCACAGAGTAGGACAGGACTAAAGTGACTTAGCAGCAGCAGTCTTTCCCATTCTATTGTTTTCCTCTATTTCTTTGCATTGATCGTTGAGGAAGGCTTTCTTATCTCTCCTTGCTATTCTTCGGAACTCTGAATTCAGATGCTTATATCTTTCCTTTTCTCCTTTGCTTTTCACTTCTCTTCTTTTCACAGCTATTTGTAAGGCCTCCTCAGACAGACATTTTGCTTTTTTGCATTTCTTTTCCATGGGGATGGTCTTGATCCCTGTCTCCTGTACAATGTCACAAACCTCATTCCATAGTTCATCAGGCACTCATCTATCAGATCTAGTCCCTTAAATCTATTTCTCACTTCCACTGTATAGTCATGAGGGATTTGATTTTTACAATATTGGCCACATCCCCTGTTTTACAGTATATCCTGGAGCCATAATCAGTATCTCCACTCCCCTCTTATTCTGCTCCCCCATAACCAGTAGTCTGTTCTCTGTCTCTGTGAGTTTGTTTCTTTTATGTTATAGTCACTAGTTTCTTGTATTTATTAGATTCCACATATAAGTGATATCATACAGTATTCATCTCTCTCTGTTTGACTTAACCTAAAGCCCTCCAAGTCCATCCAAATGGCAAAATTTTGTTATTTTGAATGGCTGAGTAGTATTCCTGTGTGTGTGTGTGTGTGTGACATCTCTATCCATCTGTTGATGGACACTTGGGCAGTTTCTATATCCTAGCTGTTACAAATAATACTGCTATGAACATCGGGGTGCATGAATCTTTTCAAATTAGTGTTTTTGTTTGTCTGGATATATCCTGAGGAGTGGAATTACTGGGTCATATAGTAGCTCTATTTTTAGTTTTTGGGAAACCTCTATATTGTTCTCCACAGTGGCTCTACCAATTTACATTCCCACAAACAGTGTACAAGAAAACCATTAATTTTATATCCCAGATAAACATGGGATTCTACCAGAAGTCAGTGAAAACTAATCAAAAATACACAGTTCTATGTCTGTAGCAAAACCAAACACACAGTAAAATTTCTCTCCATCGATCTATCATGTTGCCTCTCGGCCTCACACCACAAAGTATCCGCCATGGTTAAGGTGCCGTGGGAACTCAGGGGAAGGAGAGAAGGACCTGGTGACTGGAGAAAATGTGAGTCACGTCACCTGTGCAGCTGTACAAGCCAGGGCGTGTTGTGTTGGCTGAATTGTAGCCGTACTCTCTGCAGGCTCAGCAACCCAATCATGGTAACAGCAATAATATAAGACAGCATTTACGTATTGTAGCCAGAATATAATCTTGCGCTAGGAAGTTTAATTAATTAAGTTTAATCCTATCAAAATCTCAGGGCAAAAACAGCTTAGCTCAACTTCTGCCCAGAGGGAAGACTGTAGCAATGGGGACTTTCTTAACCAAATGATGGAAGAAGTGCTGAAAGAGAACTGTGTCGCCTTGCCAGCGTCATGGTGTGATTTAACCAGTACCTACAGCAGTGGTCAAGGAACTGGGTACTGGCTCTAAATGTGTCAGGAAAAGAAGGTATGAGGTACTTAGTACAGAGGGAACTGATTTTGAAAAGAATCTAGGCACGATACAGGATGACACATTCAGGGAGCTACTCAAACAAGGCTTGGAGTTTACTAGAGCCTGGTACATTTCTATTTCTCTCTGAAAAAATAAAACAAAAACGAACAACCCACTGACATGGTGCTTATTTTTTTACTGAGCCCTTTTGATTTAGGTTTTATCTTTGCAAGAGTCCCCACTAGATATTCTGTTATCGTTTATAGGACTGTTTGTGGAAAAAAAAAAAAAAGGACTGTTTGTGGGTGTAAATTTCATGTTCTGGTCTAGAAAATCTCAATTAAGGCTTTTATAAATTGGGTGGTCTAATTCAAAAGGATACTGCCTTTTATCTTAAAAAAATAAATATTATACTTAAACTAAATTTTAGATATTTATTATATTTATATACAGCTAGTTTACTTTCATTTTGTAATTTGCACAGACTCTCAGTTCAGTTCAGTTCAGTCGCTCAGTCGTGTCCGACTCTTTGCGACCCCATGAATCACAGCACGCCAGGCCTCCCTGTCCATCACCAACTCCCGGAGTTCACCCAGACTCACGTCCACCGAGTCAGTGATGCCATCCAGCCATCTCATCCTCTGTTGTCCCCTTCTCCTCCTGCCCCCAATCCCTCCCAGCATCAGAGTCTTTTCCAGTGAGTCAACTCTTTGCATGAGGTGGCCAAAGTACTGGAGTTTCAGGCTCTAAAGAAGAGTAAATTTTGACTTCTAATCAACCCTCAGTTTTAAAACAGGAAGTAACCTGAGAGGATTATTTGCCTTTGGAGAAGAAAGGAAATCTTTGCCATTATTGTATCTATGAATTACTGTTTTTAAAAATCTCACAGGAATAACAGCATCCACTTTTTAATTGTTAAGTAAGGACACCCTAAATCACTAACCGCTTTTAATAGGCAATGTGATCTATGACATAATTGCGTATGTGTGAAGTTGCTTCAGTTGTGTCTGACTCTGTGACCCTCTGGACTGTAGCCTGCCAGGCTCCTCTGCATGGGATTCTCCAGGAAAGAATACTGGAGTGGGTTGCCGTTTCCTTCTCCAGGGGATCTTCCTAACCCTAGGGATTGAACCCGCATCTCCTACATTGACAGGCAGGTTCTTAACAACTAGCACCACCTGGGAAGCTCCATGACATAATTAAAGCCAATAATTATATTATTCTCTATTAGAGAAAAGCCCATCTTCCTCTTAATGTTCAACATGAATGAGTCAGAACGTTTTTTATGTGAAGCCATAACGTCTCAAACACAAATATGGCAAAAGACTACAGAGAGAAGTAATGGGTCTTTGGCTTCTTTTGCATGTGCGGTGAGTATGTCTACTTGTTCTAGACTGAAGCAGTATGGTGCAGTCACACCCAGTTTGCAAGATTCACTGTTTCTTGAAAGAGCTGGTTTTAGGGCACCTTTCCCATTAAGGAGTTGTGGCTTTCAGTTAATTACATGGATATGGGTTTTCCCACAGGACGCTACATTTTGCATCTTTCTTCCTTGTCCCTTAGTGTCTTTCCCATTCCTGGAAGGCTGCCTGGAAAGGAGGGCATTGTAGGAAGCACAGCAGCCTGTACTTCCACAGTTTTGTTTCTATGAAGAAGGTCAAGGTCAGTTTCTGGCTGTAAAATGTAGAAGCTGACCTACAAACCAAGAGGAAGTACCAGCTCTCCAATTGGTCCAGGAAACTCTAATCTTAATATTTCAAAGATATGCATGCTTGATAAACTTTTAAACATCACCTAGGTCAAGGAGTGTATTCTGTGGTGACTACTTTGCATAGTTCTACAGTACTTTGCACTTTGAAAATGACAGAATCAATGGAAAGAAAAGATTAGAATCATATAAGCAGAATTTTGTACTGCATCACAGAACATGTTAGTCAGCAGTGGAAGATGAAAATATGTCCTGCTTTACCTAATAAAGTCTTCAAAATGCAGCATGATTATTTGTTTAAAGAAGCTTTCACATAAGTGCAATAACTTAGGAATGCTCAAAAGATCACTGGTTAGTGTTTTTTTTCGGCTCTGCCAGTTGCTTTTGCAATTTATTTGCTGCTTCATCTGTACATGCTAGAGAATGCATAAATTATGTTATGACTTTTTCCTGGGGAAATCAAGTCATTTTGAGAGTTACAGCATGACTCTGATAATATTGGTTCAATAGTTTCAAGCCACAAAGCACTCTCTCTGTTATACGTAGTCAGATGGTTCATTTATTGCAGAGATTCCCAAACACTTTTGGTTGTGATATGCCCAAATCGCCTAATTTGCATAGCAGACTGGAATCAAGGGGAAGGATGCTCAGAGAGGTAGAGCTGGACATGAACCTGCTTCCCATGAGCCGGAGAACAAAGAGCCTTTACCTTTTTGCACACTTAAATTCTACTCGTAGGTACCCTGGTTGATCTATTTAGAGCTACTTTACTGACTCATCTGAGCAGTCTAGATACCCATCACCCTCAGTCAATTGTCACATTTTAGAGTTGAACAGGACCTAAGAAAACCTTTGGAGTGACCATCAAATTCACAGATAAGACAACCTAGGAAGAAATCAGCAACATGATAAAGTGGGGAAGGAAGGGGATTTTGGAAACAGAATGAGGTCTGAATCTTGAGGTTTCTGTTTCGTACATCTGTAATCTTAGCCATGCTACTAAGCCACGTGGAATCTCAACTACAAAACAGGAAAATTCTATTTCCTTTGCTATAATACTCTAAGATTAGAACTAGTACACATGTGCTACATGCCTAGTGACTCTCCCAGTTTATAGAGCAAGATAGAAAGTCTGAATTAAAATTCTACATCTAGCTCCTAGCTCAGTACATTCATATATGTGATGTCTTGGATATTTCAAAATAGTTTGACTTCTTATGTTAAAGATGAATGTTTGTGTTCCCCTCACCAAATTCAGGTGCTGAAACCTTAACCCCAAAATGATGATTTTTACAAGTTGAGGTCTTTAGGAGGTAATCAGGCTTAGGAAAAGTCATGAGGGTAGAGCCCCTGTGATGAAATTATTGTCCTCATAAGAGGAAGAAAAGGCTTCCCTGGTGGCTCAGTGGTAAAGAATCCACCTGCCAATGCAAGATACACAGGTTCAATCCCTGTGTTAGGAAGACCCCCTGGAGAAGGAAATGGCAACCTGCTCCAGTATTATTCTTGCCTGGGAAATCCTGTGAACAGAGGAGCCTGGTGGGCTACAGTCCATAGGGTCACAAAGAGTCAGACATGACTTAGTGACTAAACTACCACCAGCACCATAAGAGGAAGAAGAGATTGGAGTTCTCTTCATCATGTGAGGGGATGCAACGAGAAGGCAGTCATCTGCAAACCAGAAAGAAGATCCTCACCAGGTACCAAATCTGGTGGCACTTTGGTCTTGGATTTCTCAGCCTCCAGAACTGTGAGCAATAGATGACTGTTGTTTTAGTAACCCAGTTAATGGTGTTTGGTTATAGCAGCCCAAGCTGACTAATATACTTTACATCTACATACTGAAGTTTCCTAATGGTGTTATTACTCACCAATTTAGTGGTTATCAACATCCATTTCATTGTAGCAAGTATACCCAAGGTGAAGGAGATCTTTTGGTGAGAATTTCCAAAGCCACAAGTATTTGAAGAGCACTTTCAGTTTTCAGAGTGTTTTCACAGACTTAGAACCTCTGAGTAAGGAACTGCAACTATCCATGTTTTCGCCACCCTTGATACACGGATGAGGCAGCCTCAGTCAAAGAAGCTAAGGATGGTCAAGGCTTATTGCCTGTGCATAACAGGCCTCAGGAGAATCTGCCCCAAGTCCTGTGTTTTCACTGTTCTAAATGTTTCACTGCTGGATTTTGCAGTTGCCTCTACAAAAGATAAAGATTTCCCCCATGGACAGAGGAGCCTGGCAGGCTACATACAGTCCACGGGGTCTCAAAGAGTAGGACATGACTTAGTGACAAACAGCAACAACTAGAGGAAGATGCTGAGGGTTCAGACTCCTAACTACACACAGCAGATTAGGGTTCAAGTGACTGGAGAAGCAGGATTAAGATACACAATGATGGTGGAGTAGACAGTTACGATGGCAGCATGGCGGAAGCAAGCACAGGAGGCAGCTGAAGGGCAGGGAACTCAGGAGAGCAGGAGCTGAAGCTTCTCCAGATGTTATCAAGCCACCCAGGATTATTGTAATTTGCTAAAAAGAATACTGTGATTTGAGGCCTCTGCAAAGTGGCAAGATGCCATGCAACAGTATCGGAGCACATGTTAGGCATAGACTAAGTCCTTCTAGTGTTTTGCTAAGATGAGAGAGTGTTTTACCAAGCATTACTGAGCTCTTCATTAAACTAAAAACTTGAAGTGTTGGATCAAAAAAAAAAAAAAGTTGAAGCGATCAGTTCAACCAATATGTGTGATATTTATGACAACCTGAATTGATACATGCTAAAATCATCAGGAGACCTGACTCCATGTAAAGTTGCTAAATTTACTTACCTTGTTTCAAAGACAAAGAAGTTATAAAAATATAAGGGATTAAGATTAATATCAAAGAAGATTAAAGAAACTGATCCACATTATTTAGCTTTGCAGGGTCTTAGAAAACGTAGGCTGAATTTACCAAAAATAGCTATGCCATTAAAAATAGAGGACTGATCCAGTAAAACTTGCCTTCAGCAGGTATTGGTACAGGCTCCATCCTTCTGAAGAGCACTCATTTTTGATTCTTCAGCAAATCACTTGTTCTTTTTAGACAATTTGTTTCTCATTTATGAAAGACTGAACTAGCCTTTGGCTTAGCATTTAATTTAAACTTACTGAATAGAACAATCTAGGTACTAAGTGGGTAAAAATAGTTTTGGTTTATTGGTCATGTACTATGTATCAGATATTCTTCGGGATGCTAGCTGTGTGCACGCGCATGTGTATTGTCCATGATCTACACCACAGCCAGGCCAAGTGAGTAGTAAAAGTCTCGTTTTGTATGAAGGGGAACTGAGATGCAGTTTGTGTGATGATTGGCTTAGATTAGAATCCTGTCTGCTTGTAAATCCTATCCTCTTCAATCTTCATACACATTCTGATGTATAGGGGTGTAGAGATATTTGATAGTCAAGCCAGTTAAAAAATACAGTACTATTCACTCATTTATTCTGTAACTATTGATTCAAATTTTATTATGTTCCAGGTACTATTATAAGAACTGAGTCTACATTGATGAACACAACCAACAGGGGGCCCCTGTTTGGGCTTTTACGATTCTGTAGAGGAGTTTTACTTTGCCTATAAAGGTCAGTATAGTCAAAGTTATGGTTTTCCCAGTAGTTATATATGGACGTGAGAGCTGGACAATAAAAAAGGCTGAGCACTGAAGAATTGGTACCTTTGAGCTGTGGTGCTGGAGAAGACTCTTGACAGTCTTTGGACAGTAAGGAGGTCAAACTAGTCAATCCTAAAGGAAATCAACCCTGAATATACACTGGAAGCACCGATGTTGAAGCTGAAACTCCAATACTTTGGCCACCTGATGCAAAGAACTGACTCATTGGAAAAGCCCCTGATGCTGGGAAAGATTGAAGGTGGGAGGAAAAGGGGGCAATAGAGGATGAGACGGTTGGATGGAATCACCGACTCAATGGACATGAGTTTGAGCAATTTCCAAGAGAAGGTGAAGGACAGGGAAGCCTGGCATGCTGCAGTCCTTGGGGTCATAAAGAGTCAGAGACAAGTTAGCAACTGAACAGCAAGATCATGAGAGTCACAGGTACACAATTTCCAGGAACTAACTTTTTTGCTTAACATTTTTAACATTGTTAATAATTAGCAGAAAATTAAACATCTCTGAGTATTATTTTACTTTGGGAAATGTGAACTAATTTAGTTAGTAATCAATGATTAATAATAATGACTGATTAATAATAAAAATTTATGACCCCCCTCCAATATGTTTTCTTTCATTTCAGAATATCACTTAGTAAATTCTACTATTTATTGTCCTAGGTATAGACTAATGAGATTTGTGGCTGCTAATGTATCCTAGCTCACTCTGTCAACCTCTCTGCCTTATTCGTGCTGAATTTTGTCAAATGTTGAACTTACTGTGGTTTCTCCCCATTCATTACTAACTCCAACCTGGCTTTGATGCACCTGTTTCTATTTTAAATGAATCTCAAAGTGGAAGATAATCATGTTCAATTTCCACTCTTTCTGAGAGTAGAAAACTCTCAGTCAAGTGGAGAGCTTCACTGTAGAATTTTCAATTTCCTTTAAATGGGGCTTAATAAGTAGACTTGCCCAGATGTGCCTGAGAAAGAGTGTGAAAAGAAAAAGATTAAAATAAAGGCACTAATGAAGCCAAGAAGAGTTGCCTATTGTTCTAGGCTCTTAGATCCTTGCTTCAAAATGAAATGCTTGACTGACAAGGATTTAGGTGCTTGCCTTTCTTGATAAAGGTTAACATAATGAATTGACATAACTGTGCAAAAGTGCCTTCCTGAAGTGCCAAATGAAACAACAAGAAATACTCCCTGATCGACGTTGCACTGACAAATCCAATTCAATAATCTGTAAGATTTTGACGCTAATACAAATTAGCCCTGAGACTGAAGAAACTGAAATTACCTGAGACAAATGTTACCTTCTCTTGATGTTTTCATGTTTTGACTCTCCTTTGGATATCAGATTGTGGTAGTGTCAATGTTTCCATTATGAACTCAGCTCTTTCTCAGATTTTCATTCTTCTATTTATCTTGTTTTACTTAAGCCTAAGTCCCGCGGAGGTGAGGGTGGTGGGGGAAGCCTCCCACTCAGACTGTGCTAAAAGGGAAGGTCATTTAAATAAAGGTTTCAATAGCCAAGTTCCTGACTTGTAGGTTAGAGGTGATAATGCCACCTTTTCCAAATAAAAGAAGTGACTGCAAAGTGTGGAGACCATTGTCATTACATTAAAATAGGTGACTCACACTGGGTGTACTTCCAGGATGGGGAGTTAGTTCCTCCTGTCTTTCTTTCCATGTTGGCAGAGCAGAGTCCTCCTCCCCACCCTCCCTGACTTCAAAGGAAATGTTATATTCCCGTCTCCTCCTCGTTTCGGACGAGGTAGAGTTAAAGAATTTAGGCAGATGAGCTCTTTCCTTTCTAGAAAAAAATGTAATATATTGAAATATATAACATATACAGAAACTTATCTAGATGTCTATATGAGGATTGCTATATAAATCTCATCTACATGTCTTTATATAAAAACATATAAGACACGTAGAGAAACTTATTCATATACATATATGCATATGTGCTAAGTCACTTCAGTCATGGCTAACTCTTTGTGACCCTATGTACTGTAGCCTGCTGGGCTCCTCTGTCCATGGGATACTCCAGGCAAGAAAACTGGAGATGGTTGCCATGCCCTTCTCCAGGGGATGTTCCCAAACCAGGGATGAAACCCACATCTCTACGTCTCTTGCATTGGCAGGTGGGTTCTTTACCACTAGCACCACCTGGGAAACCTATCTATATGCATACTTGAAATTTGGGAAAATAAGGCAGCAATCCAGTTTTATGGCAGAAAGTGAAGAACTAAAGAGCCTCTTGATGAAAGTGAAAGAGGAGAGTGGAAAAGTTGGCTTAAAGCTCAACATTCAGAAAACTAAGATTCATGGCATCCGGTCCCATCATTCCATGGCAAATAGATGGAGAAACAATGGAAACAGTGATAGACTTTATTTTGGGGGCTCTAAAATCACTGCAGATGGTGACTGCAGCCATGAAATTAAAAGACGCTTGCTCCTTGGAAGAAAAGCTATGACCAACCTAGACAGCATATTAAAAAGCAGAGACATTACTTTGCCAACAAAGGTCCATCTAGTCAAAGCTATGATTTTTCCAGTGGTCATGTATGGATGTGAGAGTTGGACTATCAAGAAAACTTAGTGGCAAAGAACTGATGCTTTTGAACTGTGGTGTTGGAGAAGACTCTTGAGAGTCCCTTGGACTGGAGGGAGATCCAACTAGTCCATCCTAAAGGAAATCAGTCCTGAATATTCATTGGAAGGATTGATGCTGAAGCTGAAACTCCAGTACTTTGGCCACCTGATGTGAAGAACTGACTCATTGGAAAAGACCCTGATGATGGGAAAGACTGAAGTCAGGAGAAGAAGGGGACGACAGAGGATGAGATGGTTGGATGGCATCACTGACTCAACGGACATGAGTTTGAATAGGCTATGGGAGTTGGTGATGGACAGGGAAGCCTGGCTTGCTGCAGTCCATGGGGTCACAAAGAGTCAGACACGACTGAGTGACTGAACTGAACTGAATCCAGTTTTCATTGTAGAGGAAAGAATGCTTAATTCTGAGTTTGAAAACTTGGATACCTCCCAGTTGTGGGACCTTGAGAAGCAACATGAAATCTCTAAACCCAGATTGGTTTCCTCACTGATGCGCTAACTTCTGTCCTATTAACCAGGTTGTAAGCATGAAATAAAGTAATATATGTGAAAGTGATTTGAAACCTGTGATACCCTATACAATGGTCAAGTATTATATCACCTGTTTTTACTTGCTTGCACTGGTCACCATCTTAGCTTATGTGTCTTAAAGCCATATATGGATTTCTACAGAATTTATTTCGGAAGCCAGAGGAAAATGTGATTTGATCTATAAAAATACTTCTTTTGTGTATAACATTTACAGCTAAAGAAGTAAAATAATGCATTTCTGTGAATATGTATGGAAGAATGTGTGCAAATGAAGTAGGAAAAAGAAAGATTAGCATGATGCCCTACTCAAGGAAGTAGTTACATATTTCAGGGTGAAAAGTGCAAGTCACAGGAGAAGCCTGTTCACAGCTGTGGACTTAAACTGCTATCAGCTCTGCTGTCTTTCATCACCTATTCACTCCTCTGCTGTTCTATGAGAGCCATGGAGACTCTTGGTATGTACCTGTAGCAAACTGGAATTTGGATCTTTGTTGGCTTAGATTGTAAAGAATCTTCCTACAGTGAAGGATACCTGGGTTTGATCCCTGGATTGGGATGATCCGCTGGAGAAGGGAACGGCCACCACTTCAATACTCTTACGTGGAGAATTCCATGGACAGAGGAACCTGGTGGGCTAAAGTCCATGGGGTTGCAAAGAGTCAGACATGACTGAGCAACTAACACTTTCACACTTTCACTTTCTTATCAATATATTGGCAAACTGAAGTGACCTCAATGAAACTGAACACTGAGGCAGAGAAACTGATCTGAGCTGATTTGGGTTCACCCCCTAAACATCAGGATTAGTGCAAATCTTCGTGGCTGTGTCAGTGCACATCACACTTGACTCACTAGTAGACAGACAAGGCCGTATCCCCTGGAATCACCATCACACTTTCTGAGTGTTCAGCTTTGCTCCATTCACTTCAGTTTGCTTTTTTTCCTTCTTTGGCCAAAGACACCCACGTATGTTTACTTGCGCATGTACAGTCTGCACAGTGTGAGGAGCCTGCAGGCTACCCTCTCACCCCGATGCTTCCTTGTTACACCCAGGCACCATCCAAAGGCAAGTTCCACGTTCTTCTCCAAGGCCCCATTCAGAAGGGCCAAGTGCCACTGGCCTCTTAGGTCCTGCTATGCAAACAGGGCTGCTGGTTGGCACAACATTTATGCGCTGATGCGTTTGCTGGAATTTCGGAGGTTGCATTTTCTCAACCATGATTTCTGGATTTTATACTATGTGTATGGTTAGGGCTTGTAGCAAAGACGAATTATTGGTATTTTTATAGTTCTGAACTGCTTCCTTCAAAATCCAATTGCATATTAATATTACTCAGGCACTATATGTCTTAGCTTGTTGCATTCTCTGTTCTAAATATTTTGATATATCTTCTGCAAAAGAGGTAGCTAAAACACTTCTGCAATAGATAAGTGTTGAGAGACCACCAGAATAAATTTGTGACATTTTCCTGCCAAGCCAAAATGTACCAAGATGTGGCATATTAAAAGTTTAATTGAGATTGAATGGAGTCATTTTAAAATTAGCAGAACAGCAGCAAGTAATAAAATTGTGGTAGCATTTTGGCACATATTCTGGTATTCACATATTCACAAGTCTACCTTTCACTTGCTAAAATGGCAAATGGTGACTGTATCTGTGATATATTCATCATGTTGATGTTTCCTAGAACCACAAATTCAGATCCAAGTACGCTTGGTTAAGTCTTACATCTTGGTGAGAAATAAGTTATATTTTCAAATATTCCCAGGTCAGAAATTTTGCATAACATTTATAAAATGAATCTCTATTTCATCTGTGATTAAAATGCAGTGGAAATTTTCAGAAAGGGTACATTCTACCTTAACATTTATGGGTAGAATTTCTGGAATGCTGGTACATACCTTAAGAAATATTTCTTATAAACATTGAACATGTATGCATTTAGAAGAATTTTGCTTAGTGGCAGTATCAGATATTAAGAGAAAAAATATACATAGCTGTGGAAAAATCTACCCTGATACAATATTTGCATTCTTAAAAATCTGCATATTTCCAAGAAATGTAATATTTCTAGAGATGCAATAGTTTTCTGTTGACTTAATAGCAATTTTAGAAATGTTTTCATACAGACTTATCTTTCAAGCAACATGCAAGTAATTTTTTCAGAATGTGATAAACCTCTTTTCTTCTGTGTATATTTCCCTTCCAAAAGCCTACAGTGGATACAAATTGCTTTTGTTATGAAAAAGCATATTTAATTGTTGTAAAATTTGATAACATTTCAAGAAATATCTAACACAAGACCAGTGCATCTTCATACAATGAGTTAATATCCAACCATTAAAACTCTTAAGAGAATATCTATGACATGGAAAATACAAATAATATATGATAAAGGCCTATTGCAAAATGGTCAAAATATATTTTGAAGGAAAACAATGTGTACACGTGGATAAAGAAAAACACACAGTGAAATATTACCTGTCATTGTCTTTGACAATATGGATGTAGAAATGTGGATGCTTTTGTTCTTTTTGAAACTTTTCTATATTTTGCAATTTTCTCTGAGAATTGTATATGATTTTATAAGCAAGGAATACATATACTTTAAAATTAATATGTAGTGCTTATATAGATCTTTAAAAATTCTATGTTTAACAGGCATGACACAACGAGTACATGAGATCTTTGTACAGGATCAGCATAAGCAAATGTACAGAAATGTAAAACAGCACATTGAATTTTGTGAATGGCAGATCTGTAGATCCGAAGAGACAGACAGGGCCAGAGCATCGAATGCTCTAAATCAAGCTAAGAAATGTAACCTCTCTATAGGGTGACCATACAGACTGGTTTACCTGAGAGCCGCATCGTAGCCCTATTGTAGAAGCATAGTTGTTACTGGCATCCCCCTTTATTATCAAAGTTGTCTAGGTTTAGATGCTAAATTACGCAATCTACTTATATAGCTACTAGAAAGGCTTATATACCACTGGAGGGTTATTACTAGGAAACTGACACAAACAGATTTACGCTTTGGAAAGAGATCCTTGGTTATGCTGTGAAAATGTATTTGGGGGGCATGCAGGTGTGTGAGTGGGGAGATTGAGTAAGATTCATAGCAAAGTTAATGGAAATTAAGTAGTAGGATTAGTGTGGAGGGACAGGAGAGAAAATTCATATGGAAGAGCAAGTTGAGACGTTCATATAAGAGATGCTCTAAGCAGAGGTGTTTTTTTTTTTTTTCTTTTTAATGTCAGTTGTAGGAAGTTCTAGAATAGCACTGTCCAATAGAACTTTCTGCCTTGATGAAAATATTCTGTGTTTGTGCCGTCCAATATGGTAACCACTAGCCACATGTGGGTAGTGACAAATTGAAAGTTTTAAATTATCATTTATTTATAAATTTATAAATAATTTACATTTGAAAAGTCCCATGTCTCTTGACTAGACAATGTACTTCTAGTTTTTACCCATAATGAAAGACATGGCCTGGAGTGATAGCTTTGTTGGACACAACTGAGTAACTGAACAAAACAATTAGGCATAGGACTTGTCAATGCATTTGGCCTACAGAGTAGGCCAAATATACAAGACCAGTGTCTTGTATATTTTTTTTTAATTAATTTTTATTGGAGCATACAATGTTGTGTTAGTTTCCACTGTATGGCAAAATAAACCGGCCATTCATATACGTATCCCCTCCCTTTTGGACTTCCTTCCCATTCAGGCTACCACAGTGAATTAAGAAGAATTTCTTGTGCTATACAACATGCTCTCATTAGCTATCTATTTTATGTATCATGGAGTGTAATTAGTAATGTAATGAGGATGAAATAGTTGGATGGCATCACCGACTCAATGGATATGAGTTTGAGCAGCCTTGGAGATGGTGAAGGACAGGGAAGCCTGGCCTGCTGCAGTCCATGGGGTCCCAAAGAGTTCACATGACTTAGTGACTGAACAACAACAGCAATGTAACAATAAAATAGAAAATACGTGTCAATCCCAAGAGAAAAGAGAAGGGCGCCATCTTTAAGAGATTGGCAGTGAAGAGGAGCCTGCAAAGGGGTCTGAGGAGACTCAGGAGAGGGTTTTGGTTTGGTGGTCAAAAAAATTCAGAGGGTCAAGAAGGGAATGATTAACAGTAATCAAAGTTCTTATGCTGTAGGACATTCAGGTAAAATGGAAACATTTTGGAAGGATTGAAGTTAGGAAATTCTAGAGGTAGGGAGACATTTGGAGGTTAATTGAAAAGTCTAGGTCTTGTAGAGTTGATTAGTATCTGAATTAGGATAATGCTGAAGTGAGAGAGTTCAGAAGTAAAAGCAGTGGGATTTGAAGCCTAATTCAAGGTGCTGGGAGACAAGGGGGTAGGATTCTAAACTAAACGATGTTGTTGGTAAAAAGGCAAAGTTATGCTTTTCCTCTGAGACAGAAGCTGTAGTCTCTATGAAGGTTGAAACATGAACACTCAGCCCCATCCGACACCCAACCCCCATGCCCCAATCCTTAAGGAATTGTACAGTAGATTTCTTGGTGAAGCTACTTTCTTAAGAATTGATGGCGGGTGACAGTCAGGAAGGAAACCTGTTTCATGAGTTCCGGGAACTGCTTTTGCTTTTTTTTCTTCTTTGATGCTATCAGAAAAGAACCTGGAGGTTTGTTTTTCATTTCAGTTGGGCAACTGCAACAAAGGCCCATAGATGAAAGAAAGGTGGAATTCAAGAGAGGAGGAGAGACCCAAAACATCCTCTCTTCATTCCTTCTCCAAATAAAAAAGAAAAAAATATTGAAGAAAAACTCAAAAGTTTACTTTAGGGCTGGAAAGATGCAAATAGGTCTATGTTTATCTATAAACTGCTTTTAGGGGGGCAACATGATGTGCTGGAGCAGACAACTGAACTGACTTGGGTTCTAATGCTGGTTCTATCGTTAGTTAACTCTATGACCTTGGTGTGTACAGCATTTAACTCTTCCAGGTAACAGTTACTCATTAAACTAGATTAGTGTTCAAGTTTATGTTTTTCAATCTTAAAATTCCATTAGCATAAAGACCATGTTCAAATTATATCTAAATGTGCTAAAATACATCTGGATGTATGAAACTGTGCTAAATTTTGTTGACCTGTGTCACAAAATTTCATTCACTGCTTCAGTGGACACACTTTAAATGATTTTAATGGCTGTGTTGGCCCTCCACGTAGGAAATCAATGTTAAAATAGATGCTGCTGCTATGCTATGCTCAGTCGTGTCTGACTCTTGGCAACCCCATGGACTATAGCCTACCAGGTTCCTCTGTCCATGGAATTTTCCAGGCAAGAATACTGTTAAAAATAGTACAGAGATAAAGTGAGTTTTGCAAAGTTAACAAAACGTAAAATACGTAAGGAGTTATTTTCAAGTTAGAAAAAAAAGTAATGAGGTTGTGTCTAGGCTGAGAATATGATGTTTCAGTTTAAAAAAAATATTGAAGGCTTCTTAATGGTGCCCAGAGGGATGGACAGTGTGGTCAGTTAAAGAATGGAATATTAATACTTTTCATGATTGGTTTCAGTGTTTATTCAAAAGAAATAAAGAAAGAAGGAAAGAGAGAAAGAAGGAAGATAGAAATGAAGGAGGTAGGGAAGCAGGGGGAGAGAGAGAGAGAAGCAAAAAAGAGAAAGAAAGAAAATGAGATTGGTTGCTTATTGTTGCAAGAAAAGTTTGTGTGGTAGAATGTAATAGAATTTCCTTAATTGTCCAGTAGCTGTATGACCTTGGACAAGTAATCATATCTCTGGGACCCCAGTTCCTTGTCAGTAGAATGAGGGGCTGGGGCCAGAACTTTTAAAAACTCCCTTTCAACTCTGTGGTGTTACAACATTGACACTAATTCACATGGCCCAGGACTGTTGGTTGGTGTTGTTCAGAAAAGAGCAAAGTGTAGTATTAGAACAAAAGTCTTCTATTTTTTCATTTTCATACGTATATTCAGTTGCAGGAAACTGTTTGCAACAGATTGAGGTGGGGAAAAAAAACAGTTTTTCAGTTAATAATCCATTACGCCAGCTAAGCTGGAGGGTAGCAAGAATCACTAAATCTGCCAAGGGAGCGGTCATGAGGATTCATCTGTTCTATTCTCTCTGCTGCCCACCCCCCACAACATCAGTTCTAGGAAGATGTGCTCATCTTTATGGAAAAAGACAAGGGAAAGCCTCCATTTCAGAAATGAGTGTGGGGGAGAGCTCAAAAATGCCTTGAGCCACTGAACCTGTTGATATTCATGTATTTTCTACCATCGCTAAGTGTTTAACAAAGATTTATTATGAATAATTAGCTTTTTGTATTCATCGAATTTGATTTTGCCTTTGAAGCACAGAGGTGACTCTGCAATAGCAAGAAAAATATCTTGAAATTATCTTATTTTTTGGAGCGGGTTTGGTCAAGAACTTCGCTGTCAGAACCCTTAGGCTTCTCAAGGTACAATCTGAGATTCTGGAGTTAGGACTGTCAACCACGTTTGAGATTTCCACAAATCACTTAAATCTGGGCTGTCCTTAAAGGCAGAGTGAGCGTAACAGGAGTTCACTCTGAGAGTTTCCCAAGGTGCACATTACTTACTTCTTGGTTTCATGTAAACACAGCTAAAATGATAGAATGTGATGACTCCTCTTAGAATTGTTGTATTTTTTTCTTTTATTATAGAGATTTGCAAAACCCTTTAAGTGATACAGGGGCCAGGACAAAAGCAGTGCTTTCTTATAGTATTAAACCTTGTGGGACCTTAACTATCAGGTTTCAGGAAAAATGGGTTGTTGTTTGTATTGCAATGCTCTTGACCAAGGCTAACGGTGTTAGACTTTGTTCACTCATAACTGCTTTTTATTCTTCTTGCATCTTGCGTTACCAGTATAGAACTTTTCCTTTTCTGGCATGGAAACATTTCAGCGTCTTTGACTCTGGCACCATGACTATTCAGTATGGGCATTTCTTTGAAATGAGTGAAACAATCCGTTATCCGCATTTTCTGACTACTTATTTCCTTACTGACATTTATTCCTTTACTAAAATGACTTTCCTAAACGTCACTCAAGACAAGGGATTGCACTTTGTCCTCATCCTTGTGACCACTGTTCCAGTTGGGCTTGACTGACCAACTCTTCCCTCTTGAAATGTTCCTTCTTTGATACATCCAACATCATCACTCTGGTTCTTCCTAATTAATTTTTGTTGTTAATTTCCACGTTCTTTCCTCTTCAAACTTAACAGTTTTCTCTTGCCCTTTTTTTTTTTTTTTCTTCTTCTGGAATGTGAGCTCTTTCATATGGTCTTATCTACCATTTCTAATCTAATAACTCAAAACCCTAAATCCCTTGCTCTGATTTGCTCTCAGTTTCACTCTTGAGTTTCCAGTCTTTTTATATGTTTATAATTTGTGTAATTAGTACCAGGTGAAATGGAAGTTAACTGTGTTTCCAGTGAATGAACTGAATTGAAAAGTAACTAGTAGCTCTTATCTGTGGAGGCAGAAATTCACTTTGGAGCAGCTCTTTGCTTTCATAAGTTATATAAATATAAGGCTAATATTTAATCTAATGGTGTCTCTGAGTGATAGCCAAGTTATCTAAGTTAGAGATGTCAACTGTTCTGTTCCATAGAGAAAAACAGTTTCAGGCATCAATATGGATACAACAGGGTTGGTTAAGAAATTAGCAGATTTAGAATAAATAAGTGCCTTTAAAACCACAAAACTTCTTAAAATGGATGCAAGAAAACAAAGCCTGAAGATTCTGTTTTTTAAACAATGAAATTCCTCTTTTAAAATTGTCTCAGAAAGAAATATCCAGTCCCAGCAATGCTTCAGATATTTAAAAAGAAATATTACCAATGGCTAATTTCCAGGCCATTGCAAAAAAAGGATCAAGATGTTGTCACTCATGAACATACAAGCAAAAATTCCAAACACAATATTAGTGAAGAGAATCCCAGACTCTGTTGAAAGGATGATATTTCACCAGTGTTGCTGGTGTGGCCTGTGGGAGGGTCAAATTCTATACCTTCAATGTACTCATTTCTCATCTGAGGGCTTTTCTGAAGCTGTAGAAGACCATTTTTTTCCATGCATGAAGGCCAAATAACCAGAGAATTAATACGTTCCAAGAATGATCATTAACATATAATTGATAGGTGGGGAGGGTTGGTTTATAAATATTCTAGTTTATCCCTCAGGTAGGATAGCTCTAGGACATGTGTCCACAGCGTTTCCCTGTGTTTCTTGGTCACTGTAAGCTCCTGTTACCCACCATGGCAACAGGCTTGATAATCCACCCTCTGTTGGCTCCCTCTCCTTCCCCGTCTCATTTCTCCACCCTCCTTTCAGAGTTTCCTTCAATGCCCTAGTTAACTGCTGCTGCTGCTACTTCTAAGTTGCTTCAGTCGTGTCCGACTCTGTGCGACCCCATAGATGGCAGCCCACCAGGCTCCCCAGTCCCTGGGATTCTCCAGGCAAGAACACTGGAGTGGGTTGCTATTTCCTTCTCCAATGCATGAAAGTGAAAAGTGAAAGTGAAGTCACTCAGTCGTGTCCTACTCCTCACGACCCAGTGGACTGTAGCCTACCAGGCTCCTCTGTCCAAGGGATTTCCCAGGCAAGAGTACTGGAGTGGGGTGCCATTGCCTTCTCCTAAACTGTCACTATCCACAGACAAAATAATTGTTGATATAGAAAATCCAGAAGAATGTGCATATAAATTATTGAAATCTGGATATAGGGTTAAAATTAAATACATTTCATTTCTATATACTAACAAACACAATACCATGGACAATAGCATCAAAATTCACAAATACCTAGAGATGAATCTAACCAAAGATGAGGAAAAAATCCACACAAAACTACATTATAAAACATTACTGAGTTAAGTTAAAGAACAAAATGAATGGAGAGATTTTCCACGTTTATTGATTGGAAGGCTCGCTATCGTAAAGATGTCAATCCCTCCCAAATTTGTCTGTAGATTAATGCAGCTGTCAACACAAGGCAATCCCTATTCAAAAGTAAAAAAAAAAAAAACAAACATTTGTTTTTCCTTTGTTTTTCCAGATAAATGGGTTGAGTTGATTTTCTACTTTTGTGGAAATGTAAAGGGTCAAGAATAACCAGGATAATCTGAAAAGAAGTGTATAGGACTTACATGATCAGGTATCAGGATGTATTACAAATCTACAGTAACTGAAATTAGTATTGACGCAAGGATAGATTAAAAGGTGCAGAGTAGAATAAAGACTCCAAAGCTTACTACAATATGCAGTAATTTGATTTATATTAAATGTGCTCCTTGTAGGGTTTTGGGGAAGGGAGAACAGGGCAGAGATGGAGAAGAAAACTGTTTAAACAAATGGTCCAAGACTGATGGATATCCAAATGGAAGAAAAGTAAATATTTATCCTTACTTACTTACTACTGATGCAAGAAAAGTAAGGATGAATAGTTCTATTCAAGAATAGAATCTAACTTAAGACCTCCCAGAAATGCTCCAGATATTTAATAAAGAAGTATTACCTGTGGCAAATTTCCAGGCCACTATGAAATAAAGAATTAACAGGCTAACCTCATTTATGAACAAAAGGTAAAAATCCTAAACATCATATTTGCTTGAGAATACCACAATACGTCAACCATAGAAAGCACAACATCACATACAAAAACATTCCAAATAATTTGTAGAGCTAAATGAGAAAGTAACCTGATAAAGTTTCTAGAAAGCAACATAGAAAACATTTGAATGGCTAAGATATTCTTGAGTAGACAAAGCTCCCCCCACTGCACCCCTTCCAGCTTTATGGTGATATGCTGCTGCTGCTAAGTCATTTCATTGTGTCCAACTCTGTGCGACCCCATAGAGGGCAGCCCACCAGGCTCCCCCGTCCCTGGGATTCTCCAGGCAAAAACACTGGAGTGGGTTGCCATTTCCTTCTCCAATGCGTGAAAGTGAAAAGTGAAAGTGAAGTCTCTCAGTCGTGTCCGACTCTTAGCGAACCCATGGACTGCAGCCCATCAGGCTCCCGGTCCCTGGGATTCTCCAGGCAAGAACACTGGAGTGGGTTGCCATTTCCTTCTCCAATGCGTGAAAGTGAAAAGTGAAAGTGAAGTTGCTCAGTCATGTCCGACTCTTAGCAACCCCATGGACTGCAGCCTACCAGGCTCCTCCATCCATGGGATTTTCCAGGCAAGAGTACTCGAGTGGGGTGCCATTGCCTTCTCCTTATGGTGATATAATCAGCATTAAAACACTGGGTGAGCTTAAGGTGTTGAATTGACACATTATATACTGCAATATGATTACCACTGTAGCTAATACCTCTATCATTTCTCATCATTATCATTTCTCCTTTGTAGTAACGATATTTAAGATTTACTCTCTTAGCAACTTTCAAGTATATAAGTGTGTTAGTTGCTCAGTAGTGTCAGACTCTCTGCAATCCCATGGACTGTAGCCCCCGGCAGGCTCCTGTATCCATGGAATTCTCCAGGCAAGAATACTGGAGTGGGTTGCCATTCCATTTTCCAGGGGATATTCCCCACCCAGGGACTGAACCTGGGTCTCCTGCACTGTAGGCAGATTCTTTACTATCTGAGCTATAGGGCGGAACCCTTCAAGTGTCTAATACAGTATTATTAACTCTAATCACCATGCTGTTCATTATATCCCCTGAAGTTGTTCATCTTATAATTTGAGGTTTGTACCCTTTGACTATATTTCCATTTCCCCCACTCCCCAGTCTCTGGTAACCACCACACTCTGTCTGTATGAGCTTCTGTTTGTAGATAGCTGTCTAATTGTTTTTCTTTGTGAGGACACAGAGGCTGGCATCTCCTATGTTGTCATTTTGGTTGGCAAACTCTTCAGAATGGGAGAAAATATTTGCAAACAGCAACCAACAGGGATTAATCTCTAAAATATACAAAGACCTCCTGTAGCTCAATAAAAAAACAACATAAGAACACAAAAAACCCAATCAAAAATGGGCAGAAGACCTAAATAGACATTTCTCCAAAGAAGACATATAGATGACCAACAGGCACATAAAAAGATTCTCAACATTACTAATTATTAGAGAAATGTAAATCAAAAATACAATGAGGTATCACCTCACACTGGTCAGAATGGCCATCACCAAGAAAATCTACAAATTATAAATGCTGAAGAGGATGTGAGGAAAAGGGAACCCTCCTACACTGTTGGAGGGAACATAAATTGGTACAGCCACTATGGAGGACAGTATGGAGGTTCCTCAAGAAACTAAAATTAGAACTACCATATTATCCAGAAATCCTACTCCTGGGAATACACCTTGAGAAAAATAGAGTTAAAAAAGATACGTACACCCCAGTGTTCACTGCAGCACTATTAACAATAGCCAGGAATGGAAGCAATCTAAATGTCCATCAACAGAAGAATGGATAAAGAAGATGTGGTACATATATACAATGGAATACTACCCCACCATAAAAGGAATAAAATAGTGCCATTTACAGAGATGTGGATAGACCTAGAGACAGTCATAAGAGAGTGAAGTAAGTCAGAAAGAGAAAAACAAATATTGTATCATATTGCTTATCTGTAGATTCTAGAAAAATTGTATGTGCTGTGCTGTGCTTAGTTGCTCAGTTGTGTCTGACTTTTTGCGACCCTGTGGATTGTAACCCACCTGGCTGCTCTGTTCATGGGGATTCTGCAGGCAAAAATACTGGAGTGGGTTCCCATGCCCTCCTCCAGGGGATCTTCCCAACCCAGGGATCAAACCCAGATCTCCTGCATTGCAGGTGGATTCTTTACCGTCTGAGCCACCATGGTATAGATGAACTTATTTATAAAGCAGAAATAGAGACACAGATAGAGAGCAAACTTATGGACACCAAGGGAGCAATGGAGGTGGGATGAACTGAGAGATTGCGATTCATGTATATACACTACTATATATAAAATTAATAATTAATGACAACCCGCTATATAGCATGGGGAACTCTACTCAATGCTCTCTGGCAACCTAAATGGGAAGGAAATCCAAAAAAGAGGGGATATATGTACACATACAACTGATTCCCTTTGCTTTACAGCAGAAACTAACATAAGATTGTAAAGCAAATATGCTCCAGTAAATTTTTTTTTAATTTATGAAAGAATAAATTTTATATCACAGACTCTCTGTGATGGCCAGAGAGTCAAGTTCGGTGGCCTTACATTCAGGAACAATCTCCAGACTGTAGTGTTGCACAGCTTCACTCAGTACAGGCTCTGAAGTTTGCAGGAGATGTTAGGACTAGGACTGCTAGGACCACTGCAGCCTCTGAAGTCTGTCTGTCCCTCTGTCGCCTCCCCAGCCACTGCCTGGCAGCATCAATACAACACCACACTCTTTCATTCACTCGACCTTTTTCAACCTTCATGTCTTGGTGAGACTCAGGTCATGAGCCTATACCCTACCCTGAGGGAAGCTAAGAAAATAATTTTTAGCTTCTACTTTGTTACTGTTGTCCAGTTGCTAAATCCTGTTTAATTCTCTGCAACCCCATGAACTGCAGCATGCCAGGCTTCCCTGTCTTCACTATCTCCCGGAGTTTGCTCAAATTCATGTCCACTGAATCAGTGATGCTATCTAACCATCTCATCCTCTGCCACCTTCTTCTCCTTTTGCCTTCAATCTTTCCCAACATCAGGGTCTTTTCTGATGAGCTTCTACTTTGGAGAGGCGAAAACTCTCCAACATAGGAAGGGTGCTCAAGTTTCTGGACATCTGTGGAAATGTGACAAGTGTCTACCCATCCCCTACCAGCCATCACTTTCATGCTAACTGCCTGTCTCTGTGTCTCTTATTGATGTATGCAACCAAAGAGCACCTGGGCTTGCAGGTGAAAGTGAAAGTCGCTCAGTCATGTCTGACTCTTTGTGACCCATGGATTATACAGTCCATGGAATGCTCCAGACCAGAATACTGGAGTGGATAGCCTTTCCCTTCTCAAGGGCTTCTTCCCAACCCAGGGATCAAATCCAGATTTCCCACATTGCAGGTAGATTCTTTACCAGCTCAGCCACCAGGGAAGCCAAGAATACTGGAGTGGGTAGCCTATCCCTTCTCCAGTGGAGCTTCCCAACCTAAGGATTGAAACCAGGCTTCCCACATTGCAGGCATATTCTTTACCAACTGAGCCCTCATGCAAGTATATAAATATGGTCCCTCTTCTGAGAGTCCTTGCTCTGCATGAAGCGACTGGACTACTCAGTAACTTCTTGTGTCTGACTTGGTTTAGTACTAATTAGTGGTACCATCCAAGGAGACATTGATTTTGCCTTTTAAATGATAATGGTGATTTTGTTGTTGGCAATGTATTTTATTGTTTGATCTTCTCTCTTTATTAAAATTTTAGGGATCCTTGGGGGAGGATGATAATCTTTTCCTTTTTGTGGGAATTGGCATATTGCTAGGAATGTAGGAAATACAGAATAAGTACTTGCTTTTTGATTGTTCTATGGTTTGAGCTTTGAGGGAAAGAGATCATAGTCAAATGACTTTTAACAATATATTCATGTGCATTTGGCTGTCCTGATCAGGATACAAAGTGGTAGACAAATCCCAATTCCTAGTTTATCAGTAGTATATTTGCTATTTATTAATATGCTTTTGAGTTTTCTTTCTCTCCCATTCCAAATTTGTCTTAGATTGTATAAAAGGTAAAATATGGGAAATAACATTGGTATTTATATAAAAGTCAAAAGGGAAATGAACCTTGGATGATACAACATTTTACCTTTTTGAATACCAATTCAGGAATATAACCAACAAGACCTTTTTGAGGGGAGAGAATTTACATTGAGTAAGAAATCTGAAGTTGAGTAGGTAGGGTATATCAAAGACTTTTCACAGTAAGAATCTATTAGTAATTTTCTCTTGGATTCCTAAAATATAGTCTTTGGAATAAATCATCAACTGAACAACAAACCCCTGAGATGCTTGACTAATGGGCACAAAAGTAATGTAAAGGAATGATGTGCTTGTGCTGACTCCTCTGTGAGCTGCCTTACCACCAGCTGACGTGGGTGTGCCCGTGAACACTGGCATTTGAAAAACACACACAGAGAGAAGACGAGGCAGCATGTCAAGCCCCAGATAAGCCTTCTGACATCCATGCCATGAACCCATACTTGCACACTTAGAACACAATTGAGGCACTCAGGAGAAATGCTAATATTAATAAAACGTATGGAAATCTTGACAGAGTAAATATAGGACTGCAGGCTTGATGTAAGTCTGGGAAAAACAACATCATAGCCCAGCTTGCAGAGAGGAAGCAAGGTAGCTAGTTAAAATTATTTTGATTGACAAAGGAAATCTAAAAGCCATTGTGCTTCTTCTGTTACTTAGGCAGTGTGAAGATCTAGTAGATCCAGTGAGCAGAAATGGGAAATGGAATCAATCAGAGGTTCAGGGTTCTCCAAGGTTCATGGCACATAAGATGTGTGTGTGTGTGTGTGTACATATACACACATATACATACACACCACATATATGCAGTCACCCTCTGTATCTGTGGGTTTTGCACCTGAATCTGCAGATGCTGAAACCATGACGCAGAGGGTTGATTACACTACACCATTTTATTTGAGGGACTTGAGCATCCATGGATCTTGTTATTTGCTGAGATTCTGGAACCAGCTTTGTTCCAGAATACTGAATACTGAATACTGAGGAGTGACTGTATACAATAAGACTTCAGCATAAAATGAGATTCTCAATAATTTTGATCTGTCTTACAGCATATATTAAGCACTTATTAAGTGTAAAAGAGTGGTCTAAGTCAGGAGCCCCCAACCCCTGGTAGAGGTTCGTGGCCTGTTAGGAACTGGGACACAGCAGGAGGTGAGTGGTGGGTGAGTGGGCGAAGCTTCAACTGTATTTACAGCCACTCCCCATCACTTGCATTCCTGCCTGATCCCTGCTCAGTGTCAGATCAGCAGCGGCATGATAAATGTAATGTACTTGAAACATCCCAAAAACCATCCCCCCATGCCGTCTGTGGAAAAAGTGTCTCCCACAAAACTGGTCCCTAATGCCAAAACGGTTGTGGGCCGCTGGTGAATGTGATATTAAGGAAGAGGTGCTATCTCTGCTCTGAAGCTGGAAGGGACCGTGCATCACTGTGATAAAAGCTCCCCTGTGGCAGTGACTATTTATTGCTGTGTCCCCTGCACCTAGAACAGTGCTTGGTGCTTCCAGAAATAAGCAGTAAGTAAATGAACGTTATTACTTGAATGAGTTCATCAGTTCCTCTTGCGAATGGTATTCAACTCAAAATAGGCAAGTCAGACAGCAAGAAGCTAAATTTCACTAGTGAATGATGATTCTCATGGAAGCATGAGGCTTTGAAACTGGGCAGGCGTGAAGAATGTGTGGTCCCTCCGATGCTCACATGGATGCTCTTTGCTAACCTGGAGCACAGCAAACAAAAACAGACCGGATGGAAGAGCTATAAAGATCTCAGAAAATAAAATTTCACATGAGCCAGTGTAATTCTGGAATTCCAAATGATCATAAGAAGAACACTTTTACTTGCATGAGTTAGAAATATAGCTATTTACCAATAGTGGTAATGGGCAGAGCATGGTTTTAAGTGGTGGAGTTGCAGATAGCTGTGGGCTCTGCCAGCAGGGCTACAGCTGCCAACCATAGAAGCACCTTTATGTGTGTACAGCCTGGAAAGAACAGTTGGTCAGGCAAAGGTTTTTTCAGCCACACCTGTTCACTCAGATAACAATCACCACAGATAGTGTTATCTCTAACATAAAGATAGATATGTATTTTATATATCTATGACTATTGCACAACTTGTAAACTTGGTGAAAGTTAGATTGGCTGATTTTGTTCTATTAAAAGAAGAATACAACCTACTATAGATACTGGGTAGAAACTGGCAAATCTAATTTATGTAGAAGGATCTTGAAGTTGAGATGATTCTTTGAGTCATTAGCATGGCTTCATTTATGAGTACAATACTAGTAGAACCTTGTTATGAAATGACTCATTAATTATATTGAGTCAGTTACATCATGGGTCAGATCACATCTTCTGAAGTACAACCACTACAGACAGTAAAGTCTGAAACAATGTGATTGGCCCATTAATCATTTACTCACTCAATAATTCATTCACTAGCTCATTCAACCAATGCATATCAAGTGCTTCCTAAACTGGAGGGATTATGGGCCACACAAAGATGAATAATTCATAGCCTTTGTCCATCATTATCCTAAGAAAACTAGTTTTATCTAGTGAAATTGGTACTCTAAAAGAATGCTTTTAGTTAATGGAGGCAGCGGGGAGGTGGGGGTGGGATGAATTAGGAGACTATCATTGACACATGTACACTGCCATGTGTGAAACAGTGAGTGGGAGGCTGCTGTATAGCACGGGGAGCTTGTCTCGGAGCTCTGTGATGACCTAGAGAGGTGGGATGGGAGGGGCTATATGTTTCGTTATGCCTGATTCATGTTGTACAGCAGAAACTAACACAGCGTTGAAAAAGCAATTATACTCCAATAAAAAATACGGATACCTCTTACAAAATATTTTCATCCTAGTTTCTTCAGAAAACATCTATGGCATGTTTTCTGTCTCAAAACAGTTTTTAGAACACCTATTGGATTTCAAACAAAAATAAAGTAAAAGGTCAGGAATTAGTGTCACTGTTACCATTTCGATAAAAACCTGATTATTCATCTTCATAATAACTATGAAGTTTAAAAACGTGTAGCTACAGGGTGAAAACTTTTAGAGCTGATCTGTCTCTCAACCCAGACTTAATCCAGGCTATTAACTATGATTAAAATTTAATATACTTAACTGTCATGATTTAGGATATGCCTATACCCTATATAGGATGCTTAAGTGGAGTGTGATTTTCCAGTTAAAGTCACAGATGAGGTAAAGTTTGCCTGCTGTGAGATTCTCTTCTTATTTAATTATATAAAAAAATTTGACTGAAGTGTAGTTCATTTACAATGCTGTGGTAGTTGCAGATGTATAGTAAAGTGATTCAATTATACATATATATATATATATATTTTTTTTTTCTAGATTCTCTTTCTTTTTTTGTGTTTTAGTCCCTAAGTCACGTCTGACTCTTTGTGACTCCATGACTGTAGCCTTCCAGGCTCCCCTGTCTGTGGGATTTTCCAGACAAGAATACTGGAGTAGGTTGCCTCCTTCTCCAGGGGATCTTCCTGACCCAGGGATTGAACCCACGTCTCCTGTATTAGCAGGTGGATTCTTTACCATTGAGCCATCTGGGAAGCTCTTTTCCCTTAAAGACTGTTACAAAATATTGAGTGTAGCTCCCTGTGCTATATAGCAGGTCCTTGTTGGTTATCTATTTTATATATATTAGTCTGTTTATGCTAATCCCAGACTTACAATTTATCCCTCTTTCTCTCTTTCCCCTTTGATGATCATAAGGTTGTGTTCCATGTCTGTGGGTATATTTCATGATTTGTATTTATGTGCAAATCAAAACTATACGAAGGTGTGACCTCACACTGGTCACAAGGGCCATTATCAAGAAGTCTACAAGGAATAAATGCTGAAAAGGGTGTGGAAAAAACAGAACCCTCCTACACTGTTGGTGGGAATATAAATTGGTACAGTTATTATGGAGACAGAATGGTGGTTCCTTAAAAAACTAAAAATAGAGCTACCATATCATCGTGCAATCCAACTCCTGGGCATATATCTGAAGAAAACAACAATAATTTGAAAAGTTACATGTACCGCCAGACATGAAAGCAAGCTAAATGTCTATCAACAGATGAATGTATAAAGATGTGGTATATATATTTATATATATATATATATATGTATATTCAGTGGAATATTACCCATAAAAGGGTGAAATACTGTCTTTTGCAGCAACATGGATGGATCTAGAGATTATGCTAAGTGAAGTAAGCCAAAGACAAATATCACATATCACTTATATGTGGAATATAAAAAAAGATACATAGAAATTATTTAAAACAAATAATTAAGGTGGGAATGTCAGTTATCCATTACTGCATAATGGAATCATCCTCAAACTCTGTGACGGAAAATAACGAACCATTGTACTTACTCACAGTTTTCTGGGTCAGCCGGTGACTCTTTTCTTCTGAGCCAGCTTTGTTCATCTCTTTTGGCAGCTGTCCTGGGGATGGATGCTCTAGGGCAGTTTCCCTGTCAGCTGGAAAGTTGGATAGTCTAGTCTTTCAGTGGGATGGCTTGCTTTTGTGTCAGAAGGTCTCTCTGGTAGACTGTGGTGGTGGAAAGTTTCCCATTAGCAAGAGAAGGCAAGGCCCTAAGAATAATTTTCAGTCTCTGCTCATATCATATTTGGGCTATCCTGGTGGCTCCGTGGTAAAGAATCCACCTGCTAATACAGGAGACATGGGTTCAATCCCTGGGTGGGGAAGAAGCCCTGGAGAAGGAAATGGCAAGCCACTCCAGTATTCTTGCCTGGGAAATACCTGGGACAGAGGAGCCTGGTGGGCTACAGGCCATGGGGTTGCAAAAGACTTGGACACGACTTAGCGACTAAACAACACAGCATGTTTGCTGGTGGCCTTTTGACCAAACCAAGTAAAAATAAAAACCAAAAACCCAAACCACACAAGATTCAAGGAGTGGAGTAAAGATTCTCCCTCTTGTTGGGAGGAACAGAAAAGTCATGTGGTACAGGGGTGTTCTTATAAAAATGTGAGAAAATCATATCTATTTATTTGTAACTTAACATAGAGGGTTCTACAGTAAAAATCTTCACTCTCCTCTGCCAGTAAATGTCAATGAATATATGTAAATGTTAAGTAATCTATAGACTGATTCATGTTCTTGAAGAAAAAGTAAGCAAATACTGATTTAGGAGCTGTTTTTTAAAAAAAATGGAATGTCCAATTATAATTAGAGGCTAAGAAACACACTTCATCAAGAAAAACACAATAAAACATTTAAAAATTATCAATAGTTTGAGTAGAATAACCAGGGCAAGTTGATTGGGATAAAGAAAAAGCTAAATTCTCGTAACACAACATTGCAAATCAATTATGTTTTAGTTTAAAAAAATGATGAAAAGGAAAAGTTAAACTCTCCGTTAGCCTTAAGGTTAAGCCTTTTCAGCCCCACTAACCAGGACACTCACCATCTTTTAGTCAGTGTAATGAGAACAGGTCTTTCTTGTTTTTTCTTTTCTCTGTGTGTTCTTTGTTCCACTCTCTATGGGCTATGCCTTCATCCACACTCATTATATTATGATGAGTCCCAATTTATATCTCCACATTTGATCCTCTTTTGTGTGACAAGACCTATTTAACTGATTGACTCCTTGATTATCTCTATAAGACTATCCCCGTAGGCAATGCAAACTTCTCATGTCCAAATATTCACTCATTGCCTTCTGCTAGAACCTCTTTCTCATATTGCCACCTCTGACCTAGTGAGTGGTAACGCCAAAAATTCATTCCATGTCTGAACTAGAGCCTGGAGAATTAGTACAGGCTCTTCCTCCCCTCCCATCATTGCTGCCTTCTTATCAATCACCAAGTCAGTGGTTTTCACTCCTTTAATACTTCTGGATTTCACCTTGTCCAGTTCCCCTGCATCCTGCATTCAGACTCCTCAGCTTCTCTCTCTGCTTCTATCCATCTAGAGCAATTGTCTTCAAACATAAACCTTATCATGTCATTCTAAAGCTTCCATTAAACAAATCCTCATGATTTACATGATATGAGCCACCACCTCATCCTGGCATATGAATATCTTTGTGATCTGACCCCTCTGCTCCATCCAAGGAAGGCTCTTTCTTGAATGAATCATGATATCTCTCACTTCTTCATCCAAACTGATCCCCTGTCCTTATTGTTCTTCCTAATCCCTTCCCTTCTCTACCCTGGTTAACTCTTACTCATTTTTAAGAATTCAAAAGCCATGTCACCTGGGAAGTATTCGTAAGTGAACACCGGGCTTGAGTGGGTACAAGTACCATCAATCATATCTCATAATTTTTAATTGGGGATTTACTGAGGTCATCTCTGTTGTTGATCTGTGTGATGTTAGCACTTAACCCAGTCCCTGACACACAGAAAGTTCTCAAAACTTGAATGATTGTTGAGACTGAACGTATTGCTTAAATAAATGAGTGAGCAGATAAAAGATGTGAGAGGAGTATAGTTATTACAGATAGGGTTGGCCACCTGTCCTGGCTACATCTCCATCAAATTCACATACATTGTGAAGTCATTTATGTAAGTCTCAGTGTTGGGAGGAATACACTTGGAGTTTAAGCCAAGATTCAGTTCAGGATAACAGTGGAATCAGGTTGAGAATGGAAACAGCCCTGCTTCTTAAAAATTTAGGGATCATTTATCAATTATTTCATAATTATTAAAGATGTGCCTCAATTCAATTGTGGGGATTAATTTTCTTTATTGTTTGCTGCAAACTGGTACTCTTTGCATTGTCTCTAAACTCTGATCATCTTTGACCCTTGATATCACTGAATATTTTCCTAGAGATTTCAAGCTAGTTTTAAAAGTTGCCTAATTGAAGCAAATTTGGCATGTAAATTTAGTGTAAGTAATTGTTTTTCAGACCCCAATTTAAATCATTTTGTGATATCTGCTGTTTTAGATCATTCAGATCAATGCTTCTAACATCTAACCATAGATAATAGAATTGAAGATGACTAGTCAATTGAAACTGATTCTCTGAATTTACAAGTAGTTGGGTGGTCAAGCAATTGATTTTCCTGGACTCTCATTTTGGAATATTCTGATTTGATGGAGAAACTGTTCTTTCAACAGATGGAGTTCTTTTGATTTGGATCTTTATGATATATCAAAAGTGGTGTCAAGAAGATATTTTATTATTGGTGTACATGTGTGTATGAAAGTGGTCTTATATTAATTTAAGAATACCTACTCAGTGAAAAAAAGAGCCAGACCATTAACTGTTTGCCCTACTGTCTTCCTTTGCCAGACACAATGGGCTCCTAGTCAACTTCCTTATTCTTCCCGGCATCCTATCCTTCATCTTGAACCACCAACTGCTTCATTTCCCCCTTTATTTTCAGGCAGTTATTTTTCCTTCTATTTAATAAGAAAGTGAAGCTATTAGACCAAACACTTTGGACCTACAGCCACGAAATTGCTAAGCTTGTCAGCAACTGTACCCTTTCTTGTCTTTCTTTTTTCCTCTCACAAATCAGGAGGAGTTTATCCTCTCTAAGACCTGACCTGGCATCTTTGTCTAGAACCCATCTTCCTACTTCCACATCAGCATTGAAACGTACTCAAGCCTGGCGCATCTTTCAGCCTCATAGTCCAGCCCACTCTTTGGACTCTCTCTCTCTTCTGCTCCAGAGCCAAATTTCTTGAAAGGATTGTGTATATTCATTGTCTCCATTTCCTTCCTTTTCACCCACTTCCTACAACTCATTTCCTTCTGGATTCTGACCCATTTTTCTACATAAACTTGTCAAGTTTACCAGTATCTTTGTCTCTAAATCCAATAGGGTTGTTGAAATCTTCTATTGTCTTGAACAGTCACCACTGCTAACCATTCCCGGTCGGCAGAACAATTAGACTAAGCACATGCTTGAAGTTCTTCCAAAAATCAAGGAAATAATGAAGAAATTTAGCCTCCATTTAGAAACCATTTTAATTTTGATATATGTATTGAATCATGCTTTATGAGTGGATAAATATATTACATATAATGATTTAATTTTAATATGCATATATAAATTCATATTTTTAATTTCCAATTGGAGAGAAAATACCATAATCTTTGAGTGTCTCTAAAAGCCCTGATCCAGCTCCCATGTCTTGGAACTCTCAATTACCTTTGGGACACCACCAATTCCCAGCTTCTCATGCACATCTCTGATTGCTGTCTCTTCCTCTGCAGGGACTTGAAATGCCAGTGTTCTCTGAGGTTCTATCCTAATCCCCCTTCTCTTACTCTGCCGACATTCTCTGGATGAGCATCCATATCTAAGCTTCAGGTTTTGTTTGTGATGATGCCTCCTATATCTACATCTGGGAGTTAGACCTCTTTCCTAAATTCTTTATCATAATATTTTACATATATATAATTCTATACTTAACCACCCAGTGGAAGCCACTGCTCAGATAGATATCTTGGAGATGATTTGAGCTCAGTGAGTCCTTGAATGACCTCAACTTACCTCTACAACTTTCTCCCCTCTTGGTGCTTGTTGTTTCAGTGAATGATGCTATAGTCCAGACTGGAAGCTCAGGATTCTGACCTAACTCCTCCTACTCCTTCATTGTCACAACCAATCAGCCATCAAGTCCGAGGACCCTGCTTCCTTCTACTCCTTGATTATGCCCATATCTCTCCCCAGACACTAACACAGTGTTCCAGGCCACCATCTTTTCTCTTCTAAATTACCACAATAATCATCTTCTTGGTTTTTCTCCAGCCTATTTTTTTTTTTTTCCAGTTTAGAACCGGGATGATTTTTTTAAGCAACGTGACCCTGATTCTCTCTGTGTAAAATCACTACATTTAAGATGACTTAGAAACCCTCCCATGGGTATCTCCAGACAATTCAACATTATTCAGTTCTTAAAAGAAATGATGTATCAAGCCATGAAAACACATGGAAAAACCACCTTATTCTTTTAGGACATTAGTAAGTGACTCAGAGGTTAAAGCGTCTGCCTCCAATGAGGGAGACCTGGGTTCAATCCCTGGGTTGGGAAGATCCCCTGGAGAAGGAAATGTCAACCCACTCCAGTACTCTTGCCTGGAGAATCCCATGGATGGAGGAGCCTGATAGGACTACAGTCCACAGGGTCGCAAAGAGTCGGACACGACTGAGCGACTTCACTTTCACTTTCAGTAAATGGCCGAAGTGACTTGGCACACAAGTGAAGTCAATATGGGAAGGCTGCATACTGGATGTTTCTAAACACATGACATTATAGAAAAGGTGAAACTATGGAGACAGTAAAAAGATCAGTGTTGGCCAAGGGTTAGGATTGAACAGGCGGAACACAGAGGACTTTTAGGGCAATGAAACTATAATGGTGGATACATGTCTTTAGACATTTGTTAAAATCCATAGAAGTATAATACCAAAAGTGAACCTGAATGTAAATTGTGGACTATGGGTGCTAATGTAGGTTCACGGATTGTAACGAATCTCCCCCTTTGGTGCAGGATGTTGACAGAGCGGGAGGCCTTGCACATATGAGGACAGGGGTATACAGGAACTCTGTGTTTGCTGCTTAATTTTGTTGTGAACTTAAACTGCTTAAAAAAACCACAACCCTCCATGGTCTGGCTTTTCTATACCTTTTCAAAATAATCTCTTCTTCATTCTGCCCTTGGAGTCTTTTCTGTTTAATACGGAACTTTGTTTCCTTGAACTAGCCATGTTCTTGTTCATTTCTGAGTCAGCAGATCTCTTCTAACTTTCCTTCTTGTGGTCTTCTTGTCATTCTCCATCATTTATCAGACTTTATCATTCTTGCATTTTCACTTGTCTGTTTTCTTTGCCAAACTCCAAGTTCTGAGTCCATTTTATTCACTGTAGTATCTCCAGGGTTGGGCATATAAAACACTAAATGAATGGGGAATATATGGCTGGAACAATTTTATCCCATTCTTACCCAGACCTACCCTGGTTTTGTTTTCAACTGTTCTTAGCTCTTTGTAAGAATGCACTCTAAAAAATAATAATCACAGGCCTAGGTTGCCAGATTTAATAAGGACAATGAAAGGTATAAGGCACTCAGATAAATTTGAATTTCAGGCAAATAATGGATAGTGTTTTAACATAAGTATGTCCCCTGATATGTAATATTTTTATAACGTTTAATTTAATATTTATATAACATTTGGGGACATTTGTATTAAAAATCTATTTGTTGTCTATAATTCAAATTTAACTGAGCTTCCTGTATTTTATCTGACAATTCTACTCAGGTCCCAAGAACTGTTTCCTGGTTACTGGAAACATTCATTTAAATGCAGATAATAGCTTTGGATAACTGCCTCCATGTTGAGTTCTCTTCAGTAAATTTCTGCGAAGAACTCACCTTTTCTCTTTTCATTTTTCAGTGCTTACAGAGGAGCATTTCTATCTCTCATAGAGAAAGTTTTTGCCATTTACTAGCAGGAAAGAGTTTTGCTTTTAAGCTGTGGCCTTGTATTTTGAAATGATATTATTATACATGTTATTCACATATCATCAGTTCAGTTCAATCACTCAGTCGTGTTCAACTCTTTGCGATCCCATGGACTGCAGCATGCCAGGTTTCTCTGTCCACCACCAACTCCCAGAGCTTGCTCAAACTCATGTCCATTGAGTCGGTGATGCCATCCAACTATCTCATCCTCTATCGTCCCCTTCTCCTCCTGCCTTCAATCTTTCCCAGCATCAGGGTCTTTTCCAAAGAGTCAGTTCTTCACATCAGATGGCCAAAGTATTGGAGCTTCAGCTTCAGCATCAATCCTTCCAATGAATATTCAGGACTGATTTCCTTTAGGATGGACTGGTTCGATCTCCTTGCAGTCCAAGGGACATTCAAGAGTCTTTTCCAACACCACAGCTCAAAAGCATCAATTCTTCGGCACTCAGCTTTCTTTAGAGTCCTTATAGTCCAACTCTCACAGCCATACATGACTACTGTAAAAACCATAGCTTTGACTGGATGGACCTTTGTTGGCAAAGTAATGTCTCTGGTTTTTAATATGCTGTTCATAATTCACATACCATAATTCACTCATTTAAAGAATACCATTTAGTATATTCACAGAGCTGTGCAACTGTCACCATAATCTAATTTTATTTTATATTTTTAAACAGAGTGCTTCTTATCTTTGGCTAAGTCCTACTGCATGCAGGATCTTAGTTCCCTGACCAGGGATAGAACCCATGCCCCATGTATTAGGAACACAGAGTCTGAACCACCAGGGAAATCCTTGCCATAATCTAATTTTAGAATATTTTCATCACTTCCCAAAAGAAACCTTGTACCTAATAGCAATCATTCCCTATTGGTCACCTATTCCCAGCCTCAGGCAATAGCTAATATGCTTTCTGTCCTTTCAGATTTGGAAATTTTATTTAAATGGGATCATGCCATACATGGTCTTTTGTGACTGACTTCTTTCCCTTAGGAAAATGCTTTCAAGTTTCATCCATGTTATAGCATGTATCATATTTCACTCCTTTGTATCACCAAATATTGTTCCATTGTGTGGGTATATCACAATTTATTTATCCTCCAATCAGTTGATGGGCATTTGGGTTATTTTTACTGTCTTTTGTAAGAATAACATCCTAAAATTGACTTCTGTCAATTTTTTGTTTATTGTCTATAGTCAAGTTTTAGGGAAAAAGCATAGGAAGTATTTTGCTTGTCTTAGTATTCTACTCTGCTTTTGAAATTTCGGTAGATTTCTTGGTCTATTTTGTTTTTCATTGAATCTTTTACATGGAAATTGTTTAATTCAAGAGGTATACTAGATGTTGTGATAAGCAACTGCAAGTTCTGTCATGCTGTTCTGAGATTTTTCAGCAATTAAACTTGAGAATTTGTTGTGCAACAGGTCTGTCCAGTGTGATATTTTCCATGACTACAGAGAATATTATAGACTATGGCATCTGGAATTGATCATGGGCTTTGATGGGCACACTGCCGCTCTGGTGGCTCAGACGGTAAAGCGTCTGCCTGCAATGCTGGAGACCCCAGTTCGATTCCTGGGTCTGGAAAACCCCCTGGAGAAGGAAATGGCAATCCACTCCAGCACTCTTGCCTGGAAAATCCCATGGACAGAGGAGCCTGATAGGCTACAGTCCATGGGGTTGCAAAGGGTCGGACATGACTGAGCGACTTCACTTTGATGGGCACAGATATGTGAAACTGTGGCGTGAGGCTGGAGTTTTTATGTTATGTATTTTTTTTATAAAATATATTTTCTCATGTGACCTGTGGATGACTATACCCAGGATGGTAAATCAAAATATAAAACCAAAACATATTGAGACAATAAGAATGCTTGAGTCTTCATAGACACAGAAACATTAAAGACAAATAATTTCTTGGTGAAGGTGAGTACCTAAGAGTCAATGATCATCATTGTGCTCTACAAGAATATTAATTCTGCCATGGGGAAGCCTTATGGCTTTGCTTACATTAGCTCAAAATGATGGAAAACTAGTAAAATTGTTATTTTTTTCTTGGCCATGCCATGTGGCATGCAGGATATTAGCTCTCCACTCACAGATTGAACTCATGTCCCCTGGAGTGGAAGCAGAGTCGTAACAGCTGGACCATTGGGGAAGTCACAGAGGTTTGTAAAATTAAATACAAAACCTCCTGTGCTTATGACATTAGTGTATGGCTTCCTTTCTTTTTTACTTCCTCTTTCCCTCCCTCCCTTCCTTCCTTTCTTTCCTCTTTCTTAATGATTTCCCCAAAATCACTTGGGTAGAATGAATATTTGGAAATTGCTAAAGGAACCATGATACTTTGCACGCTTTTACATAAATATTGATGAATACAAAGTAGTGATTTTCAAACTACTTAACACACAACTTCCAATAGATTAAGGCACCATTCAAGCTTTATAAAGAGTTGACACTCTAGCAGCCTTTTTTTCCCCCCGCATTTCATCATTTTTAAACAATGATCAAGGTATGCACTTTTAAAAATTAAAGTGAAAACATATTTATCATATTTTGAGATTTGCTCACCTCCCTTGAAATAATTATATGTATTTCTTAGATCATCACAAAGCACTTCTTTTTACACATATACCTTGTTCATACCTGTCTTTTCAAATATTCTTAAAGCTGGTGCTCAGAGACTACACATCCAAGAAGCATAATAGATCACTATGGTCCACTGAACTGAACACTTGCTCTTTGACTTTCAGTTAGAACTCACTATAGTCATTCTTTGGAATTCTATATGTTAACATTTTAATGAATTGAAGATTCCATCTTTCATGTACCACTAAGAAAGAAGAAAAAGGTTAATTCATTGAAATACATTGTAAGGTATATCCTGATTTCAGAGATATAACAATGAGGGAAAATATTCATTGTAGAATTAAAGACAAGTAGTACTACTGGCTTCCCAGGTGGCTCAGTGGTAAAGAATCTACCTGCCAATGCAGAAGACGCAAGGGATGTGGGTTTGATACCTGGGTCAGGAAGATCCCCTGGAGAAAGAAATGGCAACCCACTCCAGTATTCCTGTCTGAGAAATCCCATGGACAGAGGAGCCTGCTGGACTAGTCCATGGGGTCGCAAAGAGTTGGACGTGACTGAGCACACACAGTAGTACTACTGGAAGCATACAAATATACTCAGAAGCACACTAAAATATAACTGGTAGTGGTCAATTTCATTTAGTTGGAAATTAATTGATTACTAACATATGTTTAGTTCTGGGCTCAATAACTGGGCTGCACCATTTACTGTCTAGAGTTTCTGTTTGGTAGCTGTCTTCTAGATGTACCACATTATACCGGCTGAAATAGGTGGAGTAGGTAGCTGCCCATGAAGTGTGGGTTAAAGTTTCCTGGAAAAGTCTTTATCCTTACTTATCCTCATTTTCTTGCTGCTGCCAGGAAACCTCCTGTAAGCATTTTCTTCCATTGGCCTTATGTCCTTTCAACATGTGGCTATTTCTGAAAGGATGCACTGACTATTTTAATCATTAACTCTCCAGTATGGAATCATTTGATCATTGATTACATTTTCCCAATGGGATGGCACACCATCATAACTTATGAGGAATCCAAGCTTCAGAGAGTTCATGTAACTTGCCAGGACTGCACAGCATAGAGTGGGTTTAACTGGGTTTTCATCTCTGTGCTATTTATTGAGTCTGACTGCCTTTCAAGAACGCCTCAAATATACACAAATTAAGTCTCCAATCCGGCTGATATTTTGAAAAGTAAGAGGATGAAAAGATAATGGGGAGGTGAGGTAGTGCCTGAGAGGATCAGTCTGGAGCGTGGATGGAGTGGGGGGTGTTATTTGGGCAATGAGAAGACAAAGTTTTCTGAAAGGGAAAGTAGAAAGATGCCAGAAATACACCTGTCAGTTCACAACTCTCGCCCTGTGCTTTTACCAGAAATTACTGATTCCTAGAACTGAGCTTGTTGACCTCGTATATTTGTTAGATTTACTTCAATATTTTACTGAGATTCCTCAGAAGACTTTAGGACTCACTTAGGAACCCTGGCAATTTTTTTTTTTTTTTTGTCTTGAACTTAGAGCTGAAATTACTGCATGTTAATCCAATAATGAATGGAAATTTTTTCTGACCAGTATTTGACTTTGGAGGTTCCTTTTATTCAATTTTTATGGTTAGAATGGGAAAACAACTGGGAAATTCTAGTTTGCAAGCATTCGAACACGCCCATATCTGCATGGCTGAATCTTAACAGTGGTCATAAAGCCCATGGAGAGATAAGAAATACTAATATTATTTTTTCTGGATATCATAGATAATATTTGTTGTCTCTTTGTCCCTCAATAACATTGAAGAGTAAGCTTTAGCTTTTTATAGGAACACAGGACGACATACTGCACTTTTGCAGTAAATCCTTGATATGCATAAATGATACTATTGCAAACCCTCAGGCTTAATCTTCAGATTAAATTAACCAGAGTTCCTGGTTAGAAGACATAAGTGGAAAATAAAAGAGCTGGGTTGAAATGTATTCATTCATTTCACAAATATTTACAGAGCTCCTACTGTGTATCACTGTATATATACTTTTCAAGGCTATGGATATATAACAGTGCACTAACCAGACATATCTTCTGTCTTTATTCTAGAAGAATAGTCAAGTGGGATAAGAACAGTTAAGCCCTTGTGGTTTATTGCAGATACAGTAGTCTTTATATATGCTCTTCCCTTTGCTATGAAAACTTCTCATGAAGAGTTTTACTAACTCCTACTTATAATTTATGACTCCATTTAGATAGCCCTTCCTCTAGAAGCTTCCTCTGAGCCCTTAAGTTCAACTTATCTGCCCTTCTCATGTACCCTCATGAAACCTTGCATTATTTTTAGCTCTTAAGTTATACTATTTCATTTGTATGTATTCTCCACCAGATGATAAACTTGGATTATATTAAGAACTAGGAATTTTCATTGTAACTCCAGCAACTTGCATGGTGTTTGGCACAAGATGGGAACACAGATTTTCTCAGTGAATAATCGATTTAATGAAATGTCTCACTCTAGCACATCAGTCACTTATAGAGTAGAATTCAAAATCATCTTTCCTTGGATTATTAGATGATTATTTTGGAAGAATCCACCAAGGATGTGAGATCCATTTACCAAGAGCCGAATGCTTTGAGTTCCTAGTCAATGTTTCTATGCAGTAAGATTGTTGATAAGATTTTAAAAGGTTCTTACAGTCTGAGTGTGTGTGTGTGTGTGTGTGTATGCATGTGTTTGTGTATGTGTTGATGTTAACTCTGATTTTTCACATCTTTCTACGTGAAACTCTAAAGTATATTTCATATCTCAATACTGAAAATATATAATATAAGAGCTTCAAGGAATAATATGGCATAAAGTTAGTTAATAATCAGTGATAGCAACATCATTTTAGTTCAGTTGCTCAGCAGTGTCCAACTCTTTGCAACCCCATGGATGGCAGCATGTCAGGCTTCCCTGTCCATCACCAACCCCTGGAGCTTACTCAAACTCATTGTCCATCTGTTGGTGATGCCATCCAACCATATCATCCTCTGTCATTCCCTTTTCCTCTTGTGTTCAATCTTTCCCAGCATCAGGGTCTTTTCCAATGAGTCAGTTCTTCGCATCAGGTGGCCAAACTAATGGAGTTTCAGTTTCAGCATCAGTCCTTCCAATGAATATTCAGGACTGATTTTCTTTGGATTGACTGGTTTGATCTCCTTGCAGTCCAAGGGATTCTCAAGAGTCTTCTCCAGCACCACCGTTCAAAAGCATCAATTCTTCGGCGCTCAGCTTTCTTTATAGTCCAACTCTCACATCCATACATGGATACTAGAAAAGCCATAGCTTTGACTAGACAGACCTGTGTCGGCAAAGTAATGTCTCTGCTTTTTAATATGTTGTCTAGGTTGGTCATAGCTTTTCTTTCAAGGAGAAAACATCTTTTAATTTCATGACTGCAGTCACCATCTGCAGTGATTTTGAAACCCCCAAAAATAAATCTGTCACTGTTCCCGTTATTTCTCCATCTATTTGCCATGAAGTGATGGGACCGGATGCTATGATCTTAATTTTCTGAATGTTGAGCTATAAGCCAACTTTTTCACTCTCCTCTTTCACTTCCATCAAGAGACTCTTTAGTTCTTCTTCAATTTCTGCCATAAGGGTGGTGTCATCTGCATATCTGAGGTTCTTGATATTTCTCCCAGCAATCTTGATTCCAGCTTGGGCTTCATCCAGCCTGCATTTCACATGATGTACTCTGCATATAAGTTAAATAAGTAGGTTGACAATATACAACCTTGATGTACTCCGTTCCCAGTTTGGAACCAGTCTGTTGTTCCCTGTCCCATTCTAACTGTTGCTTCTTGACCTTCATACAGATTTCTCAGGAGGCAGGTAAGGTGGTCTGGTATTCCCATCTCTTTCAGAATTTTCCATATTTTGTTGTGATCCACACAGTTAAAGACTTTGGCATAGCCAAGAAAGCAGAAGAAGATGTTTTTCTGGAATGCTCTTCCTTTCTCAATGATTCAACAGATGTTGGCAATTTGATCTCTGGTTCCTCTGCCTTTTCTAATCCAGCTTAAACATCTGGAAGTTCACGGTTCAGGTATGTTGAAGCCTGGCTGGGAGAATTTTGAGCATTACTATGCTAGTGTGTGAGGTAAGTGCAATTGTGCAGTAGTTTGAGCATTCTTTGGCTTTGCCATTCTTTGGGATTGGAATTAATACTGACCTTTTTCAGTCCTGTGGCCACCGCTGAGTTTTCCAAATTTGCTGACATTTAGAATGCAGCACTTTCACAGCATCATCTTTTAGGATTTGGAATAGCTCAACTGGAATTCCATCACCTCCACTAGCTTTGTTCGTAGTGATGGCCCATTTGACTTCACATTCCAGGATGTCTGGCTCTAGGTGGATGATCACACCATGGTGGTTATCTGGGTCATGAAGATCTTTTTTGCATAGTTCTTCTGTGTATTCTTGCCACCTCTTCTTAATATCTTTTGCTTCTGTTAGATCCATACCATTTCTGCCCTTTATTGTGCCCATCTTTGCATGGGATGTTCTCTTGGTATCTCTAATTTTTTGAAGAGATCTCTAGTCTTTCCCATTCTATTGGTTTCCTCTATTTCTTTGGATTGATCACTGAGGAAGGCTTTCTTATCTCTCCTTGCTATTCTTTGAAACTCTGCATTCAAATGGGTATAACTTTCCTTTCTCCTTTGCCTTTTGCTTCTCTTCTTTTCTCAGCTATTTGTAAGGCCTCCTCAAACAACCATTTTGCCTTTTGCATTTCTTTTTCTTTGGGATGGTCTTGATCAGTGCCTCTTGTACAATGTCATGAACCTCCGTCCATAGTTCTTCAGCTGCTCTATCAGATCTAATCCCTTGAATCTATTTGTCACTTCCACTGTATTATTGTAAGGGATTTGATGTAGGTCATACCTGAATGGTCTAGTGGTTTTCCCTACTTTCTTCAATTTAAGTCTGAATTTGGCAATAAGGATTTCATGGTCTGAGCCACAGTCAGCTCCTGATCTTGTTTTTGCTGACTGAATATAGCTTCTCCATCTTTGGCTTCAAAGAATATAATCAATCTGATTTCGGTGTTGACCATCTGGTGATGTCCATGTGTAGAGTCTTCTCTTGTGTTGTTGGAAGAGGGTGTTTGCTATGACTAGTGCATTCTCTTGGCAAAACTCTGTTAGCCTTTAACTTGCTTCACTTTTTACTCCAAGGTCAAATTTGCTTGTTACTCCAGATATCTCTTGACTTCTTACTTTTGCATTCCACTCCCCTTTAATGAAAAAGCTATCTTTTTTGGGTGTTAGTTCTAGAAGGTCTTGTAGGTCTTCATAAAATCAACAACTTCTGCTTCTTTGGCATTATTGTTTGGGGCAGAGACTTGGATTACTCTGATATTGAATAGTTTGCCTTGGAAATGAACAGAACAATCATTCTGTTGTTTTTGATATTGCATCCAAGTACTGCATTTCACACTCTTTTGTTGACTATGATGGCTACCCCATTTCTCCTAAAGGGATTCTTGCCCACAGTAGTAGATATAATGGTCATCTGAGTTAAATTCACCCATTCCAGTCCATCTTAGTTCACTGATTCCTAAGATGCCGATGTTCACTCTTGCCATCTCCTGTTTGACCACTTCCAATTTGCCTTGATTCATGGACCTAACATTCCAGGTTCCTATGCAATATTGCTCTTTACAGTATCAGACTTCACTTCCATTACCAGTCACATCTACAACTGGGTGTTGTTTTTGCTTTGGCTCTGTCTCTTCATTGTTTCTGGAGTTATTTCTACCCTGATCTCCACTAGCATATTGGGCACCTACCGACCTGGAGAGTTCATCTTTCAGTGTGCTGTATTTTTGCCTTTTCATACTGTTCATGGGGTTCTCAAGGCAAGAATACTGAGGTGGTCTGCCATTCTGTTCTCCAGTGGACCACATTTTGTCAGAACTCTCTACCATGACCTATTTATCATGGGTGATCCTACAGGGCATGGCTCATATTTTCATTGAGTTAGACAAGTCTGTGGTCCATGTGATCAGTTTGGTTAGTTTTTTGTGATTGTGGTTTTCATTCTGTTGGCCCTCTGATGGATAATGATAAGAAGCTTATGGAAGCTTCCTGATGGAAAAGACTGACTGAGGGGGAAACTGGGTCTTATTCTGACGGATGGGGCCATGCTCAGTATAGTTTAGTTCAGTAGCTCAGTCCTGTCTGACTCTTTGTGACCCCACGGCTGCAGCACGCTAGGCCTCCCTGTCCATCACCAACTCCTGGAGTTTACTCAAACTCATGTTCATTGGGTCGATGATGCCATCCAACCATTTCATCCTCTGTCATCTCCTTCTCCTCTCACCTTCAATCTTTCCCAGCATCAGGGTCTTCTCAAATGAGTCAGTTCTTCACATCAGGTGGCCAAAGTATTGGAGTTTCAGCTTCAGCATCAGTCCTTCCAATGAACACCCAGGACTGATCTCCTTTAGGATGGACTGCTTGAATCTCCTTGTAGTCCAAGGGACTCTTAAGAGTCTTCTCCAACACCACAGTTCAAAAGCATCAATTCTTTGGTGCTCAGTTTTCTTTATAGTCCAGCTCTCACATCCATACAAGGCTACTGGAAAAACCATAGCTTTGACTAGATGGACCTTCATTGGCAAAGTAATGTATCTGCTTTTAAATATGCTGTCTAGGTTGGTCATAACTTTTCTCCCAAGGAGCAAGTGTAGTTTAATTTCATGCTCAGTAAATCTTTGATCCAATTTTCTGTTGATGGGCGGGGCTGTATTCCCTCCCTGTTGTTTAATCTGAGGCAAAACTATGGTGGAGGTAATGAAGATAAGCTTCTTCAAAATGTCCCGTGCATGCACTGCTGCACTGAGTGCCTGACCCTGAAGCAGGCCACCACTGACCCACGTCTCTGATGGAGACTCCTGGTCACCTTTGGCAAGTCTGGGTCAGTTACTTTTGGGGTCACTGCTCCTTTCTCCTGAGTCCTGGTGTATATAAGGTTTTGTTTGTGCCCTCCAAGAGTCTGTTTCCCCAGTCCTATGTAAGTTCTAGCAACTCTATGGTGGGGTTAATGGTGACCTCCTCCAAGACTTCCCTGGTGGCTCAGATGGTAAAGCATCTGTCTACAGTGCAGGAGACCTGGGTTCGATCCCTGGGTCAGGAAGATCCCCTGGAGAAGGAAATGGCAATTCACTCCAGTACTCTTGCCTGGAAAACCCCATGGACAGAGGAGCCTGGTAGGCTATAGTCCATGGGTTTGCAAAGAGTTGGACACGACTGAGCGACTTTCATTTCCTTTCCTTTCCTCCAAGACGGCTTATGCCATACCCAGGTCTGCTGTGTGTATCATAGCAACATACACTTATCATATGCCAGGCAATGTTATAAGCACTTTGAAGTGTTAGTTGCTCAGTCATGTCCGACTCTATGCAACCCCATGGACTGTATAGCCTGTGAAGATCCTCTGTTCATGGGATTTCCCAGACAATGGAGTGGGTAGCCATTCCCTTCTCCAGGGGATCTTTCCAACCCAGGGATCGAACCCAGGTCTCCCACATTTCAGGCAGATTCTTTACTGTCTTAGCCACCACATACTTAATTTATATATCCACATCCCTGTGAAGAAACTGAGCCCATGGAGGTTACATAACTTGACTACTTAGTGACTGAACAGTTGACGAGGATGTAAACTCCTAAGTCTGGCTCTAGAGTTCACACTCTATGTTGGACTCCTTCAATTTGAAAATAAAAAATCTATGGATCTGATAAAAAACTCAAACAGAACATAATAAAACAATAAAGCAGCTAAAGGAGTACCACTTGAATTGGACCAAGCAATTCTTTTGATGTGTTAAAATTTGATATATTAAAAACTACCACCGACATCTATTTTTTTTTTTTTTTTGTCAAGGGAATTAATTGCTTATAAGACAGATGGAAGAGTTCAGTTGAGGGGGAAAGTGCTAAAGTATGTAGCCTGTGTGAGAGAAAGGGCAAGCTTGGTATACAGTGATATGCCAAAAATACTTGCAAAAATATGTCAGAAAGATAGTAGGCAGGTGACTAGCATCCCAAAGTCCACATGACTGGGGCCAAGATGGGGAATAAAGAGAAGGCAATGAACAGGGAGATGACAGGTGAACAAAAACCTTTTATCTTTTAAAAGATGTCTTGTGCAATGAAATAGAAGCGATGACTCACAGTGCTGTAATTAGATAGGTAGAAGGTTGTAAATCACAGATTATTGGTAGAGTAAAACATTTAAGTGACTTAACCAATTAATATCCAATAGTATTCTTGAGAACAATAATTTTTGTTGATGACCAGCCATTTGATGAACACTCTATAGCACCGAAGTTGATTTATAGATAACTTGTGTATGTTGAAGGTTTTTTTTCTATATTCCAGGGCTAGATCAGCTAGTGGGAAAAATGAAGGGATATTTGTAAATGCCTCTGGAGGACCTTAGAAACAAATATGCATGATGAACGAAAACCTGACACAGGCAATATGGTTTTTAACGTAAGGATGAAATATGTTATTGAGAAGTTCTAAAACAAACGTTTCTTCTGCCAAAGTTTGATATATGCTTTTATAAAGAACTTCATGTTTGGCAAAACCACCTCTAAAACAACAAAGGTTAACAGAAAGATAGAATTGGAGGAGGTCATTCCAAACCTGTATATGTTTATAACTAGTATGATATGAAAAATAACAGTCCTAATTACTAACACTAATTCAGTTAAAAGGACAATTCAATACTCTTTAAAAATAATACTACATTAAATTTTAAATTTCACCTCTGGGAGGGAAAAGGTAAAGGTAGCTGGATAGAAGTGAATGTAAGAGAGGGTTAAAGCATCTGAATTATGGAAATAAGGGAAGAGAGATATGTTGCAGGTCGAGGAATAACTTCAGACTTGGTACAAAATGCATAAAAGGAGGAAAATCTCCCACCAAGGACTTCAAGATAGTGCTTGTTTCACTGGGGATAGTACCAGGTCTGTGCACCCTGCTGCAGTGAGCTGTGTTATTGTATTGTATTCAGATGCTTTTACTTGATGACACAAAATGTTCACGGGCTGGGGAGATTCATGTATAAGCCAAGGCGACTTCTGTGTAGAAGTTGCAACATTGTAGAGAATCAATTAATTGTAACTTCATTTCTATCATCTATCAATCAATCATTCATCCATCCATTCATCTACCTACACACACACCAATCCACACAGCCAGCTATCCAGCTGTTCATCCAGCCATCTGTCTGTCTACCTCTGTATCTACTTACCGAGTAAGGATGAGGGGTTGAGGATATTCTTGGAATGTTTTTCTCTCAGTACTTGGAAAACTGAATCCCCCTCCTCTCACTGCATCCTAGAAAACTTCCATTTGGGTATTTGACTGCTTGAATCTATTCCTAATGTCTGACTCTGCCTCTATTGTTGAATTTGAAGTTTAGAAATCAGGTCAACATTTTGTATTCTAAAGTATTTGAACTGGATTTTTTTTTTTTAATTAAAAAATCAAAGCATCTCCAAATACTCCTGCTTACAATAAAATTAGTGTCTAAAATTAAAAAAAAACATTATTAATACAGAAAACCTGAAATATACATTTATCCTATGAAATTAAAGTAAACACAGCCAATCTCCTTTGTATTGAACTAAATTGCTGTTAATGCTTTTTCAGTTCCATTTCTGTACCGAATGACTGGGTTATATGAATTTTTATTGCATGCTGCTTCCTTTGCATTGGGAAAAATCATTTTGAGTGAAGAATTACTTCTCTCAATATAGGTTAATTATTTCTGAGGAGTTGGCAGATGAAAAAAAATGACAGGAATATTATCACTTGTGTTTAGCTTTTTGTGTATTTAACATGTGTAGCTGAAATAATTAAAATGAAAAGAATGCTCTTTTATCTAATAAATTAATGGAACAGGCATCCAGAAGTTGTACTGAAAAAGTTCAACTGAAGCTGCTTAAATCTTCTTCCATAAATCAACTGAGTTGGTTCAGTAATCTCATATCCAATAAGGTAATAATGTCTTCCTTTGCCTCGCTTTTATCTTTTGCATTCAAGTTACACGCACACCCTTGTTTGATATACAACTTTACTTTTAAGTTTATATGAAAAATGCAACATAATTTTATTCTAAATATGAACTTGACAATATGGATTCAAATTTGATTCACTGATGTGCAACCTTGCGTGTGATATCTGAAACCAGAAATTGTCAAATGGTATATCAAAAAGGTAAATTAGCATTTGCTCAGCACAACCTGACATGACAGATGGGTAGGAGGAGGGCTGTTATCCCTGAGAAGAAACTAAATATATTATAATTTGGATGTATACACAAACTGGATAGAGCTTTTCAGAAAAGAATTTTCTAGGCAAAATCTACTTTCCACACTCAAAATAATTAGCTAAGCACCCTTCATCACTTGCTTCTTTCTTTGCTTCTATGAATCGCTTTGCAAAGCATCCATGCATGAAAATTACTTCATAGAATTTGTGTTTGTTAAGCACATACTAATTTCAAGACACTGCACTGGGCTCTGTAGAATACATTGGTAGAACATTTCCATGATAATAATACTATTAGTAGTAGTAATACTAAAAATAATCATATTGATAATGCTCATAGTTGTTGAGGGCTTATGTGCCAGGAAGCTTTGTAAGAGCTTTTCATATATTCTGACTTTCACATACAGATACACTGGCAAATACAGTGATATACACAGAAACATACAGATACACACACCACCCAGTCAAGTAAAAATAAATGATGACTGAGTGATGTGGGTAATTGTTTTTACAGAACACGCGTGCTTAGCTGTGTCAGACTCTTTGTGACCCCTATGGACTGTAGATTGCCTCCAGAGTAACACCAAAAGAGTCATATGAAGAAGGGGAGGCTGAGCTTGGACCTGAAATGAGTCAGAGTTGAGTAGACAGCATGGGGAGGAAAAGGCTCTTGGGGGCAAGGCTTTGGGGAAAGCTCTGTGAGTGAAAACTCAGAGATAGAAAACTGCAGTCTGGATACAGGAACAGAATTTGCATTAGGAAGGAAGTAATTAGTGGTAGAGAAGGAGGGGTTAATGTCTTGAGTGTGAACCTGAGGGGCTCAGATTTGATACTAGGTAAGTCATGGGGATCCATTAGGGTTTTTGGTTAAGGGGGGGTGATTTGAAAGGGATAATTTCAAAAGAGTTTCAGGTGAAACTAACGAGACAGCGTTGTTTAGGAATAGACATAAAGCAGTAATGACAGGAGAAGAATTTCTTTTGCTGTCAGAGGTGAGGAAAGAGGAGTGAATGATGGCTGTGATCTTTGTGGTCTAGATGTTGGTCAGAAAGAAGACCTGGTTACAAAGGCAGGTGATGATTCAGGCTGCAGGGATGTTAGATGGAGGCAGCCGTGAGATGTCTATGAACAGAGCATTATAGAACATGATGAGAAGTTTATGGGAGAAGTTCTGTTTGAAGGATCACCAGCCTAGGGCTGAGAGCTACATGGGAGAGATGGACAAATCCTGTTCTCAAGAAACAGAGAGTGAAAAGCGCAGAAGGCTGAGGAGAAAACCTGACCAATGGTGGAGGCAGAAGCAGAACTAGAGAATGGGATAAGGAATGCTCACAGAGTCAGGGTTGAAACAAAGACAGCAGACAAGCTATGGGAAGGCAGCGAGGAGAGGAAAGAAGATCCTTCCTCTCAAGAAGGAAGGCATATTCAATCATACCTGATGTTGCTTCAGATGCACAGAGAAAAGGGGCTGAGTAAAGATGAGAGAACTGTAATAACAAAGTCATTTTGACATCTGAGAATATAACTTTAGCAAACTGGGAGACTAAGACCTAATTTTAGGACATCTATATCTGTGTATATATTTTTAAATTTTTATTTTATATTGGAGCTTAGTTGACTAACAATGTTGTGTTAGTTTCAGGTGTACAGTAAAGTGATTCAGTTACACATGTGCATGCATCGAAGTTCCTTCAGCTGTGTCTGACTCTTTGCGACCCTATGGAGCCTGCCAGGCTCCTCTGTCCATGGGACTCTCCAGACAAGAATACTGGAGTGAGTTGCCAATGCTCTCCTCCAGGGGATCTTCCTGACCCAGGGATCAAACCCAGGTCTCCTGCATTGGAAGGCGGAATCTTTACCACTGAGCCACCAGGCAAGCCCTCTAAGTAGGCTAGGGACCTGGAAAAAAAGATGTATGTCTTCAGGCTATCAACAGTGATATAAGCAGAAGATAAAGGAGCAGGACAGGGCACTCTTGGGGGTTCTTTATATTATCAAATTAGAGGAACAAAATACTGTGAGAGGTTGAGGTTATTTAATAATCTGCTACCTAAGGGAGCCAGGAGGCTGGTGTCAAACCACATATTCAGCTTTTGAGGAAAGCCTTCCAGTTCCAGAAGCTTTTAGTTTTTGTGTTTATGTTCTTGAAACTCTTAATAGGAAATATGGCTTGTTTATGACTCTAGGATGTTAACAAATTTAAAAGCACAAAGGTTTTTTATATACACTAATAATTATATTCAAAGGGATTAAAATTAATTAAATTAAATTTTGATTAAAAGTACCAGCATTGCCCAGGAAAAAAATAAATAAATAAAGAGTGCTCTTAGGAGACAGAGGTTTCATTTCTATGATATTGGTGATGAAGTTACAGGCCTAATACAGTACTCCCTGGATTAGCATTAAAGAATCTGCCTGCTAATGCAGGAGTCATGGGTTTAAACCCACAGGAAGGGTCGGGAATATCTCCTGGAGAAGGAAATGGCAACCCACTCCAGTATTCTTGCCTGGAAAATCCCATGGAGAGAAGAGCCTACAGGGCTACAGTCCATAGGGTCGCAAAGAGTCGGACATGACTTAGTGACTGAAAAAATTCTCTATGGCATTAGAGAGTAGCCGAATGTGGTTATTTACTTTTAAATTCAGTAATTTGATTTATATTCAAACACTTACAGTTACAAGTTCAGTTCCTCAGTCATACTAGCCAAATTCTAAGCTTTTAGTAGACAGTGCAGAGAAAGAACATTCCTATCACCACAGTAAGTTCTATTAGACAAGAGTGGTATAAGATACAAAGCCATCTAAAGCTAGCCTGGTATCATAACCAGATGTGGAGAGCCATATATAGATAATATTTCATTTTAGAGGATACAACAATATTTCAAGACTGTGTTTGCATTTAGTAAATCTTGTTGCAGTGGGACTTCTTTGCTACACAATCTTGGGTTAAATTTTCTTCTATAGTATAAGTAGCTTTTGCAAATAACTACAAGCTGTTTTCCAAATAACTGTGAATGGAAGTGAGGGTTAAAAGAAACAGCAAAAAGAGATGTTAGGAGAAGCTTAGAGTATGAATTTCTTGTGACGGGACAGGTATTACCATGTCTGTGTTTATTCCTCCATCTGACTTCTTTCTGTCCCATACATAGTTCCTTCCAATTCCTAATAGTACTAAGACACTCTTGAGAGTTCCTTGGATAGCAGGAGATCAAGTTGGTCAATTCTAAAGGAAATCAACCCTGAATATTCATAGGAAGGACTGATACTGAAGATGAAGCTCCAGTACTTTGGCCACCTGATATGAAAAGCTGATTCACTGGAAAAGACCCTGATGCTGAGAAAGATTGAAGGCAGGAAGCGAAGGGGGCAATGGAAGACGAGATGGTTGGATGGCATCATTGACTCAATGGGCATGAGTTTGAGCAAACTCTAGGAGATAGTGAAGGACAGGGAAGCCTGGCTTGCTGCAGTTCATGGAGTCCCAAAGAGTTGGACATGACTGAGTGAATGAACACCAACCAATTCTGAATACTCTGTAAAATGGGTTGCAGCTGAATCTGCCTGTAGGAACCCTGGGCTTGGTCCAGCACATTTTACAGAATAGCTCAGCGGTATAATGGAATTAGGGAGGGGGAGGAGTTAAACACAGGGCAGGAAGAAGTGGGGATTACAGACGTAAGAACAGACTTTCTTTACTTTTTTTTTTTTTTTGCAATATTTTATATCCATTCCAGTAATCTTGCCTGGAAAATCCCATGGACAGAGGAGCCTGGTGGGCTACAGTCCCTTGGGTGGCAAAGACTTGGACACAACTCCATGACCAAACAACAAAACAAATATGTTAAAATAATAAGCAAAAATTAACAAAATAAAAAGAAATGTGTATATATGAAAAATAATCCAGTGTATACAGTTAGAAATTAATATACAAACCAAACTTTGCTTGAATTATGGAATTGCATTTTTATAATTTTTTCTCAGCTATTCTTTAATCTTATTTTGATAGTGCTTCTACTAAAATAATTGTAATGAAATTTTATCTAGTTATTTGTTTATTTTACCACCCATTTTGAAGTAGAGCTTTTTCTGTTGGGTAGAAAAGGGTGAAGGAGCTCACAGCGGAAGGGGAAAATGAGAAGTGAAAGTGTTAGTCACTCAGTCATGTCTGACTCTTTGCGACCCCATGGACTGAAGCCCACCAGGCTCCTCTGTCCATGAAACTCACCAGGCAAGAAAACTGGAGTGGGTAGCCATTCCCTTCTCCAGGGGATCTTCCTAATCCAGGGACTGAACCTGGGTCTGCTGCTTTGCAGGCAGATTCTTTACTGTCTGAGCCACCAGGGAAGCCTGAGTGGAAGGGAATTGTGACACGAAATCATGAACAGCACATGTAAATTTTGCACTCCATGGTGGCTTGAGACTGCAGGGGATGATCCTAGGGACAAAGGCACTTAGTAAGTTACAAATCACAGCATAAATAGCATTTACTCAAGAGAAGGCTATACGGTTTCAGGGATGAGGTGTGGACATTTCATTAAGTCATTGCATCTGTTTAAAAATGTAGCCTTCTGGTCATAGCTCTCTTGAAAGCCGAGCCTGAAATGAAGCATTGGTGCCTGGCAGGTCATTCATGAGGTGATTCGAGGAAGTTGGAAAGAGGGAGGAAGGAGCACCAGATGGGGAAGAGGAGGATGACAGGAGGGGATATGATTGATTGCTCACAGTCACTGCTGTGAGCAAAGGGACTCTATTCTGCTGCAACAACCCCAATTCTCCTTCCAGAGGACAAGATGCTGTGTGCTATGCACCCCTCCTCTCAGAGATCCAACTCCTCGACTTTCCTGTACTGGGCTGCTTTTTCAGCTGGCCCAGCAGTGTTCCCAGGACCTGGGACAGAATGCAGAACAATCAGATGCACATTCTGAAGGTGAGATGCTATCAGTGCACTGAGTCTGAGACACACGCCATCTGGGGTTGAGAGCAGAGGGGGACCCTAGGCACGTGACACAGGGCACACAGGCATCGGCTACAGCTACCGTTTTCTTCGAATTATCACTACGTGTCAAACCCTGTGCTTAAACAAAGTACACACATTTCCTCATTTAGCAATACAGCCCCCCATAAAGCGGGTGTTACGTGCCTGCATTTTATAAAAGAAGGTATAGAAGATTCGTGTACTCATGCTCAGTCGCTCAGTCATGTCAGACTCTTTGCAATCCCGTGGACTGCAGCCCACCAGGCTCCTCTGTCCAAGGGATTTCCCAGGCAAGAACACTTGAGTGGGTTGCCATTTCCTTCTCCAGGGAATCTTCCTGGAACTGGGATTGAACCCACGTTACCTGCAGTGGCAGGCAGATTCTTTACCGTGGAACCACCAGGGAAGCCCCAGGAGTCAGATTACTGACTCTTATTGTCAGTACATGTTCAACTTTTTAAGAAATTGCCAAACTGTTTGAGAAACTGACTTTATAGTTTTTCCATTCTCAACATTAATTTCTCCATATTCTCACCAGAACTTGTTATTTAAAACAAAACTTTTTTAGCCATCCTGCTGCTGCAAAGTCGCTTCAGTCATGTCTGACTCTGTGAGACCCCATAGACGGCAGCCCATCAGGCTCCTCCGTCTCTGGGATTCTCCAGGCAAGAACAGTGGAGTGGGTTGCTATTTCCTTCTCCCTAACCATCCTAGTAGGCATTTAATTGAATATCACTGTGACTTCAACGCATTTCCCTAGTGACAACTGATGTTGAACATCTTTTCATGTATTTCCTGTAATCTGTGTATCTTCTCTGATGAAGTATCTGTTCCAGTCTTTTGCCCACTTACTTTCATTGGGTTGTTTACTTTCTTAATATTGAATTTTAAGAGATCTTTTAATATTATGTACACACAAATTTTTAAAATCAGATGGGTATCCTGAAAATATTTTCTGCTAATATATGGCTAGTCTTTTCATTCTGTTAATAATGTCTTTTGAAGATGAGTTCTTGATTTTTATGGAGTCCAATTGTCTTTTTTTCTTTTATGGTGTGTGTTCTTCTTGTTATACCTAAGAAATCTTTGGCTAACCCCAGATCACAAAGATTTTTCTCATTTTCTTCTAAAACTTTCATGATTTTATATATTTCATGTAGGTCCATGACTTATTTTGAGTTAATTTTTCTATAGGGTACAAGGTATAGATGAAAACACTTCAAAAATGGATAGCTAGTTGTTCCAGCCCATTTGTTGAAAATATGATTCTTTCATCATTGAATAGCTTTTACACTTTTATCAAAAATCAACTGACCATATATGTGTGGGTCCACGTTTTGACTTTCTTCTGAGATCTGTTGATCTCCATTTCTTTGTTTCTCCAATACCACACTGTCTTGATTACTGTAGCTTTATAAAAAATCTGGAAATAAGTTAGTGTTATTCTTCTTTTTAAACATTTATTTTTGCTATTTTATTGCTATTTCATTGCATGTTTTCAAAAAAATTAGAATAAGCTTGATTATTTCCTTAAAACAATTCTGCTGGAATCTATAGGTCATTTTGAGGGAAAACTGACATCTTAATGATACTCGTTTTATTACTAAACAGTCATCACATAGAGGAACTAAACATCAGCAGTATATTGGAAAGAAGATATGTTTATTAAAGTGTGACTGCTAAATAGTTAGGAAATTGTGAACATTTCTGTTTTCCAAGTTTACATATAATATAAATATCAACAAAATAACATGACCTTGTATTGCTGGCTAGGAGAATAAAGAACTATGTATTCATAAGAAGAGAACAGTGATATTTGCATCTTGCTATAGATTCCCTTCCTAGTGGACTGAAAGATCCATATGTCCTGAGTATAAATTATATACCATACATATTTAGGGGAGCCAGTACATTGTTAAAAAAATCATTATTAAAATATTTTTTAAAAGTGAAATACTCTGTACTCATAAAGGCAAAAACTGCTGCTCTTCTAGGAAATAAATCTAGTTATTATTTTTTTAAGTGCAAAATAGACAAATATAGAGATGATCTTTCATGCAGGTCGCTGGCATTGAATATCTCAGGATTTCTAGAGTATGAATGTTTTCCAGTGGCAATTCTATTTGCTGGAATTTTCTATGCATACTTTTTCATTGACAACTACACAAAGCAAAACACTCTCAGACACAGGAGTGGAATTCCTCCACATTGGTAACTTAGAATTTTGTTACCTTTACCTTTGGCCATCAGGCTCCTTCCTGTTGTTCTTGCCCTAAATTCAACTTTCAAAACGCTGCTCCTTGCCAGCTCAGTGTTTTAACCTTCCTCAGCCCATTGGCGGCTTCTTGGCAGAATGTCAAACCTGTCCAGGCAGGACGTCAGGCCAGTCCAGATTAAACTAGCTTGATCGAAGAAACACGCCAGTGCAAAACAGCAAGATCCTCGTTAATTTTAATTAACAGCTCCAAACAGAGTTGCATAACAAGGTCATTTTCCTTAAATGAATTATTAGATATAATAGAAGAAGTCAACTTCTCCAAGCAGTATTTTTAAACCCCAGGAGTCGGCAAATCTGTCCCAGAGAATATATGTCTTTCCAAGGCAGTCGACTCTCGTAAGGTTGAGGTAGACATTCCCAAAGTCATAATCCTACCTATTTTTCTCTTCTTTGCCTAAGATTCAAATGACTACAAAGTTCAAAGCCTTTTAGAGTATGCTATGCAGTAATACTTCCTCACCTAGGGAAAAACAGTGATTGGAAGAGCCTGAACAGTTTGGAACCATAAGGAAAATAATTTTCCCCTGTAAATTGAGAATATCTAATGTCTTCCAGAGTATATTAAACAATGTCCTATCTACATGTTTATGTGCTTATTTGCTTTATTGACTCTTTTTCTTATTAAAAATTATTGGGCACATTTTTCACAAATTAGGGCCTCTGGTTTCTTTCAGTTCTTTTGTCTTTCGAAGCTTACTTGTGTGTGATGTCTTAATCTTGCCCCAAAGCAATACTGTGTCTATGAAAAGCTTTAATTAATTATGGAATGGGCTTCCCTGGTGACTCAGACAGTAAAGAATCTGCCTGCAATGGGGGAGACTTCAGTTCGATTCCTGGTTCAGGAAGATCCCCTGGAGGAGGGCATGGCAACTCACCCCTGTATTCTTGCCTGGAGAATTCCATGGACAGAGAGTGTAGTCTGGCAGGCTACACTATATGGGGTTGCAAAGAGTTGGACATGACTGAGTGACTAACATTTTCACAGAGAATAGTATTTTTCCAGGCATTTGGGATAGCGCTTTTATTGAAACACTGTCTAAACACCCAAATAAAATTATCAGTATCAAAACGCTAAAAACTTTAACTGGGGCATAGTAAATTGACAGTTTAAAAAACTTTTCTATTAACTATCAGAAAATATTTATAAACCTTCATCATTTATCTGAAAAAATATAAATATGCATTAACACTGTTGGCTTCTTTATAATCTGATATCTTAGTGAAGAGATGAAAGTAATATGAAAGAGATGAGAGCTTATCTAGGAAACTCAGATTTGGAGTTACTGTAACAACTCTTGTGAAAAATCAAAACATTGCCAAAAGCAGCTGAAACTGCTGACCTAGCAGCCTGAATCTGAAAGAGGCATGCCCTAGGAGCTGCAGGGGTTGAACTAAACATATGCTATTGGATTACCATTAATCTGGGGAAACAGACCATCAGCAAACTGAGAAAAGAATCTCTTATTTCAGTGATTTATCAAGACTCTGCATTTTCATCCCCACTTTTCCTTTCTGATTTGTCTTCTGGTGTTTGCCTTATTGTCATGTAGGAATAAATGGTTTTCATAATAAATGGATTCTCCATTCAAATGTTTACACACATGTTCCCACCAACAACCTGTCAGATTTCAAACTGACACTGACATATATGTGTATTTTTCTCTATCTGTAGATACAGATACAGCTGTACATCAGTAATATTTAATATATAAAATATATATTTCTATGTATGATATATTGAATATACATGTTCAGTTGTAATATACATTACATATATATATAGAGAGAGAGAAAGTAGGCAATCTTGTTCTTTTTAATTTATTTTTAACTTATTAAATAATTTTTTCAAGGTGAATTATAATAGTATACAAACTGCAAGGAGATGATATACAGGTTCAGTACAGTTTGGTGATCACAGTTGTTTCACTGTATAAGTTGCTTGATCGGTGCATGAATAAACCAGTTAATTGTTTTGTTTCTGACCTTTTGACTTCACCAGATGCAACTCTCTGGGTGAGCTTTTGAGACACATGGATATGTAAAAATGTGAGGATTTTGTTTCTCTGATTCTGTTATAAGATGACTAAGGAGAAAAGAGGCTACATTATATTAAGAATAAGATAGCCGAATGGTTAATTAATGATTAAAAAAAAATCAAACTAAACCAAACTAACAAATAAATCTGTCTCAAAACGTTAAAAAAGTTAATTCAAGTGAGTTCAATCAGTAGTTCTACAGAAAGTTTCCTTTACATGTGGTGTATATATATGTGTGTGTGTTCATTCCCCAGCCATCCAAGCATCCAGTATTTACACGTTGTATATCCCTTATCTTATTATTTGAAACAGACCATTTTGTGTTGTTTCCCCCATCCGACTCTTGAGAATAGGATGTCCCCTCTGGCTTCCGGTGATTAGCTCAGTCCTCAGAGCACCACAGGAAGACCCTGCAGAACTGGCTGGTGAGCAAAGAGCAAGTAGAATGAAGAGAGCTGTTGCAAGTGGCTGAGAAAGAACCTGTTTCTATCACAAGCCACAACCCTTGAGTGATTTGGGGAATGCCAGTGACTGCTCTTGCAGGCGGGCTTTTATACCAACTGCAGTGCAATTCTTTGATATAATTGTCTATGGCTCTAATCTCCCTCCGAATTCTTCTAGACTTCTGCATCGTTGAATATATATGCACACTTTCTGTAAGTGTAATTCCCCTTTATTTTTCATTTATTTCTTCTGTCTTTAAAAATACAAAAGCTTTAAGGAGAGACCCTTATAAATTTTATCAGTCTTCTATTTGACTATATGCCACTCTAAGTGAGTATAAATCTTCTGAAGGTTGAGTAAACAGAAAGACCACCAGACTTGTGAAAATTCATTGAAGCCCAGAGAGAAAAAGAGAAAAAGAAAGAGAGGGCAAGGGAGGGGTGACAGAGGAGAGAGACTATGAATATGGATATGGGCATCATTATGGAAAAAGAAAATCTGACAACCTATGATTTGAAGAACTGCATGCACATAGAAGACAATTGTTTAATTAACAGAAAATAAATATATTCAGCCATAATTCAGAAACTAAAATCAGAAAACTATGAGGAACATACATGACCCATCCAAGAGATGAACCTATAAAAAGAACTTTCTACATAGAGAAAACTAGAAAGGATGGATCAAAAGCAATAATCAAAGGAAAACTCCATTATGGCAAAAGGATAATCTCATCCTCAAAAGCTAGAATGTGCATTGAAATAGGTTATAGATCAACTTCGTGAAAACAAACCACAGCTACATATATTTTTATGCAATCTTTAAAAACCCAGAATCACATAAGAATCAGGAAAAACACATAGAGAAGAAAAATGTTAACATAGACTTCTCCAATTCCCCTACGAAGGACATTGATCCTCTTTTAATTCCTTTGCTATTAAATGTTAGAATATGAAACAATAGAGGTCAAAGGGCAAGATCATGGAGAGGCTGGGGCCAGACTGTCTGAATCCTAGCTTTGCTGAACATTAGTTATTTGAGTTTGAGCCAAGTCCTTATCTTCTTTGTGTCTCATTTTCATCAATAATACAAAAGATAATAAATGCATGCTCTTAGGGTCGTTGTTGCAATGGCACCCCACTCCAGCACTCTTGCCTGGAAAATCCCATGGACAGAGGAGCCTGGAAGGCGGCAATCCATGGGGTTGCTAAGAGTCGGACACGACTGAGCGACTTCACTTTCACTTTCATGCATTGGAGAAGAAAATGGCAACCCACTCCAGTGTTCTTGCCTGGAGAATCCCAGGGACGGCGGAGCCTGGTGGGCTGCCATCTATGAGGTCGCACATGAGTCAGACACTACTGAAGCGACTTAGCAGCAGCAGCAACAGGGTCGTTGTTAGGATTAAGTGAATTAGTATATTTAAAGTAGTTAGAAGAGGACATGAGACATAGTAAGCAAATTATGTGTTCTTTTTCTTTTTCTTTCCTCCCCATCCCCCTTCACTTCTCTGAACACTTTTCTCCTCCTCTTTGGTTGCTGTTTTTTATTAGAGAGCTTTGAAAGAATTTTATACCCAGTCAAGTTATCAATATGTGAAGGCAACAGAAAGTCATTTTTTGATACACATGGATTAAAATATAGTGTCCAGGCAACTTCAAAAAATAATCCAAAAACCTAAGTCAAGACGATGCAAACTGTGTCAAAGATCAGAGGGGAAATAGTGTCTGCAAAGGGGCAGGAGTCTAAATTATTAGTAAAAATTACTAGACTAAATTATTAGCCTAATAATTTTAAAGTACCATGTGGATTACACAATTTGGTTTCCATTTAAACTACACAGCTTCTATTGTATAAGACCAGGTTCAATGCACGATACTGGATGTTTGGGGCTAGTGCACTGGGACGACCCAGAGGGATGGTATGGGGAGGGAGGAGGGAGGAGGGTTCAGGATGGGGAACACATGTATACCTGTGGCAGATTCATTTTGATATTTGGCAAAACTAATACAATTATGTAAAGTTTAAAAATAAAATAAAATTAAAAAGAAAAATAAAAGCTCATGAATAAAAAGTAAAAAAAAAGAAAGAAAAATACAGAAATCATAACTTAAATGATGACCTATAAATCACTGAGGATTTGAAAGCAAAGGCACAAAGTATTTAATTCATCATCAGCGATAGTTAACAAATAACTACTTTGCCCCCAAGTCTTATGGTTGAAATGTGAAAGTGTTAGTCGTTCAGTCATGTCCAACTATTTGCCACCCTGTGGACTGTAGGCCAGCAGGCTCCTCTATCCATGGAGTTCTCCAGGTAAGAATACTGTCGTGGGTAAGCCATTCCTTTCTTCAGGGGATCTTCCCAACCCAAGGATTGAACCCAGGTCACCTGCATTGCAGGTGGATTCTTTACCATTGAGCCACCATTTTTATGACTATCTCTGGAAACCTGAAGGTAATATGTAAGGAATAAGCGTAGATTTTCTTCTTTCCAAAGTAAGGATTGTAAATAGCAGCAACACCCGCCCCTCCCATCAAATTCCCCAAACCAAACTCAAACTCTATTCAGCAAAAGTAAATAGGGAAAAATCAGGAAGCAAATGTTTTAAGAGAACAAAATGAAAATACATTCTTATAGAAACATGACCAAGTATTAGTAAGATTATTAAATTTATACTAGTTAAGTGTCTTCATGAAAGAGAAAATCCACTGATATGCTACTTATAATTTGCTCACCTAAAATATATATTTTGAAATACAAGCCAAAAGAAGTATACTTCTAAATACAGAAGTATATAGAAAAATGTCTAATAATAAGTGACTAAATGTTAACAGTGGTTATATCTGGATGTATTACAGGTAATTATTCATGTTCCTTTTTATATATTTTCAAAATTTTTTAGATAAGAAAGAGCAAGGAGAGGATTGCTAAACAAATGTGTAGAAGAGAATGGTTTGAAAAGTACTTTTTATGAATTATTCTCGTATTTTTAATAGTAAGTAAATAATGTCTGTTGAAACTACATTTCTCTATTATCTTCCTTCCACAAGGCCTACAAGACACTGAACATGACTGAAAAAACAGCAGTCAAATAATTACATTTCTCTCTCATACTCTTAAATTTTAGTATTTATATAGAACTCTGTATATTAATATTAGGAAACATTTTCACAATTATTACCTTATTTAACTTTCACAATATTTCTCTGAAAAAGGTGATACTACAGTCCTCAATCTATAGGAGAAGGAAGATGAAAACTTACCTACCTAAGGACACACAGATAAAATCCTGAGCTCTTTCCTGTACTCCATCTGTATTGTTTATGCAGGTATTTGAAGTCCTCTTGAGTTTTTATTAGAATCTCACATCACATGTTATTACTCTTGTGTATATATATCTAGGAAAGATGGAGTAACATATTAAAAAAACTCAATGAATAACACAACATTGTGATTCCCAAGAGAAATTCATATTCATTTTATTTTACTTTGGGCTACCAGGTTTGAGGCACATAGAATCAACCTACGGTTGTACATTTACACCTATTATGTTTTTCTTTTTAAGGCAATTTGTTTTTACAGTAGTTTTAGATTCACAGCTAAACTGAGAAGTAGGTATGACATCTATTATCTTAATGTGTCTCTCTAAGCTGTAAGTCACACTGGACTGTTTGCCCTTTTGTGACTGAATTTAACATTCAATTTATTTGAGACTTTAGGCTCCATGTGAAACTCAGCCGGGTATTAATGGAAGTCACTGGACATTGAAAGTGAGTGTACTCAGCATTTTGTCTGGGCTAGAAGTCAATCAGACTGCAATCATTCATTAAGACTCCTGCAAGCAACAGCCACTGTGCTCTGCCAACATTCATCAAGTTAAGGGCCAGGAAATGTGAGTGCCAGGGCAGATCTCAGACAGACAGCACAAAAATCAGCTCGTCTCAATTACAACACGGCAATGGCCATCTTCCTCAGATCTACACACTCACAAGGAAATGTGAGAGGCGATTCAGACCTTTTCCATTGGGTTCATTCTCAGCAGGCATACCCTATAAGAAACAAACCTGGGTACTTATTTTCTTGTTCTTGATTTTCCCAAGAATGATTGCAACACAGGGCCGACGCCCTGCTGACTTAAGAAAGCAAAGAAGCAAGAATGAAGATGAGTCTTGAATATTGGAGTCACATTGAGAGAGGACACTGAAGTGACAACACTCAACAGCTTTTTAGGAAAACACTTAAAATCTTAGCTCTATATCTTGCTAACTCTGTACTCCTAGACAAGTTCTTTATTTTTTCTATATTTAAGAATACTTATCTGTAAGCTATCTACTCCATGGGGTTGTTATAAGAAATACACAGAAAAATGTAAAGAACTGGGGAAAAAAGTGCACAGTAGGTGGCCGCTATTATGACAAGGGTAAAATCCATTGAGGTTTAGATCTCTTTCATCTGAAATTTGGATGTGGCTAGCTATATTTTTTGAGTCAGATAGAGAGTTAAACTTTGAGAACAAATGATAGTGATCAGAGTGAAGTAAGCACGAGAGACTCCTTAGAGACTCTTCAATTCTCCTGGGTCTCATTAGGAAACAAGAGTGATATATGCATCTCACCTAAAAGCCTAAAGAAATGTTTGAAGCTCATCTGTCAGCATGGAGATATGCCGAAGAACTACTGAAAACAAATGGAGCTTTTATAAGCCTGAGATGTTTTGACAATGGAGGAAATGACTAGAAGCAGTCTTGACTTTTTGGGATGCTCTCTCATCTCCATGGTTTCTGTGGGGTGCATGTAAATGCCTAATGTGTTATGAGGTGTATGGATTATATGAACTCAACTGCTTATTTCCTTTCCCCCACAATTACATATAAATCTGATGTAGTTACTTGTAGATGAAAATGATATAATGCTGACGTGAAATCTATTATTCACACAGCCACATGCTTCATACCTGTTCGCACTGTAATTTACAACGTATCAGTACATGGCCTGCGTCATTCCCGGAACAGTCACGTAGCGGTGAGAATTCGAGTTGAACGCACGGCCTGTTTCTACCTCCGCGTGTGAGGAAAGCCTGCCGTACAAGTCACAGTTGGAGTTTCCTCTTTTACTCAGAAGCCTATGGCATGCAAGCCTGTAATTCTGGAATGCATGACTCCATGGGTGAGGAATTGGAGTCTTGCTTCAAGGACTGGGCTCAGTGTTACTGTACGGCACATGGCCACAGCGTTGCTGGGAAACAGGGCTTGTTTTCCCGCTGCTGGGATTCCCGCTTCTGCTTCCCTAGACGCGCGTTACATAGTTGATCTGTGTGATGTGTTCTAATTCTGTTTGAGGGCGGCTGCCAGCAACCCAAGCATGGCAAGAGGGATTTTGATTATATAGTATATGCCTCTTTTGTTACAAGGTTAAAGAATAATACACATCTTCCATTATAAAGATGTGCCATCTGGTTGCTATTGAACCAGTCTTGCTCTACTGCCACCTGTTCAAAAATCTCCAACCGCTGGCCCCTGTCCCGTTCTTCAGCGGGTGTCCTAAGTTTCATCCCTGAGCAGTCAGTGTAAAAGTAGCTGAGAGGATAAAGATATGACGTATGTGCCACCAAGGATGGTTTTACTGGAAACGTATTTCAAGCTAGCCTGACAGAGGAAGTTGCTTACTAATTCAACGTGCATGTGACAACTTCATTGAGGACATTGGTCATTTCAGCCCCAAATACACAAATCTAGACCTACGTTCATACACTGTCCTGTGGGGAATTGGAGCTATTTCCACATGATGAGCTTAGCAGCGGTTGTGGTTGGAGGAAAAAAAAAAATACTTAGCACGTTATACTACCTAAGAAAACCAGTATCACATAAACAGAAATTTTAAAATTGTCTTTTCCTGCTGTTTTTTGAAGGTACTAGAAGTGTTTTGTTCCACCCTCAGATTGCGATGCTCAGTATGGCGGCACTGCAGGGGGTCCTTTCTGCTGCTTTTACTCACTTCTACACTTTTCCTGCCTTCCTTTTAGTGGTTGAAAATTTTTTATCAATAACTTTTAACATGCCGGGCGCAATAAAATTGTTTATGGGTTATACATGAAGAATATAACAAATTTAAAATTATTAAGGACAACCAGATTCCAATTAAAGGGAGAAATGTAAAGCAGAATTTTCCTACTTTATAAAACACAATCTGCTAGATGGGTGTGCTGAAAAATATTTGACAGCTGGCTCTGGGAGTAGATGGAGTTTAAATAAATGTTTTTTAGTTGAAGTATAGTTGATTTAAAATATTGTGTTATTTTTGAGTGTATAGCTTCAGACTCCTTTCCATCATAGGTATTACAAGATATTGAGAAGAAGGAAATGGCAACCCACTCCAGTATTCTTGCCTGGGAAATCCCATGGCCAGGGGAGCCTAGTGGGCTACAGTCCATGAGGTCACAAGAGTCTGACATGACTGATGAGACTTAGCACAAGATACTGAATATAGCTCCCTGTGTTATATAGTAAATTCTTTTTATTTATAGTAGTGTGTATCTGTTAATACCGTACTCCTAATTTATCTCCCCCTCCTTTGGCCTTGTGGTACCCATAAGTTTGTTTTCTATGTCTCTGTTTCTCTTTTGTAAATAAGTTGATTTGTATTTTTTTTTAATTTCACATATAAGTGATATCATATCAATATTTATCTTTGACTTACTTCGGCTAGTATGATAATTTCTAAGTCCATTCATGTTGCTGAAAATGGCTTTATTTCATTTTTTATGGCTGAGTAGTAGTTCATTTTGTGTGTGTGTGTGTGTGTGTGTGTGTGTGTGTGTGTGTGTGTGTCTGGCTTCTTCATCCATTTATCTGTTGATGGAAAGTTAGGTTGCTTCTAAGTCTTGGCTATTGTGAATAGTGTGGCTATGAACATTGAGGTGGGTGTATCTTTTCAAATTAGAGTTTTTGTCTTTTCTGGATATATGCCCAGGAGTGGAATGGCTGTATCATAACTCTATTTTTAGTTTTTTGCTGCCAAGTCGCTCCAGTCGTGTCCGACTCTGTGCGACCCAGTGGACGGCAGCCCACCAGGCTCCCCTGTCCCTGGGATTCTCCAGGCAAGAACACTGGAGTGGGTTGCCATTTCCTTCTCCAATGCATGAAAGTGAAAAGTGAAAGTGAAGTCGTTCAGTCATGTCCGACCCCCAGCGACCCCATGGACTGCAGCCTTCCAGGCTCCTCCATCCATGGGATTTTCTAGGCAAGAGTACTGGAGTGGGGTGCCATTTAGTTTTTTAGGGACCCCTTTTTTCCATAGTGGCTGCATCATTTTACATTCCCACCAACAGTGTAGGAGGGCTCCTTTTCTTTATACCCTCTCCAGCATTTATTATTTGTAAACTTTTTGATGATAGTCATCCTGACTGGTGTGAGATGATACCACATTTTAGATTTGATTTGCATTTCTGTAATAATTTGCATCTCCTCACGTGCATGTTGGCTATCTGTATATCTTCTTTGGAGAAATGTCTATTTAGGTCTCCCATCTGGTTTTTGATTTTTTGTTTGTTTGTTTGTTTGATATTGAGTTCTATGAGTGGTTTGTATATTTTGGAAATTAAGCCTTTGTTACATTACTTGCAACTACTTTCTCCATGTCTGTAGGTTGTCTTTTTGTTCTGCTTATGGTTTCCTTCATTGAGGGGAAGCTTATATGTTTAAGTCCTATTTTTTTATTTTTGCTTTTATTTATTTTACCTTGGGAAACTCAGAAAATATTACTGTAATATCTGTCTGAAAGTGTTTTGCCTATGTCCTCTTCTAGGATTTTTATGGTGTCATGTCTTATATTTAAGTATTTAAGCTATTTTGAGTTTATTTTTGTGTATGGAATGAAGATGTGTTCTAACTTCATTGATTTACATGAGGTCTTCTGCTTTCCCAAAGACCACTTGTTGAAGAGATGATCTTTTCTCCATTGTATATTATTCTTCCTTTGTTAATGATTGAGTTTAGGTGTGTGGATTTGCTTCTGGGCTGGCTAATCTGTTTTGTTGATTTCTAGGTCTGTTTTTGTGCCAATACCATGCTGTTTTGATTACTGTGGCTTTGTAGTGTTGTCTGAAGTCTAGGAGCATTAGGGCTTCCAGCTTTGTTCTTTTCCATCAGAATTGCTTTGACAATTCTGGGCCTTTAGTAGTTCCATGTAAATTTTAGGATTATCTGTTCTAGTTCTGTGAAAAATGCCACTAGGTACTTTATAAGGATTGCATTAAATCTGTAGTTTGATTTGTGTAGTATGGCCATTTCAGCAATATTAATTCTTCCAATTCAAGAGCATGGAGTATCTTTCTATTCCTCTGAAACATCTTCTGTTTCCTTTATCAGTGCTTTATAGTTTCCAGCATATAAATCTTTCAATTCCCTGGTTTGGAGAAGGAAATGGCAACCCACTCCAGTATTCTTGCCTGGAGAATTCCATGGACAGAGGAGCCTGGTGGGCTACAGTCAATGCGGTCACAAAGAGTCAGACATGGCTGACTAACACTCCCTGGTTTGGTTTATTCCTAGGTAGTTTTTGGATGCAATTTAATTGGGATTTTTTTTTTAAACTTTCCCTTTCTGATATTTCAGTGTTAGTGGAAAGAACAATTGATTTCTGTATGTTGATCTTGTATCCTGTTATCTTGCTGAATTCATTTATTAGTTCTATTTTTTGTGTGTGTATGGATTCTCTTGGGTTTTCTATATAGAATATCTTGTCATCTACATACAATTTTACCTCTTCCCTCAGATTTGGATAGAGTAGGTGGAGTACTGACTTGCAGTGTTTGATGATTTCCAGGGTGTAAATACTCCCTCTGTGGCTGATTTCAAGTTACCATCCCAATGTCACTGAATACATTTGGGAAGAAATGGGTACAACTGGGTCTCTGTATGAGCTGCCTTCAACATACCATGGCTGCTAGATGTTAATAGGATTTCAGGAAGAAATTACTCATAGTTTTAAAAAATTGGGGAACACTGGGTGAAGTTAAACATATGTGGGGAATTTTAAAACATTCAAAACATTAATTTGCATTTTGAAATCCTAGAACATTTTTTATAATTCATTTGACACCTATTGACATGAGTAGGACACTAGTGTGCTAGGAAACACAATTTAGAAAATGTATAAGCTAAAGCTTTAATTTTTCTGTTTTTAGTATTTTCAACTTTGTAATTCTTTTAAGTTACAAAAGCAATATCAACTCAAATTAATAAATTAGCAAAAAAATATAAAATTATATTCTCCCTTTTAATTCCATTTCCCTGAATTACTAAGTGATAAGGGCTTGATGGAATTCTAGTTGAGCTATTTCAAATCCTAAAAGATGATTCTGTGAAAGTGCTTCACTCTATATGCCAGCAAATTTGGAAAACTCAGCAGTGGCCACAAGACTGGAAAAGGTCAGTTTTCATTCCAATCCCAAAGAAAGGCAATGCCAAAGAATGCTCAAACTACCACATAATTGCACTCATCTCACACGCTAGCAAAGTAATGCTCAAAATTCTCCAAGCCAGGTTTCAGCAATATGTGAACCGTGAACTTCCTGATGTTCAAGCTGGTTTTAGAAAAGGCAGAGGAACCAGAAATCAAATTGCCAACATCCGCTGGATCATGGAAAAAGCAAGAGAGTTCCAGAAAAACATCTATTTCTGCTTTATTGACTATGCCAAAGCCTTTGACTGTGTGGATCACAATAAACTGTGGAAAATTCTTCAAGAGATGGGAATACCAGACCACCTGAGCTGCCTCTTGAGAAATCTGTATGCAGGTCAGGAAGCCACAGTTAGAACTGGACATGGAACAACAGACTGGTTCCAAATAGGAAAAGGAATACGTCAAGGCTGTATATTGTTACCCTGCTTATTTAACTTATATGCAGAGTACATGATGAGAAATGCTGGGCTGGAGGAAGCACAAGCTGGAATCAAGATTGCCGGGAGAAATATCAATAACCTCAGATACGCAGATGACACCACCCTTATGGCAGAAAGTGAAAGAGCCTCTTGATGAAAGTGAAAGAGGAGAGTGAAAAAGTTGGCTTAAAGCTCAACATTCAGAAAACAAAGATCATGGCATCTGATCCCATCACTTCATGGGAAATAGATGGGGAAACAGTGGAAACAGTGGCTGATTTTACTTTTTTGGGCTCCAAAATCACTGCAGACGGTGACTGCAGCTATGAAATAAGAAGATGGTTACTCCTTGGAAGAAAAGTTATAACCAACCTAGACAGCATATTAAAAAGCAGAGACATTACTTTGCCAACAAATGTCCATCTTGTCAAGGCTATGATTTTTCCAGTAGTTACGTATGGATGTGAGTGTTGGACTATAAAGAAAGCTGAGTGCCAAAGAATTGATGCTTTTGAACTGTGGTGTTGGACAAGACTATTGAGAGTCCCTTGGACTGCAAGGAGATCCAACCAGTCCATCCTAAAGGTAATCAGTCCTGAATGTTCATTGGAAGGACTGATGTTGAAGCTGAAATTCCAATACTTTGGCCACCTGATGTGAAGAACTGACTCATTTCGAAAGACCCTGATGCTGGGAAAGATTGAAGGAGAGAGGAGAAGGGGACGACAGAAGATGATATGGTTGGATGGCATCACCAACTCAATGGACATGAGTTTGAGTGAACTCTGGGAGTTGGTGATGGATAGGGTGGCTTGGCATGCTGCGGTTCATGGGGTTGCAAAGAGTCAGACACGACTGAGTGACTGAACTGAACTGAACTGAAGGGCTTAATGCGTGTCATTTCATCCTTTTATCATATAAACTTATACAAATTAGGTCTACATATGTAATAGAAGTTCCCCATTACTTTTATTTAAATTGAGATATAATTGACATGTAATATTAGTTTCAGGTCATAATCCCATTCTTGTATATATTGTAAAATGATCACCTGAATAAATTAACATGTGTCACTACTCATGGTTACAATTTATCTTTTAATGAGAACTTTAAAGATCCACTCTCTTAGCAACCTTTAAATATGCATTGTCTTTTAAAAATACACAGTATTCTGCCACTTAAAATATTTTAGCTTTCTTATTGTAAATAAAACATAATATCAACTTCAGAGAACAAGCGAGGGACTCAGTACAGTGGTTCTCAAACTTTAGCATGCATCCTTAAACCTGGAGGGACTGTCAAAGCACAGATTGCCTGGTCCCATCTTGAGAATTTCTGATCCAGTCTTCAATTTTAGTCTCTGAGGATTCTGTGTAAAAGTAGCTGAGAGACGATAAAGGAATGACATATGTGCCAGCAAGGATGGTGTTTATTGGAAACATATTTCAAACTAGAGGAAGTTGGGCTGAGGTCTGAAAATTTGCATTTCTAACAAGTTCCCAGGTGATGCTGACACTATCTGGGATCACAGTTGGAGAACCTTAAGTTTAGTGAATTATTTATAAGATCAACACCTTATAACCACAATTCAGGTGAAAAATAGAACTTTCCTGTCATAGCCCATTCTAACAAGAGTTCCTATCTCCCTTCTGGTAACCACTATTCTGACTCTTTGGGTAATCACTTCCTTGTGTTGCTCCATGTTTTTTCCCTTATGAATATATTTTGTTGAACAAATTGAGATCATCTGTACACACTGTTAGTACATGTCACAACATGGTATATTCCCATGTCAGCAAATGCTAATCTGTATTATTTTTTATAGTAATGAATTTTATTTTTATGGAAGAGTTTTAGGTTCATATAAAAATTGAGTGGAAAATACAAAAGAATTGCCTTATAACTCCTGCCTGTGCCCCCCTTTCCAAGTCCCCCAACTCAGTCACGATCGACATTTCTCACCAGAATGGTACATTTGTTACCAAAGATGAACCTGTACTGACACATCATTATCACTGGGGTTTGCTCTTGATGTTGTACCTTCTGTGGCTTTGGACAAATTTATAAAGACATGTATTCCCCATTGTAATTTCATACAGAATAATTTCACTGCCCTAAAAATCCTCTTTGCTCTGCCAACTCTTGCTGGCTTTCCTTTTACCCTTTGGCAATGACCATTTTTTAATAGTTTGTCTTTTTCAGAATATCATATAGCTGGAATTATGCAGTATGTGGCCTATTCAGATTGGCTTCTATCATTTAGTAATGTCTTTAAAATGTAAAATTTCTCCATGTCTTTTCCTGCCTGGAGAGCTCATTTATTTTTTAGTGCTGAATAATATTCTATTGTATGGATGTACCACAACTATTTGCCTACTGAAGAACATTTGGTTACTTCTAAGTCTCAGCAATTATGAATAATGCTGCCATAAACACATGTGGGAATTATTTTTGTGTGTGTGGTGTGTGCAGACATAAATTTTCAGTTTATTTGGCTAGCCACCAAGGAGTGCAATTGCTGAATACCCAGATCATGAACTCCTTATTGCCAAATTCAGACTTAAATTGAAGAAAGTAAGGAAAACCACTAGACCATTCAGGTATGACCTAAATCAAATCCCTTATGATTATACAGTGGAAGTGAGAAATAGATTTAAGGGCCTAGATCTGATAGATAGAGTGCCTGATGAACTATGGACTGAGGTTCGTGACATTGTACAGGAGACAGGGATCAAGACCATCCCCATGGAAAAGAAATGCAAAAAAGCAAAATGGCTGTCTGGCGAGGCCTTACAAATAGTTGTGAAAAGAAGAGAAGCGAAAAGCAAAGGAGAAAAGGAAAGATATAAACATCTGAATGCAGAGTTCCAAAGAATAGCAAGAATAGATAAGAAAGCCTTCTTCAGTGATCAATGCAAAGAAATAGAGGAAAACAACACAATGGGAAAGACTAGGGATCTCTTCAAGAAAATCAGAGACCAAAGGAATATTTCATGCAAAGATGGGCTCGATAAAGGACAGAAATGATATGGACCTAACAGAAGCAGAAGATACTAAGAAGAGATGGCAAGAATACACAGAAGAACTGTACAAAAAAGATCTTCACGACCCAGATGATCATGATGGTGTGATCACTGACCTAGAGCCAGACATCCTGGAATGTGAAGTCAAGTGGGCCTTAGAAAGCATCACTATGAACAAAGCTAGTGGGGGTGACGGAATTCCAGTTGAGCTATTTCAAATCCTGAAAGATGATGCTGTGAAAGTGCTGCACTCAATATGCCAGCAAATTTGGAAAACTCAGCAGTGGCTACAGGACTGAAAAGGTCAGTTTTCATTCCAATCCCAAAGAAAGGCAATGCCAAAGAATGCTCAAACTACCGCACAATTGCACTCATCTCACACGCTAGTAAAGTAATGCTCAAAATTCTCCAAGCCAGGCTTCAGCAATATGTGAACTGTGAACTTCCTGATGTTCAAGCTGAATTTAGAAAAGGCAGAGGAACCAGAGATCAAATTGCCAACATCCACTGGATCATGGAAAAAGCAAGGGAGTTCCAGGAAAACATCTATTTCTGCTTTATTGACTATGCCAAAGCCTTTGACTGTGTGGATCACAATAAACTGTAGAAAATTCTGAAAGAGATGGGAGTATCAGACCACCTGACCTGCCTCTTGAGAAATTTGTATGCAGGTCAGGAAGCAACAGTTAGAACTGGACATGGAACAACAGATTGGTTCCAAATAGGACAAGGAGTTCGTCAAGGCTGTATATTGTCACCCTGTTTATTTAACTTATATGTAGAGTACATCATGAGAAACGCTGGGCTGGAAGAAACACAAGCTGGAATCAAGATTTCCAGGAGAAATATCAATAACCTCAGATATGCAGATGATACCACCCTTATGGCAGAAAGTGAAGAGGAACTTAAACGGCTCTTGATGAAAGTGAAAGTGGAGAGTGAAAAAGTTGGCTTAAAGCTCAACATTCAGAAAATGAAGATCATGGCATCCTGTCCCATCACTTCATGGGAAATAGATGGGGAAACAGTGGAAACAGTGTCAGACTTTATTTTTCTGGGCTCCAAAATCACTGCAGATGGTGACTGCAGCCATGAAATTAAAAGACGATTACTCCTTGGAAGGAAAGGTATGACCAACCTAGATAGCATATTGAAAAGCAGAGACATTACTTTGCCAACAAAGGTTTGTCTAGTCAAGGCTATGGTTTTTCCTGTGGTCATGTATGGATGTGAGAGTTGGACTGTGAAGAAGGCTGAGCACCAAAGAATTGATGCTTTTGAACTGTGGTGTTGGAGAAGACTCTTGAGAGTCCCTTGGACTGCAAGGAGATCCAACCAGTCCATTCTAAAGGAGATCAGCTCTGGGATTTCTTTGGAAGGACTGATGCTAAAGCTGAAACTCCAGTACTTTGGCCACCTCATGTGAAGAGTTGACTCATTGGAAAAGACTCTGATGCTGGGAGGGATTGGGGCCAGGAGGAGAAGGGGACGACAGAGGATGAGATGGCTGGATGGCATCACTCATGGATGGACATGAGTCTGAGTGAACGGGAGTTGGTGATGGACAGGGAGGCCTGGTGTGCTGCGATTCATGGGGTCGCAAAGAGTCGGACACGACTGAGCGACTGATCTGAATCTGAATGTGATGGTAAGATTATGTTCAGTCTTGTAAGAAACTGCCAAAATAACCTTCAAAGTGGCTATACCATTTTGCATTCAACCAATAATAAATGAAAGTTCCTACTATTGCTCAACATCCTCACCAGCATTTGACATTTACTGTCAATGTTTTGGGTTTTGGTCATTCTAATAGATGTGTAATGGAATCTCTGTGATTTAGTTTGCATTTCCCTGTTCAATATTCTGTACACAGAATATTGAACATCTCGTAGATGCTTATTTAATATCAGTGTATCTTCTTTGGTCAGGTGTCTGTCCAGGTATTCTGCTCATTTTTAATCAGGTTATTGTCTTATTGTTGTATTTTAAGAGTTCTCTCTATATTTTGGATAACAGCCATTTACAGATACTTTTTTTTTTTTTCCAGTTTGTCTCTTGTTTTTTTCATTCTCTTGACAGTCTTCTACAGGGCAGAAACTTTTAGTTTGTCTAGATTCCAGTTTATCAATTATTTATTTCACAGATCACATTTTGGTCTTGTCCCTAAAAAGGCATTGCCCTACCCAAGGTCATCTAGGTTTTCCTCTATGTTTTTTTTCTGGAAGTTTTATACTTTTGCCTTTTACATGTAGGTCTATGATGCACTTTTCATTCATTTTTGTGAGTAGGTGCCAAGTCTATATTTAGATTTGTTTTTTTTTTTTTTTTTGGCATGAGGATGTCTAGTCTAGTTGAAAAGACACTATCTTGCTTCATTACATTGCCTTTGCTGCTTTGTGGAAGAGCAGTTGCCTATATTTATGTAGGTCTATCATGCGAAGAGTTGACTCATTGGAAAAGACTCTGATGCTGGGAGGGATTGGGGGCAAGAGGAGAAGGGGATGACAGAGGATGAGATGGCTGGATGGCATCACTGACTCGATGGACATGAGTCTGAGTGAAATCCGGGAGCTGGTGATGGACAGGGAGGCCTGGCGTGCTGTGATTCATGGGGTCGCAAAGAGTTGGACATGACTGAGCGACTCATCTGATCTGATTTATAGGCTTGCTATTCTGTTTCATTGATCTTTTTTGCAAATCCCACACTGTCTTGAATAATATAGCTTGAAGTCAGGTAGTGTCAGTCTTCTGCCTTTGCTTTATCCTTTCAATATGGAGTTGAGTATCCTATTTCTCCTCTCAATATAAACTTTAGAATTAGTTTGTTAGTATCCAGGAAATAACTTCCTCAATTTTATGTGGAATTGCATTAAATCTAGAAGGCAAATTGAGAATAGCTGACATCTTGACAATATTTAGTCTTCCTATCTATGAACATGGAATATCTCATTGACTTAGTTGCTCTTTAATATCTTTTATCAGAATTTTGTAGTTTTCCTCCTATGGATCTGACACATACTTTGTTGGAATTATACCTAAGTGTTTCATTTTGTGGGATGCTAATTTAAATGACACTGTGTTTTTAATTCCAAGTTTTAACAACTTGTTCATTGCTGGTATATAGAAGAGTGACTGCCTTTTGTGTATTAACTTTGTAGCCTGTGAAAATATTACACTCATCTAATTGGTTCCAGATGTTTTCTGTCAATTTTTTCAGCTGTTCTATATAGGTGATTATGTCATCTGTGAACAAAGATGGTTTTATTTCTTCCTTTCTCATTTTTGTATTTCCTCTTTCCCAATCTTTGTGCTTGGGAAGGAGGAGATGCTGTATGTATAGTATATATACATGTACATACACACACACACACAGAGGCTTCCCACGTGGCTCAGTGGTAAAGAATCCGCCTGCTAACGCAGGAGACATGGAAGATGTGGGTTTGATTCCTGGCTCAGAAAGATTTCCTGGAGGAGGAAATGACACCCCACTCCAGTATTCTTGCCTGAAAAAAAATCCCATGGAAAGAGAAGCCTGGTGGGCTGCATAGCATGGGGTCCCAAAGTTGGACATGACTGACTGACTAAACATATCAAATAAATAAATATATATAACACACACACATATTTTCTTTTCTTATTGTACTAGATTAGCCATGAATTATGGTATGATATTGAAAGGCAGTAGTCAAAGGGGAAAAACTTGCCCTTTTTCTAATCTTAGTGCAAAAGCTTCAAGTTTCTCATCATTTAATTGTAGTTTTTTTTCATAGATATTCTTTATCAAGTTGAGGAATTCCTTCTATTCCTGGATTTCAGAGAGATTTTATCATGAATAGGTATAAGATTTAATCATATGCTTTTCCTCCAGATGTTGATATGATTATATGATTTTGTTTTTCTTTACTTGGTTGATGTGGTTATTTAATTTATTTTTAGATGTTGAACCCAGTCTTTCCTTCGTGGGATAAATTTCACTTTATCTAATATCTATAATTTTATCATGATTTATCATGGAGGACAATTCTTTTAACACATTGTTGGGTTTGACTTGCTAGCTTTTTTTAAAGGGTTTTTGCACATATGTGCAAAAGACATATCCCATGAGAGATATTGCTCTCTACTTTTTTTTTCTTGAATGTCTTTATTTGGTTTCGGTGTTTAGACTAATTCTGACCTCACAGAATGAGTTAGGAACTATTCCCTATGCTTCAGTCAGCAAGTTAACTTTCTGGCATGTGCTCTTTTCCTAACTTGTAGGTGGTCAATTTATCGGGGTGTGCTTACACAGCCTTTCTTCAGTGTATTCATGGAGACTCTTCGTGACCCCATGAATTGTAGCTGCCAGGCTTCTCTGTCCATGGGATTTCCCAGGCAAGAATACTGGAGTGGGTTGCCATTTCCTTCTCCAAGGGATCTTCCTGACCCAGGGATGGAACCATGTTTCCTGCTGAGCCACCAGGGACAGAGGGACACCAGGACACCTTCAGAGGGACAGACAAATAGAGAGAGACTCACTTCCTGTTCTTATAAGGCTGTTAATCCTATCAGATTAGGACCCTCAACCTTATATCTTTAACCTTAATTAATTCCTCACATCTCTATTTCCAACTGTAGTCATATTGGATGTTTGGGCCTCACTGTATGAATTTCACAGGGACACAGCTTAGTCCAGGGTACCTTCACTGATTCCTTCTCCAATGCTCTTACTTTCTTTATGTAGATCCAAGTGAATTAATTATATCATTTTTATTCTCTCTGAAGAGTTTAACTTTTTTTGCAAAGCAGATCTATTGGCAACAAATTTTCTCAATATTTGTCTAAGAAAGTCTTTATTTCTCTTTCACTTTTAAAGGATAATTTCACAGGAAAGATCATTTCACAGAAGGCAAATGTCTAGGTTTTTGGTTTTTTCCTCTCAAAACTTGAAATATTTCATTTCATGCTCACTTTGCTTGCATGGTTTCTGAGGAGAGTCAGATCTAAACTCTTACCTTTTCTCCTTGATAAGTTGTGCTTTCCTCTGACTTTCTCCAAAACTTTTTCCTTTATCGTTGATTTTCTGTAGTTTAAAAATGCTATGCCTCAATGAAGCTTTCTCTGCATTTATCGTGTCTGTTGTTCTCTGAGCATCTTGAATATGTGGGTTGGCATCTGACATTAATTTAGGGAAATTCTGAGTCCTTATTATCTCAAGCACTGTTCCTGTTCCCCTCTCCCTTTCCTCTCTAGTATTCCCAACATACAATCACACAGGTTGTAGTTGTCCTAGTTTTGGGGTTTCCTCTTCTGTCTTGTTTTTCAGTATTTTTTCTCTTTGCTTTTCAGTTTCAAAAGTTCATATTATCATATCTTCAAGCTCAGAGATTTTTTTCCTTAACCATGCTCAGTCTACTAATGAAAGCATTTATAAAAGACATTCTCCATTTACGTTACTATGTTTCTAAATTCTAGCGTTTCTTTTTGGGGTCTTCTGTAGGATTTCCATCTCTCTGCTTGCATTATCTCTTATTGCAGGCTGTGTAATTTCCTAATTAAAACCCTTAGCATATTCATCATAGTTAAAAATATATATATTGGTCTGAAGATTTCGACATTCCTGCCATATCTGACTCTGGCACTTGTTCAGTCTCTTAAACTGTACTATTTGCCTTTTAGTACCTTGTAATTGTTTCTTGAAAGTTTGTCATGATGTACTAAGAAGAACTGTGACAAATAGCCTTTACTGATATAGTACTAAGGTGTTGGGGAGAGAAACCTGATTTATTATTTATAATTTATAATCATAAGTCTTATGATTAGGTCTCAGTCTTTTGGTGAGTCTGTGTCACTGGAATGTAAATTTCACTGGAGCTTCTCAGCTGTTTTTCCTCCCTTAGGTGGGACAGGATGACTAGAGGAGGCTGGTGTTGAGATCTGCTAAACTTCCAGCAGGTTGTGCTTGGATGAAATAGTTTCTCCTGAGGGCAGGCCTTGTTAAGAATGCTCTTGCATATTTCAAGATTGTTACTGTTACCCTCTTCATGCTGGAAGCACAGTGGGGAATTTTCTCGGATATTCTAAGGACCTTGTAGAGCTCCTGAGAGTAACATTCATGAAAGTGTGGAAGACTCCATGGCTGGTTTCCCTGGAGTTTTCTATTCTCTGCATTGTCCACACTGAACTTCCAACAGTATGTCATTTACAGCTCAGGTTTTCCTGCTCCAGCACTGGTCTCTCTGGACTTTTCTGCTCATGGGTTTCTGCTCTAGTAGGTTGTGATTCTCTGTATCTGCCCATCTGTCTCTCCAAATTTGGGGACAGCAGTTTGCCCTGTGACCCCACTTTCCAGTGGCTCTGAGAAGAGTTGCTGATTTTTCAATTTGCTCAGCTCTTTATTTGTTTTTAGGATGGAGTGGTTACTTTCTTTCTTTTTTAATTTGGCTACATTGGGCCTTAGTTGTGGCCCATGGGATCTTCCTTGCATCATGTAGGATCTTTCACTGCAATGTCTGGGCTCAGGAATTGCGGCTTACGGACTCTCTAATTGTGGCACGCAGGTTCTATACCACACAGCAGCTGTGGTGTGTGGGCTTAGTTGCTCCATGGCGGGTGGGATCTTAGTTCCTCAACCGGGGATCAAACCTGTGTCCCCTGGATTGCAAGGCAGATTCTTAAGCACTGGGCTGCCAGGGAAGTCTCTGAAATGGTCACTGTAAAATAAGCTCATTATATGCTGATCTGGAAACTGGAATTCTGCTTCATGTTTTTATCACCCAAATATGAATAGGGACTAATTGAACAAGCTTGCTTTAAAAAAATTTTATTTGTCTTTTAAATCCATAGAAAGTATTTGTAGAAGAATCCCAGCTATTTCACCTGTAGAGTTTTCTAATCTGGATCTCCTTGATTTCATAATGTTGGTGCAGTTTAACACAGTCATCTGCCTCTAGTTGAAAAATAGCACAGTCATTTTTTCCTGCAAACTGGCAGCTGGATCCACAGGTTCCAGTTAGACCAGACCCACATCTAATAACTTTGGCAAGATTATCAGTGGTTGTGAATTTTTTCAGCAGGAGGCATATAAAGTCTGGTTTTTGTTCTATTTTTTATCAATTTTATTTTGGTATAACTTATATACAATAAATTCACCAATTTAAAATGTAATATTTGATGGGTTTTGATAAATATGTACAGTCAAGAAACTGTCACAATGATGGCATTGAACATTTCTATCACTCCAAAAGTTCCCTATATATCTTTCCCTATAGCAGTCAAACTCCTCTGTCCATTCACTATCTCCTGAAAACCATTCCTCCTGATTACTATAGTTTTGCCTTTTACATAATTTCAAATAAACAGACTACTACACTATTAGCCTTCTGTGTCTGCATCTTTCACATTACATGATACTTAAGAGATTTACTTCTTTTTCTGTGTAGATAAGTAGTTTATTCTTTTATTATTACACTGTAGTGTTTCATTGTATGGATTTACCACAATTTGTTAATCTGTTTACCAGTGGATGGATATTTGAGTTTTTTCCAGTTTGGGGCTATATGAATAAAACTGCGCTGAATTTATCTGTCCCCCAGATAACAGTTTATGCAAACAGCAACCCAGCTCCTCACTTCTGAGTGTGGAGTCCCAACCTGAATCTACTGCTTTTGGTTCACTTTTTAGTGACTTTTAGCAGCTTTTTTTTGTCTTCTGTCCAGAATTTGTGATTGTCTTCTGGACTGTTATGAATTTAGTTTGCTATTTCTTCAAGTATTTGTTCTCAGAATGGTAATAGTCCTATTTTACTATTTAATTTTTATTTATAATTGGCTAGTAAAGTAATGCTCAAAATTCTCCAAGCCAGGCTTCAGCAGTATGTGAACTGTGAACTTCCAGATGTTCGAGCTGGTTTTAGAAAAGGCAGAGGAACCAGAAATCAAATTGCCAACATCCGCTGGATCATGGAAAAAGCAAGAGAGTTCCAGAAAAACATCTATTTCTGCTTTATTGACTATGCCAAAGCCTTTGACTGTGTGGATCACAATAAACTGTGGAAAATTCTGAAAGAAATGGGAATACCAGACCACCTGACCTGCCTCTTGAGAAATCTGTATGCAGGTTAGGAAGCAACAGTTAGAACTGGACATGGAACAACAGACTGGTTCCAAATAGGAAAAGGAGTACATCAAGGCTGTATATTGTCACCCTGCTTATTTAACTTATATGCAGAGTACATCATGAGAAACGCTGGGCTGGAGGAAGCACAAGCTGGAATCAAGATTGTGGGGAGAAATATCAATAACCTCAGATATGCAGATGACACCACCCTTATGGCAGAAAGTGAAGAGGAACTCAAAAGCCTCTTGATGAAAGTGAAAGTGGAGAGTGAAAAAGTTGGCTTAAAGCTCAACATTCAGAAAACGAAGATCACAGCATCTGGTTCCATCACTTCATGGGAAATAGATGGGGAAACAGTGGAAACAGTGTCAGACTTTATATTGGGGGGCTCTAAAATCACTACCGATGGTGACTGCAGCCATGAAATTAAAAGACGATTACTCCTTGGAAGGAAAGTTATGACCAACCTAGATAGCATATTCAAAAGCAGAGACATTACTTTGCCAACAAAGGTCCATCTAGTCAAGGCTATGGTTTTTTCAGTCATCATGTATGGATGTGAGAGTTGGACTGTGAAAAAGCTGAGCGTCGAAGAATTGATGCTTTTGAACTGTGGTGTTGGAGAAGACTCTTGAGAGTCCCTTGGACTTCAAGGATATCCAACCAGTCCATTCTAAAGGAGATCAGCCCTGGGTGTTCTTGGGAAGGAATGATGCTAAAGCTGAAACTCCAGTACTTTGGCCACCTGATGCAAAGAGTTGACTCATTGGAAAAGACTCTGATGCTGGGAGGGATTGGGGGCAAGAGGAGAAGGGGACGACAGAGGATGAGATGGCTGGATGGCATCACCGACTTGATGGATGTGGGTTTGGGTGAACCCCAGGAGTTGGTGATGAACAGGGAGGCCTGCCGTGCTGAAATTCATGGGGTCGCAAAGAGTCGGACGCGACTGAACTGAACTGAACTAAACTGAACACTTATTCATGATAAAAATAACAAACTAAGGAGAATTTTCTTAACTTGATAAAGAATATCTACAAAAGCCTTACAGCTAATGGTGAGAAACTTGAAGTTTCTCAATAAGATCTGAAACAAGACAAGGATGTCCTCACTTACTATTAGTTTTCAACACTGTACTGCAACTGCTAGCTTATGCAATAATAAAAATATCATTATGCAATCATGTATTTAAATATATTTGTTGAGTTTTAGTTCTTTGTAATTCTCCTTACTAAAGTACAAAATTCCTATCTTGGACAGTGAACTCCTCTTTGAATTGGCTCCTGAATTTTCTGATATAACCCTGTTGTAAATACCTTTATGCCATCTACTTTGTTGAGGTATTATATGCCTATTTTGTTCATTTCCTTTCCCTGACCAGAATGACTAGATTGGTAATCGTTTCTAGACCTTTTCAGTGGACAATTAAGGCACACACATACAGACACTATATCTCTCTCTTTAAAAAGCCTCATATATTCTCAATGCTTTTTCCAATTAAAAACAGAATGACAGACTTTTTATTTAATCTGGTCTATATTACACTACTCTGTCATTTCTTACATTCTGAAAATCCTGGAAGGTCATAGAAAACATCCCATAATTACTCATTTATTTTTTCCTATATATGTGAATATTATAAAAATGATAATATCATCACTAATTATTGAAAATAGTTTAAAATTATAAAAAATTAAAAATGCAATACCATTCTTTCTAGTTACAGTACATCTATAGGTGAGATTTCATAATGTTTATTTTAATCTTTATTTAGAGTTAGTTCTGTACATATTTATAGATTTACTTCTTGCCACCAATCTTTACATAAATATCTCTGTAAATTTTAGTTGCTTTAAGCTATTTTTCTAGTAAATTACTTAAGAAGAACTCAGTGAAACAACAAATACTCCCTGAAGACTTGCTTGTTGCTAACAACTATGTTCTAGATTTAGAGATCTGTTTTACTGGATGGAAAAAATTTTCACATTTTCTTTCCTTAATACATTAAATATGTTACTTTATTTTTTTCTGGTGTAAAGATATGATGTCAAAAAGTTTGATGGCAGTAGGCAGTATATCTTTATATGTCTTTTAAGTCATATGATTTTTTCCTCTCCTGAGCATCAAAGCCTTTTTATTTTCCTTTATTTTCTAATAATTTCACCAGAATGGCCTTGTGTTTGTTTTTCTGATTCTATATACTTAAGTACACTTTATGCTCTATCAATATACAGTTTTAAACAAACATAAATTTTCATAAACTTAGTTTTGTAATGTTGATTTCTGTTGTTAGAATGCCTAATATTGTATCATTTTTCCCCCCAATCTTTAATTATGTCACTGTCTGAATTCCTTTTATTTCTTTTCTTGTATCTTATAATTAAAGACATTCTTTTAATCATTTTTAAGCAAAATTTCTTGAGTTTATTCACTCTGGTTTTCCTTCTAGAGAATCTTGATTTCTAAAATGACTTCTCTGTTACTTCTAATTCTTGAATTTTTTGTCTCAGATTTTTTATAATTTTTAGTTATACTGTTTTTTATATTTTGTATTTTTCTTAATATATTCTGGTTTGTTTTGAAATAATACTTTATAATTTTTTTCTGTCTTTTGTATACAACTTTCTGGTATATTTTTATTATCTGTAGAGATGTCATTCAGGTTCTTATTCTTTTTTCTGTAGTAATTTTGGGTGGGATTTGATTTCAATAGCTTTATATTGATCATTTTAATATAATTTTAGTCCCTCTGAACTTTTAGGAGCTTGACTCATATTGTCTCTGCCTTCATAAAGTGTACTTTTCTCTTTGTTTTTGTGTGGTGTAAAAATGTGGCATATTGCTAAGATTTCCTGGCCTTATTTACTCTGTCCAATTTTGACTCTTCTCTTTTCTTTGTCACTCTATCCCAGTCCTGCTCAGTTTTCATTTTGCTTCCATCAGTTTTTCCTCTTACATGGTCCTGTTCTACAAAAGATTCCTACCAATTCAGTTTCAAGAATTCATAGTGGCTAGACTTCTCCAAACTCATTAAATCTCACTGTGGTTCTTTGTAATGAAACGCCAGTACAGGGTGCAAAATGCTTCTGAGATGCAGTTACTGTTCTCAAATTGGTCTGCCAAAATTCAAGATGACAATTTCATATTATTCTATTCTTAGGTCAGTCAGATGGACTCTGCTTTCTCTCATAGCAATGTCAACAACATTTTGACCTTGTGGCTATTGGTGGTTTGTCTCTGTCTGTATTTGGGGGTGTATGGTTTTACCTTGTTATCAGGATTTGTTGTAAATATTTTTTTTGCTCTCTAGTTTCTTTGACATTCCATGTGAGAATTTAGAAAGATATAAAAGCTGTACTACAGATCTAACAGCTGTACTGCTACCATCATCTTGCCAGAATTCACATTTTTTCCTCTTAAAATATAAGGCTATTTTCCAGGTCAATGCATATAGATCTAGTATATTCTTTTTATAAGTTAAATAATGCTGTTTTAAAATGCAATTTATTCAGCCATTTCCTTTTATAATAAGCTTTGTCATATATATTGAAAATATTTTCTCCCAGTCTATTTTGACAGAAAGTCTTAAATTTTATGTACTCAAATCTGTTGATACTTCTTTTATGGTTTCTGGGCTTCTCAATGCTCTTACATTATCTGTTGTTCTCAGATTTACACAAGTACCTCTTAAATATTCTACTGACATACTTTTTTGGTGATATTTAGTTTTTAAATTGTGTGATTTATTTTTTGTGTGGTATCAAATATGGTATATTTTTCTAGATGGGTAGTAATTGAATAGTGTATTTTATGCAATATATCATAAAATCATATTTACTTTGTTTAAAATTCATCTATACTTGGATAAGTTTCTAACCCAATATTCTCCTCTTTGACTATTCCTATGCCAATATATTCTATTAAAATTATGGTAAGTTGATAGTAGTGCATTGTATTTAATAGGATGAGAATGCTTTGTTTAATTCTCAATTTTAAGTGATTATCAATTTTTGATAATCGCCTTTGTGAATGAAAAAGAAAACATAATTTTTTACTTTACTAAAACTCTTTATAATTTATAATTTATATAATTTATATAATTATATAATTTATATAATTTAACTGCAAATGCATTAAAAACACATATATATACAAATTTTGGGAACACTGATATTTGTATGACTTTATCTTTTCATATATCTTATGTATATCTTCATATATCTTATATAATTTATATATAACTGCAAATGCATTAAAAATACATATATATATACAAATTTTGGGAACACTGACATTTGTATGACTTTATCTTTTCATCCAAGATAATGTTACTCCTCCAAAGTTATTCAGGTCTCAATTTTGTAAAGATTGTTTTGCTCTCTAGATTTACAGTTTTTCTTTGAAGTTTATGGAATATTTTAAATGTTTTTTATGGGCTTGGTCACACAAAAAATTTACTTGAAAAAACTAGAGATTTTCCACAGCTTTTTCTCCAAATATGATCAAATAAAGATAGAAAGCAACAATAAAATATTGTCTAGGAGTTTTCATACACTGCTGCTGCTGCTGCCAAGTCACTTCAGTCGTGTCTGACTCTGTGTGACCCCATAGACAGCAGCCCACCAGGCTCCCCCGTCCCTGGGATTCTCCAGGCAAGAACACTGGAGTGGGTTGCCATTTCCTTCTCCAATGTATGAAAGTGAAAAGTGAAAGTGAAGTCGCTCAGTCATGTCTGACTCCTAGCAACCCCATGTACTGCAGCCCACCAGGCTCCTCCATCCGTGGGATTTTCCAGGCAAGAGTACTGGAGTGGGGTGCCATTGCCTTCTCCGTCATACACTGCTAGAGAAGATAAAAGGTAACATTGCTCTTCAGTCACTAAGTCGTGTCTGACTCTTTGTGGCCCCATGGACTACAGCATGTCAGGCTTCCTTGTCTTTCACTATCTCCTGGAGTTTCCTCAAATTCATGTTCATTAAGTCAGTGATGCTATCTAACCATCTCATCTTCTGCTGCCCTCTTCTCTTTTGGCTTTAATCTTTCCCAGCATCAGGGTCTTTTCCAATGAGTTGACTCTTCATGTCAAGTAGCCAGAGTATCAACTTTGAAAACTGAAAGACTAAAGCTGAACACTGAATACCCAGCAAATTCATCACTAAGTAGGTGCCCTGTGTACAGATGTATAACAAAGCATAACAGGGTACACAGTGGTATATTATTCACAACATTCTCAGCTTGCAAACATCCCTAATATCCTTCAGTTGTAGACTATACACATAACTTCTGATATCTGCAAACAATAGAATACTGCATAGCAGTGAGAAAGAACAAACCATTCTTTCATGGATGAGCATAGATGAATATCATAAAGACAATGTTAAATAAAAGAAACCAGATAAGAAAGAGTACATACCATTTAATGTCATTTATATAAAGTTAAAAAATGAGAAAAACATTTATGGAACTTGGGATAATGATACCGTTGGGGACATAGCAACTGGGACGGACTATGATGACTACTGAAGAAATGATGTTTTCTGTTGATCCCTTTATGAAAAGTTGTTAAGCTCTACATTTATGATTTATGCACCCTTTTGTATATGTTACACTCTAATAACAAATGCACTTAAGGACGTGTCCAAGATATATTGTTAATTGTACTTATTTCCTGAATAAGCAAGAAAAAATCCACTCCCAAATCCACACAACCAAACAAGTATATCAATTTCAGTACACAAATATACATTTTTCCTCAGATGGAACAGACTGTTTTGTTGTTGTTCATGTTGACAAATGGCTCTGGTAGAATTACCACATTGAGGAAAGATGACTTTTAATACAGAGGAAGGAAGTGTCTGGTCCTGCCTGCTTCTTTTAAAGCTGTCAGGCCGCCCCTGTGCCATAGCAGCAGTGTCTCCAAGACCAGGATGTACTCTCGTACTCTTTACGGTTTAAAACCTTAAGTGCTTGCTCTAGTCCATCTCATTGTGCTTACAAATTTCCTGCAAATCTGAATTCTTCTGATCCTGAGATTTTCCTCACATTTGGGGCTCTAAATATCTCTTGTATCTCATAACATTTTTTGACCAAATTTATACCCTACTCATCATATGGCCCAAGGCCCCCTGAATAAAGAGATGCCTTCTCTCATCATTTACATCTTGATGTAGCCTCTCTCATCATTTTTCATAGCCTCTTGATTGTTCTTGGCCCTGAAAAATGATCTAGACTGAGGATATGTTGTTCAGTCACTAAGTTGTGTCCAACTCTTTGTGACTCCATGGACTGCAGCATGCCAGGCCTCCCTGTCCTTCACTATCTCCCAGAGTTTGCACAAACTCATGTCCATTGGGTCGGTGATGTCATCCAACCATCTCATCCTCTGTCTCCCTCTTCTTCTCTTACCCTCAATCTTTCCCAGCATCATGGTCTTTTCCAATGAGTTGGCTCTTCACATCAGGTGGCCAAAGTATTGCAGCTTCAGCATCAGTTCTTCCAATGAATATTCAGGGTTGATTTCCTTTAGATTGACTGGTTTGACCTCCTTGAAGTCCAAGGATCTCTTAAGAGTCTTCTCCAGTACCACATTTTGAAAGCATCAATTCTTCAGTGCTTAGCCTTCTTTATAGTCTAACTCTCACATCTGTATGTGATTACTGGAAATTCCATAGCTTTGACTAGATGGACATTTGTTGGCAAAGTGATGTCTGAAGGTATACAGACTGAGGGTATAGATTTCAAAACAAAAACTCTTCATTGTAAAATTCAGACTTAAAACTACCAAAATAGTAGAAAGAATTCCTGCATCTTCTTCTTCCAAATTTCCCAATTTGACATTTTATCCCATTTGCTTCATCATTCTCTCTTTCTAAATTCTCATTATTTGTGGTATTTTTATCACATAAAGTCATCACAGACACCGAATTAGCAAATACTGAGCTACCATGGGAAAAACAGTATTAGGTTCCCTTGACCCTCTGCTTACATTTGTCAACTGATCTTTACCAAACCTTGTTTAATGTGTATCTATTAGGACAGTTTTAAAAACATATTAATGTCATTGATTCGTTAACATTTAATTCATAGCCAATTGCACTGTCACACATGCCTGAAATGGGGATTATTCGTTTTTTCCACAAAACACATCACAGCTGGTTTATACTTAGGAACACCACACAACACTTCAGCCCTATTATAGGGGCCTTTTAAGCAACAAAATCACCAACAAAATGCACAAAAAATGCAAGCACTGTGGCACTAAACTGAATGAAAATGACACTTATTTGCAATCTGAGAGCTACAAGGCAGAGCATCGCTTGGTCAACACCCACTGGAAAGTGCGCATTGGATGACTCGAAGTTTTCACACTCTGTACATGTCTATGAATGACTGCAAAAGCACTGCAAATGCTGATTTTGTGGTTACAAGTAATTTTAGTGAGTAAATAAATTTTCAAGTAATAATGAATGATAATGAAAGTCATTCAGTCATGTCCAACTCTTTGTGACCCCACGGACTATACAGTCTATGGAATTCTCCAGGCCAGGATACTGGAGTTGGGTAGCCTTTCCCTTCTCCAGGGGATCCTCCCAACCCCGGGATTGAACTCAGGTTTCCCTCACTGTAGGCGGATTCTTTACCAACTGAGCCTCAAGGGAAGCCCAAATTTGCAAGTAGGAAGCCCATAAATAATGAGGATCAACTATACATATATATATATACATGGATATGTGTATAGATACACGTACACACACTTATTTCAGAAACATTTGGGAGTAAGTTGCACATATGATACTCCTTTAGTCATAAATATTTTAGTGTATATTTACTAAAAACAAGGGTGTTGTATTATATAACCATATTACAATGATCACCACCAAGAAATTAACCTTAATAAAGTGCTGTTATTGCAGCTACAGATTTCATTTATGTTCCACCAATTATTTCACTAATGTCCATTCTATTTCAGGATGTAATCCAGAATTACATGTTGCATTTAGCTGTCTTGTCTCCTTAGTTTCCTTTAACGCATAAGAGTTCCTTGGTCTTTATTTGCCTTTTATTGATGCTGCCTTTTTGGTAGTATCAGGGGCTGGAAGTAACAAGGAGAAAGTTGTGAAAGATGTAAATAAAGGGGAATGAGAGAATAGTCATTATTAAACATTGTTGGATTCTCATGATGATATCACCGAGGGAGTGTAGCAATGGTAAATAATAGCTAATGTTTTGCTGCCTACTAGTTTAAACTTATTCTTTCTGAATTAATTCTTTATACAAATGAGGGCACTGAGAGTCAGAGAAGTTAAGCATTTATCAGATCAGTCGCTCAGTCGTGTCCAACTCTTTGCGACCCCATGAATCGCAGCACACCAGGCCTCCCTGTCCATCACCAGCTCCCGGAGTTCACCCAGACTCACGTCCATCGAGTCAGTGATGCCATCCAGCCATCTCATCCTCTGTCGTCCACTTCTCCTCTTGCCCCCAATCCCTCCCAGCATCACAGTCTTTTCCAATTAGTCAACTCTTCACATGAGGTGGCCAAAGTACTGGCGTTTCAGCTTTAGCATCATTCCTTCCCAAGAAATCCCAGGGCTGATCTCCTTTAGAATGGACTGGTGGGATCTCCTTGCAGTCCAAGGGACTCTCAAGAGTCTTCTCCAACACCACAATTCAAAAGCATCAATTCTTTGGTGCTCAGCCTTCTTCACAGTCCAACTCTCACATCCATACATGACCACAGGAAAAACCATAGCCTTGACTAGACAGACCTTTGTTGGCAAAGTAATGTCTCTGCTTTTGAATATGCTATCTAGGTTGGTCATAACTTTCCTTCCAAGGAATAAGTGTCTTTTAATTTCATGGCTGCAGTCACCATCTGCAGTGATTTTGGAGCCCCAGAAAATAAAGTCTGACACTGTTTCCACTGTTTCCCCATCTATTTCCCATGAAGTGATGGGACCGGACGCCATGATCTTTGTTTTCTGAATGTTGAGCTTTAAGCCAACTTTTTCACTCTCCACTTTTCACTTCCATCGAGAGGCTTTTGAGTTCCTCTTCACTTTCTGCCATAAGGGTGGTGTCATCTGCATATCTGAGGTTATTGATATTTCTCCCAGCAATCTTGATTCCAGCTTGTGCTTCCTCCAGCCCAATGTTTCTCGTGATGTACTCTGCATATACGTCAAATAAGTAGGGTGACAATATACAGCCTTCACGTATTCCTTTTCCTATTTGGAACCAGTCTGTTGTTCCATGTCCAGTTCTAACTGTTGCTTCCTGACCTGCATACAAATTTCTCAAGAGGCAGGTCAGGTGGTCTGGTATTCCCATTTCTTTCAGAATTTTCCACAGTTTATTGTGATCGACACAGTCAAAGGCTTTGGCATAGTCAATAAAGCAGAAATAGATGTTTTTCTGGAACTCTCTTGCTTTTTCCATGATCCAGCGGATGTTGGCAATTTGATCTCTGGTTCCTCTGCCTTTTCTAAAACCAGCTTGAACATCAGGAAGTTCACGGTTCACATATTGCTGAAGCCTGGCTTGGAGAATTTTGAGCATTACTTTACTAGCGTGTGAGATGAGTGCAATTGTGCAGTAGTTTGAGCATTCTTTGGCATTGCCTTCCTTTGGGATTGGAATGAAAACTGACCTTTTCCAGTCCTGTGGTCACTGCTAAATTTTCCAAATTTGCTGGCATATTGAGTGCAGCACCTTCACAGCATCATCTTTCAGGATTTGGAGTAGTTCAACTGGAATTCCATCACCTCCACTAGCTTTGGTCACAGTGATGCTTTCTAAGGCCCACTTGACTTCACATTCCAGGATGTCTGCCTCTAGGTCAGTGATCACACCATCGTGATTATTTGGGTCATGAAGATGTTTTTTGTACAGTTCTTCTGTGTATTCTTGCCATCTCTTCTTCATATCTTCTGCTTCTGTTAGGTCCATACCATTTCTGTCCTTTATCGAGCCCATCTTTGCATGAAATGTTCCTTTGGTATCTCTGATTTTCTTGAAGAGATCTCTAGTCTTTCCCATTCTGTTGTTTTCCTCTATTTCTTTGCATTGATAGCTGAAGAAGGCTTTCTTATCTCTTCTTGCTATTCTTTGGAACTCTGCATTCAGATGCTTATATCTTTCCTTTTCTCCTTTGCTTTTCACTTCTCTTCTTTTCACAGAAGGTCACATAAATAGCAGTGGTGGGATTATAACTCAAATCAGTTTAATAAGGCACTAAAGGGACTTCCCTGGAACTTCTTGCTTCCAATGTAGGGGGCCTGGGTTCAGTTCATGGTCAGGGAACTAGACCCTACATGCTACAATTAAGACTTCACATGCTGCAACTAAAAAACAACAACAACAACAATAAAACCTGCATGCGACAATGAAGATCAGAGGTCTCGTGTGCCGCAACTAGGACATTCACCACTGGATAAATGAGTAAATAAGGCAGTGAAAAGCAGTGCTCTTTTAGATGTACGTCCTAATGTTACCAAGATGGCACCCAATGAAACATCTAATAATCTCAATACTACCTAATTGCTATACTGCCCTTATTTTTGTCATCCCCTATTGTTAAAAAAAATCCACAAAAATAATATGAGAAAAACCATAGTGGGCTTTAACAAAACAATTGTAAATCCAAACAGGACCACTAAAATTTTCCATTGGAAGGTGGCCTGGAGGCAATCTCATTATCATTTTTCCCATGAGCATCTCCCATGAGGATGCATTTAATTTCATTGTTAAACTTGACTTTTAAGACTTGTAAAAAGCAATATTTACAAAGTTTTTAGCAGAGTCTCCCTTAAGGTAGGAGATATATAGATTAGATTAGTCTGTGTTCTCAGGCATGTTGGAAAGGGAGTTATCTTGGGAGTTAAGTTTGAATTTAGGGACTGTAATCTCAACCCAGGAAAAGTCTGTCTGCTTAACTAGAATACTTGTTTTTGTCCCCGTGGTCTAGTGAATACCCTGCATTGTCAAAATGCTTTGTAATAGCTGAAACCCACAGTCTGTGAGAACACAGGGCTGTAGGTGGGATGTTTGCGGCATTTGACCATCTACATAAGAACTAAACACGAATCATTTCTGATTCTTCTGCCTTTGTTTGGAATCACAGAAGCAGAAACACAGAACTGGAGGGAATATAAGAAATCATCTTGTCTAACTCTCAAATTTGGGGGATTTTCCTATTAAAATGATTTCTAAACAGCTAGCATTCAGTGTGTGTGCTAAGTCGCTTCAGTCACGTCCGACTCTGCGCCAATCTATGGATGGTAGCCTTCCAGGCTCTTCTGTCCATGGGATTCTCCAGGCAGGAATACTGGAGTGCATTACCATACCTCCTCCAGAGGATCTTCCCGAACATTCAGTGAGCTCTTATGCTCAATATTATGCAAGATATGTTTCATTGTTTAAGTTTCACAATTCTCTGAGGTGGATATTACTATTTACAGTTTATAGATGATGAAACTGGGTCTCAGTAACTTGTCCTAGGTCACACAGCTAAGAAGTAATATATTAAAGTCTGAAGTCAGGGCTAACCAAAAAGTCTGTGCTCCTTTCATCCTACCACTGATTTCCTTGGTAAAAAGTTTCCATCTTCTCTGAGGAACTTGTTGATATGTTAACAGTTATTAATAACTACTACTGGTCTAAGAAAAATTGTGAATTCGATAAAATCTGCTCTTAGTATCTTTTGAGTCATCATCGTAACCTTTTTACAAGATTGGCTCATATACCTTGGCCCGGTGTCTTTAAGACATTTTTCCTTTGTCTACCTTTGGGATTTTCTCAGACCCAAAGATGCCATGGAGAGAGTCAGGTAAGTTAATACTTATGAATGTGAAAATGGGAAATTATTCAGTGAGTACCTTTTAGAGAAGATGTACACTTTTTATCAAGTCTGTTATGAAGTAGAGAGAACCACATCTATAAAAATGTATTATTAATGGTCAGATCTTCTATGTTATCTGTTTCGTAACTCCTGATAGGTTAGCCACATAGGTACAAGAAATAAAAATGGTACATCAGGAGGTGTAAAGAAAGTTTGAGTTCTAATGTAATACAAATAGTTTATTATTATTAGACACAGAGAAGTTTAAGAATGCTTGGTTAAAGGTTTTCATTCTTTTTTCTGCATAAAAATTTATAAAGAATATAAAATGTAGTAGCAGAAATAACAGAATCGGAATTAAGTAGTCATGATAGTATCAAATCAATTTTTAAATCAACTGCTGATCTCTATACCCACAGCACTTCACTCATTTCATTGCGCATAAGAAGTTCAAATGGCTGGAGAGTTTTACAGTGCTCCTACTTTATGACGTGGAAATATGGAGAAGTTCTTGCTCTAATCATAATGCCTGAAGATTATTCTATGTCAAAGCAAAATTCACATTTGAAACCCATGTGTTTAACATCTGCAAAAGGAGGGAAAAAGGAAGGTGTTATCAATGGATTACCAAGCTCTAGATATGATTAATCTTCCACATGATATGGAAACTTAGGAAGGAAATGGAAAATTATTGTTATCAAATATATTTTATATTTAATAGTTTCAAAGAAAAAAATATACACACATACATAAAACTATACATGTGCATGAATGTCTCTATTATCTAGTGTGCCAAATTAGGTGGTAAAATATGATAGGAGGAGAGTTAACTAGCTCCAAGGCAGGGCAGTGAAGATAAACTGCTCTCCTTACAAAGGAAAGGTAAACAGCTTCTGATCCTCCATATTTAGAGAAATCTAGTTAAATAACTCCTTACTAAATTTCAGAAGCTGTGATGATCTGCTTCAGTAAAAAGAAACTGTGACTGGGGCTACCATCTTTTTAAGTTGCAGTGGTTCACCCTCACCCGCCAGGATGCATCTGGTGTTTGTGAGGGTCTAGGTGAGTTGATAAAGACACTGCCATTGCAGTGTCTTTGATGGTGCTGGATACTCTACAGTTCTTCATAAGAAGTAGCCTCTCCTCTGATTACTTCTGATTATTTATTTACCTTAGTGGGTGGATGCAAATTTCAGAGACTGCCACTATAACCACTCTCATTCCAACCAATGTGAGTAGCTTCGTATACTTTCATCAATTATATATTTAGGACCTGTGGAAATTACCAAAGAATAGGCTCAAAGACCTGTTGGACCCACAAGCAGATGATCCTGACCTATAAGTACATTGATTACTTGGCTTCCATAAGCTCTCATTCATATTGGAGGACTGAGATGCTGTTCTACCTTTCCTGAGAAAGTCTTGGTATTATTGACTCCCCCATGGCCTTTACCCTGGGAAGTGTCTTTAGATTTCTCTGGAGCAAGAAAAAAGGAATATTTGCTATATATGACTGAGTGGCACTAGAGGGTTATTCTTCGAAGGAATCTAACCTCCCTTTCAAATAATGTTATAGATGTAAAGCTGGAAACTGGGTAGAAAGTAGTGGTTTTCCACTACAGTACTGACATCAGCCTTTTGCTCGCCAGATTTCAATTTCTCTTTAAACACAAATCAAACAACACCTTGGTCAGCTGTGACTTATATCTCAGCTCTGCAGACATCTTGATCTGTTCACCATCATGAGGTCTCTCTGTCTTCAGTGCACTAAACATCACTTTAGTCTTGATACCATGATGTTGATGCCATATGCTTTGTCTCTGATGGTTAGGAGTTTCCCACAGGCTTCTGCATCCTGGAGCCCAGCTCTATGGTAGACAACGCTCACCACCAAGCTTCTCAAAATTCCCAGTGTCCCCTTAACAACAAAACATTTATCTCTGAGGCTAACTCAAGGATGGATAGACAAGAGCACAGAAACATAGAGGGGAATTTGGTATAAATCAGTGGGCAATCAGTGAAGAGAGGATTTAATAAATGGAGCTATAAACTTGGTTCTCCTTAAGGAGAAAATAATTAAATACCTGGATTATATCCCTATCTCATGCCATACAAAAATATATCCCAGATGGAGATAAATTCATGTCTTAAATTTGAAGAGCAAACAAAAACGAAGAAAACAAAACAAAAATTTCATGATCTTAGATTAGGAAAAGACTTCTTAAACAAGAATACACAAAAACAAAAGGCATGAAGTAAGGGAAATATTGATAAATATTACAACTTAACATTAAAAACTTTAATCCAAGAGACAACCCACAAATTCAGAGGAGATCTTTTCAATATTTTAGCACATGATTTATATCCAGAAAATTCCAAGGCCATCTACCAGTAGGTAAAAAAAAAAGATTCAAATAGTATGAACAATGAATTCATAGAATAGGTAATCCAAATGGTAAATGATAATGGCAATTAAAGTAATAATGAGTTACTATTTTGCACATCAGATTTCCACAACTCTATGTTCAAATGTTCTTTCGATGAATTTGTAGGGGAGAAAGTGGTCTCCCCATCCTATTCCTCTGCCATCTTAGGACCGCCCCTCTCCACAACTCTAAATATCTCAAGAGTGAGACAGAGTGTGGGCTAGTAACAGTTATACAGGGCTAGGTGTAAAGCTTCAGATGGTGACTGCAGCCATGAAATTAAAAGATGTTTACTCCTTGGAAGAAAATTTATGACCAACCTAGATAGCATATTGAAAAGCAGAGACACTGCTTTGCCAACAAAGGTTTGTCTAGTTAAGGCTATGGTTTTTCCTGTGTCCATGTATAGATATGAGAGTTGGACTGTGAAGAAGGCTGAGCGCTGAAGAATTGATGCTTTTGAACTGTGGTGTTGGAGAAGACTCTTGAGAGTCCCTTGGACTGCAAGGAGATCCAGCCAGTCCATTCTGAAGGAGATCAGCCCTGGGTGTTCCTTGGAAGGAATGATGCTAAAGCTGAAACTCCAGTACTTTGGCCACCTCATGCGAAGAGTTGACACATTGGAAAAGACTCTGATGCTGGGAGGGATTGGGGGCAGGAGGAGAAGGGGACGACAGAGGATGAGATGGCTGGATGGCATCACTGACTCGCTGGACGTGAGTCTGAGTGAACTCCGGGAGTTGGTGATGGACAGGGAGGCCTGGCGTGCTGCAATTCATGGGGTTGCAAAGAGTCAGACACGACTGAGCGACTGAACTGAACTGAACTGAACTGAGGGGTAAAGTATTTAATAAAGCTGAATGCGTTCCTATCCTACAATGCAGCCGTTTCATTTCCAGGATGATTGTAATTGGAACCACACAGAAAATGTCTTCCTCTGTAGTTTGTCATGATATTCAAAAGTCCTGTAAACACATGCTTGTCTTTAGATTAAGTTACTGTTTATGAAAGTTCATGGCTGAAATACAAATATCTTTCATTGGAGGAATATACTAACCAGCAATGTGGATTATTTGATCGGCTTAACTTTTATCTTTGACAAGAGTCCTAGGGGAGGATCCATGGGAAGGACAAAAAGAAATGTCTTAGAAGTAAAAATGCTGTTGAGAGGGGATTCAAGGAAATGACAAAAGGAACACTGTCACCTTTTCTTCCTTGTCCAAGTTTGATTTAGCTGCATCGTCTCAGTTAAGTATTTATTGGGTTTAATGAAACCTTTGGTTTTGTGGGAACATTAGCAGAGAACACTAATGACGGGCTTCTTTTCCAGTGAGCTCAGTAAGCACTTAGAGGGGGAATTGGAAAAAGGACTGTAAAGTGAGAGACCCAGGGATATTACTAAATTGATAAGCATTGTGGATCAAAGTTATAGGAGGAAGGCTATATTTCATGAATGTAACTGGTCTCACTGGCCTTCAGTGGAGATGTGGCTGAGTTCCTAGCCTTGAACTTGCAGGAGTGAGGGCAAGGGAGACTCCCACTGGTTTCTTAGCAACAGTCTAGAGCCCATGATAGGGGTCACTTTTACTCTCAACTATTTGGGGGACATGCTGCCTCTTAGAGTAACCACGAACCAAAGCCCTAATGAGTGTAGCCAACAACAAGAATATAAACATTGTTGTTGTTCAGTCACTAAGTCATGTCCATCTCTTTGCAACCCCATGGATTGAAGCATGCCAGGCTTCTCTGTCCTCTACTATGTCGCTGAGTTTCCTCAAACTCATGCCAGTTGAGTCAGTGATGCCATCCAATCATCTCATCTTCGTCGTCCCATTTTCGTCTTGCCCTCAATTTTTCCCAACAAGATCTTTTCCAGTGAGTTGGCTCTTTGCATCAGGTGGCCAAAGTACTGGAGTTTTGGCATCAATCCTTCCAATGAATATTCAGGACAGATTTCCTTCAGGATTGACTGGTTTGATCTCCTTGCTGTTCAAGGGACTCTCAAGAGTCTTCTCCAGCATCACAGTTCGAAAGCATCAATTCTTCAATGCACAGCCTTCTTTATGGTCCAACTCTCACATCCACACATGACTACTGGAAGAAATATAGCTTTGACTGTGTGGACCTTTGTCAGCAAATTGATGTCTCTGCTTTTTAAAACACTGTCTAGGTTGACATAGCTATTTTCCAAGGAGCAAGTGTCTTTAAATTTTGTGGCTGCAGTCACAACCTGCAGTGATTTTGGAGACCAAGAAAATAAAGTCTGTCACTCTTTCCATTGTTTCCCCATCTATTTGCCATGAAGTGATGCGGCCAGATGCCATGATCTTAGTTTTTTGAATGTTGAGTTTTAAGCCATCTTTTTCACTCTCCTCTTTCACCTTCATCAAGAGGCTCTTTAGTTCCTGTTCACTTTCTGCTGTTAAAGTGGTATCATCTACATATCTGAGGTTGTTCATATTTCTCCTGGAGATCTTTATTCCAGCTTGTGATTCATCTAGCCCAGCAATTCATAAACATACAAAACAATAATAATAATAACAGTAGTAATATTTTAGTGGGTCCAAAAGCCTGAGAAAAGATACATGAAAAACAGATCATATGTGCAGTGAATTAGAACCACTGAAATAAGCAGATGGGTGCTCCAATCAAGATGACAGAATAGAAGCATGTGGAGCTCACCTCCTTCCACAAATACATAGAAAATACACCTACATGAGGAACAGTTCTCACAGAATACCAACTGAACGCGGGCAGAAGATTTCAGAAAGCCAAAATTTCAAGAAAGATCTCCCAGTAACTGGGTAAGATGAATGAAATAGGTAGATTGACAACATGAACAAAAAATAATAAATGTGCTTGAAGAAAGTAAAGTTGACCTACTTACACAAAAAGAAATCTAAATGAAGTATAAAAGCCCAAACCATACATTTCAAACTAAGTAAATTAGTGGATGGGATATCTGCTGCAGTGATAATGTAGTAACTAAAACTAACTTATCTTCCCATAGTAAACAACCGGAAAACAGAATAAAATAGATGAACAATAGTCTTCTAACTGTGGGCAGCAGGCTGCAGCAGGGAGAAACGCAGATGAAACTGGTGAACCCTTCAATCACACTGTACTGTTGCCTGCAGGCACTTTCCAGACCACAGGACACGGAGGGCCTTCCAAGCACAACACAGTAATTTCACTGATCAGAATTTGCAGGGCGTGGAGCGGGGGTGGTCAGGGTACCAGAGGAGAAAGAACTAAGCAGAGAAGAGCTCCAGAAATTTGCGTTGAGTCCCCTTGACTCTGTTATATCAATAGAGTGAAACTACATAACAACTCCAAGAACCCACATAGATTTGGAAGATATCTGAGTTCTGACTAGCCAGATTGGACTGTCCTTGTTGAATTCTCAGGGCATTCAGTGAAATCCCAGAAGGATCTTGCATTACTATTAGAAAAAAATGTAGCTCCAGAATAAAGATAACTTTAGATTTATGCTAAGAATGTTTAAAAATAGTCCTTCAGAGGACCAGGTATGCCAATTAATTTGTAATTTAACTGTAAATCCAAAACAGAGCCCAGCACTCTTGAAGGAAGAAAACATATTCCAGTATTTAGATGTAAATTTCACAATATTCAGTATTTAAGAAAATTACTAGATGTGATGAGGCAGAAACAGACAATTTCATCAATAGAAACAACTTTGAAAATGATGGGAATGGTAAAAATATAAGACACAGCCTTAAAAACAGCTGTAGAATTTACAGGAAATCATGAATAAAATGAGAAGAGAAATAGAAGATATAAAAATGACAAATGGTACTTCTAAAAGTGAAAAATACAGTATCTGAAATGGAAATTTTACTGCAGAGGATTAAGAGCAATGTAGATTTTGTAGAAGAAAATATACGTGATAGACACAATTCAAACTAGGGCAGAAACAGAAATGAGATTGAAAAAAAGATGAACAAAGCAGAAATTAGTGAAATAGAAAATGAACAAATAAAACAAGCAGAAAACTGCTTGTTGAGCAATTTCCTCAGAAATTGCTGAGAATATCAGCAAAATTGATAAGCTCTAAATAGACAAATCAAGTAGAAAAAGAGACAAGACATAAATTGTCAACATCGGGGATAGAAGAGAGGAAGTTACTGCAGATTCTACAGATGTTAAAAGGATAAGAGATTATGATTATGAACTGTAGACTAAGCAGAATAGATAACCTGAATTTCCTATACTTATTAAAAAAATTGAATTCACCCTATAATTGAATTATGCCTACCTCCTACACTCCCCCAAATCAAGGTAAAGGTGATTTCACTGCTTAATTTGATCAAATCCATAAGGAAGAAATAATACCAGTTCTACACAAACTCTTACAGAAAATGGAGAGGCAGGAATACTTCCCAACTTGTTTTATGAGTCCAAAAGTTGATTTGTGACGTTGTGAGGAAAACAAGCTAAAGATCAATATCCCTCATAACATAGACATAAAAATCCTTAAAATATATTAGCAAATAAATCAATAACTATTAAAAAATTACAATACATCATTGAAAAGTGAAAGTCTCACAGTTGTGTCTGACTCTTTGCGACCCCATGGACTGTAGCCTTCTAGTCTCTGTCCATGGAATACTCCAGGCAAGAATACTAGAGTGGGTTACCATTTCCTTCTCTAGGGCATCTTCATGACCTAGAAATTGAATCCACGTCTCCTTCACCTCCTGCATTGGCAGGCAGATTCTTTACCACTAAGCCACCTAGGAAGCTGGCCAAGGGCATCTACAAATGAGTAAATAATATGTAAGAGAGGATGGTCACATTAATTCAGATTCAAATTAATGGCTTTGAAGGCCATTTGGAAGAAATATTTGAAAACTTAAAAGTATGAAGAGTTGGAAATTGAAAGAAAAAGGACAGAAGGCTTATAATGGATTCAGAATACATATCATAAAAATAAGCATTTTAGAAGGATATGCAACTGATAGAAGCAATAATTGAACAACTAATATAAGAATTCTTTCCAACTTGAAGATTTGAATGCCAGTTAGGCTGGACCAGTTAAACTCAGAGACAGGTAAAATGAATTATGGTAACAAAAAAAGGAAACAAAGAGAACAGAAGGTAAGAGACACATGTAATCCATTCAAATGTCCTAAAATTAATGTTATAGTCTCAGAGGGAAAGAGGGAAGAGCACTGGGCAGAGCAATATTTGACAACAATAGTGAGTCATTTTTTCAAAAAAATTGATGAAAGAGATCAACTTACAGTTTAAAGGAACTTAGTGAACCCTAAGCAGAGTAAATATAAAGAAAGTCATGACTAGGAACATCAAACCAAAAATAATAGGAAAACAATCATAAAGTCAATTGGGCAGGTATAAATTGCTTTTAAAAGATGAAAATCAAAGTTCATGGCTGAATTTTCAACAGTATTATAGAAATCACAAAACAATGAAATGAAATTCTTTTAAAGTGCTAAAAGATTCTGTCACCTTCTGTCATTTTATTTTGTATTCATTCAAATGTATTTTTTCTTGTGTATATTATAAAACTATATTTTATGATCTCCTACCTAAATAACTACTTGCAAATGACTTAAGGAAAAAAAAAATAAAGTGCTAAAAGAAAAAAAACCCTGTCCATTGGGAATTCTACATTCAATTAAAACACCCTTCAAAAGTGAAGTACATACTCAATGGTGAAAAGTTGAAAGCTTTTCCTCTAAGATCAGCAAGACAAGAATGCTCCCTCTCTTCACCTTTATTCAACATAGTATTGAAAATCCTAGCCAGAGAAATTTGGCAAGAAAAGAAAGAAAATTCATTCCAAATCAGAAAGGAGCAGTAAAACTCACTATTTGCTGATAACATATTGTGTACTTAAATTTAAAGATTTCACCATAACTCTGCTAAAGTGAAGTGAAGTCGTTCAGTCGTGTCCGATTCTTTGCGACCCCAGGAAAGTAGCCTACCAGGTTCCTCCGTCCATGGGATTTTCCAGGCAAGAGTACTGGAGTGGGGTGCCATGTCCTTCTCCAGGGGATCTTCCTGACCCAGGGATTGAACTTGGGTCTCCCGCATTGTAGGCAGACGCTTTACCCTCCGAGTCACCAGGGGAAGTAAAGAACAGGAAAGCATAAACCTGTTAGAACCAATAAATAATTCAGCAAAGTTTCAGGATATAAAATTATTATTAAATTCTATAAATCTAAATACTAAACAGAAAACTCAGAAATCAACAATTCATAAGTTTTAAATTGAAAGCAGTTATGTACTCACGATGAAATTTTGCACCATCCCACCAAAGATGTGAGTCATATTTTTGTCCAGCATATCCACACTATGTAAGCTACCTGTCTAGTGGTCACTTGGTAGCCACTTGGTTATAAGGTCTACTGTGGTGGTGTTGCAGTGCTTGTGTTCAAGTAGTTCTTATTTTACTTAATATCACTCCTAAGTGCAAGCATAGTGATGCCTGTAATTTGAATTTTCTTTTACATAATTTGCATAATTTATAAACTAAACTTTATATATAAGCATGTATAAGAAAAAATGGTGCATACAGACATTCCTCATTTTATTATGCTTTGTGAATTCTGTGTTTTTCACATATTGAAGGTTTGTGGCAACCCTGTGTTGTCAGTTGATGGTTAGCATTTTTATTTTTAGCAATAAAGTTTTTAATTAAGGTAAATACATGGCTTTATTTAGACATAATACTATTGCAGACTTGGTAGACTGCAGCATAGTGTACACAAAACTGCGCTGGGAAACCAAAAATGGTGTGACTCTCTTTATTGTGATTTTCACTTTATTGTAGTGGCCTGGCACTGAGCATATATTATCTCCAAGCTGTGCCTGTTTGAGTTTGGTATTATCCATGGTTTCAGGTATCCACTGAGGGTCTTCAACTGTATTCCCTGCAGATAAGGGGGAACTACTACACAACAGAAAAAGGACTCTCTCTTCAATAAATTGTGCTGGGTAAACTGGACAGCCACATGCGAAAGAATAAAACTGGAATTCTGTTTTACACTATAAATAAAAATTAACTCAAAATATATTAAAGAGCCTAAGACCTGTAACCATAAAACTAGAAGAAAACAGAGGCCATAAGCTCCTCTATTTTGGTCTTGGGGGGTGTTTTTTTTTTTTGGACTTGATGTCAAAAGCAAAGGCAAAAAAAGTAAAAACAAACAAATGGGACTATATCAAACTAGAAGTTTGGACACAGCAAAGGAAACCATCAACAAAATTAAAGGGCAACCTAGGGAATGGGAGAAAATGCTTGCAAATCATATACCTGACATAGTATATCTAAAGTATATAAAGACCTCAAACAATAACAAAAAAACAAACAAATTAAAAAATGGGCTGAGGATATAGACATTTTCCTAAAGACACACAGAGGTAAGCAGGCGCGTGAAGAGGTGCTCAGCATTATCAGGAAATGCAAATCAAACCCAGAACGAGGTTTTTATCTCTCATCTGTTAGAATGAGTATTTTAAAACGAGAAGAAATAGCAAGTGTTAGAGAGGGTGTGAAGGAAAGGGAACACTTGTACACTGTTGGAGGGAATGTAAATCGGTATGGCCACTATGGAAAACAGTATGGAGATTTCTCAGAAAATTAAAAATAGAACTACCATATGATCCAGAAATTCCACTTCTGGGAATATATTGAAAGGAAACAAAAATACTAACTCAAAAAATATCTGTACCCCAACTGCAGCTTATTTATAATATCCAAGATACAGAAACAAACTAAGTATCTATTGACTGGTAAATGGATAAAGAAGTTGTGGTACTTACACCTGCACCGGAATAGTATCCAGCCATAAAAGGAATGAAATTTTGCCATTTGTGACAACGTAAATGGATCTTGAGGGCATTATGCTAAGTGAAAGAAATCAGATAGTCAGAGGAGGACAAATACTGTAAGGTGTCACTTATCTGGATGTTTTTAGATGGAATCTAAAAACAAACAAACAAATCAAACTCATAAATTTAGAGAACAGATTGATGGTTGGGGAGTGGTCAAAATAGGTCAAGGTGGTTAAAAGGTAAAACTTCCAGTTATAAAATAAGTAAGTAATGGTGACAACGTGTAGCAGGGAGACCAGAGTTAAAAATCCTATTTTGTATTTGAAATTTTGTATTTGTGTATATGAAATTTGCTAAGAGAGTAAATCTTAAATGTCATCATAAGAAAAAAAGTGCAGGTATGTGTTGTTATGGATAGTAGCTAGATTTATTGTAGCAATTATTTTGCAATGTATACAAATATTGAATCATTATGTTGTATACCTGAAACTAATATAGTGTTATACATCACTTACATCTTAATTTTTTTTTTAAAAGAAGCAAAATTAAAATGTTCTCAGACAAAAAGTGCTATGGAAACTTGTTGCTGGTACACAATAAAAATTAGTAAATGAAGTCATTTGAGAAAAAGCAGTCTCAGAGAAGAAAATAGAGAATACATCTTAAGGTAGTCACAAGTGGAAACAAAGAAGTTAAAGAGAGAATGAAAATCACTAGAAATTAATTATGTTGATAAATAGAATACCAGCTGTTTAAAACTAAAGTAATAATGTATTATGGTGTTTATATCTCATATAGAAATATCATATTAATTGTACAAAACATGGGAGGGATTAAATGTTGTTACATTTCTTCAGTGTTCTTGTATTATTTGAGAAATGCTAAATATCTGAATTTAAGTAAGACTGTAATGTGTTAAGCATCCACTAAAAGAAAAATACAAAATGTTCCAACTAAAACACTAAAGTTAGATAAAGTAGGTAAAAAGAATTTTTAAAAGTATTTCATTAATACAAACAAGGCAGGAACGGAGAAATAAAGCCGACAGGTGGGATAAAGAGAATACATAAAAAACAGAGAAAGTAGCAGAATCAAATTAGTAATAGGAAAATGTAAGTGGTAAAAAAAACTCCAATGAGAAGGCAAAGATTATTAGGTTGTATTTAAGAAAATAAGACTCAACTGTATCCTATTTACAAGAGACAAACTTTAAATATAAGAATATAGATAGGGAGAAGGTTAAAGATAGGGAGAAGGTTAAAGAATAAATATATACTAAGACATATTAACTCACAGAGACTATACTCATATCAGAAAATTTAGACTTTAAGGCCAAAGATTATTTCATAATGAAAAGAAGAAAATATAATTCTAAAATTATGTGCAGATAGTAACAAAGTTTTAAGTTGTATTAATCAAAAATTGGCAGAAATATTAGAAGAAATAGACAAATTCACAATCAGAGTTTGAGATACGGCAAGTAGAAAAAATTAGTAAAGATATACATAATTTGAACAAATAACCTGACATGATTGACAAGGAAGAAGACATAAATTTTTTAAGTGGCCATGCAACATTAAACAAAAGATAGTTTATACTGAGCTATAAAGATAATCTTTGGAAATATTAAAGGATTGAAAACATAACAAACTATGTTCCCTTGTCATATGGAAATAAGTTATAAATCAATATAAGAAATACAGCTAGAAAATCTCCCCAAATCTGGCAATTTCAAATTTTGAAGCAGTACATTTCAATATAACTCACTGAGCCAAATGGTAAAATCTCAATTGAAATGATAAAATATTCTGAACTGAATAATAATGAAAATATAATATATTGAAATGTATAGGGCATAGAGAAAACAGTCTTTAAAGGGAAAATATAAGCTTTGAATGTATATATTAGAAGGATAGTTGACAATCTATGATCAAACTTTTATTTTAAGGAGTAGAAAAATAACCGCAAACAAGAAAGAGAGAGGAAGGATATGTGAACAGAAAAAGAAAAATAACTGACTTGGAAAGCAAAGGCACAATCAAGAATATTGACAAAGCCAGAAGTCATATGATGACAATTAACGTGTCAACTGGACCGCAGGGTGCCCAGATACTTGGGTAAACATTATTTTGGGTGTGTCTGTGAGGGATGTTTTTGGAAGAGATTAACATTTGAATCAGTAGACTAAATAAAGCAGATTGCCTTTCCCGAAGTGGGTGGGCCTTTAATTTTGTAAAGGCCTTAATAGAACAAAAAGGTTGAATAATAGCGTATCATTTCTCTCTCTGAGTCTTCAAGCTGGGGATATCCTGCCTTCACATTTGAACTCAAACTGGAACTTTCATCATAAGTTCTGTTTCTCAGGTTTTTGGACTAAGACTGGAAATATGACACCAAGTCTCTTTGATCTCCAGGTTTGTAACTGCAAATAATTGGACTTCCCAGCCTCCATAATTGTGTGAGCCATTTTCTACCAGTTCTGTTTCTCTGGAGAACCCTTACTAGATTTTGATACCAAGAGTGGTCTTCTTGGGATTCCTCAGCCTCTGTAATCCTGTAAGCCAATTCCTTATGATAAATCTCTTTATTTACATTCCTTATTTATTCTGTATTACTGGAGAACCCTGTTTCTCAAGTTGCATATTTGAATATTTCTGTAAAATTTTATTAACATCTAGAAAAATTGATCAAGAAATAAAATAATTATTACTAAAAATAAAAAATTTGTCATCACATATTTATGATATATGAAGTTAACTAAAAATATAATAAAGTATATTTTGTACAACATTAAGAATAGGTGTAAAACTTTAAATGAAAAATTATATTGAAAAACATAACTCACCACAAATGACATAAGAAGTAATTGAACCATCTCAAGGCTTTTTATTTATTAAAAGAAACTGAATTCTTCTTGTAAAGAAAACTCCATTAAGAAGACAACCTGACTGGGAAATTCTTCCAAATATTTAAAGAAGAAAAAAGTATCAACCAAACATAAACTCTTTAAGAGATTCCAAAAAGAGACAACAGTTCTTGCTTCATGAGTCCAATATAATCCCAACACCAAAACCTAAAAATAACATTAAAAGGAGGTAAAATTAGAGGCTTATATCTCTTATGAAAATAAATGTGAATTCTTAAACATAAGATTAGCAAATTGAATCCAGTAAATATGAAAAGGGTAATAAATCATGACTGAATAAGGTTTATCCAAGGAATGCAAGGTCAGCTGACATTAAAAAAAAAAATCAAACAATAAAACTCAATTTAATTCATTTCATTAACAGAAAGGGAAAATAATGTCATTGCAATATATATAGAAAAGCATTTGATAAAATTCAACCCATATTCATAAGAAGTACTCACAGAAAACTGGGAGTAGAAAGGAGCATCCTTGACCTGATAAAGAGCACATATAAAAAATATACAGCTAAGCTCATAAGTAGTGTTAAATATTGAATGTCTCCTCTCTCCTTGAGTTTGGGAAAAAGAATGTCCACTATCACCATTTCTACTCTATTCAACATTATTCTGGAGGTTATATCCAGGACAAAAGAGCAAGAGAAAGAAATTAAAGTGTAAATATTAGAAATAAAGAAACAAAATTGCTTTTAAGAAGACATGAATATATATACAGAAAATCCAAAAGAATCTACAAACTGTCATATTTAATATTTGAATTTAGCAAAGCCTTTTCAATATAAAATTATTTGTTATAAAATAAATATACACACTTTTAATATATTTCCAGTACCAAATAGTAAACAAATAGTATCAAAATCATACAAATTTCTAGGAATAAGGAATTTGAAACTAAGGAAGATAAATTATCTGGAATAATATTTAATTTTCATGGAATGCATGAAATTCATTATGCATGTATGAAATCAATGTCTTTAATGTAATTGTTGGAGGAAATCAAAATGTCAGAGTTGGAGGATGCAGAACTCACCTTCCCTTACAAATGTGTCAAAAATATACCTACAAGTGGAACAGTTCTCACTGAAAACTGGAGACTGGCAGAAAGATTCCTGCACAAATGAGGTTGTAAGAGAGATTCACACGGGATCAGGTAGGAAGGAAAGAAAAATGATCAGGTTGGGATCTGCATCTCAGGGAGGGAGCTCAGAGAAAAAGGGAGATTAAATGGGGAGAGATCTTGCTGGGGGTGTGAGCAGTTTGAAAGACATATTGGGCATCCCAGTCCTGGGGTCCTGGATGGGAAAGACAAGCCCCCTTGGCTGACTGGAAGGCTGGTGAGCCTAACAGGAGGACTTTTAGGAACAGCTAACAGTAGGAAGACTAGACTTCATTCAGGAGGAGTGTGTGTACCCTCGCTTGCTCCTGAGGCAAGGTGGAGAGGGGGTAGTAGAACTGTGAGGATCGCTGACTGGTTTTCCTCAAATGCCCCAGTGTGTGTCCCAGTCTGAGCTGAGGGAACACTCCAGTCCCTGTTTCTTCATTTTGCAGCTCTGTGCTGGAGCCAGGGCTGCCATGACTGAGGAAAGAGGGCTCAGCTGTGAGAAACGGAGGTAGCTTAGACCCCAAATGGCATCTGAGCAGGGTGCGGGCAATCCTTACTGGCACTTTCAGAAGAAGCCTCAAAGGCTTTCTCCAGCCAGACTCCCACAACCTGCACCCCATCACGTGCCAAAAGCTCATATAGGTGCTATTTGCTCTAGCACTGTTCCCCTCTGGGGTTAGAGTGTTGGTGCTGGGATGAGAAGAGCTCACGCTTAAAGAAAAAAACACAGGACGCATCTGACCCTCAGGGCTCTGCTCTAGCTACTTGAGACCACCCCACTCATCCCCTTGAGCCTGGTGACAGCCACTGAATGGGGGAAACCCGGCTTAACATCTGGTTCCTACCCTAGCTCACGCGTCTTCAGCCTCACTTGTTACCAAAGTGACTCGCTGCCAGCGTACACTGAGGTAAGCTGTGACTTGGGATCATGTAAAACCCAGCTCTCCCCCTAAAGCCACTCGGCACATGCAGAATGTATAGGATGCTCCCACATGAGATTACGTCAAGATTGCAAAAGATTGTTGTTTCATCTAATTTCAGAGAGACAGAGAAAGTTGAGCAAAATGAGAAGACAGAGGAATTGGTCCCAACTGAAAGCCAAGAGAATACCTATGAAAAAACAACCATTGAAACAGAAACAATTTATTTGGTAAAGAATTAGTAATAAGAATGCTAACTGAGGACTTCCCTGGTGGCTCAGACAGTAAAGCGTCTGTCTACAATGCAGAAGACCTGGGTTCGATCCCTGGGTTGGGAAGATTTCCTGGAGAGGGAAATGGCAACCCACTCCAGTACCCTTGCCTAGAAAGTCCCATGGATGGAGAAGCCTGGTGTCCATGGGGTCGCAAAGAGTCGGACACAACTGAGTGACTTCACATGCTAGCTGAATTAGGGAAAAGATTAGATGAACACAGAATTTTCACAAGGCTAGGAAAAAAAAAAGAACTAGTCTATTTTGGAACTTGAGAACATGATAACTAAAGTGAAAAACACACTAGAAAGAATCAAGAGCAGACTAGGTGATACAGCAGAATACATAAGTGATCTGGAAGACAGAATAACAAAAATCACCCAATCAAAACCATACTGTTGTTTTTCAGTCACCCAGTTGGGTCCAACTCTTTGCAATCCCATGGACTGTAGCAATTAAGGCTTCGCTGTCCCTCACCATCTCCCGGACTTTGCCCAAGTTCATGTCCATTGCATCGGTGATGCCATCCAGCCATCTCATCCTCTGATGCCCTCTTCTCCTTCTGTTCTCAATCTTTTCTAGCACCAGGGTTTTTTCCAATGAGTTGGCTATTCACATCAGGTAACCAAAATATTGGAGCTTCAGCATCAGTCCTTCCAATGAGTATTCAGGGTTGATTTCCTTTAAGACTGACAGGTTTGATCTCCTTGCTGTCAGAGGGACTCTCCAGCACCACACTTCAAACGCATCAGTTCTTTGGTGCTCTGCCTTCTTTACAGTCCAGCTCTCACAGCAATACAGGATTATTGGAAAGATCATAGCTTTGACCATATGGACATTTGTCGGCAAAGTGATGTCTTTGGTTTTCAATTCACTGTCTAGGTTTGTCATAGCTTTCCTGCAAAGAAGCAATGGTCTTCTAATTTTATATGCAGACACTATCTGTATGATTTTAGAGCTTAAGAGGAAATCTGTCACTGCTTCCACCTTTTCTCCCTCTATTTGCCATGAAGTTATGGGGCTGAATGCCATGATCTTTTTTTTTTTTTTTTTTTTTAATATTTAGTCTTAAGCCAGCTTTCTCACTCTCTTCCTTCACCCTCATCAAGAGGCTCTTTAGTTCATCTTCACTTTCTGCCATTAGAATGGTAACGTCGGCCTATGTAAGGTTGTTGATCTTTCTCCTGCCAATCTTGATTTCAGCTTGTAACTCATCCAGCCTGTCATTTCTCATGATTTGCTCAGTGTCTAATTTAAATAAACAGGGTGACAACAAGCAGCCTTGTTGTACTTGCTTCTCAATCCTGAACCAGTCAATTGCTCCATACAGGATACTAACTGTTGCTTCCCGACTCACATGCAGGTTTCTCAGGAGACAGGTAAGATGGTCTGGTATTCCCATCTTTTCGAGAGCTCTCCACAGTTTATGTTCCACATAGTCAAAGATTTAGTGTAGTTGAGGAAACAGAGGTAGATGTTTTCTGGAATCCCCTTGCTTTCTCTGTGATCCAGCAAATGTTGGAAATTTGATCACTGGTTCCTCTGTGCCTTTTCTAAACCCAGCTTGGATGGCTGGAAGTTCTCAGTTCACATTATGCTGAAACCTAGCCTGTAGGATTTTGAGCATCACCTTACTAGCAATGGAGATAAGTGTGACTGTCCGGTGGTTGGAACATTCTTTAACACTGCCCTTCTTGGGAATTAGGATGATTGACCTTTTTCGGTCCTGTGGCCATTGCTGGGTTTTCCAGATTTGCTGACATATTGAGTGCAGCACTCTGATAAAATCTTTTAGAATTTTAAATAGCTCTACTGGAATTCCATCACATCCACTAGCTTTATTGACAGCTGTGTTTCCTAAGGCTCACTTGACTTCACACTCCAGAATGTCTGGCTGTGGGTGACTGACCACACCATCGTGATTATCCAGGTCACTAAGAACTATTTTGTACAGTTCTTCTGGGTATGATTTCCATCTCTTCTTGATCTCTTTTGCTTCTACTAGATCTATAGAGTCTGAAATGCAGTACTTGGGTGCAACCTCAAAATGACAGAATGATCTTGGTGTGTTTCCAAGGCAATCAAAACTATAGAAAAAGACAAATTTAAAAAAAATTAAAACATTTCAATGGCACCCCACTCCAGTACTTTTGCATGGAAAATCCCATGGACGGAGGAGCCTGGTGGGCCGCAGTCCGTGGGGTCGCTAACAGTCGGACACGACTGAGCGACTTCACTTTCACTTTTCACTTTCATGTACTGGATAAGGAAATGGCAACCCACTCCAGTGTTCTTCCTGGAGAATCCCAGGGACAGGGAAGCCTGGTGGGCTGCCGTCTATGGGGTTGCACAGAGTCGGACACAACTGAAGTGACTTAGCAGCAGCAGCAGCGAGAGGTCTGTGGGAAAACATTAAATGTACCAACATTTACATTATAGCTGTCTCAGAAGGAGAAAAGAGAGAAATGGCCAAAAATCTGTTTGAAGAGATTATGGCTGAAATTTTTCCAAAGCTGAAGAAGGATACAGAAACCCAGGTGCAGAAAGTACAGAGGGTCTCAAACAACGGGGACAGAAACAGTCCCACACCAAGACATACCATAATTAAAATGACTATAGTTAAATATTAGGAGGAAATTCTAAAGGCAGCAAGAGAAAAACAGGGTCAGTTGACAAAGGAACCCGCATAAAGTTATCAGCTGAATTTTTTCAGAGCTAGGACACACACAGACAGAAAGTGAGGGGATGGAAAAAGTATTTCATGCAAACAGAAGCAACAAGACTGCAAGGGTAGCAATATTGATATCAGAAAAAATAGACTTTAAGTAAAACAATAACAAAAGACAGAGAATGTCATTATATAATGATAAAGGGATCAACACCAGAAGAGGATATTATACTTATTAACATATATACATTCAACACAGGAACACCTAAATTCATAAATCAAATTAACAGACATAAAGAGAATTGATAACATTACAACTAGTAGGGGAATTTAACACCCGACTTTTATCAATGGACAAGTCATCCATAGAGAAAATCAATATGAGTGGTCCTAAATGATGCAAAAGGCCACTTGGACTTAATAGATTTATCTACAGGACATTCCACTCTAAAACGGCAGAATACCTTTTTTTTTTTTTTAAGTGTGCATGTAACTCTAGGATAAATCAGATTTTAAGCCAAAAAAGCAAGTCTTGAAAAGTTTAACAGGATAGAAATTATGCCAATTAGTTTTTCCAAACACAACACTATGAAACAAGAAATTGGTTAAAGAAAAATGGGAAAAGCACAAACACACGGAGACTAAATAACACGCTACTAAAAAACCCCAATTGATGAACAATGAAGACAGAGAGGATATGAGAAAATACCTTGAGACAAATGAAAATGGAAACACAGTTTTCCAAAATGTATGGTATGCAACAAAAGCAGCTGTAAGAGGGAAGCTTACAGCAATTTAGGCTGACCTAAAGAAACAAGAATAATTTCAAATAAACAATCTATAGGAATTAGAAAAAGAAGAACAAACAAAGCCCAAATTCAGCAGAAGGAAGGAAATAATAAAGATCCAAGAGAAAATAAATAAAATAGAGGCCATAAAAATGGAAAAGATCAAGAAAACCAAGGGTAGATGAAGATAAAGATATTTTTAAAGATAAAATTAATAAATCTTTACCTAGGCTAATCAAGATGAAAAGAGACATGACAAAAATAAATAAGAAATGAAATAAAATATCAACCAATATCACAGAAATATGAAAACTCATAAAAGAATACTACAGTTACATGGCAACAATTGGACAACCTAGATTAAATGGACAAATTTCTAGAAACACAGAAACTTCCAAGGCTGAATCAGGATTAAATAGATAATCTGAACAGACTGTTCACTAGTACTGAAATTGAATTTGTAATAAAAAATGTAATTAAAAAAAAAACTCTCAGCAGACAAAACTCTAGTACTGTATGGCTTTACAGGGGAATTCTATCAAACATATAAAGGAGACCTAATACCTATCCTCAAACTATTCCAAGAAGTTTAAGAAGTTGGAAACCTTAAATGTAATCTATGAGGCCATAATTACCCTGATACCAGAATCATACAAAAATATTACAAAAATGAATATTACAGGCCAATATCTCTGGTGAACATAGATGCAAAAATCCTCAAAATTTTTACCAAAACAAATTCAGCAGTATATAAAAATGATCATACACCATGATCAACTGGAATTTATTCCAAGTATGCAAAATTGTTTAACATTCACAAATCAATCAACATGATATACCACACTAACAAAAAGAAGGATAAAATCACATGATCTCAATAAATGCAGAAAAAGCAATTAACAAAATCCAACATCCATTCATGATAAAAACTCTCATCAAAGTAGGCATAAAGGGAATATATCTCAACATAATAAGGGCCATTTATGATAAACTCAACAGCTATCATCATGCTCAATGGTGAAAAACTGAAAGCCTTTCCTCTACAATCAGGAATAATACAACGATACCCACTCTCACCACTTTCATTTAACAAAGTATAATACTATGTTAAATACTAAGTATTTAACTTCTATCAGAAGTCTCAGCCTTAGCAATAAAGCTAGAAAAGAAATACACATCAAAATTGGAGGAGAAGAAGTAAAATGGTCACTAATTGCAGATCACACAATACTGTATAAAACTATAAAATCACCACCAAAAAACCTGTTAGAATAAATGAATTCAGCAAAGTTGTAGGATAAAAGATTAATACACATAAATCTGTTGCTTTTCTATACAATAATAATGAACTATCAGTAAGAGTAAGCCAGAAAACAGTGCAGTTTAAAATTGTTTAAAAAACTGGAGCCTATTATACAGAGTGAAGTAAGCCAGAAAGAAAAACACCAATACAGTATACTAACGCATATATATGGAATTTAGAAAGATGGTAACAATAACCCTGTATCAGATCAGATCAGATCAGTCGCTGAGTCGTGTCTGACTCTGTGACCCCATGAATCGCAGCACGCCAGGCCTCCCTGTCCATCACCAACTCCCGGAGTTCACCCAGACTCACATCCATCGAGTCAGTGATGCCATCCAGACATCTCATCCTATGTCGTCCCCTTCTCCTCCTGCCCCCAATCCCTCCCAGCATCACAGTCTTTTCCAATGAGTCAACTCTTCGCATGAGGTGGCCAAAGTACTGGAGTTTCAGCTTTAGCATCATTCCTTCCAAAGAAATCCCAGGGCTGATCTCCTTCAGAATGGACTGGTTGGATCTCCTTGCAGTCCAAGGGACTCGCAAGAGTCTTCTCCAATACCACAGTTCAAAAGCATCAATTCTTCGGTGCTCAGCCTTCTTCACAGTCCAACTCTCACATCCATACATGACCACAGGAAAAACCATAGCCTTGACTAGACAAACCTTTGTTGGCAAAGTAATGTCTCTGCTTTTCAATATGCTATCTAGGTTGGTCATGACTTTCTTTCCAAGGAGTAAGCGTCTTTTAATTTCATGGCTGCAGTCACCATCTGCAGTGATTTTGGAGCCCCCCAAAATAAAGTCTGACACTGTTTCCACTGTTTCCCCATCTATTTGCCATGAAGTGGTGGGACCGGATGCCATGATCTTCGTTTTCTGAATGTTGAGCTTTAAGCCAACTTTTTCACTCTCCACTTTCACTTTCATCAAGAGGCTTTTTAGTTCCTCTTCACTTTCTGCCATAACGGTGGTGTCATCTGCATATCTGAGGTTATTGATATTTCTCCTGGCAATCTTGATTCCAGTTTGTGTTTCTTCCAGCCCAGCGTTTGTCATAATGTACTCTGCATATAAGTTAAATAAACAGGGTGACAATATACAGCCTTGATGAACTCCTTTTCCTATTTGGAACCAGTCTGTTGTTCCATGTCCAGTTCTAACTGTTGCTTCCTGACCTGCATACAAATTTCTCAAGAGACAGATCAGGTGGTCTGGTATTCCCATCTCTTTCAGAATTTTCCACAGTTTATTGTGATCGACACAGTCAAAGGCTTTGGCATAGTCAATAAAGCAGAAATAGATGTTTTTCTGGAATCTCTTGCTTTTTCTATGATCCAGCAAATGTTGGCAATTTGATCTCTGGTTCCTCTGCCTTTTCTAAAACCAGCTTGAACAGCAGCAAGTTCATGGTTCACATATTGCTGAAGCCTGGCTTGGAGAATTTTGAGCATTACTCTACCAGCGTGTGAGATGACTGCAATTGTGCGGTAGTTTGAGCATTCTTTGGCATTGCCTTTCTTTAGGATTGGAATGAAAACTGACCTTTTCAGTCCTGTGGCCACTGCTGAGTCTTCCAAATTTGCTTGAATATTGAGTGCAGAACTTTCACAGCATATACGAGACAGCAAAAGAGACACTGATGTATAGAACAGTCTTTTGGACTCCATGGGAGAGGGTGAGGGTGGGATGATTTGGGAGAATGGCATTGAAACATGTATATTATCATATGTGAAACGAATCACCAGTCCAGGTTTGATGCATGATACAGGGTGCTCAGGGCTGGTGCACTGGGATGACCTAGAGGGAGGGGATGGGGATGGAGCTGGGAGGGGGGTTCAGGATGGGGAACACATGTACACCCATGGCGGATTCATGTTGATGTATGACAAAACCAATACAATATTGTAAAGTAATTAGCTTCCAATTAAAATAAATAAATTAAAAAAAATAAAATTGTTTCAAAAATAGCAAAATATCTAGAAATAAACTTAACCAAGGAAGTGAATGACATATCCTCTAAAAACTATAAAACAATGATGATAGAATTTGCAAATGATATAAACAAATAGAAAGATATTTCATGTTATTTACTGGAAGAATTAATATTATTAAAATATCCATACTACCAAAAGCAATCTGGAAATTTAATCCAAATCTAATGAAAATATCCATGACCTTTTTTTTAAGAACTTGAACAAAGTAGCCTAAAATTTGTATGGAATTATAATATACCCCAAATTGCCAAAGCAATCTTGAGAAAAAAGGACAGTGATGGAGGTGTTACATTTCCTGATTTCAGAGTATACATACTATGCATTTATAGTTATCAAAACAGTATGGTGCTGGCAAATAAAGGAGACACAGATCATAGGAACAAGATAGGGAGCCCAGAAATAAGCCCACACAGCTATGGTCAACTAATCTATGACAGGCAAGGAAAGTATATATGATGGAAATAAGACTCTTTCTTCAACAGTTGGTGCTGGGAAAACTTTACAGTTACCTATAACACAGTGAGATTACAACATCTCATACCATATGCAAAATAAATGTAAAATAGGTTAAAGGCCTAAATTTAAAAACTGAAACCATAAAACTCCTAGATGAAGATATAGGTAGAAGATTCTTCGATTAGTATACTTTTATCAGAGTATACAATATACTTTTTGATATATACTTTTTGATCTGTCTTCTGAGGCAAAAGAAATAAAGCAAAAAGAAACAAATGGGGCCTAATTAAACTTAGAAGATTTTGCACAACAAAGAACACAATCAACAAAATAAAAAGACAATTTACCGAATGTGAAAAAATATTTTCAAATAGTATGGACAAAAAAGGGTTAATATCCAAAAATATATAAATAGAACATACAACTCATTATAAAGAAAAGAAATAACCTGATCAAAAATTGGGCATAAGATCATAATAGAAACTTTTCCAAAGAAGACATACAGATGGCTAACATGCGAACTAAAAGATGTTAACATCACTAGTCATCAGAAAAATGAAAATCAAAGCCAAAATGAAACACCACCTCACATTTGTCAGAATGGCTATCATAAAATTCTTCAAATAACAATTGTTGACCAGGGTGTGGGGAAAAGGGACCCTTATACACTGTTGGTGCAGATATAGATTAGTGCAGACACTGTGGAAAACAGTGTGGAAAAGCGTGTGGTAGTTCTATTTTTAGTTTTCTAAAAAAATCATATTTTCCAGCAATTCCACCTCTGGGTATTCTTCTGATGAAAACGAAAACTCTAATTTGAAAAAGATATGTGCACCCCGATCTTCACAGTGGCATTATTTACAATAGCCAAGATACAGAAAACACTTAAGTGTCTATCAAAAGATGAATGGATACAGAAGATGTGAAAGCTGTTATCTATAATGCAATATTATTTAGCCATCAGTTCAGTTGCTCAGTCATGTCCGACTCTTTGCAACCCCATGGACTGCAGCACACCAGGCTTTCCTGTCTATCACCAACTCCCAGAGCTTACTGAAACTCATGTCTATCAAGTTGGTGATGCCATCCAACCATCTCATCCTCTGTTGTCTCCTTCTCCTCCTGCCTTCAATCTTTCCCAGCATCAGGTTTTTTTCCAATGAGTCAGTTCTTCTCATCAGGTGACCAAAGTATTGGAGCTTCAGCTTCAGCTTCCAGTGAATATTCAGGACTGATTTTCTTTGGGATGGACTGGTTGGATCTCCTTGCAGTCCAAGGGACTCTCAAGAGTCTTCTCCAATACCACAGCTTGAAAGCATCAATTCTTTGGCACTCAGCTTTCTTATAGTCCAACTCTCACATCCATACATGACTACTGGAAAAATCATAGCTTTAATTAGATGGATCTTTCTTGGCAAAGTAATGTCTCTGCTTTTTAATATGCTGTCATGTCTAGGTTGGTCATAACTTTTCTTCCAAGGAGCAAGCATCTTTTAATTTCATGGCTGCAGTCACTATCTGCAGTGATTTTGGAGCCCAAATAGATAAAGTCTATCACTGTTTCCATTGTTTCCCCATCCATTTGCCATAAAGTGATGGGACTGGATGCCATGATCTTAGTTTTATTTAGCCATAAAAATTAAATGAAATTCTGCCATTTGCAATAATGAGCCTAGAGAATATTATGCTTAGTGAAATAGACAAAGATAAATACTCTGTTATCACATATCTGGAACTTAAAAAATAAAAGAAACAAATGTATCACAGCAAGAGATTCACAGATACAGTGAATAAACTAGTGAATATCCATAGGGAGAGGGAAGTTGGGAGGGGTAAAATAGGCATATGGGATATGGAATAGATAAGCAACAAGGATACACTGCATATCACAGGAAAATATAGCCATTGTTTTATAATAATGTTTATATGCAGTATAATCTATAAAAACATTAAATCACTTTGCTGTGCACCTCAAAGTAATACAGTATTGTAAATCACCTATGCTGTGCTGTGCTGAGTCGCTCAGTCATGTTAGACCCTGATGACCCCATGGACTGTAGCTGGCCAGGCTCCTCTTTCCATGGGGATTCTTCAGGCAAAAATACTACAGTGGGTTGCCATCCTCCAGGGGATCTTCCCAACCCAGGGATTGAACCCAAGTCTCCTGCATTGCAGGAGGATTCTTTACCATCTGATCTACTAGGGAAGCCCATGAATACTGGAGTGGGTAGTCTATTCCTTCTCCAGGGGATCTTCCTGGACCAGGCACCAAACCAGTGTCTCCTGCATTGCAGGCAGATTATTTACCACCTGAGCTACCAGGGAATTAGAAAAAAAAAAGTCCATTTTCCCCAGGTAGGCAATTTTTAAGGAATAAAACAAAATTTAAGAATTTATGCACTACTAGATATCAAGACTTACTAAAAAGATACTAAGCATGTGATATTTACCCAAGGATAGAAAGTTGTCCAATTGTAAAAAATACAGACTGCAGAAAAGTTCTATCCCCATACGGTCACCTGATTTGCTACAAGGATATTTGCTATTTCCTCTTGCTATTTCAGGAGGAAAAGAATGGTCTTTTCCATAAATGATCATGGAACAATTAGATATGTATATGGAAAAAATAAACTTTGATCCCTTACAAAGAATTCTGTTCAAGGTGGATCAAAGCTCTCAGTATAAATGACAAAATAAAAAGCATGCAGAAGGAAAGTGAAAGTCGCTCAGTTGTATCTGACTCTTTGTGACCCCATGGACTATAGTCTTTCCCTTCTCTAGGGGATCTTCCCAACCCAGGGATTGAACCCAAGGCTCCTACATTGCAGGCGGATTCTTTACCAGCTGAGCCACTAGGGAAGCCCAAGAATACTGGAGTGGGTAGCCTATCCCTTCTCCAGCGAATCTTCCTAACCCAGGAATCAAACCAATGTCTCCTGCATTGCAGGCAGATTCTTTCCCAACTGAGCTATTGTGGTTTTATTAAATAGGATACAAAAAAGCATGAACTGTATAATAAAAGATTGGTAAATTGATAAATTGAACTTCATTAAAATCAAAGACTTCTGTTTTTCAAAATATCATTGAAAGAGGGAAAAGGGAAGCCACACACTGGGAGAAGATATTCATAATACATATATCCAAAATGGCAAGAACCTTGAATACACAAAGAGTATTTTAATCATTAATTAAAAGACAGATAATCTCTTTACAAAATGGACAAAGGCTTTAAATAGGCACTTCATAAAACTGACTTTAGAAAGACAACAAGGGCACAAAATAAAGCTCAACATCATTACTTACCAAGGAAATGCAAACCAAAACCAAATGAGATGCAGTTTCACATATACCTGAATGGCCAAATTAAAAAGACTGTCAATTAGTACCACATATGGACTAGAAAATGAGACAAGTAGAACCTACATGTTTTCTTTGTGAAAATATAATTTAGTACAACAACCTATTTGGAAAACTATTTTGCAGCAGCTAAATCTGTATACCTCATGGCCCAGTAGTTCTCACCATGGTGTATACCCAGGGGAATTGATTGTGTGTATCTACCAAAAGACACATGAAACAATGCATCTTTTAACAGCTTTATTTACAATAGTCTCAAGGTGAAAAGATCTGAATTTTTAAGTAAATTGTAGAACACCCATGTATGAAAAGCAATGAAAAGATGGAATTATTTCCACTCCCTACAATATAATTGAATTCATAATTGCAACACTGAGTAAAAATAGAAAACAATGAGTTTTCTTTATATAAGCATTTACATGATGTTCAAGAATAATCAAAATTAATCTGAGGTGACAGATATCAGAGGAATGATCTAGGGATGGAGTGAGGGAGCAGTTTGTATTGTTGGCAAAAGGGTACATGAAATCCTTTTCAGATGTTGTTAATATCTTGTGTCTTGATCTGGAAGGTATATGCTTATCCAAAATTTTATCCAGCAGTACACATAAGATTTGTGCATTTTACTATATCTCAATGTTAAAAAAAAAGTAAATGGGAAATTCTCAGAAAAACTAATACAAATGGCCAATAAAGGGAAATATGCTCAAATATATAAACAAGGAAATGTATGTTAAAGTAATAGTGAACATCATTAAGACTGCCAAAAAGTTGAAAAGAAGGGAGTACATTGCTGGTAGGAATGTGAATTATCACCATAGCTTAGGATGCAACCTGGCAAGACCTATTAAAACTATAAACACATATACTTTTGACCAAAGATATCATATCTGAGAATCTCTTTCAATGCAATAAAAACTCTAGTTCTTAGTTGATATTTATAAAAGTTACAACAATAAAGGGTAAAGATGGAAATAAAGTTAATGTACAAATAGAGTTACTGATTTTAAAAATTTTGATAATACACATGATGTCATAGTAAATAATTAAATGGGGTTAGTTAGAACTATATAAGTTGACTTGGAGTGATATAGTGAGAAATGGAAGAAAAAGAGACATGGATGTATTTTTATTGCATATTGGCAAAAAAATTAGAACAATTCATATACATGTATATTTGTACGGAATTGTATTTTTATGCATAGTTATACATGTCTCCTGCCTCTTGAGAAACCTGTATGCAAGTCAGGAAGCAACAGTTAGAACTGGACATGGAACAACAGACTGGTTCCAAATAGGAAAAGGAGTACATCAAGGCTGTATATTGTCACCCTGCTTATTTAACTTATATGCAGAGTACATCATGAGAAACGCTGGGCTGGAAGAAGCACAAGCTGGAATCAAGACTGCCGGGAGAAATATCAATAACCTCAGTATGCAGATGACACCACCGTTATGGCAGAAAGTGAAGAGGAACTAAAAAGCCTCTTGATGAAAGTGAAAGAGGAGAACGAAAAAGTTGGCTTAAAGCTCAATATTCAGAAAACTAAGATCATGGTATCCGGTCCCATCACTTCATGGCAAATAGATGCGGAAACAATGTCAGACTTTATTTTGGGGGGCTCCAAAATCACTGCAGATGGTGATTGCAGCCATGAAATTAAAAGATGCTTACTCCTTGGAAGGAAAGTTAATGACCAACCTAGACAGCATATTAAAAAGCCAGAGGGAGGGTAGGGGAGGGAGGAGGGAGAAGGGTTCAGGATGGGGAACGCGGGTATACCTGTGGCGGATTCATTTCGATATTTGGCAAAACTAATACAATATTGTAAAGTTTAAAAATAAAATAAAATTAAAAAAAAAAAAAGCAGAGACATTGCTTTGTCAACAAAGGTCCATCTAGTCAAGGCTATGGTTTTTCAGTGGTTATGTATGGATGTGAGATTTGGACTATAAAGAAAGCTGAGCGCCGAAAGAATTGATGCTTTTGAACTGTGGTGTTGGAGAAGACTCTTGAGAATCCCTTGGACTGCAAGGAGACCCAACCAGTCCATCCTAAAGGAGATCAGTCCTGGGTGTTCATTGGAAGGACTGATGTTGAAGCTGAAACTCCAATACTTTGTCCACCTCATGCGAAGAACTGACTCATTTGAAAAGACCCTGATGCTGGGAAAGATTGAGGGCAGGAGAAGGGGACAACAGAGGATGAGATGGTTGGATGGCATCACCGACTTGATGGACATGGGTTTGGGTAGACTCTGGGATTGGTGATGGACAGGGAGGCCTGGTGTGCTGCGGTTCATGGGGTGGCAAAGAGTTAGACACGACTGAGCGACTGAACTGAACTGTGTTATAAGAACATGGAAAAAAGGAAAAATATACTAGATTTTAAAACATGGATAAGATGGTGAGATGGGTGATGGGGGTTTGGAAATGTTGACTAGGAAGGTAAATAAAACAATAAATAAGAGTGCACAGAAAATTCCCATTGAATGTGGATTGGACTATATTTACACATTTATGTCAAAGTATTTATACATGTACATATGTAAAAAGAAATTTAAAACTGGCATTTACTTATAAAAATTACCATTAATTAAACCCATAATTATTTCACTTGATATAAGTATTTTTTATAAATCTATTGCTGTCATTGTACAACTGTGCATTTTAACAAAATTTTATTTGTAAATACTTCTTTGTATATCTATGAGATCTATATAAAGACCTCATAGATCTTTGTATTTCTATGGTATTTATAATAAATAAAGATTTAGTATGCAATCTTTAATAAATCATAATAAATACACAATTTATTATGAGCCAATAAATTGCTTCATATTTCCTTCTAGAAAATATATCATAATTTACCAATTTTCAAATGCCAAATCACACACATTTTAAAAATCAAGGCTATATTAACATTCTTGTCATAACCGTTTTTGTATATACATTTTCCCTTTGTTTTTTAAAAACAATTTCATTACAGTAGTTTAAATTCAGGCTTCCCTGGTGACTCAGTGGGTAAAGCGTCTGCCTACAATGTGGGAGACCCGGGTTCAATCCCTGAGTTGGGAAGATCCCCTGGAGAAGGAAATGGCAACCCACTCCAGTACTCTTGCCTGGAAAATCCCATGGACGGAGAAGCCTGGTAAATTCCTGGGTATGTGGTTATTAGGTCAAAGGTTATGAACATTTTTATGACTCTTGAAGCATGCTGCCAGATTTTATCCTCAAAGAAGGAAACAATGGATATTAATGGATATTATGGATATTAATGGATATTAATACCAGAAATTTGTATCTCCAATTTTTCAAATTATCCTCTAAAATTTTTTAACATCAAGATATTAAAGGCACATTTTATTGCTTTAGAGATAAAGCTTGATTGTTTTTCAATACTGAGATAATCTTATCATTTCATTTTTGTTGATGCCTTTGAACTACATTTCCCCCTGGACTTTGGCATTGCTCTTTTATAAATTGACATTTAAAATGTATTTTAGATAATTACTCTTTTGAGAGCATATGGGAATTTTATGAAGAATAAAGGGATTTGATTTGTGCGAATGGAGTCTTGCCTGGACATTCAGAGTTAGGGACATATAGAAGACACTGAAAAATTAAGGGGAGAGGGAATTCCGTAAGGAAAAGTGCTCGATAGTTGAGTAGCTACGTTTGGAGATGATTATGTTGCAGCGTATTGTCCTTTGCCTCTCTAGTGTTCAATAATCCTGTAAGACTCAGTTTCAATGTTGCTCCGAGGAGGAGGAGGCTGTTTAGATACTTCCATATTTAAACATCCATGCTCACACAGAACCTAGGAATGTCCCTGTCATCTTCACTTAACATTCTGTTTTATTACATTTGGGTTATTCATCTCCTCATTGAACTTGAAAACTATGAAGACTGAAACTGTCACCTAATAGGGTAGTTAACATGTAGTAGGCTGTCAAAAAATAATGAATGAAGCAATTTATCTCAAGTAGGAAGTAAATGTCTTATATGGGATTGTTGATAATTAAGCTCATTCTTATTAGCAGGAATGAACATGATTGTTCTTTTATTACCCACAAAAATTATAAATTTGGGAGGAATCTCAAATGATACATCCACACAGACAGATAACTATATATATAATTCTTCAGTGAAGGGGTTTTTATACCTTGATGTAATAGTCCATTCCAATGTGTAACCAGTGAAGTAGTATAAGTAATTTGTCAAAAAGTCTGTTGCAGTTGACCATGTGATTCTATGAGAAAATTATATAAAGTAAGCTATTTATCATTTCCTGCTGCTGCTACTGCTAAGTCACTTCAGTTGTGTCCGACTCTGTGCGACCCCATAGACGGCAGCCCACCAGGCGCCCCCGTCCCTGGGATTCTCCAGGCAAGAACACTGGAGTGGGCTGCCATTTCCTTTTCCAATGCATGAAAGTGAAAAGTGAAAGTGAAGTCGCTCAGTCGTGTCCGACTCTTAGCGACTCCATGGACTGCAGCCCACCAGGCTCCTCCGTCCATGGGATTTTCCAGGCAAGAGTACTGGAGTGGGGTGCCATCGCCTTCTCCCTTATCATTTCCTAAAGTGATATAATCCTTTAAATAGTTTGTCTTCATATTTTAGTGGTTTTTAGCCTTATATCTACTATAGCTCTATAACTGATATCCTGGGCCCTAACCAAAAAATTATGAATAGAATATCACTGAGAGAGAGCACATAAACACAGCAATCACCATAGAAGGGATACCAGCTATTTACATATCGGACCTGGAACAAAAACAATAGTAAAAGCTAATGTTTACCCTGTATGTATTAATACATGCATTATATGCCAGGCATTGTTCTAAAGGTTTTATTAATACTTTTAAATCCATTTAATTTTCACAAAACCCTAAGAGGTGTTATAATTATGTGTTGGCACTCCAAAATAGCCTGGTGTGAACATAGTTAAGTCAGGATACTCAATCACATGGAGCTTATGCGATTACAATTACATAGTCAATGTACCAGGAGGGTCAATGCTTGGTCTCAGACTTCCTAAATAGTATAATTTAGGTCTATTTTCCTTCCACTGATCATTTTCAGATATTTGGATTTTAAGTTTTAAACAAAAAAAAGGAGAGCTAACATGATGTTGAAAACTTTTTTCTTAATCCAAGTAAGGTAATTAAAAACCAGTGTCTTTTTTTTTTAATAATAGCAATAGCAAAAAAGGAAAAAAAGAAGTTAAAACCTACAAAAAGCAATGAACAATAACAATAATCTTACATAACATCTATTAACTTTTTTGCTATTACCCAGACACTGTGCCAAGTTTTACATGGATTATCCTGTTTAATCTTCACACAATCCCACAAAGTTAAGTACCATTATTTTCATTTTCCTTTATCCTTTCACAGGAGAAAGTATATTTTCTTAAAAAAATAGGTAGAAAGGCCATGACTTTAGAATAAAATTTAGACTTTTCAATGGAATAAAATTTAGCTTTTTGAAAATGAACAGTGTGTGTGTGTGTATTTTTGGGTTGCTTGTTTTTCTGTAATCTATAAAACTAATCCATGGGATGATGATGTAATAATGGATACCTGTCATTACATGTATAACCAAAGCCATAGAGCGTACAAGACCAAGAGTAAACCCTACAGTTAACTATGGACTCTGGATAACTGTGGTGAGTCAGTGGACATTCATCAGCGGTAACAAGCATAGGGGATGTTGATCATGGGGGCGGCCATGCCTGTGTGGGGGCAGAGAATATATGGGAAATATCTGTACCTTCCACTCAATTTTGCTGTTAACCTAAAGCCTCTCTAAAAAAACTATCAAGTCTTGGGAATTTCCTGGTGTTCCAGTGGCGGCTAATACTGTGCTCCCCATGCAGGCGGCCTGCGTTTGATCCCTGGTCAGGGAAATAGTTCCCACATGGCTTGACTAAGAGTTCACCTGACTCAGCCAAGACCTGGTGCAGCCAAATAAATAAATGAAAATTAAATATTAAAATAAGTAAGTTATAAAATCTTAAAACACAAAAGAAATATCCTTAACCATGGATCAGTATCGGCTAGCCTTGGCCTTAATGCTATATTGCTTGCTCCTAACAAAAAACAGAAAAACTTTAGCAGCTATTTGGAAAACTGAAGCAAGAAATGACTGTAGGTTCCAGAAGAAGAAATGCTCACTTGACATCCTGAAATACAATGTAAAGCCTTGCTGTGTAGTTAAGATATTCTGAGTATAGCAGCAGCCAAAAGACCCACTTGGCAGTGAGTAAATCCATGTAGCTCTTTTAGAGCAAAGACATCAGTAACCCATTGAGCAAAGAGACAGAGTCATGAGAAATGATTTGTTCTAAAATGGTCTCTAGAGCTACAAAAATAAGACAGTCCTCCAGTACATCTGCCCATGTGGCAAGATTGTTAGTCTCTCTCTGAGATTTTTAACCTTATCCATATATATGGCAAACAACCCCATTAGTAGAGTTATCTGTGACTGCAAACTACAACAATACATTATATATGTGCACTAACATATTTGCTGAATTTTAAAGTATGCAGCAATGTGAGAGCTGGAGTAAGGCTGTTGTTTATAATGTATATCATGAAATGGAGAACAGATGATCTAAGAATGAACATTTGTTGGAGTGATCTCTCTGGGCTTAAATATTTATTTTACTTCCTCTACCCCTCCCTTTTTGACAAAGTACTATGTTTTCCAAAATCTACAGTATGAAACCATGGAAAGTTTATGATAAAATCACCTCAAATTGCTACCATAAATTATTACCTCCTACATAGTCTTTTTTCCTGCGATGTGTAATTAATCAAGGAAGCAACTTATTCATTCTAATTAAAAAGTTGGTTCTCAGAGTTTTATTTTAGGTGTGAGAGGGGGTCTTGATTTCTGGGGGAAAAATACATGGTTGTTCAATAGTATATTCTGTATTTTCCCTTCGAGCTTGAGGGTTTTGTATACAAGCCCAAGGAAAGGATGCCCCTTGTCCTATTCCTCAGGGCAAGTGGGAACCCAGCACTATAAAAGTTTAAGGTTGGGAAGGCAGTCTTGAAGGCAACAATGTCTTAATAGGCAGTTTACACAGAAGATTTTTGGGAGACACACTCACAAGAGTTGGTTAAGATCAATTTCTAGAGCTCATTAGAGAGGATGAAGATTTATTTTCTATGTTAACTCCTGCAGGGTGTGGTGAGAATCTCATTGCTTATTTCCTAGGTTTTTAAAAAATTTGTTCTGATAAATTATTTTACCCAGAGCTCATTTATCCTTGTGGTGTGATGATTTATCAGTTTACTCATCCATCTGTCTGTTCATCCTTCTGTCCATGAATCCATCCAACCATCTTCTAACCAACTAATACATCAGTGCATCTGTATTGGGCACCTGCCAGATACATACAGTGTAAGTCTTGACAATCCAAATATGAATTAACTGATCTCTGCCTTTGAAAAATGCCAAGGTCAATATAGGCATGCAATACCATTTGCTTCACTCCTTGAATTAATTTTCTAAAACTGGATCATGATAAGATACTTCAAGGGGTCTATCTTGTTATCAGAATAAAACTAGCCAGTGCACAATTTGAGGTCTTACCTGAATTCATCCTTAATTACTGTTAAAGCCACCCTGTTACCACTTTTCCTTTTCAAGGCCCACACTTTGGCCCAGGCACCTACTTCCCTTATTTATTTTGTCCTTGTATTTTCCTGTCTCCTGAACCTTATTTGCATTGTTCCATTAGTCCTGAATGGGATTTTTCCAATTCCAGGGCTAAGCTCAAATTCTTCCTCCTTGAGGAATTTATTCTATTTTCTTTTTTATAATCCAGCTGTATATTGTACCTCTTTTGAGGGCCTCCAGCTGTATTCTCCTACAACTAATTATCAGAATGTTCTCTTAAAGCATCAACTTGATCCCGTCACTCCATTTTAAACCAAGTAATGATTTTCTGTGGCTCCTGTAAGATGAAGTTCCAGGTTTTCAGCAAGGCATCTGAGATCCTTTATGGTTTGACTCCAGCCCCAGCCAATCAGGATTGTGTGACATTCCTTGAGCATAGCACATTCTCCTGTGTGTGCAATCCTTTGCACAAATTATCTTCTTTTCCTGAATTGCATCCATTTCCCTTTTTTACCTGATAATCTCCTGATTTTCTTTCAGCTTCCAATTTTGATGTCACTTCCTTCAGAAAATCTTCTTGATTCTTGAAGATTGGGTCAGGTGTCTCTTATGTGTTCCTTTAGTGTCTTGCATTTCCCTACAAAGCACATCAGGTACCTTGTCACATTGACATGCAGTAGGTACTAGCAATAGGTATTCAGCGAATGTTTGCTTAGTTGAGAATATTGAGTTGAGCCACCATAATTTCCCTTAGGAAATGTGCAAGCTGGAAATTGACAGTAATGTTCCACCACATGGCCAGACAGCATGCGAGAACTGGTGGGAAGCAGGTGAGCACTGAGGTTAAATATTCCCACCCCAATACACATACACTAAAGTTTCTTATACAACTTGGTCTGAAACATAGTTTCCACAAGGATAGCAATTTTCTGTCTAAAATACAGCAGTTATGGATTCAAAGAGTCAAATCACTAAGAGCTGCAAAACCAATTAGCATATGGGGTTCAAGCAGTTCTTTTTTGATTTCATTTGTTCTTGGGGAGTGGATATATTTCCTTGTACCTCAAGAAACCACTAAACTCTAGGTTAATCAACAGAACTCCTCCTTGTAGGCTATGTAAACAGTGAGCATGGCCCTGGGGAGAGGGTCATTTCTGCAGTATATTCCAGTTCCAGTAATTACTGGAAAAGGTACCCAAGTGTCAACTACAGACTGGCACTTGCCATCTACCTCTGCAAGGATTAAATCATGTGCTGCTGCAGCTGATTTTCAACACCCCCAAAAAGAGTTCAGAATGGAGAGCAGAAATGAGGCACTCTGTGCTGGGGCAGGGTGGGGGTAACTGGCAGAACAGGTCTTTGGATAGTTATTTTCAGGAGCTGATTTTATGAGCCCAACACTTTCATCTCCTCATATTTAGAAGTGAAAGTGAAGTCGCTCAGTCGTGTCCAACTCTTTGCGACCCCATGGACTGCTGCCTCCCAGGCTCCTCCGCCCATGGGATTTTCCAGGCAAGAATACTGGAGTGGGTTGCACTAAAATCCTTCATGGTGATGACTGCTCCTCATGATTAGCAGAATCCTGCAAAAAATATGTGCTTCACTGTATGCATCCCCTCTTCACCAAAATCACATACATACTGACCTTTCTCCTCTGTCTCTTTGGAGAAGTTTCTCAGAGCTATCATAGGTGTTGTTTTCCAGGCTGCTGTCCTCATTTTGCCCCAAATAAAACTTAACTTGCCACTCTCACAGTGTGTGTTTTTTTGTGTTAACACAAGGGAGCCTAGATCATCCAGACAGGCTCTCTGGAAGTCACCCATTGTGGAAATCTGTAGTGAATGTGTCTGAGTTACAAACCAGAATAAACAAACCTAGGGATTCTTCATAATTTGTGTATGTGTGGGGTAGGAGAGAACTGTTATGACTCTCAGGATGTGGTAATTAGTGTCCCATTGGAACTGGTTCACTGGATTTTAAAGGTGATGCCGGTAAATTTCATAATTACAGATTGGGGAAGACTGGGGGCTTCTGAGTCATATATCATTAATTAAGCCATACCAACTTACCCCTTCTTTTTCAAATAATCCATAGTTTTCACATTTAAAAAGTGAATTAATATAAACCCATGGAGCATAGGATCTTAAAAAATTATGCATTGATTTCTCTGTCTCTAAGCAGGTCCTCACTATAGGAGTTGCTTGACTCTTTAAAAATCTTCAAAGGGAAAGGTTCCATAACTACTTTTGGTAGTTCTTTGTCTTCCTTAAAGTAATTTAGTTTATTTCTATAATAGTCCTTCCTGCAACAATTTAAAATCCTGTTTTCTTTTTGCTGGTCTTGACTTACAATGACAGCATTGCTTAGTGTGCTATGATAAATGAAGCAAACTTTCAATTATCTGTGCTAATGGGGTGGGCAAGTGAAGAAGAGCATGGATAAATGAAATTTAGCATAGTCTCCAAACCTCATTTTGGCTATTAGTTTTGACATTTTCTCCAACTAACCTTTCAAAGGGTCTACTGAATTTCAAGCCTTTTCTTTTTTTACCTTCTTATCTGGTGGAGATGATAATGATCATTGAGATCCCCAAAGGAGAAGGAGACAGTGGGAGAGGGAGGAATCAGGGATGTGGATAAATTGGAGGCTACATTCATGCATTTGTAAAAAGGTTTAGGGTTCTGGCTTACCAATCTGCTTTCTCCAATTGCTCTATAACTTCATTTAGCATTGTAAGTCGTGAAATCATTGTGCATGCATGTCATTTAGGATGGGCAAAATGTGCACTTGAACAATATTCTGCACTGAGCAATGGTAATGTATCCAGTCTGAGCTCAAAATCCATGAACAACCAGGTGCTACGTAGGAGAATGCACTCACCGTTTTATAAAAATAAAACAATAAAATAATCAATGCTCCTTAGTAATTAAAAACACAGCCAATTAAAGGCATGTACGTTTCCATAAATGTAAGAACCTTAAGTTTTGCATTTCCTAACTGATAGGATTAAACTTCCAAAGAAAGTGTGAATTAAGGCAAATGTTAACATGGCATCTCCTAAATCCTTTTCTACTTTTACCGCCAGGAACAGAATATAGAAAAGTAAAAACACATAATGAGAGGCCAGTCTCTGCTGGTTTTGTCATTTACCCAAGGAATACCAAGCGTGCTTAGAAACTGTGGAGGAAAAGGGGAGGGGAGGGATAAATTGGGAGACTGGGATTGACATACACACAGTACTATATAGAAAATAGATAACGAATAAGGTATAACACAGAAAACTCTACTCAGTACTCTGTAATGACCAATATGGACCGATATGGGAAAAGAATCTAAAAAAGGAGTAGTTATATGTATATGTATAACTGATTCTGGAGAAGGCAATGGCACCCCACTCCAGTACTCTTGCCTGGAAAATCCCATGGATGGAGGAGCCTGGAAGGCTGCAGTTCACTCTACTGTACACTTGAAACTAACACAATGATGTAAATCAACGATACTACAATAAAAATTAAAAAAAGAAACTGTGGAATATTTAGCAAGATTTCAGGTAGCAAACATGTATAGAGATTATATCTATGTCTATCAGTTTCTAGATCTATATGGTTATTGGTGTTATTCAGTAGCTAAGCTGTGTCTGACTCTGCATCACATGGACTGCAGCACACCAGGCTTCCCTGTCCTTCACTATCTTGAAGTTTGCCCAAATTCATGTCCGTTGAGTTCGTGATACTATCTAACCATGTCATCCTCTATTGCCTATTTCTTTTGTCTTCAACTTTCCCAGCATCAGGGTCTTTTCCAATGAGATGTCTCATCACATTAGGTGGCCAAAGTATTGGAGCTTCATCAGTCCTTCCAAGTGAATAATGATGGTTTATTTCCTTTAAAATAAACAAGTTTGATCTCCTTGCTGTCCACGGGACTCTCAGTCTTCTCTGGGACCACAATTTGAAAGCATTGGTTCTTCAGCACTCAGCCCTTTTTATGGTCCAACTCATCCATACATTACTACTGGAAAAACCATAGCTTTGACTATATGGATCTTTGTCTTTAAGTGGTATCTTTGCTTTTTAATACTGCTGTCTAGGTTTTTCATAGCTTTCCTTCCAAGGAACAAGCGTCTTAATTTCATCACTGCTGTCACTGTCCACAGTGATTTTGGAGACCAAAAAAGTAAAATCTGTCACTGTTTCCACTTTTTCGCCTTCTATTTGCCATGAAGTAATGGGACTGGATACCATGATCTATGTGGATCACAATAAACTGTGGAAAATTCTGAAAGAAATGGGAATACCAGACCACCTGACCTGCCTCTTGAGAAACCTGTATGCAGGTCAGGAAGCAACAGTTAGAACTGGACATGGAACAACAGACTGGTTCCAAAAAGGAAAAGGAGTATGTCAAGGCTGTATATTGTCACCCTGCTTATTTAACTTATATGCAGAGTACACCATGAGAAACACTGGGCTGGAAGAAGCACAAGCTGGAATCAAGACTGCCGGGAGAAATATCAATAACCTCAGATATGTAGATGACACCACCCTTATGGCAGAAAGTGAAGAAGAACTAAAGAGCCTCTTGATGAAAGTGAAAGAGGAGAGTGAAAAAGTTGGCTTAAAGCTCAACATTCAGAAAACTAAGATCATGGCATCTGGTCCCATCACTTCATGGGAAATAGATGGGGAAACAGTGGAAAGAGTGGCTGATTTTATTTTTGGGGGCTCCAAAATCACTGCAGATGGTGATTGCATCCATGAAATTAAAAGATGCTTACTCCTTGGAAGGAAAGTTATGACCAACCTAGACAGCATATTAAAAAGCAGAGACATTGCTTTGTCAACAAAGGCCCATCTAGTCAAGGCTATGGTTTTTCCAGTAGTCATGTATGGATGTGAGAGTTGGGTTGTAAAGGAAGCTGAGCCCCAAAGAATTGATGTTTTTGAACTGTGGTGCTGGAGAAGACTCTTGAGAATCCCTTGGACTGCAAGGATATTCAACCAGTCCATCCTAAAGGAGATCAGTCCTGGGTGCTCTTTGGAAGGACTGATGCTGAAGCTGAAACTCCAATACTCTGGCCACCTGATGTGAAGAGCTGACTCATTTGAAAAGCCCCTGATGCTGGGAAATATTGAAGACAGGAAGAGAAGCGGACGACAGAGGATGAGATAGTTGGATGGCATCACCAACTCAATGGACATGAGTTTGGGTGAAGTCTGGGAGTTGGTGATGGACAGGGAGGCCTGGCGTGCTGTGCTTCATGGGGTTGCAAAGAGTCGGACACAACTGAGTGACTGAATGGGACGGGATGCCATGATGTTAGTGAGACCTAATTTCATCTGGTATATCCGTGCTGTTCAGACTCCCTGATAAGAAACTCCTGACTAGCTTTATCTTTTCAGAGGCTGTCATCTTTAGTGGTCCCATTCCTTAAGTGAGATCTTCCTCTTTATTATCTATAGCAGCCTTTCTAGGATGGTTGCCTTCTTGTCCTCTGTCCCCAGCAAAGAATTTGTTTCCTTCTTTGTTCCTCTGCTTGTTACCTTTCTAGTGGGACCTAGGTTCTATGATGGTGGTCTATTTTCTTTAGACATAGCCTTCTATGTCCAGTCTTCTTTCCAACTGTACCCCTTACTCATCACCCTGGGCTGGGGAAATCCAGGTCTCCACAGGGTTGCCTTTACATGCCTATGACCCTGTAAGGTCAAGCATGTTGCCAAAAATATTATCCCTATTGAACCTCAAGCTCCGCAGTGTTAGGTTTATGGTTACATTTATGGCTGTGCCAATGAAAGTACTTAGGACAATTGAATATTGGAGTCTGGATTGATCTTTATTTACCAGATTTGCTTTGGAGATGGTTGTAAGATACTACATGCTAAAAGATCTCTGTTTTCTTTGTTTTGCATGGTTGACACTGCTTAATAAACATTCATGTGTATTTCTTCTCATCATTACCTACTCACTTATTGAATATCTCACTGAAATTAAATATTTTGTAACCGGCAATTGCAAAAGCTTATGCTTATTTTTATGAAGATTCATTTAAAATATAATTTCTAGAAGTGTTCTGCATTGTAAAAGCTGGAATCCTCTGTCAAAGATAAATGCCTACCTGCTCAACCAAAGATATAGAAAATACAGTGTTTGAAAAATGAGTTTCCATAAGACCACAAGTTACAATGACCCATAAAATACAGTTCTTTGAACGCCATCATGTGCAAAGTCTTCATTCAGTTTCAAATAACTTTCAAAGAGTTTCTGCAGCCCATCCTCTCCTGACAATCAATATATTTAATATTTTTATTTCTCACAGATGAAAATCATTTGTGCAAATCGAGGTTTTATGGTTCAGGCATGTTGGGATGATTTACTGCGGAAAAGAAGCTGTGGTTCATTGCCTTGTGGTTCATGGCTTCTTTCCCTTTTAAGGTGCTGAGGGGTGTGTCTCACTAGAGTCTTAGAACCTCCAGCCAATCAGAAATGGATCTCTGGTTGTACTCTCCTCTTAAGGATGTGAATTTGAGGTCAGAGATGACTCAGTCTAGCTGATTATGTAACAGTGAAGAACAAAATCTAACACCATGTTGGATTTATTTCTTTAACATTTGCTTTCCATTGCTTTTGTTGCTATAAAGACTAAAAGGACGCTGTCTATAGCTATCAGTTCAGTCACTCGGTCATGTCTGACTGGGACCCCATGGACTGCAGCACACCAGGCTTTCTTGTCCTTCACTATCTCCCGGAGCTTGCTCAAACTCATATCCATAGAGTCAGTGATGCCATCCAACTATCTCATCCTCTGTCATACCCTTCTCCTCCTGTCTTCAATATTTCCCAGCATCAGGGTGTTTTCTAAGGAGTCAATTCTTTGCATCAGGTGGCCAAATTATTAGAGTTTCAGCTTCAGCCTCAGTCCTTCCAATGAATATTCAGGACTGATTTCCTTTAGGATGGCCTGGTTGGATCTTCTTGCAGTCCAAGGGACTCTCGAGAGTCTTCTCCAACACCACAATTCAAAAGCATCAATTCTGTGGGGCTCAGCTTTCTTTATAGTCCAACTCTTACATCTGTACATGGCTACTGGAAAAATCATAGCTTTTACTAGATGGACCATTATCAGCAAAGTAATGTTTCTGCTTTTTAATATGCTGTCTAGGTTGGTCATGGCTTTTCTCCCAAGGAGCAATTGCTTTTTAATTTCATGGCTACAGTCACTAACTGCAGTGATTTTGGAGCCCCCAAAATAAAGTCTGTCAATGTTGCCATTGTTTCCCCATCTATTTGCCATGAAGTGATGGGACCAGATGCCATCATCTTAATTTTCTGAATGTTGAGTTTTTAGACAGCTTTTTCACTCTTCTCTTTCAAGTTCCTCAAGAGGCTTTTTAGTTCTTCTTTGCTCTCTGCCATAAGGGTGGTGTCATCTGCATACCGGAGGTTATTGACAATCTTGATTTCAGTTTGTTCTTCATTCAGCCCAGCATTTCTCATGGTGTACTCTGCATAAAATTTAAATAAGCAGCGTGACAATATACAGCCTTGATGTACTCCTTTAACAATCTGGAACCAGTCTGTTGTTCCATGTCCAGTTCTAACTGTTGCTTCTTGACCTGAGTACAGATTTCTCAGGAGACAGGTAAGGTAGCCTGGTATTCCCACATCTTGAAGAATTTTCCACAGTTTGCTGTGATCCACATAGTCAAAGGCTTTGGTGTTGTCAATAAAGTAGAAGTAGATGTTTTTCTGGAATGCTGTTGCTTTTTCATTGATCCAATGAATGTTGGCAATTTGATCTCTGCTTCCTCTGCCTTTTCTAAATCCAGCTTGAACATCTGGAAGTTCACGGTTCAGGTACTGTTGAAGCCTGGCTTGGAGAATTTTTATCAATACTTTGCTAGCGTGTGAGATGACTGCAATTGTGCAGGAGTTTGAGCATTTTTTGGCATTGTCTTTCTTTGGGACTGGAATGAAAACTGACCTTTTCCTGTCCTGTAGCCACTGCTGAGTTTTCCAAATTTGCTGGCATATAGAGTGCAGCACTTTCACAGCAGCATCTTTTAGGATTTGAAATAGCTCAGCTGGAGTAGCTATAAGCATGCATAATGGCCTGTCTCAGGGAACCCTGCACCTTGCCTGAATGTTAGAGTGCCTTTGTTCAGCTCACAGGGAAAGTCCCTGACACTGCCCACCTGTGAACAGCTGGAAGAAAGAAGAAATTAATACTCCCACTCCCCATCGCTGCTCCAAGGCTGGCCAAACCAGAAGACATTTCACAAGACTTATGGCCTTTTAACTTTATTTCCTCACCTCCTCCCCCTCTCTGTTCTATAAAAGAAACTAGCCTCAAGACCCTAATAAGATGGTTCTCTAGGACTCCAGTCTACCATCTTCTTGGGCTATTTGGCATTCTGAATCACGTTGCTATTCCTTGCCTCAACACCTTGTTTCCAGATTTTTGGCATGTTGTGTGGCAAGCAAACGAAACTTGGACTTGTAACAGTGAGAGGTGAGGAAGAGCAGTCTGGAATCTCAGGATTCAACTCCCATCTTATTTTTCACCAACACAGCCCTGCATTTTATGGTTTGTTTTTAAAGTTCATGATTGAATTCAGAGGAAGTTTCCTGTTATTGTCCAGAAGGCACTTTGGGTTTTGAAAATTACATTGTTTTAATTTTTTTTAACTCTAAATGAGCCATTTTTTAACATCTCTAGGGTATTTTAAACTTGCTCCCATACCATAGTCCTCTCTGCTTTAAGACAAAGCCAATGTCCCCTGATTTCCTCTCAGATTTTTCCCAAGAGGTTTTTGTGGGCTCCACAAATATTCTGGTAAATTCCTAGGTGGAATGTTAGCGGAATCTATTTCCACCAAATTTCTTTTGCTCAGAAGCTTCCCATCCAAACGAGCCTTGTCCCAGGTTGGGCTCTCCAGAAACAGATGCTGAGTCAGAGACTGGAGTGAAGCATGTTCAGTTCAGTTCAGTCACTCAGTCATGTCCGACTCTTTGCAACCCCATGAATTGCAGCACGCCAGGCCTCCCTGTCCATCACCAACTCCCGGAGTTCACTCAGACTCACGTCCATCGAGTCAATGATGCCATCCAGCCATCTCATCCTCTGTCGTCCCCTTCTCCTCCTGCCCCCAATCCCTCCCAGCATCAGAGTCTTTTCCAATGAGTCAACTCTTCACATGAGGTGGCCAAAGTACTGGAGTTTCGGCTTTAGCATCATTCCTTCCCAAGAAATCCCAGGGCTGATCTCCTTCAGAATGGACTGGTTGGATCTCCTTGCAGTCCAAGGGACTCTCAAGAGTCTTCTCCAACACCACAGTTCAAAAGCATCAATTCTAAGTGTGGAAGGAAGTAGATATGGGCAGAGGGCAAAGTTGAATTGAAATGCTGGCCAGACCTCTCAGGAGATCTCTGGCATTTCTACTACCAGAGTTGTCTCTTGGGGAGCTTTATGGGGCCTTTATGTGGCTGCCGCAAGCAGTCTTTGGATGTGGTCCACTCTTGGAAGAGCCTGGCCTTGGCTGAGGAGGGTCTCTGCCACTGAGGCAAATCTTGAAGAAGCTGGCAACTAAGAGTCCTTTGCTGATAGCATTCCCAGCGACTAGGACATTGCTTTTCAATGTGTCCCTTTACAATCGTTAGCAGGTGCTTCTCCCTGTCAGTGGTTTGTGATTCTTCCTCAGAATTATCAAATCCCATTAAACTGACAGGTATTATGAAGTGTGTTAGGTGCCCTGGATGTCAGACTGATACAAAACACCTATTCAAGTTCTTGAGCCTAAAGTACTGCCAGTATAGTGACTGTTCAAGAGGTGTGAAGTTTACAACAAATCTCTTTGACGACTTCTCTGAGAACTCGCCATAAGCTCTCTCTGTACCTTCTTTACTCACTTGACCCGTTTCTCCCCACCACTGACAACTACCAGTCTGCTCTCTGTAGAGATCAGGTGTTTTCCTTTCTTTAGATTCCACCTGTAAGTGAGATCACGTGGTGTTTGTCTTCCTCTGACTGGTTGCATTTTGTGTAATACCCTACAGATCCATCCACATTGTCACAAATGGCCAGATTTCATTATTTTTATGGCTAACATTTCTGTGTGTATCTCAGTTTCTTTACTCCTCTGTCCACAGACATTTCTGTTTTGCGTATGTTGGCGATCACACACAATGCAGCAGGGAGCATGGCTGTGCCCATATCTTTTCAGCTTAGAGTTTTCACCTTCTTCTGATGAATATCCAGAACTGGAATTGTTGTATCATGGCGTAGCTCTATTTTTAATTTTTGAGGAACCCCCATACTGTTTTCACAGCAGCTGCACCAGTTTGTATTCCCACCAACATTACACTGGGCTCTCTTTTCTCTACATCCTCACCAGCACATGTTACTTCTTGTCTTTTTGGTGTTCACTGTTCTAACATGTGTGAGCCGATAGGCACAGCATGGTGACTGTAGTTAATAATGCACTACTGCATATTTGAAAGTTACTAAGAAATTAAATCTTAAGAGTTCTCATCACAAGAAAAAAAAATTTGTAACTGTGAATGGTGACATGTTCACTAGACTAATTGTGGTGTCCATTTTGAAATATATACAAATATCAAATCATTATTTTGTATACTTGAAATGAATATAACGTTGTATGTTGATTATATCTGTATTAAAAAATTTAAAAATCACTCTGAATATCAAAACGTGTTTTCATTGCTTCAATATGACACTCTGTTATAGCTGACCCACAGTAGGAGTCACACATGTTCTCATTCATGGAGAAAGCAGGCAGCTCCCCAAAGAGAAAGGGATCCAGCCTACACATCTCCCCAGTGCTTTGTTGGACATGTTTTTCCAGAGGGATTGGTTTGTGTCCCAGCTTGGTGGCCACACCTCTTGGGAAGTTATTATAAGCACTACTCAAAAGTAGAAAGTCAAGAGATTCCTGGAGTAATAGGCAAACTTGGCCTTGGAATATGGAATGAAGCAGGGCAAAGGCTAACAGAGTTTTGCCAAGAGAATGCACTGGTCATAGCAAACACCCTCTTCCAACAACACAAGAGAAAACTCTACACATGAACATCACCAAGTGTTGAATACCAAAATCAGACTGATTATATTCTTTGCAGCCGAAGAAGGAGAAGCTCTATACAGTCAGCAAAAACAAGACTGGGAGCTGACTGTGGCTCAGATCATGAACTCCTTATTGCCAAATTCAGACTGAAATTGAAGAAAGTAGGACAAACCAGTAGACCATTCAGGTATGACCCAAATCAAATCCCTTACAATTACACAGTGGAAGTGACAAATAGATTCAAGGGATTAGACCTGATAGAGTGCCTAAACTATGCCTAAACTATGGACAGAGTCATGATGTTGTATAGGACGCAGGGATCAAGACCATCCCAAAGAAAAAGAAATGCAAAAAGGCAAAATGGTTGTCTGAGGAGGCCTTACACATAGCTGTGAAAAGAAGAGACACAAAAGGCAAAGGAGAAAGGAAAGTTATACCCATTTGAATGCAGAGTTTCAAAGAATAGCAAGGAGAGATAAGAAAGCCTTCCTCAGTGATCAATGCAAAGAAATAGAGGAAAACAATAGACTGGGAAAGACGAGAGATCTCTTCAAGAAAATTAGAGATACCAAGGGAATATTTCATGCAAAGATGGGCTCAATAAAGGTCAGAAATGGTATGGACCTAACAGAAGCAAAAGAGATTAGAAAGAGGTGGCAAGAATATACAGAAGAACTGTACAAAAAAGATCTTCATGACCCACATAATCACGATGGTGTGATCACTCACCTAGAGCCAGACTTCCTGGAATGCAAAGTCAAGTGGGCCTTAGGAAGCATCACTACGAACAAAGCTAGTGAAGGTGATGGAATTCCAGTTGAGCTATTTCAAATCTTAAAAGATGACGGTGAGAAAGTGCTGCACTCAATATGCCAGCAAATTTGGAAAACTTAGCAGTGCCCACAGGACTGAACAAAGTCAGTTTTCATTCCAATCCCAAAGAAAGGAAATGCCAAAGAATGTTCAAACTGCTGCACAATTGTACTCATCTCACATGCTAGCAAAGTATCGCTAAAAATTCTCCAAGGCAGGCTTCAACAGTACCTGAACTGTGAACTTTCAAATGTTCAAGTTGGATTCAGAAAAGGCAGAGGAAGCAGAGATCAAATTGCCAACGTCCGTTGGATCATTGAAAAAGCAACAGCATTCCAGAAAAACATGTACTTCTGCTTTATTGACTATGCCAAAGCCTTTGACTGTGTGGATCACAACAAACTATGGAAATTTCTTTAAGAGATGGGAACACCAGACCACCTTACCTGCCTCCTGAGAAATCTATATGTAGGTTAAGAATCAACAATTAGAACTGGACATGGAACAACAGACTGGTTCAAAGTTGGGAAAGGAGTATGTCAAGGCTGTATATTGTCACCCTGCTTATTTAACTTTTATGCAGAATATATCATGTGAAATGCTAAGCTGAATGAAGCACAAGCTGGAATCAAGATTGCAGGGAGAAATACCAATAACCTCATTTACCCAGATTACACCACCCTTATGGCAGAAAGTGAAGAAGAACTAAAGAGCCTCTTGATGAAAGTGAAAGAGGAGAGTGAAAAAGCTGGCTGAAAAACTCAAATGTTCAGAAAACTAAGATCATGGCATTTGGTGTTATCCCTTCATGGCAAATAGGTGGAGAAACAGTGGAGATGATAACAGACTTTATTTTTGGGGGCTCCAAAATCACTGCAGATGGTGACTGCAGCCATGAAATTATAAGACGCTTGCTCCTTGGAACAGAAGCAATGAAAAAATCTAGTTCAGCTCAGTTCAGTCACTCAGTCATGTCTGACTCTTTGCAACCCCATAAATTGCAGCACACCAGGCCTCCCTGTCCAGCACCAACTCCCGGAGTTCACCCAGACTCACGTCCATCGTGTCAGTGATGTCATCCAGCCATCTCATCCTCTGTCATCCCCTTATCCTCCTGCCCTCAATCCCTCCCAGCATCAGAGTTTTTTCCAATGAGTCAACTCTTCGCATGAGGTGGCCAAAGTACTGGAGTTTCAGCTTTAGCATCAGTCCTTCCAAAGAAATCCCAGGGCTGATCTCCTTTAGGATGGACTGGTTGGATCTCCTTGCAGTCCAAGGGACTCTCAAGAGTCTTCTCCAACACCACAGTTCAAAAGCATCAATTCTTCGGCACTCAGCCTTCTTCACAGTCCAACTCTCACACCCATACATGACCACAGGAAAAACCATAGCCTTGACTAGACAGACTTTTGTTGGCAAAGTAACGTCTCTGCTTTTGAAAATGCTATCTAGGTTGGTCCTAACTTTCCTTCCAAGGAGTAAGTGCCTTTTAATTTCATGGCTGCAGTCACCATCTGCAGTGATTTTGGAGCCCCCCCAAAAAAAGTCTGACACTGTTTCCACTGTTTCCCCATCTATTTCTCATGAAGTGATGGGACCGGATGCCATGATCTTCGTTTTCTGAATGTTGAGCTTTAAGCCAACTTTTTCACCCTCCACTTTCACTTTCATCAAGAGGATTTTTAGTTCCTCTTCACTTTCTGCCATAACGGTGGTGTCATCTGCATATCTGAGGTTATTGATATTTCTCCCAGCAATCTTGATTCCAGCTTGTGTTTCTTCCAGTCCAGCGTTTGTCATGATGTACTCTGCATAGAAGTTATATAAGCAGGGTGACAATATACAGTCTTGACATACTCCTTTTCCTATTTGGAACCAGTATGTTGTTCCATGTCCAGTTCTAACTCTTGCTTCCTGACCTGCGTACAAATTTCTCAAGAGGCAGGTCAGGTGGTCTGGTATTCCTATGTCTTTCAGAATTTTCCACAGTTTATTGTGATTCACACAGTCAAAGGTTTTGGCGTAGTCAATAAAGCAGAAATAGATGTTTTTCTGGAACTCTCTTGCTTTTTCCATGATCCAGTGGATGTTGGCAATTTGATCTCTGGTTTCTCTGCCTTTTCTAAAACCAGCTTGAACATCTGGAAGTTCACGGTTCACATATTGCTGAATCCTGGCTTAGAGAATTTTGAGCATTACTTTACTAGTGTGAAAAATCTAGACAGGATATTAAAAAGCAGAGAGATTACTTTGCTGACAAAAGTGATCTGTGGTGTTGGAGAAGACTTGAGATTCCTTGGACTTCAAGGAGATCAATCCAGTCAGTCCTAAAGGAAATCAATCGTGAATATTCATTGGACTGATGCTGAAGCTGATACTCCATTACTTTTGGCCATCTGATGGGAAGAACTTACTCTTTGGAAAGACCCTGTTGCTGGGAAAGATTGAAAGCAGGAGGAGAAGTTGGACGACAGAAGATGAGATGGTTGGATGGCATCAGTGACTCGATGGATATGTGTTTGGGTCAGCTTGGGAGTTGGTGATGGACAGGAAGCCTGTCGTGTTGCAGTCCATGGGGTCCCAAAGAGTTGAATACAACTGAGCGACTGAACTGAAAAGTTTCATTATTATTTTTGGATTAGAAAGTGTCCACAGATTGAAAAATAAAGTTTGTGAATCCAGAAAGATATATGTAAAATTAGAACATTTTTCACTTAGAGCAATAAAATAAGTTTTTCCCTCTCTATGATTGAGTTGCTAAATATGGAATCTGAACAAGTATTGGTTGGATGATCCAATCAACTGATAAGACTGATGATCTAATCAGCTGTGTCCAACTCTTTTTCAACCCCATGGACTGTAGCCATCAGGCTCCTCATTTCATGGAATTCTCCAGGCACGACTACTGCAGTGGGTAGCCGTTCCCTTCTCCAGGGGATCTTCCCAACCCAGGGATTGAACCTGAGTCTCTGGCATTGCAGGAAAACTTTTACCATCCGAGCCACCAGGAAAGCACTCTCATCAGCTAGTGACCTGCAACCATTATGGCCTGATTTTGCCGTGCTTGTCATATTCTTGGGACAGTGCAATGCTGGTGACATTCCTCAACTCCTTTCCAACAGATACCTTTTATTTATTTATTATTTATTATTTTATTTTTTGACCATGCTGCAAGGCATGTGGGATCTTAGTTCCCCAGTCAGGGGTTGCATCTCTGCCCCCTGCAGTGGAAGCATCAGTCTTTAACACTGGATGCCCAACAGACACCTTTTACACTGAGCCATTGAAAGCCCATTCGGAAATGGTGAAAACCTTTTTCAAAGATGCTTCCCCAAAAGGGAAAATATATTTTGTAAAATATTTTAATAATATTTATAAGGATTTGTATTAATAACATTGTCAAATGTTATTCCACTTTTTGTTTGGAATATTTTCTTAAAAGACCAAGGTTATGTTGATTATATTTTGAGTTCTGAACCTCTCAATCTCCTGCACTGTGTCATTCCGAGGGTCATTCTATTTTAACATGTTCTATAACATATAACAATTTGGAGAAGGCAATGGCGCCCCACTCCAGTACTCTTGCCTGGAAAATCCCACGGACGGAGGAGCCTAGAAGGCTGCAGTCCATGGGGTTGCTGAGGGTCGGGCACGACTGAGCAACTTCACTTTCACTTTTCACTTTCCTGCATTGGAGAAGGAAATGGCAACCCACTCAGGTGTTCTTGCCTGGAGAATCCCAGGGCCAGGGGAGCCTGGTGGGCTGCCGTCTATGGGGTCGCACAGAGTCGGACACGACTGAAGCGACTTAGCATAACATATAACATATTTAAAAAGGCCATATATTCTAAATATTTTACTCAGTGGGTTTTCACAAAATGAAAATACCCAGTGGAACTAGCACTGGATCAAGAAACAAAATTTTCAATACCTAGGAAACTACCTCACCACACCCTGAGGCGCATGCCCCCTTCCACTCTCTAACTATTCATCAAAGAGTAAACACTATTCTGACTTCTGTAGCACAGAATCGTTGTGTTGAGGTTGGGACACTTTGTATCATCAGAATTTTGTTTATAGGTGGTTGTGTTGATTTCAACCTTGTCGTTGCCCATATCCTGCATATAGATAGGAAATTACTGGAGGAAGGGCTACCCAAACTGAACTGCTCCAACCGCGTGATGTACTCTGGGCAGTGATTACAGGTCGACAATGGAAACTGGGAGGCAGTGGGCACCATGGTAGAAGGACTAGAAAAATAAGACAGGCAGAGGTCAAAGAAAACGCTTCCTGTCTTCACACCTCTGCTTTGGAAAATCTCTAGGGAACAGAGTTCTCATTTCTCTTTGCAACTTTTCTCTGGAGACCTATGTACGGTTTTCACTGTTGACTTCGCCATTTGTGCTTGTAAAGATCAAGTGTTATTTTTAGTACCAGACAACTTGGTGAGTATTAAAGACATAAATACTGAGATTTATAAGAACATTCTGCTTATACGAGTATTTTATTTTCGTGCATTTTCAGGGAATGTCTTTCTCAGGGCTGAATAGGACCGTATTTTCAATTCACCAGCACATAGTAGTTACTAACAAGAGGTACAAAGATCAGTCAAAGCATAGGCTTGCATTATTGATGAGAGGGTAGAGGGTGAGCAGAAACTGATGTCTTCAGGGGTGGGTTTCTAGTGACTAGTAAGAACTACTGAGGAAAAATAAAACACTGAGGAACTTCCAGAAATACCCATCAGCACTCATATGCTAAGGGTTGAGGCAGTTCTTTATTTCCCTCTTTAAGGAACATCAGTCATGAGCACCCCTTACTGAAGATGAGAGAAGGCAGTGGCGGTGTGTATTATCCTGAGAGCAGGACCTTTTCTAATTCCCAGCATTATTCTTGGAAGGTCTGCTTCCTGGAAGAGGATGGCTCAAAGAAACACCTTAATAGCCCTGGGTGCTTCCTTTTCTTTTATTTGAAACAGACCCCACCCTTCCAAATGCAACAGTGATTTCAGTTGTAAGAACATGTGACACGTGACTTACTAAGGCATCTTAAGGGCCTTAGTTGCTTTTCTTTCTGATCTACTTTTATATGGTCCCCTGGTAGCTCAGCTGGTAAAGAATCTGACTGCAATTCAGGAGACTGTGGTGTGATTCCTGGGTCGGGAAGTTCCCCTGGAGAAGGGACAGGCTACCCACTTCAATATTCTTGGGCTTCCCTTGTGCTCAGCTGGTAAAGAATCTGCCCACAATGCAGGAGACCTGGGTTGGATCCCGGGGTTGGGAAGATCCCCTGGAGGAGGACATGGCCACCCACTCTAGTATCCTTGCCTGGAGAATCCTCATGAATAGAGGAACCTGGTGGGCTGCAGTCCATGAAGTCACAAAGAGTCGGACACGACTGAGTGACTAAGCACAGCACAGTGTTATTTCCGACAGAGTTAGCACTTGAACTGGAGTCAAGAGAGACGCAGAGCTAGGCAAGCCTGGAGAGTCACTAATCTGTTCCCCTGCACACGCCAGAGCAGCCGCACCTGCCAGCTGGAAGGGGTTTGTATATCCTGTGAAGTCTTGGTAGTCAGTAGGCTGGGAATAAAAGACCCCTAAGTGTTAGGTCTGGGGCTCTCCTTTCAGGTTCATTCTGAGCCCTAGGAATCTCACTGAGACCCACATAAAAAGAATTCTCTGAAGTCCGTCCTTATTTACAGCTTCCTTTCTGCCATGCTTTCTTCTCCAGTCTCAGTTCTCTTTGCCTTCTGATTTTGATCTCTGTGTCATTTTCCCCCTATTTGTCTCCCTCTCAAATTCCTCTCTTATGCTCAGTAGGTTTCTTTTGACTTCTGCTCTGATTCTGTTCATCTGGTATTCAATTTAGCTCCCACTTTGTGCAACTGGGTCTACCAAGGTGAAACTTTGATGAATCCTGGTTTCTATGTTCTAGTTATTTTCAAGAAGGACAGCTCAAGCTGTGGTTTGGTGCAGGCCTCTCCCTCTGCCTTTACTGCCCCTCCTCACTTCTTTCATTTTTCCATCCATGCCAACTTAATTCATTTATAATGAGAAATACAAATGTCGAATTTATTGCAGTGCTTGTATTGTTAGACTGCTTTAATTTTTTCCCTATAGGTAAAAGAAATCTTGCTTAGCAAACATGGCATCTAATGTAGGGTAGTCAATCATTATTTGATTGTTTAATCATCTTCAAAACAGGAAAATACTTTCCATCCCATGCTTGTGCTTAGGACTGTGTCTGCCATGTTAGGTGATACCAGTATTATATGTGGGAAATTCTCCTTCTCCAGGCTCCAATGCAGGCAGCTTATATGGCTAAAAGTTTGGCCTTTAAAGTGCTTTTAACTTCTCAGTATCTCCTTCCTTTCTGCTTTCTTTTTCTGCTGCTTTAATATTTCATTTCTACACTTCTCTTTTTCCTTAATTTTCCTATCTTTTGTTTCTTTTAAAAAATGATTACTCTGTTTATTTACTGGAGCATAATTGCTTTACAATGTTGCATTTCCCAATGGACTGAGTATGTTTGCATATATCTCCTCCCTCCTGAGCCTCTTTCCCAGCCTCACATCCAATCCCACCCATCTGGGTCACCACAGAGCACCAGGCTGAGCCCCCGGTGCTGTACAGCAGGCCCCATTAGCAATTTGCTTCACACATGGTCATGCATATATGTCAATCCTAATCTCCCAATTTGTCCCACCCTCCCTTTCCCCCACTGTGTCCACATGTTTGTTCTTTACCTCCGTCTCTATTCCTACTCTGCAAATAGGTTCATCTGTACCATTTGTTTTTCTAGATTCCACATATATGTGTTAATATAGTAATATAACATTTGTTTTTCTCTGACTTATTTCACTTTGTATGACAGTCTCTAGGTTCATCTACATCTTTACAAATGCCCCTATTTCATTCCTTTTCATGGCTGAGTAATATTCAGAAGGAAATGGCAACACACTTCAGTATTCTTGCCCGGAAAATTCCATGGACAGGAGCCTGGTGGGCTACAGTCCATGGGGTCACAAAGAGTCAGACACGACTGAGTGACTCAACAACAACAAACCACATCTTCTTTACCCATTCATCAATTTATGGACATTTAGGTTGCTTCCATGTCCTGACTATTGTAAGTAGTGCTGCAATTAGCATGAGTGTACAAGTGGCTTTCTCCATTATGTTTTTCTCAGGGCATATGCCCAGTAGTGGGATTGCTGGGGCATATGGTAGTTCTCTGTCTAGGTTTTGAAAGAAACTCCATACTGTTTTCCATAATGGCTGTATCAGTTTACATCCCAACAACAGTTCAAGAGGGCAGATGAAGCAACTGACAAGGGATTAATCTCTAAAATACATAAACAGCTCATGCAACTCAATATCAAAACAATCAATGACCCAATTAAAATATGGGCAGAAGATCTAAATAGACATTTCTTGAAAGAAGACATACAGATGGCCAAGAGACACATGAAAAGATGTTCAACATCACTAATTATTAGAGAAAAGCAAATCAAAACTACAATGAGGGATCACCTCACACTGGTCAGAATGGCCATCGTAAAAAAAAAATTAAAAAAAAAAGAAAATCTACAAGAAATCAATGCCGGAGAGGATGTGGAGAAAAGGGAACCATACCTTTTGTTTCTTTCCCCAGAAAGCACTCTCTCTTGTGGCATCCTATGCCTTCCTGCATGCTCCTGTCATTAAGTATATCTCTCTGTCCTCCTGGCCTCTGCTTCTATTCATTTACCACAGAAAACAAGATCATCATTGGTGACTAAAGACAGATACCTGCAAAATTCATGTATCTTTACACTCCCTGGAAATAGGAAAGCACAATCACCATTCATTCTTATTTCTCTAGCTTCAGCAATGTGGTAGGGACCAAGGCACACCAAAGGTTTTTGGACAACCTCAACTATTAATAATCGTCAATCATGGTAGTGACCCATGAAAATACTACTTTGGCGCTTTTGATGCATTATATTTATAGTGAGTGTTATGTCATAATATTTACCTTAACAATTTTGTTGTTTATCTATCTTACCAGGTTGGGTGGAGTGGGAGTGGCTCATCTTAGAATCTGTTCTGAATTAGTTACTTTAGGACTTCTTAGCAGTATTTTTCTCTCTGTGTGTATGCTTTTCCTGAGTAAATGAGTAAATATGTGAGGGAATTATCAAACTTGATGGGAAAATGAACCCAAGAAGAATTGAAGATAGGTAAAGATATCATTTTCTTTTGCTTTTAGTGGTCAAAATTCCACATATTCATTAACTAAAATGACGGCACTAGAAATGAATGAAATTAGAATTAAAGTGGGATAAAGTAAGAGTATTTCTAAAGAAAATCTTTTTGTTTTCATTTTTTGACAATGTGAATGAACTCCACTTATTCGCTTACAGCACATTACCACGTAGAACTCCTACCAAAACTGTTTTAATGAACAGCAAAGACTCATTTGTAAGTAGTTATTTTTTTCTCCAATGATATTGTGAAAATATGTTTTTTTCTTGGTTTGCTCTTCCCTGTACAATTTGGCTTATACTGATTTTCTCAGATCCTTGCTACTCAAAGTACTTTTGTGCACTGGGAGCAAAGAACAAGCAGTGTGTGAAAGTCACTCAGTTGTGTCTGACTCTTTGTGACCCCATGGACTATACAGTCCATGGGATTCTCCAGGCCAGAATTCTGCAGTGGGTAGCCGTTTCCTCCAGGGGATCTTCCCAAACCAGGGATTGAACCCAGGTCTCCTGCACTGCAGGCAGATTCTTTACCAGCTGAGCCACCAGGGAAGCCCCGAAGGACCGGCAGGGAGTCAGTAAAAACGCAGACACTCAGGGCCCCACCCCAGAGCTGTTGGAATGCATTTAACAAAATCCCCAGATGATTCCTATGAACATTAACACTGAGAAATATTGACCTAGAAGATCGTTCTCCCCAAATTAAAGAGCTAACTTTAGTTTATTTTCAATGAGATTATCTGAAATTCTGAATTAACAGAGTCAAAATTAATCAACTTTTATTAGATTTCACTTCTAGTGTTTATAGACTGAATTTTATCATTTGATTTTACTTAAAATTTTATTGTCTAATAGCTTATTTCATAGGCTCATATTATCTACTTTAGAGAAAAACATCTATTAAAACCTGGAGTCATCTTCTTTCAATGCTCTTTCAATCTATTCAGCATAGATGGGCTATAGCCTTAAAATTCTGTTTGAAGGAGCATTTCCTTTTCTGGAGCATTGCATTCTTTCCTCTAATGGTGTACTGGACAATTTCCTCAGTAGCAACCTATGTTTCATGTTTATTCTCTGAATTAAGAACTCTCAACAAACTTAGAGAAGTCTCCTGATATATGTTAAACTGACAATATTTGGAACCTAGTTGATGAGTTAGAGATTTCTCAAATTCTATAAAACATTCAAAGGTTAAGTTTCAGCTTTTGGTTCAAATAGGAGGAAATTCGCAGAATGTCAGGGCAAACCTCTACTTATGTTATACACTTTGCTTTTCTCCATTATCTTTGTGCTTCAAACAACAGCTCTAAGTGGCCTAAACATGTGCAAGCCAAAAACTATAAGGCCAAATAAAAACAGTACAAGTCACATTTCCCTGATATCACTTTAAAAGGAAAATTTATTGATCTATCTGAGAATCCATATTTTCTTTTAAAGACAGATAATACTGTAGCTATCTGAATGGCATCCTTTATCCTTTGCCACTTTATTAAAAAATAATTTTAGACAGTAATTTGTTTGCAGATGACTCTCAAATGATTGTAAAACTAAGATATAAAGTCTCTGGAGGCAGTATTTTTCTCTGATGTATCTTCTAGCACCTAGGACAGTGCCCCACAGAAGGTTTATGATGAACTCTTGCTGATAGGATGAATACATGAATTACAAGATTAAAAAGAGGAAAAATGTAAAGTCTCTTCAGAATTAAACAATTTAGATTCATTTCTTACTGGAGCATTTTGCCAAAAATATATCTTTGAGTAAGAGTCTCCCTGGAAACAAGATCTTATCTAAACAACTAAATAAGGGAAGCCAAAGATAATTGTGATTCTTGAAAGGACTGTGTAGGAATGGTCCCAACAATACTCTCAGTGTACCTACAGCTCATTATTTCACAGCTTTTATCTATGATGGTATCACAGCTAAAGTGCTTTTCTTTTAAAGCACCTCCTCTTCCTATCACTTGACTTCTGGTAACAAAATTGTTCAGAGGAACTTCCTTTCTACTTCACACTCATCACCTTCCTGGACCTGAGACAGAGCCATTTTTTTCCTTTTAAGCTTGACTTTGATGCCCTTCTCTTTATATGGCTGGCTGGTGATATGGCTCTCTGATAAATTTATCTGATAGGCTTATGACCCCCAATTTACCTCCTTTTTCCTTATGGAAGAACATACTCTATGCTAATGGTAGGGTGGGTAGACAGGCAGGTAGGGAATAATGGCATGGTTATTTTCCCTCTTGGGGGCTTTGTGGTCAGAATAACTTCTATCCTCTCCAATTTCATGTGTATGTCCTATATCCCCCTGCACCCCCACAGAAGATACCTGGCCTTCCTACAGCCCTGTTGAGTTCCATAGCATTTCAACAGGGCTCATTATTTTTAAAATATATTTTATAATTTTAAAAGAAAAAGCCAACTCTGTTGTTTTCTACTTAATTTTACTGCTAAAAATGTGATGAGCAATTCCACATGTTTTGTGGACTGGCCCAGGAAACTTAATTCCTCCAGGGAAATACATTACATTAAAAAGCCATGATTTGCTAGTGAACTTTCATAAGCTGGGAACTGTAATATACAATAAAGTAGGCTTACAATCCAAAATCATAAAAGATCTTGAAAGGATTATTTAATGATTATAATTCCTTAAGCATTGTAAAAGCAAACAATTATCCATCCGATTGGTAAAAACAATGTGTAGTCTTTATCATAAGAGGTGCATTCACAAGCAAAGTGTGTATGTAGAGCTAACATATTAAGGATGGCCAACGGATGTGGGCTCTATAGTCAGAATCCCACTTCTCTTACTTACAAGTTCTTTGTGATCAGCAGGTTACTTTTCCTGTTGGTGTCCCAGTTTTCTCATCTATAGTAAGAGACATAATAATATGACTTATTTCTAGAATTTTTGTAAAGACTAAATAAAATACTGTATGTATAGTATTAAGATACTGTACGTACAGTGATTATCATGCATTAAAGTGAAAGTGAAAGTGAAGTCGCTCAGTCGTGTCCAATTCTTTGCGACCCCATGGACACCAGGCTCCTCCATCCCTGGGATTTTCTAGGCAAGAGTACTGGAGTGTGTTGCCATTTCCTTCTGCAGGGAACGCACCGACCCAGGGATCGAACCCAGGTCTGCCACATTGTAGACAGACGCTTTACTGTCTGAGCCACTAGGGAAGTCTTAGAGCAGTGCTAATAGACTTTTTGTCCTTGTTCAGTTACTTAATTGTGTATGACTTTGTGATCCCATGAACTGCAGCATGCCAGGCTCCTCTGTCCTTCACTATCTCCTGGAGTTTGCTCAAATTCATGTTCATTGAGTAGATGATTTTATGTTTATCTTTGAAAATTCAACTGCCTTTGAATGAATCTAAAACTCAATGGCAAGTTAAGACATTCTGAGAGTTTTACATCATGTGCTCTATTAAAAACATGGTATAAGAGTGAGTTGATTAGCTGGAGAGGGAGCTTAGCTCACTTTGGCATCCACATTTTGTGTGCTTCACCCTTTTCCATTTGATCCCAGATGCAAATGATGGCTCTGGAAAGGAAGCCAGGTACTTCTGTTGGTGACAGTATTGGAAAATTTGAAGATACATGGACATGTTCTATATAAGAGCTAATAGTCTATTTGCTATATTTGTTATTCCTTAAAAATATAAGCTGCTAATATCATTATTTTGAAAATAAAATTCAAGTCAAATAGTTCACAATATATGACTATACTACATCAGTGGCGGATCAAATATTACAATTCAGACATTTTTGTTCATGTTACAGAGGCAGATTCCAATGACAGCTGAGCGCTTCAAGGCACAGAACTAGCTGAGACATAATTCAGGCAAATATGCCTGTTTGAGCCAGGCCTGTAATAAGAGGGTGCATCAAAAGAAGGAATCACATTGTTTCCCCCCCCCAACCCCGACAGTGAGAATTTAACATAAAGAATTGTTAATTAATGATTGAAGAATTGACAAGGCTAAAAGACAACCTGAAGTTATCTCCAAGGTAACAACTGCAGGGAGCAGCCATCAACCCTGAGGCTGAGAGAGGTTGAGAACATAAAGGGAGGAGTCTGAGCTGTTACAACTTAAAGCTTGGAGGAGGGGGCTGGTCAGAGGAGGGACCCTGTGGACCTGGGACCTGAATGACTAAAGAGAAAATACAAGCTGCTGCTGGTGTCTCTGAGCGGGCAAATAAAATTGGGGGAAAAAAAACCCAACAACCCGCAAACTAGGTTTGCTATTAATTGGGATTAACTGCCAGTGTGAAGCAGACGCATGGTTGATCAATGCTGTCAGGAACAGAAAGCCCATGGAGAGTGAGCAGGAAGCAGGAGACTCTCTCCCTTTCTCCAGGCCTGTAGTCTCCTCCAGCAGCCCTATTGGAAGAGTCTAACAGAGCCAGCCGGATAAGGCAATGGCACCCCACTCCAGTACTCTTGCCTGGAGAATCCCATGGATGGAGGAGCCTGGTAGGCTGCAGTCCATGGGGTCGCTGAGGGTTAGACATGACTGAGCGACTTCACTTTCACTTTTCACTTTCATGCATTGGAGAAGGAAATGGCAACCCACTCCAGTGTTCTTGCCTGGAGAATCCCAGGGACAGGGGAGCCTGGTGGGCTGCCGTCTATAGGATCGCACAGAGTTGGACACGACTGAAGTGACGCAGCAGCAGCAGCAGCAGCAACAGAGCCAGCCAGCAAAACAGAAATGCAGGCTGCAGAGTCCTAGTCTCAGCATCACAAAGCAGAGAAGAGAAGGGCGGGTTTGAAGCTGATGGACCATAGCATGGGGTCTGCAGGGTAGTGACTTGAATAGTCGGAGGAACAAGGCAGGATCAGTGGTCCCATGAGATCGATCTGTCCTTCCTAGGGCAAATGGGGTACTATCAGATAGGATAGCCTAGTGGGGGGGGGGCGTGAGTCATAAGTGATGCTGAGGCAGTCTTGGGGGCATGTCCCTAGAACTTAATGTTTTGGCTGCTGGTCTTGCGGCAGTATGCCATAGCCTGCTAAGTGTTAGGCTGAAGCTGTTGCAATTATTGTTGCCCTTGTCAAAATGACTCAGAAGCTGCTGCAGATCTGAGGCTGTAAAAGAGGATCATCAAGTGACTACTGTGGTGGTGAAGGAGCCAATGTAAGGAAAGAGGATTGAGAACCCAAGTTAGTGCTTAAAATACCCCATGGAGACAAAAGCCAATACTCCCATAAGCAGACAGGAAATACTTGTTTTGAGTTTGCAGCAAGTGAGTTGTGAGAGAAACAGAGAGAGAGGATGGGAGAGAGTGCTTTTTACTATTGTGTCTATTGACTAAAAAAGGTAAGTGGTCCTCAGGACACTATAGAACTGATCATGGAAAACTCACATTCATTCAGTCTCCCAAGATTCTCGACCAATTGGAGAGTCCATGATGAGGGATGATGTGGTCCCAGAGCAAGTCAGTCCTTAATTGCCTTAAGCTGGCATTCATGCTCTATAATTTGACCCTTTCTCATGTCTCTAGGGCTGCCCACTCCCATTCCCTGCCAACATTCCCTGTCAATCAGCCATGGAACACTGCCGATAATACTGGCGCTGTATCTCTCCCAGACCAATTAAGCAAGACTATTTGGAGATGGGACAGGGTCACTGGCATTTTTTAAAAGTTCCCCATGAAATTCTAATGTCAGCCAAACTAATGAACTATGTGTTTGAGAATCTAATGCCCCAACTAATCTGTTTTTCAATTTAATTTCCCAGGCAATATTCTTGGTGCTGGAGACACAAATGAGACAAGATAAATATCTTAGGATTCAATAGGAGAGATCAAGATATATATATATATATATATATATATATATATATGATTTAATTTGGTAAGTTTTATGAATAATTAGCTATTGAAAAGGATGATAATTAATTCTACCTGGGTATGTCCGAAGAGAAAAGATGTGGAAACCCTCGCATCACAAAGGAAAATATGCATCTAGAATGTAGAAGATTAGTCTATAACTGAGTTAATTCTTGGAGGATGAATAGGCTTTTAACAGAGCTTAGAGTATGAAACAGCATGCCTTGTTCAGTCATGATGAATAGTCTATATGACTAGAAAATTGGGTGAATTGGGTGAAAAGTTGGAGATGAGACAGAAAAGGAGAGTGAAAACCACATTGTAAATCATTTTGAATTCAATGTCAATTGAACATCCATGAGAATCCTAGTACTCAGCTAGGTTCTGAAGGTACAAAAATGAATAGAAATCAGTGCCTATTTTTAAGATGCTCTCAGTTATATGGATGAGTCAAGTACAAGGGGCAGCAGGGCAGGAAGAGAGAACTATATGGACAAAAACACAGGCTTGACCACGCCTGTGATCTCAGTGATAATGGGTGATAGAGACGGAATCTTACAAGCCAGAGTGAATGAGGTTGGAAAGCACTCTGCACTGTGTTTATTTATTATTTTTAACATTTCTTATTGGAGTGTAGTTGTTGAATAGTATGAAAGTTCTGTGAAAAACTAATACGAGACCTACCCTATGGCCCAGCAATCCCACTACTGGTCACAGGCTCAGATAAAATTGTAATTCAAAAAGATACATGCACTCTAATGTTCATCGTAGTAGCGTTTACAATAGCCAAGACACGGAAGCAACCTACATGTCCACCAACAGAGGCATGGGTAAGAAGGTGTGTACTGTATTGAGGAGTTTGGATTTTATGCTGTGACTTGACAAGGGAGTGCGAGGATTTTAAAGTGAAGATTGACATGGTTCGTATCTGATTTATAATTGATAATTTAGGTTGCACCACACAATTTTTGACTTTGCAGAAAGGTGGAAAGGAGACATTAGAGAACAAAAGACCAGGTAAATACTATATAAAGTAGTCCAGATAAGAGATTTTCTGACTTAAGGCAGCTAGGTTTTGTCATGAATGGGTTGAATTTTATGGGCTTAGGAAGATAGGGAAGGGGAATTTTTTTTCTTTGCATACTTTTTGGTGAGAAGAAAGAGGATACCTGGAGTCTGAGGTTTCTGGGTTATCCAGGTGGAGCAGGGGACAGTTGAGAATACACCTCTAGAGCATAGACTAATATAGCCTGGAAATGGCTACATGGTGTCAGCAGCTTGTGGGGGCTGGATGAAGCTAAGTAAACAGTCAGACATGAACTGACTCTTGGGGAAAGTCAACATTTAGAGATGAACAAAAGAAAGATGCAGAAGGAGACTAGGAAAAATGGGAGGGCATCAGGAGGGATGACTATTTCAGAGGTCTCATTTCTCTCTAGATATTAACATTAGGGAGAAGATCCTTCCAAGAGGAATGGATTGAGCAACAGTGTCAATTTTTGACTGAAAAGAAGTCAAATAGGATAAAAAACTGAGGAAAAAACACTTTCAGACAAAATTCCATGAACAAAGGGACCATACGTGTCTTTGATACATATTAGGTACCTAATGTTTGTGGAATGAATGAAGGGATTTATATTTTGGATTTACCTTAAGGGAGATTACTGCTACTGTTCTCCAATTTTCTCTTGCTTGTATATAAGATAACCTATATTTCAAACTATAACCCATATTAGATACGAATATTTCTCTGATTTTCAAAGAAAGGAGATAGAATTAACCTAAAAGGAATATAGCCACATTTTTCTAGTTAAAAATTGGCATTATTTTGCACAAAAAAGGATCTTCCTCTCATTTTCAGATAAATGATATATTAGGTATTAAACAATAGAAGATGAACTAGCACATATTTAATTTCCTTGGTCATTAACAGTATGTTCCTTTTGACCTTTACAAGTTAAATTCAAAAGTGAATTCAATTTTCTGACTAAAGGCTATTAAGGTTCCGAAGCAAGGATTTAGGTTGGATTCAGAAAGATTTTAATGAGTTGGAAGTGGGTCAAAAAACATTTACTACTCATTTTCAAAACTGCTCCTATTTATCATGACTTTTTCTCTCTTTTCATAGTGTGTCCTCTATCAAAATTAAATCCTATTAGGTGATCAACTGCTATATTAATTTGAAATGAGCCAAATGTCTTTCAAGGGACCTAATGAAATAATTTGTAGACTATTTAAAAAATACATCACTTGAAAGGAATTTGACTTAATTTTTTTTCAGTGAAGAAGTTTCAAAACTGCTGCAAACCTAAATATTATTTTACATCTTATTTGTACTCTTCTAACTTTCCATTTATATTCACATTCACTAGGATGATGTTTAGTTTTAGATTCTCTTTGAGGGAGAGGTTTATGAAGGTGATTAACAGATTATGTGAAATTTTAGTTGGTTAATATAAACCAATTCAGAATAATTCTGTTTTTGAGCATTGCATGTACACATAGATGACTCATTATAGATTGGTAAGGAATGCAGATGGCATGGTTTTATTAGTGGTTTGAGCTACTACCTTAGCTTAGTTTTTCCAGAAACAGCCTCAGAGAAGAAGATTTGGGGCCAGGTGATTTATGAAGGAGGTACTTTCAGGAGAAAGTAGAGAGACAGGGCAGGGAAGGAGGCAGGCCAAGCAAGGGTGGGGGTTCAGGCAGGGTCCTTCTTGGCCTCACCTTGAACCCAAAGGACAGATCTGGGGCATTTGAATACTCTGAGTGCCTTATCCTAGGCAAAAAACCTGGACTGTCTAGTTTGGTATCAACTAGACATTTGCTTAGTGCTATGGGCTTCTCTAGTGGGTTCAAATAGTAAAGAATCTGCCTGCAGTGCAGGAGACCTAGATTTCTTCATTGGGTTGGGAAGATCCCCTGGAGAAGGGACTGCCTACCCACTTCCCTGGGTAGATACAATGGACAGAGGAGCCTCACAGGCCCACGGGGTCGCAGAGTCAGACACGCCGGAGTGACTGACACATTTTACACAATGAAGGTGGAGGAAGACAGGGGAGCACACTCCCAGAACTTTCTTCTACTTTATTTGGCAAAGCAGCGCTTTCAGTAGCCTGAGGACAGACCCTGAAGGAGAGTCTGTGGCACTGGCCATTGAAGTCAAAATAGGTAAGGGTAGGCTGTGAGGGCTGAGTAGGGGGTAAGAAATGATAGAAGTGGTATGCAGTGATCTCAGCGATGCAAAAACAATATGCTTTATATAGTCAAAACCTAATTTGTTTGAAGATATTACAACTTTTACATTCCTTTAATTTCACTGTAGTTCTTGATTCAAAAGTCCATACCAACAAGGTTTTATGTAACTACTTAGAGCGGGTTGGTTGCTGAGTTAAAAATGTCCACTCTTTTTTATAGATAAAACCAGGTGGAAATGCATTTAGAGACATGCTAGCTGGCTAAAGGAAATGTTCTTTATTGCTCTATTTGTTGTTTGGAGAGGCTCTTTTCTGATCCTAGAACAAACTATTCCACATGACATTCTTCGATATTAGAAATAGGTACCTGATTCACCAAGGTATCTTCCACATCACATTTGACAAATGACTATTTTTCTCATTAAGCAGGTTTTTTTTTTTTTTTTTTACAGATCCACATGAAATTTGTTTTGCTTTTGTTATGGGGAGTCACTTTTCTCATCTTAGTTTGGCAAAGATTTTTTTTTTGGTCCAAGGATAAAGAAACCATATAAAAGCATATGATGATGTTTTTTTAGCTCAAAAGCACTTCACAAAAATCTCTAAGTCATTAGTTTTTCTTTCCTGAGCGTATGAGAAGTTAGTTGGTACAAAAGTTCCTTCATGGTTTGCAGTAACTGCTGGGAAGATTAAGAAAAGTAGTTTGAAACATATGCTTGCTTTGCTTTTGCAAAGAGTGATGTTCTAAGCTCCATTGTCCTCTGGAAAGATTCAGATTTTGATGGAAGAAAATATGACAGAGATCTTAAGACCGTAACTACTACTTCTTGTAGATTCAAATATTTCATTATAGTGTTGACAAACCACAGACAATAGGCAATCCAGGTCAGAGTTTACGCCCTGCCTTCTCTTTTGTAGGGGACTGAGAGAGGAAGATGCCTCAAACTGAGGGTGAGAGGGTAATCCAATCTCTGTTCGTCCATCTTGGCTGCAGGTGGAAATTGAATCTTTGTCTTTTGAAAGTGGATTTGATTTTTAAAAACAGCCCATAGAGGGGATCCAACCAAGATGGCAGAATAGCAGGACAGGAAACTCACCTCCTCCCATAAATACATCAAAGATACATCTTCAAAAAGAAAAATTCTCACAGAACATGTATAGAATATCAGCAGAAGACCTCACATACCTGAAAGGACAGGAAAGGTCTCTATGTAACTTGATGGGACAATAGGAAAAAAATGAAAGTGGAAGCAGGATGAGACCTGTGCCCCTGGGAGGGAGCTAAAAAAGAAGAAAAGTTTACAGCCTGGAAAGCCCCCTCACTGGTGTGAAGATCATGCAAGACAGAAAAGAAGTATCACAGGATCAGAGGAGAGCACAACAACTCTTTGTGACGGGCAGAATGGGGAAAGACCTGCGCAGAGAGTCCGTGCCAGCACCTGGTTCCTCCAGCCTGAGATGTGCAACTGCTGGTGTGGGTAGGGGCTTGGTGACGGAACTCAGGGTTCAGAGGACTGACGCAGGGAGAGGACTGCTGCTGGCTGTAAGGAGACAGTTGAAGGGACTGGAATATGGTACTGCAGCAACCAGAGGTGTTTGTCAAAGAAGCCCTGGGCCCACCATAGAAGCAAAGCTCCATCATTAAGAGCACCTAAAGGGAGGGGTGAAGCCACCATTACAGCCTTTGCTCTGTGAATTGGCCCCTGCCTCCACCAGCTTTGGGAGGACAATCCTAGCTGCCACTTTGGCCGGTTCCTCCTTGGGCAGGCTTTGTAAATTTAGTGCCTTCAGGACATCTGAATGGACATTAGGACCCGTGTGGCCATAGCAGCTGTGGGCTTTGTGAGCATGTGCATGTTGGGGCTGCGCTGAGCCACCTCCAAAGCTCCTAGAGCAGGTCCGGGCATGCAACTACTACAGTCTTAGGACCTGACTTCTGCGGATTTGCACTGATGACTTTGTGAAAACAATGCCTGAGGGATACCAGGGCTGATTATCAGCATTCCCAAGGTTGAGAAAGGGTCAAGGGCAGTGCAAACAACAGTGCAGTTTGTGAGCCCACGCAACAGGTGATAGGTGACAAAACAGTACAGTCAACGGTGAACAGCTCTGGCAGAGAAATGCTCAGTGGCTCTTCTCCCAGTGGAAGAGCTCCAATCCCGCCAGTTTCACACCACAGATCAGAAACACAGCACAAAAATGGATCTCAAGGGCTAGGGAACAGACCTTGTCCCTGACAGGACTGTGAGAACCAACCAGCAAAGAAGAAGCCCTGCTCATTTCAGTGCAGGCTCTGGCCACCACAATACCAATTACACCACCTATCAAGGGGGACATGGCCAGCATACGCTGAGAAGAGAGGTGGCGGGCATCCATAATAAAAACAGCCCTTGTGCCAAAAATATTAAACCCACACAGGCTATATGGGGATGTTCCCACATAAAGATAGCCCTCCAAGACCACAGTAGATAATTGTTTCTCCTAAACTCATAGAACAAGAGAAATAAAAGTAAAATGAAGAAGCAGAGGAACCATTCCCAATTAAAAGATCAAGAAAATTCCCCTGAACAAGTGAACAATGAAACAGACCTCCTCAGTCTAACAGACACCACTTTAAAAAGGAGAGAATGAAAATACTGAAATTAAGAAAGACTATCAACAGAAATGCAAATTACTCTTAAAAAGAGCTAGAAACTATAAAGAGGACCCAAGAAAAATTAGAAAATTCATTTGCAGAGATGAAAGCTGAACTAAAGGCAATGAATAGCAGGATGAATAATGCAGAAGAACGAATAAGTGATCTGAAAGACAGAATAATGGAAATCACCCAATCAGAACAGCAGATACAATACCAAACCAAAAAAAAGAGAAAACAATATAAGAAACCTATGGGATAATATAAAGTGTGCCAATCTATGCATAACAGGGATTCCAGAAGGAGAAGAAAGAGAAAAGGGGATTGAAAATATAATTGAAGAAATTATGACTGAAAAGTTCCCAATTAAGGAAGGAAAATGATATCCAGGTACAGGAAGACAGAGCATCCCAAATAGATAAACTCAAATATACCTACACCAAGACATATAATAATAAAAATGGCAATAAAGGCAGCAAGAGGAAAACAAAGAATTAATTATGAGGGAACCACCATAAGGTTATCAGCTGATTTCTCTACAGAAAGATTGCAGGCCAAAAGGGAGTGACAAGATATATTCGGAGTCCTGAAAGAGAAAAGCCTATAACCTGAGATATTCTACCCAGCAAGATTACAATTTAGAATAGAAGGAAAGATAAAGAGTTTTTCAGAAAAGCAAAAGCTAAAAGAATACAGCACTACTAAGTCTATTCTACGGAGAAGGCAATGGCAATCTACTCCAGTACTCTTGCCTGGAAAATCCCATGGATGGAGGAGCCTGGCAGGCTGCAGTCCATGGGGTCGCGAAGAGTAGGACATGACTGAGCATGTCCCTTTCACTTTTCACTTTCATGCATTGGAGAAGGAAGTGGCAACCCACTCCAGTGTTCTTGCCTAGAGAATCCCAGAGGCAGGGGAGCCTGGTGGGCTGCCGTCCATGGGGTCACACAGAGTTGGACATGACTGAAGCAACTTAGCAGCAGCAGCAACAACAAGCCTATTCTAAGGTAACTATTGAAAAGTCTTCTCTAGATAGAAAAAGAGTAAGACTCTAGCAAATAGAAAACCACAACTGGAAAGTAAATCACTTAAATATGCCAGTACACAGATCAAAAAAAATATAAAAAATAAACTTATGTGAAAGTGATGATAACCACAATGAGCAGCAAGAGGATGAACATCAAGATGTAAAATATAAAATAATAAAATGTGGGTGAAAAGAGTAAGAAAATGTAGTTTTTTTCCCCTAGAATGTGTTTGAGCCTATATGACTACCAGTCTAAGGCAAGAAGATATAAGAAGGTGTTACTACACTTGAAAAATAGGTTAACCACAAACCAAAAATATACAATAGATTCACAAAAACCAAAAACAATAGAACATAAGCATAATACAAAAGAAAACTTTCAAACCACAAAAGGAAAAAGAAAAAGAAAGGAACAAAGAAGAAATATAAAATCAGAGGGAAAAAAAAAAGGTTTGAAATAGAAATAAATACATATCTAACAATAATTTCCTTAAATGTCAATGGGCTAAATACTCCAATCAAAAGACACACAGTGGCAGGTTAGATAAAAGAAAAAGAGCCTACAATATGCTGCCTATAAGAGATCCACTTTAGGGCAAAAGGTACATATAGATTGCAAGTGAGGGGATGGAAAAAGATATTTCATGCAAACATAAATGATAAGAAAGCAGGGATCACAATACTCATATAAGACAAAATGGAGTTCTAAACAAAGGCTGTAAAGAATTAGAGGAGGGTCAATACAAGGAAAGGATATTACACACATCAACATATATGTTCCCAATATAGGACTGCTCAAATACATAAAATAAATACTAACAGACATAAAAGGAGAAACTGGTAGGAATACAATAATAGTAGGAGACTTTAACAATCCGCTAACATCAGTGGACAGATCTTTAAAACAGAAAATCAATAAGGCAACAGAGATCCTAAATGATACAATAGTACAGCTAGACTTACTTGATATTTTCAGGACATTACATGGCACAAAAGTAGAATACACATTTTTTCAATTGTACATGAAATATTCTCTAGGACTGACAACATAGAGGGCACAAAACAACCCTCAAAAATTTAAGAGTATAATAATTATTTCAAGCATCTTTCCTGACCACAAGGTTATGAAATTAAAGATCAACCACAGAAAAAGAAATTAAAAAATAACAACAACAACAACAATTACATGGAGACTAAACAACATGCTACTAAAAAAGCCAGTGGGTCAATGGTGAATCAAAGAAGAAATTTAAAAATACAAAAAACCTCGAATAGCCAAAGCGATCTTGAGAAAGAAGAATGGAACTGGAGGAATCAACCTACCCGACTTCAGGCTCTACTACAAAGCCACAGTTATCAAGACAGTATGGTACTGGCACAAAGACAGAAATATTGATCAATGGAATAAAATAGAAAGCCCAGAGATAAATCCACGCACATATGGACACCTTATCTTTGACAAAGGAGGCAAGAATATACAATGGATTAAAGACAATCTCTTTAACAAGTGGTGCTGGGAAATCTGGTCAACCACTTGTAAAAGAATGAAACTGGACCACTTTCTAACACCATACACAAAAATAAACTCAAAATGGATTAAAGATCTAAACGTAAGACCAGAAACTATAAAACTCCTAGAGGAGAACATAGGCAAAACACTCTCCGACATACATCACAGCAGGATCCTCTATGACCCACCTCCCAGAATATTGGAAATAAAAGCAAAAATAAACAAATGGGACCTAATTAACCTTAAAAGCTTCTGCACATCAAAGGAAACTATTAGCAAGGTGAAAAGACAGCCTTCAGAATGGGAGAAAATAATAGCAAATGAAGCAACTGACAAACAACTAATCTCAAAAATATACAAGCAACTCCTACAGCTCAACTCCAGAAAAATAAATGACCCAATCAAAAAATGGGCCAAAGATCTAAATAGACATTTCTCCAAAGAAGACATACAGATGGCTAACAAACACATGAAAAGATGCTCAACATCACTCATTATCAGAGAAATGCAAATCAAAACCAATATGAGGTACCATTTCACACCAGTCAGAACGGCTGCGATCCAAAAGTCTACAAATAATAAATGCTGGAGAGGATGTGGAGAAAAGGGAACCCTCTTACACTGTTGGTGGGAATGCAAACTAGTACAGCCACTATGGAGAACAGTGTGGAGATTCCTTAAAAAACTGGAAATAGAACTGCCTTATGATCCAGCAACCCCACTGCTGGGCATACACACTGAGGAAACCAGAAGGGAAAGAGACACGTGTACCCCAATGTTCATCGCAGCACTGTTTATAATAGCCAAGACATGGAAGCAACCTAGATGTCCATCAGCAGATGAATGGATAAGAAAGCTGTGGTACATATACACAATGGAGTATTACTCAGCCATTAAAAAGAATACATTTGAATCAGTTCTAATGAGGTGGATGAAACTGGAGCCTATTATACAGAGTGAAGTAAGCCAGAAGGAAAAACATAAATACAATATACTAACGCATATATATGGAATTTAGAAAGATGGTAACAATAACCTGGTGTACGAGACAGCAAAAGAGACACTGATGTATAGAACAGTCTTATGGACTCTGTGGGAGAGGGAGAGGGTGGGAAGATTTGGGAGAATGGCAATGAAACATGTAAAATATCATGTAGGAAACGAGTTGCCAGTCCAGGTTCGATGCACGATGCTGGATGCTTGGGGCTGGTGCACTGGGACGGCCCAGAGGGATGGTATGGGGAGGGAGGAGGGAGGAGGGTTCGGGATGGGGAACACATGTATACCTGTGGTGGATTCATTTTGATATTTGGCAAAACTAATACAATTATGTAAAGTTTAAAAATAAAATAAAATTAGAAAAAAAAAAAATACCTTGAGGCAAATGACAATGAAAACGCACCATACTAAATCTATGGGAGGCAGCCCAAGCAGTTCTTAGAGGGAAGTTCATAGCAAAATAGGCCTTCTTTAAGAAATAAGGAAAATCTCAAATAAATAATCTAACCCACCACATAAAAGAATTAGAAAAATAACAACCAAAATTTAAAATCAGCAGAAGGTAGGAGATAATAAAGATCAGACAGGAAATAGATATTTTAAAAATCAATGGAAAAAAAAATCAATAAAATTAAGAGCTGGTTATTTGATAGGGTAAACAAAATTGAGAAAGCTCTGGCCAGGCTTATTAAGAAGAAAAGAGAGAAAACACAAATAAATAAAATAAAAAATGAAGGAGAAGAAATCACAACTGACAGTACAGAAATGCAAAATGAACAGAAGAGAATACCGTGAACAATTATATGGCAACAGATTTGACAGCCAAGGAAAGATGGACAAGTTTCTAGAAACATACGGCCCATCAAAACTGAATCAAAAGTAAACAGGTAACTTGAACAGACCAGTCACTGGAAGTGAAGTACAATCTGTAATTTAAAATATAACTCCACACAGACAAAAGCCCAGGACCAGAGGGTGTTCCAGGAAATTTTACAGACGTAGAAAGAAGAAGAAGAACTTAAACTGATCCTACTCAAACTCTTCCCAAAGGTTAGAGGAGGAAACATCTCCGAAGACATTATCACCTCAATACCAAAATCAAAAACACTTCCAAAAAAGAAAATTGCAGGCCAATATCTTTGATGAATGAATATAGATACAATAATTCTCAATATTAGCAAACTGAATCCAACAACACATTAAAAAAGTTCATACACCATGACCAAGTTGGATTCACCCAGGGTCACATGGATGTTTCAACATATGCAAATCAATCAGTGTGATACACCACATGAACAAAAGAAAAGATACAATCATCTTAATAGCATTTGATAAGATCAGCCCTGGGAATTCTTTGGAAGGAATGATGCTAAAGCTGAAACTCCAGTACTTTGGCCACCTCATGTGAAGAGTTGACTCATTGGAAAAGACTCTGATGCTGGGAGGGATTGGGGGCAGGAGGAGAAGGGGACGACAGAGGATGAGATGGCTGGATGGCATCACCGACTCGATGGACATGAGTTTGAGTGAACTCCTGGAGATGGTGATGGACAGGGAGGCCTGGCGTGCTGCGATTTATGGGGTCGCAAAGAGTCGGACACGACTGAGCAACTGAACTGAACTGAAGATTCAACATCTGTTCATGATAAAAAACTATTTAAAAAGTGGGTATAGAGGGAATGTATCTCAACATAATAAAAGCTACTTATGACAAATGCACAGTCAATATAATACTCAACAGTGTAAAGCTGAAAGCCTTTCCACTGAAACCAGAAACAAGACAAGAATTACCACTCTAGTGACTTCTATTTAACATACTGCTAAAAGTCTTAGTCACAAAAATCAGACAAGACAAAGAAATAAAAGGTATTCAAATCGGTAGGGAAGAGATTGTATATAGAAATGGGTTGCATTTCTTTACACTGACAAGGAAATATCAGAAAATGGGCACACACAAGACCCGTTTAAAAATTACATCAGAAAAGACAAAATACTCAGGAATAAACCTTGCCAAAGAGGTGAGACTTATATGCTGAGAACAATAAAACATTCATAAATGAAACTGAAGATGATTCAAAGAAATGGAAAGATACTCCATGCTCTTAGAAGAATTAGTATTTTTAAAATGGCCATACTACCCAGAGAAATCTGCAGATACCATGCATTACCTATTCAAATTTGCATGACATTTTTCACAGGACTAGAGTATATAATCCAAAAATTTATATAAAAGCATGAGAGACCCCAAATTGCCAAGGCAATTCCGAGGAAAAAGAACAAAGGAAGAGGCATAAACCCCCCAGACTTCAGGCCGTACTACAAAGCTACAGGAGTCAAATGTGTGGATTGGCACAAAAATAGGCATAAAAAGGATGAATGGATAGAGAGCCCAGAAAGAAACCCATATACCTATGGAAAATTAAATCTTCAGCAAAGGAGGCAAGAATATACAATGAGAAAAAGAATCTCTTCCGCAAGTGATGTCGGGAATGGCGGACAACCACATGTAAATCAGTGAAGCTAGGACACACCCGCATATCAGACCCCAAATTAAACTCAAATGGCTTCAACTCTTCAAGACAAAACACCATAAAGCTCCTAGGAGAAACATTGTCTGACATAAATCGTACCAATGTTTTCTTATGTCAATCTCCCAAAGCAATAAAAATAAGCAAATGGGACCTAACCAAATTTAAAAGCTTTTGCAAGGTGAAGGAAATCATAAATAAGACAAAAAGACAACCTACAGGCTGGGAGAAAAAATTGCAAATGATGCAGACTGGCAAGGGATTGATTCCCCAAATATACAGAGAGCCCATACAATTCAGTATCAGAAGAAAGCAATCAAAAAATGAGCAGAAGACGTAAATAAGACATTTCTCCAAAGAAGACATACAAACAGCTAGCGGGCTTATGAAACTATGTAGAAATGCAAATCAAAACAATAATGAGCTGCCACCTCACACCAGTCGGTATGTGCTGTGCTATGCTCTGCTCAGTTGCTTCAGTCGTGTCTGACTCTTTACGACCCCATGGACTGTAGCCCACCAGGCTCCTCTTTCCATGGGATTCTCTAGGCAAGAATACTGGAGTGGGTTGCCATTTCCTTCTCCACCAGTCAGTATGGTCATCATTAAAATGTCTACAAATAATAAATGATAGAGAAGGTGCAGAGAAAAGAGAACTCTCTTATACTGTTGGTAGGAATGCAAAGTGGTACAGCTACTATGGAAAATGGTATGGAGGTTCCTCAAAAAACTATAAAGAGTTGCCATATGATCCAGTAATACCACACCTGAGCATATACTCAGACAAAACCATAATTCAAAAAAATACTTGTACTCCTATGTTCATAGTAGCACTACTCACAATAACCAAGACATGGAAACAACATAACGTCCTTGACAGATGAATGGATAAAGATATGGTATATACATGCATATATATGTCAACATGTGTGTGTGTGTGTACACACCCACATATCAAACACAAAATTATGATAGGATATTATTACACATTCACACACAACAGAATATTACCCAGTCATAAAAAAGAATGAAATAATGCTTTTTGCAGTAACATGAATGGACCTAGAGAGTGATATTATTATTAAGTGAGGTAAGTCAGAAAGAGAAAGACAAATATGGTATGAGATCATTTATGTGTGGAATCCAAAATATAACACATACGAACATATCTGCAAAACAAACATAGACAGATATAGAGAATGGAGGTGTGGTTGCCAAGTAAGAGGGTAAATGGAGGGGAGGATTGGGAGTCTGTGACTAGCGGATGCAAACTATTATATATATGATGGATAACAACAAGGTCCTACTGTAATACACAGGGAACTATATTCAATATCTTATTGAATATTGAATAGGTCATAATGGAAAAGAATATGAAAAGAATATATGTATGTAATAACTGAGTCCAGGCAAGAATGTTGGAGTGTGTTGCCATTTCCTTCTCCAGGGGATCTTCCCAGCCCAAGGATTGAACCTGCATGCATTCCTTGCATTTGTGGGTGAATTCTTTACCACTGAACCACCAGGGAAGCCCAGTTTAAGCTTACTTGGACCAGTAAGGTTTATTTCTTCTTTGTTTACTATTTTTTCCACATCCTCAGATATTAGGAAAAATGACTCTAAAAACACTTATACATATACTCTTCCTATTGCCAAAAATGTAATGCAGAGTAAGGTCTAAATGGATAGGGCACAATGGAGTTGATTGCAAAGCAGCAGAGGAAGCAGGGAGAAAAATTTCCTGGACACTTGAAATGAGTGGTTCACCCACACTAGGAGACATCACTTAACTTCAAATTTGTTATCAAAGCAAAAGAAAACGTATTTTGATTTCTCTCTTCCTTTGCCATCAATCTCAGATCACTTTGACTTGAATGGGCCACAAGCTAGAAGAAACGTGGCTCAGTTTATCCCCACCAATTCTGTCCTTTTTTTCCCAAATTCCCATCAGGAATCATGAATTTCAGAGGATGATATTCCATGTGAAACTAAACACTGGAAAAATGAGGTCCAGAAGTGACGTGACGACTGAAGAATGTATGACGTAATGGAAATGAACTTAGACGTCACCCCTTGCCTTGCCACTGGACTGCTATATTTCCTATCATTGTGCTTTCAGTGTGGAGTGAAAATGATGTTAGAAGGAACAGCAGCTATTCTGTCCTCTGAAACCATGGTGGCTGCCAGGCTGAGGTCACCATTCCACTTCTGTCTCACTCTTCATTCCTTTTGATCTCACTATCTTCTCACTAGTTTGAATGGACATGCTTTGGGTCCTGCAGTATCTACATCTGTGGCCAAACTGCAGTTTGACAGGAGGCAAATCATTGTTCCTGTTGAGTTATCCATTTTCATCACTTAAAAGCAAGGGAGTTGGTCCTTGTCTTCCTTACCTCCTAAGAATTTGAGGAGGAGGAATAAGGAAGTGTGTACAGAATGTTCTAGACATGCAGGGTACAGGTACTACATATCACAGGTTATCTACCTATCTCACAGGGATGTTATAAGCTAAGCGAGATCATATGTGAAATATATTGAGTTCCATGGAACGTAAGCAGCATATGCATTGGAGCTGTTATGATTTATGTTCTATGTAGCTATGACAGTATATTACTTAATATGTTTATTCATTTCTTTATTAATTCTATACCAGACTCTACATGGGCAGTGATTCAATAGTGGGAAAAAAGATTGCATTTTTTAAAATTCCCAAGGAAGTATACAGTTATCCAATAAATATTGCAGGTCCTGTCTACATACCACCACTGAGCTGTCTATTGTGATTTATATTTTCATTTCAATGAGGAGGGAGGTGGAAGGGATGGTAATGAAGGGAGAGAACAAAGAGAATATGATGTCAGAGAGGTTTATATTCAAGTAATTCTAGCTCTCCTAACACTCAGCATGCTGAAAGAGCCTCCAAGTATTAAGACATTAAAATGTCTTTTTGGGAATAACTGATCAGTAGAATGGACTTGAATTTCTCTGTTTGCTACAGGATAAAAAGTTTTTATTAAAAAACAAAACAAAAAATACTTTCACGGAAATCTGTTTTAAGAAATATAGGTCATCCAGATCAACCCCCTCCATAGACCATTCACATTTCAAAGCACCATGAAAAATGTCTGCTTACTGCTTGTTTAGAGTATTATAATTAGCATATTATTTAGACAGGCTAACAGAAAACAACACAGATTAATTTGAGCAACACAGTCTTTAGGAGGGGAAGCCAGGTGGCCCACACAGTATAAGAAAGACCTAAACCAGCAGACTTTGAGGAAGGCAGGAACATCCGCTTCCGCCATCTGAAGAGCAGGAATTCAGGGCTCTCTCCTTTGGTTGGAGCCATCACTCAAATCAGTATCTGTGTTCTGCTCAAGATTCAACTCCGTGTGAGAAAGTATAATTAAATTAGTTTGGATCAAGTGCCCATCTTGGTGGTGGTGGTGAAGGGTTCAGTACATTGGCAGCCCTGCCAAAAAACATGGACCTTTCCCCAAAAGGAAAGGCCGTCGGTGGACCAAAATCCAAGACATCTACTACTTCAAAACTATACTATATACTAAATTGGTTTTTTGAGAGGCTAGTCTGCCAACTTCTCAGTCTGCTAGCTTTCTGATTAAAATCATTATTCCTTGTTCCAAGAACTCATCTCCCAATTTATCGGCCTGTTGTGAGATTTAACTTCTCTCTCAGCTCCTGACTATCAAACATCCCATATCCAAACCCTACTCAGAAAAACAAAGGGCCTCAGTCAACAAGATTCAACCCTCCTAGAAGGCATAAACGCGCCGGCTGCGATGGACCATGCAGAAGCATGGCTGAGAGGAGCTATCCCTCGCCCAAGGTCAGGGGCGGTGACCGAGAGTGCCAGGATGTGAAGGCGCAGGAGCGGCTGAGAGGAGCTACCCCTCGTCCAAGGAGCGGCGGCTGCGTGTGCATGGGATAGCCCTAGAGGAGCTATTCCATGTTCAAGATCAGGAGGGGTGGTCCTGAGGAGATACCCCCGGCCAAAGGTAAGGAGCAGAGGCTGCGCTTTGCTGGAGCAGCCATGAAGAGATACCCCACGTCCAAGGTAAGATAAACCCAAGTAAGACGGTAGGTGTTCCAAGAGGGCATCAGAGGGCAGACACACTGAAACCATAATCACAGAAGACTAGCCAATCTAATCACACGGACCACAGCCTCGTCTAACTCGATGAAACTAAGCCATGCTCTGTGGGGCCACCCAAGATGGGCAGGTCATGGTGGAGAGGTCTCGCAGAATGTGGTCCACTGGAGAAGGGAATGGCAAACCACTTTAGTATTCTTGCCTTGAGAACCCCATAAACAGTATGAAAAGGCAAAATGATAGGATACTGAAAGAGGAACTCCCCAGGTCGGTAAGTGCCCAACATGCTACTGGAGATCAGTGGAGAAATAACTCCAGAAAGAATGAAGGGATGGGGCCAAAGCAAAAACAATACTCAGTTGTGGATTTGACTGGTGATAGAAGCAAGGTCCGATCCTGTAAGAGCAATATTGCATACGAACCTGGAATATTAGGTCCATGAATCAAGGCAAATTGGAAGTGGTCAAACAGGTAATGGCAACAGTGAACATAGACATTCTAGGAATCAGCGAACTAAAATGGACTGGAATGGGTGAATTTAACTCAGATGATTATTATATCTACTACCGTGGGCAGGAATCCCTTAGGAGAAATGGAGTAGCCATCACAGTCAACAAGAGTCCAAAATTCAATACTTGGGTGCAATCTCAAAAACGACAGAATGATCTCTGTTCGTTTCCAAGGCAAACCATTCAATATCACAGTAATCCAAGCCTATGCCCCAACCAGTAATGCTGAAGAAGCTGAAGTTGAATGGACACCCCAAAAAGATGTCCTTTTCATTATAGGGGACTGGAATGCAAAAGTAGGAAGTTAAGAAACATCTGGAGTAACAGGCAAATTTGGCCTTGGAGTACGGAATGAAGCAGGGCAAAGGCTAATAGAGTTTTGCCAAGAAAATGCACTGGTCATAGCAAACACCCTCTTCCAACAACACTAGAGAAGACTCTACACATGGACATCATCAGATGCTCAACACCGAAATCAGACTGATTATATTCTTTGCGGCCAAAGATGGAGAAGCTCTATACAGTCAGCAAAAACAAGACCAGGAGCTAACTGTGGCTCAGATCACGAACTCATTGCCAAATTCAGAGTTAAATTGAAGAAAGTAGGGAAAACCACTAGACCATTCAGGTATGACCTAAATCAAATCCCTTATGATTATACAATGGAAGTGAGAAATAGATTTAAGGGACTAGATCTGATAGATAGAGTGCCTGATGAACTGTGGATAGAGGTTCGTGACACTGTAGAGGAGACAGATATCAAGACCATCCCCAAGAAAAAGAAATGCAAAAAAGCAAAATGGCTGTATGAGGAGGCCTTACAAATAGCTGTGAAAAGAAGAGAAGTGAAAAGCAAAGGAGAAAAGGAAATATAAGCATCTGAATGCAGAGTTCCAAAGAATAGCAAGAAGAGATAAGAAAGCCTTCCTCAGCGATCAATGCAAAGAAATAGAGGAAAACAACAGAATGGGAAAGACTAGAGCTCTCTTCAAGAAAATCAGAGATACCAAGGGAACATTTCATGCAAAGATGGGCTCGATAAAAGACAGAAGCAGAAGATATTAAGAAGAGGTGGCAAGAATACACAGAAGAACTGTACAAAAAAGATCTTCACGACCCAGATAATCATGATAGTGTGATCACTCACCTAGAGCCCGACATCCTGGAACGTGAGGTCAAGGGGGCCTTAGAAAGCATCACTACGAACAAAGCTAGTGGAGGGGATGGAATTCCAGTTGAGCTATTTCAAATCCTGAAAGATGATGCTGTGAAGGTGCTGCACTCAATATGCCAGCAAATTTGGAAAACCCAGCAGTGGCCACAGGACTGGAAAATGTCAGTTTTCATTCCAATCCCAACGAAAGGCAATGCCAAAGAATGCTCAAACTACTGCACAATTGCACTCATCTCACATGCTAGTAAAGTAATGCTCAAAATTCTCCAAGCCAGACTTCAGCAATACATGAACTGTGAACTTCCAGATGTCCAAGCTGGCTTTAGAAAAGGCAGAGGAACCAGAGATCAAACTGCCAACATCTGCTGGATCATGAAAAAGCAAGAGAGTTTCAGAAAAACATCTATTTCTGCTTTATTGACTACGCTAAAGCCTTTGACTGTGTGGATCACACTAAACTGTGGAAAATTCTGAAAGAGATAGGCATACCAGACCACCTGACCTGCCTCTTGAGAAACCTATATGCAGGTCTGGAAGCAACAGTTAGAACTGGACATGGAACAACATACTGGTTCCAAATAGGAAAAGGAATACATCAAGGCTGTATATTGTCACCCTGCTTATTTAACTTAAATGCAGAGTACATCATGAGAAACACTGGGCTGGAAGAAGCACAAGCTAGAATCAAGATTGCTGGGAGAAATATCAATAACCTCAGATATGCATATGACACCACCCTTATGGCAGAAAGTGAAGAGGAACTAAAAAACCTCTTGATGAAAGTGAAAGAGGAGAGTGAAAAAGTTGGCTTAAAGGTCAACATTCATAAAATGAAGATAATGGCATCAGGTCCCATCACTTCATGGGAAATAGATGGGGAAACAGTGGAAACAGTGTCAGACTTTATTTTTTGGGGCTCCCAAATCACTGCAGATGGTGATTGCAGTCATGAAATTAAAAGATGCTTACTCCTTGGAAGGAAAGTTATGACCAACCTAGAGAGCATATTCAAAAGCAGAGACATTACTTTGCCAACAAAGGTTCGTCTAGTCAAGGCTATGGTTTTTCCTGTGGTCAGGTATGGATGTGAGAGTTGGACTGTGAAGAAGGCTGAGCACCAAAGAATTGATGCTCTTGAACTATGGTGTTGGAAGAGACTCTTGAGAGTCCCTTTGACTGCAAGGAGATCCAACCAGTCCATTCTAAAGGAGATCAGTCCTGGGTGTTCATTGGAAGGACTGATGTTAAAGCTGAAACCCTAATACTTTGGACACCTTATGCAAAGAGTTTACTCATTGGAAAAGACCCTGATGCTAGGAGGGATTAGGGGCAGGAGGAGAAGGGGACGACAGAGGATGAGATGGCTGGATGGCATCACCGACTCGATGAACATGAGTATGAGTAAACTCTGGGAGTTGGTGCTGGACAGGGAGACCTGGCGTGCTGCGATTCTTGGGGTCACAAAGAGTCAGACATGACTGAGCGACTGAACTGAAGCTGATTTGGAAAAATATGCAATAGAGGAATAGATGGTTGGATGGCGTCAGCAACTCAGTGGACAACATGAGTTTCAGCAAACTCTGGGAGATAGTGAAGGTCAGGGAAGCCTGGTGTGCTGCAGTCCATGGGATCACAAGGAGTCAGAAATGACTAAGTGACTGAACAACAACATTTTATAGTGCATTGGAGTCCTGACAGATTTTATACTTGCATAAAATCTTTAAATTTATGTAAGGGGATACAAGGGGTGATGTGGTCTATATACCTGGGTTTGCCTTGGTATGGCCACTAACTAGCAGTTGTACCTGGGTAGGGACCTTAATCTCTTAGGGTCTCAGTTTTCAGAATTGAAAATGAGGGCATTTATAGATCTATCACTTTTTCCATATATTTTTGTTCTTGCCATTGATCTGAGTTATAGGATTATTAATTATTTACCCCAGTTTTCTGGGCTCCAAAATCACTGCAGATGGTGACTGCAGCTATGAAATTAAAAGACGCTTACTCCTTGGAAGGAAAGTTATGACCAACCTAGAGAGCATATTCAAAAGCAGAGACATTACTTTGCCAACAAAGGTTCGTCTAGTCAAGGCTATGGTTTTTCCTGTGGTCATGTATGGATGTGAGAGTTGGACTGTGAAGAAGGCTGAGCACCGAAGAATTGATGCTTTTGAACTGTGGTGTTGGAGAAGACTCTTGAGAGTGCCTTGGACTGCAAGGAGATCCAACCAGTCCATTCTGAAGGAGATCAGCCCTGGGATTTCTTGGGAAGGAAAGATGCTAAAGCTGAAACTCCAGTACTTTGGCCACCTCATGCGAAGAGTTGACTCATTGGAAAAGACTCTGATGCTGGGAGGGATTGGGAGCAGGAGGAGAAGGGGATGACAGAGGATGAGATGGCTGGGTGGCATCACTGACTTGATGGACGTGAGTCTGAGTGAACTCCAGGAGTTGGTGATGGACAGGGAGGCTTGGTGTGCTGCGATTCATGGGGTCGCAAAGAGTCGGACACGACTGAGCGACTGATCTGATAGCACCCTATCACATTCTTCTAAGCAAGATGCCTTTCTAGTTTTATTTTATTTTCTACTTTATCCTTAATCTCCATTCTTTTCATTCCATATATAACCAATCCAATTATTTCAATACATATTCTGGTATATGTAAATATACAGCGTTTTTGCTATGTGTTTGTATATGTGTTCATATACAAATTCATTATATATACATATTTAAGCTGGTTATAAATAGTATTAGCTGTTTGTACTTATCATCAGTAATTAGCTACTGATCTTTCTGTTTTTTAATAGTGTTTTCATGCAACATTATGGTTTTTAAAGCTATCCACATTGACCCAGGTATGTCTAATGCATTGTTTCTAACTGCTTTATAGCATTTATTATATGTGCCACTAGTGAAATGACTGAGCGACTTCACTTTCACTTTTCACTTTCATGCATTGTAGAAGGAAATGGCAACCCACTCCAGTGTTGTTGCCTGGAGAATCCCAGGGATGGGGGAGCCTGGTGGGCTGCTGTCTCTGGGGTCGCACAGAGTCAGACACGACTGAAGCGACTTAGCAGCAGCAGCAGCAGCAGCAGTGAAACCAGTAGTGAGACCATGAGTGTACCACTAGTGATAAACACACAAAGCATTACTAAATCCCACTAGCAAACTGCTTGCTTTTACCTGTCAAGAATTTCTGTGGAATATTCCTATGGTAGTAAGATTAAGATATAAAATTTATAATTTCACTAAATATAGTAAAACCACTTTTCCATCAGTTTAGGCATAAAATCTCTTTGTCTATATTCTCTTAAGGCATTATCCAACTTTACAAATACATGTACATACAGAAATATTGACATATGTTTATATACATATTTGTATATATACATATTTTGCCCACAATCAGCAAGACATTCACCTATACTTTCTCCTATTTGCTTTATCATTTTAAGTTTCATACTCAAATCTTTAGTCCATTGAAATACATCTTTGCTTTTCTTTATTTGGTTGTTTTTGGCTGTGCTGGGTCTTTGTTGCAGTGTGGGCTTTCCTTTAGTTGCCACAAGCAGGAGCTAACTTCTAGTTGCGGTGTTCAGGCTTCTCTCACTGCAGTGGCTTCTCTCATTGCAGAGGATGGGCTCTAGGGTACACCAGGCTTCAGTAGTTTCAGTACATGGGCGCAGCAGTTGTGGCTCCTGGGCTCTCAAGCACAGGCTCGACAGCTGCAGCACATAGGCCAAGTTGATCTGTGGCATGTGGGATCCTCCGAATCAGCGATCAAGCCCTTGTCTCCCGCACTGGCAGGTGGATTCTTCACCACTGAGCCACTTGGAAGCCCATAAATCTTTGTGTTTCACTTTTACTTTCTCCATGTAAACTAATTTTTCCAGATCATCTATTAAATAAGCCTTATTTCATCTTTTCTCACATATTTTGGTGTCAACTTTATATTAGTATAGCAAATAATATATAAATATTAGCTTACTTCAAGCACTCTGCTTTGTTCCATTGATCAGTCTGTTTATTTTTATACCTATACCACATTGCCTCAAATTATTGCAGCGTGTGGCATACCTTAATATCTGAGAGATTAAGTCCCTGTTCTTTGTTTCCCTTTTTCCCAAAATTGACCAAAACTGACTAGCTATTCATATGGAAAAAGAAAAATATGACCTATTGTCAAAAGTTAACTCCAGACAAATAAGGGCTTAGAAATAATTTTAAAACTTGGCTAGATATCTATGAGCATAAACACAGAATGGATGGATTACTGAGATCTTCCTAGTGAAACTGGAAATCCAGAGGCTATACAATAGAAGATAGAAATATTTGACTATGTAGAAAATTAAAACTTTTTTAATGGCAAAACATCCCATAGAATATCAATAGACAATGATGGAACAAGAAAAATACATTTGTAACTCAGATAAAAAAAAGTATTAATTTCTATATTATTCAAAGGTAAACCACTCAACTAAAAATATGGATAATTCAGAAAATGACAATTTAAATGGCCAAATATGAACAGAAGTACACAAGATGACAGAGAACTTCATATTAAAGAACTATTAAATGAAATAGTCTCCTCATTGGACATGGATATAGAGGAAAGGACAGTATGATAAATATTGGTGGTGAGACTGTTAAGATGTATAGCATTTTGGTAAAGAAATTAGTTAATATCTACTAAAACTAAAAATACACTGTCTCTTGGTCAACTAACATTTGACAAAAGAGCAAAGAATATTCAAAAGAGCAAAGACAGTCTTCAATAAATGGTGCTGGGAGAAATTGGACATTCACATGCAAAAGAATGAAAACTTGATCCCTATATTACCTCACTCAGAGAAATTAAATCAGAATCAAAGATTTAAAGGTAAGATCTGAAACCATGAAACTATTAGAAGAAAATAAAGGAAAAAATCTTCCTCATGAGGTCTTGGTAGTGAATTTTTGGAAAACATACCTGACGGCCTCTTCAATAAGTGGTGCTGCAAAAGCTGGACAGCCATGTGTAAAAGAATGAAACTAGAACAGTTCCCAACACCACACACAATAAAATGAACTCAAAATGATTAAAGGCTTAAATGTAAGGCCAGAAACTATAAAGTGCTTAGCAGAAAACATAGGCAGTATACTCTTTGACCTAAATCACAGTAAGATCTTCTTTGACCCACTTCCTAGAATAATGGAAATAAAAACAAAAGTAAACAAATGGGACCTAATTAAACTTAGAAGTTTTGTACAGCAAAGAATAACAAACAAGATTAAGAGACAACCCTCAGAATGGGAGAAAATAATTGCAAACAAAGCAACTAACAGAGGATTAATCTCCAAAATATATAAGCAGCTCATACAGCTCAATATTAGAAAACCAAACAGCCCAGTCAAAAAATGAGCAGATCTAAACAGACATTTCTTCAAAGAAGACACAGAGATGGCCAAGAAACACATGAAAAGATGCTCAACCTTATTATTAGAGAAATGCAAAGAAAAAGTACAAGGACCTCACAGCAGTAACAATGGCCATCATCAAAAAAATCTACAAACAGTGAACACTGGAGAGGAGGTAGAGAAAAGGGAACCCGACTGCATGGTTAGTGGGAATGTAAATTGATACAGATACAGCCACTATGGAGAATACTATGGAGATTCCTTAAAAAACTAGGAATAAATATATTGCATAACCCAGTAATATGGTATATACTGGGCATATACCCTGAGAAAATCATAACTGAAAAAGACATGTATCCCAATACTCATAGCAGCACTATTTTCAATATCTAGGACATGGAAGCAACCTAGATGCCCATCAATGGATGAATGGATAAAGATGTGATACATATGTACAATGGAATATAACTTGGCCATAAAAAGAATACATTTGAGTCAGTTCTAGTGAGATAGATGAACCTAGAGCCTGTTAAAAGAGTGAGGTAAGTCAGAAAAAGGAAAACAAAAGTCATATATTAACATACATACGTTGGAGGCCCAAGAGGGAGGTGTTATATGTATAATTATGATTGACTTGCAATGTTGTATGGCAGAAACCAACACAACATTGTAAAGCAATTTTCCTCCAATTACAAAATAAATTAAAAAAAAAACACACCTGAAACACAAGTAATAAAATAAAAAACGAACAACTAGGACTATATCAAACTAAAAAGCTTGCACAGAAAAAGAAATCAATAGAGTGAAAATGCAACCTACAGAATGGAAAAAAAGTATTTGCAAACCATATATCTGGTAAGGGACAATATCCAAAATATATACAGCTCATACAATAGCAAAAATTTCCCCACATAATCCTTTTAGAAATGGGCAGAGGCTCTGAACAGACATTTTCCAAAGAAGATATATTAGTGGCCAATAGGTACATGAGAAGTTATTCAACATCACCCGTACTTAGGGAAATGCAAATTCAAACAACAATAAGGTATCACTTTATGTTTGTAAGAACAGCTATTATCAAAATGACAAGACATAGCAAATGTTGGGTGGATGCAGAGCAAAGGGAACCCTGGGCATTGCGATAAGATTACAAATTGGCATAGACACGTTGGAAAACAATATAGAGGATCCTAAACAAATTAAAATAGTATCATATGATACAGCAATCTCAATTCTGAGAAAGTAATAAAACAATAAAGAAAACAATAAAGATACCAACTCAGAAAAATATCTGTACCCCTCTGTTCGTAGAAGCTTTATTTATAATAGCCAAGATATGGCAACAAGCTGTCTGTTGATGGATGAATAGATAAAGTTGTGATTTATACATACAATGGAATATTATTCAGCCTTAAAATGAGAAAATTCTACAATCTGTGACAACATGGATGAACCTCAAAGACATTATGCTAAATGAAATAAGTCAGACAAAGACAAAAACTGCCTGATCTCATTTACATGTGGAATCTATAAAACAACCCCAAAACTCAGAACACCAAACTCTTAAAAAAGAGATCAGATTTGTGGTTATCAGAAGTAAGGGTGGTGTTAGGGGGAGTTGAAAGTGATCAAAACATATCAAGTTCTAGTTACAAGATAAATAAGTACTAGGAATATAGTAATATTCAGCATAATGACTATAGCTAACACTGCTGTATGATATATAGTGAAGCTGTTAACAGAGTAGAACTGAGTTCTCATCACAAGGAGAAATCTTTTCCTTTCCTTTTATTGTACATACATGAGATGAATGTTAACTAAATCTATCGTGATAGCCACTTTAAAACATGTCAATCAAACCATCATGCTTTACACTTTAAACTTAAAATGTGATGCATGTCAATTATTTCTCAATAAAACTGGAAAAATACATATTCTCTTCTACTCAATGATTCTATTCCCAAAACCTCTATTATAGAAATAAAAACATAAATCTTGTCCACAAAAATAAAAGTACACATTTGTATGAATCTACAAATTACAAGGACATTTATTGCAGCATTCTTTATACTGACCAAAAACTAAGCAAAGAATATGACTAAAGAGATGAACATAATTATGGTTCAAGCTCTATATAATACTTAAAGCCATGAAAATCAGAACATATATGTTATGTGTAGGACATATGATTACGGGAAAAAATACAATGTTAGCTTGAAATTGAGGATCACAGTGGAGCAAAATATCCATGATATGACACCTATATAAAATTATATATGTATACCTATGCATAAGTAACACAACAATGAATGATTTTAGAATATTATAGGTGAGTATCACAGGGTGGTGAAATTTCAAATATCTTTACATTTTTAGATATTATTCAAATTGTTTTTACAGTGACTATGTTTGTATAATCAGAAGAAGATAAAAATATTTTCATTATGGGAAGAAGTTTACAAAAATGCAAAACAAATACAAAATAAAATTGAAAATTATTTATGAAGATTTATTCTTCTGTGTCATATTAGGAAAAGTTTCTCAAGCTTACAAATAATTCCTACTGACATCTTTATTTCCATTAAGTTGAATTCAGGAAAAATTCTTTGCAGATTTTATATCTTTATAATATTACATTGTATTTTAAATTTATTTCTAATTTTTTAATCCTTAAGAGTTTAAACTTTTTCTCTATAAAGGTCTTTTTTACCTTTTATTAGGATGGTTCCTAAATGCATTATTATTTTTATTGCTATTTAAAATGTTTTCTTCTTTTCTATTTTATTTTGAGGTATAGAAGAATCTTTTTCACATCAATAAGTTGATCTTATAGTTATGCTGATTTATGAATTCACATTTATTTTTAAATTAAAGCTATTATATTAGGGTGAAATACAGCATAAAAAGTACTATCATATGCAACTGACAAGGGGTTAATATCCAAAATATACAAACAACTCATACAACTCAATATAAGAAAAAAAACAAGCAACCCGATCAAAAAATGGATAGAAGACCTAAATAGACATTTCTCCAAAGAGGACAGACAGATGCCAATAAACAGGTGAAAAAACACTCAACATCACTAATTTTGACTTTTGGTTTCACTGAGTATTCCTCTTCAGAAAGTCTGTTTTTCTCGGCTGTGATCTACTATTATAATACTGGAACCCTCCTGGTATCATTGTAGTGGACAGGGGTGGGTGAGTGTTCCGGAATACTCCAAGTAAGTTTCCGTCTTTCGGTGAGCCATAGTGTCGGGTTTGTGACCTTCACCAGCAGTTCTTCTGGTGTAACTCCCCCACTCCTCTTAGGTCAGAGAGGGAGACCGGAGAGGACCGGAGTGAAAGGAACATCCTTCCCACTACAAATATTGCACAGGCTCTGGTAAAGTATTTCTTTTTTTTTTTTTTAAAGTATAATAGGCTTTTTATTATAAGTTTATCCTCAGTCCACCATGTTTCACATATTAAATTTACTTTTTTTTCTTAAATTTTATTTTATTTTTAAACTTTACATAATTGTATTAGTTTTGCCAAATATCAAAATTCTTCCTGGAAAGTAGGCCTTTATTTTAAATAGAAAAGTCTCTGGGCATATTTACCAAGGATTACCAAGGTTAGGTCCACGATTCAAGGTAAACTGGAAGTGGTCAAATAGGAGATGGCAAGAATGAACATTGACATTTCAGGAGTCAGTGAATTAAAATGGACTGGAATGGGTGAATTTAATTCAGATGACCATTGTATCTGTTACTGTGGGCAAGAATCCCTTAGAAGAAATGGAGTAGCTCTTCTAGTTAAAAAAAAAAAAAAAAGAGTCCAAAATGCAGTACTTGAGTTCAGTCTCAAAAACAACAGAATGATCTGTTTGTTTCCAAGGCAAATCATTCAATGTCACAGTAACCAAAGTCTATGCCCCAACCAGCAATGCTGAGGAAGCTGAAGACCTATGAAGACCTACAAGACCTTCTAGAACTAACACCTGAAAAAGATGTCATTTTCATCATAGGGGACTGGAATGTAAAACTAAAAAGTCAAGAGATACTTGGAGTAACAGGCAAGTTTGGCCTTGGAGTACAGAATGAAGCAGGGCAAAGGCTAACAGAGTTTTGCCAAGAGAACACACTGATCATAGCAAACACCCTCTTCCAACAACACAAGAGAATACTCAACACATAGACATCGCCAAATGATCAATACTGAAATGAGACTGATTATATTCTTTGCAGCTAAAGATGGAGAAGCTCTATACAGTCAGCAAAAACAAGACCGGGAGCTGGCTGTGGCTCAGATCATGAACTCCTTATTGCCAAATTCAGACTTAAATTGAAAAAAGTAGGGAAAACCACTAGACCATTCAGGTATGACCTAAATTAAATCCCTTAAGATTATACAGTGGAAGTGAGAAATAGATTCAAGGGATTAGATCTGAGAAACAGAGTGCCTGAAGAACTGTGGATGGAGGTTTCTGACATTGTACAGGAGGCAGTGATCAAGACCATCCTGAAGAAAAGGAAACACAAAAAGGCAAAATGGTTGTCTGAGGAGACCTTAAAAATAGCTGAGAAAAGAAGAGAAACTAAAGGCAAAGGAAAGATATATGCATCTGAATGCAGAGCTCCAAAGAACAGCAAGGAGAGATAAGAAAGCCTTCCTCAGTGATCAATGCAAAGAAAGAGAGGAAAACAACAGAATGGGAAAGACGAAAGATCTCTTCAAGAAAATTAGAGATACCAAGGGAACATTTCATGCAAAGATGGGCACAATAAAGGACAGAAATGGTATAGACCAAGCACAAGAGACTAGAAAGAGGTGGCAAGAATACCCAGAAGAATTGTACAAAACAATCTTTATAACCCAGATAACCACAACGGTGTGATCATGCACCTGGAGCCAGACATCCTGGAACGGGAAGTCAAGTGGGCCCTAGGAAGCATCTCTACAAACAAAGCTAGTGGAGGTGATGGAATTCCAGTTGAGCTATTTCAAATCCAAAAAGATGATTCTGTGAAAGTGCTACACTCCCTATGGCAGCAAATTTGGAAAACTCAGCAGTGGCCACAGGACTGAAAAGGTCAGTTTTCATTCCAATCCCAAAGAAGGGAAATGTCAAAGAATGTTCAAAAGTTAGTCAAGTTACTTAGTTGTGTCCAACTCTCTGCGACCCCGTGGACTGTAGCCTACCATGTTCCTCTGTCCATGGGATTTTCCAGGCAAGAATACTGGAGTAGATTGCCATTTCCTTCTCCAGGAGATCTTCCCTACCCAGGGATTGAACCTGGGTCTCCCACATTGTAGGCAGACGCTTTTACCATCTGAAACCACCACACAATTGCATTCATCTCACACACTAGCAAAGCAATGCTCAAAATTCTCCAAGCCAGACTTCAACAGTATGTGAACCATGAACTTCCAGATGTTCAAGTGTATTTAGAAAAGATAGAGGAAGCAGAGATCAAATTGCCAACATCCGTGGAATAACTGAAAAAGCAAGAGCATTCCAGAAAAATATCTATTTCTGCTTTATTGACTATGCCAAAGCCTTTGACTGTGTGGATCACAGTAAACTGTGGAAAATTCTTCAAGAGATAGGAATACCAGACCACCTAACCTGCCTGCTGAGGAATCTGTATGCAGGTCAAGAAGCAACAGTTAGAACTGGACATGGAACAATGGACTGGTTTCAAATTGGGAAAGGAGTACGTCAAGGCTGTATATTGTCATCCTGCTTATTTAACTTCTATGCAGAGAACATCATGAGAAACGCTGGGCTGGAAGAACACAAGCTGGAATCAAGATTGCTGGGAGAAATATCAATAACCTCAGGTACACAGATGACACCACCTTTATGGCAGAAAGCGAAGAATTAAAGGGTCTCTTGATGAAAGTGAAAGAGGAGGGTGAAAAAGTTGGCTTAAAACTCAACATTCAGAAAACTAAGATCATGACATCCCGTCCCATCACTTCATGGCAAACAGACGGGGAAAGAGTGAAAAGAGTGAGAGACTTTATTTTTCTGGGCTCCAAAATCACTGCAGATGTGACTGCAGCCATGGAATTAAAAGACGCTTGCTCCTTGGAAGGAAAGCTATGACAAATCTAGACAACATATTAAAAAGCAGAGACATTGCTTTGCCAACAAGGTCCATCTAGTCAGTTATGGCTTTTCCCATTACTCGTATATGGATGTGAGAGGTGGACTATATAGAAAGCTGAGCACCAAAAAATTGATGTTTTTGAACTGTGGTGTTGGAGAAGACTCTTGAGAGTCCCTTGGACTGCAAGGAGATCCAACCAGTCCATCCTAAAGGAGATCAGTCCTGAATATTCATTGAAAGGACTTAGGCTCAAACCGAAACTCCAATACTTTGGCCACCTGATGCGAAGAACTGACTCATTCGACCAAACCCTGATGTTGGGACAGATTGAAGGCAGGAAGAGAAAAGGATGACAGAGGACAAGATGGTTGGATGGAATCACCAGCTCTATGGACATGAGTTTGAGCAAGCTCTGGGAGTTGGTGATGGACAGGGAAGCCTGGCGTGCTGCAGTCCATGGGGTCGCAAAGAGTCAGACACGACTGAGTGACTGAACTGACTCCTCATCTTGACTCCTCCTAGAGCCACAGTGGGAACTTCCTTGGATCTTTACCCTGAGAACCTCATGGGGTTCCTGAAGATAAGGACAAAATGACCCTTGGATTTTCACTTTTAATACATATTCATCTCCCAGAAAGTAATCAAAATTGTCATTGAAGTATTCCTACCATTGTGTGGCTTCCAAGGCTTCTGAGCAGATGTTGGCTGTAACTCTCTGGGTTTGTCTATATTTCCAGAGTTTGAGATGGTAGTTAGTCCTGCAGACTCAGTTCTGATTTGTTCAAGAAAAGTTATTGATTTTCTTTTTGCTCAGCTTGTTTTTGTGAGAAAAGGACTTGCATATTGAAGCTGAAACAAAATTCAGCTCACTGCTTACATCTTTGTTTAATGCGTCCACCCATTTCATTGTTTTCAGCTTTTCTATATTCTCCTCTTAGTATGTCTCTCATGTTGGATGCATTGCTGGATAGTGCCCTTTTTAGTGCAATCTAAAAGTCTTCATCTGTGTAGTTAAAAATTACATGTGAAGTGAAGTGAAGTGAAGTTGCTCAGTCATGTCCGACTCTTTGCGACCCCATGGATGGTAGCCTACCAGGCTCCGCAGTCCATGAGATTCTCCAGGCAAGAACACTCTTGGAGTGGGCTGCCATTTGCTTCTCCAGGGGATCTTCCCAACCCAGGGATTGAACCTGGGTCTCCCGCATTGCAGATAGACGCTTTACGTCTGAGCCACCAGGGAAGTCAGACAAAGCAAAACGGCCATCAAAAATCACAACACAGAACACAGAGTTAAAACACACACATATAAACCTGGCAGTCCTCATCGCACACTCCTTAAATACAATACAGTCCCTCAGAAAACCTCCTATAGAGACACAGAACTTCAGCAAAAGGAGGAAAGGAAGCCAGGTTGAAAGAAGAAGGGGGAGGAGGCGGGAGAGGGGGTGAAAGGGGGGGCCTTACAGATGTCTCCTGCCACTTACAGATACCCAGGCGTTACGGGACTTTTCCCTGGGCCTCCAGAGAAGGGAGGACTGGAACTCGGCCCAACCAGAAATCAGACCAGACCAGTAATATGTATTGTAGTTACTGCTAAAGTACACATTTTTCAACTTAAATATCTTGTATTTTCTGTTTGCTTCTTGTATGTTTCTTTTCCTGTATTCTATCTATTGCATTTTCCTGACTTTAAAGTTATGCCTTTGTTTTTAGTTTTTGGGAGACTCCTCTTAAGCTATAAAAGCTCACACCTAAATTTCTGTTCCTTATTCATTTTGAAGTTTCTTTATCCTATCTTCCTCCTGAACCACATGAATACTTCTGCGCCCCTACAGCCACTCTCATTCTTCATTAGCAACGCTCTGTACTCTTCCTTAATACTGTATGTTGGTATTTCTCCGGGTTTAAGTTCAGGTGAAAGAGCCATCAACCATGCTACTTGCCACTGTATTAAGTGCTGAAAAATCGTTGCTCTAACATTTCATGGGTCAAAGTCCCAACTGCTACTCCATGTTTCACTTGGTAGGGGCAGTAAGGATGTACTTTGTCTTATGAAATGAGAATCATACAATTTGTGTCCATAAATTGACCTTAGAGATCATTTAGTATAATTATTGAGCATATAAAAAGTTGAGCATATAAAAAGTCATTTTCTTGTGGCTTTCTAAGCTGGTTGCTCCCATTGTCTTCATGTTGTGCAAAGGAATACAGTTAATTACAAAACTTAGCTACTCTACACAGTATGTTTAGCATTACTCTCACCTCTAAATGAGCTTCTAGAAAATTTCAGATAAAAGACAAGTGTCACTTTAGTGTAATAAGGGATACCTGACTTAGTTTAGTTGCATGCTTTTCAGAGAAATCAATGTAAAACTAGGTAGATGAGGTGACTGTGGTCCAGCTCATGTAACATTGTAGAAGAAGAGCCAAGGCTGGGTCCTGGGCTCTGACACCTGTTCCAGTGCCTAGTCCCTGCAACCTTAATGGCTCCTATTTAGATTCTATTTTGTGTCGGTGCATATGAGGAAATAGCTACATGTGCGTACATGAAAATTCCGTATCACAATACAATGCTGTGTTAGAAGGAGAAAGTAATTTTCATTATAAGCCACTCCTTTCTGTTGTTCAAAGCCTTCTGAAATAATCTCTTTTAGATATAAATTATCCTATCCTTGAAAAATGTCTGGTCAAAGCCCAGAGGTAATTTTACTTTGAAGAATTTGGGCTGACTCTTTTGAGATACATAAGATTACTGGACAGTTAGAGAAGAAAGGAATTAGTGAAGACTCACTCTTCTTAGCTTTTATTCAATGCCCAACTTGCTGAATTCTTAACTGTCTTCAAATTATTCATTTAATTGGAAGAAAAGCACAAAATAGTTGACTAGTTAAAATTTTAGGCCAGTTAACTTTTAATTAATGGAAAATACCAATAAGCACCATGATCCTTATTTTTCTTGCCTTTAAAACAAAAATGACACTAGCTGAAACATATACACACACTAACAGGACCACCCACAGAAAGTTGTATGTAGGTAAGTTGTTTGAACACTGTAATGTCAGTTTTCAAAATGAAGTTTCTTTATGAAATAAAGCTCAAACTCAGTATTTATTGCTATTTCCTATTTCTTGCTAAAACTTAGCTAGGCATTTTTGCACTGATTGAAAGGGATAGAGACCTGTCCTAACAAGCCAAGCAATGGGGGCTTTTGGGGAGAATGCATGTGGTCTGAAGCTAGAAGAGGAAACCCACTGAAAACTGAACTGCTTTTTCTTGATTTCACTCACTGAGTTTTAGTTTCTCTCTAGGTGTCTTTTTTGCTCTTTTCTTTATTCTGGCAGATTCTTTTGTTTATTTAAATCTTTCACTCCCTCCTGACTTCAATGTGTCATTGCAGACTCTCTGGCCTTCCTATATATACATCATGAGTATTCATCTCCACATGATCCTTGGGGAACAGAAAACATCCACCCACAGGTCGCAGTGATGTTCACCTTGATGCACTTGGTTTCAGGTGGATGCAGTGAGGTCATGTAATACAAGCTATGGCTGCAGAGTTCCTCACATCTCCAGCACAAATAGGTACTTATGTACATATTTAACCAGGAATGACAAATGGATATATATACATTACCATGTCCAGCTTGTCATCATAAATTACAGTTATTGGGGACCTCAGTAAATTACTCCAAGATGTCAAAAGTGATACTATATATAGGGTACAACTGTGTAAGATAGTTTCCCAAGATACTTATTATTAATCTCTTAGCTGGATATTACTTCAGTATTTTAGGTAATTCACACACATTTCATGAATTGTGACATATACAGTGGCTACACATCATCATATCTCAGGAGCTTCTATTTCTAGTTTTATTGAGGTGAGGGAAAAGGGGATAGAGAATACATGGACTTTTTAAAAAACGGAAAAGTAAACTCAAATTGTCAAGTTTTTTTGCTTTGATCAATGCATATATACAAAGGTAGAAATATTTGGTGGTTACCTTTGGGACCACGGGTTCCTCCCCAGACTATTTTTAGCAGACTTTTCTTTGCAATATCCTTTTCTTCACTAAGTGTTTTCAGTTGACTGTATTTGAATCCCTAGGAAAAGGCAGCCTGAACAGCGAGTTTATCCTTGGTACAATTATGACCTTTCACGGCAATTCATGGATCATGCTGTTCCAAGCAGGTTGTAGGAAATGGAGAAAATTTATTCCAAAAGCTAGTTCTTTGAAAAGATAAAAAATACTGACAAACCTTTGGCCCCACTCATCAAGAGATAAAGGAGAGGAACCAAATCAACAAAATCTGAAAAAGTTACAATTGACACCACAGAAATACAAAAAACCTTAAGAGACTACTACAAGCAACTCTGTGTCAATAAAATGGACAATCTAGAATAAATGGATAAGTTCTTAGAAAGGTACAATTTCCCAAGTCTGAACCAGGAAGAACTAGAAAATATGAACAGACCAATTGCAACTGCTGAAATTGAATATACAGTTTAAAATCTCCCACCAAACCAAAGTCCAAGAGCAGATGGCTTCACAAGTGAATTCTATCAAACATTTAGAGAAGAGTTAACACCAATTCTTCTGAAACTGTTCCAAGAAATTGCAGATAAAGGAACACTTTCAAATTCATTCTATGAGGCCACTATTACCCTGACATCAAAACCAGACAAAGATACTACAAAAAAGAAAATTATAGGCTAATATCACTGATGGTAAAGTGTCTGTCTGCAATGCGGGAGACCCTGGGTTGGGAAGATCTCCTGGAGAAGGAAATGGCAACCCACTCCAATATTCTTGCCTGGAGAATCTCACAGATGGAGGGGCCTGGTGGGCTACAGTCCATGGGGTGGCAGAGTCAGACACCACTGAGCGACTTCACTTTCACTGTCATCACTGATGAACATAGACTAAAAAATCCAACAAAATACTAGCAAACTGAATGCAATACATTATATACAATACAGTGTGTTAAAAGGATATCATGATCAAATTGGATTTATTGAATGGATACAAAGATATTTCAATAGCTGCAAATCAATCAGTGTAATACACCACATTAACACAATGAAAAATAAAAGACATATGATCATCTCAGCAGATTATAAAAAGTTTTTAATAAAATTCAACATCTATTTATGATAAAAACTCTCCAGAAAGTAGACATAGAGGGAACCTACCTCAATATAATGAAGGTCATATATGACAAACTTGTAGCTAACATCATACTCAATGGTGAAAAGCTGAAAGTCCCCTTCTTCTCCTCCTGCCCCCAATCCCTCCCAGCATCAGAGTCTTTTCCAATGAGTCAACTCTTCGCATGAGGTGGTCAAAGTATTGGAGTTTCAGCTTTAGCATCAGTCCTTCCAATGAACACCCAGGACTGATCTCCTTTAGGATGGACTGGTTGAATCTCCTTGCAGCAGTCCAAGGGACTCTCAAGAGTCTTCTCCAACACCACAGTTCAAAAGCATCAATTCTTCAGTGCTGAGCTTTCTTCACAGTCCAACTCTCACATCCATACATGACCACTGGAAAAGCCATAGCCTTAACTAGATGGACCTTTGTTGGCAAAGTAACGTCTCTGCTTTTGAATATGCTACCTAGGTTGGTCATAACTTTTCTTCCAAGGAGTAAGCATCTTTTAATTTCATGGCTGCAGTCACCATCTGCAGTGATTTTGGAGCCCAGAAAAATAAAGTCTGACACTGTTTCCACTGTTTCCCCATTTATTTCCCATGATGGGACCGGATGCCATGATCTTCATTTTCTGAATGTTGAGTTTTAAGCCAACTTTGTCACTCTCCTCTTTCACTTTCATCAAGAGGCTTTTTAGTTCCTCTTCACTTTCTGCCATAAGAGTGGTGTCATCTGCATATCTCAGGTTATTGATATTTCTCCCAGCAATCTTGATTCCAGCTTGTGCTTCTTCCAGCCCAGCGTTTCTCATGATGTACTCTGCATATAAGTTAAATAAGCAGGGTGACAATACACATATAATAAAATATTACTCGGACATAAAAAAGAAGGAAATAATTAAATCTGGCACAAACAGACATACCTAGAGGTTATCATACTAAGTGAAGTAAGATAGAAAAAGACAAATATCTTATGTCACATGTGGTATCTAAAAAAATTTTACAAATAAACTTATTTACAAAACAGATGCCAGTCCAGGTTCAGTGCACGATGCTGGATGCTTGGGGCTGGTGCGCTGGGAAGGCCCAGGGGGATGGTATGGGGAGGTTGGGAGGGAGGAGGGTTCAGGATCGGGAGCATGTTTTTTAAATTTAAAAAAAAAAAAAAAAAAAAAGATACATTTATTACAAAAAAAAAAAACAAAACAAAACAGCAAGTTGACTCACAGACTCAGAAAACAAATTTATGGTACCGAAGGGGAAAGGGGGACTAGAGGAAGGGATAAATTAGGATGTTGGGATTAACAAATACATAATACTAAATATAAAATAAACATGGACCTACTGTATAGCACAGAGAACTATACTCAGTATTTATATATAATAATTTATAAAAAGCTATATATATATAGACAGAGAGAGAGAGAGAGAGAGGCTTCCCAGGTGGTGCTAGTGGTAAAGAACCCACCTGCCAGTAGAGGAGATTGTAAGAGACATGGGTATAATTGTTAGGTTGGGAAGATGCCCTGGAGGAGGGCACGGCAACTGACCCCAGTATTCTTGCCTGGAAATCCCATGGACAGAGGAGCCTGCTGGGCTACAGGTCATGGGTTGCAAAGAGTAAGACATGACTTAGCAAAAAAACCCAAAAAACCAAAAAAAAAAAAAAAAAAACCCACAGGAAAGCCTACTTATAAGTTATCAGAATGCAGGTAACCAAGAAGAGAAAAAGTAACGTGATCAATGACAATAATTTGAAAATGAATAAATACATTAGATCAGATTAGTCGCTCAGTCGTGTCCGACTTTTTGCGACCCCATGAATCACAGCATGCCAGGCCTCCCTGTCCAACACCAACTCCTGGAGTTCACTGAGACTCACGTCCATCGAGTCAGTAATGCCATCCAGCCATCTCATCCTCTGTCGTCCCCTCATCCTCCTGCCCCCAATCCCTCCCAGCATCAGAGTCTTTTCCAATGAGTCAACTCTTTGAATTACTTTGCTGTAAGAATCGGATATGACTTAAATTACTTAGCACACACACATATTGTTGTTGTTGTTCAGTCGTTCAGTTGTGGCCGACCCTTTTCGACCCCATGGACTACAGCACACCAGGCTTCCCTGTCCTTCACATCTCCTGGAGTTTGCTCAAATTCATGTCCATTAAGTCAGTGATGCCATCCAACCATCTCATCTTCTGTTGCCCCCTTCTCCTCCTGTCTTTAGTCTTTCTCAGCATCAGGGTCTTTTCCAATGAGTTGGCTCTTCACATCAGGTGGCCAAAGTATTGGAGCTTCAACCTCAGTATCAGTCCTTTTACTGAATATTCAGGATTGATTTCCTTTGGGATCGACTGGTTTCATTTCCTTGCAGTCCCAGGGACTCTCAAGAGTCTTCTCCAGCACCACAGTTTGAAGGCATCAGTTCTTCAGCACTCAGTTTTGTTACTGTCCAGCTCTCACATCTGTACATGACTACTGGAAAAAAAAATGTAGCTTTGGCTATATGGAACTTTGTCAGCAGTATCTCTGCTTTTTAATATGCTGTTGAGGTTTGCCATTGCTTTTCTTCCAAGGAACAGGCGTCTTTCAATTTCATGGCTGCAATCACTGTCTGCAGTAATTTTGGCGCCCAAGAAAACAGTCTGTCACTCTTTCCATTGTTTCCCCATCTATTTGCCATGGAGTGATGGGACCAGATGCCATAATCTTCATTTTCTGAATGTTGAGTTTTAAGCCAGCTTTTTCACTCTCCTCTTTCACTTTCATCAAGAGGTTCTTTAGTAGTTCTTTCTATCAGATATCTGAGGTTATTGATATTTCTCCCCACAACCTTGATTCCAGCTTGGGCTTCATCTATCCTGGCATTTTACATGATGTACTCTGCATATAAGTTAAATAAGCAGGGCGACAAGATATACTCCTTTCCCAATTTTGAACCAGTCCATTGACCTGCATACAGGTTTGGCAGGAGGTAGGTAAGGTGGTCTGGTATTCCCATCTCTTTAAGAATTTTCCAGTTTGTTGTGGTATACACAGTCAAAGGCTTTTAGCATAGTCAATGAAGCAGAAGTATATGCTTTTCTGGAATTCTCTAGATATTATTTCTATGATTCAATGGATGTTGACAATTTGATCTCTGGTTCCTCTGCCTTTTCTAATTCAGCTTGTACTTCTGGAAGTTCTTAGTTCACATACTGTTGAAGCCTAGCTTGAACAATTTTGAGCATTACTTAGACAGCATGTGACATGCATGCAACATGTGGTAGTTTGAGCATTCTTTGGCATTGCCTTTCTTTGGGATTGGAATGAAAGCTGACCTTTTCCAGTCCTGTGGTCACAGCTGAGTTCTCCAAATATGCTGGCATATTGAGTGCAGCACTTTCACAGCATCATCTTTTAGGATATGAAACAGCTCAGCTGGAATTCCATCACCTCAACTATCTTTGTTTGTAGTGATGCTTTCTAAGGCCCAGTTGACTTCACATTCCAGATGTCTGGCTCTAGGTGAGTGATCACGCCATCATGGCTATTTGTTTGTTTGTTTTTTGTATAATTCGTCTATGTATTCTTACCACCTCTTCTTAATATCTTCTTCTTATAATCATATATATATATGTGTGTGTGTGTGTGTGTGTGTGTGTATAATTGAACTACTCTGCTATACACTGGAAAATAACCTGATATTGTAAATCAACTATACTTCTATAATTTAAGGTAAGTCTGTCCTCACCACTCTGGTCTTTAAAGTCCCAAAACTGCATAAGAAGTAGGAAAAGTAGAAAGATTCAGCAAGAGGCCAAGCTCCTTCTGGAATAGTGGCATCTATGGATGGATAGGTAGGGATCAGGGATCCAGATGATCAAGTCCCACTCTACTCTCTACTTGCTTTCAAGTTCCTGCAGGCTGTCTGATTAACCAAGTGGTTCATGGGAAAACCATTAATAGTCTGGTTTGCAAAAGCTCTACTGAAGTGCTGATCTTGTGTTTATGTGCATGCATCTGGTATTTGTGAATCTTCTGCAACAGCAGAGGCTCTGACCAGAGCACATTTCCTTAGCAGGAAGATTCACTGTGGTGTAATGGAAAAAAGCCTGGAATAAGAATTGAGGCATTAGAACCTGGATTTGTCCTCATGAGCTGTTTGAACTTTGGCCTTTATGGGACTGGGTTCTTCATCTGAAAAATGCAGGTGCTTTTTAAAAATTATTAAACAGTGAAACACCCACCCGACTTTTCCTTAAAATGAAATCGTAAATAGAAATTTAGTATGTTCAACATTTTATGCTGAGTGGCAATACTCATCAAGCTTTCTTTTCACTCTTAGAGAAGTCCCTGAACATCTACTGCAGAGTCTTAGGACTCAGAAAAGAGTCACATATGATCAGATTATCTTAGTGCTTCCTGGGCTGTGCTCCCAAAGATTCTAATTCAGAAGTGTTGGGGGAATTGCCTAGGAATCTGAATTTTTCATGTCCCTCCCTCACCAAGTGATTCTGACATGGGTCAGGATTTTTGAGGGTCTCTTGGTCTGTTACTTTTGTGAAATTTCACTTAGATAATCTGTACTTATAAAGATTAAAACAGTACCTTACTTCAAAGGGGTTTTTTTTTGTGAAAATCACACGAGACAATGTATGCAAAATTATGAATTTTAAAAAGACATCTGTTGAAAGGTGATTTAAATACCTGACAGACTATAGAATACTATACTCTACTAAAAATAGCTTCATGTAAAAATGCAATCCAGATAGTGTAAGAAGGAAGCTTTAATTCCAAAACTTCTATATGAAGATCTTCTAGAAAGAACAACTCTATTTGGGTGGTGGTTTTTTCTAACAACAACAAAAAAAGTTATATGTACTATCTGAGTAATTAAAGTGAAACAGTTCTTAAAAGAATAGCACTTTTTACAAGTTTTCTTTTAGGAATTTCTGTGTAACAGGGGTATATAAAGAGACTCTTAGCTATTAAATTGATGCTCATTCCAAACAGACCTTTAATTTGACAAGAGGTAGAGGGTCTCTGGCTAATTTTCACTGCATATAAAGAGCATTCCTTTTTTTTTTTTGGATGAAAACACACTTGTACACATTCGAAGAAGTTCAGCTCTGGGATATATTATGTTCAGTTTGACACTAAAACACTTATTCATTTCAAAAGTCTTCAGACTGTATTCCCACATCTCTAACATAAGAACCCAGGGACTTCCCTGGTGGTCCAATGGTTAAGAGCATGCTTCTGCTGCAAGTGGTATGGCTTCGACTCCTGGTCTGGGAACTAACATCCCACATGCCCCATGACCAAAAAATTAAAAACAAGCAACCAGATCACCTCTAGGTCCTTCAACCTAAGTGTAAGCCTTTGCAGTGTGTAAAGAGCACTCTGGAGGGGATAAATTACTTCAAGACATCCATATAAGAGGGTGAGGCTATTGTTTAAGTCTTCAATTTTTGCAGTAGCTGATATTTCTTAAGATTCTGTAGAATTTCCTTATTTAACTAACAGTGACTGTCCATTAGCCTGGGCTTCCCTGGTGGCTCAGTGATAAAGAATCCACCTGCCAATGCAGGAAACTCAGGTTCAATTCCTGGGTCAAGAAGATCTCCTGGAGAAGAAAACAGCAACTCACTCCTGTATTCTTGCCTGGAAAATCCAATGGAAAGAGGAGCCTAGGGGGCTACAGTCCATGGGGTCTCAGAGAGTCAAACATGACCTAGCAACTTAACAATTCGTTAGCCTATAACCAGGAAAGCAACAGTTCATTAGCCTAGAACTGGAAGGTACGCTTAGCCTTTGCTTCTGACACAGGCTCCTCTCAGACCTAGTGAAGAGTAGAATTGGAATGATTGATATTTTCAAAGTGGGTCTTTCTGAAGCAAGATACAGCATATCTTGCTGCAATATATAGACCATTTGCAGCAAGAGCCATCTGAACTTTCATCACATTATCATGCCAAGTTTCTCTTTCCAATGAAAATTTCCTTTTGATTGAATTGTTATAAAATATAGGCTTTCTTATAGCTTTATAGTTATGGAGAATAATAAAAGCATGCAAATAAGTTGGGCCATATTATATTTCCAAATAGAATCAAATGAAAACGCTTTCAGGAATTTAGTCAATATGCCTTCCTGAGCCCTCACTGCTTTATACACATGCAAACATGTATTTCTCTACAGTTTCCCACTGACACCATGTGATGCATGCTGAGGGCTCAGTTATTTCTCCTCAACTCCAGAATTTCTTTGTAGATGAAGGGGAAAGCTATTTCAAAGGAAGTAGAATAGAAAAGTGTGGAGTATTAAAAAGTTGCTCTTGAAAGAATTTATGATAAATCAATAACTCTTTCTATCTCTGGCATATCCTGATGTACGGCTTTCAGTAGATTTTTTATAATTGCCTTTGAATATCTTCTGTGTTTCCTCCTACAGCCTGGACATCTTCCTTGCACCTGTGTTTTCTCTTAACAACTGGCATAGAAAATGTTTTCCTTTGGTTGTGTGACAGCTGGTAACCTTAACTTTTCACCTCATTGTATTCTTCTGAGCTCATTGTTTTGATTACCCCACTCTTCTAAATATGGTACAGATATGTATCATACCATGGGTCCTCTGCAGAGTTCTTCAGGCCTAATCAGTAATATGACCAAGTGAATGAGCACATACATGATGAATACTCGATGATGACAAAATGTCCCATTCATGTATCTCATACATGTTATCATAGGAATTCTAGCAGAAAGTTTCAATCTGAAATCTTGAATTATGACTTTTTATAGCTGACTATCTTAGGGATTCTGTTAGCAAAAACAAGCTCACTCAAGCCAGCATGAATAAAGGGGTTGTCTCACATCTTCTCACTGCAAACTAGGAAGTTAGATTATTCCTCTTTTCCCCTCTTCTTGTCACTGTGGATGTAATGTCTTCAGCTAGTGTCTCTAGTTGTCGATTCCCAGAAGAGAGAACCAGATGGGCTCAGGTGTTATGTAATCTCAGTGTTGGAAATTGGTGGGGAGCAGAAAATATAAGAAGAGGCATGGAAACTGGGCAGAAATGATAGTTCTGGTAAATACCAATGCTACTTACTGAATTTTGGTTGTAATATCTACTATACATCTTTTTTTTTTCCTAATATACTTCCTAATATACTAATATATTAAAGCATTTTAATAACCAGATGAATTCAGTTCACTAGGATCCTTGTTCTGTTATTATTACTATTATTATTTTCTGATGCTATGCTGATCTTGTGCCAAACTGCCCCCATATTGTTCCCTTCTCTTGCTCTGGTCCCTGTGGTCCCATTGCCTGCTTCCTACAGTAGTTAGGATTAGCTAATAAATGGTACCCACAAGACCAGGGTAGGTGGAAGGGAGATGCATGGGTCTTCTTTCCTCTTTTCCCTACTTCGGCATCATTTTTTTGGTGTTAGCACCTTCTCGGTGTCCCCAGCTCCTATGGGCCTCAGTGGTTCCAGCTCCCTCTCTGCCCCAGCCTCTGGCTCTCATAAGGCCTCTCTCCCTTTGTCTTTCAGCTTTAAGGGTAGATGTTGCTTCCTGCCATTGCAAATCAAGTTGCCCTCACTGTCTGCACCCTCTCTGATTCTCATCTTCCACCTCACCTATGTAATTAGGCCTTGTTCTTAAATTCCCTCTGGTTTAAATAATGAACAGTGGTTTCTGTTTTATTATCTATCCCCTCCCACTCTCAGTGTTAGTAGTTTGCATTAATATGGTACGTATGATGACTGCATGCCTGGGTGCTCAGTTGTTAAGCTGTGCCCAACTCTTTTCAACCCCATGGACTGTAGCCCGCCAGGCTCCTCTGTCCATGGGGTTCTCCAGGCAGGAATACTGGAGTGGGCTGCATGCCCTCCTGCAGGGGATCGTCCCAGCTCAGGGACTGAACCTGCATCCCCTGCGTCTTCTGCACTGTTGGGTGGACTCTTCACCTCGCAGTCACCTGAGAACTCACATTTGATAAGACTGATGAACAGGCAGTGATTTATTATTATTAACTAAGTCCATAGCTTACTTTAGGGCTCACTCTTCATATTATGCATTCTAAATGCTTTGATAAATATATAATGATATATATCCACCAATATAGTATCATAGAGGAATCTTCTGTGTTCCACCTATTTATCCTTCACTTCTTTCTTCCTTCTCCATCCTGCTGGTAACTCCAGGCTTTTTACTATCGCTATAGTTCACCTTTCAGAATGCCATATAGTTGGAATATACAGCATTTTCAGACTGGCTTCTTTTTACGTAGTAAATATACATTTAAGTTTCTTCCCTATATTTTTGTGGCTTGATAGCTAATTTTTTTATTTCTGAATAAATCTCCATTCATACCACCTTAGCTGCCTCCAAAGAAACCTCTGTGAAGGTCAAGAAGCAATAGTTAGTACTGGACATGGAACAATGGATTAGTGGTTCAAAATTGGGAAAGGAGTACATCAAAGCTGTATATTGTCACCCTGATTATTTAACTTCTATGCAGAATACAACATGCAAAATGCCAGGCTGGATGAAGCAGAAGCTGGAATCAAGATTGTCAGCAGAAACATCAATACCTCAGATATGCAGATGACACCACCCTAATGGAAGAAAGTGAAGAGGAACTAAAGAGCTTCTTGATGAAGGTGAAAGAGGAGATTGAAAAAGCTGGCTTAAAACTCAACATTCAAAAAATGAAGATGGTGGCATCCAGTCCCATCACTTCACGGCAAATAAATGGGGAATCAATGGAAACAATGACAGACTTTATTTTGGGGGGCTCTAAAATCACTGCAGATGGTGACTGCAGCCATGAAATTAAAAAAAAAAAATTTGCTCCTTGGAAGAAAAGCTATGACCAACCTAGATAGCATATTAAAAACCAGAGACATTACCTTGCCAACAAATGTCTGTCTAGTCAAAGCTATGGTTTTTCCAGTAGTCATGTATGGATGTGAGAGTTGGACTATCAAGAAAGCTGAGCACCGAAGAATTGATGCTTTTGAACGGTGGTGTTGGAGAAGACTCTTGAGAATCCCTTGGACTGCAAGGAGATCAAACCAGGCAATCCTAAAGGAAATCAGTCCTGAATATTCATTGGAAGGACTGATGCTAAAGCTCCAATACTCTGGCTACCTGATGTGAAGAACTGACTCATTGGAAAAGACCCTGATGCTGGGAAAGATTGAAGGCAGGAGTAGGGGATGACAGAGAACGAGATGATTGGATGGCATCACCGACATGATAGACATGAGTTTGAGCAAATTCCAGGAGATGTGAAGGACAGGGAAGCCTGGCATGCTGCAGTCCATGGGGTCACAAAGAGTCAGACACAACTGAGTGACTGAACAACAGCAGAGCTCCTCATGGACTTCCCCGGTAGCCCAGTGAGTGGCACAGAATATACCTGCCAGTGAAAGAGACATGGGCTTGATCTCTGGGTTGGGAAGACCCCCTGGAGGAAGAAATGGCAGCCCACTCCAGTAATCTTGCCTGGGAAATCCCATGGACAGAGGAGCCTGGTGGGCTGCAGTCCATGGGGTCACAAAGAGTTGAACATGTCTTTGGAACTAAACACCAACAATGCTCCATTATATGGATACACTTCAGCTTGTTTATCTATTTACATATTGAAAGATATCTTGGTTGCTTTTGAGTTTGGCACTTATGAATAAAAGTGCTATAAACATTTGGGTACAGACTTTTGTGGACATGTAAATTTTTGACTCACCTGAGTATCTAATTTCTGGGTGATATGGTAAGAGTGTATTTAGTTTGGTAAGAAATTCTCAGGCTATCTTCCAAAGTTGGTGTGCCATTTCACATTCCCACCAGCAATAAATGAGAGTTCCTTTTTGCTCCATGTCCTTGCCAGCTTTTCAGGGTTTCAAATTTTAGCTGTTTTAACCACATTTTTTGTTTGTTTGTTTGGCTATCAGTGTTAACTTAATCTTTTTTTCTTTTGTGGCATAAAAAATTTAGCTCAATGGCTATGTCATGTCTGTTGGTAAGATGCTTTGTTAATTATTACTATTTCTTAAGGACTTATATGTTTTGAAACATCTGTTATGTATTTGCTTCTTTTGGGTCTCATTGCTTCTTTGGTCACAGTTAGTTTTGTGTTTCATTTCTTAATTGGTAGTAAAATCCAGAAATCAAGGATGCGTGTTTGTGTGTGTGTGTACATTTCCTTGTGTGTTGTAGTGTGCACCAACATATCCACATCCAAGGCAAGAGAACAAGACATATTTCCTATATTTTCTGTGACAACTATCCTGATCCATGCTTTCTTTGTTAAATATGTAGACCAGTAAGCCTAAATCATTATTTTCTATGGCAGTCTATAGCTCACAAAAGAGGAACAAGGTTGTATTTTTCCATTATGATTTTGGAAAATATTCTAGGGCTTAACCTATTTTTGCTGCATCTCTCATGTTCATTTCCAATACTCCAACCTCAGTTCTAGCCTCCTTATCACTTGGTTCACACCAGTAATCCTCCAAGTGACATTTCTGTGGCACATTCTCATTCATTTACTCCACGACTACATACAAGGTCATAACAAATCTACTACAGGTCAACATTATGCTAATCATTGGGGATAGAGAGACCAGTGAGATACGACCTCTGCCATCTAAAATATTATATTGTAATATTATATTGCCATACAGTAGGAGAGAAAATTAGGTAATGACATAATCAGAACAGAATTTAGTAGGTCAGACAATACAGATATCACACAATAACAACATACTTACTCATGAATATGCCCAGGTAATTAGTTCTGGATGGAAGTTATTGGTTACTATGCCAATAACTCCAACAAGAAAAAAATGAAGAGGACCTTGACCTTAATGTTAAAGGCTTTGCCCATGACCTCCTCATGGGCAAAGCCTTTAAGATCATCTGGGAATTTAGCCACATAAAGTACCGTGTGGATCTTGGTCATTCAAAAATCCTTCAGTGGATTCAAACTTACTTTTAAACTAAAACCAAATGCCTTAGCTTGAAAATTAAGGCCATTCATGTCTAGACCTTTGCCTCCCTCTCCAACCCTGTCATATTTTACTTCTGCAAACCTTTTGTACATATAGTCAAACTAGGCTGTTCTCTGTCTTCTGCAGAACCCCATGTCATACTCTGCTCATATCATTCAACCTATAAAATTCCCTCCTCACCTCTACCTGTCAAAAATTTTACCTACTGTTCCAGTTCAAATAACAGGATACTTGTAAATATACTGGGATCTCTCCAAACACATTCAATCTCCTGATTTCCTCAATCATTTATAACACATATATTTTTCTCTTTGTGTCTTACCAGAATGTGAATCTTTGCATTATTTGCATAGTTATCTAGTGTTCTTTAATAGATTAGAGGTCTCTTGAGGGGTTTTTTGACCCATAAAGAATATAGCACAGGGCTGTGACCATAACATGATCTCAAGAAATATTTGTTGAAGGAGTGAGAGCTTGAGTTCTCCCTCTCTGTGAATGTCAGCTGAGTCTTTAGATGTGCAGTTTGAGAAGCTTTAACTCTTAGGGAAGCATAAATCTCATTGTCTTTCCAACCGAGAGGTTCAGATTTAACTGAGCAATAAAAAACATACTCTCTGTTCTACAGAAAAAAAGCAAGTGTCTGTTTAGAACATTGCTTGTTCTTCTTACAAGTTTCCATTAAGGTAGTATATAACACTATAAATATCTTGCATCTGGACCTGCAATAGAGCTATAGTTGTTTTCCCCTCTGGCTCTGACTGTTCTAGCCTGTGTCTAGAAATTTTGGGTTGTATGCAGGGGCAAGTCAGAAGTCTTCCCTGTAAAGGGGATAGCAGAGAGAGGTTCATCTCTAGGGGTATCCATAGAAAGGGAACATCAAGCGTGTGGAGTCACCACATGGAAATGGCAAAACCATACCCACATGCGTGTGCATGATCAACCAACCCACAAAACTGTTCCTCATATCTCTAAAAATATGAGTTGTTAGTGAACAGTCTAGGTGTGTGGTAAAACACTAGGCTCTTTTGCATCTATGATTACTTTGAAATAAACAGGCTACCAAATTTGTCAGCAAAGAGATGGCTTGATGAGAGTAGTGTTGGGGAGAGGTGGTCAGTGTACTGATGAGTGCAGAGAAGGGGTCCTTGCCAAGAAGCTTATGTTTGAAGCGCAAGGTAATAGGGAGGCCTTGAAGAAGGAAGGAAAACTAATAAGAGCAGTACTTTAGGAAGTTTGCACAGCAGTGTTTCCCCCAACCCAGAGAAGTTGACAGGAGAGTTGGACCTTTGCAAAGAGGGCTTGTGTTTGCAATGAGCTCAGAGGTTGCCCTCTGGTCCTCACCTCTGTGTTCTCTGGAGAATGTTGTAGCCCTGCCCTGTCTGGCTTTTTTTGGTGTGTCCTCTGCCCTTCCAGTTTGGAGGTCCACTCAGCTCTGAAGGTGGGGGTGAAGGTGTCAGAAGCACACATGTAGCAGTTGATCCCTAAGAGGGAATCTGGTCAAATGAAGAGGCAGGACTCAAGGACTCAACCTTGGGGGAGAGAAAGGAAAAGGAGTCAGCAAAGAATCAGAGGCCTTTTTAACAGATCCTGAGATGAACACTGGATCAGGCTATACAACCAGCAAAACCAAGTGAGTTTCAAGAAGAAAGGACTCTTCTTTGGGATCAAGGGCAGTGAGTCTGTGAAGCATCTAGGAAACCTGTACTATGACCCTGGTTAAAATGAATTACTCTCTCATCTCTGCATACCCTGAACAGCTCTTATTTTTGGAGGCTCAGATATATAATTGAGTCCATGACCTTTTGTACACGTTACTTAATTATAGGTTTATGAAATAAATATCTTTATCATCATCGTTATTTTCTGGTTGACTGCAGATGAGGAAACTAAACTCAGAAAGGTGAAATAACCTATTTAGGTTTATGCAGCTGGTCAGTCGACCTGGGATTAAAACTCAGGTCTGTTTGTGTCCAGCGTCTGAGTTTTCAGTACTAGTGGTTATTGGTGGCACTCGAGTTTTGGTTTGTGTGTCTGCCACCCCCCAAAATTAAGACCCTTTTTCAACTGCTTCTTTGATCTTCACCACCTCATGCACACAGTAAACATACAATGCAGATTAAATGGGTAAGAGAGAAATGGAATGAAAAAGAACAGGCTGTCAGCACTGGTGACAGTGACATAGTAATCGGTACCTCATGAAATCAGACTGCAAAGGAGTTACCTCTGACCTAAGCTAGATTTGCTATTCCCTCTCCTGGGTAGTCTGGATGCATGTCCAGATTCCCATTTCCATTTATCTGACTGGGCTAAGAGTTACCCTGCAGTCATCCCATAACCATAATTGTTAAGGGTCAGGTTCTAAAACTAGAAATAACGTTTGACTCACTGGCCCTTACCATGTCCTGAACATGCTGTCTAACAACACTTATTTGCATAGAATTTTCTATTTTTTTTTTAATAGCCTACAAAGGCTAATCTTGGTAAGAGAAAACTCAAGGACCACTGAGTGAAATTGAAGTACTTTTGCTCACTTTGAATATAACATTGGATTTGCCCTTCCTTGTCATCTGAAAAAGAGGTTACCTACATGACTCATCAATGGAACAGCAACAAAATTGAGTGAAGAAGGACTGCAGATCCTTGGATAAACACGATCTACAAAAGATCTGAGTGACCCTATTTAGAGATAGCCCTTTGCAAATTAGAGTTGGATTTTCCCCTAGATGAATGAATGTTAAATTGGTGTGGTATACTGCCTTTTTGGAGAAGGCAATGGCACCCCACTCCAGTACTCTTGCCTGGAAAATCCCATGGATGGAGGAGCCTGGTGGGCTGCAGTCCATGGGGTCGCTAAGAGTCGGACACGACTGAATGACTTCACCTTCACTTTTTACTTTCATGCATTGGAGAAGGAAATGGCAACCCACTCCAGTGTTCTTGCCTGGTGGATCCCAGGGACAGGGGAGCCTGGTGGGCTGCCGTCTCTGGGGTCGCACAGAGTCGGACACGACTGAAGCAACAGCAGCAGCAGCAGCAGCAACTGCCTTTTTATTTAAAAATGTGTGTATGCTGGAAGTTTGCATTTGAATGAAACACAGGGATCACTAGATTCACATTGGCTCACACAGATGAGAAAACTGAAATTAGCCAACTGGTTTTAAAAATCCCAAAACTAAGAAGGTGGGGAGTACACCAGGACACTTGCCCTATCCCGTTTCTGGTTACCATGGCAAACTGCCACCCAGCAACCCTGTGGCCTCGTCCTCTCAACTCCCTGGAGACAAAATTCTGAGCTTTTCAAACGTTTTTTATCTGGGGCCATACAATTTATTTTAGAATGTTAATCCCAGCACCCACTTTTTGATGCATATATTATACAATAATTAGGGGGACTTTTTAAAAGAGTCACGTTAATTCAGCAACTTAAGAAATGTTTACTGAACTTCTGCCATGTGCCTGCCAGGCACTGTGCTGAAACCAAGGGACACAATGGTGAGCAAGGTGTGGGCCCTCGACTCCAGATGCCTCAATGAGAGTAAAACTGGCTTCGTGTTCTGCTATTTGGGAGCTTAACCTTGGGTTAATTACCTAACCTCTTGGATTTTCAATTTTCCTTATCGTACAAGGGAATGATATCTCATAGGGCTTTGTATAAAAGTACACATGAAAATCCTAACATACAGGAGCTCAGCAAATGGAGCTATTATTAGAGGCTCATTTTATAAGCAAGGAAGCTATGGTCCAGGAAGGCCGAGCTATTTGTGGAAGGTCACACAGTTGTGGGCCATCTGATTCATCATCCGGCCCTGATTAAATGGCCGGGACTTTCTGAGCATGCTCAGCAAAGAACCCTTCATTTACATTTTGCTGAATAATATCTCATGCAACAATTGCTTTCTCTGGTATTTTGTTACACTGAAATCTGTTTGAATGTTGAAGTGGATTACAAAATAGCCAATGATTATTTAGCAGGTGTTAAGGGGGATAAAAGCGATATTCTTGACTTGAGTTCTTCAGTCTCTTATAATGAAAGAAATCTCAGAGGTCATTCAGATAAATACTTTGTATGTATAGGTACTAGCTTTCTTAAAACCTGTCTGGTGTTAATTTTCAAGGATACTTATTAAGTATCAGATAATCATCTTATCAAAGCATGCTTAGTGTGAAAGAGCTCTCCAGTTTAGAAAACCATACATTTTCAAATACTGTTTCCTTTTCAGACCATCATGGTAGGTTTGTTTCTGTGTAAATTAAGTTGAAGAGGTTACCTGGTGGCCATGCAGTAGTTCAAATAGTTTAAGAAAGGTTTAAATTTCAGGGCAAACACAATTTTAATAAGTAGTCATATGTTCTGCTATCCTATACCACATTTCATTTTACCCAAAAAAAAAAAAAAAAAATGTTGTTACCTTTTTCGGGACTGAATTTGAGTGAGCTCACTCTGGGACCAAGGTTGGGAAGGGTCATCCTCAGGAATGGACCTCCACCTCTCTTCTGCTCCTCAGCCACCATCTCTTCCCCAGGGTGTCTCGGGATCTCTGGGAGCTTGTTATAAATGTAGATTCATCCAGACCAACTAAAGCTGATCCTCTGGGGGAGGTGCAGGGTGGGTTTGAGAAAACACAACTTTAACAAGCTCTCCAGGTGGCTTTACCTCCTAATAAAGTTTGAGAACAACTTCAGGTGTGTCTGTTTATTGTCTCACTCTGGCTCCTGTGTGAAAACGGTGGTTCTCAAACCAGGTTGCCTGGAAGAACCACCTGCCAGAGCCACCCCTAGTGATCCTGGAATAGCTGGCTTGGGATGGAGCCCAGCCATCGTTGTTTTCTCCAGGGGATTCTCACATGAAGTTGAGAACTACAGCAGTCCTTCTGGGCTCCCCCCGCCCCCAGGCCTCTCTCACACCCTCCCTCGCTCCCAGTACTGTGCTTTCTTCCACCACTTTCCAATTTGCTGCTTCCTTTACTTGCTTTGTACATCCCTCATTCCTGACAGATGGGATTCACAGACCGCTTGGCCTATGAAAAAGAATACTGTAAAACATGGAAAGCAGGAAGTCACTCCATATTTAACATCCGTATTGCTTACTTGTAACCTCCAGGAAGGTTGTGTTCTACGCACCATCCTATAATCCAAATGGTGCCCTTTGCACCCGGCTCTGCGATTCTGATTATGAGGTGACACGCCTTAAAAATAAAACTGCAGAAAAAAGGAAGGATTGATCCTATTGCTGCTGATGTTTCCATTTGCTATTGTGACATGGGGGAGTGCTGGGACACTTTTCATTGGGCCATATGCTATATTGCCTGTAACCTTTGGAGACCCAGTTTGAAGACTAAAGTTGTTCCACTTCTTTCATTCCATGACATGTGGAGATTTACTTCCTCTTCCGGATCTTAGCGATCGTTGTTTTGTGCATTATCTTCATTTATAAATATTTATTGGATGCAGGCCCTACTGGGATGAGAATGACCTACAACCACATGCAACAATATGGATGATTCTTCCTAACATAATGCTGAACAAAAGAATTAGACCCAAAAGCAAACGTACTGTATGATTTATGTAAAGTAAAAGCAAGCACAAAACTAATCTATGCTGTGATAAATCAGGATTATCATTACCCACTGGGATGTATTGACCAGTAGAGGCACAATAGGGGGCTTCACTGGATCGTGTTCTATTTCTTAATCTAGGTAATGTGCTGCTTTTGATTTATGGTAATTTATTGAGCTTTTAACTTATGATGTGGGCATGATTTGTAGCTATTTTATATTCCGATAAAAGTTTAGAAACAATGTGAAAAAGTATTTATTTCATGGGCACTGCAGGACACTAGGGATTTGATGGCAAATCAGTCAGACTTGTACCCTGCCCTCCGAGTATTTTTTTACAGTCATGTGGAGAATGCAGGAATGTTAGAGCAAATAAGGTTTAGGGAGAAAATGAGAGCTAAGGGGTTTGAAGTGTGAACAGGAGTTGGCTAGTATAAATGGTAAGGGAAGGACAGATGTTTACAGTAGCAAGAGCATATGACCATGGTTCAGAGGATGAGCAAGCATGGAGGGATGGAGGAGCAGAATGACTTGGTGGGATGGGAATATAGTGAATAAAGGAAAGCAATGGAGGATGAGACTAGATAGATACACTGGGGCCAGAGCAGACCTTTATAAATAATTTAAGGGGCTGTATGCCAAAGCCTTTGACTATGTGGATCACAACAAACTGGAAAATTTGTGAAGAAATGGGAATACGAGGCCAACTGACCTGCCTCCTGAGAAATCTGTATGCAGGTCCAGAAGGAACAGTTAGAACTGGACATGGAACAACAGACTGATTCCAAATCGGGAAAGGAGTACATCAAGGGTGTATATTGTCACCCTGCTTATTTAACTTATATACAGAGTACACCATGAGAAATGCCGGACTGGAAGAAGCACAAGCTGGAATCAAGATTTATGGGAGAAATATCAATAACCTCAGATATGCAGATGACACCACCCTTATGGCAGAAAGTGAAGAGGAACTAAAGAGCCTCTTGATGAGTGTGAAAGAGGAGAGTGAAAAAGTTGGCTTAAAATCCAACATTCAGAAAACAAAGATCATGGCATCCGGTCCCATCACTTCATGGCTAATAGATGGGGAAACAATGGAAACAGTGTCAGACTTTATTTTTTTGGGCTCCAAAATCACTGCAGATGGTGACTGCACCCATGAAATTAAAAGACGTTTGCTCTTTGGAAGAAAAGCTATGACCAACCTATATTGGAGTATAGTTGATTACTCCAACTATATGCTGGAATGTTAGGAAAGACAAGGCAAATAGAGAAGAGGGTGGCAGAGGATGGATGGTTAGATAGCATCATTGACTTAATGGACATGAACTTGAGCAAACTCTGGGAGATAGTGGAGGCCTGAGAAGCCTGGCATGCTGCAGTCTGTGGGATCACAAAGAGTCAGACAAGACCTAGGGACTGAACAACAACAATAGTTGATTAACTATGTCGTGTTAGTTTCAGGCACACATCAAAGTGATTAAGCGATGCATATACACCTATCTCGGAGAAGGCACTGGTGACCCACTCCAGTACTCTTGCCTGGAAAATTCCATGGACGGAGGAGCCTGGTGGGCTGCAGTCCATGAGATCGCTAAGAGTCAGACATGACTGAACGACTTCACTTTCACTTTTCAGTTTCATGCATTGGAGAAGGAACTGGCAACCCACTCCAGTGTTCTTGCCTGGAGAATCCCAGGGACGGGGGAGCCTGGTGGGCTGCGGTCTATGGGGTCACACAGAGTCGGACACGACTGACGTGACTTAGCAGCAGCAGCATACACCTATCTATTCTTTCTCAACTTCTTTCTCATTTGGGTTACCACAGAACTCCCTGTTCTGTACAGTATGTCCTTGTTGCTTATTTTTAACATGGTAGTGCAGTGCAGCCGTGTGTACACGTGTTAATTCTAGCTGGGAACTCTCTTACAAAGCTGAGCTTTCTGGTCAGCTTCCAGTCCTCCCTAAGGGTGAGGGCTATTTCAAAACAATGGCATTAATGGTGAAATGAAAAGAAGTTGTTAGATCCATCCATGGGGCAGCGTAAGGCAAGTCTCTTAACCTGAGATTTCTCAGCTTCTTTCCCTGTAAAATGATGATGACTAGCAAGCCCCACCGACCCCAGGGAAGACGAGAAGGTAAAGTGAAATCCTAACTGTCATCACCCTATACCTAGATGCAAGGAGTTACCCTTACTATTTCACCCTAGTAGGTCTTAGAGAGCCTTTCCCAGTGTTTCCTTCAGGACTCTTGTTGCTGCTGCTGCTGCTGCTAAGTTGCTTCAGTCGTGTCCGACTCTGTGTGACCCCAGAGACGGCAGCCCACCAGGCTCCCCCGTCCCTGGGATTCTCCAGGCAATAACACTGGAGTGGGTTGCCATTTCCTTCTCCAATGCATGAAAGTGGAAAGTGAAAAGTGAAATTGAAGTCGCTCAGTCGTGTCCGACCCTCAGCGACCCCATGAACTGCAGCCCACCAGGCTCCTCTGTCCATGGGATTTTCCAGGCAAGAGTACTGGAATGGGGTGCCATTGCCTTCTCTGCAGGACTCTTGTTAGATGATATCAAATGCCTATGTTTTGGCTTCATGTTCCTAGGAAAGGTGTTGCTGATATGTGTGTGTGGGTTGCTCAGTCATGACTGATTCTTTCTGACTCCATGGACTCTAGCCCACCAGGCTCCTCTGTCTATGGGATTCTTCAGTCAAGAATACTGAAGTGGGTTGCCATTTCCTCCTCCAGGGGATCTTGCTGGCCCAGGGATCGGACCTACATCTCCTGCACTGGCAGGTAGATTCTTTACAAACTGCACCGCCTGTGTTTCTGATATTCCTGGAAAAAGGACTGGAATCACCCATCCTCATTTTTACCCTTGAGGTGGATCTTTCTGTCCCTGTCTTGGTCATGTTGGCATTTTGGTTCATTCTGTGTTCTGACAAGCTGCTTCTGAAGCATGTGAACCTCCTGGATCTTCTGGAAGCATGTTTTAGTTCTACAAGTGGCCCCACCATCCCACAGGTGGCATGTGCAGCCTTGGGCAGGAACCAGAAAATGGAAAAACCTCCACCTCACAGACTAAAAGACAAAATCACTGCTCTCCAACTGCCTGCTTCCTGCTCACCAGTGAAGAAATCATAGGTGTCACATTATAACTACTATCACAAGGACAGAATGAACTAGGTTCATTTCCAGGGCAAACCATTCAACATCACAGTAATCCAAGTCTATGCCCCAACCACGAATGCTGAAGAAGCTGAAGTTGAATGCTTCTGTGAAGACCTACAAGACCTTCTAGAATTAAAACCAAAAAAGATGTCTTTTCATCATGGTGGACTGGAATGCCAAAGTAGAAAGTCAAGAGATACCCTGAAAAACAGGAAAGTTTGGGCTTATAGAACAAAATGAAGCAGGGCACAGGCCAACAGAGTTTTGTCAAGAGAACACTAGTCACAGCAAACACCCCCCTTTCAACAAAAGAGAAGACTCTACACATGGACATCACCAGAAGGCCAACACTGAAATTAGATTGATTATATTCTTTGCAGCTGAAGATGGAGCAGCTCTATACAAGTCTGGGAGCTGATTTGGCTCAGATTATTAGCTATTTATTGCAAAATTCAGACTTAAGTTGAAGAAAGTAGGGAAAACCACTAAGCAATTCACATATGACCTAAATCAGATCCTTTATGATTATATAGTGGAGGTGATGAACAGATTCAAGGGATTAGACATGGTAGAGTGCCTGAAGAACTATGGACAGAGATTCATATCATTGTACAGGAGGTGGTGACCAAAACCATCCCAAAGAAAAACAAATGCAAGAAGGCAGTGTGATTGTCTGAGGAGGCCTTACAAATAGCTGAGAAAAGAAGAGAAGTAAAAGGCAAAGGAGAAAAGGCAAGGTATATACAACTGAATGCAGAGCTCCAGAGAAGAGCAAGGAGAGATGGGAAAGCCTTCTTAAGTGGACAAAGAAACAGAGGGAAAAAAATAGGATGCGAAAGACTAGCAATCTCTTCAAGACAATTGGAGATGCAAAGGGAACATACCATGCAATTATGGGCACAATAAAAGACAGAAACAGTATGGACCTAACAGAAGCAGAAAGGATTAGAAAGAAGTGGCAAGAATACACAGAAGAATTATTCAAAAAAGATCTTCATGACCCAGATAACCACCATGGTGTGATCACTCATCCAGAGCCATACATCCTAAAGTGTGAAGTCAAGTGGTCCTTAGGAAGCGTTACTAAGAACAAAGTTAGTGGAGGTGATGAAATTCAGCTGAACTATTACAAGTCCTAAAAGATGATGCTGTTAAAGTGCAGCATTCAATATGCCAGCAAATTTGGAAACCTCAGCAGTGGTCACAGGACTGGAAAAGGTCAGTTTTCATTCCAGTCCCAAAGAAAGGCCATGCCAAATAATGTTTAAACTACCATGCAATAGGGCTCATTTTGCATGCTAGGAAGGTAATGCTCAAAATCCTTCAAGCTAGGCTTCAACAGTACTTGAACTGAGAAATTCCAGATAAACAAACTGGATTTAGAAAAAGCAGAGGAGCCAGAGATCAAACTGCCAACATCCACTGAATCATAGAAAAAGCAAGCAAATTCCAGAAATACATCTGCTTTATTAACTACACTAAAACCTTTGACTTTATGGATCACAACAAACTGTGGGAAATTCTTAAAGATATGGGAATACAAGACCACATTACTTGTCTCCTGAGAAACCTGTATGCAGGTCAAGAAGTAACAGTAGAACTGAACATGAAACATGGACTGGTTCAAATTTGGGAAAGGAGTACGTCAAGGCTGTATATTGCCACCTGCTATTTAACTTATATGCAGAGTACATGATGTGAAATACCAGGGTGGATGACTCACAAGCTGGAATCAAGATTGTTGGGAGAAACATCAATAACTTCAGATATGCAGATGATGTAACTCTAATGGCAGAAAGCAAAGAAGAACTAAAGAACTTCTTGATGAACGTGAAAGAGGAGAGTGAAAAAGCTGACTTAAAACTCAACATTCAAAAAACTAAGATGATGGCAACTGGTCCCATCACTTCATGGCAAATAAAAGGGGAAAAAGTGGAAGCAGTGACATATTTTATTTTCTTGGGCTCCAAAATCACTGCAGATGGTGACTGCAGCCATGAAATTAAAATACACGTGCTCCTTGGGGAAAAAAGCTATGACAAACCTAGACAGTGTATTAAAAGGCAGAGACATTACTTTTCTGACAAAGGTCCATATAGTCAAAGCTATCATTTTCCCAGGAGTTATTTATGGATTTGAGAGTTGAACTGGAAAGAAAGCTGAGCACTGAAGAATTGATGCTTTCAAATTACAGTGCTGGAGAAGACTCTTGAGAGTCCCTTGGACAGCAAAGAGATCAAACCAGTCAATCCTAAAGGAAATCAACTCTGAATATTCATTGGAAGAACTGATGCTGAAGCTGAAGCTCCAATACTTTGGCCACCTGATGTGAAGAGCTGACTCACTAGAAAAGACTGATGCTGGGAAAGATTGAGAGCAGGAGGAGAAGGGGACGACAGAGGATGAGATGGCTGGATGGCATCACTGGCTCAATGGACATGAGTTTGAGAATCTCTGGAAGACAGTGAAGGACAGGGAAGCTCGGTGTGCTGCAGTCCTTGCAGTTACAAGGAGACAGACACAACTTAGTAACCGAACAACAGTAACAATGTCTAAGAAGATACGTGAAAATCCTTTTAATATGCAGGTTTGAAAACTGCTCCAGTATGAAAGTTTGGATTTATGTAATCATGTTTTATTCACAATTTAAACCATAAATCACAAAGTTATATGTTACTTGTATGGCTAACTACTGTTTCTAAGTATCGTTTGGTGTGTGGTATTTTTGAATGGAGTATCTGTCTTAACTATGTATCCTCCCTAGTTTCAGAAGAACATTTGGAAACATTATTTACCACTATGAAAGTTCATCATTTAAGAAAAATGTTTGTTATTTTTAAATATTTTTAGTCTGTGCTGTGTGACATGTGAGATCTTAGTTTCCCAACCGTGGGTCAAACCTATGATCCCTGCATTGGGAGTGTGGAATCTTGACCACTGGACTGCCAGGGAAGTCCCCATGATTTTTAATATTAGACAAAACATGAACAACTATATCATAAATATTAGTCACAATAATCAATTTGTATAGTTCTAAGATACAATAAATAACTTGAGATATGTTGAATTCATAGTATTACATGGTATTATAAAACAATTGAGCACTGAAGAATCGATGTTTTTGAATTCTGGTGTTGGAGAAGACCCTTAAGAGTCCCTGGGACTGCAAGGAGATCAAAGAAGTCAATCTTAAAGGAAATCAACCCTGAATATTCATTGGAAGGACTGATGCTGAAGCTGAAGCTCCAATACTTTGGCCACCTGATGCAAAGAGCCGACTCATTAGAAAAGACCATGATGCTGGGAAAGATTGAAGGCAGGTGGAGAAGGGGATGACAGAGGATGAGATGGATGGATGGCATCACTGACTCAATGGACGTGAGTTTGAGCAAGTTCTGGGAGATAGTGAAGGACAGAGAAGCCTGGTGTGCTGCAGTCCATGGGGTTGCGAAGAGTCAGACATGACTGAGCAACTGTACAACAGAAAACAGTTAATCTGACTGAAGTATTTATTACACATTTAATTTACTTTTAGTATATGTGCATCCAGCTACATTCCTAAGTACTGAACTTGCATAGTGATCTTTAATCCCAGAGCTTCTGGATATAGTTGAGATATATTATTTTAGATTCCAGATACATTATTTTCTTTCTCATGTCTGTCTTCCAACGCACCCTTTCATTCCCTGTGCTGTGCTTTGCTTAGTTGCTCAGTCGTGTCCGATTCTTTGTGACCCCATGGACTGTCACCTACCAGGCTCCTCTGTCCATGGGGATTCTCCAGGCAAGAATATTGGAGTGGCTTGCCATGCCCTCCTCCAGGGGATCTTCCCAGCCCAGGACTCGAACCCAGGTCTCCCGCATTGCAGGTGGATTCTTTACCATCTGAGCCACCAGGGAAGTGCAAGAATACTGGAGTGGGTAGCCTGTCCCTTCTCCAGAGGATCTTCCTGACCCAGGAATTGAACTGGGATCTCCTGCATTTCAGGTGGATTCTTTACCAGCTGAGCTACCAGGGAAGCCCAATTCTTTCCTTACTTGGGCCTAGACTATTTTTTAATCCATCCACTAAGATTTTTATTTCACTGATTATTTATGTTTGGTTGCTTTTCAAACCTGCTTGTCTTGTCTTTGTTTCTCTGAACACTGAAAACCATCTCAGGTTGCTTTTTACCTGTAACTCTTAGGTTGTGAACTATGCTGTTTGTTGAGGTTCTTTTCTGGGGTGGTTGTTCCCATCTGTAATGTTTGACTCTTCCATGCAAACTCCACTACATGCCCTGCCTAGGTGACTCAACATTCCGTGGGTCCCAGTTTCCCCCAACACTGACTTTCTCGTACCTTCCTCTTATCAGTTTTGCCTTCTCCTCTTCCTCCAGATGGAGAAGGCAATGGCACCCTACTCCAGTACTCTTGCCTGGAGAGTCCCATGGACAGAGGAGCCTGGTGGGCTGCAGTCCATGGGGTCGCTATGAGTCGGACACGACTGAGCAACTTCACTTTCACTTTTCACTTTCATGCATTGGAGAAGGAAATGGCAACCCACTCCAGTGTTCTTGCCTGGAGAATGCCAGGGACGGGGGAGCCTGGTGGGCTGCCGTCTATGGGGTCGCACAGAATCAGACATGACTGAAGCGACTTAGCAGCTACCTCCAGAAATGCCTGCTGTCACTGATTTCCGAACAAGTGTACAAGTGAGCTGTATTCTTCTATTTGCGTTTCATCCACAGAGTTGTGGATAAGAAAAAGCCATAGTTGAAAGCTTTAGTTAAGAACATTTTAAAACACTATCATGAAGAACATGAATTATGGGTATTAATTAAAAATATAAACATTTATTACATATTAGGTGCCAGACCCCTTCTGGTTATTGGAGACACAGAGCTGAGCAGAGCTTATCTAGGTAGGAGATTGACAAGCAAACAATTATTACATGATTTGATAAACACTATTAGAGAATCATGACAAAGTGTTCTGGGAGAACAAGTGATAACGATTACAGCAGCCGTCGGTGGATACTTTGTGCCAGGGACTGTGCTAAACATTTAACTTTGTAGTGACTGAACACCACACACACACACACACACACACACACACACACACAAATAACCCTGCGAGGCAGCTGACAGTGACACACACATGTTTATATGCTTGTTTTACAAAGGAGAAAACAGGGGTCATCCTATGAACAGGAGTTATACCCCTAATAACTGGCAGAACTGTTTGTCTTTTTTTTCCCAAGCATATCTTTGACTCTGAGACACTCCTTGTCAGGAGAAATTGGAGAGACTGCAAAGAGGAGTCAGCGACTGATCTGAGTCCTGGATAGGTAGATGGTAGCCAGCCGGGAACGTTCTTGGAAGAGAGAAGTCGTAACAGCATGTGGAGGATCTGGGAGTGGGGGGCTGCTTGCTGAAATGCGGACATAGAGAATGTGGAAGCACTGTGGGAACGGGGTAGAAGATGAGTCTGGAAAGGTAGACTGGGGACCAGATGCTGAGGATATCACAGCCACTATTGTCTCTATCAGTGACCAGCTCCAGCACATCCTTGGGATTGGAGGGAAATTAGGGATTAGGGGAGGGGTTAGGGTGACGGGTAAAGTATACAACTGGTGTGTATTTCAATAAGGAAAACCTAAAATTAAGATCCTGGCTGCTGCTGCTGCTAAGTTGCTTCAGTTGTGTCTGACTCTGTGCGACCCCATATACAGCAGCCCACCAGGCTCCCCATCCCTGGGATTCTCCAGGTGAGAACACAGGAGTGGGTTGCTATTTCCTTTTCCAATGCATGAAAGTGAAAAGTGAAAGTGAAGTCGCTCAGTCCTGTCCGACTCTTCGCGACCCCATGGACTGCAGCCTACCAGGCTCCTCCGTCCATGGGATTTTCCAGGTGAGAGTACTGGAGTGGGGTGCCATCACCTTCCCCACATTGCATATAAATTCCCAGCTCCCGTTTGCCGTGTGTATAAAAGCACCACGGAGCTACCGTCCAAGGAGCGGGTGCAGCCACCATCCTGATGCTGTCTTTAGCCTCACCGCGCCGTCCTTCCCTCACTGCAGAGCATCTGTTGCGGTTTATTACTGGACTCCACCTCAGCGGTTTCAACTACCAAACTTTTTTTTTTTTTAATGGTGTGCTGTGGTTGAAACTTTGCAAAGAAGAAAACAAAATTCCCCCTCTTTCAACTGTGTTCTGGAGAGCATATGCTCTATTTAATGACTTCAGACAATCAAATTAAGAACACAATAATAGTAACTGGTGATGTTTACAGGAGGGACAGTGACCTAGGGCTTTTTGCCCTCTGGTTGGCACGTGGTCATCACATAGGTAGAAATGTCTCTCTGGTAATGAACATCACTCAGGGAATGTGCTACATTTGGGCCTTTTTTTTCCAACGATACAGAGAGAGTTTTACCAATCTGCAGGACAAATAATTTTTTGAGGCATTTTTTTCTGTATTCACAACAACATTCCTTTGCTTTACTAGTGGATATTGTAGAGAAAGTGTAGACATGAAGTGTTGTTACTTACTGTGGCCCTTTTCCTGTATAAAAATTTCCTTCTCAGGTACATGCACAGTGACTAAATAGAAATGCTCTGAGTGATTTGAGCACATTATTTTATTTGAAATCCCAATTAAAGTGTCTTATAATTATCACAGGTTTAGCTGAACTGTGTTCTTGGCTTGTGCTGTCAGCCGTTCTTTTTATTTCAGTGCTGGATCATCACTAAATTCTTGTATTTATTTCCATTTTGCCAATTAGCTTAAGTTGTTAGTGCAAATTTATATGTCCTGGTTCTTCTAAGTCCTTGCCAATTACTTTGGAACATTGAACACTTAACTGCACTTGCTCTGGGGTACTAGCAATGAAACAGTAATTAACTGAGATATTTGCCTCTTTTCCTTAAAAGCTGGAGAATAGGATTATACTCCAATAAACAAGCTTAGAGCAACATGATGGTAACTCTTTTGATAACAAGTTTTTAATCATCGTTTACATGCAATTTTTTTTGCATTAGTTAAACACTACAGAAATGAAAACAAACCAAATTAGGGTTTGTCAGATATAATAAAATGCTCACAGATCAAATCTGGCTTGGCTCAGCAATGCTCTACAATTTACATGACGTTTTAAATAAATCATAAAATGTTAATCATGCAGAAATCTTGACCTAATCCAAATAATCGGATTCAGTTCTGCTATAGATGGGAAGCCAGTGGGATTTTCATTTCTAATTACATTTTTATGTAATTTTTTACATTTTTTATCTTTTAAAAATCCATTTATGGTTATTGAGACTTTGAAATAATTTTTAAAGTACTACTTTAAAATTAAACTCTTTCATCACCTTCAACAATTTGGTCATTTTCCAGTGGAGAAAAGCAAAATGGGGATTAAATGATTTCAAATGTTGTGTTAATAGTTAAGCTGAATTTCAGACACACTGAGGGACAATCAATAGATTGGCAACTTTTGCTGAGTCTCTACTGATGCATCTAGATAAGGATGCTGCTAAGGATCTGAAAAGATACTAAGGAACATGTGTGTGTATTGAAATGTATATATGTATAAAAACATATACATCTATATGTATATATGTATACACACATACACACACAACCCACTGTAATTTTATAAACTGCTTACTTCCTACGGATCTAGGACTTTAGAAGCATAAAATCCAGAGATAATATATGAAAGGATTATTTTGTGTTGCGTGACCTTCAGATACTTGGCTTGGGGTAAAGACTGATGCAGATGAGAGATCTGAGTTGGGAAGTTCTGAAAGTGACACAGAAGAAGAGATGCTCTGTCTAAACAAAGGTGTAGTGTTAAATGGGAGGACCAACCACTTACTCCAACACTTCTTAAAAGTCTTTGGTCTACTGGGAGATCATTTTTTAAAAGTCAATATACAGTCAATTGGATAAATTAAAAACATTTAGCGAAAATACTTTATAACCATTTCCTAGATAGTATGTGGGTTTCATAAAGTCAGAGATTCTTATGAAGCATTTTACAACTTTCTCCTAAATTCAATGCCATTGGTTCTGTAGTGGGAGATGTCACTGTCCACAGATGACAGTCTTTAGTTGGAGCTTCTTGCTTTCAGATCTAGGTTTCAGGGCAATAGGAATTTGCACAACCAGGGAAAACTAGCTTGTTTTAGGCTTCCAAATCCCCAAGGAAGTATATTTCTTCTTGCTGTGAAACCTCTCCATGTAGCTTACATTTTACGTTTTTCTCTTTTAAGATCCAAGTGTCTATTTCCTATGAAGTTTATTACATCTCTGAAAGTAAGACTTAATACTACTATTCGTATATGGACATGTCATGACAAGACACAAAGATTTCAACTTCATTTATATCAAAACCTAAGCTCTTCCTTAGAAGGTAATGGTTCATTAGGACATCCGTATCTTTGTTTCTCTTTCAATTCAGTTCAGTTCAGTCGCTCAGTCGTGTCCGACTCTTTGTGACCCCATGAATCGCAGCACGCCAGGCCTCCCTGTCCATCACCAACTCCCGGAGTTCACTCAGACTCACGTCCATCGAGTCAGTGATGCCATCCAGCCATCTCATCCTCTGTCATCCCCTTCTCGTCCTGCCCCCAATCCCTCCCAGCATTAGAGTCTTTTCCAATGAGTCAACTCTTTGCATGAGGTGGCCAAAGTACTGGAGTTTCAGCTTTAGCATCATTCCTTCCAAAGAACACCCAGGACTGATCTCCTTCAGAATGGACTGGTTGGATCTCCTTGCAGTCCAAGGGACTCTCAAGTAGAGGTTTCAAATTTCCCCTTCAACCTCTGAATGAGTATCAAGAACCGTTTTCCCACTCCATCTTAATATAATGCAGAATCAAGTGGATCATCAGATGTTCATTTCTAATAGACATTTCTTTCTTGGCATATCCCAAACTGAACTTCTGATCTCCAACCTTCAGCTCACATGCCCCATGACCCTCCCCTCATACAACTTGCTCTTGCCTCCATCTTCCTAATATCATTTGATGACCACACCATCCTTCTTAGTCACTTAGTAAAAAAACTTTGGTGCAATTCCCCACCCTGCCTTAATCACCCCATCCTGGTCTACTTTTCCCTCTTACCACACTCCACTTTTTCTTTTACTCACAGCACGTACCATTTTCTAATACACTGTAATGATGTACTCATGTATAATGTGTATCATCTAGTATCAATAGTATCTAGACAGATACTATTCTCTCCAGATTAGAATATAAGATTCACAAAGGCATGAGGACAAGAATCTTTGACCCAAGGGCCTAAAATAGTGCCTTTCTAGATGAAACTCAGGAAATATTTGTGAGTAAGTGACAAAATAAGCTATGAACAAATTCCGAAAGAGATTCTTGAGTTAGCTATTTTTATTGCCTAGATGTAGCTAAACGTACCCAATATCAAGGAATCTCCTGCTGACTCTCTAATTTAGAACAGTCCCAGAATTGCTAGGATTTGACTTTCAAAGTAAGACTGAGCTGGGTTAGGTTGGTTTCTAGAGACACCCTGAAAGTGAAATTAATGTGAAAGATGGGAAGAATGATCTCTAATCTTACTGATATCTGATTTTCGATAGATAATTTGTACATAACTTTTTTAGAACTGAAGGGTGTAGGCAAAGACATTGACTATGGTCTTGAGAAAAACCCAGCTTATATTTTGCTGTTCTTGCAATTTAGCATGATCACTTTATTTAAAGAGCCTAGCTTTAATTCTGACAACACTCTCAGTAAATTTGGATGATTAAATTCTTTCTATTTAAACTGACTCAACCTAGCTGGGCGCTTAGATAGTTTTGTACTTATTTCTGTCCTCAATCAAGAAAATACATTTAATTAGTTTTCTTTCAAAAATTTCCGAGAATAGGGAAAAAGCAATAATAAGAATAAAAAGTTCAGAATATATTTCATTTTCTTCTCAGATAATTAAGATAAAAGGCTATTGTTGACCAGATAAATTGTGTAGATAATTTGTGAGATATAAAAGTTGAATTTTTATAGTTATTACTATTTTGGTTTTTTTCCAGAAGGACTGGCTTTTATTTAATGTACTTGATTAAAATATCTGAATCCTACTTAGTTGTGAGTAATATCAATTCGATGGAATTTTGACTAGCAGACATCAGGTGATTTACCTACCCAGAGGTTCCTTACCACATAGTTAGTCAATGTCAGAGCCATCCATGGAACCCAGGACTGAGGACTGCCAGGTCAGAACTTTTTCCCAATGTATATGCAGATTGCTTTATATATTTCTTTCCTTCTTGATTTAAGCTTCATTTTATTACTGCTGTTACCACTGGAATATAACTTCTGTTGTGTTTAAGACCAAAAGGTAACTAAAAAGCCAGGCTAGTGTGGAATGGCATACACTCTGCCTTGGGGTATAAACTTGCCCTTTTGGCACCTGATCAATCCTTTTACATATGTAATCAGTTAAATGCGATTTTCTGATTCTTCCAAATTTTTCATAAACAGCACATGCTATTTTACAATGGAAACTTAATTTTAAAAAACATTATTGAAGTAAAAATATTTTTCATGTGTAATAACAAAGTAAATATATCAATACAGTAAATATAATAATCTAGACTAAAGTAGATTCCAATTTATTTGTATCTTTAAGGAATAAATTATGTCATGTTTAGAAAGTTGTTTATTACTTTTCATGTTTAGGAAAAAAAGCATACTAAAGTAAGCTTTGTGAGTACTCATCCTTTCTTTTTCTGATTCCTTTTGTATAAATAGTACTTATCTAAATATATCTGCTTGTTCTTCAAATATTTAAAACAAACTTTTCAAGGATTGGATATATGGGAAATAGGGAAACAGTGGAAACAGTGTCAGACTTTATTTTTTTGGGCTCCAAAATCACTGCAGATGGTGACTGCAGCGATGAAATTAAAAGATGCTTACTTCTTGGAAGGGAAGTTATGACCAACCTAGAGAGCATATTCAAAAGCAGAGACATTACTTTGCCAACAAAGGTCCATCTAGTCAAGGCTATGGTTTTTCCAGTGGTCATGTATGGATGTGAGAGTTGGACTGTGAAGAAAGCTGAGCGCCAAAGAATTGATGCTTTTGAACTGTGGTGTTGGAGAAGACTCCAGAGAGTCCCTTGGACTGCAAGGAGATCCAACAGGTCCATTCTAAAGGAGATCAGCCCTGGGTGTTCTTTGGAAGGAATGATGCTAAAGCTGAAACTCCAGTACTTTGGCCACCTCATGCGAAGAGTTGACTCATTGGAAAAGACCCTGATGCTGGGAGGGATTAGGGGCAGAAGGAGAAGGGGACGACAGAGGATGAGATGGCTGGATGGCATCACCGACTTGATGGACATGAGTTTGAGTAGACTCCAGGAGTTGGTGATGGACAGGGAGCCTGGTGTGCTGTGATTCATGGGGTCACAAAGAGTCGGACAGGACTGAGCGACTGAACTGAACTGAACAGTTTACTGTATTCACTTTTCCATTTGTGGTTAAATGTAATCTATGGTAGTTACACTTGACTTACCCAGTCAGGCACGGCTTTTCTTGATACTGTCTCTATGTACAATCAAAGGACAGCAGAGGTTTAAACTATATTTAGGTTCTCTAGTGGTTTTCATTTTAATTTTCCAGAAGCTGAATTTTGAGCTTAAATTAGCTGGCTACCTTGGAACTTGACCTGACCTTCCAGTTTAGTTTTGTGGAAGAGAGCCTTCTTATTATATAGAGAGAATTCCTACCAGGCAGCAATTTGTATCTAAGAACTATCATGTTTCAAATACCATTAGGAGAAGCCTTTAGCAGTACTGATCCATTTGGATAAATCTGGAAGAGAAGACAGAAATCTGTAAATCATTATCAGAAATGGAGTCTACAGATTGGTTGAAGGAGGAAAAAAAAAAAAAAAGACCAAAAGAGGAAGGAACTGATATTCTGGATAAGACAGTATGGGAGAGCGAAAAATGCACTAAACTGCTAAGGTATCCTGCTACCTCTCGAAAGGAATATGGTATGGGGTAAAATGGCCTTGGATGGAGAATAAGTGGAATTAAAGCTCCTCAGTCCAGGGGGCCTGGATTGATGAGTCCAACAGTCACGGAGAGGAGAGATGACAGTTGACCTGGAATCAAGTTGACCTTGGTTCCAGAACTTGGTGGGTGCCGACTACAAGGACATAGCTTAAAGATGGAATTTCTTGCATCCAGAATTTGTCTTGAGGGGGAGTCAGGATATGATACATACATAGTATGAGGAAACATCGGAATCTGTTCAGCCTAAACAGAGGAGCAAACATAAATTTAGATCTCATCAGTTAGTCCCTGGAGGGACATAGCACCAGAGGGTGTAGGGGAGGTAAACTGACTTTGATATACTAAGTAATCCCTGGGTTTTTCCTGTCTAGACATTTTCTATGTAGTGAGTATTAAAACGTGTTCATGATGGCATGTTATTTGTACTTTGTCTATGGTCAGTCCCTCCTGCTCTGTTCCTCTCTTCTTCATGAGATTCTGCTTGATTCTTTTGAGGAGGGACCACGTACTGTCCATTGTTTTATACCTCCACTATTGTTTTATACCACTAACAATGCAGCCCCATTGCCACCCATGATCCAGTATCCCCAACCTCTCTAGCCTGCCCCATTTTCATCTCCTTGGATTTATCATGATCTAACATGCTATATCATGTACTATATATTATGTCTAAGTTAATATCTGTTTCCTCTTCTGGAATGTAAACCCCACGAGGACTGATTGTTGTCTCTTCTCTTAGTTGTTTTCCAAAAGCCTAGAAAAGTGCCCCGGGGGTTAGGAAGTACTGAGTAACTAAATGTTGTTTAAACTGTTGCGTTCCTTGTTAAATATCTTGGTTAGTGGCATGTATCTTATGATTATGCTATTCTCCTCTTGTAAGTAGAGCTGCAAAGCTTAAATCAGCAGAGTCTCTCCTATTTTTCTGTAAGGTGGGAGCAATTATAATAGATGTTGACCTGAAAGGAGAGACAGGGCATCAGTTAAGGTGGGACTGACCCTGGGACCTGGAGAGACAGATGCTCAATGAAGAGCACTTCTGCTGCAGCCTATCCTGATTCTAAGAGGCTCAGGACTGCCTTCAGTGCCCGGAGTTCCTACCTAGGCCAGCTTGGCTCTAGGTTCGTTCTGTCACTAATTTACCAGGTGACATTGAACAAGTCACTGTCTTGGTCTCACTGTCTATAATATGGGAATAATAATAGTCTGCTATTTTTGTTTCACAGTTTTTCGAGTTAACCCTGTATACGACATGTTTAAATAGTTTTAAAAGTTTGCTGTTATTTTAGTCTCTCAGTCACATCTAACTCTTTTGTGACCCCATGGACTGTAGCCTGTCCATGGGATTCTCCATGGAGTGGACTGCCATTCCCTTCTCCAGCTTAAGATGCTATATATTTGTAAAAACATTTGTTATTATTACTATTACTGTTATTATTATTGAAGTTTTTATTTTTTAAAATACTTTCCCTAAGATATCATATCTCTACGTACAGAATAAGATTTGAAGGTACAATATACAATTTGTTTAGGTGATATTATTTGTTTAATATCCATATGAGATATTTCCCGGTTTTGAATATCAATCATTTTTGTAAGGCATGATTTTTTTTGGTATTTTCTTCATTTTGATAAGAATATAAGTTACTCTGTAGACAATCAGACAACGAAGTTTGGTTCTTTGTGATTTTGGCTGAGAAGGTGGTGGATTTGAAGTGGAGGTTATAAGGCAGGCTCGTGAGGAAGGCTGAGGTGGCTCGTGAGTGCACATGAGGATTACCTGTGTCAGGAGCCAGCTCATCAGGCGCATGGGTCATAAAACGAGGGCAGGAGGGACACGGTGTTCCCAGTGACAGTAGTAAATCCGTTTCAAATAAAGTGAAATGTTTGCTTAAACTTTCCTATGTTCTGTCAGACCTCTGGCACTGAGAACCAACTCAATATAGAAATTAGCTCACCCAGAGGCTGCAGGGCAGAAAGACTCAAAGGACAGACTGTTGCATCAAAATTGTGTTTAGAAACACAAAGTTCTCATGAAATATATGGTGTGTTGCTTTTTAGAACTTTCTAGTTTGAACAGATTTACCATTTCTTATATTACTGCTCTTTAAGTATAACATTTGCAACAAAGTACTTACCTGATGAATATATATATATATATATATATATATATATATATATTCAGGTCTTTGACAAATCTATGCTCTTTAAAATTTTTATTAAAATTATACAAGGAAAATTACTTAGCATCCCAAGAGGAATTGACTGTACTGATTCTCATGGATATTTCATTAAAAAAAAAATTATGTGGACTCTTTTCAACTCCGGTTTCTCCAGTGAAGATTGTTTCAAATAAAGCTGTCTGATATAGAAAGACATGGTTGCTAGGGAGCCAGAGTCACGACGGCTGATGTTACTAGGGAGGATACAGAGGTGAGTCCCTGATTATAGAAGAGAACCATTTTTCATTCTCCTTGAAAGTGAGTCTTCTTTATACACAGATGACAAGCTCACTAACTCGGTAGGAGTAATACTTCAGAAAGAAATATGAAATTTTAATATGTTTCCTCAGAGTAACGTAAATCTAAAGCTATTTCTTCAGGATGAATACAGTTTATGCCCACCTGTACCTTAATGGATGGTGGAAATGCTTTTGGCAGTTCCACGTGGTGCAAATCTTTTGGCAAGCTCTCTAAGGCCTTGCTACCTGAGTGGAATGAGGAATCTCTGTCTAATATTTCTTCCATCTTCATATTGGTTGAGTATAGGCCAATAAACATTTATTGAAATCTACTATGTGCTAGGCATTTTATGAGGGACTTTTATCCCATTTTCTCATTTAATCCTATAATCCTGATGCAAGTTATTATCATTTCAGTAAACACTAGGAAATATTAATATTCTTTGTCAGTTAAATGGTAGGATCTGAACCCCATTTGGTGTCATGAAGTTCTCTCTTTTCAAATGTCTCATGTTAAGGAAGAACAGGAAGGATGAGATGGTTGCATGATATCACTGACTCTATAGACATGAGTTTGAGCAAGCTGTAGGAGTTGGTGATGGGCAGAGGAGCCTGGTGTAATGCAGCCCATGGGGTTGCAGCCCACTCCACATAGAGTCAGACATGACTGAGTGGCTGAACTGAACTGAAAGAAGAATAAATACATAAGTATATTCATGTACTTTTTCTGTTAGTTTTACCAGAGTTTTTAAAAATTTATATGTGGGAATGTTTAGTGAAAGACTTTCAGGAGATTATCCTGACTATTGAAAACAAAATGTGGTGAGCAGTGCTTAGTTTTACCATTTGATAGTGCCTTGTTGTTTGGGCTCCCTGTGGGATATTAATAAACACAATAGAACTCAACTTAAAAAAACAAACAACTTAGTGAGTAGATTCTTTGTATAGAATATTGTGTGAGGAAGGGTAAGACTATCATTATGAGGCTTTCACTATAATGCTGTGAGAATATTACCAGATGGTAAAAGGAAAGCACCCTGAGTAGAAATCTTAAATGCTCCTGCAATAATTGAGCTTTGCAAAGAGGGAGTCCTATCAATGATATGTTACTCTGCAACTTTAGATACCTTCAGTCTTCAACGCGCTAGAACTTTTTCATGGAGTCACAAGGTCAAAGCCAAAGAGTGTCTGCAACTTCTTCCAAGATGATGGAATTTTCACTTATGGAAGCTGAAGGAAGGCAGATGGGATCGACTGCTACCCTTTAAGAAAAGGTTGTGAGTGTTTGGGTTCACAGGTGACCACGGCATGAGCCAAGCTGAAGACTAGAAAGGGCACCCTGCTAGCCTGAGAAGCCACATCTTATAGCCCAGAATATCTTTTAGAAAGCAAAAGTGGATTAAAAAAAGAGAAAGCAATGTTCTTGGAGAGCAAGCTGTGTGGCCTGAGTGAGATTTATGGAGGTAATTATTGTGTCTGGGTCTTCAAAAGTGCTGGAAAATTTTATGACCACCACCAGGTCCTTGTAGCCTGGCCAGTGGAGACTGAAGAGAAAGGTTATTCAATGTTTCTGAATATGGGTTTATTGCCCATGGGAATTAAAATTGAGAGTCTTTCCCATGTAGTGCTTTTTCTTATGCTATATTATTTTTAAAAGTAGTTTTTTAAAAAAAGAGAAAGGTCTCTTCCTCTGAAATACCTCTTTGTTGATTACTATTAGGGGCAGGATATTTGATTAGATAGACGAGAGCACGTACAGCAAATGCCACCCTACTTGAGTAGAGGTTGCTAAGAAACATAGTGTTTGGGAACTACTACCTTAATGGTTATCTACAAATTTAACACCACCAATTTCTTATCTCACAGAGGGCGTGGGCAAACTAAATGACTCCAATTTTAGAGATCGTGGCACTGTGCATTAGGCATCAGCTTTTGCAGCAGACCTGGGCCTTGGACGTGGACTGAGATAAGAGATATACGTGAAAGACAAGACTTGTTTGTCAAACCACTGGCTGCTCATAAAACATGACAATCAGATAGAGTGGTACGAGTCTTAAACATAGGAAAGAGGAGGCTGTATTCTTCCACACACTCTGTGATTTTTTATCTATAAGCCGGCTTTCCAGGAAAAACCTTATGAACAGTTGTAATAAGATGACGTATCAATGCAAGTTGTTAAGGGAAACAGCAATGTTAAAATCATCTGTAGGACTGCATTGTTCATAAATGAGCCAGTTGGTTTTGAAGCATTTGATTGATCCAGTGAGTCAGAATAGCCAAAATATTTGTATATATTACCTGTATTGATATAACTAGGGATTATATATATATGCAATTCACAAAGCATTCAGATATTAGTAGAAAGTCTTGAATGTAGTCTAATGTTGGCCTCTCTATAATTCAGAAAAAGATACATTCAATTTACTACTAATGTATCTGCTGAATCCTTATTTTATGTCAGGCATTGCAGATGTGATTATGGACTAGATATGGGGAAAATTGTACTTCTACAAAGAAGAATATTTGCTGAAGCCAACATTGCTATTGAGACAGATTGTGGCATACAAAACAGGACTATTTGACCTTGGTTGTCATGTCAGTCAAAACTGACTGTTCTAGAGGATATTGGTCCATCATAGCAAAGACCAAAAAGACCTGCATATTTTAGGTTATAATCACATGAAATTTAAAAAATCTGCTTCATAAACATTTAAAGTCTTCTTTGTTCTTTAGACATACACAAATGATCGCTGCTACATTTCTACTCTTTCCCCTATTTTAACAGGCAGTGGCCACAATTGATTCAGCACTACTTCACCAGACTAGGCAAAAGTCTATTTGCCTTGCATGATATTATTAACAAATTAAATCTGAGAAATGACTTAAATTTTAATGCTTCACATTTAAAAGTTCATCTGTGCTAATACTTAAATAACACAACACCCTATCTTTCAGACTCAGATTCCATACCTTGGTCTTCTTTGGTTTTAGGCTTTTGTTGGAAGCTCTAAATTTATTTAATCTTTCTCTTTTCCAGAAAGGTGAGAGTATTGCTCTAAATTTTGTTCCACTGAAAAAATTGTGCAAATCTTACTTCAGATTCATTCACTGAGGTATTTATTTTACTAGGTTAGATCAAGACTTAGTCACAAAGGCAAATAATATAAAGTAATATTACCTATAATATTCTTTTAGTATATTTGAGGAGAAGGCAATGGCACCCCACTCCAGTGCTCTTGCCTGGAAAACCCCATGGATGCAGGAGCCTGGTAGGCTGCAGTCCATGGGGTCACGAAGAGTCGGACCTGACTGAGCGACTTCACTTTCACTTTTCACCTCCATGCATTGGAGAAGCAAATGGCAACCCACTCCAGTGTTCTGCCTGGAGAATCCCAGGGACGGGGGAGCCTGGTGGGCTGCCGTCTATGGGGTCGCACAGAGTCAGACACGACTGAAGCGACTTAGTAGCAGCAGTATATTTGATAGAAGTGTAGAGTGACCACATCATCAAATGTACGCCTATAAAGAAATTTGTCTCATTTCATTTCTCACTGATTTGAATTACTTCTTTCCCCAAATCACTGAAGATGAAGCAATCCTTCTAGGATTTCTATATAAATATAGGCAGTTTTTCACTTTGCATATATCAGATGAACCAGTAGACTGTAAATACATTTTCCTTTCCAATTTTCCCCTACTTTATATTGGAATATATTGTTGCCAAACTGCCTCCCTCCATTTTTGTGAAGGTCTCTATGTATATGCTTGCTGTCTCCCCACACTCAGACACAGACACACAGGTACACTCACTTTGCCTCATGAGAAGAGACAGTGTGAGAAAAAAATTCAAGACCATAACACTATTCTTTCCATCAAATGGGTAAGTTTCTAAACCTCAAAGAACTTTAGTTTCTTTATTTACAAAATGGAGTCAATCAAACCTACCTTTTTGGCGTTTTATGAAGATTAAATGAATATGCAAAACAAATAGATTCTGACAAATTATGGGCAATAAAAATGTATCTCTTTTCTTCTTATTGCTAATTGTTGAATGCATTAGCAAGGCAAAATACGCTACTCTTTACTTTTTTCCGCTAAGATCCAGGAGACAAGGTAAGATTATATTTTACTTTTCAAAATGTATAAAGTTGCCAATCAGAAGAAGTAAGATTTAGTACTAGGTGAAATAATTTAGTATTAGGAGATAAACAATAATGATATTGTTTCATGTATTTCCTTAGAAGAAATATATTCATATGAAATTTTATTAACCATAGAAACTATTCTATAGTTTGACAAATTATTTCAATGAATTAGGCTGTTTTTAAATTTTGTGTGCTTTTTTTTTGGAAAAGCTTGTATACACTCCAACCATTTTTTTCACCATGCCAATTCAATTTACAATTATGCCAGAAGGACATCGTGAAGAGTTTAACAACACAATGCTCAGATGTAGCAGTTCACACCTAATCTTTTAAAGATTCTTTAAGGTTTAGGCATTTGTGATAGATAGTATCCAGCAATGGCCACTACCAATTTCTTCCTTCTCTGAATATGTATGTTGCCCCTCATGTCAAGTTCAGTTCAATTCAGTCGCTCAGTCGTGTCCAGCTCTTTGCGACCCCATGGATCGCAGCACGCCAGGCCTCCCTGTCCACCACCAACTCCCGGAGTTCACCCAAACTCATGTCCATCAAGTCAGTCATGCTATCCTGCCATCTCATCCTCTGTCCCCTTCTCTTCCTGCCCCTAATCCCTCCCAGCATCAGAGTCTTTTCCAATGAGTCAACTCTTCTCATGAGGTGGCCAAATATTGGAGTTTAAGCTTTAGCATCAGTCCTTCCAATGAACACCCAGGACTGATCTCCTTTAGAATGGACTGGTTGGATCTCCTTGCAGTCCAAGGGACTCTCAAGAGTCTTCTCCAACACCATAGTTCAAAAGCATCAATTCTTCAGTGCTCAGCTTTCTTCACAGTCCAACTCTCACATCCATACATGACGACTGGAAAAACCATAGCCTTGACTAGACGGATATTTGTTGGCAAAGTAGTGTCTCTGCTTTTGAATATGCTATCTAGGTTGGTCATAACTTCCCTTCCAAGGAGTAAACGTCTTTTAATTTCATGGCTGCAGTCACCATCTGCAGTGATTTTGGAGCCCAAAAATATAAAGTCTGATACTGTTTCCCCATCTATTTCCCATGAAGTGATGGGACCAGATGGAGTCTAATTTCCATAACCTTGTGTCTGGGCTGGCCTTAGTGACCAGTGTAACCAACAAAGTGGGTCAGGAGTGATGCTCTATAGCCTCTGAGTCCATGCTATCTGAAGTTTCATATCTTCTTTGTTGATCTTTTGGGATATTTCCTCACAGGATCAATCAGCCTTGCTGTAAGAAGTCCAAGACACATAGAGAAGACTTGCAGGAGCTCCCGCTGACAGCCGAGCTTAGCCCCAGTTGCTAGCCATTATTAGTGACCAGCAATGGGAATAAGCCATCTTGGATGTCTAGCCCAGCAAGGATTCACATGACTCTAGTCCCAGCAGCCACTGGACTACAACCACACAAGAAAACACAAGTTAGAACCAGTCAACCTACAGAACCATAAGAGAAAATAGTAAATTGTTGTTTTAAGCCACCACATGCTGGGTAGTTTGCAAAAATATAGACAACCAGAGCAGCATTATAAGCAGAAAATGTGATTCTCAAACAAACATGTTCATATAAAGATGGGGCATCTGTTATGTTAAACCTCAAAATATTAAGCAATTTGTGCCCTTAATTAGGCTTCAAATCCTGTTTCTGATTTCAGTGTCATCAGACTTTAAGAAATATTGTGAGTGTATGGTGTTAGATTTGAGGGGGAGAATTGAAATATAGCATTTTGGAGCTCTGAGCTTCATATGTATCCATCCATTCATTTAAATATTGATTATGCAAAGCAATATGCCAGGTGCTGTGGGGGATAAAGGCATGAGTCAGAAAGCTGTACCCATATTAGCATTTTGGAAGACCCTCCCTTTTCCCTCTGAAGACAATTAACACAGTGTTCAAGTTGCCTGCTGGGTTTTCATTTGGTGTTCTCTTGAGTTTTCTGTCTTCCATTTTTTGGGGCCATTTCCTACCCAGATTGTTTGTTTTTTGAGTGTTTGGAAATTATAAAAAGAAAACAAAGACTCTTAATTTGAAAGAAAACCAGTTACATATCTAAGGACTTGATAATATTTAAAAAACAAGCAAACTAGTAATACTAATAAGCAAGCTAGAATTTTGGATTTTTATTTCTCGCTCCAATTTCTATTGATCCCATAATATTATAGTTCTCTCAGTGAGATTTAAGTTCATAATCTGGTATAAATGACAGGATGGATAACAGAATTCCTATGTAGCCCAGATGCTTTAAATGTGATAAACCAACTATTAATCGCTTTCAAGTGCTGTGACTTTGCTAAGAACAGGAGATTTGAAGGGAGAAAAACTGAACTCTGACAGTATTCTTTCTTTACTTTAGGTAATTCTGAAAATACTCTAAGCCTGTTGCATTTTCTATAAAGTGAGTGTAAAAGGGGTCTTGATATCCAAAGCTATTGTGAGATTAGCTGCAGTTATGTATATAAAGTACTTGAAAGACTCTAGTGTATAGTAAGAGAATCAACGTTTTTCTGAGATCATGGTCATGGGAATTATATTTTCTATGGTGTAAAAAAATGGTGATGCTGAGAGTTCAATGCGATTTTATTTAGGTTCCTCAGGCAGTGGGGCAATTAAAAATTATCTGGATCTACTTACTTTTGGGGCTTCCCTGGTGGCTCAGTGGTAAAGAACATGGCTGCCAATGCAGGAGACATAAGAGATGTTGGTTAAATCCCTGGGTCAGGGACAATCCCCTGGAGAAGGAAACAGCAACCTACTCGTCTTGCCTGGAGAAGTCTTGTTTTGTCTTGTCCATGGTAAATCCCATGGACAGGGGAGCCTGGCAGGGGGCTACAGTTCATAGGGTTGCAGGGGAATCAGGCAAGACTTAGTGATGAAACATTTACTTTTTCCAAGTAGTTTTAAGTTTTTAAAGGATCATTTAGAAAGCAGTGCAAACTTTCTTTAAATGAAATCCCACATAGGTGGACCATTTGTTTGGTTGAAATTGGGACGGGGACTAGTCTCCCTTTCTGCGGGGGTTCTCATGACAAAAACCTAATGGTTTAGTAAAGTTTACTTTAAAAACAACTGCACTAGTTATTTTTCCTACGCTGGCAGCTCTATTTCTTCCTAGTCCTGCTCTGCCATATGTTGTAAGCACTTGAAACTGTATATTATCCTAAATGTCCTGTGTCATTTCTTGCTTTCCTATAGGGGTTACAATTTCTTACTCTTGTCTGCCTAGGTCTAATCTGTACTATTGCAATACAGGTTCAGCCTCCTTGCACCAGCTCGGAGGTGAAAGTATATAAAGGGAATATTATTAAGGTTATAAAAACAAAAACTTTAAGATGCATTAATTTGCTATTGCAAATGTTTTACCCCAATTGCAAAATGAAATCAAGTATGTTTCACCGTAATTGCTTAAGCCAGCTGAGCAACATTTTCATCCCATAGCTTGAAGTTTTATAATTTGGGATTTCTCCAAATACACTCTAGGGAAGTTGGTAAAGGCAGCTGGTGAACACAGATGTTATTTCATTAACATATTTAGCCAAATCTTGATAAATCATAATATACATTTCGTTAAACCGGGAAATTCCTTTCCTTGAGTACCTTTTCTGACTTCCAGAGATTTTCAGGGTTGGTGACCTGTATTCATGAGATTTACCTGGTTTTAGTTCTTTTTACAGTGACCACTTAAGTCCAGTCCAAATTTCATAGACCTTTGATTTGCTCCTGGGTTCTCATGCCACTCAAGGCTGTGCCTCTGCTGTCACTGTGAGGCTGGGTGTCCCTTATATTAAGCACAGTGGGGAGGTCTGAGAGCCTGCTGTTGAACCTGTAAAGTGTGAATAAGAACATCTCTTATGTATACCAATATAGGGAGGAGCTTAATGTTTGCATGAACACAGAAGTACTTGAGTAGCAGGTGACAGCTTTTTTAATTAAGCAAAAATCAAATTATAAAAATAAAATGTTTATTTTAAAATTTGAAACAACAGAGATACATGTAGATAAAAGGGGGGATCTCCCATTGTTTGTTCATTTTGTTCAAGCATTCTGTAAGTTTCTACTTTTTTGTTTGTTTCTATATTTATTTTTTTATCAGCATTCTTAGACAGAAAGGAGAGAAAATGAGGCAGAGGCAATATAGCAACTTTGTTTTTATTAATGTTTTATGATATATCTTTACCCAGGCTTTCATTTTCAAACTTCCTCTTTCTTCTGTTATAATTAATAAAGTTGGAATTTTTAAAAGGTAGTCTAAAATTTTTTTGTCCTTTAACTACAACATGTAATGTATTGAGGTTTAGTATTTCAAATTGTTTCAAATATTTCAAATTGTCCTGTGTTTTTAGAACTGATTAATTTTTTTTATTATTCCCTTCTCCTACTTTGGAAGTTGTATATTCTGTTTCCTTTCTTTTAGTGGTTTCCCTAGAAATTATAATGTGACTAATTAACACATCAAAGTCTAATGGAAAAACTTTACCTCTCTCCTAGACAATATAAATCTTAAAAAACCTCTAATTCCATTTACTCGCCTTCTGATTTGTATGATTTTGCTAGGAATTATAATTGTATATTTTTATACTTCCTGATATATTACTACCATTATTGATTTTATATTGTCAAAACTCAGGTTTACTCAAAAACTTATTCATTTCTTTGCTATTTATTCCTTCTTATATCTCAGGCTTTCCATTGGGATCACTTTTCTTACACCTGAGGAATATCCTCTAGAATTTTACTACATAAGGTCTGCTAATGACTTTCTGAATTTTTGTTTATAAGGAAATTCCACTGTTTTTCCATTTTTAAAAGTGATATTTTCTCTGCATATAGAATTCTAGATAGACAGTCACTTGTTTTCAGCACACTGAATGTATCATTCCATTGGCTTTGGTTTCACTGAATCTGTTGAGAAACAAAATGTCAGCCTGTTCCTTTATTGAAGGAATCCTCTCCCCTCCTCTTCTGCCAAGCCCTGGTTTCTTTTTACACCATCCGTCTTTGGTGTTGTGCTGGTTTACTATTAATATAAAGTGAGATTTCTTTGATGGGGACTGATTAGGTTCCTTAAATCTGTGGATTGATGTCTCACCATTTCTGGAATATTTTCAGGCATTGTCTTCCTAAATATTGTATCTGCATCATTCTGTCCTTTCTTCCATCTGAAGCTTTGACAGAAAATTTGATAACATGCTAACTCTATGTGCAATCAGTATTAACTTTCATTTTTTCACTACTTTCTTCATATTACTTTGTAGATAGTTTTCTTCTAATCTATTTTAGAGTTCTTAATTTTTTCTTCAGCTGTGTTTAGTTTGCTCACAAACACATCAGTTGAGTTCTTAAATTTAAGTACATGTATTTGTTATTTCTAAAGTATCTCTGTTTTTAGGTTCGTGGGTCATTTTTAATAGTGTTCACAGGTTAATTCTTCTCTTTAATAGGCATTTCATAATTTAGTGCTAACTATTCAAATATTTGAAAACTCATTTTGTTTTAGCTTTTCAGTTGTTTTCATAATGCCTTGATTTGATGTGTACACATAAGTTTTAATCCTGAGTTGCTTGTTTTCTCTGGGAAATTATTTACAGGAATTTTTGAGTCCCTGGATGATGACGAGCTCCTCTAAATATCTGGGGGGGTAGTTTTGCTTGTTTCTGTCCTATACCTGAGAGAATTATGTCTAGGAAAACTTTAAAATGAATTTATAGTCTGAAGTCTCTGAACACACAAATGATATGGATTTGAGCTACAAATGTATATAAAAGCTCATTTAAAATTATGACATCTCAGGGAAAATGTATCCTTTTTCTTTCCTTAATATCAAAGCAAATTTTCCTGTCGCTTCCTGAAGGTGGGGAGGGAGGAATGAGCTTATTTTTTATTCATTCTCACTGAGCATTTGGCCAACTGGAGTCCCAGATTATTGGTTGGCAAGACTCTCTTATAGACGCTCTAACTTGGGTTAACCTTTGTTTTCAATCCCTACTATGCTATAAGGCTGTAAAATTGCAATTCAAGTTTTTAAGTTTAGAAAATGCCCAGTGGTAAAAGTAACTTAGTTGTCTGCTAATCTTAGGATTCTCTTTTCCACTTAGCTTTTTATTAGCAATAATTTACTATTTTTGTTATATCATAAATATTTTTAATATGACATTTTCATATTTAATCCAGTATTTTTAGTTGTTTTCAGGAATATATTAATAATCAATCCTTCCAAATCCCTAAGCACCATAACATATGAAGCAGAAATCTCCATTTCTGTCTATATCAAGTATGGCTATCATTCAGTCATATGGAGACTTTGAGACTCCATATGTGGAATCATATGGAGACTCTTTCTTTGTTACTAATAATGATTGGGTTATATACCATTTTATTTGTAGGTGCCATCATTTCAACTGCATTATAAATGCCTTAAGACAACTTTGTTGTGATCTGCAGGGTTCCCAAATAATGGGGTTACATTACTGGTCCCCAGAATATATTGGCTGATTGAAAGACTAGGGTACACTTTCTTCATTCAAGGAATATTCTGATTTTTATCCATCAGTATGGCAGCACTGATCCGCTGGCAGTAAGTCATGCTCTTTAAGTTCTTTTCTCCATCAATACTGATTAATTTATGCTGATCTATCTCTACTCTCTGAGCAGGAATATTTGTCTCCAGGGCCTTGAATTCATGAAGACAGAGGAGGCTAGGAAATACACAGGCAGACTTCTTCTAAGTGTGTGTAATATAGCAATGACAGAGATGGTTAATTTTCTTCCAATATCTACTTCTGCGTTTCTCCCATTATAATAAGATTGTTTTAGCTAGATACATGACTTTCTAGGGCTTCCCTGTTGGCTCAGATGGTAAAGAATCTGCCAGTAATACGGGAGACTGGGCTTTGATCCCTGGGTGGGAAGATTCCCTGGACAAGGGAATGGCTATCCACTCCAGTATTCTTGCCTGGAGAATTCCATGGACAGAGGAGCGCGGTGGGGTCACAGTCAGACATGACTGAGTGACTAACACTTTCACTTACATTTTCCTAGAATAATAGAATATACTGGCCAGCTTTCTTTGTAGGAAGCATGACATATAACTATGTTCTGGTCAAAGGGGTGTAAAAATAAATACCTGTGATGGCTTCCGGGACCCTTCCATATGAGACAATTGGCATGGACTCAATGAGCCTTCTTATCTCTTTTCCCTAACATGCTGCCTGTACTTTATATGATGGCTGTAATTCCATCTCAGTCCATGAGTGAAGACCATGACCAAAGGATGACAGAGTGGAAAGGTAGAAGGAATCTGGGTCCCTCTGGGCTTTGTGGAATAAGGCTGCCTCACCATCCCTCTGAAATGTTTACCTCTTTTTCCCTGAGAGACAAATTAACTTCTAGTTTATTTAAACCATTATTAGTTTAGGTTTCTGTTATTCACATCTGAACACTATCTGAACTAACCTAGTGAGTAACCATTTAATAAGAGAAATGATGTAGTCAGGGGTTTGTTTATAAATATCTGGGATCCATGACATAACATCTAGTTACACTAATTAATGGCTTTTGTCAATCCTTAGAGGTGGGATTGGATAGTAAATAGCATAACCTAAATATATGATATCTATTTTATGTGGTGTGCTGCAAATCATGGGGTCGCAAAGAGTCGGACACAACTGAGCAACTGAATTGAACTGAACTGAACTTCATAGCTTTCAATACGTTTCGAGTTCCATTTTTCTATAATGTCTATACCAGGGCTTAGAATTGGTAGGTTTTTCAACTCGTTGGAAGATAGACTGAATGGCAAAATTCCTCTTGATTCCAGAAAAAGATAACCTCCAAATGATTCACTTATGGAAACAGAAGCAAAAGAAGTAAGTAAAATAAAAGCAAACGGAAGCAGTCACCACACATCATAACCAAGGTGGTTTATTTCCAGGTTTGCCACTGTTTTTCAACATTAGGAAACTTTCCAGTGTGATTCATCCTATCAGTAAATTAAAAGTGTGTGTATGAAGGAAATCAATCAGAAGATACTGAAAAATTGTTCCTACTGGTAAAATCTCTTAGCAATATAGAAACAAAATCTTTTAACCATAAATAGTGTATTTCTAGAAGACGTAAAGCATCAGATCAGATCAGATCAGTCGCTCAGTCGTGTCCGACTCTTTGCGACCTTGACTAGATGAACCTTTGTTGGCAAAGTAATGTCTCTGCTTTTGAACATGCTATCTAGGTTGGTCGTAACTTTCCTTCCAAGGAGTAAACGTCTTTTAATTTCATGGCTGCAGTCACCATCTGCAGTGATTTTGGAGCCAAGAAAAACGAAGTCTGACACTGTTTCCCCATCTATTTCCCATGAAGTGGTGGGACCGGATGCCATGATCTTCGTTTTCTGAATGTTGAGCTGACGTAAAGCATAGGCTTTACTTAATGGTAAAATACTCACATCAGAGCCAAGCGTGAGGTAAAATATTCACTAAAACTGGTAGCACTCCACATTAGATGAGAAATCCTGTTCAATTCAATTAATTAAAAATTTTATATTATGTAGAAATCATATACATTTATCTTTTATCATACTATTTATAGTATACAATGGATATATTATTTCATAGTACTTATATAATACATGATTATATAAATAATACACAAATATTTCTCTGTATATAATATCATATATATATAATAAATATAAATGTAATACTCTTGATGCAAAAGAAATTACTAGACCATGGGGACTCTAACAGAATCTCCAAATAATGCATATAAACATAAGAATTTAATATATATAATAAAGGTGAGTTTGAGGAATGCCTTCCTAAATAAGGCAGAAAATCTAGAATCTAAAAAGGAAAAATAACAGAGATTTGATTTTTATAAGCCCAAAGAAACCGACAAAAAAAAAACCTGAGTATGTTAAAGGGTAAACAAATTTAAAAGGCAAGAAGTAGATTAGAATAAAAAATGTATGTAAGTGCATATAATAAAAATATTGCTTTAGCAAAAACCTGTATATATAAAAAAATTTTTAAAAAGCCAATAAAAATTTAAATTGCCCAATAAAAAGACAGGCAAAGCCTATGAAATAAAAATAAGTGAATGAACTTTTGAAATAACACTAACTCTGCTATAAAAATCAAGGAAATGAAATTAGAACTATTGTGATAAACATATATTGCCCCCAAATAAGAGAAGGGTAAAAAAAGGCTTGGTGAATTAGTCAGGAAATGCTGACTGAAAACACTCTTTGTTGGGAAATAAATTGGTTAAGCCTCTTTGAAGGTCCTTTGAACATTTTTATCAAAATTAAAAAATAAATTTAACATGAGCCAAATTTTAACCTTTATACATATAGGGACAGACTTATCTACTTAGATAATCACCTAATCAAAGTTTGTAATTAAGAATGATTGAGATTTTCCTAAATGTAATTTAATAGTGGAATGGTTAATATCCCAGAAAGTCAAAGTTTTTCCCTGAGAAACAACACAAACTTAAATTGGGAATTACTAAAATTCAGTGTGACACTGTTGAGACCTTTCTAATTCATGGTGAAAGAGAAGTGAAGAACTTTAAAAAAGGAAACATTTTTTTGGTTATTTGATCTTAGAGGAAGGCAAAACATTTCTTCTTTTATGAAGAAATAAATTTATTGATGTCCTTTGGGAAGGACATATGATCTATGAGAGGCAGTGAGAGAAGAGCCTAGGGAAAGTGAAAGGGGATATTTACTTGGTAACCTACATATTTTTGTCTTATTTGAATTTCCTTAAAAAACTACACCCTTGTGGCAGAAAGTGACAGGAGCTAAAAAGCCTCTTGATGAAAGTGAAAGTGGAGAATGAAAAAGTTGGCTTAAAGCTCAACATTCAGAAAATGAAGATCATGGCATCTGGTTTCATCACTTCATGGGAAATAGATGGGGAAACAGTGTCAGACTTTATTTTTGGGGTTCCAAAATCACTGCAGATGGTGACTGTAGCCAGGAAATTAAAAGACGCTTATTCCTTGGAAGGAAAGTTATGGCCAACCTAGATAGCATATTCAAAAGCAGAGACATTACTTTGCCAACAAAGGTCCATTTAGTCAAGGCTATGGTTTTTCCAGTGCTCATGTATGGATGTGAGAGTTGGACTGTGAAGAAAGCTGAGTGGCGAAGAATTGATGCTTTTGAACTGTGGTGTTAGAAAAGACTCTTGAGAGTCCCTTGGACTGCAAGGAGGTCCAACCAGTCCATTCTAAAGGAGATCAGTCCTGGGTGTTCATTGGAAGGACTGATGCTAAAGCTGAAACTCCAATACTTTGGCCACCTCATGCGAAGAGTTGACTCATTGGAAAAGACTCTGATGCTGGGAGGGACTGGGGCCAGAGGAAAAGGTTGGGGGCGGGAGGTGAAGGGGACAACAGAGGATGAGATGGCTGGATGGCATCACCGACTTAATAGACATGAGTTTGAGTGAACTCTGGGAGTTGGTGATGGACAGGGAGGCCTGGCGTGCTGCTATTCATAGGGTCGCAGAGTCGGACACAACTAAGTGACTGAACTGAACTGAACTGAATGGATTTTAAAACAATTACAAAGACCCAAGATTCTTCTTTCTAGTTGGGGTTACTCCTGTATGAAATGCTTCATTTGCAAGTCCTATAACATTCCACATAGCCATTTTAAGGAAACCCCGATTGATCATTAGGAATTAAGTATACATACAAAATAGTTCTGCAGGGATAAAAATGGTATAAAATTTTAGCTATTGTTACAATACATGTATATTGTTATAATAAATGTATATGTGGACAGTGGTTTCACATATGGTAGGTATATACGTTCTAACAATGCCATTTGTTTGGAAGTAAATACAATTTTTAGATAGTGAAGACTTGGGCATAGAGAGTGCATTTCTATTTCTTTTGAGATAATCTTAAAGAGCTTGAAAATTAGAGAAAAAAAAATTCAGTGAAAATTGGTACTGGAGTTGTTTCTAGAGCGTTTCATGTTCTGCTAGCTCTAAAAATCCCCTTTCACCTATTACCTGTTCCATGTGTTTTCATGGGTTAGGAAGAGGTGACTTCATCGAGTCCTTCTCAAGGAATCCTGTATCTTACTTGTAGCCACTGGAATGCCTATCATGCTTTCACTACTTAGTAGAAGCACATATTTGTCACATGAATAGGAATGATGGTGATTTTTTAATTTTGACATCATCAATATCCTAGAAAGTCAAGTTTTTCACTTGAGAAATAATGCAGAATTAAATTGGGAATTGATAATACCCAGTGTGATACTGTTGAGACCTCTCTAATTTATGATGAAAGAGAGGTGAAGAACTTTAAAATAAGGGAAAATGTTCTAGGTTATTTGACGTTAAGTAAATGTGAAAGTGTTAGTCACTCAGTTGTGTTTGACTCTTCACAACCCCAAGGACTGCAGCCCACCAGGCTCCTCTGTCCATGGGATTCTCCAGGCAGGAATACTGGAGTGAGTAGCCATTCCCTTCTCCAGGGTATTATCTCAACCCAGGGATCGAACCCTGGTCTCCCTCAATGCAGCCAGATTCTTTATCATCTGAGTCACCAGTGAAGTCCTTCCTATTTGATATCAGAGGAAGGCAAAACGTTTCTCCTTTTATGGTTGGAGAAAACGAATGAAACAAGTGTACCAATTATATTTTCATTAGTTATTGCTGACATATTCAACTTCATATTGATTCTATTTACGAAACCTGATTTTCTCTTTTGTGACTCAATTAAAAGCTCTGCCAGTGGACCGTGGGTCAAGCAACAGAGTGAGAGACAAGTTAGTGTGCAGAGTGCTTATCAACTGCAGAAGACCTAAATTTTCAAAGTACTGTTGAAATGCCAAGATCTATGGAAACTGCAGCCAGAGAGGCGGCACTAAAGTTTACTGTAAAGTCCCAAGGTAGGAAGAGGTTCACTGAGGAAAGGCCTCAATAAAGTAGAGGAAACTGAAAGCTTAGCAAGCAAAAATGCACATCTGGGTAATATGATTAATCTGGGATTTCAGAGGACGAGTGTGTGAAAGAATGAAATGCAGCCTTAGAGAAGAAACCAAGAGCAAGGGACGTCATGAAGCAAAAGTTCCACTCTTACTTTGTGTCTTGTTTCATTTCTTGGTACATCAAGAGCAACCTTCTGTTCTGGTTCTATCTACAGCTCTTTCTACTACATCCAGTTCCTATTTTTTTCTTGGGAAGAGGAAGCCTTTTCTCGAAAACAGCACTAAAGCAAGTCAACAATATAATCTCTAAGGATAGAAACATGAGGGGTAGTAAGGAGATTGGTAATTAAACATGTTGATCAGCCAAGAGTGGTAAGTGATTAGCCAGAGTATATTTGGAGGTAGAATGTGGTTAAGAAAACTTCTTTTCTGGAATTGGGTGAAATACAACTTTAAAAGCCACATCAACCAATATCAGACTAAATTGGAATTGTATACTAATTGAAATGCAAATATTTCTGGTGCTGATTCTACGTATGTAGAAGTGATTTTCCTTATTGAGAATAATGGCTGCTTAAATAATCATCTGTGCTTCTGTTTGGATAGTTTGATTGTTAGGAAGCCATTAAAGATATCCCTGGCTATGTTCGATGTAAAGCTTGGGTTCAGATTATATTTGGCATTCTCTTTTGACAATCTTTGTCAAAAGCATTTCTTCCACCTTAATTTCCATTGTGGGTGTTTGAACCTAATTACTTAGTTAATTCATTAACAGGTTCATCGTAAATTTACTGAGAGTACATTCTGTACCAGACACTATGCTGTGGCTAGAGTGGTGAATAAGGTAATAATGGTTCCTGTCATTATAGAGTTTTCAACTGAGTGGATTTTAGTAGAACTGGACAATGTCCCCTTATTGGGATTTTTAGATAAATTTTTATACTCTGTATAAAATTAATGCACAGACTTAATGCAAAGTATTAAGGAAATTAATGCAAAGGAAAAGATAAGAATGCACAGGATAGACGAAAAAATGGTATCTCTTACTCCCATATCTTACAGATAACAACTGCTAAAGTTCTGATATACTGCTTTTGTATTATTTTTCTAAGATGTGGAGATCTGTGTATTAATGCCTTTATACTTTTACCTATTTGTCATCTATTAATCTTTCTATCCCTCAACATGAATATACAGGTGCCTGAGCACACACAGACACATATACAACCATTTTGTTAACTGAATAAAATTAAAAGACTACAAAGAGTATTCTTTGCTTAGTAAACATTTTATATAAATTTAAATTATAAGGGCTGCCCTTGTGGCTTAGCTAGAAAAGAAACTGCTTGCAATGCGAGAGACCTGGGTTCGATCCCTGGGTTGGGAAGATCCCTAGAGAAGGGAACAGCTACCCACTCCAGTATTCTGGCCTAGAGAATTCCATGGACTGTATAGTCCATGGGGTTGCAAAGAGTTGGACACGACTGAGCAACTTTCATTTTCAAACTATAATAATGTATTTCTTTTTGAAAAAAGATTCACATTCAGCTTCTAAAAATGCTTGGGGCTGGTGCACTGGGACGACCCAGAGAGATGGTATGGGGAGGGAGGAGGGAGGTGGGTTCAGGATGGGGAACACATGTACACCTGTGGCGGATTCATTTTGATATATGGCAAAACCAATACAATGTTGCAAAGTTAAAAAATTAAATTAAATTAAAAAAAATAAAAATGAGTAATCTAAATAAAAACTTCAATTGTCCACTGAAATCAAATCTTTCTACATTCAACCTATTTTTTTCTCTTTATCTTTCTTTATTGAACTATAATTGACATACATTAGTTTCAGATGTACAACATAATGATTTGACATTTGTATAAGGATATTCATACCTAGTAGTTCTCAACCTGTAAGCTTTAGGCTCTATACAGAGGTTTCTGAGAATAACATATGCATGGGGTTCACCTCAGACATTCTGATTAACCTGGGCTAGAGAGGGGGCCTGGCAACAGTGTTTCTAGAAGTTCCCTACATGATTCCAAGGTGCAGCCAGAGTTTTAAAAAGTCCCACTACCCAGGCTGTACCCTAGATATCCCACATCAGGTAAATCAGAATCTTTGGATGAAGCCCAAACACACGTTTTTTTTGTTGTTGTTGTTGTTTTATTAAAAGTGCTCAGGTGATTCCTATGTTCCCTGGTGATTCCTATGTTACTCAAAATTGAAAACCAATGGTTGAGAACCACCAAGTTGCTTGACTTAAGGCTTAAGCATGTCAACTGGTCTTTTTCAAAAAAACATTCTTCCTGAACCAAAATCAGTTCGAGATAATCACTGTAATAAACCAGTAAAGAATTCTAAGCTTTATCCACTCTGATAGTACCTTATTCAAGGAATTTCTCCTCAATTTTTCTATAAATGCAAAAGAAGCAGAAGAAAGATATGGAAATCACAAGAGAAATATTTCAAAATACTTTTAGCACAGTAATCCATACCATGCTGCTGTATCAGGCTCTAATTCACAGTGAAGAACAAAACTGAAAGCAGAATTGACTTTGGTTGAGGCTATAATGTTAAGGGGAGCACAGCTTAGAAGGTAATCATAGCATCTTCCAGTGAATTCTAGGGCAACAAATATAATAATTAAAGTAATTTTCCCGTGACTCTTTAACAGTTCAAGATGCCAATGTAAACCATATTCTTATATCAGTTTCAAAGAATGCTAGAAAATACATTTAAAATAGTGAATTTAAGAGAATTTCTGCTCAGAGACCAACTAAAACATATAGTTAAATTGCACATATTTTATGTATAAGATATATATCTTTTGTATTTAAATTTTTTTCAAATATTCTAATGATCACGTGAAAAAGACATCCCCCCTCCCATCTTTTTTTTTTCATTACTTACCCTAAGGAAAGAAGGCCCCAGGAATCAAACTCCACACTTTTCACAATTACAAATGGCAACTAATGGGAGAAATCTGGGATACTACACTTCTTTAGGCTTCCACACACGTCTGTTTGAAACACTTAAAACAGATACAAAATTTGTATTAACAGCACTGTGGCATTTCTCTGCCACATCACTTTTAGTACCCATATTAAACAAGCACAGCAAAATTCATATTTACCACATAGACAAATGTATATCTATCTTTCAGTTCAATATATATCTATCTGACTTTCAGTTCAGTATATATTTGCATTATAGCTCCATTACGGGCTTCAGGGGTGGCTCAGTGGTAAAAGAATCCACCTGCAATGCAGGCAGGCGACAGAGAGGAGACCAGGACTAGATCCTTGGGTGGTGACTATCTCTTGGAGAAGGAAACAGCAACCCAATCCCAGTATTCTTGACCAGAGAATTCCATGGACAGAGGAACCTGACGGGCTATATATAGTCTATGGTGTGGTAAAAGAGACAGCACTTAGGGACTAAAGAACAACAATAACAAGTTTATTGCTCAAGAAGTTCCATTCAGCAGAAGAAAAATACGGAAGAATTAAATCTATGAGTTTTGCCTTTCACCATATGACTGCTACTCTTCACCGGAAAAAAGTCAGCTGTTCCAAGAGAGTCACTTCACACCTGCACTGGGCCTCCCGGAAGGTGAAAGCGAAGTGGAGGCAGCCAATCAGCGGCCGAAGAGGGCGAGCTCCAGCTCCGCCCCAACCACTCGAGCAGGCGCAGAACTTGGGGTGAGCAGGCTGCAAGTCCTGCCTGGCTGGAGAGCCGTCATATCCGCACAGCCATCCAGACCAGAGGCATCGTCCAGCCTGTAAGGGCGCAGGGCCCTGAAGCTCAGCCTTGTGTCAGCCTCCTGAGGCTCTCCTCCTGCCCTGGTGCTCTCCGACCACCCGTCCAACCTATTTCTGACCCACGTGACCCAAGGGCCCACAGGAGGAAGGTGAGCTTGATTTTTCTTGACCAAAATTCACTCCTTTGCCTGCTCTTGGATTCCCCATTATTTGAACAAGGGAGGGTACATGAGAGGAAAAGAGACAAAGTCTTCAGTTCAGTTCAGTTGCTCAGTTTTTTCTGACTCTTTGAGACCCCATGGCCTGCAGCACGCCAGGCTTCCCTGTCTGTCACCAACTCCTGGAGTTTGCACAGACTCATGTCCGTCGAGTCAGTGATGCCATTCAACCATCTCATCCTCTGTCGTCCCCTTCTCCTCTCGCCTTCAATCTTTCCCAGCATCAGGGTCTTTTCAAATGAGTCTGTTCTTCGCACCAGGTGGCCAAAGTACTGGAGTTTCAGCTTCAACAACAGTCCTTCCAATGAATATTCAGGACTGATTTCCTTTAGGATGGACCTGTTTGATTTCCTTGCAGTCCAAGGGACTCTCAAGAGTCTTCTCCAACACCACAGTTCAAAAGCATCAATTCTTTGGTGCTCAACTTTCTTTATAGTCCAACTCTCACATGCATACATGACTATGGGAAAAACCATATCCTTGACTAGACCGACCTTTGTTGGAAAAGTAGTATCTCTGCTTTTTTTGTCTGGTGGTTCTATGGTGGGATTAATGGTGACCTCCTCCAAGAGGGCTTATGCCATGCCCAGGTCTGCTGCACCCAGAGCCGCTGCGGCAGGCCACTGCTGAGTCGTCCCTTCCCAGGAGACACTCAAACACAGTTTGGCTCAGTGTCTGTGGGGTCTCTGGGTCCTGGTGTGCATAAGGTTTGTTTGAGCTCTCTGGCAGGTAAGTTTGATTCTAAATTCGATTTCACCCCTCCTACCATCTTGCTGGGGCTTCTCCTTTGCCCTTGGGATCTTGGCAGGATCCAACATACTCCAGTTGACAGTCACTCAGCTGTGAATTGTAGTTTTGGAGTTCTTGCAGGAGAAGGGAGTGCATGTCCTACGCCACCGTATTTCTGGGATGGCTTAACACTAAGACAATGTCTTAGCACTGTTTTTTATTTTTAAGAGTCAGTTTGCGTTGTATGTGGAGAAGGCAATGGCACCCCACTCCAGTACTCTTGCCTGGAAAATCCCATGGATGGAGGAGCCTGGTAGGCTGCAGTCCATGGGGTCGCTAAGAATCGGACACGACTGAGCGACTTCACTTTCAGTTTTCACTTTCATGCGTTGGAGAAGGAAATGGCAACCCACACCAGTGTTCTTGCCTGGAGAATCTCAGGGACGGAGGGGGGGCCTGGTGGGCTGCCATCTATGGGGTCGCACAGAGTGGGACACAACTGAAGTGAGTTAGCAGCAGCAGCGGCAGCGTTGCATGCACACGCACACACACAGAGTTGTGCTCCATCTAGACTGTTTCCTCAAACAGATGTTTCTCTAACTTCTTCACATGTCCTTCCTTACTGCACCAAGAGTTCTCACTGTCTCTCGGATGGGGCACATCCTTCATTCCACTTAGCCCTCTGGAATCTTGAACATGCTGGCCTCGCTATGAAGTTGAAGTACCAGCTGCTCCTTACAACTGTCCTTGATCCTTACCTTACTAACTCAGATGGCTCCAGCCCATTGCCTGCTGTCAGACTGAGCAGCAGTTTGCGGTCTCCCCAGATTCCAAGAGCCTCTGTCAGGACTGTCACTTAATTTCAGTTTATTTCGGGCTTGGGGCACATGAGTGATGCCAGTGTCTCCATTTTGTGGCTGTTCTATTCCTCTATGAATGTTTCTTTTTGGAGCCTTTGAGAGAGGGTTTGAAGGGAAGGGAAAATGCCACTACACTCTCTGTGAATTTGCCTAATCCTCTCTCTTAAAGGGGCTCTTTTATCCACTTTTGCACTTTAGACTTCACTTAAGTAGGTTAGAGGTGGTGGTGGGGGTGATAGTGAGCTTCTGGACCTGCTCTTCTCTTTTCACCCAACCTCCATAGATGGGTCTAGCATCTTTCTTTAGAATGTGCAGTTATTTATAACCCATTGTTCTCAGTTTTGGAGCTTCAGCCAAAATTCTAAGACAACAGGAAGAGTCCTATTGAAATTCTTATTTTATACATGTGTATATGACACTCACACACACACACAACACAGTCGATTTCACATGGCTTGCCCAGTGCTTTCTTACTTTTCTAAACTTAAAATTATATCATGTGCATTTCATCTTGTCATTGCATCTCTTTGGAAGTGTTTCATATTATTTCATCTAATAAAAGTGTCATAATTTATTTCCCTTTTTAATTGTTTAAAATATTGTTTTTTTTCTATTTGATTATAGCAGTAATACTCATTAAAGATATTTATAAAATACAGAAAAGTACCAAGAAGACAACAATGTCATTTGTAATTGCTTGAAAAAGAACTGCCTATATTTTTATATGTTCCCTTCTAGGTTTTCTCCCTCTGCATATATATAATTAGTTATATGGATACATAGAAGTAGCTGTATCTCTGTGTGTATGTGTGTGTGTGTGTATATATATATATATATGCGTATCTATCTATATGCATTTTTAATCTCAACACATATTATCATACATCTACATTTAAAAATGAATGAGGTTTCTACTGTATACAGTTTTATATCCTGTTTTCACTTTCAATTATATTTTACTCTTTCTTCATATTTGGAGTATTTTAAAAACCTAACTTTTTATTACCATAAAATCACATGCATCAATAATAGAGAATTTAGAAAATATAGATTAGCCAAAAAGAAAGTAGTCATAATAATATTAACTTTTGTTATTTAACCATTTTGAATCTGTCAAACAGCTTTTAGATAGGAAAAGGAGCTCATAGTAATATGACTAGTCAGATCTCACTAGCGCTTCTGTGGAGTTTTCTCTCTGGTCCCCACCCTCTCTGGTTATTTGTGGGCACTCCTCGCGTTTCAATGCTAGCCATTCTGCTGCTGCCACTGCGTGCATCTGTGGGTCGGTAGCCACTGTATGTGGATGAGAGCATCTGGGAGGCTGTGGCCGGAGCTCCTGGTGGGTGGGGTGTGCTGTCAGCTAGCATGCTTTAGGCTCTGGAACCATGACTTTCTGCCCACCTGGGAGCTCAATCCAGGTTGTTTTCAGTGAGCTCCCTCCCTCCCTCGGATTCTCTCCAGGGCCCTTATAGATCTGCCCTAAAATCTGTCCTTGTACTATCGTTCTTCCATCTCCCATGGTCTGAGAGTTTTGTCTGCATATATACGGAATTTAATTGTAGATATAATTCAAAAACGTACTCCTCCCCAGGGACTGCAGCAGCCCTGCTATAATTCATTAGAGTTGTTAGCAGGGGAAGTTGACACTGGCAGTATGTGGTTACACACACATGCATACACTTTTATAATTATGAGATAATTTTGATAAAATGCATGAAATTGTATACGATGTGCTTTTCTTGGTGTGTTTATCATGAAATCCTTTATGTATTTAAATATTTTTTATCTGTATATGTCTGTGTACATGGTGGTTTCAAAGACGGGTCTATGGATACTCCAACACTCCTAGTCAAGAGGTGCAGCTTAATTACCCTAAACTTTCAATGCTGTTGATCTCAGTGACTTGCTCCTAGTGGTAGGACATCAGTTATAATGTTAGACTATAACAAACTGTGCGTCTATCTCAAGCTCACCCCTCCACCGATCTCTTGAATCTGACTTGAATAAACTGGAGAGAAAAAAAATGATTACTGTTTTAAGCTGCTTGCTGCTGCTGCTAAGTTGCCTCAGTCGTGTCTGACTCTGTGCAACCCCATAGATGGCAGTCCACCAGGCTCCCCCGTCCCTGGGATTCTCCAGGCAAGAACACTGGAGTGGGTTGCCATTTCCTTCTCAAATATTAATAACCTCAGATATGCAGATAACACCACCCTTATGGCAGAAAGTGAAGAGGAACTAAAAAGCCTCTTGATGAAAGTGAAAGTGGAGAGTGAAAAAGTTGGCTTAAAGCTCAACATTCAGAAAACGAAGATTATGGCATCTGGTCCCATCATTCCATGGGAAATAGATGGGGAAACAGTGGAAACAGTGTCGGACTTTCTTTTTGGGGGCTCCAAAATCACTGCAGACGGTGACTGCAGCCATGAAATTAAAAGGCACTTTACTCCTTGGAAGGAAAGTTATGACCAACCTAGAGAGCATATTCGAAAGCAGAGACATTCCTTTGCCAACAAAGGTCCGTCTAGTCAAGGCTATGGTTTTTCCTGTGGTCATGTATGGATGTGAGAATTGGACTGTGAAGAAAGCTGAGCGCCAAAGAACTGATGCTTTTGAACTGTGGTGTTGGAGAAGACTCTTGAGAGTCCCTTGGACTGCAAGGAGATCCAACCAGTCCATTCTGAAGGAGATCAGCCCTGGGTTTTCTTTGGAAGGAATGATGCTAAAGCTGAAACTCCAGTACTTTGGCCACCTCATGTGAAGAGTTGACTCATTGGAAAAGACTGTGATGCTGGGAGGGATTGGGGGCAGGAGGAGAAGGGGAAGACAGAGGATGAGATGGCTGGATGGCATCACTGACTCGATGGACGTGAGTCTGAGTGAACTCTGGGAGTTGGTGATGGACAGGGAGGCCTGGCGTGCTGTGATTCATGGGATCGCAAAGAGTGGGACATGACTGAAGGACTGAACTGAACTGAAGGGTAGGAAAGAAGAGAGAACTTAAATATACAAACACAGGAGAGGAAACAACACACTGTTGCAGTCCTCTTTGTAACTGGTCATGAGACTGAAAGTTAGCAATTAAGCCTTTTCTCTTCCACTGTTCATTTCAGGTGTCTTTTAAAAAATTTAGCCAATATCTTAGATGTTCAAGGTTCTTTACCTGGTGTGGTGTCTCAAATCTTCATTCTTGAGAAATCTGAGCCTTTGTTTGCTTTTCCTACATAGATGCAACGGTCTTCCAATTCATTTCTTCAGTGAGCAAATCAGACCAGGAAACGCTCCAGGGCATTCTTTGAGTTCCGTCAATATTTCTTACTTTTCCTGTTTGTGCAGCAGCAGTTCTAATCCCGCTTGACAATCAAGATCAATCTCAAAAGGCAACACCGTAATTCCCTTTATCGCCTGTTTGCTTAGTGCATGAAGAGCTTGAATTGGGGGGCTGGTATTGTCAGCTTACCGATTAATGACTCCCTTGTTGGATCTTCTGAAGCATTCCAACCTTGGTTACTAGGACAACCAAACCAGTAGCACCCAGAGTTTCATGGATGGAAAGCTACATTTTGAGAATGCCTCTGTTTTGTGCACGGACTTTTGAAATCTAGGGATTTTTCCCCCCTTTTTGATTAATTGATCATAGACACCTCTCCATGATAGCTGAGGCAAAAATAAAAGTGTGCACGTTCAGTTGTACCTGACTCTTTTGTTACGCCTATAGACTGTAGACCTCCAGGCTCCTCTGTCAATGGGATTTTTTTTCAGACAAGAATACTGGAGTGGGTTGCCATTTTGCCCTCCAGGGGATCTTCCCCACCTAGGGATTGAACCCATATCTCCTGCATTGGCAGGCAGATTCTTTACCACTGAGCCACCTGATAAGAGATAAAAATCCAAGTAGAAATTAGTAATGGGGCTCCAAAGCTCATTTGTGCTTTCAGAACCTAATCAAATCTAGTTCTATACATCCATTTCCATTTGTTGATGGAGCACTTTGGAGCACATCTGACTTCATAGTGAAGTGAAATTGTTCAGTTGTGTCCGACTGTTTGTGACCCTATGGACTGTAGCCCTGTAGCCCGCCAGGCTCCTCTGTCCATGGGATTTTCCAGGCAAGAATACTGCAGTGGGTTGCCATTTTCTTCTCCAGGGGGTCTTCCCAACTCAGGGATTGAACTTGGGTCTTCCACATTGCAGACAGACTCTTTACCCTCTAAACCACGAGGGAATAGGTGAATTAATACATAAATTCTTAATGTGACATTTCTTGTCCCATGGTCACATGTTTAGTTGTAGACTAGTACCAGAGACAAGCCAGGATCTATCATTCAAAATAAGCACAGACACTTGAAAAAAGGGTAATTGCTTTACCCACAAATCTTAACAATTTCTGCTGTGATTCTCCTATTGGGCTGGCTGCCAACCTAACCATTAGATTTCCTGGGTAAAAAGCAAACTAGTGAAGCTGCTTCCAGAAGTGTCTGGTCATCTGAAGAGCCTTCTTTTCCTCTGGGATCGTACTTGAAACTGACACCCTTTAATATGTCTTGTAAATGCTCAGATAGCATACTAAAAAGCAGTTATGTTTTCTCTCCTAAAACAAAAATGGCCCAAGTGCCATGACCTTTTGTAGTGGATAAAAAATATTGTATCTTATCATCTATTTTGGTGGAAGAGCCCAGGTTGCCTGGAAATGTCTTTTAAAGAAGTTAATATTAGGCTTCTATAGTTTTGTTTTTAAGCTTCTTTATTTTATCTTTTGTCTTAATCTTTTTGCTTTTATTTTGTTTTTATCTCCTATTTTCTGAAAAATGTATATTTTACTCAGGTATATTTTAGTAAGGCCTAAGGGTCTTACTATTTCCCATGAACTAGAATGTCTGTAAGATAATGAGACAATCCACTTCTCTAAAGGGAGTCCAGCTTATCTCTTACCAAGACTCATAAGATATGGGATTCCCCATATACTAGAGTCTCAGGAAAATGACAAATGTCCACTGCAATAATGAGTGATCCCCATAAGGTCCAAATTTGCAATTAAGGAAGATTAACAACTCAATTGAATGAGACTGAGCAATACATGAAATTAAAAGACGCTTACTCCTTGGAAGGAAAGTTATGACCAACCTAGACAGCATATTCAAAAGCAGAGACATTACTTTGCCAACAAAGGTCTGTCTAGTCAAGGCTATGGTTTTTCCAGTGGTCATGTATGGATGTTAGAGTTGGACTATAAAGAAAGCTGAGTGCTGAAGAATTGATGCTATTGAACTGTGGTGTTGGAGAAGACTCTTGAGAGTCCCTTGGACTGCAAGGAGGTCCAACCAGTCCATCCTAAAGGAGATCAGCCCTGGGATTTCTTTGGAAGGACTGATGCTGAAACTCCAATACTTTGGCCACCTGATGCGAAGAGCTGACTCATTTAAAAAGACCCTGATGCTGGGAAAGATTGAGAGCAGGAGGAGAAGGGGATGACAGAGGATGAAATGGTTGGATGGTGACACCGACTCAATGGACATGGGTTTGGGTGAACTCTGGAAGTTGGTGATGGACAGGGAGGCCTGGTGTGCTGCAGTTCATGGGGTTGCAAAGAGTCAGACACGACTGAGCGACTGAACTGAACTGAGCAATACAAGTATTATACTTGACAACCAGGCTCTTGAAGACCATTAGTTAAGTGCATCTTTCGAACATAAAACTCCATGGACTCCTTCTAGTCAGTTTTACCGCACCTTGATCCTATGAGCAAAACGTCCTTCAAAATTTTTAGTTTGTGTTGTCTTAATGTGGAAAATGTGAATTTTTTTCATGGATATATTCAAATTTTCTGAACAGCACTGAGCTCCTGTGGTTATTTGTCCTGGGGAAAAAATGAATAAATAGGATTGAACCATAATGGGCAAGAAGCACCCACTATACCAAAGCTATCATGCTTTTCTCCCCTTTTTAAAAACAGAAAAGGGGATAGTTCCAATGTGCAGAGGTGGGGAAATGCTACCAGAATTGTTAGTTTGTCCAGCCTTTGTTAAAAATCACCTGCTTTTTCCTGTTCATTCACCAAATCGTCCATCTTTTTCTAATTTTCCCAACATAGTCATTTGGAATTTATCTCTCTTTATACATATTTCCCTGAAGACATTCCAAGGATAATTACATAAGCATAGCTTTTAATTACTAAGAGATAACACTTAGGGAATGCCATATTTAAAACATTTTTAATTCCAATTAAGTGACAATTTTACTACAGGTCACAGGCATTTCAATTTATTAATAATATCATATGGGTGAATATTAGATCAGTTCATATTATGCTTATAAGATACATACTGCACATGTCTATGATTATTTTTGTAAATGAAATTTCTGGATCAGAGGGAGTACATGTTCATAAGTCTGTCTTGAACAGACTTGCCCCCAAGAAAAAGATGAATTAATTTGTAATTCTATCAATAAGTGTACAAAGAACTTATTTCTTTATACCTTTGCTAACCTTAGATATTACAAGTAAACACAGTTTTTGACATTTTGTTAGATAAAAAATATTGTATCCATTAAAAAATGCACAAATCACATATTTTTATAGGTTTCTTGTAATAATTTTTGCCATTTTTTAAATTGAAGTTTTTGTTTTCTTGATTTCTTTCTTTCTTTTTTTTTCCCCTCAGTCAGGTTTATTTTCCTCTAATGAGACAGTTTCAGCATTTCAAAGTTGGGCATTCTACACTCTTACAAACTTCAGTTATTAGCATCAGGAACATAAAAACATTGCAAGACCTCAAAACACAAATAAATACCAAATAAAACCACACACGATATACAGTAAACAAAAATATCAAGCATAATAATGCTATCAGGAATTAAGAATATTAAGCATATAATTGCCATTTATACCTAAAATATTTTCTCCAGTTTTTTTTTTTTATTCAATTTTAATTTAAAAAAAATTATACATGTGTTCCCCATCCTGAACCCTCCTCCCTCCTCCCTCCCCATACCATCCCTCTGGGTCGTCCCAGTGCACCAGCCCCAAGCATCCAGCATCGTGCATTGAACCTGGACTGGCATCTCGTTTCATACATGACATTTCACATGTTTCAATGCCATTTTCCCAAATCTTCCCACCCTCTCCCTCTCCCACAGAGTCCATAAGCCTGTTCTATACATCAGTGTCTCTTTTGCTGTCTCGTATACAGGGTTATCGTTACCATCTTTCTAAATTCCATATATATGCGTTAGTATACTGTATTGGTGTTTGTCCTTCTGGCTTACTTCACTCTGTATAATAGGCTCCAGTTTCATCCACCTCATTAGAACTGATTCAAATGTATGTAGCTTAAGGTAGAAGAAATACAAGTTTTAAGTATTGTTGTTGTTCTTCAGTCTCTAATTTGTGTCTGACTCTTTTGCGACCCCATGGACTGTAGCCCTCCAAGCTCTTCGTCCATGGAATGTCCCAGACAAGAATACTGGAGTGGGTTGCCATTTCCTTCTCCAGGGATTCTTCTCATCCTAGGGATAAAAACTTCACCTCCTGCATTGGCAGGTGAATTCTTTACCACTGACCCACCAGGGAAGCTCAGTTTTAATTATATATGTGATAAATTTTATCCAACTCAAGGCTTGTACCTGGACTTTCTCTGTACTTTACATTTCAGTCATGCTCAATCTTACTTCAGTTTGATGTATGTTATTCCCTTCTCTAATTTAATAGAGGCCATGCTTTCAGGAAATTTCCAATAACATGATGCTTTGTTATAATTCTTCCACACCTTGAGTGTATCTTTTCCTTTTTTCCCCAAGGAAGGATCTCTTCAAATTTTCCATTATTTAGAGTTTATAATTACCTGTTCTTGAATAAAAGAGATTAATTCAAGCTCAATGTTTGTCATTAAGCCACTTAGCTACTTGTGTTTAGATGTCTTTTGTTGGGTCTTCAGCTAGTATTTGGATGATGTACACAGTTATAAATTACCGAGTATTGAGCAGAGCTCCTGTGCTATACAGTAGGTCCTTATTAGTTCTCTCTTTTATATATAGGAGTGTGTATATGTCAGTCCCCCAAATTTAAATCTGACAGATGTTACAGATTACTGAAGTTGTTGTTCATTAATAGGAGAAAAGGAGATGAGTGTCAGAGAGGGATGAGCAGAAGTGGGGCATTCTCTTGAGTGCTGGCAAGGAAATTTGATGTGAACATTTATCAGTATTCAGAATATTACTGTTGCAACTTTACATCTCTGTGGTGTGTGGGCAGGCACAGTGTTCTCAGAAGAAAGAACATGTATGACGGCCAATAGATAGGAGCGCCCCAAGTAAGCACGTTGTGTGAATGGACTGCATATAGAAAAGGACTAGAGGAAATGAGGCTGAGGATAAGGCTGAGGGATTCATCATGTATATACCTGCCTGTGGAGTTTAACGTTATCTCAAAGGATACTGAAATGTTTAAAGCACGTGTGGAAACATGCTGGGACAGAAAGGTCACTTTGGCAATAATTTGATTGGAGCAGGAGGAGCTTCCTGATGGAGAGAATGCATAGGAAGTCATTTCAATGGTCCCAGCAGGAGAAAGGGAGCATCCTTTGCCTGTTTCATTTACTATTATTTTCTCCATTCTGAGGGTTGTCTTTTCACCTTGTTTATTGTTTCCGGTGCTATGCAAAAGCTTTTAGGTTTAATTAGATCCCACTTGTTTATTTTTGCTTTTATTTCCATTACTCTAGGGGGTGGGTCATAGAGCATCTTGCTGTGATTTGTGTCATAGAGTATTCTGCCTGTGTTTTCCTCTAAGAGTTTTATACATCCTTTGAGATAAAGTTAAAATCCATAGACAGTAAGACCCTGGAGAGAAAATGAAAAGACTTTGTGACTGGAATATAAGACAAGGAAAAAAGGGAGGAATTCAGATGATTCTTACGCATTTGGTTCAGATTATAGAGTCAGTGAGTGTGACTTTCACTAAAATAAACTGGTCTGTTTGTACTGCAGTATGGTGTGATAATGAACTCATTTTTGGTATTTCCTTAATGATTTTAGATAGAAATCACTATCAGAAATTTTCTACATAGGCAATTTTAAGTTTAGTGGAACAAACAAACTTAAAATGTTGCCAAGAATAAAATGAATTAAATTTTTTAACATATATGTATGCAGCCTATCTCTGGTGGCTCAGCAGTAAAGAATCCGCCTTCAATGCAGGAGATGCAGATTCGATCCTGATTCGATTGGGAAGATCCCCTGGAGTAGGAAATAGCAACCCACTCCAGTATTCTTGCGTGGGAAATCTCATGGACAGGAGAGCCTGGCAGACTACAGTGCATGGGGTTGAAAAAGAGTCAGACACGACTTAGTGACTAAAAACAAGCAAACAAACAAAATTGCCTATTTCAACTATTTGGATTGTGATATATTGCTGTTAAGGCTAATAAAATGGGAGAAAATAACCAGCAAGATCAGTATTCAAATCAGGTTTGAGTTGGCAGCATGAGGGAGTGAGAAGGAGCTTATACTTTGGAAGACAGGAAATTAATATCCTTGAATGGAGTTTGCTCATTAACAGTGGAATTTGGGGCAAGGCACTTAGTCATTTGCTTCCTCAGTTCCCTATTTGTAAAAGATAGATAATATCACCTTTCAAATTTTTTCAGAGTCTTAAGCTTTGAACTAGATAGCTGATATGAAATTGCTTCCATATGCTGGTTTCATACCTGGAATGTTAAGAAACAAAGTTATTAGGTATTTACTGAAAATCGGCATTAGCACAGACATTTTCTAGTGAATTGCCCTATGAGGTAAATAAGACAAGGCATGTGTGCATTTTAATGCTACCTTTGACAAAAAATATATATTTAATCCATTTTTTAAAACATAATGATTTAGAGGCTAGGACATTGCAAATGTAAATTATGACACATTAAAAATGAAATCGAGCTAAAATGGCAGTACTTAGCACCAGGGAGGATATTTTGGTGATCAATTTTTTGATTACCATTTTCCTTTATTAAAAATACAAGAAAGAGAAAAGAAAATGGTTTTGCCTTCAATATTAATATAAGTTTCAACTCCTGGCTGTGGTTACACCATATATATCACAGCCAAACTTCTTACAGAAGTAAATACGGAGCATTTCATATTCTTTCAAATAAGTTCACATAATTAAGAAAGTGTTTTTTAAATGAAATAGAATTATCTCATTTACTCTGCTGTATTTACATATGTCTTTCATGAAGAGCTATTTGGCAGTAAATCTAGTTGTTCTTTAAATAAACATACCAAAATACTTCTTCAGAGTCTAAAGTTCTGCTAAGAGGAAAAAAATCCACACCAGTGTTGCCTCTGTAAAGATATTATCACTGCTCTTTTTTTTGGTCTAGAGACAAAATATTGGAGAAAATGGAATTTTACCAAAAGCAAGTTATGAATTCCCCTTCTACAGAATCTTATCCTTCAGTATTTTATGAACCAAAAAAAGTTAATAGATTATTTTTTTAAAGTACTTATTTGCTCGAAGTATGTCAGAATAAAGAAACTGATAATTATTTACCTAGTTTCAATCCTAGGTAAGCTCTCCTTGGGCAGAAGTCCAAATGAAAGGCTTATCCATTGCAGCTTGTGTTTGTCAGATGAAGCCCTACACATTTAAAACTCAAAACTTACAGGCCCCACATCTGATTGATAGGTGTTTTTAGCTAGTGTCCATTCAGCACCGTGGCTTTCATTACCAAGTTGACATTTTGGGGTGTGTTATCTTTCAGAGATTCTATTTTAACTCTGTTGTAAAAAATGAGGGGGGAGATATTTTAACAGTTGAATAATGTTGAGAATCACTTTCCAACTTGTATCTGAGTGTTGAGCATATTCGTGTTGATGCCAGGGCCTCAGTCCAGTTCAGAACTGATCTTTGCAGTCAGGCTACTTGGGTTCAAATCCTGGCTTGGCCTCATAGTATCTGTGACTTGAAACACTTTGCCTTCCTTTGCTGTGCCTTTCAGTTCAGTTCAGTTCAGTCACTCAGTCGTGTCCGACTCTTTGCAACCCCATGAATCACAGCACGTCAGGCCTCCCTGTCCATCACTAACTCCCGGAGTTCACTCAAACTCACATCCATCAAGTTGGTGCTGCCACCCAGCCATCTCATCCTCTGTCGTTCCCTTCTCCTCCTGCCCCCAATCCCTCCCAGCATCAGGGTCTTTTCCAATGAGTCAACTCTTCGCATCAGGTGGCCAAAGGATTGGAGTTTCAGCTTCAGCATCAGTCCTTCCAATGAACACCCAGAACTGATCTTCTTTAGGATGGACTGGTTGGATCTCCTTGCAGTCCAAGGGACTCTCAAGAGTCTTCTCCAACACGACAGTTCAAAAGCATCAATTCTTTGGCACTCAGCCTTCTTCACAGTCCAACTCTCACATCCATACATGACCACTGGAAAAACCATAGCCTTGACTAGACATTTGTTGGCAAAGTAATGTCTCTGTTTTTGAATATGCTGTCTAGGTTGGTCATAACTTTCCTTCCAAGGAGTAAGCGTCTTTTAATTTCATGACTGCAATCACCATCTGCAGTGATTTTGGAGCCCCCAAAAATAAAGTCTGACACTGTTTCCACTGTTTCCCCACCTATTTGCCATGAAGTGATGGGACCAGTGCCTTAGTTTCCCTAATTAAAAAAATGGGAAAAATAATAGGACCTATTTCATCGCTGTTGAGAGCATTACATTGGTAAACACATAAAGTATTCTTGACACCTAGTTCATGCTCAGTAATGAAAAGCTATTGTTGTTATTATGAACTCAGAATTGTTATTATAATACGAAGATAATAAACAATGAAAAGGAAAAGATTAGGCTCTTCAACTGGTACTCTTGACATTGTGGGCTTCCCTTCTGGCTCAGGCAGGCAGCGGGTAAAACATCTGGCTGCAGTGCCAGAGATCTGGGTTCAGTTCTTGGGTTGGGAAGATCCTTTGGAGAAGGGAACAGCAACCTATTCCTGTATTCTTGCCTGGAGAATCCCATGGACAGAGGAGCCTGGTGGGCTACAGTCCATGGGGTCACAAAGAGTTGGACACGACTGAGTGACTTTCACTCTCATTTTTCACTTGACATTGCAGGGATTTGGGGAAGGAGGAATATATCAGAAGGGGGCTCTGCACCCAGAGACGCCCCCTCTTCCTAATGCCTGTGATCAATCTTGGAATATCAAGAGAAGGGGGAGTGTATCATTACATCCCTAAAATGCTGGTGACCTAATCGGAACCTTCAGTTCTCTTCTTATTGGTAAAATTCATTCCCAAATAAATCCCTTCTCTCCTCCCTGCCCCCGCAAACTTGCAAAACCCACATGCCTCATTTGAGAAATACATGTGCCAAGTTTGAAATTTTAAAATTCAGACTCCTCTAATTTTTTTGCATACACATAAATTCTGGCAAATTTCAGTGCTGGTTAAAAAAACACGTTTTTGCTTGTTGGAATGCTATTATCGCTCCAAACGATTGAACAGATTTCTTCAGCCTTTCTGAATGTAGTTCATTTCTGAGAAGACAATAAGGATGAAGAATTTCTTCCTCAAGGGTCATGTTGGGGGAGGCTTAGAAAGTACTAAGTTGCTGCATATAATACCCAGAAAAAGTTTCCTCTCATCTTTAGCTGGTTATTTCACGTATTTCTCTCTTTTTTTTTTTCAAACTTCCCAGTGAGACAACATAGCCTTGACAAAATGAAAGATGAGTTTCAGTTGCAATCTATAATCCTCACATAACCCATTATGATGGATAGTCTGTTGGCAAGTCTGGTGGGCTGTAGTATCTACTTTTTCAATCCCATGCTCATCTAGGTCTTGCTATGAAGTGATTTTGTAGAAGTGCTTAATATCTGCGATCAGTTGACTTTAAGTAAAAAAGATGATCCTTGATAATGTGGGTGAGGCTTATCAAATTGGTTGAAAGACCTAAGAGCAAAACTGAGATGTCCTAAAGAAGAAATTCCATCTGAGATCTGCTTTGTCAGCTCCTGCACCAGTTTCCAGCCTATCGGCCTGCTCTACTAATTTTGAACTTTGCTCCCATCTCATAACACAATAACTTGACATTAATAAATCTCTTTATCTACCTACTTACCTACCTATGTTTCTTTATATTTATCTGTCTATCACTGGCTCTATCCCTTTCTCTGGTGGAACCCTGACTGATAAAATCTTCATCTCAATTGTGATATAAAATGCAAAGTACCCATTTCACTGGCCCAAGACTTTTTATTTCAATTGCTTAAACAATTTATTTTAAAAAGCATTTAAGCAACTGATATAGCTGTTTTTTAATGTTTTATTGAAATATTTTACACACATATACACAGAGAACACAAATCCAATTGAACACATTTGTGTAATCAACTCTCAGATCAAGAAACAACATAATCTGCACACAAGAAGATGCCTTGGTGCTCCTTATCATCATGCCCCACAATCCTCCTTCCACATTAGCTGAAAGGTGGATCCTTAGGAAATGAAGCCACGAGAAGACTCTGAAGTCCCTGTGTATACTCTCTCAAGTCCGGCCTCCTTCCAGCTCCCTGTTACAGCCTCTCTTCCCTTAGTCAGTCTGAGGGCTCAGTCCCATTGCTCACTTGGACAGCATTACTCATATCTAAATATACACATTCTCCAAATCCCTTAGGTTATAAAAATTTTCATGGCAATTGGTTTAGTGATGTGGAAAAAAAGAAATGGATAAGAGAAATGGAAAACCCTTTCAAATAGCTTGACTGCTGTGCTGATGAGAACAAAATTAGATTAACCTGGCTGTTAAGGGTTTGCACATGGATAAAATATATGTATTTGTGTCACAGTTATGGGCTTCCCAGGTGGCGCTAGTGGTAAAGAACCCTCCTGGTAATGCAGGAAACATAAAAGATTTGGGTTCAATCCTTGGATCGGGAAGACCCCTGGAGGAGGGCATGGCAACCCAGTCCAGTATGCTTGCCTGGAGGACCCCATGGACAAAGAAGCCTGGCAGCTACAGACCATAGGGTTGCAAAGTCTGACATGACTGAATCGACTTAGCATGACTTAGCATGCATGCATATCACAGTTTATACAGGTTCATATCTTATCTCTTCTAATACGTTGCAAACTCCTTAAGATATCTTCCCAGTAGAGCTTAGCGATGCCCCGACACTGCCTAGGGCAGATGCTCAGCCAGCACCTGTTACATGGATTAAAAACAATAATCGTTATTCAGTTTTTAGTACAGACCCATTAAAATTAGAGCAGATTATGCATTTTGAGGATGGCCATTGTTTATCCTCCAAAAGAAATTTAGATTTCCTAATGGTTTCTTAATCTACTAAAGCAGGAATACATGGAACAAATCTAAATAAAGCCTTGATAGATCAACACCTGGGATGCTGCAAAATACTCCGATTTTGTCCTCTTGAGAAACAAGATCAACAGAAGTAATCAAGGGGATGGTTTTCCTTATAGTAAATGATCAAGGAAACTGTGAAAGACCTATAACAAGGATGTGAACAAATACTATGAAATTCTTGATGTCATTTCTTCTTTTAGTTATCAACCTTTCCTTTCCCTGGTGGCTCAAACTGTAAAGGACGGGCCTGCAGAAGACCTGGGTTTGATCTCTGGGTCAGGAAGATCCCCTGGAGGAGGAAATGGCAACCCACTCCAATATTTCTTGCCTGGAGAATCCCCATGGACAGAGGAGCCTGATGGGCTACCGTCCAGAGTGTCACAAAGAGTCGGACATGACTGAGCAACTTCCACTTTCTTTTTTTTTTTTTTTTAATTTTATTTTTAAACTTTAGAATATTGTATTAGTTTTGCCCAACATCGAAATGAATCTGGCACAGGTATACCCATGGCTCCCCGTCCTGAACCCGCCTCCCTCCTCCCTCCCCATACCCTCCCTCTGGGCTGTCCCAGTGCACCAGCCCCAAGCATCCAGCATCGTGCATCGAACCTGGACTGGCAGCTCGTCTCATACATGATATTACACATGTTTCAATGCCATTCTCCCAAGTCTCCCCACCCTCTCCCTCTCCCACAGAGTCCACAAGACTGATCTATACATCAGTGTCTCTCCACTTTCACTTTTCACTGTCTTTCCCAACAGAACTCCTTGAAAAGCGTATCCATTCTGTTTGGACCTAATTTCTCTTCTCCTTACTCCCTCAAGCCCTCCTCAACCTACTTTTTGCCTGTACCAAACCTACCAAGACTCACCTCGAGGGGCCACAGAGCTCAGGCCTCCTAGGACAGGACCATTTGACGAAACTGGCCACTCCCTCTTTTGTGAAATTCTTGGCGTGGCTTCCAGGACACACTCTGGAGAATGCTCTTCTGCCTACTCCTATGGGAGGTTTGTGTTGATCCCCCCTGAGCTCCCAGACACCTTGTGCCCAGAACCAGGTCTTGCCTCTTCTCTCTGTCTGCACCCTCTCTTCAGTCTCATTTCCTGCATCACCTTCTGTGTGTTGATGACTCTCAGGTCTAGAGTCTCGGGTTCCGCTCTGGCAAGGCTCCCAGTTCTAGCTACCTGGTCAACATCTTTAAAAGATCTCTACAGTGCACTGTCAATGGTAACACGTCCAAACTGGCCTCTGTCTTCTCCCAAACTTCCCCTGATCTTTCACCACAAGCTTGTTTCTCATGTGTTTTTTCTAATTTCAGGCCAGAATCTCATCTTTGATTTTGGTCTTTCACACTCTGCTTCCAATCCCTCAACAAATGCTATGGTTCTCTCTTAAAATTGTTTTCAGAACTTAACATGACTTTCCACCACTAACATCACCTGTTACATGCATGCATGTGCTCAGTGGCCAAGTTGTTTCCAACTCTTTGCAAACCCCATGGACTATAGCCAGGCTCCTCTGTCCAGGAATTCTTCAGGCAAGAATACTGGAGTGGGTTGCTATTCTCTTCTCCAGGGGATCTTCCCAGCCCAGGGATCGAACCCAGGTCTCCTGTATTGGCAGCTATGTTCTTTACTACTGAGCCAAGCCACCAGGGAAGCCCCATATCTCACAGAGATAGTTAACAATTGTCTCCTGACATAGCCTATCTGCTATAGTTTCTCCTGCGTCTGGTCTTTTCTCAGTAGAGCAGCAAGAGTGATCCTGTTGAAAAGTATGTCAGATCATGTTACTCATCTGCTAAAAACCTTCTGCTGGCTTTCCAACACACTCAGAGCGAAATCTAAAGTCCTTCTTATCTAGGCCTGCAAGAGCTAATGTGATCTGGCAACCTCATTTCTTACCACTCTTTTCTTCTCCTGCTCGCCATACTGGCCTTCCTGCATATGCTCAAAGTTCCTGCATTTGCTGTTTCCTCTGCCTAAAACACCCTTCCACAGATAGCAGGCCCTCGTTTTCATCCAATGAGCTTCTCCTGTGGACTTTCTATCTCTATTATATTTGAAATTGCAGCCACCTCCACACTCTTTGTCTCACTTTCCTGCGTAATTTTTGTCCAAAGTACTTATGAACACGTTGTGTATTATATATTTTGCTTATTTAAGATGTAGAATGAACGTTCTAGGAAGGCAAAGGGCTTGTGTGTGTGTGTGTGTGTGTGTTTTCTCCAATAAATCCTATCACCTTGAAATTTAAGTACTCAAATTATTTGTTGAACGATTTTGCTTCTTCCCTTCTCTCCTCTCCTCTTCCCCCGTTCCCTTCGCCTCTCTTCCCCTTTTCTCTTGCCATTTCTGCTAGATGTATTCTTTTGATGATCTCCCCAGTTGCACGGCTTTAGTTACCACAAGGAGTATAATCCCAAACTTAAAAAAACTTATTGCAATGTAAAATATATTTAGAGCCATCTGCTCCTATTGAGAAAAAGAGCTAAGCAACATAGAACTAAAATGTTGTTTCAAATAGTTGGTAATTACCATATGGGACTTATTTCTACTACCAACAAGTTTACTCAGTATCTTACCATTTCTGCTTGGATTATTAGAATAGCCTCTTAGTAACTCGTGTGAACTCATGTGTGAATGCTTCTAACTCATGTGTGAACTGTGTGTAACTTCTGTGTGAAAGCCTCTGCTTTTCAGTCATCAGAGTAATCATATCACACATATTTAAACATATTTCATTCGTTTCCTGGGAAATAGGAGGAGGATAAAAGTGATAATGATGATAAAGGTGTAGAATCATGTATTTTGAAAAACCAGATGAATTTGTTCTTTCACTCAAAGTCAAATATATGTTTCTGTATGAATTAACTAACCCTAAGGAGACATTTCAAAGAATGCCTGGATTATATGTGTATATAATATTTCCATTTCTTGAATGACTCTGCTTAGTTGAGTCAGAAGACCTATATTGCAACTAGAACTTTTAAACATTTGGTTCTTTTAAAGATAGTAGAGTTAAAGCTAGGGGCTTCCCTGGTGGCTCAGACAGTAAAGAATCTGCCTGCAATGTAGGACACCCCAGTTCTATACCTGGATTGAGAAGATCCCCTGGAGAAGGGAATGGCTATCCTGAGGAACATGATGTGTTCCTGTAATGCTGTGGATTATTGCTCATCATTGGGCCCCAATTTGGGTTGGGTCGGCATCTTCTTTGCTAAGAAAGTCATCCACAAAATCCATTTTAGATAGATCCATTTCTTTGTTAAGTTACATGGTATTTGAGTGGTGCAGAGTGTGGATCAGTTTTCTTGTAGGAAACACAGAAGTAGAAGTGTTTTCCAAATCTTTCTTTACTTGAGTGACATTCTTCACTGGTCCAAACTTCTTTGGCTAATTGATTTTGCAAACAAGACCTTAGCCAACCTTCAGAGCAGCTGTTTCTGGAATAACGGAGACTGGCAAGGGAGGGAATAACTGTGGCTTTAACAGGCATGCATTCGCTTTCCACCACATTCTAAATTGCCGTCTCTGAAAGGATTGCTTTTGATGACCAAATGCATCTTGTTTTCTCTTTGTTAAAAAAAAAAAGAAAGAACCTACAGCCCTGTTTTTTAGATGATGATAACACAAAGGAGTCACTGGAAAAATTGGCAAGAGTGAACTGGGTTCCTAATAGGCTGGCCACTGTGACCTGGGGTATTTTTATGAGAAACCCAGTAATGCCCGTTTCATTTTGGAATAGATTCCTTTTCCCCAGTGGCACCCCAGGAGCCTCACCGTCTGTTTCAATTATAAATCCCCTGTCTTTTCATCACAGGCTCAGGGCTATAACTGACTTCTGGCAATGTATGATCAAGCCTAAAGGCATTTAGGGAGCGAATTGTACCATTTGTTGAACATGTAAAAGTCTCTGATACTTGGCGATGAAATTAAAATGTCATTTAGTAAATTAATATGTTAATGGCCAGGAAATCACTTAAGAGGGATAAGCAGTGTCTTCCAACCCTGGAATTTTAGAGCTGGGAGGAAACTTCGGGATCATTTAGTTTAACTCTTGATTTTACCTATGAGGCCAAGGGAGATTAAGTAGTTGGTTTAAGGTCATATCTGACTTAAATAGGTTATCACCTAATTCCCTTCAATTGCCTATTTTGTGACCCACAGTTTTGTTCTCACTGTAATAAGGCTTTGGTGAAAGAGCAAAATTGTAAACCAGACCAAAGATCTTATGTGCTTATTTTCATTTGTTGACAGTCTTCTTTTTACTAGCACCATAGGGCAAGTATAATCGCATACTAGGCTTGGGCTAGGGGACAACTGTGAAAGTGGAGAGGCATCTTTGCTTGTAATTCAGTTGCTAAGTCGCATCTGACTCTTTGCGACCTGATGGACTGCAATGTGCCAGGCTTTGCCATCCTTCACCATCTCCTGGAGCTTGCTCAAACTCATGTCCACTGAGTCAGTGATGCCATCCAACCATCTCATCCTCTGTCGTCGCCTTCTCCTCCTGCCTTCAACTTTCCCAGCATCAGGGTCTTTTCCAATGATTTGGCTCTTCACATCAGGTGGCCAAAGTTTTGGGGCTTCAGGTTCAACCTCAGTCCTTCCAATGAACACCCAGGACTGGTCTCCTTTAGGATGGACTGGTTGGATCTCCTTGCAGTCCAAGGGACTCTCAAGAGTCTTCTCCAACACCACAGTTCAAAAGCATTAATTCTTCTTTATGGTCCAGCTCTCACATCCATACATGACTGGAAAAGCCATAGCTTTCACTATATGGACCTTTGTTGATAAGGTAATGTCTCTGCTTTTTAAAATGCTGTTTAGGTTTGTCATAGCTTTTGTTCCAGGGAGCAGGCATCTTTTAATTTCATGGCTGCAGTCACCACCTGCAGTGATTTTGGAGCCCAAGGAAATAAAGTCTGGCACTCTTTCCATTGTTTCCCCATCTATTTGCCATGAAGTGATGGGACCGGATGCCATGATCTTCGTTTTTTGAATGTTGAATTTTAAGCCAGATTTTTCGCTTTCCTCTTTCTCTTTCATCAAGACACTCTTTAGTTCCTATTTGCTTTCTGCCATAAGGGAAGTGTCATCTGCATTTCTGAGGTTATTGATATTTCTCCCAGCAATCTTAATTCCAGCTTGTGTTTCATCCGGCCTGGCATTTCACATGAGGTACTCTCAATAGAAGTTAAATAAGCAGGGTGACAATATACAGCATTAGCATTCTCCTTTCCCAATTTGGAGCCAGTTTGTTGTTCCATATCCAGTTCTAATTGTTGCTTCTTGACCTGCATACAGATTTCTCAGGAGGCAGGTAAGATGGTCTCTGGTATTCTCATCTCTCTATAAGAATTTTCCACAGTTTGTTGTGACCCACACAATCAAAGGATTTAGCTAAGTTGATGAAGCAGAAGTAGATGTTTTCTGGAATTCTCTTGCTTACTCTATGATCCAACATATGTTGGGAATTTGAGAGACATATGAGTCAATATTATTTCGGGGTGTTATTGTTGATGGCTGAGTGAAACAGGATGGTTATCAAATTATCTTTCATAGAAATAGCTACAAGTAGATAACAGTTTTGGGGTCTAATAGTCGAAGACACAAGGGTGTTTTGGATTGTTGTTTTAGTTAGTGTGAACACACTGCATCACTGTCAAGCATTCCTCAGTGTCTCATATTCTGGATTTTCAGTTATTTTTGGTTATTGGGCAGCCACTATCCGAAAGCACGAACCTGAAAAACAAACTTAGAAGACCCTTTGGAATGCCCAGAGAGACGGAATTTAACATTTATGGCTGAGACACTGAAGTTTTGTAGAAAGACTTGCTAGAAAGTGAGAGTTTTTGTTAGGCCTTCAGAATTGTCTGATGCAGAATCAGTCTATTAAAATGGTCCCTGTGGAGAATGGATGAACCCAGAGATACTGCAATATGCTATTGAAGATCGTGGGGACCCTAGAAATGTTTTAGGATTTGAATTTCCCTTTAGTTGGCAATGAGGCAGGCTCTGTACTATCTTCTAGAATAAACATTTTTTCCCCTAACTAGTCCTGAACATTCACATTTGATTATGTGATACTCATATCTTAATTATCAGGGTATCAACAGTGTCTGCCTCATGGTAGATACTCAAGTATTTTTCAGGTGAATGTAAAAGGATTATGAATTGGATTTAATTCAGAGAAGGACAGGAAGCCAGTGAAGGGTTGCAACTTGAGTGTGGTTGTGTATTCAAGGCTGGACAAAATACGCCAGCTGTCTAGATCCTATCACCCAGAGGTTCATGGGAGTTGCTTGTTCCTTTATTTTTTTCCATCCAGTTTAGGGAGAAAAAGAAAAATTACCCACCCATCTGTAAAATAATGATCAACAGCCTTCTGTGGTGGCCTGTGACTGTTCTGATATATGTAAGGACTATAAAGAAAGTGAAATTGTTAACAGTCAACAAATACCAATTTCTAATAATTTGATATTAGTATTAACATCTAATAAGTTAATAGATTTAATTTTTCTCAGCAAGCATTTGTCTATACCTTGCTATTTGTGAAATGTGTGGCTTCCATAGATATAGAAGACCCCAGATATTCCATGTAAAGAAGTTCAAATTATAGTCTCTATTAAACTTTATTTTAAATTGAAGATTTATTTGAAAAGAGACAAGCAAACCTGACTTCTTAGTACTTTCACCAACTGTATATAAAGCAATAAATTGGCTCATTGTTACTATTGTACTTTGAGCAATTCTTCCTAACTGACTGATTACATTAATATGATATTTGGAAATACCTTGGCTCCAGTATTTTTTTTTTTTTTTTTGTATTTCTTTTCCATGGGGATGGTCTTGATCCCTATCTCCTGTACAATGTCATGAACCTCAGTCCATAGTTCATCAGGCACTCTATCTATCAGATCTAGTCCCTTAAATCTATTTCTCACTTCCACTGTATAATCATAAGGGATTTGATTTAGGTCATACCTGAATGGTCTAGTGGTTTTTCCTACTTTCTGCAATTTAACTCTGAATTTGGCAATAAGGAGTTCATGATCTGAGGCATAGTCAGCTCCTGGTCTTATTTTTGTTGACTGTATAGAGCTTCTCCATCTTTGGCTGCAAAGAATATAATCAATCTGATTTTGGTGTTGACCATCTGGTGATGTCCATGTGTAGAGTCTTCTCTTGTGTTGTTGGAAGAGGGTATTTGCTAGGACCAATGCATTTTCTTGGCAAAACTGTATTAATCTTTGCCCTGCTTCATTCTGTATTCCAAGGCTAAATTTGCCTATTACTCCAGGTGTTTCTTGACTTCCTACTTTTGCATTCCAGTCCTCTATAATGAAAAGGACATGTTTTTTTGGGTGTTAGTTACAAAAGGTCTTGTAGATCTTCATAGAACTGTTCAACTTCAGCTTCTTCAGCGTTACTGGTTGGGGCATAGACTTGGATTACTGTGATATTGAATGGTTTGCCTTGGAAACGAACAGAGATCATTCTGTCATTTTTGAGATTGCATCCAAGTACTGCATTTTGGATTCTTTGTTGACCATGATGGCTACTCTGTTTCTTTTGAGGGATTCCTGCCCACAGTAGTAGATATAATGGTCATCTGAGTTAAATTCACCCATTCTAGTCCATTTTAGTTTGCTGATTCCTAGAATGTCGACATTCACTCTTGCCATCTCTTGTTTGACCACTCCCAATTTGCCTTGATTCATGGACCTGACATTCCAGGTTCCTATGCAATATTGCTCTTTACAGCATTGGACCTTGCTTCTATCACTAGTCACATCCACAACTGGGTATTGTTTTTGCTTTGGCTCCATCCCTTCATTCTTTCTGGAGTTATTTCTCCACTGATTTCCAGTAGCATATTGGGCATCTACTGACCTGGGGAGTTCCTCTTTCAGTATCCTGTCATTTTGCCTTTTCATACTGTTCATGGGGTTCTCTGGAGAAGGCAATGGCACCCCACTCCAGTACTCTAGCCTGGAAAATCCCATGGACAGAGGAGCCTGGTGGGCTGTAGTCCATGGGGTCGCTATGAGTCGGACACTACTGAGTGACTTCACCTTCACTTTCATGCATTGGAGAAGGAAATGGCAACCCACTCCAGTGTTCTTGCCTGGAGAATCCCAGGGACGGGGGAGCCTGGTGGGCTGCCATCTATGGGGTCGCACAGAGTCGGACAGGACTGAAGCGACTTTAGTTCTCAAGGCAAGAATACTGAAGTGGTTTGCCATCTTTTACAAATAGCTGTGAAAAGAAGAGAAGTGAAAAGCAAAGTAGAAAATAAAAGATATAAGCATCTAATGCAGAGTTCCAAAGAATAAGAAGAAGAGATAAGAAAGCCTTCCTCAGCGATCAATGCAAAGAAATAGAGGAAAACAACAGAATGGGAAGGACTAGAGATCTCTTCAAGAAAATTAGAGATACCAAGGGGACATTTCATGCAAAGATGGGCTCAATAAAGGACAGAAATGGTATGGACCTAACAGAAGCAGAAGATATTAAGAAGAGGTGGCAGAAGCAGAAGATATTAAGAAGAGGTGGCAAGAATACACAGAAGAACTGTACAAAAAAGATCTTCACAATCCAGATAATCACAATGGTGTGATCACTCACCTAGAGCCAGACATCCTGGAATGTGAAGTCAAGCGGCCTTAGGAAGCATCACTACGAACAAAGCTAGTGAAGGTGATGGAATTCCAGTTGAGCTATTTCAAATCCTGAAAGATGATGCTGTGAAGGTGCTGCACTCAATATGCCAGCAAATTTGGAAAACTCAGCAGTGGCCACAGGACTGGAAAAGGTCAGTTTTCATTCCAATCCCAAAGAAAGGCAATGCCAAAGAATGCTCAAACTACCACACAATTGCACTCATCTCACATGCTAGTAAAGTAATGCTCAAAATTCTCCAAGCCAGGTTTCAGCAATACATGAACTGTGAACTTCTAGATGTTGAAGCTGGTTTTAGAAAAGGCAGAGGAACCAGAGATGAAATTGCCAACATCTGCTGGATCATCAAAAAAGCAAGAGAGTTCCAGAAAAGCATCTATTTCTGCTTTATTGACTATGCCAAAGCCTTTGACTGTGTGGATCACAATAAACTGTGGAAAATTCTGAAAGAGATGGGAATACCAGACCACCTGACCTGCCTCTTGAGAAACCTATATGCAGGTCAGGAAGCAACAGTTAGAACTGGACATAGAACAACAGACTGGTTCCAAATAGGAAAAGGAGTACGTCAAGGCTGTTTATGGTCATCCTGCTTATTTAATTTATATGCAGAGTACATCATGAGAAATGCTGGGCTGGAAGAAGCACAAGCTGGAATCAAGATTGCTAGGAGAAATATCAATAACCTCAGATATGCAGATGACACCACCCTTATGGCAGAAAGTGAAGAGGAACTTAAAAGCCTCTTGATGAAAGTGAAAGAGTAGAGTGAAAAAGTTGGCTTAAAGCTCAACATTCAGAAAACTAAGATCATGGCATCCTGTCCCATCACTTCATGGGAAGTAGATGGGGAAACAGTGGATCAGTGTCAGACTTTATTTTTTTGGGCTCCAAAATCACTGCAGATGGTGACTGCAGCCATGAAATTAAAAGACATTTACTTCTTGGAAGAAAAGTTATGACCAACCTAGATAGCATATTGAAGAGCAGAGAGAATACTTTGCCAACAAAGGTCCGTCTAGTCAAGGCTATGGTTTTTCCATTGGTCATGTATGGATGTGACAGTTGGACTGTGAAGAAAGCTGAGTGCCGAAGAATTGATACTTTTGAAGTGTGGTGTTGGAGAAGACTCTTGAGAGTCCCTTGGACTGCAAGGAGATCCAACCAGTCCATTGTGAAGGAGATCAGCCCTGGGATTTCTTTGGAAGGAATGATGCTAAAGCTGAAACTCCAGTACTTTGGCCACCTCATGCAAAGAGTTGACTCATTGGAAAAGACTCTGATGCTGGGAGGGATTGAGGGCAGGAGGAGAAGGGGACGACAGAGGATGAGATGGCTGGATGGCATCACTGACTCTATGAATGTGAGTCTGAGTGAACTCAGAGAGTTGGTGATGGACAGGGAGGCCTGGCGTGCTGCAATTCATGGGGTCGCAAAGAGTCGGACATGACTGAGCGACTGGACTGAACTGAACTGGCTCCAAGTATGTTAGTTTCAGTGTTTTTGAAGGATTTCATGTAGCATATAAATGCAGGATTCAATGTATATAATTTATGTCATATAACGGGGCTTTCCTGGTGGCTTAGATGGTGAAGAATCCGCCTGAAGTAAAGGAGACCCAGGTTGGATCCCTGGGTTGGGAAGATCTCCTAGAGAAGGAAATGGTTACCCACTCCAGTACTTTTTCCTAGAGAATTCCATCGATAGGGGAGCCTGGTGGGCTATGGTCCCAGGGGTCACAAAAAATCAGACACGACTGAGTGACTAACACACACAATGTAAATGAATTCAGCATTTAAAGAGTTGATTTTTTGAAACATCTGATCTCACTAGAAGGAAGTGCTGATAATGTTAAAAGGGTTTTCAAAGTGGAGAGGTATCAAGTTCAGTAACACCTCATTAGCTGCGAGTGCTTTGTCTGCAGAGAAGAGAAATTAATGATATCTCCACATCTTGTAACATTTGTCTTCCTAGTTCAGCAGCACAAAGATCCTATTCCTATAATGAAATTTTCAGTAAATGTATCTTTTCCTGGGCCGCAATTTTTAATCTTCTGTTAAAAATCTAATGTTCTGAAAGTGAAAATGTTAGTCTCTCAGTCATGCCTAACTCTTTGCGACCCCACGGACTGCAGTTCACCATGTTCCTCTATCCATAGAATTCTCCAGGCAAGAATAATAGAGTGGTTAGCCATTCCCTTCTCCAGATCTTCCTGACTTAGAGATTGAACTTGGGTCTCTCGGATTGTAGGCAGATTCTTTATTATCTGAGCCACTAGGGAAGCCCAATCTTTTGTTCAGATCAGATCAGATCATTCGCTCAGTCGTGTCCGACTCTTTGCGACCCCATGAATCGCAGCACGCCAGGCCTCCCTGTCCATCACCAACTCTCTGAGTTCACTCAGACTCATTTCCATCAAGTCAGTGATGCCATCCAGCCATCTCATCCTCTGTTGTCCCCTTCTCCTCCTGCCCCCAATCCCTCCCAGCATCAGAATCTTTTCCAATGAGTCAACTCTTCTCATGAGGTGGCCAAAGTACTGGAGTTTCAGCTTTAGCATCATTCCTTCCCAAGAAATCCCAGGGCTGATTTCCTTCAGAATGGACTGGTTAGATCTCCTTGCAGTCCAAGGGACTCTCAAGAGTCTTCTCCAACACCACAGTTCAAAAGCATCAATTGTTCGGCGCTCAGCCTTCTTCACAGTCCAACTCTCACATCCATACATGACCATAGGAAAAACCATAGCCTTGACTAGACGAACCTTTGTTGGCAAAGTAATGTCTCTGCTTTTGAATATGCTATCTAGGTTGGTCATAACTTTCCTTCCAAGGAGTAAGCGTCTTTCAATTTCATGGCTGCAGTCACCATCTGTAGTGATTTTGGAGCCCAGAAAAATAAAGTCTGACACTGATCCACTGTTTCCCCATCTATTTCCCATGAAGTGGTGGGACCGGATGCCATGATCTTCGTTTTCTGAATGTTGAGCTGTAAGCCAAGTTTTTCACTCTCCACTCTCACTTTCATCAAGAGGCTTTTGAGTTCCTCTTCCCTTTCTGCCATAAGGGTGGTGTCATCTGCATATCTGAGGTTATTGATATTTCTCTGTTAGGGGGGTTCATTTCAAAATTGAAAATTAGGAGTCATGTTGAAATATTGCCAGGTCTACATGGTTGGTTATTGAGGAGTATAGATGGAGGGTATTGAGTGAGCAGAGTCAACTGGGCTGGGTAAGGAGGTTGGGGGATGAGGGTAGTCACTGGGAATCTAAGGATACAAAGGGTCTTTTTGAAAACAAACAAATCAAAGTATTCTGTCTAGTAAAACTAATGATTTATGTATGGCAAAAACTAAACAGATGTGGTGCTGAACTTTTCAAATCCTTGGAAAACTTCTGAAATAGCTATGGGTATAAAAATTTTTTGAGGAATGTCCTTAAAAAGAAAAAAAAAAAAAAAACTAGAAAAAAATTTAAACTAAACAACCATTATATGGATAGACAGGAGGGTGAACCAGCACAGTTTCTTGGATCCTCTCCCAAATGAATCCCCAAATTCCAGAAAAGATACAGGGAGATTTATGGAACTGGTAGGTAGCATCAGACACTAAGCTAAATTCTTCAATAAACCTGTGGGGAGGCAGAAGATAGTCGGGTCTTGGCATGAAGGTGAAAAATGCTGGTGGGAGAGACAGTCAGGGCTCTTAAGGAGGAGAGAGAATTTTCTGGCTGTGCCCTTTGCTGTTCTTCATGTTGCCTTGGGCAAGGCACTGTCCTGCCGTGTTCTAACTGTGGGACAGGAGAGCCACCATGCAAGTCGGGCAGAGGCGACATCAAGGCCATGGCAGTGCTTGGGCCTGGCTGGGTGCGGTGTGGGCTTCACGGGTTGGCGGCGGAGGCACATTTCCTGTTTGCCACACCAGCCAACTGCCTGTGACTGTGCAACCGTAAGAAAAGCTGCAGCTGCCACGCAGATAGTTTCAAAAATTTGAAGAGAAGAATCATAAAAATTGACTGGTGTACCTCAAATGTACTATTAATTAAAAATATACACAGGTACATTTATTAACGTATATAATAATACAAGTTGAGGGCTTTTCCTTTCAGTATAGGTTTCTAAATTGAAGTTCTATTGTCTTTGTAACATAAACCACATGACTATGAATATCTGTCATTTCAAATTTTGATTCTTTAAATTGGAATTAAAATTGTAAGACATCTGAGAAGCATTCTGAAAGAGACTCCTGGATTTTTGTGATAATCCCCCTTATGAAAAATAGTTATATTCCCTATGTTTACTTTGTGTGAAGTATTTTTGAGTAAAACTCCAAATTATTGATCTGTATTCCCCAGTCTTATTTTCATAGGAGTAAGTTTTTCTTTTTTCTGTCGTCATTTGCATTTCATTGACTTACATATTATTTAACTAGGCTGTGATCAGTAATGACAGCAACTGACATAAGTAGGTTGGGCACAAATCTAGCTAATCGGAGTTACTGTCTTCAGTGCTGAGAGTAACGGTTCATGGGCACGAGAGTAGCCTACTAGTTTGGAGGATTCATCATGTTGTTGCGTTTTCAGAGGAAATAGATGGAGTTAGTTTTTTCAGTTTTTTTGTTTAAGTATTGGCTTTTATATTAGCCAATTTATGTGCTGGTCTCAAGAAAATAAAAGATGAATGCATAGTAAAAAATAATAAGGCTAAAGTGGAGAACAAGCGTTAATTAAAAAAAGGCAACACACAGAAAACCTGTAACAAGAAGTAAAAATAATGGAATATATAAAATAAAAATATAGAATGTAAACTTAATATCGTGAGGGGGGTAAGGAAGAATAGTAAATACAGAAAAAAGAATTGTGTAAAATAAACAAATGGAGATATTAGATATAAAATATTTGTTAATATAAACAAAAGATGATTAATAGACTGTATACAGATTAATTAATACAGTGTCGCTCAGTCGTGTCCGACTTATAGCGATCCCATGGACTGCAGCCTACCAGGCTCCTCCAGCCATGGGATTTTCTAGGCAAGAGTACTGGAGTGGCTTGCCATTGCCTTCTCCGAGATACTTAAAGTATTGATAAAGAATGAAGAGATAGTAGAATAAGAGAAAAGCTAACAAATGAGGAAGATAAAATTTTCCACATATATCAAATGAAAGAAGAATAAATAAAAGGGAAACTAATTGAAAAATAATGACCCTTATTTTCTTAGAAATAAAGCAAGTCATAAAACGTTGGATAGAAAAGGCACTTAGAGTGCTAAGCAGAAAAGATGTGGGAAAAAAATCTCTACATATTATAGTAAACTTTTATACCATGAAACAAACAATATTTCCAGAGAAACACAGCAGATCACCTGCTGCTGCTAAGTTGTGTCTGAGTCTGTGCTACCCCATAGACGGCAGCCCACAAGGCTCCCACGTCCCTGGGATTCTCCAGGCAAGAACACTGGAGTGGGTTGGCATTTCCTTCTCCAGTGCATGAAAGTGAAAAGTAAAAGTGAAATCACTCAGTCGTGTCCGACTCTTCGTGACCCCATGGACTGCAGCCCACAAGGCTCCTCTGGCCACGGGATTCTCTAGGCAAGAATACTGGAGTGGGTTGCCATTTCCTTCTCCAGCAGATCATCTACAAAGTCATAAGAATCACATTGACATCAAGCTTCTCAACAGCATTATTGGAAACAGGAGCAACATCTTGAAGGAGAGGCATTTGGAATTTCAAACTTCTACAACCAAATCAACTATTATTTAACTATTAAGCTGAAATTAACATATCCTCAGACATGTATGGTTTTAGGTTGTTTTAGGAGGTGATTCACCTCCTAGAGATACTTAAAGGCTTAGTTCAGTTCAGTTGCTTAGTCATGGCCAACTCTTTGTGACCCCATGGACTGAAGCACTCCAGGCCTCCCTGTCCATCACCAACTCCCGGAGCCCACCCAAACATGTCTATTGAGTTGGTGATGCCATCAAGCTATCTCATCCTCTGTTGTCCCCTTCTCCTCCTCCCCACAATCCTTCCCAGCATCAGGGTCTTTTCAAATGAGTCAACTCTTCGCATGAGGTGGCCAAAGTATTGGAGTTTCAGCTTTAGCATCATTCCTTCCAAAGAAATCCCAGGGCTGATCTCCTTCAGAATGGACTGGTTGGATCTCCTTGCAGTCCAAGGGACTCTCAAGAGTCTTCTCCAACACCACAGTTCAAAAGCATCAATTCTCTGGCACTCAGCCTTCTTCACAGTCCAACTCTCACATCCATACATGACCACAGGAAAAACCATAGCCTTGACTAGACGGACCTTTGTTGGCAAAGTAATGTCTCTGCTTTTGAATATGCTATCTAGGTTGGTCATAACTTTCCTTCCAAGGAGTAAGCGTCTTTTAATTTCATGGCTGCAGTTACCATCTGTAGTGGTTTTGGAGCCCAGAAAAATGAAGTCTGACAGTGTTTCCACTGTTTCCCCATCTATTTCCCATGGAGTGTTGGGACAGGATGCCATGATCTTCGTTTTCTGAATGTTGAGCTTTAAGCTAACTTTTTCACTCTCCACTTTCACCTTCATAAAGAGGCTTTTTAGTTCCTCTTCACTTTCTGCCATAAGGGTGATGTCATCTGCATATCTGAGGTTATTGATATTTCTCCCGGCAATCTTGATTCCAGTTTGTGTTTCTTCCAGTCCAGTGTTTCTCATGATGTACTCGGCATATAAGTTAAATAAGCAGGGTGACAATATACAGCCTTGACGAACTCCTTTTCCTATTTGGAACCAGTCTGTTGTTCCATGTCCAGTTCTAACTGCTGCTTCCTCACCTGCATACAGATTTCTCAACAGGCAGATCAGGTGGTCTGGTATTCCCATCTCTTTCAGAATTTTCCACAGTTTATTGTGATCCACACAGTCAAAGGCTTTGGCATAGTCAATAAAGCAGAAATAGATGCTTTTCTGGAACTCTCTTGCTTTTTCGATGATCCAACGGATGTTGGCAATTTGATCTCTGGTTCCTCTGCCTTTTCCAAAACCAGCTTGAACATCAGGAAGTTCACGGTTCACATATTGCTGAAGCCTGGCTTGGAGAATTTTGAGCATTACTTTACTAGCATGTGAGATGAGTGCAATTGTGCGGTAGTTTGAGCATTCTTTGGCATTGCCTTTCTTTGGGATTGGAATGAAAACTGACCTTTTCCAGTCCTGTGGCCACTGCTGAGTTTTCCAAATTTTCTGGCATATTGAGTGCAGCACCTTCACAGCATCATCTTTCAGGATTTGGAGTAGTTCAACTGGAATTCCATCACTTCCACTAGCTTTGTTCATAGTGATGCTTTCTAAGGCCCCCTTGACTTCCCATTCCAGGATATCTGGCTCTAGATGAGTGATCACACCATCATGATTATCTGGGTCATGAAGATCTTTTTTGTGCAGTTCTTCTGTGTATTCTTGCCATCTCTTCTTAATATCTTCTGCTTCTGTTAGGTCCATACCATTTCTGTCCTTTATCGAGGCCATCTTTGCATGAAATGTTCCTTTGGTATCTCTGATTTTCTTGAAGAGATCCCTAGTCTTTCCCATTCTGTTGTTTTCCTCTATTTCTTTGCATTGATTGCTGAAGAAGGCTTTCTTATCTCTTCTTGCTATTCTTTGGAACTCTGCATTCAGATGTTTATATCTTCCCTTTTCTCCTTTGTAGGGAAATGAGTATGTTATTGGGAATAGGTCAGAAGCAGGTCTGAGGTTGTAGAAGTTTTTCTCTTGTTTGTGCCTAAGACATTTATTTATAAACATCAGCAAAACTGAGGAGAAAAAACTTAATGAGTTTTATATAATGAGTGCCCTTCAGAAGAATAAAAATAGGATAGGATATATAACTATTAACACAGGAGAAGAAAATTTGATTTACCCATTGGAAAGTAATAAATAGAAAAATAAATGAAGTAAAATTCTTGTGAAATAAAAAAATAATGGTATAAATAAAACCTAATTTATTAGTAATTACAGTAAATACACATGGGTTAAAATCACAATTCACCATTCAAAAACAAAGATTCAGATTAATTTATCAAAATATACCAAAATCTAGGAATATATTGCCTAAAAAGAAAAAAAAATTAAAACAATAGGGTGCATAAAAAGGTGAATATGAATAAAAAGAAAGTTGGGTAGCAATTTTAGAAATGGCAAATATTATTTAAAGATTAAAATGTAAAAGGAAATAAAAGGAATGTTAATGCAGAAGATATAATAATAAAGATGTATACATCTGTTAATATAGCCTCAAAGTACAAAAAGCAAGAAAGTGAAAAATAAAGATATGGTTACAATAATAATTATGTTTGGGTAGTTAACTGATCCAGAATTGGAAAAATATCATAGAAGATTGCAATAATAGTATCATATTCTATGTGAATTTACATATATACATATAATTTTCACCTCCCCGAAAGAGAATACTTTGTTTCTGAGCACACATGACTCATTCACAAATATCAACTGAGTGCTGATCAAAAAATTAAGCTTAATGCATTCCTGAAAGTTAATCCTACAGAACAAAGTTTAAAATTTATAACAAAAAGATAGCTAAAATGTTTAGTGTATTTGAAATGATAAACATACTTTATATGTTACGTTATATTAGCTCTTGATGCAAGAAGAAAATCATTTAGAGAATTATTAATTTAGCTGTTAAAAAAGCACATATCAAAATTTGTGGGATGGAGTTAGATCATTCTCAGAAGTTATTTCTGACAGCAGATATATTTATCAAAAAGCAAACAGCAATGACAGCAAAGAAACAAAAGCAAAGGAGCTAAATATTCAACTCAAACAGCTTTATAATGAGCACCAAAGTAAATTCAGAGAAACAGAGAAGCAATAGACAAGGGAAGAAATCAATAAAATGGGAATAGCAAAAACAATACTACCATAAAAGTTATAAAAAGGAAACAAGGTTTTTAAAAAAAGATTGATAAAATATGTTGTGAAAACCAGTCAGGAGAAAGATAAATTGCAAATTTATAATATGGAAAATAATTAGTTATAATTTATATTTAGAAAATATATAATTATTTTCTAATTTATCATTAGAAAATAATTTTAAAACAGAAGTTTTAAAAATTGGGAATCAGTGTATAGAACACTGAACTATGAATTATGAAAACTGACTGTGTGTGTAATTCAGAAATCCTAGATAAAGTATATAAAATATATGACTTTATGATTTTCATATGCAATTTAAGAATTTTATGTTTTGAAAAACTTAGAGAGATGTTTGCCTTGGTTGGACATGCCAAAGAATTTTTTCACTTTGATCAAAAACCATGGTAATTTGGCAAGCCTGCTTTGGGGAGTGATGTAGTTCAGCCTTAGGGTCATATCCTTAATCTCTCAGGGTTTACAAGAGAAGACAGATGGCCTTACTATGTTAAAGCAGCTCCTAGTTAAATACTGTCTCCAGAGGATACTAAGCAGTGATGATAAATAAATGAGAAAGTGAATTATATTATTATGGAACAAATCACAAACAAAAGCTCCAATGTCCTTGATGGGCAAAAACTCATCATCAAGGAAGCAATGTTAATTCAGAGTAACCCGATCATGTATGGTTATCTCATGCTTAGTGGGCTGTGTTGTTTTGTTAATTTTTAAGTAGACTCAGGAAAATGTGTGTGGGCACTCAACTTGAGAGCAGTGTTGATTTTCTGTGGGACCCTGTGAACCACGCTTTCCTGAATCCATCTCATCCTTTAGTCACACGATTTACTCTGTCGTTTCAAGCCCTCTAGCTTTGATACTCAGAGTTCTGAGTGACTTTCTCCAGGTAGCAGTAGCTTGGCTTGACTACCAAGGATTTCTCTGTGGAAGTGGTAAAATGTATAATTTCCTCAGTACTTTTTTATGCTTTAGAGAATTGAAGGGGATATTTTATACCAGGGTAAAATGGTAACATTTCTGAAAAAGATTGGCATTTAGTACTTCTTTCTAGATAGCATATTCAAAAGCAGAGACATTACTTTGCCAACAAAGGTTCATCTAGTCAAGGCTTTGGTTTTTCCTGTGGTCATGTATGGATGTGAGAGTTGGACTGTGAAGAAGGCTGAGGGCCGAAGAATTGATGCTTTTGAAGTGTGGTGTTGGAGAAGACTCTTGAGAGTCCCTTGAACTGCAAGGAGATCCAACCAGTCCATTCTGAAGGAGATCAGCCCTGGGATTTCTTTGGAAGGAATGATGCTAAAGCTGAAACTCCAGTACTTTGGCCACCTCATGCGAAGAGTTGACTCATTAGAAAAGACTCTGATGCTGGGAGGGATTGGGGGCAGGAGGAGAAGGGGACGACAGAGGATGAGATGGCTGGATGGCATCACTGACTCGATGGACATGAGTGTGAGTGAACTCCGGGAGTTGGTGATGGACAGGGAGGCCTGGCGCAATTCATGGGGTTGCAAAGAGTCAGACACGACTTAACTGAACTGAACTTCTTTCTGTCCTTATTATTCAGAAGCAAAGGAAAGCTTTAGTCTTGGATCAGAGAATGGAGGGGTTCGAGCTTGTGCCCTAGAGGACGTTATTTCCCCCTCAAAGCCGTCACTGGGGCTGCTTTATAGGGCTCTTTCCAGCAGGGAGGGGCGAGGGCGGGGTTCTTGCAGGTCAGGTGGGGCAGCTGTGTTCCTGCTGCAGCTCCCAGTGCAGGCACAGGGTCTCTGAACACTGGCCCGCTACTTCTGTCTTGGTTGCAGAACTTCTGCACACAGCCCCAGAGCCAAGGTGTCAGCACCCACAGGTGGGACTCGGGTAGAGGCAGAGCACAGCGGCCAGGTAGAGAAAGACCTCTTAAAAGGAACAATTCCTCTCCCTCCCTGCCAAAGCTCATTGTGATAGTTTCATAAGCACTTCTCACCTTGAGAGTACAGCTGAAGTACCATTTCCACCTTCCTAAGACTGGAACAAGAAAAGGTCTAAAATGATGTAGCTATTTGTACTCTCCCCTTTTCTGTTCAGTTAGACCAGTGCAATTGCAAGGGCGAGAAAAGATACATACTATAGCTAAATGCAATCTGCTTCCACAAAATGCCTCAGATCTTACAAGAACCACAGACTTTCCGTTAATGCCCTGGCTAAAGTTGCAGACTTGTAATATAAAGAGTGGGTCAGGTGTGAGTATTGTCAGCATTGTACTGGTGACAGAATTTGTGAGGCATAAAAAGAAAAATCAGCTTTAGAACGTTTCAAGTGTTTCGGCTGAACAGACATAAACAAAAAGATTGGCATTCTTATAGCTGTAACTTATGTTTTCAGAAGTCCCTTCCTATCCCTGGGGAAAAAAAGAGTTCATAATGTATTTATGAAAAACAAAATTAGCTGTTCATAAAAATCAAAGGCAATATGTTTTGCTTATATCAACTGGTAAAATTAATACATTTTTTCCTATAATAGTTCATTTGGTCTGACATGATTTTGAATATTGGAACAAAATGTCAAGAAGAGTTATAAATTGAAATAAGAGATAAAATTCTTCAAGTGAATTATTTTCTCTGTAGAGTCATAGGAATCAATTATTTATTATTCAGAAGAAATGTTACACTTCTAACTTATACAGGGGCTTTCCATCTTTACTTATTGATTCACCTATAGGGCATGCCCCTATTGTAAACATCAAGGTACATTGTTATTATTGCTGGCACTACCTATTAATAACTGGATATTGGAGCTGTGCTTCCAGTGACATGCTTAATCTGCTTTTGATTAAACCGAGCCTTCAAATCTTCTTAGATAATATTGCCTTGAATCATACTTTTGAATATTCGGAGCAACAAACTTTCTCTTCTTCCTCTCATGTTCTTTTAAATGTGTCCCTGTTTTGTAAAAATGACTGGTGATGTATTAAAACTGCCTCATGGTCAATCTTGCAGACATCAGTGTTCTCTTCCCCGAACAGGTAGTGATGGAACAGGCAGCTTCCTACATACAAGACAGCACTTGGTAGGATTATTCAATTTTCAAACTTGCTGCTGCTACCAAGGCTGTTAATTGGTGCCAGCTATGACAGCTTGTAGCATGATTGGACTCTTGTTCAACACAAATAATCATTAGCTGCTAATGATTTTAAATCACTGTGAACAAGGCAGAAATTGACCCTATGACCTAAATGTTCCAGGGGATACTCAGGAGTTATGTGGTCTCCTGAAATGCATAAAGTTAGTTGTCTGGATTGAGAGCTGAATTTTTTTTTTTTTTTTTTTTTTGAAATTCAGGCAAGGCTTTATTGGGACCCCTGCTGCAGGAGGGAGAAGCTAGAACAAACACCAGGTTCCCTTGCTTGCTCCCTCCCCGTGGGGTGTGGTGAGCTGTTTCCTTGAATAGGGCGAGGGTAGGGGTGTGTCCGGGGTCAGGCTGGAGGGGCCTTAGGTGTTTTGCCCAGCCCCGCGGTGATGTGTGAGAGGAGCATGTTCCGTGCCTCGCTTTTGCTCCTGACACCATGTTTTTGCTCCAAGTCCTTCAGAAGTGGCTGTTGGGCTTTTTGGACTCTTGGTATCTTTTGTTTCTAATTTTCCCCAACTGCACATGCACGCAGTTATTTTTAGTTCCATACAGTTTCTTTGTATTTTGTTGCTAGAAGAGAGGTGTGTTCAGGTGTTAGCATTATGGCTCTGCAGTCAAGGGTCCCATATCCCTGCCTGTTTCATTCCACCCTGTTTTTATTTTTTTGTTAGGCACGGAAGTAGTTTCCTTAAATAAGTAATGTATGATATTGAGGTCTCAATTTAGTTAATTTAAAAAATGAATGTTTAATCTGATGTTGTATGTTATGTGTGTAAAATTAGTTGCATACAAAAAAGCCACATAGGAAATGAAGTAATTCTTGCAGATTTTGTTTGCATGTTTTTAAGCTTTAGGAATGTCACTTTTATTTTTCTTTCCATCATGATTACCATCGTTAGTTCTCCCATAATCTCTAGATAATGGGTCACTTAAGATTTGCTTGGCTGAAAAAGGAATGAATCAATGGAAAAAGAAAGATGACTCCATCAAGTCATTTTGAAAGATTAACAAAAGGATGAATTGGTGGTGTAGTTTTTCAAATATATTTTGGATATATTTACTGTTTTGTAAACAGATACTGGGGTTACACATGCTAACAGAAGCAGAAGACATTAAGAAGAGGTGGCAAGAATACACAGAAGAACTATGCAAAAAAGATCTTCATGACCCAAATAATCACGATGGTGTGATCACTCATCTAGAGCCAGATATCCTGGAATGGGAAGTCAAGGGGGCCTTAGAAAGCATCACTGTGAACAAAGCTAGTGGAGGTGATGGAGTTCCAGTTGAGCTATTTCAAATCCTAAAAGATGATGCTGTGAAAGTGCTGCACTCAATATGCCAGCAAATTTGGAAAACTCAGCATTGGCTACAAGACTGGAAAAGGTCAGTTTTCATTCCAATCCCAAAGAAAGGCAATGCCAAAGAATGCTCAAACTACTGCACAATTGCACTCATCTCACATGCTAGCAAAGCAATGCTCAGCGTGAACCATGAACTTCCAGATGTCCAAGCTGGATTTAGAAAACGCATAGGAACCAGAGATCAAATTGCCAACTGTTGGATCATCAAAAAAGCAAGAGAGTTCCAGAAAACATCTATTTCTGCTTTATTGACTATGCCAAAGCCTTTGACTGTGTGGATCATAACAAACTGGAAAATTCTGAAAGAGATGGGAATACCAGACCACCTGACTTGCCTCCTGAGAAATCTGTATGTGGGTCAGGAAGCAACAGAACTGGATATGAAACAACAGACTGGCTCCAAATCAGGAAAGATGTATGTCAAGCCTCTATATTGTCACCCTGCTTATTTAACTTATATGCAGAGTACATCATGAGAAATGCTAGACTGGATGAAGCACAAACTGGAATCAAGATTGCTGGGAGAAATATCAATAACCTCAGATATGGAGATGTCACCACCCTTATGGCAGAAAGCGAAGAACTAAAGAGCCTCTTGATGAAAGTGAAAGAGGAGGGTGAAAAAGTTGGCTTAAAACTCAACATTCAGAAAATGAAGATCATGGCATCTGGTCCCATCACTTCATGGGAAATAGATGGGGTAACAGTGGAAACAGTGTCAGACTTTATTTTTTTGGGCTCCAAAATCACTGCAGATGGTGACTGCAGCCATGTAATTAAAAGATGCTTGCTCCTTGGAAGAAAAGCTATGACCAACCTAGACAGCATATTAAAAAGCAGAGACATTACTTTACTGACAAAGGTTTGTCTAGTCAAAGCTATGGTTTTACCAGTAGTCATGTATGGATGGGAGAGTTGGACTATAAAGAAATCTGAGCAGTGAAGAATTGATGTTTTTGAACTGTGGTATTGGATAAGACTCTTGAGAGTCCCTTGGTCTGGAAGGAGATCCAACCAGTGCATCCTAAAGGAAATCAGTCCTGAATATTCATTGGAAGGACTGATGCTGAAGCTGAAACTTCAATACTTTGGCCACCTAATGTGAAGAATTGACTCATTTGAAAAGACCCTGATGCTGGGAAAGATTGAGGGCAGGAGGAGAAGGGGACAACAGAGGATGAGATGGTTGGATGGCATCACCGACTCAATGAACATGAGTTTGAGTAAGCTCCAGGAATTGGTAATGGACAGGGAAGCCTGGAGTGCTGCAGGCCATGGGTCGCAAAGAGTCAGACAGGACTGAGCGACTGAACTGAAACGGTTACTGAATTTATATGTATTACTATATCTAGAGACAGACCTAAGAATGATCTTAAACCATACTAGAATTAAATAAAGATTTAACAAAAAATTTTAATGTAGCATAGGGGATATGAGAAATAAGAATGTAAGAAATATAAAAGTGTAATAATGAATAAAGTATTTGAGACCTCCCAATGGTATTGCTAAATAACTTATTATAGCATTACTCTATGCTTTAACTTCTAAACAGAGCGTTAGAGCATATGAATTGGTATGGGTTGGGAGTAGAGTTTTGGGTTGTAATTTTATTTGCTACTTGCTTATGAAAAGTGAAAGTGTTAGTGGCTCAGTTGTGTACGACTCTTTGTGACCCCATGGACTGTAGCCCACCAGGCTCCTCTCTCTGTGGAATTCTCCCGGCAAGAATATTGGACTAGGTAGCCATTCGCTTTTGCAGGAGGTCTTCTTGACCCATGGATTGAACCCCGGTCTCCTGCATTGCAGGCAGATTCTTTACCATCTGAGCCATCAGGGAAGCCCCACGTGTTGCATAACAGCATCTAAAACAGTCAGTGCACAGAACCCCTCAAAGGTGGGCGATTATTGCCACTCTCCCAGTGGTGACACTGAAGACACAGAGTTGTCATCACACTTGTCAATAGCCAGTGAGTGGTATTCACAGACACCAAACATGACATATTTTCCAAAATAGAGTTTTACTTTTAAACAAGCACAATTGCTACTTTTTTTTTAAGATTCCCTATAAACTTGTATGCATTTCTTAAGAGATTATTATATATGGGATTGATTAAACAATTATTAGTCTCATCTGGCAGATAATGTGGAACAAATCAAAATGGAATGACTTAGAAATCTGCCTGGTTTCTTTTGGAATGACAGTGTAGGGAGAGTTACAGATGGGAAGTAGGAATTCTCAAGTTTTTCAGAATTGAATTCAGTGACGTCCATATTCTTAGATGAAGGTGAGGTTTAGAATTTTTATGGTAACATTGCGTGTTCTCAGTGTGTGTTTTATTCTAACTGGCTCAACCAACTTGTAACTTTTCCATACCAACTGGGTAAATTTTATGACAAGAAGATGCTTAGTTTAGCAGTAAAAACTTTTATTTATTGGTTGTCTGCCATGTCCCAAGAATTCGGCTAGGTACTTTCACATATATTATCTCATTTTCACAAAACACATTCCAAATTGATGGAGAAATTAAAAGCCAAATGTAAATGCATCTCAACTCTCAAGAAGCATGGGGTTGGTTCTTGGCAAAGTTGTCTCTATTTATCTCTGGTCCTTCCAGTCTCCCTTTTTTTGCATCCTTTCCTAAATCCTTGCCCCATGAATACCTGCTCTAAAGAAAGAATATGATATTGGCCATTTGCATCTTATGAATATTTAAGAAACATCGATGACAAAAACCCAAGAAGTTTTAATGTTAATATATAAATAAGAACAATAGCTTATTTTAGGATAAAGCCCTGGGTGCTCCTGAGGGCATTAGAATCTGGAATTCTCTGAGATCCTGAGACTGACAGTCACAGATCTTAAGACTGCTGTTGGGTCTGGGGAAAGAAATCAGAGTTTCCTCAGTTGAGGGTAAAATCATAGAACCATGATCCCAGAAAGGTTCTGCAGAGGAACTTTATTATTATTTATCACAAGCCCCAGGACCCAAAGTATCAATGTCTAAATTAGAGGGACAATCAAAGAGCAAAAGCACTTCCAGATTTTTTTTTCTTTTATCATTAAGAAACTCTAAATATGTGTATTCTTGAGTGTGTGTACACGTGCTTGTGTGTGTGTGTGTTCTAATGTCTATATGCCCACATCTTTGAGCTTATGTTTGTGCAATGGTGTGTACACGCATGATTTCTCAGAAAGAAACATCATGCACAATGCAGAACACCATGCTGGTTTGTCACTGAGTGATCATACCGCAGCGAAACAGAAAGAAATTTTATTAAACTTTATCCCTTTTGCAGATAAATCTACATCAGGTTAGATTCATAGGAGAAAAATGAAGCAACAGATGAAGTTATGGTTGTGAAAGACAGAGGATGGAAAACAAAGGAAAGAATCATTCTAAAATTGTCAGCTTCAAGCCAGGGAAATTTAATCAGAGCCATAAAAAAGTCTAAGATGTGACAAAGCCAGGAGTCTAACTGGATAACCGGGTGCTTGAAAAATCTAGCTGGACCATCTTTCTATCTGTAAATTGAGGATAATCTTTGGAGAGAAACGTGGGCCTCTGGCTGCTTAGATTCTTCTTCTAGGCTCAGCACTATAATCCAGGTCAATTAAAGGAAATTGGCAGAGGTTCTGTGGTGAAAACAAAAGCAGGTTTTTAATGCAACATGTGCTGTAGGTTAAATAATGAGCCCCTGGCTTCTTGGGACAGGATGTACCACTGGATGTGTACTGGGTTCATTACAAAGAGAGCTTGAAGCGTCCACCAGGGTTACAATCAACAGTTATTAAATCCATTTCCGACTGAGACTACAGCTCGCTCAGGTTCTTCACAGGCCTCCTTCCTGAACTGACCTGATTCTCCTGCCATGAAGGTATGGTGTGACTTGCAAAGCTTCGCTCAGGATAGTAACAGTACCTTCTTTTCATGATAGTCTTTTCCTCTAGGGCTGGGCGTTTTTCCCATCTGGCTCTTATGTGACTCTTGAGAAATCGAATCCTGTCCTGGCTCTGTGTAAATCACCCTAATGTTTTTGTGTTTCATTATTATTCTTTAATATTTATGGATGTGACATCATAATCATTGTGTGCCCTCTGCCAACTTCTGTAACCTCATTTTGACAGTCTGTGCCCACAGGGCTGTAGATGCTCTGTGACAAAAAAAGGTGCAGCTTTGAGAGCACACTTCAGTGAGGTATCTTAGTGATAGCTTGCGAATTATAATTATCGTGTTTTCTCTACATTTTGTTGGGTGGCTTCAATCTTTTTATTTCAGCTTTTCTGCATATTATTTATTTATTCATATATTTGCCTCTTCAGACCACATCATCAAATTTTACTTTGTGTAACTACCTCTGAAAAGAAAATATCCGTCATTTTCCCCAGTAATTAAATGGGGCTATTTCATTGCTAATTTACTATCTGGTAAAATCTCAGAGTTTTCTTGAGCATTATTCTCAAACCTAGCCCATACGACATGTTATCACAGATATTTAAAGTTTTGTGATGAACCTAATGAGATCTCATGATAGTTTTGGTGATACCATATTAAAAATCCCTGCAGTATAATTAAGTCCCACCATCCTGCTTTTAATTGAGGGGAGGAAATTCTGAACTGTAAAGTCAACAGCTGCAACCACTTTACGAAAATGTTAAGACAGTTAGCAAAGCCAAAACAGATACAGATTACTATTATGTAAATTTTAAATTTACGCACACATTCACATATGCACACATGCACAATAATATACACATCTGCAGGAGATGAGACTTTGCCTTGAAATGAAGATATAAGTTACTGAAATTTACATCTACGTTAACATCAAGTCATGTATAAATCAGCACCTTCTGCTTGGCCCTCTCCCCTTTCCTCTGCTACACAGGTCCATGGGAACTCACCCTTCATTAGTATTCTCACTTCTGATTGACACTGGAAGTCTTGCCCTGCCCCGTCACAATTCCTGGAACTTCTTTCCCCCATGTTTGAAGTCACAAGGCTATAAAACCTGCTCTAGAGTGTGGTAGGGCAGCAGTAGCCCACCTACCCTTAAGTCCAAACCACTAGATATGGAACCAGCTTCTGAAACCTGGTTCTCTCTCTACTCGTGCACCAGAAACATGCTCCATAACAGCCAGGGATGTATTCTGCCTTAGATCCTCTAGGTCTCCAGAGGTTTTCATCTGTTGGTGAAATAAAATAATAATAAAGTAAAATAATAAGTAATGAAGTCTCTGGATATAATTTTTAATTGAGATTTTTGAAATGAATGTAGATTCACATGCAGTTAAAAGTCAGGGCTTCCCAGGTGGCTCAGTGGTAAAGAATCCGCCTGTCAATGCAGGAGATGCAGGTTCGATCCCTGGCTCAGGAAGATACCCTGGAGGAGGAAATGGCAACCCACTCTAGTATTCTTGCCTGGAGAATCCCATATACAAAGGAGCCTGGTGGACTATCGTCCATGGGGTTGCAAAGAGTCGGATACGACTCTAAATGTAGATTCACATACAGTTATAAGTTATAAATAATACAGAGAGATCCTTTGTACACTTTGACCAGTTTCCCCCATAGTAACATTTGTAAAACTACAGTATAAAATTACAATCAGGGTATTGATATTGTAATAAGCCACCAATCTTAGATTTCCTTAGTTTTTTTTTTACTCATATGTGTGCATTAAGTTCTATAAATTGATCACCTGTGCAGGTGTGTGTATCCATCCATGGTTTAGAGATTGACTCTTCTTGTCCTTTTACAATCATCTCCACCACCTTCTTCGTCATACCTCATTTCCTAACTCCTGGCAACCACTAAACTATCCTCCATTTCTAAAATTTTGTTTTTTCAAAACTGTTATATACATTGAATGATACAATATGAAACCTTTGAGGACTGGAAATTTTTATTCTATTCATAATATTCCCTGGAGATTCATCTTTATGGTACTGTAGCAAGAATGTGTTCCTTTTTGTTTCTGAGTAGTATTCCATTGTATGTATTTACAGTAGTTTGTTTAACTCTTCATTTATTGAAGAGCATCTGGGCTGTCTTTAGTTTTGACTGTTACAAATAAAGCTACTATGAACATTTATGTAAAAGTTTTTGTTAACATACGTTACATTTCTCTGGGATAGAAGTTCAGTAATGCAATTACTGTGTTATATAGTAAATGCATCTTGATTTTTAAAGAAACTGTCAAGTTGTCTTCTAAGGGGCCAGACCATCTTACCAGCCATGTATGAGTGATCCCATTTCTCCAATATCATCATATCCTTGCCAGCAATTGGTTTTGTCAACTATTTTGTTTTAGCCTTTCTCATAGGTATATATAGATACTTCACCGTGGCATTAATTTACATTTCCCTAGAGGCTGTGGATAGTAAATATCTTTTCTTGTATTTATTTACCACCTGTGTACCTTCAGTGAAATGTCTGTTCGTGTATTTTGCCCACTTTTTAATTGGATTTTTTGTTTCTTTACTGTTGAATTTTGGGACTTCTTTAGATACTAGTTCTTTGTCAGATTACGTCGTTTTCAAATAATTCCTCCCAGTCTATAGCTTGTCTTTTCTACCTCTTCATGTTTACTTTCACAGAGAAAAAGTATTAAATTTCTGGACATCATTGTAACAGTGCTGCGAACAAGGCCAGAGGGAAAACATTGGTGTCTATTATTTAAAGACCATCATTAAGATGTAAATGAAACCACAAAGTCTATAATAGTCCCATATCTAGTTCAGTATAAAGATAATAACAGCCAGTGGCAAAATACAATATTTGAGGGCCTGTTGTGATAAATAACTCTCTATGAATTCATGTATTCATTCACTGAATAAATATTAAGTGAGGCTTATGTGTTAGGCCCTATGCTGGTGATGCAGTAGTAACATACTGCAAGGATGGAAAACCAGAGCTGAGGTGAGAAGTCCACAGTAATGGGATATTGTATAATGAAAGTGTTTAACAGAGGAACTGAAATGCATTTTCAGAAGTAATGCCTGGGTTGAGAGTTGAAGGATGAGTAAGAGTTAACTGGGTGAGGAGCAGAGGAGAAAGATCCTCAGTGGGCCTGAGATGGGGAGCTGGATTGTACTCAGAGGGGCACCTCAAGTGCAGAGACCCTCCAGTGGGAGGGGGCACTGAATGCTGAGGAGTGAACAGGGCAGCTGTCGGGTATAGCGAGTGAGAGGACAAGATGGGGCTGGCCTTGGTCTCCATTCCAAAGGTGGTTCAAAGGCTTGATGACATTTACAAGGTAGAAGCGAGCAACGAGATCAAACCTGCATTCTGAAAATAATACCTCCACATTGTATATAATGGAGGGCACAGGCATTGACTCTCGTCACAAAGTTAAGAGGCTTCTGTGGTTGTCCCCATGGATTCCAGTGGTGGTTTGAACTGAGATGCTTCCAATGTGCTCTTGTTAAAATTTTCTAAGATTTCACAACCAGCCTCGGACAGAGGAATTTCAGACAAGATTTGGACTGCATTTGTTCTGAGGATTTGGTGGACTGTTTTCGAACACACAGTGAATGGACCGCTGCAGGGGCAGTTGCTTCTTTAAGAAAAGACAAAGACAATTTACTCACCCTTGAGGGCTGAAGCTAGAGCTCTGAATGCTTTGTCTGGTGGCTGAGGGCTAGGTGACACTATTCTAACCAATTTTGCGATATTTTGGTTCAACCAATCCTAAACCATTCTGTAGATCTAGGACCCCAAATACAAATGTACCAAATAGCTCTCCTAAGACCTAGTGGTAAGAAGAGCAGTATGCTAAAAAAAAGGGGGGGCAGGGGACGGGGGCGGGGAGGGGAGAAAGGATAAGAAAACGTAAGATAATAAGAGAAAAAAAAAAGGAAGTGAGTCAGGGAAATATAGAGTCTGTGACAAATAAGAATGAGGAAAGAAAGGCGTACATGTAGGGAGTGCCATTCCATGATTAGTTGGCATATTCTCACCAGCAGAGGTTCCTACGTGTGTTGTTCCCTTTTTCCAGGCATGATTGGTGGTGGGGTTGCTATTTTGTGGAAGAAGAGTGTAGCAACCCTAAGAGCTAAATTGGAGCCATCTATGGGGTAGTCTTAGTTGCTGGAAAGGGTCCATGTAAAAAGCAGCAATTTTGTTATAGAAGCTGTGAGAGGGGTGGGGCAGGAGTGGGTGTAGGTACATCTGTAATATAAACCAAGGACAAAATTTTACTCTAAATTCAGAGTCAGGTTTCCAAGTCTACTTGAAACATTTGGTGTCTGTGCTTGTTTATACTTGGCAAATCATAGTTTCCTCTGCGTGTATGTTTTAATAAAGAGCTTGAAGAGAAAAGAAATACTTCTAAAGCTTTTGGATGACAAATAGAGCTTCCAAACCTTTTTTTTTTTTTTAATAACCTAAGTGTAAGTGATTCAAAAGCATGTAGATGGAATCTCTCAAAATATTAAGCAAAAGAAAAATATGTAACTAGCACAAATGTATTTTTCTTACCAAACATTTCAGAATTTCTCATTAATATGCAAAAGGTCTGTGCCCCAGTCATGTTTACCTGTCTCAAGGTTAAAAGGGAAAGGAAGGACATCTCTATGAACTAAGAGGCAAATGAAATCTAATTTACTTTGGATATAGGTTAATAAATATGTATCCTGGATGTCAAATTAGTTCTAGTAACTTAATCACTGCTAAGTATAGTTGCTCACAGAGAAACTATCTAGTTACTCAGTGAGTTCAGATAAACTCATTTTGATATTGTTGGCTTTTAGAAAAACTACTTTTTTCCCCCCATTATTCTTTCAGCAACCATATTCACATTCTAATTTTAGCATATGGGAAAGGGGGGCCATGCTGGTGGTTTGGGCCTTGGGGCAGTAGGGGCAGCTGGCATCACGAGAAGAGAAGTCCAGGAATGCTCAGGACGGCCCTGAAGAAGTAAGCGCAGTTGTTGATGGCTGTCTCGGGCAGCGTCACCACAGCTTTGCCTCCATGAAAATGACCCCTCCTTTTTTGTGCTTGGAAAACTCAGGAAGAATTGCTTATGTTCCACCTCAGATAACTGCATTTTGCACACTTCCTTTTGATATTCTACTGAGGCAGATCCAGTTGCAAACTGTGCCCTGAAAGACATCCACAGACTAGTACTTGCCAAGTGGTCACGCGCATTAGCTATTCCATCTGTAGGCTGTTGTCAGATCATACTCCCTCTTTTGTCCCTTTGAATGAAAGAAAGAGAAAAATATCAGAAAGATCAGAAAATCTCAGGAAAGAAAAGGATGAACCAGTTATATTTTCTACGTCATTTTACCTATCTCTTTGAGACAATGTTAGATTAGGAATGATTTTATTGTTTGAACTCAGATTGCTTTTTTTTTTTTTTATAATACTGTTTCACCTTGGGAGTTCTTGTCTATTTTGTGAAGAGCCATCTCCATTGGGGGAATTTTCTGAAAGCACAGAATCCTCTCTTTCTTAGTTGCTGCCAAATTTTCAAAAAAGATGATTGTGTTGTGCTGCCCAAAGAGTCAGGTGAATACATTTACCTCACAGAAACTTTATCCATATGGGGGAACTTCGTGGATAAAGGATCCCAAGAGTTGATTCTCTATACAGTTGGAAATCACTCAGATGAGCTTGAGGAAAACGAGAGCCAACTGGGTGGGCCAGACAATGAGAAAGGGATGGAGAGACTCAGGGAAGTAACTGTACTAGATAAGGCTGAAGAGCCTGCCCGACGTCTGTGTTGTGAAGGAAGTCCCAAAGGACTCTCCATTTATCAAAGCAGTAAGGAATGTGTTGTTGCTAGGCACCAGCATCATGGAGAAGCTCCACGGTGGCTCTGCTCCATAGGCCAGAGTTGGACAGTAGGAGTTGCCTTAACAGAACTGGACTCTCTGACAACAAGGAAGAAAGGATCCTAAAATAATGACTACAATGTCCTACACCTGCTTTCCATTGCTGGGGCGTTCAGATCTGCCCTGAGCCACCACCATGGAGTAGAAAGGAATCCCTCTATTCTGTTGGACTATTACATGCAAAATGGTGAGAACCTTTGTTGATACCCTCCAAACCTGAAGTGAAAGCTGCTTTCCTCCCTTCTGTGCAGTGATTAAATTACTGTTTTTGTAGTAGTAAATCAAGAACAATTTTACCTCTCATTTGGACTTTTGAAGTTAGCTTCTGTTTTGAATTGTAAGATCTAGATTTGGTTTTATCCATTACTTTTAGAAGGCTTCCCAGAAGCTATAACCTGAAGTGTGTACCTATATTCTGCTGCTGCTACTGCTGCTAAGTCGCTTCAGTTGTATCCCACTCTGTGCGACCCCATAGACGGCAGCCCACCAGGCTCCCCCGTCCCTGGGATTCTCCAGGCAAGAACACTGGAGTGGGTTGCCATTTCCTTCTCCAATGCATGAAAGTGATAAGTGAAAGTAAAGTCGCTCAGTCGTGTCTGACTCCTAGCGACCCCATGGGCTGCAGCCCACCAGGCTCCTCCATCCATGGGATTTTCCAGGCAAGAGTGCTGGAGTGGGGTGCCATTGCCTTCTCCGACCTATATTCTAAAGGTTGCTAAACCCCAGATAAATGGGGAAAGGCATTAGTATTTACCAAATATCTATAGTATGTCTGCCATTATGGTTGACCTGTCCTTATTCATTTACTTTTCACACCCATCATGTATTTTAATTATTATTTTTATGTAATTATTCCCATTATATAAAAAATGTGAAAGATAAAGTGACCTGACCAAAGTCAGCTCATGAACTGCCAGTAATCAAGGATAGAATCCAATCAAGGATAGAATACATGTTCTAAATCTAAGTTTAAAGCTCTTTCCACAGCTAATTTGACTGCACTTTATGACTAAAGCCCAATTTCTCTTCTTGACATGTTTTTAAGGTCTTAAAATTATATCATGCTTACCTGTAATATTGTGATTTTACAGAGAATTAGACATTGTTAAAATATTATTTCATTTTCCAAAAATCACAGAGAAATTTCTGAGATAATTTCAGAAAAATTATCTCACTTTTTTGCCTCTGAAAGCCATAGACTATATCATTATTCTTTTTAATTCTCTGGTCTCAATTTGGATAATATTTCACTTGTAAGAATGATAATTTTATAAAATACAATTGTGGTTTGTATATGTAAACGTGTAAGTTTGTGCTTGTGTGTGTATTTAATTTGTGTGACATATATCATTGCCTCCTGGAAGTGAATTAATGACTGTTAGAGTGGTTTGGAAATATTTCATGTGTTTTGGGGATGATTCTCTGTCTACCTCACCAGTGGTTTTAAAGGGTGCCAGGGTGATTGGCTTCCCTGGTAGCTCAGAAGTTAAAGCATCTGCCTGCAATGCAGGAGAGCTGGGATCGATCCCTGGATTGGGAAGATCCCCGGGATGAAGGAAATGGCAACCCAGTCCAGTATTCTTGCCTGGAAAATCCCATGGACAGAGGAGCCTGATGGGCTATACTCCACAAGGTAGCAAAGAGTTGGACACAACTGAGCGACTTCACTTTCTTGGAGAAGGAAATGCCAACCCACTCCAGTGTTCTTGCCTGGAGAATCCTAGGGATGGGGGAGCCTGGTGGGCTTCCGTCTATGGGGTTGCACAGAGTTGGACACGACTGAAGCGACTTAGCAGCAGCAGTAGCAGGGTGATGGGATAAAGTGGTAGTTTCCCTAAATAGATAAGAAACCAATGACCCTGAATGTCCCAGATAGTGACTATAAAGGATGATATATTCTCTGTACGTTAGATACAGTTGTGTAGTGCATGTGTGTGTGCTCAGTCATGTCTGACCCTTTGTGACTCCATGGACTGTAGACCACCAGGCTCCTCTCTTCGTGGGATTCTCCAGGCAAGAATACTCGAATGGGTTGCCATTTCCTCCTCCAGGGGATCTTCCTGACCCAGGGATCAAACCCATGTCCCTTGTGTCTCCTGCATTGGCAGACAGGTTCTTTACCACTGAGGCACCTGGGAAGCCCTAGCTATAGTTGACCCTGCTAATATGTATAATTATCAAAGGAATGACTTTAGGAAGTAAGTCCTTCTGCTTTATCATTTTAGTTAGAAGAAACCCTTTGAAAGAACTAGCAGAGTATAATAGCCTAGCATAGCATGGAGAGATAAATAAATGATGCCAGACAGCATTAAAAAATACTTGAATGCATCTCCTTAAGTCAACAGCAGAATTTGTAACACACATCTCAATTTTCTCTCTACTCTGGAGAGGAAAACCAGGGAGTGCAATATATCATTTATGTCAGTACAACAAGAACAATTCTTACTGGTTCAGGGTCTGGAGCAGTGACTCAAAGGTTTATGGGACTGCTGTTCATCTCTGAGCATATTCTGCTTATTGTTTCTGATGCTTCATTTTGGAATCTTAGGGTCAGTGTGTTTTCATGTGGAAAACCCTAGACTGCCCAATAGAGTCTGTTTTGACACTGACTCAAGAGAGTTCCCTGGTGGCTCAGACGGTAAAGCATCTACCTACAAAGCTGGAGACCCGGGTTCAATCCCTGAGTTGGGAAGATCTCCTGGAGAAGGAAATGACAACCCACTCCAGTCTCCAGTATTCTTGCCCGGAAAATCCCATGGATGGAGGAGCCTGGGAGGCTACAGTCCATGGGGTCGCAAAGAGTCGGACACAACTGAGCGACTTCACTTCACTTCAAGAGAGTTACAAAAGAACCCAATTCAGTGCTTGCACAAATGGTTAATCTTACTTAACACTGCAGTAGTTCTATAAGCACAAACCCTTTGGTTTAGTTATGAAATTACACCCAATGACTATTACACCCAATGAAAGTTCTGATGACCTGCAGTTAAACTACTGGAGCGATAATAATTCGTCCTTATGTGTTTATTTTATAATTTCTAAGGTGTTCCGTTTCATTTGAGGTCTTGAATGTTTAATATGACTAATTGCTGCTTGCTCTGGAAATAAGCTTGTTCTTTGATAAATTGTGTGAGTGTTCAGGCATATAAATTGAAAAGATTTAGATTTCTTGACACTGCATAGAGCATGTAAGTTGATGAAGGGAACCTCATGATTACATGCCAAACAGGTTCTTCAACATTATATATTTCCAGAAAGACTGCTGAAAATTAACATAGAGTTAGGAAAGGTAACTTCCTTTCATTGCAAGGTTTTTGTTTTAAGCTAGAAACTGTTGAACCATCCTTGAACAGGCGAAAAAGTCTTAAAGGTTTACCTAACATATAATGCAGACACATACACGTACAACCAGCCATTAAATATTATGTGTTTTCTGAAACATGTGAGAAGGCCAAGAGTAGACCTTGGAATAACTATAGATGGTGGTGGGCGGGGGAATAGAACAACAATGCCACCAATTACCTTCATCAGCCATGTCATCTTATTATGTAACTCATAGAGATAATGTGGATGTAATTTGATAGATTGGCTTTGGTTTATCTCTCGAGACAGATGTTATCATCTGAACTGAACCCGGTACATCATACATTCATAAAAGCCAGATGGGTGACATGCCTGCAGTGAGTTTAGTGCCTGTCTATAAAGACCAGATGGGTGCCGCTTCACAGAAAGGTTTATGTCGATCAGCTGTGGCTGCCTTCCAGAGAGTGAGGAAATGCTCTCCATTCTCCAGAGGGTTTCTCCATTCTTTGTTCTCTATTGTAATTGTCTGCAGAACCTTTCAGGACCAAGACTTCTCATTGATAGAATCATATGCATCCTGTGTCGAAAGACAGTTGTGCTTTTGGTACATAAAGAAGACAAGGCCCTCGGTAACCACTCTAGCCAGAGAAAATAAACCAGTCCTTGCAAGATGATTTTATGCTGGCCTTTTCTCTCACTTACAAATGGCTTTGAGTCCTATAGATGTAGCTGAAAATATGCAAATGTACAAGAGACTTCTTGGATGGAAAACACCCAAAATCTAGTCTCTTCACTTATATTAACACACAGGATTCCAGAACCTTGTGGTGAGTGAAAATCAAGCCAATGTTGAATGGAGACTGATTTGATATTCCATCTCTATGTGGTTTCCTCATAAAACATTTATTTTTTGTGACTTGTTCTCTTTGTGACTGGTGCTGACTTGGTGACTAAATTGTTCATGCTTGGTTTCTTCAATTTTCAGTCTTATAAATAGTTTGCTCATGGTATAATATTATGATGTTTAAATCTTGGATATATAACCAACTCTTGAAATTCAAGAGAAAGCCATCGCAAGGCTTCATAAATATTCAGATGTATAAATATCACAAGAACAAATTATTTTCCCCATGAAACTTTTTATATTCTAAGACCCATGACTTTCTTAGATCATTTTGCATTCTCTTTCATTTCTTCTACTAGCAATATCAATTCTTTCTCATGTGAGGATGTTTTTCTTCACAGGATGGATTTGTATCATCTTCTGATTTTTACTGTGTAATGGCAACAAGTAAAGATAACAGATCTTCCAGCTTGCAGCATGTTCAACCCAAATTCTTCAGGGTTACTCACTATGGGTAAAACAATGGATATTGTATCTGTGAATGCTATGCCAACTCTGTTACCTAACCCAGGGTATCTGTGCATGGCAAAACCCTTAAGGATTTGGAGATACGTGAGATACATGACTATTTATTGTGCCTAGCAGAGTAAAGAAGCATTTGATACAGGAGACGGAAAGTATGGATTCCTTGCCAGCACTGGGGTCTTTGTTGTCTTCAGATTTCTCCAAGTATTTCTATGTAGCTTCTCTTCACATAAAGCTTGAAAAACACTTAGCTAGACAATGAATTGAAGGTTCCCTCAACTTTCAGGTGTCTGGAGCCAAGGATTCAGAGGATTTAAATTGTTTGGTGAGAAAGCTAAGAGAAAAGAAGGCCATAAGGCACAACCAGTTCACACTGCTCACGGGCCAACAAGCCAAAGAGATGGTTCATCAAACATCCCCCACACTTGGCTCTTCCAGCTTTCAAAGCAGTAGGGTTTCTTCACAGGTATTATGGGGTTGTTGAAAAGTGAACATGGCTCTATTGCTGTTCCCCATCAGAAAGTAGAACTGACAGCCTGAATAGTAATTCCTCAGGAGTCTTGGACTCCTGAGTCTGCTGTGGTCTAAAGAGTGACAGGCTGGAGCCCCAGCACCACCATGTTGGCAGGACCCTGTTTATCTGTAGTGCTCAGGGTGAAGCAGGAGAGATGAATGAGATCTCTGGGAATATGGGAATCTGATCTCCTTAAAGATCATTTACAGTTAGAAATAAAGTACTGTGAAAATTAGAAATTGCCATGTCCACTGTTACAGACGTTTTTTTTCAATTAAAAGGAATCAGCATTATAAATAAAATAATAGATCTTTTAAGATCATTTATAAAGTGTTGTTACTAATTGCACTAATACCTGTTGCTATTATAATCCAGTTGCTTTGGGAAATTTTATAATTAATAGTAAGTCCTTAATTGGAGTGATAACATTTTCTGTGTTACATTTAATGTTACTTTTAATGAGACTGCTGCTTCAAAAATTTATAACAGATTTGGCTACACTGGAAAGGACTCAGAGTTATATAATAAGAGGGTTTGAAATGAATTTTGGGACGAATTGAAACTAGGGTTTTATGTTTGTTTTTTGTTTTGTTGTAGTTCGAGGAAGATAAACTGTGATTATATTAATATTTATTATTCAAATATCTAGATTAAAGTGATACTATTTGGAAAGCATCATATTTTGTCTGTAATAATCTGAATATTTACATCCCAAAGTAGACTCTGAAAGATGGTTCTAAAGTACCAGAACTATAGAGATAATTCTTGTAATAGCAAGATTAAAATAGGTACTTGCTTTTTCTTGCTTGATTTGCATCAGTTTTTATTTCTCTAGACTGTGTATAAACTTAAGGAAAGCAAATACTCATTTTTGGGGGCCAATTCTTATTCGATCTTACTGGATTTTAACCACACAGTCAGAACAAAACCAAACTTTAACGACTTGTTTACATTTGGTTTACACATTTCTAGACTTTTCCAAATGGTCTAAATAATTTTTGGTAGTTTACTTTTGTAACTGAAGCAGATGTATGACATTGACAGAAACACTAAAGAAAGGTTTCAGTTTATTAATTAGAATGTTTATGACTTCTTCAAGGCTGGTATCTAAATGCAAGGTAAGGCACTGGTCTGTGAATTCGTCTCTGTTTTCAAGATAGAGCTGCTATGGACATTTAAGCAAGATTTAACTGAAAGAGAAAGTTCTCTGGCTAAATCAAAGCATTATAACATTTTAGTGAGGTTTACATTTTGTTTCACTTTCCAAACTTGCAAATGAGTTCCCCCAAGCATGAAAGGCAGAAATAAGAAGCTTGGGAAGAATTCAGTCCCTGTATTACGAAGCTCAGTCCCTGATTTCTGTATAACCACCCCATTCCATTTTGATTTATTTCCAAAGTTTGATTGGGATTTCTTTTGTGGTCATCTGCAACTAAAAATGTTGAACTGATAACAAACAACTGTTAAGTTTTCCTTCCAATAGTTAGGCGACAGATAACCCATTCTGACTTAATCGAATGCAGGGAACTTGAAGATGGAACCAAGGCAATTCCTTTTCCATAGTTTTGTTCCAAGAAGATCAGTCAAGATTGAACTTGAAATAGATCACTGGCACTTTCCAAAGTGGTCTCAGAAAATGGTCCCTAATAGGGTCAGTCACTCACTCTCTGACCAGATCTGGTCTAGATCACTTCCATCAGAGAGGTAGAGAGATAATGAAAGATGATCTAGGCTAGATCTCCAGTGTAGTTACAGCAGTTTTCTCTTTCATCTTTGGTAGTGTGACAGCCGTGGTTAAAGTCAAGTTGGTGTTACCATTTGTACTACTCCTTCCTCAAGGAAAGCTCCCTGGTAAGCAAGGTGTGCTGAAAGACAGAACAAGACGCAGTAGGCACTTTTGAAGGTCCCTGGCCACCCAACACTTTTCTATAATATGTGCTCCATTTCTTGCCAATCTTAGTACTTAACACTTTGCTCAGCCTGAAAATGAATGCTTTGTCAGTTTAATAAAACTTTAAGTTAAATCTTTAAAACTGATAGGAAATATATAGCAGATAAGAACTTAGTTACTGGAGAATAAAAATATAAAGAGAGAGAGATGACCTTGAGCCATAACAGATGCAAGTTTCCATGTATAATACTCATTGAATATGACCTTGGAAAACATTAGTGATTTCTAATTTTGTGCTCCCAGGTGAAATGATACTAGATTTGAGAGGAATCCTGCAGCAAAACCACCCTCAAAGATACACAATGTGAGGAAAATTGGTCTGAGCTTTCAGTACATCCTCATTAGAGATCTTACAGTGATGGCTTTATAAAAGTATTTAAAATTAACATGGAAGAATTAGAAAATGTTTATATTCTTTTTGATGGATTAATGCAACTTCTGAGAAAACCAATAAATCTAAAAAAATTCATGAATATGGTTCTTAGATCTATAACTCTCTTTATTTCAGGTTCTAGAGGATCAAGTCTGTGATAAAACTGGGGTGCTCAGGTATTATTGATAGGCATAACCCCAGAGCAGGTCCAAGGCAAAAAGGCAAGTGAGACGAGAAGAAGGAATGTAAACATGAAAAGATACATAACCAGGCTGGCCTCAGCTTTGTAAGAAACCTAACTGATGAACTTGGTTCACAGAGCTTTCCAAGCAGGTCCTGCCTCAGAGCAAGCCTTTGTGGCAGGGGTCCACATACTTTCTCTATAAAGGGTCGGATAGTAAACAGTATTTCAGACTTTGCAGGGCACATATCTCTGTGACAATTATTCTACTCTGTTTTGTTGTGAAGATTATCATAGACAATAAGTAAATGAATGGGCATGGCTATGAATGGGCAGGTTCCAATAAAGCTTTATTTACAAAAAGAGGAGGCAGGCCAGATTGGCTGTTTAACTATAGTTTGACAGCCTCTGTCTTGGAAAAGGGAGACGAATTTACTTGACCTTTCTTTCTCTTTTAAAAAATGTGCTTATTTGGCTGTGGGCACTCTGGTTTTGGTAGTTGCAGCATATGGGCTTCGTTGCTCCGAGGCACATGGGATCTTAGTTCCCTGACAAGGGATCGAACCTGCATCCCTCGCATTGCAAGGCAGATTCTTAACCACTGGACCAGCAGTCTCTGACCTTTCTTGTTTCTTCTTTCTCATTGGTCAAAGTTTACTTCACTTCAGTTGCTCAGTTGTGTCTGACTCTTTGCGACCCAGGGCACTACAGCACGCCAGGCCTCCCTGTCTATCATGAACTCCCAGAGCCCACCCAAACCCACGTCCATTGAGTCGGTGATGCCATCCAACCATCTCATCCTCTGTCATCCCCTTCTCCTCCTGCTCTCAATCTTTCTCAGCATCAGGGGCTTTTCAAATGAGTCAGCTCTTTGCATCAAGTGGCCAAAGTATCACTTCATGGGGTGGTAATACTTCTGGACTCTGTTACCTGCCCCGCCAGGTGGTCACTGAGGAAACAGACATCAGACATCACAGTGTGGTGCATCATTTGGCGTTGGAAATGGAGGAGGAGGAGTTACAGCCTTTGCGAGTCCATTCAGACTGTACTGCTTCCACCAGTCACTGTGGCTGCCTCCCCATTGGCAGAGGCTCAGATGCTGATGCTGAGGGGATAAGGGCCCGTGGTGGAAGCTCAGGCTGCCCACTTGAACACCCAGCCATGGCCTGGGGGCTGGGACTCTGGTGGGGCTGATCCAAGCTGAGGAACCACCGAAACCAAGCCTGGCAATGTATCCTAGTCAAATAAGAATGAAAGGTCTCCATAAAGGAGACAGAAGTGAGAAGAGATGATTGAAGTGTATCCGACCTATGCATTTTGCTTTAGTTTGTTAAAGTACCACCACTGTAAAACTGATGGTGCTTCCCTCATTTTTAAATATTTGATCATCTTTTTAAAAACTTCATTTTTAATTGAAGGATAGTTGCTTTATACTATTGTGTTGGTTTCTGCCATATGACAACATGAATCAGCTATAACTATACATACACCCTGTCCCTCGTGACTGAGCCTTAGATGATTACTGAGAAAATTGGGATATAGCCAACATTTGAAGATAATATCCATGAAGACTTCAGTTGTCCTCCCATATGCCCTAGGAGGCTCCTGTAATCAGCAGAATAGGTAGCTGAGGAGATGGCTACAGGAGGTCTGGCCCTATATGTCACAACAGTAGGCGTGACCCAGTTATAGGTGTCAGATAGTCTGGGTTCAAATCCTGGTTTTGTCTCATGGAGGAAGGTGACTCAGGGAAAGTTACCTAATCCCTCTGTGACCCCATTTCCTTGTTTATAAAATAGGAAAACAATACCTAATGCCGTGAGGCTTAAGAACGTAGTAAGTTAACTGACAACCATAATGCTTGGCACACAAAGGCATTCAGTGAGTGGAAAGGATCAGCTACTTTTGTGTAGACTTCATAAAGCTACTGTTATATTCCGCGTGAGCCTCTTGAGAGGAAGCTTCCTGTGGATGACGTATTTGGTTTACTGTTCCCTTATTTATCATGCATTTTTCTTGTAAACATTCATCATGAGTGACTGCAACTCTGAGCTTCAGTTTTTCTGTTCATCAAAGGAGTTTTTTTTATACCTAACTTCATACTTTTATTGGGAGCATAAGTGATTTAATATGCATGTGTATGAAGTACCTAGCACAGTGTTTGACATATAGTAGGAGTCAGCTCAATGATAGTTACTATTGTTACAATTATTATAATTCAGAATTCCTCTCATACAATAAATAAATCATTCACTGTTTAGGGTCTGTTGTTTCTCCATAGCCTCTTCCTATAAAGAAGCATAGTGGGTCGTGAACAAAGTAGCTGTATCGGTGAATTTATTATGCTTCTATTTTAATCATTATTAGAGTTGTCTGATAACATCAGTCCTGCCAGGAGCATTGTGCTCTGTGGTGGGCTAAACACCAGTTGGAAATGATGCCACTGTGACCTGTAGATGCTGGGATTGTGGGAAAGGAGAGTGGAAGCTCCCTTGTTTTGAACACCAGCTACTTCCCAGTCACTCCGCTGGTTTGCTTTACATATAGTTAATCACCAGCACAGTCCTATGGGTGTGTGTGTGCGCTAAGTCGCTTCAGTCATGTCTGACTCTTTGCACCTCTGTAGTCTGTAGCCCGCCAGGCTCCTCTGTCCATGGGGTTCCCCAGAAAAGAATGCTGGGGTGAGTTGCCATGCGCTTCCCCAGGGGCTGTTCCCATCTCAGGGACTGAACCTGTATCTCTTATGTCTCCTACATTGGCAGGCAAGTTCTTTACCACTAGTGCTACCTGGGAATCACCAACACAGCCCTATGGGTGGGTGTTCTTATTATCATTCCCAGTTTCCTGATGCCTGGAGAGTCCATGGAGCTTCCCCAAAGCTATAGGGCTATCCTGTGACCCAGCCAAGACCCCAGATTGTCTGGTGCCAAAGCCCTTGTCTTTCAGCTATTCTCCTGCTAAATTTCTGTGTGAGAATAGAAATGACATCTCCAGTTCTTCCTGGGCTATAAACTCAGCTTGTGACTTTGAACAAACCATATCCATTTCTAGGCCTCAGTTTCCTAATCTTTAAAATGAGGTGGTTGTACAAAATGAAGTGGTTGTATTTAAATTCCCTTCAGATCTACAATTCTGTGCATAGTGATTAGAAGAAATGTACATAATAATGATAAGTGTGTCTGTGGCGGATGGGGGGCAGATATTGCTGGAGATGGGACAGGCAAGGTATGCACCCCTCCCTTTCATCCTTGCCCCTGTAGCTAAAGGTGCAGATGCCCTCAGCAAGCTGTTGCCTTTCAAACGTGAGCTGGATCCGTCGCTCCAGTATCTCTGTCTCTCCAAGTGAGACCCCCTCTAGTGGCCTATGAGTCTCCCGCTGCTCTTCCTGTCCCCTTTGTCTCTCTGACCCCATCACTCTGGCCCTTGCTCACTCCTCTCCACCAGGTTGGCCTCCTTGCTGTCCCTGAAACACACCATGCATGCTCCTGGCACAGACCATCTCACCTGCTGCTTTCCCGCCTGGATACCCTCAAGACTTGGCCCCAGGACTTGCCTGGTGGTCCAGTGGTTAAGAATCCACCTTCCAGTGCAGGGGATGTGGGTTAGATCTCTGGTCCAAAAACGAAGATCCCACGTGCCGCAGGACAACTAAGCCTACGCAGCACAACTACTGAGCCTGCACACTGCAACAGAAGGTCCCGTGTGCTGCAGTTAAGACCCAGCACAGCCAAATGAATAAAACTAAAGCTGGGACAGTGTTGTTTAAAAAAATGTACCGGACCCCCACCTCCTCGGGGTCGTTGATGTGATGGCGCTTGTCCCGTGAGGGCTTCCTAGGCCACTTGTTTAAAATCACAGACCCCTTCTCCTCCAGCACTCCAGCTACCAGTCCCTTGTTTCATTGTCTGCATAGCACTTATGTCGTTCATTTAATGAATGACACTTGGATTTCGTTATTTGTATCAGTTGCCTGTCTCTCCTCCTGTAGAGTAGGCAAAGATGTCTCTATTGGTTGCCGTTGGATCCCCTATGCCTTGAACAATCCTAGCACATTTTTACATGAGGGGAAATTAGAAATAAGGCCATATAGCATTATATATAGTTTATTTCAAGTGTGTGTGTGTGTATATATATATATATATATATATATATAAAATTATACATATGACCCGGAGAAGGCAATGGCAACCCACTCCAGTACTCTTGTCCAACACATCCCATGAACAGAGAAGCCTGGTAGGCTGCAGTCCATGGGGTCGCTAGGAGTTGGACATGACTGAGTGACTTCACTTTCACTTTTCACTTTCATGTATTGGAGAAGGAAATGGCAACCGACTCCAGTATTCTTGCCTGGAGAATCCCAGGGGCGGGGAGCCTGGTGGGCTGCTGCCTATGGGGTCGCACAGAGTCGGACACGACTGAAATGACTTAGCAGCAGCAGCAGCATACATAGGACTTAGTGACTGAATAACTGAACAACAACAATACATGTGACTTGTAGACATCATTTAAAAATTCATCGTTGCTGTTATTCAGTTGCTAAATCGGGGCTGACACTTTGCAACCCCATGGACTGCAGCAGGCCAGGTATCCCTGCCCTTCACTACCTCCTGGAGTTTGCTGAAACACATGTCCATTGAATCAGTGTTAAACATTCATATTCATTAAGAAGGAGTTAGTTAACTTTTAATTTTATATAATATCTACCTTAATTTACTACCAATCTGTAATGTGTATCCAAAATTTGAGGGAAGGATGAAAGGCTTTAAAAATTAAGAATTCCCTGCAGATTTCAATTTTTCTAGCAACAACGCTCAAGACTAATAATTTATGTACAAATAAGTGATTAAAATTTTGAGTTTACGTATTCAGTGAAAGTTGTATATTGTGGCTATCAAAATCATTAAAACATCTTTAAATGAATTAACATATATTATAAATTAACTTCATATTACAAAAAGAAAATATCATCAAAAATTTTGGAGGTTAAAGTGCATTGAAATGATGCTGATTTGTTGCCAGGACCAGGACTCAGAAGCTACCTTGTTATGATTTCGAGTAGAATTACTGACTATTTTAAAAATTACTGTGTCTCAAACTTTAATATGTAGATTAATCACCCCAGATCTTATTAAAATGCAGATTCTAATTCAAAAGGTCAGGGGCAGGACCTGAGATTTCTTCATACCTAGAGGACAGAAAGGTGATACTGATGCTGGTCCTTAGACCATCTGAAGTGGAACCAAATTCCTAGTGAATCTGCCTCCTCCTTATAATATCATTATGAGGTCAGGTGAACTTGAAGTAGAAGAGACATTTTCTCCAGAAGAAGCTTCGTTGAGCCATTGACCAACTGGTGTCACTTAGTGCTGGAACTTAACGCTGTCCTGGTGGCTCAGATGGTAAAGAATCCACCTGCGATGAGGGAGACCTGGGTTCAAACCCTGGGTTTTTTCCCTGGGCTGGGAAGATTCCCCTGGAGGAGGGCATGGCAACCCACTTCAGTATTCTTACCTGGAGAATCCCATGGACAGAGGTGCCTGGCAGGCTACAGTCCATGGGATCACAAAAAGCTGGACATGACTGAGCGACTAAGCACAGTGCTGGAATGAAATAGACACTTGCTATTACAGATATCACATCAGCTGGGAGAGGACCAGATCTCAGGCTTAAGGTGTATCTGACACCTAAAGGGATGCAGTGAGGCATCCTGACCCTTCTCTATGAGTAGAACTAATTTCATTCTCATATCCCAGCCTCAAACTGGGTTTTCAAAACTCTAATATTTAAAAACGCATTCTCTTATTTTCTAATAACACAGCAGAGATGGGAAGAGAACTGAACGCTTTAATCCCTAAAATATGCAGTGAAATTGAATAAGGGGTTGCGGAGGGGAAGAACAACCACAAATTTAATATTTAACCACAGCAAACTTAGAAATTGCACAGAAAATAACAGGCTTGCCTCTTTTTGCCCCTGTTCTCATTTGGCACGGCTCAGGGAACCTTGGGGAAGAGGGTGTATTCAAGTGACTTGATGCATGTGAGGCTTAGTTTTGCAGGTGGAGTGCAGCACAAGGGTGGAGTGACCTATCTTACTACAGTAATTCTGCTGGATAAACACCGGCCCCTGGGCCCCTCCCTGGAAGCAGTTCTGTTTGTTTGAAGTGGTCATACCAGAGCTTCTTTGGTAGTGATTATTGACAGTACCCAGAAACCTTTTCTCAGCTTGACTGTGGATTGGCTGGAAAATATATGTTCAGGAAACTCCATTGCTGACATTCTGAAGGGGGTTGCTCTTTCAAGTACATCTCCATACTACTCTGAAGCTTGTTGAAAAAGAAGAAGGCTGAAAAATCCTTGAAGAGTTTCTTGTTTGTTTGAATTCAGCTAGAAATTCTTTTTGAAAATGTTTTAATTTATTTAAAAAATGGAAGTGTAACTGCTTCACTGTATTATGCTAGTTTCTGCTGTACAACATGAATCAGCCGTATGTGTACATACATCCCCTGTCTCTTGAGCTTCCCTCCTGCCCCTCATCCCACCGCTCTAGGTCACCACAGAACACTGAGCTGAGCTCCTTGTGCTCACAGCAGCCTCCCACGAGCTCTGTTTTACATATGGCAGTGTATATATTACAGTCCTACTCCCAATTATTCCACCCTCTCCTTCCTCCTCTGTGCCCACAAGTCCATTCTCTATGTCTGTGTCTCTATTCCTGCCCTGCCGAAAGGTTCGTTTGTACCATTTTTTCTAGATTCTGTATAAATGCTTTGCTGCTGCTGCTAAGTCACGTCAGTCATGTCCGACTCTGTGCGACCCCATAGACGGCAGTCCACCAAGCTCCCCAGTCCCTGGGATTCTCCAGGCAAGAACACTGGAGTGGGTTGCCATTTCCTTCTCCAATGCACGAAAGTGAAAAGTGAAAGTGAAGTTGCTCAGTTGTGTCCGACTCTTAGCGACCCATGGACTGCAGCCCACCAGGCTCCTCCACCCATGAGATTTCCCAGGCAAGAGCACTGGAGTGGGTTGCCATTGCCTTCTCCGATATATGCATTAATATACGATATTTGTTTTTCTCTTTTTAACTTACTTCAGCTGAGAACTTTAATCAAGTTACTCTCTATCTTGACTTCCTCTTGATTTCTAGGACATGCTTTTGAGCCAGTCAAAAGCAATTAACCAAGTTGTTATGGTCACGAGAGGTAAGATGTGATGTCCCTATCTGCTTCTGGATTGGGTGGCACAAATGTCATCCTGAGTTACTCTCTTCACTGTCTCAAATCCCTCCCTTCTCTCTGCCCAGTGAATAGAGGGAAATGGTCTCCACTTGCTAGTGTAGCCAGAATGACATTCAACAGCTTGGGGCTTTCTGTGAGAATACAGGAATCTCAGACTTTCCCACCTCTGCAGTCATGAAGCCAGCTCCTCATTCAGAAGATCCCTGAGATCTAACTTTTATTTGCTGTCTTAAGCAACCTCAGAGCCAAGACAAGTTAGGTCCTCTGTATTTTCACATGCAACACTCACCAAGTGATGAATGTGACATTATAGTTTTTCCTCAGTAGAGCCAATCCTGGGTCAGTGTTAAACATTACACAGTTTGGTATATTTCTTCAAGTAGTTTTATTTTTCTAGGGTCATAACAAGTAAGCCAACAGTGTCTTGTTCTCATCCATTTTCTCCTGAGTATATAGGTTTTCTACTTGTTTACTGTGAAGAACCAGGACTGCAGGAGGATTTATGATTTTGATACCCTAAACAATGTTACTATCTTCCTATGGAATTTTTTTTCTGAGTTTGGTCAAATAGTAATAATTATAATAATAATAATTAATACTTACTGGGTTTTCCTGGTGGTTCAGACAGTAAATAATCTGCCTGCAATGTGGGAGATCAGGAAGATCCCCTGGAGGAGGGCATGGCAACCCATTCCAGCATTCTTGCCTAGAGAATTTTATGGATGGAGGAGTCCCATGTGGTCACAAAGAGGCAGACATGACTGACTAAGCACACAACACTAATGCAACATTGGAGGGATTTTAAGTTTATTAAATCATTTAAACATTAAAGCCTCTCTGTAATGCAGATTCTATTTTAAATCCACTTTCTAGATGAGAAAGCTGAGTCACAGAGAAATTGAGTAACTAGTCCAAGGTCACACAGCTAGTACTAGTCCTAGAGCTAGGATCTGAACCAGGCAACCTAGTACCTTAGTACATTCTCTTACCCTCTGAGTTATAACATTTTATTACCAACTAAAACAGACTCATGTATTATAACTATTGCTGCTGCTGCTGCTAAGTCGCTTCAGTCATGTCCGACTCTGTGCGACCCCATAGACGGCAGCCCATCAGGCTCCCCCGTTCCTGGGATTCTCCAGGCAAGAACACTGGAGTGGGTTGCCATTTCCTTCTCCAATAACTATTGCTACTTTCTATTAATTACTTTATTCTTTCCTGAGTCTTATTTGGTTATATAAGTTCTGTGATTAAGTGGTCTAATTGAGTGATTTTTCAGATATACCAACTGCCTTAATTTTTTTAATTTATATTTTATTGAAGAATAATTGCTTTACAGAATTTTGCTGTTTTCTGTCAAACCTCAACATAATCAGCCATAGATATACATCTATCCCCTCCCTTTTGAAACTTCCTCCCATCTCCCTCCCCATCCCACCCCTATAGGTTGATAAAGAGCCCTTGTTTGAGTTTCCTGAGTCATACAGCAAATTCCTGATGGCTATCTATTTTACTTATGGTAATGTAAGTTTCCATGTTACTCTTTCCATACATCTCACCCTCTCCTCCCCTCTCCGCATGTCCATATGTCTCTTCTCTATGTCTGTTTCTCCGTTGCTGCCCTGTAAATAAATTCTTCAGTACCATTTTTCTAGATCCCATATATATGAATTCGAATATGGTATTTATCATTCTCTTTCTGACTCACTTCACTCTGTATAATAGGTTCTGTGTTCATCCACCTCATTAGAACGGACTCAAATGCATTCCTTTTTATGGCTGTGTAATATTCCATTCTGTATCTGTACCACAACTTCTTTATCCATTCATCTGTCGATGAACATCTAGGTTGCTTCCAAGTTCTAGCTATTGTAACTAGTGCTGCAGTGAACAATGGGACACATGTGTCTGTTTCAATTTTGGTTTCCTCAGGGTATATGCCTAGGAGTGGGAATACTGGGTCATATGGTGGTTTTATTCCTAGTGTTTTAAGGAATCTCCATACCATCTTCCTTAGTGGCTGTATCAATTTACATTCCCACCAATAGTCCAAGAGCATTCCCTTTTCTCCACACCCTCTCCAGCATTTATTGTTTGTATACTTTTTGATGAGGGCCATTCTGACTGGTGTGAGGTGATATCTCATTGTAGCTTTGATTTGCATTTCTCTAATAATGAGCGATGTTGAGCATCTTTTCATGCTTGTTTGTTAGTCATCTGTATGTCTTCTTTGGAGAAATGTCTGTTTAGGTCTTTTTCCCACTTTTTGATTGGGTTGTTTGTTTTTCTGGCATTGAGTTGTATGAGCTGCTTGTATATTTTGGAAATTAATCCTTTGTCACTTGTTTCAGTTCCTATTATTTTCTCCCATTCTGAGAGTTGTCTTTTCATCTTGCTTATAGTTTCCTTTGCTGTGCAAAGGCTTTTAAGTTTAATCAGGTCCCACTTGTTTACTTTTGTATTTATTTCCATTACTCTAGGGGGTGGGTCATAGGGGATCTTGATTTATCGAATGTTCTGCCTATGTTTTCCTCTAAGGGTTTTATAGTTTCTGGTGCAACATTTAGGTCTTTAATCTGTTTTGAGTTTATCTTTGTGTATGGTGTTAGGAAGTGTTCTAATTTCATTCTTTTACATGTAGCTGTCCAGTTTTCCCAGCACCATTTATTGAAGAGGCTGTCTTTGCCCCATTGTATATTCTTGCCTCCTTCATCAAAAATAAGGTACCCATAGGGGCATAGGTTTATTTCTGAGCTTTCTATCTTGTTCCATTGGTCTGTATTTCTGTTTTTGTGCCAGTACCATACTGTCTTGATGACTGTGGCTTTGTAGTATAATCTGAAGTCAGGAAGGTCGATTCTTCCAGCTCCATTCTTCTTTCTCAAGACTGCTTTGGCTATTCTGGGTCTTTTGTGCATCCATATGAATTGTGAAATTTTTTCTTCTAGTTCTGTGAAAAATGCCATTGATAATTTGATAGGGATCTCATTAAATCTGTAGATTCCATTTGGTAGTATAGTCATTTTCACAATATTGATTCTTCCTACTCAGGAACATGGAATATCTCTCCATCTGTTTATGTCATCTTTGATTATTTTTATTAGTTTCTTATAATTTTCTGTGTACAGTTGTTTTGTCTCCTTAGGTAAGTTTTTTCCTAGATATTTAATTCTTTTTGTTGCAATGGTGAATGGGATTGATTCCTTAATTTCTCTTTCTGATTTTTCATTGTTAGTATATAGAAATGCACGTGATTTCTGTGTATTGATTTTGTATCCTGCAACCTTGCTAAATACACTGATTAGCTCTAGTAATTTTCTGATACCATCTTTAGGATTTTCTATGTTCAGTATCATGTCATCTGCAAACAGTGAGAGCTTTACTTCTTCTTTTTTTTGATCTGGATTCCTTTTATTTCTTTTTCTTCTCTGATTGCTGTAGCTAGGGCTTCCAGAACTGTTGACTAGTACTGGTGAAAGTGGACACCCTTGTCCTGATCTTAAGGGGAATGCTTTAAGTTTTTCACCATTGAGAATAATGTTTGCTGTAGGCTTATCATATATCAGATCAGATCAGATCAGTCGCTCAGTTGGGTCCGACTCTTTGCGACCCCATAAATTGCAGCACGCCAGGCCTCCCTGTCCATCACCGACTCCCGGAGTTCACTCAGACTCACGTCCATCAAGTCAGTGATGCCATCCAGTCATCTCATCCTCTGTCGTCCCCTTCTCCTCTTGCCCCCAGTCCCTTCCAGCATCAGAGTCTTTTCCAATGAGCCATCTCTTCACATGAGGTGGCCAAAGTACTGGGGTTCGGCTTTAGCATCATGCCTTCCAAAGAAATCCCAGGGCTGATCTCCTTCAAAATGGACTGGTTGGATCTCCTTGCAGTCCAAGGGACTCTCAAGAGTCTTCTCCAACACCACAGTTCAAAAGCATCAATTCTTCGGCGCTCAGCCTTCTTCACAGTCCAACTCTCACATCCATACATGACCACAGGAAAAACCATAGCCATGACTAGACGAAACTTTGCTGGCAAAGTAATGTCTCTGCTTTTGAATATGCTATCTAGGTTGGTTGTAACTTTCCTCCCAAGAAGTAAGCATCTTTTAATTTCATGGCTGCAGTCACCATCTGCAGTGATTTTGGAGCCCAGAAAAATAAAGTCTGACACTGTTTCCACTGTTTCCCCATCTATTTCCCATGGAGTGATGGGACCGGATGACATGATCTTTGTTTTCTGAATGTTGAGCTTTAAGCCAACTTTTTCACTCTCCACTTTCACTTTCATCAAGAGCCGTTTTAGTTCCTCTTCACTTTCTGCCATCAGGGTGGTGTCATCTGCATATCTGAGGTTATTGATATTTCTCCCAGCAATCTGGATTCCAGCTTGTGTTTCTTCCAGTCCAGCATTTCTCATGATGTACTCTGCATATAAGTTAAATAAACAGGGTGACAATATACAGCCTTGATGTACTCCTTTTCCTATTTGGAAGCAGTCTGTTGTTCCATGTCCAGTTCTAACTGTTGCTTCCTGACCTGCATACAAATTTCTCAAGAGGCAGATCAGGTGGTCTGGTATTCCCATCTCTTTCAGAATTTTCCACAGTTTATTGTGATCCACACAGTCAAAGGCTTTGGCATGATCAATAAAGCAGAAATAGATGCTTTTCTGGAACTCTCTTGCTTTTTCGATGATCCAGCAGATGTTGGCAATTTGATTTCTGGTTCCTCTGCCTTTTCTAAAACCAGCCTGAACATCAGGAAGTTCACGGTTCACATATTGCTGAAGCCTGGCTTGGAGAATTTTGAGCATTACTTTATTAGCATGTGAGATGAGTGCAATTGTGTGGTAGTTTGAGCATTCTTTGGCATTGCCCTTCTTTGGGATTGGAATGAAAACTGACCTTTTCCAGTCCTGTGGCCACTGCTGAGTTTTCCAAATTTGCTGGCATATTGAGTGCAGCACTTTCACAGCATCATCTTTCAGAATTTGGAATAGCTCAACTGGATTCTATCACCTCCACTAGCTTTGTTTGTAGTGATGCTTTCCAAGGCACACTGGACTTCACATTCCAGGATGTCTGGCTCTAGGTGAGTGATCACACCATTGTGATTATCTGGGTCGTGAAGATCTTTTTTTGTACAGTTCTTCTGTGTATTCTTGCCATCTCTTCTTAATATCTTCTGCTTCTATTAGGTCCATACCATTTCTGTCCTTTATCAAGCCCATCTTTGCATGAAATGTTCCTTTGGTATCTCTGATTTTCTTGAAGACATCCCTAGTCTTTCCCATTCTGTTGTTTTCCTCTATTTCTTTGCATTGATCTCTGAAGAAGGCTTTCTTATCTCTTCTTGCTATTCTTTGGAACTCTGCATTCAGATGCTTATATCTTTCCTTTTCGCTTCTTCTTTTCACAGCTATTTGTAAGGCCTCCCCAGACTTTGCTATGTTGAGGTTGGTTCCTTGAATGCCCATTTTTTGAAGAGTTTTAATCATAAATGGGTGCTGAATTTTGTCAAAGGCTTTTTCTGCATCTATTGAGATTATCATATGGTTTTTGTCTTTTAATTTGTTAATGTGGTGTATCACATTGATTGATTTGCATATATTGAAGAATCCTTGCATCCAAATAAACCCAACTTGATCATGGTGTATGAGATTTTTGATGTGTTGCTGAATTCTGTTTGCTAAAATTTTGTTGAGGATTTTTGCATCTATTTCATCAGTGATATTGGCTTATAGTTTTCTTTTTTGTGTTGTCTCTGTCTGGTTTTGGTATCAGGGTGACAGTGGCCTTGTAGAATGAATTTGGAAGTGTTCCTTCCTCTGCAATTTTTTTGGAAAGACTTTTAGAAAGATAGACATTAGCTCTTCTCTAAATGTTTGACAGAATTTTCCTGTGAAACCATCTTGTCCTTGGCTTTTGTTTTTGGGGAGATTTTTGATCACTGCTTCAATTCCAGTGCTTGTAATTGGGCGCTCATAATTTCTATTTCTTCCTGGTTCAGTCTTGGAAGACTGAACTTTTCTAAGAATTCTGTCTATTTCTTCCAGGTTATCTATTTTATTGTCATGTAGTTGCTCATAATAGTCTCATATAATCCTTTGTATATCTGTTTTTTTTCTTGATGAGTCTGGCTAAAGGTTTGTCAATTTTGTTTATCTTCTCAAAGAACCAGCTTTTAGTTTTATTAATCTTTACTAATGTTTCTTTCATTTCTTTTTCATTTACTTCTGCTCAGATCTTCATCATTTCTTTCCTTCTACTAATTTTGGGGTTTTTTGGTTCTTCTTTCTCCAGTTGTTTTAGGTGTAAAGTTAGGTTGTCCATTCAGTGTTTTTCTTGTTTCTTGAGGTAGGATTGTGTTGCTATAAACTTCCCTCTTAGAATTGCTTTTGATGCATCCCATAGGTTTTGAGTTGTCCTGTTTTCACTGTCATTTGTTTCTAAAATTTTTTTGATTGCCCTTTTGATTTCTTTAGTAACGTGTTGGTTATTTAGAAATGTGTTGTTTAATCTCCATATGTTTGTGTTTCTTACCATTGTTTTCTTGTAATTGACATCTACTCTCATAGCATTGTGGTCAGAGAAAATGCTTGATATGATTTCAGTTTTCTTAAATTTACTGAGGTTTGATTTGTCACCCAAGATATGGTCTATCCTGGAGAATGTTCCATGTGCATTTGAGAAGATGATGTATTTTTCTGCATTTGGATGGAATGTCCTGAAGATATCAATGAGATCCGTCTCATCTAAGACTTATGTAAGTCTTATTTAAGACTTACATAAGTCTTAAGTCTGCATCATTTAAGACTTCTGTTTCCTTATTGTCTGTTTTGATGATCTGTCCATTGGTGTGAGTGGGGTATTAAAGACTCCTACTATTATTGAGTTACTGTCAATTTCTCCTTTTACATCTGTTAGTGTTTGTCTTATGTATTGAGGTGCTCCTATGTTGGGTGCATAGATATTTACAATTCTTAAGTCTTCCTCTTGGATTGATCCTTTGATCATTATGTAGTGTCCGTCCTTATCTCTTGTAATCTTCTTTAAGGTCTATTTTGCCTGATATGAGGATTGCTACTCCAGCTTTCTTTTGCTTCTCATTTGCATGGAATATATTTTTCTATCCTCTCACTTTCAGTCTATGTGTCTTTAGCTCTGAAGTGAGTTTCTTGTAGACAACACATATATGGGTCTTGTTTTTGTATCCATTCAGCCAGTTTGTGTCTTTTGGTTGGAGCATTTAATCCGTGTACATTTAAACTAATTATTGATATATATGTGCCTATTGCCATTTTCTTAATTGTTTGTGGTTGATTTTGTAGGTCTTTCTTCTTATGTTGTATTTATTGACTATGTAAGTCCCTTTAATATTTGTTGTAAGGCTGGTTTGGTGGTATCGAATTTTCTTAATTTTGTTTGTCTGAAAAGCTGTTTATTTCTCCATCAATTTTGAATGAGATCCTTGCTGGGTATAGTAATCTTGGTTGTAGATTTTTCCCTTTCAGTACTTAGAATGTATCCTGCCATTCCCTTTTGGCCTGCAGAGTTTCTGCTGAAAGATCAGCTGTTAAGCTTATGGGGTTTCCCTTGTTTGTTACTTGTTTCTTCTCCCTTGCTGCTTTTAATATTCTTTCTTTTATTTAGTCTTTGTTAGTTTGATTAGTATATGTCTTGACATGTTTCTCCTTGGGTTTATATTATATGGGACTCTTTGTGCCTCTTGGACTTAATTGACTGTTTCCTTTTCCATGTTGGGGAAATTTTCAACTATAATCTCTTCGAAAATTTTCTCATACCTTTTCTTTTTCTCTTCTTCTTTTGGGACCCCTATAATTCGAATGCTGGTGTATTTGATATGGTCCCAGAGGTCTCTGAGACTGTCCTCAGCTCTTTCATTCTTTTTACTTTATTCTACTCTTCAGAAGTTATTTCCATCATTTGATCTTCCAGCTCATTGATTCGTTCTTCTGTTTCAGATATTCTGCTATTGATTTTTTCTAGAGTATTTTTAATTTCAGTAATTGTGTTGTTTGTATGTTTCGTTCTTCTAGGTCTGTGTTAATTGATTCTTGTACTTTCTCCATTTTGTTTTCAAGGTTTTTGGTCATCTTTACTATCATTATTCTGGATTTTTTTTCAGGTAGTTTACCTATTTCCTCTTCATTTATTTTGACTTCTGTGTTTCTAGTCTTCCTTCATTTGTGCAGTATTTCTCTGCCTTTTCATTATTTTTTTTAAAGTTACTGTGTTCGAGGTCTCCTTTTCCCAGGCTTCAAGGAAAGTTGAATTCTTTCCTTGAAGAAGGTTGAATTCTTTCTTCCTTTTGGTTTCTGCCTTCCGAAGGTTGGGCCAGTGGTTTGTGTGAGATTTGTGCTGAGTTTTTGTTTGTTTGTTTTTCCTCTGATGGGCAAGAGAAGGAAATGGAAACCCACTCCAGTATTCCTGCCTGGAGAATCCGATAAACAGAGGAGCCTGGCAGGCTACAGTCCATGGGGTTGCAAGAGTTGGACAGGACTTAGTGCACTGTCTGTCTCTCTGATGGGCAAAGCTGTGTGAGGTAGTAATCCTGTGTGCTGATGATTGGGTTTGTATTTTTGTTTTGTTTTTTTTTTGTTTAGGGGAAGTGTTCTGCACAGGGTGCTACTGGTGGTTGGGTGATGCTGGGTCTTGTATTCAAGTGGTCTCCTTTGTGTGAGTCCTCACTATCTGACACTCCCTAGGGTTAGCTCTCTGGTAGTCTAGGGTCTTGGAGTCAGTTCTCCTACTCCAAAGGCTCAGGGCTTGATTTCTGGTCAGGAACAAAGATTCCATAAGTGGTTTGTTATGGCATTAAGAGAGATTAAAACAAATATCCAAAAACAAGAAACCAAAGATGAACCCCAGATAAATGGCAGCTACAAAATCAGGCAAATAATAAAAATAATGGAATATACCTATATACATATACACCCATGAGCAAAGTCAAAATAGTCCAACAAAAATACAGTAGATTGACTTGGCGAACAAAGGAAATCAAAACTTATATTTACCAGTTAAGAAAAAAACTAACTTAAGCACAAACTGGAAACTAAAACTAAAGCAAAGTGCCCAGTGGATAATAAAACGATGAAAACAAATCTAACAAATATATTGAGAGGAAAGGAAAGAAAGAAAAGAAAGAATAGACATGCAAAGTTACCCAGAGGTAGATGAAGAAGATTTATATACATTAAAGATTAACTGCAAGGGGAAAAGAACTGTAGGAAAGACAAACAAAGGAAATGTATAAAATATATAATTGGCTTAAAAAAATTAAAATTATAAAGGAGAGAAAAGAAAAAAGAAAAACAGAAGAAGAGAGAAAAAAGGGGGAAAAAAAAAAAGGAAAGCTCCACAGAACTCCTAAGGCCCAACATAGAGGCAGAGGTTTATAACAACAATAAAAAGTGTGACTGAATATACACATATATGTATACACCCATAAGCAAAATTGAAACAGCCTGACAAAAGTAAAGTACGATAGATTGACTGGGTGAACAAATGAAACCAAGAATTATATCTACCAGAACAAAGCTGACTAAAGCAGAAACTGGAAAACAAAATTAAAGCAAAGTGCCAACTGGGGAATAAAGCAATGACAATAAAACTAACAAATATGTTGCGAGGAAAGGAGAGAATTAAAAGAAAGAATAGATGTGCAAAGTTAAACAGAGGTAGATAAAGATTTATATACATTAAAGATTAACTGAAAGGGGAAAAGAGCAGTAGGAAAAGCAAACAAAGGATAAATGTAGAAAAAATAATAATAGGTATAAAAAATTAAAGTTAAAAAAAGAGGAAAAATCCACAGAACTGCAGAAGCCCAATGTAGAGGCAGAGGTTTATGTGACTGAGGCAAAAAAAGCTCAAAAGCTTAATTGGATTTCTTAGTGCCAATAAAATCAACAACTACAACAGAGGTGGAAAGAAAGGAAAAGATAAAAGAAAAAAAATCCAAAAGAATCTATAGAACAAGTCAAAAAATAAGAATAATAAGTGTTTTTCTTGAGTCACTGCCGTCGGAGTCCTTTCCCTCCCTGGGAGTCAGTCCACCTTACCTCCCTAGGATGCCCTCCAACACTGTGCTGATCTCTGGACCTGCAGTGGGGGCAGCTCAGGTTCTAATCTGGTCCTACTCCTGTGTGTTCTTGCCTCCAATGTCCACAACTATCAGAACTAGTGCATTTTCTTTTGTAGGTGCTCTCAATGGCCTTTTATATATTTCATAGACACAGTCTGCTTAGTTGATTTAATCTGCAGCTGTACAGCTGATGGGAAGGTTTTGGATCTTCTTCCTTAGCCACACTGCCCCTGGGTTTCAATTGCGGTTTTATTTCCATCTCTACATGTGGGTTGTCCACTGGGGTTTAGTTTCCGAGGCTGCCCTGGAGGGCTTGGGTTTGCCCCTGTGAGGGCCAGGTGGAGGTGGTGCTTGGGGTCACAGGAGTTCTGGCAGCACCAGGTATTCAGGGGAGCTGGCGGCTAGGGAGCAGGAAATACAGTGGTCTAGAAGGGGATGGCAACCTGTATTGGCCAATATACTCCAGTATTCTTGCCTGGAGAACCCCCTTTCTGACAGAGAAGTCTGGCAGGCCCCAGTCTACAGGGTCACAGAGTCGGACACGACCGAAGCAACCCTGCGTGCATAGATGCGAAACTTTTTTTGCCTGTGGCAGCTCTGCCCCAGTGAGAATCTAGCGTGAAGGTGTTGCAGCTGCTTGGCTTTTGGGGGCCCTGGTGGCGACAAGTGTGCAGGGACACGCACTGCCTCTGCCTCAGGAGTTATGGCTCTAGCAGAGTCTTTTTTCCAGTGTCTTGTAGCTGGCGACCAGAAAGCCTCTTTGGCCAGTCTTTCTCCATAGCACTACTGGTTCAGGCACTTAGAGGACTCCCTTCCCTGGAGTCTTTCTCTGTTGTTCAGAACATCAGGCACATAGAGGGGCCCCCCTGGCTTGGGTCCTACTCTGTAGTTTGGTGCGTCAGTCACTGAAAGGAGCTCCCTGGGTGGGGTCCTGCTCTGTAGTTGAGTGCATCAGGCATTTGATGGACCGGCCTCTCTATTGCTCAGCTGCCCGAGCTGGCGTGTTGGGGGAGAGAGGCTATGGTGATGGCTCCACCCACTAGCATGACTCAGCAGTGTTGCCTTGCTTCCATGGCTGCCTGGTTTTCCTCCACCAGCATTTCCCACCACAATCTCCTCCCTGACATCACCTCAATCCATCTCTCCACAGTCAACAGCAGCCCTTGCCCTAGGATTGCTCCGCAATCCCTAAACTCCAGCTCTCAGCCACTGTGCCTTCCCAGAGACTAGCTTTTCTGTCCGTGGTATGTATGGCTGCAAGGACTATCTGATTCTCATTCCATTTACTCTGCCACAGGTCAGCTGTTTCACTGTCAGCCTTAAATGTTTCTCCTCTGACTCAGACAGTTGCCCCACTGTGGGGATTGGACCCCTGCTTCAGTTTCCCCGCCCACTGAGGGCAGGTCCAATCCTAATAACACTCCTGTTTTTCCTCCTAGTTCCTTCATCCTACCGAGTTCTGCGTGGTTCTATATGTTCTTTTCCTCTGGTCGGGTCCTCCTGTCTGCTCTGAGCTGGTGTTCTACATGCACTTCTGTGTCTGAAGGTGTGTTCCTGATGTATCCGTGGAGAGAGAGGCACTCCACGTCCACCTCCTCCTCCACCATCTTGTTCTCTCTCTGCCTTATCTTTTTGATACATTTAGATTTTGGTATTGATGTTGTCTCAGATTTTCCCATAATTCTTAATTTAAAAAATGTCTCAGTGAAAATACTTTTATTTCTTAACTTGCTAACAGATTTCATGACCACACAATGACAAATATAGTAATCTTAAAGACGACCATAAAAAACTTATCCCGGTGTGTTTTAGCTTTTGAAAGTAGTCAAATCATGCAAAATGGGCAAGATGTGAATTGAAGACTACCACTTTACAAGTCTTAAAAGCAATCTGTGTATTAGAAATCCCATTTTCCTTTTATAGGTAGGCAGTGGGCACACAAGCCTCATATGACTTAGGAATATATTTGCTTAATGACTTACCAGATCAAGCACCAGTTCTGGTTTGTGATCACGGCCCTGTCTATTGCTATGTAGATGATGGATTGTAATAAGTGTGTTCAAGGACATGGGATCATATCTGCAGAGAAATTCAGAGAATATCTTCTATAGAGTGTTGAAGAAAGAGAAAGCTAAGAGAAAGCTTTCTAGCTAAAAGAAAGCTAATTTTTCGTGAAGGTATTACTTCATCTTTCTATATATTAATCTATGTAAAATTATACAATCAATTCTTTTATCATATTTCTTTCAAACCTACTACATGAATCTTGGAATATAAGTAGATATCATTGGATGATAGCTGTTTGATTTCACTTCATAGCCTTGAGTTTCTTTCATTTTCATCAAGGCAACATATTGAATGAATGTATTTTACAAACAGGAGTTGTTGAATTCCAGTGTGTGTGTGTGTGTGTGTAGTACATCTAGGAACAAACATGTTTCAGGGTGGACCCTCGACATTGCAAGTTTCAGTCAGAATTATTTTTTTAAGACTTTAGTTATCAACCTACAAAACATGGCCTTATAATGTAAATGCTGACATAACCTTTAGATATACCTGGCTATAAATCAAGGTACTGTAAAGCACCATATTTGAAAAGTCAAGCAAGATAAAGTACTGAGTTAATGTTCATTGGGAGAAAGAGAACACTCAACTAGTTAAATACTTCCAGTTTCAGCTTCGAATGAAATATAGGCCCTTTTGCGTCTTTAGTAACAAAATCAAATGTATTAAAATGATTCTCATATACAAGTGAAATGAATGTCAAAAAAGATTCTCTATGGGGAAAAGAAAGATACTTCAATTAGGGCTTTACTGTTTTCCAGTCCATAACCAAATCTATAGATGCATTCAGTTACTTCCCTAAGGAGTTAAATTTCTGTCCTGCAGGTTTTGCTGGAGGTTGAAAAGGGATTCAGTCCTTCCTGAGTGCTGAGGAAGACCAAAGAGCACGAGCTGTCAAATGGGATATCGTGCCAGCAGAATTCTCATTGAACACTTGATGTCATATGTCATCTGACACTGGCTTTTCATTCAGGTCATTTCAGGATAAGGTAGGACTGCAAACACAGAACCAACTTAGTGGGTGTATTGCTACCAAGTTTCAGGGGTTTGGCTGGCATTCCAGAGTTTATTTGAATTAATCTTCATTCTCACTGGCCTGCGGAGCTCAGGCTTTTCAGCCAACGCTTTCATTGCTTCCTGATTGTGCTGATATCAGAAACACCACAAGAAAAGCACTTGAGAGATTTTTAAAGGAATAGTTTGCTTCAGAGAAGGATGAACTTTCTGCCAGAAGGTACAAAGACTATCTGTTTATTGTTTATTTGGGACACATGGCAACTAGCCTCCTGTTTACTAAAGCCAGTCTTGTGGGTGTGCTGACAATTTATTTCTGGGGACTATTTAGAATTTACACTTTCTCCAGTAGGTTGCAAAGAATTTTCATTGATTGATTCAACAGGTAGAATTTACCAACAGATACAATCAATTCTATCTGTGAATCTGTAGAAATTCTAGTTGTATTTTTGAACCTAATAGATGATGATTGAACTGAGAAAGTATTAAGCTAAATAAAAACACCATATTTTTCTGAGTTTTAAGGTCTTAGGGTTAAAAGACATTATGAATTATATGATGATCCTCACACTGCCATATATTCTCACAGTTTCCAGTGAAGACACTTGGAGTCTTTCCTGAAAATAATTTCTATACACTTATAAAATCCTGTTTATGCTTTAGTAATGTTATGGATGGACATGAGTCTGAGTGAACTCCGGGAGTTGGTGATGGACAGGGAGGCCTGGCGTGCTGCGATTCATGGGGTCACAAAGAGTCGGACACGACTAAGCAATTGAACTGAACTGAATGTTATGGAAAACATGTGTTCTGTTCAAACCTCTCTGAGTAAGTGTGCCACTTTTGATTGGGTTTTGTTTGAGGTTTTGAGTGTACATATAAATATAATAAAACTAAGTGGGTGGGAGGGAGGTTCAGGATGGGGAACACATGTATACCCATGACTGAATCATGTGAATGTATGGCAAAAACCATCACAATATTGTAAAGTAATTAGCCTCCAATTAAAAAAAAAAATAGGAAAGGAAGAACTATCTTGATTAATGGCAGGGTGAATAGAAGCACTCATATTGTTGGGCTTTCTTCAAAGATACATTTGGTCCAGTGGTTAAGACTTTACCTTCCAATGCAGGTGATGCAAATTCAATCCCTGGTCAGACAGCTAAGGTCCCACATGCTTTGCTGCCAGAAAACCAAAATATAAAACAGAAGCAATACTGTAACAAATTCAGTATTTTAAAAATAGGCCCAAATTAAAAAAAAAAAAAAAATCTTAACAAAAGGAAAAGGTGTGAGAACACAGTTTAATACGGAAGTCTAGATGAGGCCTCTGGCTTCCTCTGAAGGAAGTCTCAGTCCCTATGGCTGTCACCCGTGCAGTGCGACAAAGGCTGGCCGACCATGCCTACCTGTGCCGGGGAGAAGGGTGGGGAGCAGCACGTGCAGCCCCTCTCCACTCTGGGCTGTTTATCCACTGCCAGGCTTGACTGACCTTCTGAAGCCAAAATTTAAAGAGAAAGTGGGAGTGATGTGCTCTGAGTAGACACAGGAAATGAGAGAGGGAAGCAGGACACGCCAGGTCTTTCTCAAAACACAGTAACACTACCCTCTGTTAAAATAGGCTCCAGAGATGCGGGCTTCCGTCCAATCAGATGAGAACGTTCTCCGTCCGTGGGGCGGTGGGAGGGGTTAAAGCAGGGGCTGCTGTCTGCTTCCCTAGGAGCAGAGATGGCCGTGCAGGGCAAGGGGTGGGGTGTTCTTCTTCCCCAACACCACACATCCCTCCTGACAGTGATTCCCACCCTCGATGACTCCCCAAACTTGCTTGAATACCCTCAGAAGCTGAACGTTGCCTCTAGGAACCCGTTGTGATTGACGAACATGGTAAGAAGTTCTCATACAGAGCTCAACCCGCCCCATGTCTTCCATTAGATCCTTTATTGAGTTTTTGGAACGGCAAGGAGCAGGTCTAATCGTGCAACTGATTTTCAGTTATTTGAGTCTGTTATCTCTCTGCACACCCCTGTCCTTCAAACACCACATCTAACCATGAAATCCAAATGCATTCCGTTGAAAAAAATTATTTATTTTAATTGGAGGCTAATTACTTTACAATGTTGTGGTGGTTTTTGCCATACATTGACATGAATTAGCCATGGGTGTGCATGTGTTCCCCATCCTGAACACCCCTCCCACCTCCCTCCCCATCCCATTCCTCTTAGCATCAGTTTGCTTCCCCCTCCTCCTCCTCAGGACTGGGAAGTTCAGGTGAGAGCCTGTGGGACAGGTGGCATTGACCGGCAGGGCCCCTGGCACATGAGCGGAGCGGGGGCAGTGGCTCTTCTCTCCTCTCCCTGAGTGGTGGTGAGGGCTCCTGCCCGCCTCTGCCTGTCTGCTTTTGCCTATGCTCTCAAAAGTGAAACGCTGCACCGTCGGGAGGACTGGTGCAGAGAGTTAAGACACGTAGAGCCAAGAAAATAAAGAGTCAGATGTCCCGGCAGCTTTCAGTGCGTCCTGATTCTCACCACCCCCAGAGCAACCATGAAAGTAGGAGGGACCAGATGAAGACATTTAGAAATTGGTTCCGCTCCACAGCGATCCGGAGCAGGCTGGGACTCGGCTGCTTTGAGGTGGCTTGAGAGCCTCCTCTCTGGTGTCAGAACATTCACGTGGCAATGCCGCTCCCTTTTGAAACCTCTCTGACTCACCCTAACCTTGAGGTAGGGAGACGGAAATTTTTCTTTAAAAAAAAAAAACAACACATTGAACCTACAATCGAATGAAACCAAATTCCATGGAAATCCAACAGAAGTGTGTAATCAGCATAGCCATGGCCAACTTCTGGTCTTGAGTACGGATCCCTGTCGGAGGGAAGTGTGTGGGTGTTTGTGTCGGGTCTGCAGTGAGACCTGCGCTAGTGAGCTGAGAATTCCATTTTACTTAGAAGTTGCAAGGGGAGAAAGAAAGTGCACTTAGGGTGCAGTGTTCAAAAAGCAAAAGGAAACAAAACAAGATCCATACAATGGGAAGGCCCACACTTTTCAAACTGTACCAGCTGTTGGAGAGTTGATTACATGAACTTAGACCTTTCTCTGAGATGGGTCTAAGGTAACATGAACGTATGTTATTGCATGGTTGCAAATGTAGCGACTATTCTGGTGCATGGCGACTTAAAAACATTCATAGAAAAGCACAAGTGTGACATGAAATGTGGGCAAAGAGCCAGACATGACTGAAGCGACTTAGCACGCACAATGTGAAAAGTGTAGGAAGCAAACTTATTATGCCTGCTTGCCTGCTAAGTCACTTCAGTTGTGTCCGACTCTCTGTGACCCTGTGGACTGTAGCCTGCCAGGCTCCTCTGTCCATGGGGATTCTCCAGGCAAGAATACTGGAGTGGGTTGTCTTGCCCTCCTCCAGTGAATTTTCCTGACCCAGAGATCGAACCCATGTCTCAGGCATCTCTTATGTCTCCTGCATTGGCAGGTGGGTTTTTTGTTGTTTTTTTAAATACCACTAGCGCCAGCTGGGGAAACTTACTCTAGCCACCTGCATATGACTTGGCAAAGAGTGAGCCCCTGGAATCACCTTGTAGAAATCTAAAATCTTCCAAGTTGTTTAGTGACCTTGGGAATTCATTAAGAGCATCAGGGTCTCTCATGAGGTAAGTGTTGAGTGGCTAAGGTTGAAGGAGCAGTAGATTAAACTTTATTTCCTTCTCATTACATCACACAAATGTCTGTGTTCCTAGCCAAATACATTATGGCAAAAAAATAAAAGGAAACTCTAAATAATGATTGATAATATGCCAAGCAACTTCAGAACTTTGTTGACATTTGCTCTCTTGAATTGTATCTTAATGACTATATAACATGTAACTCTAAAGAAATGTAACCTAAAAAAAAAAAAACAAAAAAACCTCACCACATACTAGAATAAATAAATATTTATTATTTCCTTTGAAGCCGTCATTCTGGAATGCTAGCTCTTAACCCAATAATTCTGAAGTTATTCAAAACTATTTTTGTATTGTCTTTCTGCAAGCATCTTCAGTTCCGTGTACTTTATTTTGAATGGCTTACGGTGGGCCTTACAGTCTGGCACATACATCTTGTCTAGCATCCTTGTTTTATGGAGAAAGTTGATCTGGAAATTTCAAGTGATTTGTCCCAAGTCACATAAAGCTGGGACCAGAACCAAGATCTGTTTTCCAGGAGAGCATTTTTGCCACAGCATCCTTCTGCCTTTTTCCTTCGTGGGTGGACTTAATTTTTTGGAAAAAAAAAATTTTAAGTTATTCACAGCCAAATCTAGTGAATAAGATGGATGATCAACTCAGTGCAATGCGGTAAACCTTCATTGGGTACCCACTATATACAAGGTATCCTAACAAGTGCTGCAAAAGAGACAAAAGACTTTAAGGCATAGGACTTGATCTTAAATTAACTGTAATAAGAGAATTAAAAAAATAGCTGTTATTACAGTAGAATTGAGAGGAGAGTTATTTCCTTGAGTTCCTGATTTTGTATTATATGCCTTCAATCAATAGGCAAAGCCCCTACTTTGGTTAAGTACCTGTTTGTCGTGACCTTCTTTCAAATTCACAATGACAGGATTGGAGTGAACAAAATTGTTAGCTTATGAAAGGATTATGAGTCTTTAAAATGAAAATGTGACCTAACATTTTAGGGAAGGGTGCAATTATTATTTTCTGTAAAAAAATAAAACTGTTAGAATTTTCAGAATATTTGTGTACTGCCAAGTTGCTATGTGGATACTTTTGGGGAAATGAAATCAACATATCCAATCTGTGGTGACAGACCTTTAATCAATCCTGTGCTATTCTGGAGTCTTTCAAAATATGGTCAGCACTTAATTCTGCTGCCTTTTAAAATACTGAAGTAAAGATAATAAATACCTTGCTAATCTATGCTCTCAATTAATTTATATGATGGTAACATAACTTGCCTAGAAACGTAGGATCAGCTTCATCTTTTCTTAATGTTTATGTAATAAAAACAAATACTTTTTTATAAGAATATCTTGCTGCTGTTGCTCAGTTGCTTCAGTCATGTCTGACTCTTTGCGACCCTATGGACTCTAGCCCACCAGACTCCTGTGTCCAAGGGATTCTCCAGGCAAGAATATCTTACTATTGATTTATCATAGATAACAGTTTTGAGTTAGTGTTCTAGTAATAATTTTCACTTGGAAGGTTAACACTTGTTGAACATACATTAAATGTCTGGCACATTTCATAAAACTTTTTTTGTTACTTTTTATTAGAGTGTAGTTGTTTTACAATGTTGTGTTAGTTTCTACTGTACCGCAAAGTGAATCAGTTATATGTACACATATATCCTCTCTTTTTTGGATTTCCTTCCCATTTAGGTCACCACAGAACACTGAGTAGAGTTCCCTGTGCTATCCAGCAGGTTCTCACTGGTTATTTATTTTATACACAGTATCAGTAGTGTACTTTGCACTTTTTATGAAAAGATGGCACAATAAAGGACAGAAATGGTATGCACCTAACAGAAGCAGAAGATATTAAGAAGAGGTGACAAGACTACACAGACGAACTATATGAAAAAGATCTTTACAACCTAGATAATCAAAATGGTGTGATCACTCACCTAGAGCCAGACATCCTGGAATGTGAAGTCAAGTGGGCCTTAGAAAGCATCACTACGAACAAAGCTAGCGGAGGTGATAGAATTCCAGTTGAGCTGTTTCAAATCCTGAAAGGTGATGCTGTGAAAGTGCTGCACTCAATATGCCAGCACATTTGGAAAACTCAGCAGTGGCCACAGACTGGAAAAGGTCAGTTTTCATTCTAATCCCAAAGAAAGGCAATGCCAAAGAATGCTCAAATTTCTGCACAATTGCACTCATCTCACATGCTGGTAAAGTAATACTCAAAATTCTCCCAGCCAGACTTCAACAGTACCTGAACTATGAGCTTCCAGATGTCCAAGCTGGATTTAGAAAAGGCAGAGGAACCAGAGATCGAATTGCCAACATCCACTGGATCATCGAAAAAGCAAGAGAGTTCCAGAAAAACATCTACTTCTGCTTTATTGACTATGCCAAAGCCTTTGACAGTGTGGATCACAATAAACTGTGGAAAATTCTGAAAGAGATGGGAATACCAGACCACCTGACCTGCCTCCTGAGAAATCTGTATGCAGGTCAAGAAGCAACAGTTAGAACTGGACATGGAACAACAGACTGGTTCCAAAACAGGAAAGGAGTATGTCAAGGCTGTATATTGTCACCTTACTTATTTAACTTGTATGCAGAGTAGATCATGAGAAATGCTGGACTGGATGAAGCACAAGCTGGAATCAAGATTGATGGGAGAAATATCAATAACCTCAGATATGCAGATGACACCACCCTTAAGGCAGAAAGTGAAGAAGCACTTAAGGGCCTCTTGATGATAGTGAAAGAGGAGAGTTAAAAGGTTGGCTTAAAGCTCAACATTCAGAAAACTAAGATCATGGCATCCTGTCCCATCACTTCATGGCAAATAGATGGGGAAACAGTAGAAATAGTGACAGGCTTTACTTTTTTGGGCTCCAAAATCACTTCAGTTGGTGACTGCAGCTATGAAATTAAAAGATGCTTGCTTCTTGGAAAAAAGTTATGACCAACCTAGACAGCTTATTAAAAAGCAGAAACATTACTTTGCCAACAAAGGTCCATTTAGTCAAGGCTATGATTTTTCCATTAGTCATGTATGCATGTGCAACTTGGACTGTAAAGAAAACTGAGCGCCAAAGAATTGATGCTTTTGAACTGTGGTGTTGGAGAAGACTCTTGAGAGTCCCTTGGACTGCAAGGAGATCCAACCAGTCCATTCTGAAGGAGATCAGTCCTGAATATTCATTGGAAGGACTGATGCTGAAGCTGAGAGTCCTGTTCTTTGGCCACCTGATGGGAAGAACTGACTCATTTGAAAGACCCTGATGCTGGGAAAAATTGCAGGCAGGAGGAGAAGGGGATGACAGAAAATGAGATGGTTGGATGACATCACCAACTCAATGCACATGAGTTTGAGTAAACTCCGGGAATTGGTGATGGACAGGGAGGGCCAGCGTGCTGCAGTCAATGGGGTCGGAGATCGTTGGACATCACTGAGTGACTGAACTGAACTGACTGATCAGTAGTGTGTATGTGTTAATCCCAATCTCCTAATTCTTCCCACTCCGTCCCCACCACTGCCTTACCCCTTGTCATCCATATGTTTGTTCTCTACATCTGTGTCTCTATTTCTGCTTTGCATATAAGATCATCTATACCATTTTTATAAAGTGTTAATTGTTTCACTTAGACATTTAATCCTATTAATAAATTCCTGAGTTAATTGTTACAAATTCAATAAGGAAACCAACACTCAGTCTAACTAAACACATTACCAAAATTCATAGATTGAGGAAGTAACTGTGCTAAGATTCAAACTCAGATCTGTGGATTGCTAAACTGCATTCTTTTTATTGCATTGTCTGTACTTGGTTCTTTAAGTCATAGTGCTATGTGACTTCCCCTATTATAATCAAGGACATATACTACGAGATATCTGGCCTTTAGGGAGGACAGAGTTTGGAGTAAGTGGTTGCTGCTGCTGCTGCTGCTAAGTCACTTCAGTTGTGTCCGACTCTGTGCGACCCCGTAGATGGCAGCCCACCAGGCTCCCCCGTCCCTGGGATTCTCCAGGCAAGAACACTGGAGTGGGTTGTCATTTCCTTCTCCAATGCATGAAAGTGAGAAGTGAAAGTGAAGTTGCTCAGTCATGTCCGACTCTTAGTGACCCCATGAACTGCAGCCCACCAGGCTCCTCTGTCCCTGGGATTTTCCAGGCAAGAGTACTGGAGTGGGGTGCCATTGCCTTCTCCAGGAGTAAGTGGTTGAGAAACAATAATTGGCTAGATGGTATATGAATTCTGAAACCTAGCCCTTGCCCTGCCACACTTTCCTAAACAAATTCTGATGGATATATATGCATAGAAGATCAGGTCTGGCACTTTATCAACATCTGTACTTTTTTTTGCACGTTATGTTGTTCATTTTCTTGGAGATCAAGCAAGGCCTTGTGGAGAATCTCTGAACTCTTGCATAGGCCAGGTGCTGCCCAAATCACCTTTTCCCTCTGCTTTCTGTTGTTCCCCCTTGTCTTCTAAGGGAAAATGGAGTAGAGAGGAAGGCACTTTTTCTTAAATGAGGGCAAGACCTGGTTCTATTTCACCAGGCTCTGCCGTCCCTGGGATTCTCCAGGCAAGAACACTGGAGTGGGTTACCATTTCCTTTTCCAATGCATGAAAGTGAAAAGTGAAAGTAAAGTTGCTCAGTCGTGTCTGACTCTTAGTGACCCCATGGACTGCAGCCTACTAGGCTCCTCCACCCATGGGATTTTCCAGGCAAGAGTACTAGAGTGGGGTGCCATTGCCTTCTCTAATGTAGGGAAGAAGCAAATCCAAAGACACACTTGTTTTTGTTCTTTCTATAAAAGTAAGTCCTGGAGCTCTGTGTCCCTTAATCCTTACCTTCTAGCACACTAAAGGTTTTACTCATATCCAACCTTGAGACAGGGAGGCCTGGTGTGCTGCGATTCATGGGGTTGCAAAGAGTTGGACACGACTGAGCAACTGAACTGCACTGAACTGAACCTTGAGATAATTATTAGCCCAGGGGCCAATGAATATTCTTGTCTTTTGAAACAGCCACAATGGATAGATTAAGGAGAGTGGAAAGGGAAGTAGGGTAGTACAGAGGTGGGTGGGGAAGCTGTTATTTTCCCTTGCTATCAGGGAGCAGTTTGCATTGACACATGGACAAACCCAATTCATGATGCTGTCTTTACTCATCCAGGGCACTCATCTGAGTTAACTTGCCTCAATCTACTTTAGCATTGGATGAAATCATTTCAATAGAAACAGGATAAAAGAAATGTACCATTATCACTTCTGACCATACCCTTTATGCATTGCTGTGGAAATGGCTTTATGTGCAATTGGAGATTGAATATCTTCAGAGACATCACTCATAAAACACCTGCAACAAATCTTTTCTAAATATGTGGTTAATGGAAACAATAATTATGGTAATTCCAACTTTCTTCCTCCCAAACCTGTCACTAAGGCCATGTCAAACTTCTAAACACATACATCAAAACTAACTGATTAGCCCATAAGGATAGTTTCTGATCTGTATGGTATAATCAGGGCTTTAAATGCATGTGGTTCTATGAAGTTAGGTCCTTGTGTTGTTTTCTGTATATTGTTCTCATCATAAGTATGTGTAAACAGTCCTAAAAATATCTTGATAATTTGAAATATTATGGAATACAACACCCATCTGAGCCCCAAGAAATAAATATAGTATTTTATTACCACAGAAATGATTTTACTTCTTATATTTTACTTCCTGTTGGTATAATATTCAAGAGTGTGTTTAATATTTTTATTTTGCGAAATCTAAGTGTGGCATATGCTATGACTTGACTGTCCAAAAGCTATAGTCTCTCTCTGGCTAACAAAATCCCAAGTTTTTTAGGTAGGCCATGTACCATCTCCAGGAAATGAATCATAATTGGACCAGTTATTAAAATCCTTTCTGGTTTATCACATTCTTGCTTTCTCAAACTTCCTTGTGAGGGAAGCCATAGGACAAGTGTTGGCCCATGAGGCACATGAAGAATTCTGAGGGGCTATCTTTCCCCTCTTCAGTTAAAACGTAGTAACCCTTCTCCACCTGCTGCCTTCTTCCTTTTCGTTTGAGACACTGAAATGAGTATGTGGTTCCTTCTGAAGATGAACATCTACTCACTGTGGATGGCAGAGCAGGAGGGCTGAGCTGGTGCATTTGACGTGGAACTACAGTCCTCCAGAAAAAGAGATCCATCCCTGTTAGTGAGAGTGGGGGTGCAGACAATGGTGATATGCTTACGTATACCATACAGAGGATGCCTGAGGGACTAAGAACAGGAAAAGGGATACCCGTCTCAGAATTCCAACAGATGGAGCAGGTAGCTCAGGAGTTATTCAGATCAAGGTAGGTAGGGGAAAAAAAACCTTGTAAGGAAGAATCCAAGAGAATAGCAGCATGTGCAAAGGTGGAGCAATGGCAGAGAATGTGACGCGGTTGCTGAATTCTGGTCGGTAGTTTAGGAAAGATGCAGCAAGTGCCAAAGGGTCAGTGGTATGGTTAGAGAGGGGATATCATCCTGATCCTAAGAAGACTTGTATGCTAGACTGAGGATTTTGCACTCTATTCTGATGATAGAGTACTATGACAGATATTATATATTATTACATATTATGCATTATATTCTAGAAGTTCCAGAACTTGGAAACAAAAGAGATAAGATGGGATGAAGGAGAACACAAAGAATGTTTTGAGTTTTAAATTTTCTAATAAAAATGTCCACACTTCATTGACTGTGTCTTAGGGCTAGTGATGTTTTAGGAGAAAGTCCTACTGGTATCCATGGGAAATTTTCATACAGACAGATTAGAGGGTCATGTATCTGGGTATGAAACCCATGAAATGGGATCTTAAGCCAAAGTGTCCATATAAGCCAAGAGCAGGGCCTTTTCTGAGAAACAGCAGCTTCCCGCTAGATCCAGGCAAATTTCACAGTGCATGTCAGGCATCTAACAAGGAGGCCCTTCTGGATCCTCTCAGTTGCTGACTCTGTTTTCAAGGGCCATTGATAAGCAGGAATAGCGTAACCACAGGAATGCCTTCTGATAACAGTAGAGTAGGCTGCTGCATTCCTGAGCCATAGCTGATGTCTCTCCATCTACTGCCAAGCTGTAGAAAAAGAGTCAAATGCATCACATCTAAAGACTGACCTATTTGGGTTGGCCACTCTTAGGGAAAGAGTTGTGGTGCATGCATATGAATGTGTATATGAAAGGGCCAGGATAGGAGAAAGAGAGAGAGAGAGAGAAGACAGATCAGGAGCCAGCCAGGCAGAGGCACAGATCCTTCCCTTAGGTAGAGGTGTGGCACTGCAGTAAATGCCCTGTCTCCCACCCTCCAGAAAATATCATTTGACTGGTTGGTCACCCCTGCATCAGAAGTGGAGTCTGTCGATGCTTGCCTTCTAGTACTTTGCCTCCAGCATTTGGAAAGAGTCATGGTAAAGCTGCTCGCTAAGCACCTGGGCTCCTCCTGTTCCATCCTCCTCCTTGCCACTTCTCTGGAACCAAACTACCTATGGTTACATGAGCATAGGCCTGCTTTGCACATGCCCTCCCCTATTCCTCCTTCCTTTTCTGCTTGGCAGAATTCTATTTATCTTTCAAGCCAGCTCATCAGTCACTCTGTGCAAGAAAGAGATTCCCTCTTCCCCCAGAACAACATGTATATGAGAGCATTTCCCTGATAGATATGCTGAACATTTTTTCATAGCTTGTTGGTAGTTTTTATATCATCTTTGGAGCAATGTCTATTCATGTCCTTAGCCCTTTATTGAATTGAATGGTTTCCTTTTTATTGTTGAGATGAAGAAGTTCTTTGTATGTTCTGGATGTTAACTCATCATCAGATATACAACTTGCACGTATTTTCTCCCATTCCATAGTCTGTGTATTCTGTTGGTTGATTGTGTCCTTTGATGCACAGAAGGCTTAATCTTGATATAGTCCCACTTGTCTGTGTTTGATTTTGTTGTCTGTGCTTTTAGAGACACATCCAAGAAAACATTGCCAAATGCGATATCACAAAACCCTTCTTGTGTGTTTTCTTGTAGAACTTTTACTGTTTCAGGTCTTACATTCAGGCATTCTATTCATTTTGAGTTAATTTTTATATATGGAATAAGGTAAGGATCCACATTCATTCTTTGATATGTGGATATCCAGTTTTCCTACCAACATTTGTTAAGGATACTGTTCTTTCCCACTGAGTGGGCTTGTCATATTCTTGTCATGTATTATTTGACAATATACATTAGTGTTTATTTCTGGGTTCCCTATTCTATTCCATTGGTCTATATGTCTGTCTTTATGCCAGTACCATACTATTCTGAATACTATAGTTTTGTAATATGTTTTAAAACACAGGAAATTTGAGACTTCAAACTGTTCTTTTTCAACTTTTTTTTTTTTTTTTTTTTTTACTATTTAGGGCCCCTTTGAGATTCCATATGGATTTTAAGATGGGTTTCTCTCTTTCAACCAAAAAAAAAAAAAAATGTCATTGAATTAGGGATTGCATTGAATATATAGATCACTTTGGGAACTGTAATGACTGAACTGTGTCTTCCCCAAATTCGTGTATTATAGCCCTAACTCCCATTGTAACTGAACTTGGAGTTAAGGCCTTTAAAGAGGACAAATTAGATCAGATGAGATCAGTCGCTTAGTCATGTCCGACTCTTTGCAACCCCATGAATTGCAGCATGCCAGGCCTCCCTGTCCATCAACAACTCCTGGAGTTCACTCACACTCACGTCCATCGAGTCGGTGATGCCATCTAGCCATCTCATCCTCTGTCGTCCCCTTCTCCTCTTGCCCCCAATCCCTCCCAGCATCAGAGTCTTTTCCAATGAGTCAATTCTTTGCGTAAGGTGGCCAAAGTACTGGAGTTTCAGCTTTAGCATCATTCCTTCCAAAGAAATCCCAGGGCTGATCTCCTTCAGAATGGACTGGTTGGATCTCCTTGCAGTCCAAGGGACTCTCAAGAGTCTTCTCCAACACCACACTTTAAAAGCATCAATTCTTCGATCAGCTTTCTTCACAGTCCATCTCTCATATCCATACATGACCACAGGAAAAACCATAGCCTTGACTAGCTGGACCTTTCTTTGTTGGCAAAGTAATGTCTCTGCTTTTGAATATGCTATCTAGGTTGGTCATAACTTTCCTTCCAAAGAGTAAGCGTCTTTTAATTTCATGGCTGTAGTCACCATCTGTAGTGATTTTGGAGCCCAGAAAAATAAAGTCTGACACTGTTTCCCCATTTATTTGCCATGAAGTGATGGGACCGGATCCCATGATCTTCATTTTCTGAATGTTGAGCTTTAAGCCAACTTTTTCACTCTCCACTTTCACTTTCATCAAGAGTCTTTTTAGTTCCTCTTCACTTTCTGCCATAAGGATGGTGTCATCTGCATATCTGAGGTTATTGATATTTCTCCCGGCAGTCTGAATTCCAGCTTGTGCTTCTTCCAGTCCAGTGTTTCTCATGATGTACTCTGCATATAAGTTAAATAAACAGGGTGACAATATACAGCCTTGACAAACTCCTTTTCCTATTTGGAAGCAGTCTGTTGTTCCATGTCCAGTTCTAACTGTTGCTTCCTGACCTGCATACAAATTTCTCAAGAGGCAAGTCAGGTGGTCTGGTATTCCCATCTCTTTCAGTTTATTGTGATCCACACAGTCAAAGGCTTTGGCATAGTCAATAAAGCAGAAATAGATGTTTTCTGGAACTTTCTTGCTTTTTTCATGATCCAGCGGATGTTGGCAATTTGATATCTGGTACCTCTGCATTTTCTAAAACCAGCTTGAACATCAGGAATTTCAAGGTTCACATACTGCTGAAGCTTGGCTTGGAGAATTTTGAGCATTACTTTACTAGCATGTGAGATGAGTGCAATTGTGCGGTAGTTTGGGCATTCTTTGGCATTGCCTTTCTTTGGGATCGGAATGAAAACTGACCTTTTCCAGTCCTGTGGCCACTGCTGAGTTTTCCAAATTTGCTAGCATATTGAGTGCAGCACTTTCACAGCATCATCTTTCAGGATTTGGAATAGCTCAACTGGAATTCCATCACCTCCACTAGCTTTGTTCGTAGTGATGCTTTCTAAGGCCCACTTGACTTCACATTCCAGGATGTCTGGCTCTAGGTCAGTGATCACACCATTGTGATTATCTAGGTCGTGAAGATCTTTTTTGTACAGGTCTTCTGTGTATTCTTGCCATCTCTTCTTAATATCTTCTGCTTCTGTTAGGTCCATACCATTTCTGTCCTTTATCGAGGCCATCTTTGCATGAAATGTTCCTTTGGTATCTCTGATTTTCTTAAAGAGATCCCTAGTCTTTCCCATTCTGTTGTTTTCCTCTATTTTTTGCATTGATCGCTGAAGAATGCTTTCTTATCTCTTCTTGCTATTCTTTGGAACTCTGCATTCTGATGCTTATATCTTTCCTTTTCTCCTTTGCTTTTCGCTTCTCTTCTTTTAACGGCTATTTGTAAGGCCTCCCCAGACAGCCATTTTGCTTTTTTGCATTTCTTTTCCATGGGGATGGTCTTGATCCCTGTCTCCTGTACAGTGTCATGAACCTCATTCCATAGTTCATCAGGCACTCTATCTATCAGATCTAGGCCCTTAAATCTATCTCTCACTTCCACTGTATAATCATAAGGGATTTGATTTAGGTCATACCTGAATAGTCTAGTGGTTTTCCCTACTTTCTTCAATTTAAGTCTGAATTTGGCAATAAGGAGTTCATGGTCTGAGCCACAGTCAGCTCCTGGTCTTGTTTTTGCTGACTGTATAGAGCTTCTCCATCTTTGGCTGCAAAGAATATAATCAATCTGATTTTGGTGTTGAGCATCTGGTGATATCCATGTATAGAGTCTTCTCTTGTGTTGTTGGAAGAGGGTGTTTGCTATGACCAGTGCATTTTCTTGGCAAAACTCTATTAACCTTTGCCCTGCTTCATTCCGTACTCAAGGCCAAATTTGCCTGTTACTCCAGGTGTTTCTTGACTTCCAACTTTTGCATTCGAGTCCCCTATAATGAAAAGGACATCTTTTTTGGGTGTTAGTTCTAAAAGGTCTTGTAGGTCTTCATAGAACCGTTCAACTTCAGCTTCTTCAGCATTACTGGTTGGGGCATAAACTTGGATTACTGTGATATTGAATGCTTTGCCTTGGAAACAAACAGAGATCATTCTGTGGTTTTTGAGATTGCATCCAAGTACTGCATTTCGGACTCTTTCATGGACCATGATGGCCACTCCATTTCTTCTGAGGGATTCCTGCCCGCAGTAGTAGATATAATGGTCATCTGAGTTAAATTCACCCATTCCAGTCCATTTCAGTTCGCTGATTCCTAGAATGTCGACATTCACTCTTGCCATCTCTTTTTTGACCACTTCCAATTTCCCTTGATTCATGGACCTGACATTCCAGGTTCCTATTCAATATTGCTCTTTACAGCATTGGACCTTGCTTCTATCACCAGTCACATCCACAGCTGGGTATTGTTTTTGCTTTGGCTTCATTCCTTCATTCTTTCTGGAGTTATTTCTCCACTGATCTCCAGTAGCATATTAGGCACCTACTGACCTGGGAAGTTTCTCTTTAAGTATCCTATCATTTTGCCTTTTCACACTGTTCATGGGGTTCTCAAGGCAAGAATACTGAAGTGGTTTGCCATTCCCTTCTCCAGTGGACCACATTCTGTCAGATCTCTCCACCATGATCCGCCGGTCTTGGGTTGCCCAACGGGCATGGCTTAGTTTCATTGAGTTAGACAAGGCTGTGGTCCTAGTGTGATTAGATTGACTAGTTTTCTGTGAATATGGTTTCAGTGTGTTTGCCCTCTGATGCCCTCTTGCAACACCTACCGTCTTACTTGGGTTTCTCTTACCTTGGGTGTGGGGTATCTCTTCACGGCTGCTCCAGCAAAGCGCAGCCATTGCTCCTTACCTTGGATGAGGGGTATCTCCTCACTGCCGCCCTTCCTGACCTTCAACGTGGGATAGCTCCTCTAGGCCCTCCTGTGCCTGCTCAGCAAAGGTTAAATGAGATGACAGTGGTGAAGTCCTACTCAGATATGACTAATGTCCTTTAAAGAAAGGATGTACAGTCTACGAAAAAGGCCATTTGAGGACACAGCAAGAAGGTGGCCATCTGCAAGCCAAGGAGAGAGGCCTTGAGAAACCAAACCTGCTGACACCTTCATCTTGGACTTCCAGCCTCCAAAACTGGGGGAAAATAAATTTTTGTTGTTTAAGTCACATAGTCTGTGTTACTTTGTTATGGCAGCCCCACCAAACTGATACAAGTAGTATTGACATCTTAACAATGTTAAGTATTCTAGCCTGTAAACAAAGACTATCTTTCTATTTGTTTGTGTCTTTATTTCTTTCAGCAATGCTTTGTAGTTTTTAGTGTACAGATCTTTTATTTCTTTAGTTAAGTTTATTGCACAGTATTTTACTCTTTTTGATGCTATTATAAAAGATCTCATTTTATTAGTTTCCTTTTAGGGATTATTCATTGTTAGTATAAAGAAACACGATTTGTGAGTGTTGATTTTGTATTCTGCAACTTTGCTGAATTTGTTTATTATTTCTAACAGGTTTTTAAAATAGAATCTTCAAGATTTTCTGTGTCTTAAATCTTGCCATCTGTGAAGAGATAATTTCATTTATTTCTTTCCAATATGGATACCTTTTATTTCTTTTTTTCCCCCAAAAAATTGCTGTGGAAAGGGCTTCCTGTACTGTGTTGAGTAGAAGTGGTGAGAGCAGACCTTATTTATGTTTTCACAAGTTTCTCTGTTGCTAGGCTGGATCAAGGGCTCTTAAGAGTAGGAATGAATCTTTTTTTATGTGTATAGCTTAAGTGTCTGGCATTGACTAGTATATATTCCATGGATTTTCCTAGTGAAAATTAAAGAATGCATGGATTTTGGGAGAAAATAAGTTATTTTGAGACTGCCTCAGAAATATCTTTATAGTGATTTTATGAATACAAATATAACAATTGGTTTAAAACATTCCATAAAATAAAGAGCGCTTAGTTCAAGTCACACAGGTGATCTAGGTTAGCATCAATGGTGATGTCGTATTGACAGTAAGTTTTCTTCATATATCCTGATGAGAATGATGCATCACCTCGGTGGTCTTTGGTCTTCCTCCTCCAAACCCCAGGCTAATCATGAGAAAAACCTTAGACACATTCTAATTGAGGAACATTCTATAGACGATCTGACCACTGCTCCTCAAAACTCTAAGTAATCATCAAAATCAAGGAAATTCTGAGAACCTATCACAGCCAAGAAATAAGGAGACATAGCAAAATATCATGACAACAACAACAAAAAGGATCCTGGAACAGAGAAAGGTGTTTGAGAAAACTGGGTAAGTCTGCACAAAGTATAAACTTTATCCATAAATGCTGGTTCACTAGTTGTAAAAATGGTGCATGCAAATGTAAGGTATTGATAATATGGGAAACTGACTGGAAGATCTATGGGTACTCTACTTTTTTTTACAACTTTCCTGTAATTCCTAAATTCCTCTTAAAAAACCCGTTAAAAGGGTACATCTCATGTTAAGTGCTCTTACCTCAATAATAGTAAAAAAGAGGAGTTCAAGTAAGCTGTTGGAACACGAGAAGATCAGAAGGCTTGAAAAGAGAAGATCCTGAATGTAAAAAATTTGAATAATTAGCTGTAAGTTTATGTTTCTTCAAAGAAATGTAGATTACTGTCATCATTCTCATAGGCTCTCTCCCATTCTCCCCCCGCCCCTCTCTCTCTCACACACACACACACACACCATAGTTTGTCTACACAGAAGTGTGTGCAAGGAGCAAATGCTGTTGACATGCATGGGTAAAAGCAACCGACTGAGGGAGAGAGCAGGGAGCAGGACAAAGCGTGACGCGAGAGAAATATCATTAAGGTGCCAGAGCACCTTGCCTCCAACTGGAGTGAATAGTGACCTAGGTTAGGATACTGGCCTGATTTATTCTATTTTTTTTATTAAATGAAAAATATATAAATTAATATTTGCATAAGATCTTTTGAAGTGGCACAGGGCAGGGAGACCTTTCCTTTGGCCTGGTTGATTGCACTATCATATAAGCTTGATTAAATCAGAGAGCTTCTTTCTGGTGTACTGCTGTAATCCTAATACTTGGGACAATGTCTGGCATACAGCAGGCACTCAATAAAGGCTTACTCACAAATGAATAGATAACAGGCATCTGTGTGACACTGTGCTGATGACAAGAAGCTCCATGGTCATACTTGTGTCTCTTGAGAACTCTTGAACCCAGCTCTGTTTGAGTGCAGATGTCATGTTCTTTCAGGCCTGTCATGTAGCTTTAATCCCTTTTCTTCCACATTAAAAAATTTTTTTAAAATATTTTTAATTTGAGAATTATTGCTTTACAGTGTTGCATTGATTTCTGCCATACAACAATGTGAATCAGCCATAAGAATCCCCTTTTTGTGTCCTTAATGCTTTGTAAGTAACAGATAGCCTATAAGCTTTTGTTCAGTGAATGCCTTCTTTTCAAAATGTTATGTCTGAGCATTTAGTAGGTAATTTGTTTCAGCCTTTTTTCATCACCCCCACAGCAAGTGTTTGTAGCTATAGTATTCTGAAATATTTCCTCATAATGATTGATGAACAAATGGTTTTGGTTAAAAGTGGTGTGCTATGCTTAAGTCACTCAGTTGTGTCTGACTCTTTGTGACCCCATGGACTGTAGCTGGCCAGGCTCCTCTGTCCATGGGCATTCTCCAGGCAGGAACACTGGAGTGGGTTGCCATGCCTTCCTCCAGGAGACCTTCCCAAACAGGGATCAAACCCAGGTCTCCCACACTGCAGGCAGATTCTTTACTGTCTGAGCGACCAGGGGAGCTCAAATGGTTGTTCAGTATAAATCAGTTAGGCCAACCGAGTCTTCTTGAAGTGAAGTGTTAGTTGCTCAGTCATATCCAACTCTTTGTGGCCCCCTGGACTGTGACCCCGTGGACTGTTCAGTATAAATCAATTAGGCCAACCGAGTCTTCTTGAAGTGAAGTGTTAGTTGCTCAGTCATATCCAACTCTTTGTGACCCCGTGGACTGTAGCCTGTCCATGTATGATAGTTCAAAGAAATGAATAGCTGTAGATGGAAATACACTCACATAGCTAAGAGCAGTAGTGAGCCTAATCAACAATTTTGGCTATATGAGTATATTTCCATCTGAAGCTATTCATTACTTTGAACTGTCCTACTCACTCCACACTTTATTATATATGAGTAAGTGAGTGAGTGAAGTCGTCCAGTCGTGTCCGACTCTTTGTGACCCCATGGACTGTAGCCTAACCAGGTTCCTCTGTCCATGGAATTTTCCAGGCGAGAATACTGGAGTGGGTTGCCATTTCCTGGGACTTAGCATATTTATAAGTCCCTGGTGGCTTAGTTGGCAAAGAATCTACCTGTAATGCAAGAGATTGAGGTTCAGTCCCTGGGTTGGGAAGATTCCCTGGAGAAGGGAATAACAACCCACTCTGGTATTCTTGCCTGGAGAATTCCATGGACATAGGAGCCTGATGGGCTACAGTCCATGAGGTTACAAAGAGTTGGACATGACTGAGCGACTTTCACTAGTATATATAATATGAGCCTGTATATAATAGGTGCTTCCCTAGTGGCTCATATGGTAAAGAATCTGATCACAATGCAAGAGACCTGGGTTTGATCCTTGGGTCAGAAAGATGCCCTGGAGAAGGGAACAGCAAACCACTCCAATATTCTTGCCTGGGAAATCCTATGGACAGAAGAGCTTGGAAGGCCACAGTCCATGAAGTCACAAAGAGTCAGACATGACTGAGTAACTAACACTTTCTTTCACTTTGTATGTAATATGTATGTCTAAAATATACATATGTGTGTGCTTATACATATATACACACACACACACATATATATATATACATACACACATACATGTGTGTATATATATGTATATGTACACACACACACACACAGGCTTCCCTGGTGGCTCAGATGGTAAAGAATCACATGCATATCTATGTGTATATACATAGATTTATTTATATATATATGATATATAAATAAACTAGGTTTTAATCCCTGGAAAGAAGATCCTCTGGAGGAGGGCATGGCAACCTACTCCATTATTCTTGCCTGCAGAATTCCATGGACAGAGGAGCCTTTCAGGCTACAGTCCATAGGGTCACAGAGAGTCGGACATGACTGAGCTACTAACACCTCCATGTCTCACTTTATTGGACCAGTGGGCTGTCATTCCTTCAGGAGATTATACGATTGTAAATTGATTTTGTTTTGGTTTTGTGTGGATGTGTGCTAAAGCTCAAGGAATGAGCTTTGTATGTATAAAGACAATAGACAGAGCTGCTGTAAAGTCTACATTCTTGGTCTGAAAGATGGGCCTGGGGCCACTTTGAGAAAGGAAAAGAGCTAGTAGGGGGCAGAACAGATTTTAGCAGGGACTCCAGTCTCCTCAGACAGATCACTTGCCAGTGGCTCTGGTTCCCCAGATACTGTGGCTCTGGAAACAAGGCATGCCGTTGCCTGGGACTTTGATGTTTCCATAGAGGGCGTCAGGAACCGGTTGTGTCAGGGTGCCTGAGGCGGGGGTGGGAACACAGGAACATGAGCAGACATGTTCCAAGTACTCAGAAGAAACCATCATGAGATACTGAGGAATAACTGGAGGTAGGGTGAGGGTGTGCTAAGTCCTACAGTTATGAAGATAGGGGCATAGAGCTGCTGTGATTTGGATGGTAATGTGACTAAGACTTCATATAGGAAGGATGCCTGGAAGTACTCAGTTTACAGGGATAGCAACCAAACTGTGGTTAGTATACACAAAATTGAATATGGAAATAAGGAAATGGCCAAGTAGGAAAGCAACAAACACCAGGCTCCTTTGACACAAGGAGAAGAAACTCTTGTGGAGTAAGAAGTGAGGCATTGCCGTATTCCTGGCTGGTTTTGGCTTACTGAAAGTTAAAGGGGTGGGTGTGAAGCTTGTCCCTTCATTTTCTTGTTTCGTAGCTGATAACCAGCATTAGCAAGACTGTTTTGTCATAGATTTCAGTTCTAAGGAAACAGCAACCACCATTATTTTAGAATAGTGATGGTTTCTATTGGTTAGGAGTACAAGCAAATTGTGGATGGCTCTGTTACCCTTCTTTTTCAAGTGGACATGGAGAAAAGTTGTCTTGAATTTGTCTTCTTCCCAGACCTTACAAACCAAGCACCGTGACTGGCTGGTGGTCACTTACAGCCCAGGCCAAGAGGTTTGAGAAAAGAAGCTTTAGTGAGAGGCATAGGACCGAAAGGAAAAACAAAACAGACATTTAGTACATTTAAAGAATTATTTCTCATTATTTTGAAATCCTCTTTGAATGGAAAGTATGATAGATGAACCGAGCTTTAGGGAAGTGAAGTAGTCTTCAACTTAGAGCTTTATAAAGCCTCAATTTTTGCAGTGAAAATTTTAGACACTTTAATCAAACTGACTCACTTATCACTAAGCTAAAAGTAACAACTTTAATAATTTTCTGATTATTTCTGACGTCTTTGTTCTGATAAAATATTTCATTCGTGGCTTCCAATGACTTTTTCCCTTCTCCGCTGAAGTGTTCCAAAATAAAGATCTTTGTCACATCTTTATGTAGTTCCCATCGCTTTACATGTAGAGTAGGAGCTTGGGGTATGCGTCTGCCTATCATCATAGGTCTGTTTGCACATGGTAGGAACTCTGTAACTGAGGAAGTAGCAGTGCTTGCCTCATAGACGGCAAAATTCTGTTGCAGTTTTCTCTTTTCTTTTCAATGTTTGATATCTATGCACCTTTGAAATACAGTAATTGAATTTTATTAGTGGAAATACTAGGATACAGTCAACAAACTTTGGAATCGCTTAAATTTAGCTAACTAAGTCACAAGTAATTGCCTTGAAAATCAAGAATACTTTTTCTGTCACTCAACTTCTAGAATAGGTAAAGCAGCCTCCATAAGATTTTGTATTTTTAATTCCAGGAATGTAAAGAGACTAAAATAGAAGCAGCAGTAACCATGGAGCACATCTTTTAGTACTTAACTAAGGGAAGTTGGATACTATTTTGAAAAAAAAAAAAAAAAAAAACTGCATCAAAAGTGTTTAAAAAAAAAAGTGCCCATTGGCATTGTTGTATGGTCCTTGACTTGTTATCTCAGCTCTCCTGCTCACAGTGCATTGACAAGGAAATGTTTTTCCAAATTTCTATATCACTCTCAAAATAGTCCTGGAAACAAGTTAATCATGATTTTGGGATAAAACTGAAATTCGTTTTACTCTTGAGGACCAGGAGAGAACAGATGAAACCCAGAAAGTGTAATGTGCTTCCTTTATGGCTGGGAGTCCAATACCGAGCCAATCGTGTTTTGGCATCTGAAATTAAACTCTATTGTTCCTATTTGTAATACTGTTTTCTCTCCTATACTGCCTCTGTGCCTTGAATAAATGAGGGCTCTCACAGCTGAACTGATTACTATGGTTACAGGCAATCTGTGTTACATCTCCTGGAAGTGAAAAAAAAGAGGGTAGTTTAAGGTAAACATTACCCTTCTTTTATGGAGAACAGTTCTTTCGGGACTGCACCCCCGACTCAGGCTCCCACTGAAAACTCGGGAGGGATGTTTGAAGGTCCAGGCTTTAGTTCACCCTCATGCCCCACTCACAGATGGACACCCCTGATGCCCCCTGTTATTTTTGCCAGACGACCGGCTAGCTTGATTTCTGGTGTTTGGAAGTTGGGAGCAGGTTTAGAGTTACAGATAGAAAGAAATCTGTGAGTCCCATAAAGTTATATTTATTATTATAACATGTTTGGTAAGCACTGGTATTGTCATTGGCGCCAGACAGTGAGCCCTAAGACTTCGATGTTGCAATAGCTTGCAGTTAACAGCAGTGGTGCTGACAGAAGGCATGCCTTTCTCCCCAGACCCAAGGGGCGATGGGTCTTCAGGCTTTATTGGGTGAAGGGCTGGTCTGCAGTCAGGTTTATTTAGTTGAGTCCATCTCCCTAGCATCGATTGAGCCCACTGTTTGCCAAGCGCTCTCCTAGGTTCTGGAAATACAAAGATGAATTGGTCTCTGCCCTCTTGGGGAGTTGAGTCACAATCAGTATCTTTCCAAGGATGAGAGACTTAACCTATGAAATAAGACTCCTTTAGACATTTTATTTAGATTTTCCAAAGAATTTGACTGTGGCTGAGATTTAATTTTTTGTTAAGAGAAAGGATTCAGGTGTGAGAAATGATTGTTTCTAGATGTTTCAGTGATTTAGAGGCTGGAACTAGAATCTTATTTCTTTCTCTATATGTTTTTCTATATATTTTAAACTGTACCTCATGTGTCCTTGTGTCTTCTTTTAGTTCGTTTTTCCCTTATGTTCTTCTTTTATCCTCATGACAATGTATTTGTAGATGATTTTTTAACCACCTATGTCTCTGGCCCTTATTTTAAGATAATTCCCTTGGTAATTACAACTCTGTTGAACCTGGAATTGAAACAGGGAAGTTAATGTTGTAATTCATTACTAGTGTGTTCATGCTTTTCTTTGCATAAGAAAGATATTCACAGCATGAACTAAGCTGACTGGTTCACTCTCTGAAGAGGTTTTTTTTTTTCTTGGTTACAAATCCAGCTTTTGAACAAAGGTTGCTATTTTGTACAAAGCACATTTTAAACCTGATTTTGTTGTTGTGCAGGAAGCGATCCAAAGAAAGCTCAGGGTTTTAGATAAACTGGTCAGTACCAGATCTTGATGGAGATGTATTCATTCTCTTTCTGTTGTTTTAGAGTGGTTTGGTCAGACCTGCAGCAATATGTCAATCTCCAGGCTGGAACATGGGCAGGAAACCTTGCTGTCCTGACAGTAAAGGAAGAGAAGCCATTGAGAACTGTACACATATTCCAACAATTCAGCTTCCATTTCAGAACTCAGAGATTTAAAAAAAAAGAACTAGGAGAATTTTAATACGATGTAGTGTTCTCAACATTCATGCCAGTTGCTTTGCTTTGCCCTGGTGGGATAGTTTTTATTTTGTCCAAAATAACACATTGTTCAATATTGAGACTGCTCAGATAGGTTTGCCTCTTTGGTTTCAGAAGGGTCCTTCTGCCTTTCTGCCTTTTCAGTTCATCCTGCTATTATACAGGTTACTTTACTTTCTGGAAGCATGTAAAAAGTGTAAGTGCTGAGTAAAACTGGCCTGCTTTTTTTCATTCTTTCTTTCTTTTTTTTTGCCATTTTAGGTTGCAGTGACTGGGCTCCTCTGTTTGCTTGTGACAGTAATACACCTACTAACTTAGAATTGGACATGAGCCAGAGTACGAAGGGGGTGGACCCATTCATGGAAGGGAGAAAAATCTGAATTGTGAGAGTTTTGGCTGAATTATTAAAAGTGCATTCTTTTTGCAAAACCACTCTGGATTGCAATATTTATAGCTGTAACATGTTGCTATGTTAGTCTCCTTACTCATTGAGGATAATTATTGTGAAAGGTGTTAATCAACTTCAGAAAGGGAAATACTGGAAGCTAGTAGGCCTCTCAGGGCTTTATGAAGCAGGCAGTTGTGCCTTTGAGACCCCGCCTTCACACACACACACACACACACACACACACACACACACACACTCTGTTCTATCAAGCCTCAGGCAGTTGTGCCTTTGACACCCCACCTTCACACACACACACACATACACACATACTGTTCTATCAAGCCTCTCTGAAGCAACCCTGTATGAAATTTATTCCTGGCAGGCCAAAGGAACAGGAAATAATTGTCAGGGTTTCACCTCCAAGGAAGCTTTAAAGAGATGTTCAGCTTCCTTGGAAAACATTCTCAGAGAGTTTAATGGAAATGATAGAAGATTAGGCATGATGACTTGGTATTGAGACATTTCATGTAGAATGAATAATAATGTAGCATTTAACAAGCACCAAACAAAGAAGACTCTTGAGAGTCCCTTGGACTGCAAGGAGATCCAACCAGTCCATTTGGAAGGAGATCAGCCCTGGGATTTCTTGGGAAGGAATGATGCTAAAGCTGAAACTCCAGTACTTTGGCCACCTCATGTGAAGAGTTGACTCACTGGAAAAGACTCAGATGCTGGGAGGGATTGGGGGCAGGAGGAGAAGGGGATGACAAAGGATGAGATGGCTGGATGGCATCACTGACTCGATGGACGTGAGTGTGATGAACTCCGGGACTTGGTGATGGACGGGGAGGCCTGGTGTGCTGCGATTCATGGGGTCGCAAAGAGTCGGACACGACTGAGCGACTGAACTGAACTGAAACAACAATACAAGAGTAATATATATTAAGAGCTTTAAGTTGTTACCCATAGTACAGCTTCCAAAATGGACTCTTGAACTGTGTCCTACCTATTTTTTAAAATTAAAATAGAAATAGTGCATCTCTTCATCCTTATTTCATTGCTCAGGCCAAGAGGACTTAGATGCCTTTTCCAAATATGGAGTTCTTTCCAACACTCTGACAAACAAATTGAGGGAGATTATGGGTTTGGTGTGCTGGCTAGGCAACCAGCTGCATCCTCTATGGGTTCTCTTAAATAGTTTGTTTTTCTTCAGAGTTTTTATTTCTGACTCTCAATTTGTAATGTGGACATTGGCTAGGTACCCCAAGATTCAGAGTAGGTAGCTGAAATACTCCCAAACAGGTAAACATGAAAAGAAGTCTGAGTTGTTTTGTTTATTGGTTGGAAAGGGAATTGTTTTATGTTTTCCACCAAACATGTCTCCACCCTCATTCACCTGCCTCAGAGTAACTGTGAAGAGTGACATGTAATAGAATGCTCCCCATGCATTGAAATCTTTGTCTTTAAACTTAACAAAAAGCTACTGCAAACTAGGCTTTTTCTTCCTCATCCTGTATATTTACTCTTTCTTTATTCTTTACTTTCTGGCTTCCCTTACCTCTGTAATCCTTTACCTCTGTAAGAGGATGACATGGTTGGATGGTATCGCCGACTCAATGGGCGTATCTTGAGCAAACTCCAGGAGACAGCGAGGGACAGGGAAGCCTGGCGTGCTGCAGTCCACAGGGTCTCAAAGAGTCGGACACCACTTAGCGACTGAACAACAATAACAGCCTCAGCAGTCATTTATAAAACCAGAATCCCATTTAATTATTGACAGTGTCATTTTGACAAAAGTACAGAGCCCTATATTTTAGGCAGCTATTCTTAAGCTATTTTTAAGAGCTAAGTCTCCAAGAAATTACATTCATAGAAGAAACATGGTGCTGTTAAATGATACTTAGACTCCAGTCCATAGGTATAAATTCTAGAATTACTTCCAATGGGTGTCTGACAAGATGGTAAACTTTCCCAGGCCTCCATTTTCTCATTGTGACAGATAAGAATGTTATAATAGATGTTTATCCATTTTTAAAACCCTAATATTCTATGGTTTGGGAATTTATCATCCATCAGTTCAGTTCAGTCGCTCAGTCATGTCTGACTCTTTGCGACCCCATGAATCACAGCACACCAGGCCTCCCTGTCCATCACCAACTCCCGGAGTTCACTCAAATTCATGTCCATCGAGTCGGTGATGCCGTCAGCCATCTCATCCTCTGTTGTCCCCTTCTCCTCCTGCCCCAATCCCTCCCAGCATCAGAGTCTTTTTCCAATGAGTCAACTCTTCGCATGAGGTGGCCAAAGTACTGGAGTTTCAGCTTTAGCATCAGTCCTTCCAATGAACACCCAGGGCTGATCTCCTTTAGAATGGACTGGTTGGATCTCCTTGCAGTCCAAGGGACTCTCAAGAGTCTTCTCCAACACCACAGTTCAAAAGCATCAATTCTTCGGCGCTCAGCTTTCTTCACAGTCCAACTCTCACATCCATACATGACCACAGGAAAAACCGTAGCCTTGACTAGACGGACGTTTGTTGGCAAAGTAGTGTCTCTGCTTTTGAATATGCTATCTAGGTTGGTCATAACTTTCCTTCCAAGGAGTAAATGTCTTTTAATTTCATGGCTGCAATCGCCATCTGCAGTGATTTTGGAGCCCGAAAAAATAAAGTCTGACACTGTTTCCACTGTTTCCCCATCTATTTCCCATAAAGTGATGGGACCAGATGCCATGATCTTACTTTTCTGAATGTTGAGCTTTAAGCCAACCTTTTCACTCTCCTCTTTCACTTTCATCAAGAGGCTTTTTAGTTCCTCTTCACTTTCTGCCATAAGGGTGGTGTCATCTGTATATCTGAGGTTATTGATATTTCTCCTGGGAATCTTCATTCCAGCTTGTGCTTCTTCCAGCCCAGTGTTTCTCATGATGTGCTTTGCATATAAGTTAAATAAGCAGGGTGACAATATACAGCCTTGACGTACTCCTTTTCCTATTTGGAACGAGTCTGTTGTTCCATGTCCAGTTCTAACTGTTGCTTCCTGACCTGCATATAGATTTCTCAAGAGGCAGGTCAGGTGGTCTGGTATGCCCATCTCTTTCAGAATTTTCCACAGTTTATTGTGATCCACACAGGCAAAGGCTTTGGCATAGTCAATAAAGCAAAAATAGATGTTTTTCTGAAACTCTCTTGCTTTTTCGATGATCCAGCGGATGTTGGCAATTTGATCTCTGGCTCCTCTGCCTTTTCTGAAACCAGCTTGAACATCTGGAATTTCACAGTTCACATATTGCTGAAGTGCTAACTTTATATTAACTAGGTTATTAGAGGGGCTTCCCTGGTAGCTCAGCTGGTAAGAATCTACCTGAAATGCAGGAGACCCTGGTTTGATTCCTGGGTTGTGAAGATACCCTGGAGAAGGAAATGGCTACCCACTCCAGTATTCTTGGGCTTCCCTGGTAGCTCAGATGGTAAAGAATCTGCCTGCAATGCAGGAGACCTGGGTTCAATCCCTGGGTTGGGAAGATCCCCTGGAGGAGAGCGTGGCAACCCACTGCAGTATTCCTGCCTGGAGAATCCACATGGACAGAGGGGCCTGGTGGGCTACAGTCCGGGAGACTGCAGAGAGTCAGACATGACTGAGAGACTGAACTGGACTCTTTGGGCTTAGTGCAAGTGCAGGAATCTTTAGTTGTGGCCCGTGGGATCTAGTTCCCTGGCCAAGGACCAAACCCTTGGATTGGAAGCATGGAGTCTTAACCACTGGGCCACTAGCAAAGTCCCATTATAAACTTTTTTAAAAGAAAAAAATAAGAGGTATAATTATTAAAAGAGAACATTACTAAAAGAACTCTCAAAGGATGATAGTAAGATAAATTTTCTGTATTTTCTAGAATAAAATCCCGTGAGTGATTACAATATTGGGGAAAAAGTCTGATTTAGTTAAAAGTTCATAGTCCTATTCAAAAAGTGTTGATTTAGAACCTACAGTATTCCAGGAACTCTGGCAGTTGCTTTATTTTTCACCTAGTTTAATCCCCACAGTGATACCATAAAAAATACTATTTTCTTTTCAGATGATGAAAGCAAGCCTCAGTAAGCTAGAGCTTCCTTGCCCAAGAATTTAAGGCTCCTGGCTCCACATTTCAAGGAAAAAAGCATCATCTGAATCCTGTTTTCCCCTAGTAATTAAATTATTCAGTTCTCACAGTCACTAATAGTATGCTAACCAAGTGTTGTCTATGGGAACATTTACATTAAAAAGACAAATGATTTGGAAGTAATGTATCCAAACAGCCAGCTCATGCATTGCAATTATGTAATTTGTATATAAATGGATTTGCTTAGGTAAGCATTCTCCTTATGGGTTTGCCCTGCCATAGTAATTTGCTTAGCTAGCCCTTTTTTCAGGAGATAGCTCAAAGGTAAACATCAACCCATGTCTCAGCAATTATCTAATTAATGAAGTCCCTATCAATTTAGATTTATCTTCTTGCCATTATATGAATATACTATAATTATTATAGTTTGATGTAGTTATACTAGAAGAGATCAGTTTGTCTTGGGTTTTGAAGGTTGTGTAACACTACATCTGTGTCTTGGAAAGTGGTAAACATTATGGAAAACACATTTGCTCATTTTTCGTGGTTCAAAATAAGGTAGCACTTTTGGTATTAAACTGTTTACATCAAAAAGTTAATAAAGCTTTACAATTTTTAATACCCTTTAACACTCAGAGAATTAAGCAATCAATGCTGAAGTTCCTGTTTTAATATCCGAAAGAAGGGACCTCAGATTGGTTGAAAAGCAAGCCACACTTTTTGCCTCGCTTTAAACCTGTTTGATTGATTAATGAAATCTTTTCAAAGAGAGGAAGGTCTTGCTGTGTAGTTCCTTGGACCATGCCTGGAGGAAGTAAAGCTTAGAGGGAGCGGTTTCTTTGGAAGAAAGATGAGACTTTTATTAGCACTGTGTCTACAGTTCAACATCTTCTTGCTTGCAGGAACCCACATGCTGGGAAGGCCTGGATGGGGACATGCAGTGTCATAGGCTCAGTGTCCAGTGAGAGGGGAATGGTCCTTTCCCCTTCATCCTCATGCAGAGAGGCATGGACCAAAACCATGATGCATAGATCAGGCTGCAATTTAAAAAGCTAAACAGATACCTAATTAAGCATGAGTTAATGGAACCAAATTCATGTTCATTGACACACTGTAATTGTAGCTAATTTCCATGCCAGTGAGAACACTGATCTCAAGCAAATTCTAGCCACTGAAGATCAGGTCTGCTCTTATTCTGGATGGAAATGAAACATATCCATCTAAAAACCCAGCTAAGGGGCTTACCTTCCATGTTCTCAAATCTCACTCTGATACTTCACGGAGTGTCTTCTTCATAAAAGTTTGATGTTCTACACATACATTTCTCTGTCCCCAAAGACTGCAGGAAAGAAAAAAGAACCAAGACATAGGTTACTTTCATTGAAACCTTGACGGGAAAGATGAGAAGGTATACTACTCTTTCAGGTTATTTCAAAGGAATAAAAAGAAAGGAAGAAAACAAAAACACATACCTTTAGGTCAAGTCATTCTGTTCTCCTGTATAAATCTCTGATTATGACCTTGCTGATCTATCCTATTTCCCAGGAAACACCTGCCTCTCCAGTTGGCCCTTTGTTGCTTAATGACAGTGCGTCAAGGGGAAATCGCATTTCCTCAGTGTTAGATGTTTCTTTGTTAAGAGCTGTATCACATTCAGGCATTTTTCTTTCCTTTCTTTGATGGATGAAAAATGCAGGATGATGAGAAAGCCCTGACTGACATCACCAGATTACCTTTGAATTATAATGCATTCCATTCAGATCACTAAGGCTTGAATATGCCTTAGGCTCAGAGACCTAATTGGAGTTTTCTTTTGCAGTTCCATTTTCCTCCGAAGGGTTACAGAATTACAGCTAATAGGTGGAGAAAGGGTATTCCAGAACATTATATTTAATTTGGTGGGATTGTCCATTTTGTAATATCCGTGTCTCAGTCCCTTTATGCACTTCCTGTGTTGATGCTTCAATTGCCTTCCTTTTTTAAGGTGCATAATTCCATTATCAAATATGCTTTCTTTCCCCTGTAATGTCTTTTCCATTGGAGTTGTAGGAAATTGTTCTCATTTTGGTTTTTAAAATAAATAATCAGTGACTTTTTGGTAATAATACTTATGATTACCTTTTGAAATGTAGTAAAATTTTGAAAGTGGTTCCCCACCAAAATTCTTAAGACCATGGGAATAAAGGTTTATAACCAGTAGGTTCCTTTTCATGCCTTTATTTCCCCAACTTTCAGTTAACATTTGAAGTTTCCTTGCTTATATTTGGTAATCAGGTTGCTCATAGCTTGACCCTTCCTGTTCTCCCTCTACTCTAGGTTCTGTGGTTATCATGTTTCCACACCCAGAAATCAGAAATTGTTCTGATGTGAAGCAGTAACTTGCAGAAATTCCAAGGGGATGAAAAGCCCAAGTGAGAATTAGTGTATCTAGGTCAATACAATGTAACAAATAGTTTTTTAAAATGAGGCAAAAATATTTTCCACAAAAACAAATTGAGGCAAAATGTCAGAGGGGTCAAAATAGAACATTCATGACTTGGCCTGGAAAACACAAAGAAGACCTAAGGAGTGAATCTTGAACCTAAACTCCTTTGACCAAGATTCAAGCAGTCAGGAGACCTAAACTGCTTGAACCCTGGTTAACTGATTAATTCTTAACCCTGCTGAGTACTGGTGAAAGCTGTAAAAATGACGGACCTGAGCCCTGAACTCATGGAACTTACAGTCTATTGGGGGAACATAGTATGATTCAAGTAATTACAGTTACTTACATTCAAGTGTGAACAGGGCCACAATGGAAATGAGTGGCTTTTACATTTTTTAATCATTGAAAAAGTTATGAAGAATGTTCTGTGACATGTAAAAATTATATAAAATTCCAAGTTTCATTTAAAAATTTTATTTAAGTATAGTTACTTTACAGTGTCGTGTTAGTTTCTACTGTGCAACAAAGTAAATCAGCTATACATATACATATATCCCCTCTTTTTTGGATTTCCTTCCCATTTAGGTCACCGCAGAGCACTGAGTTGAGTTCCCTGTGCTATACAGTAGCTTCTCATTAATTTTCTATTTTATACATTTATCAATAGTGTGCATGTCAATCCCAATATCCCAATTCATCTCACCCTCCCCTTACCCCCTTAGTATCCATACATTTGTTCTCTATATCTTTGTCTCTATTTCAGTGTCCGTAATTATAGTTTTATTGGCACACAGTCACACTCACTTGCTTGTGTATTGTCTAGGGCTACTTTTTCACTACAATCACAGAGTTGAAGAGTTGTGACTGAGCCCATACTGAATACAAAGCCTAAGATATTTACTATCTGACCTTTTACAGAAAAACTTTACAGACTCTGGTTCTGAGGGAATGAGTTTTAAAGTTTATTTTGTTCCCTTGGTAAAGGAAAGCATTGGTTGTAGCACTTCTAAAAAGAGTACTTAGAAGTTGTAGACCTTCTTTCTGTAGAAATTGCAATTATTACTGGGACTGAATAAATGGAAATACAAGAAAATCAAGGGAGTTTTACAGAGAAAGCTGTTTTTTTCAGAAGAGAAGCCAAGACTGTGTGTTTGTATTATTTTAATGAATTTTCTGTTTTTCTCCTAAACTATTCCTTTCTAGCTCATAATATATTTATATATATTTGATTGAGAATAATTTTGTCTTTTTTTCTCACTTACCAGGTTCAAATTACAGGAAATGAAATTGGTTGGCAGCTGGTGTATATTACAGTTTCACTGAATCATTATTTTATTTAAATAAGAACATGTTTATGCTGTGTGTTGATTTTAATTTAATGAAGGGAAACTATGAGAAAACTGGAGAAAATGATGGAAAAGTGAAGAGTAAGATGATGAAGACATGGGTTTTGGAGTCGTGGGATTAAGGAACTATAAGCACGTTGTCAAACCTCTTTTAACTTTAGTTCCATTACTCTAAAACCAGTATATCAGTACCTCTTTTATATTGTTATGAGGATTAGGTCAGATTATACATCCAAAATGTTTGACATAGTGCCTAATCAGATCAGATCAGATCAGTCGCTCGGTCGTGTATGACTCTTTGTGACCCCATGAATCGCAGCACACCAGGCCTCCCTGTCCATCACCAACTCTTAAATGTGTAATTTTTTATTACTATTATTATTATTTTTAAGCTTCTTGAAGTAAGGAACGCGCTATATTTGTCTTTAAGATACTATGGGCTGTCATATAGTAGGGGCTCACATTTGTTTGGTAAATATATAAGATGTAGATATCCTCACATTTCAAAACTTCTGTAAAACAATTTTTTTTTTAAATACTAGTATTTGAATTCTAAGTAACAGGAGTAATATTACTTTAGTTCATGGCAATATTTGTGGAGAAATAATATATTAGAGGGGTCATATGTTAAAATAATGCATTAGAGAGGTTAGAGAAAATGTAAAAAGTGAGTTAAAATCCACATTACAGTCAAATAAATACAGAATTAATGCTTAGACAAGTCAAATCAGTGATGCAGAGAAAAGTTGTGAGAGGCCCCCTGGTGCATGTTTTTATGCAAAGAAATGAGAATGGTGAGGTCAAGATAATAAACATAAAAGCACATCTGTAAATGGATAATCCCTGAAGTAGAGAACAAAACAAATGGGAATGAAACACTAATCAAAGATGTACTGTAAGAAAATTTTTCTGAACTGAAGAAATTCTGTTTAGCTTGCTTTTTTCTGTTTCTTGATTCTTTCTGTAGCAATCATATCTTTGCATACCTTTGTACAATTAAACAAAATTCCTGGGGCTTCATGTGGATTATTAGTAATGCAGGAAGAGGAGAGCATTTATAATTTGGAATAGTCAAGATGCTTTTAAATCTTATTTGTGTAAAAGCCAAGCAAAGTTTAAACACAGATGTCTAAAACCTCATCTAGGTTGATTTACAAATTTGAACTAAAGTACTAGATAATGCATTGATTTATTAAACATTGTGATGAAAGTTTGTGTCCCATAAAGGAACCTAAAATATTAGCCATGGAGGTGATCAGTTATTTAGGCTTAGTGAAGTGAAAGAAGCTTAGTCGTGTCTGACTCTTTGCAACCCCATGGACTGTCCATGGAATTCTCCAGGCCAGAATACTGGAGTGGGTAGCCTCTCCCTTCTCCAGGGGATCTTCCCAACCCAGGGATCGAACCCAGGTCTCCTGCATTGCAGGCAGATTCTTTACCAACTGAGCTATGAGGGAAGCCCTATTTAGACTTAATAACATATATAAGTTCAATAATGTATATATTTATTAGCACTCTTTCTGGCTTGGGAAAGAGTAGACTATAAATGTAAATAACATCAAATTCTTGCTATCAAAGAAACTGGTAACCTGGTTGAAGGGGAAAACTATGCAGAAAAAATAAAGAAATGGACAAAGAAAAGATCATTAAAAGTATAAAGCATGGTTTGACTAAGGAATCAAGAAGCTTCAAATTTTCATATTAGACCATGGGTTATATAAAAGGGGCAATTTCAAAGTATGCGTCAGAATTATGATTGATTTGAAATCAGGTTCTAGATGTTGGAAATCACTTTCCTAGAGCTGTTTTAAGCATCATCACAGTGGCACAAGTTGTTTTTGGATCTTTCTACCTGTCTCGAAATGGAGCCATTTGATCTGCCTCTCCTCTCACATTCTACCTCTCTGGGCCTGCTCTTCCTCCTCTTCCTTCTTATCATAATAAGAGCTGTCATTTGTTAGACATTTTAAAAGTGACAGTTAATATTCGCACATGATGTAGTCTGTGCCAGATACTGTCTCAGTGTATTACTTAGTAATCAACATGCGTTATTCAGCAAACTTCCTAACGCATTTATGAGGTAGATACTATCTTTATTCCCCTTTTACAGTTAGGGGGCCTGAAGCAAAGGGAATTTGAGTAGTTTGTCCAAGGTTACAACTTTTAAATGTCAGGGCTGGGATTTGAATCCATGATCTATCCTCAACTCTGGGTGCTCTTAATTGCTATGCTACACTGACTGTGACAAAACCCTACAGTTGGTGTTATAATTATTTTCAAAAGATCTGCAAGAACCTTCCAGGACATTATTATCTTCATTTTCATATGATAAAACTGAAGATTAATTAACTCGTCCAAAGTCACAGTTAGGGCTCAAACCCAGGTTTGAATGAAAACAGATACCTGTTTTCATTACACAGCACTATCTCTATGGGCTTTCCAGGTGGCACTGGCAGTAAAGAACCTCACCTGCCATTGCAGGAGACTCAGGAGTCTTGGGTTCAATCCCTGGGTCAGGAAGATCCTCTGAAGGAGGGCATGGCAACCCACTCCAGTCTTCTTGCCTAGAGAATCCCTTGGACAGAGGAGCCTGATGGGCTACAGTCCTTAGGGTTGCAAAGAGTCAGACATGACTGAAGACACTTAGCACGTACATACTGTCTCTTATGGAATTTTAGATAAGATATCCTCTAAGAAAAATTTTCAGTCTGAACCAAAAAAAATTCATATACTATGAATATGTAATACATTTTAGATAGATGATTTTACTTTTAGAAGGCCTGTTTTTAAACAGATTTCAAAAGTAGATTTTTAGGGGGATAGGAATACATCTAAATGCTTAGTCACAAAGCCTTTTATTTATAAATACAGGATTGGAAAAGTTACATATTGCTTAGTTTTCTCTCAGAAATATTGAGGACAATAAAAAAGTCATCTCAATAAAAGCATGCTAAACTTATAATCTATAGCAATTTTAGAGCAAATTAACTGTTAGATTTCTTATGATTATACTTTGTTATCAGGTATTAGAATGACATACACAAATATAGGAAATTAGCATTTACATCACTATATCAAGTCTAACAAATTCATTTATTGCTAAATGTGTTTTCCAGGAAGAATACAGAGTTGGATCAAAAAGATAATTGGACCAGTGTTCTTGAATGTGGTTTAGATGGTATGTAGAAGAAGCCTTCATGTAGACTTGAAGCTAATGACCTAGTAAGGTATGTGCTTTGAGTTTTCCCAGAGACATGAAGTATTTTTAAGCTGTCTCTATTCTCATTTGGATGCTTCTTATATCACAGACTACCAGTTTGTATGACAGCTGCAGCAGCTGCTGCTAAGTCACTTAGGCATGTCCGACTCTGTGCAACCCCATAGACGGAAGCCCACCAGGCTCCTCTGTCCCTGGGGTTCTGCAGGCAAGAACACTGGAGTGGGTTGCCATTTCCTTCTCCAATGCCTGGAAGTGAAAAGTGAAAGGGAAGTCACTCAGTCGTGTCAGACTCTTCGCGACCCCATGGACTGCAGCCTACCAGGCTCCTCCGTCCATGGGATTTTCCAGGCAAGAGGACTGGAGTGGGGTGTCATTGCCTTCTCTGGTATGAGAACTAGCTGACACTACAATATCTGTGGCAAGCTGGGTGAAGCCAACTGGTCTACCATATATAATCGTCTTCTAGCTTCACATTTCTTGTCATCATTTTTATGACTGATCTATCTTATAAAGATTATCCTCCCATTTGGTTTATTCATCTTGGCTATTCGTGTGATTCTGAATAAATTTTTCAGTTTCAGCCCTTTGTATGCATAAACTTAAGAAAGCAACAGACTGCCTTCACTTATTTTGTATCTTTGAATAGTAATTTGAATTAACACACTATTTTGGTGAATTGTCAGGTAAAAATTTTAACAAAAAGATATTTTTAAGAAAGCATACAAGTTTCAGTCAACTGAAGTTCTCTTTGGGTAAAAGCTGACTCAAAATGTTTAAAGTTCCTATCTTGAAAGAAGCATATAAAGGCAGGAAATTTAAGGCCACCTAGTGATTTTTAATATCACAGGGAAAAGTTTTATTTACTTTTGGTATCTTTTTCCCTTTAGAAAAGTAGATTTAAAATGCTAATAAAGACCACTCCAACTTCCTTTGAAAATGAAAAAGGAGCTCAGTTGAGTTCAGTTAAGTCGCTCAGTCATGTCCGAGTCTTTGCGACCCCATGAATCGCAGCACGCCAAGCCTCCCTGTCCATCACCAACTCCCAGAGTTCACTCAGACTCACGTCCATCGAGTCAGTGATGCCATCCAGCCACCTCATCCTCTGTCGTCCCCTCCTCCTCCTGTCCCCAATCTCTCCCAGCATCAGAGTCTTTTCCAACGAGTCACCTCTTCGTGTGAGGTGGCCAAAGTACTGGAGTTTCAGCTTTAGCATCATTCCTTCCAAAGAAATCCCAGGGCTGATCTCCTACAGAATGGACTGGTTGGATCTCCTTGCAGTCCAAGGGACTCGCAAGAGTCTTCTCCAACACCACAGTTCAAAAGCATCAATTTTTTGGTGCTCAGCTTTCTTCACAGTCCAACTCTCACATCCATACATGACCACTGGAAAAACCATAGCCCTGACTAGATGGACCTTTGTTGGCAAAATAATGTCTCTGCTTTTGAATATGCTATCTAGGTTGGTCATAACTTTCCTTCCCAGGAGTAAGCATCTTTTAATTTCATGGCTGCAGTCACCATCTGCAGTGATTTTGGAGCCCCCAAAAAATAAAGTCTGTCACTGTTTCCACTGTTTCTCAGTCTATTTCCCGTGAAGTGATGGGACCAGATGCCATGATCTTTGTCTTCTGAATGTTGAGCTTTAAGCCAACTTTTTCACTCTCTACTTTCACTTTCATCAAGAGACTTTTTAGTTCCTCTTCACTTTCTGCCATAAGGGTGGTGTCATCGGCATATCTGAGGTGATTGATATTTCTCCTGGCAATCTTCATTCCAGCTTGTGCTTCTTCCAGCCCAGTGTTTCTCATGATGTACTCTGAATGTAAGTTAAAGAAGCAGGGTGATGATATACAGCCTTGACGTACTCCTTTTCCTATTTGGAACGAGTCTGTTGTTCCATGTCCAGTTCTAACTGTTGCTTCCTGAGCTGCATATAGGTTTCTCAATAGGCAGGTCAGGTGGTCTGGTACGCCCATCTCTCTCAGAACTTTCCACAGTTTGTTGTGATCTACACAGTCAAAGGCTTTGGCATAGTCAATAACGCAGAAGTAGATGTTTTTCTGAAACTCTCTTGCTTTTTCCATGATCCAGCAGATGTTGGCAATTTGATCTCTGGTTCCTCTGCCTTTTCTAAAACCAGTTTGAACATCTGGAAGTTCACGGTTCACATATTGCTGAAGCAGGCAGGAATCCCTTAGAAGAAATGGAGTAGCCATCATGGTCAACAAGAGAGTCCGAAATGCAGTACTTGGATGCAATCTCAAAATGACAGAATGATCTCTGTTTGTTTCCAAGGCAAACCATTCAATAACACAGTAATCCACCTCTAGCCCCAACCAGTAACACTGAGGAAGCTGAAGTTGAATGGTTCTATGAAGACCTACAAGACCTTTTAGAACTAACACCCAAAAAAGATGTCCTTTTCATTATAGGGGACTGGAATGCAAAAGTAGGAAGTCAAGAAACACCTGGAGTAACAGGCAAATTTGGCCTTGGAATATGGAATGAAGCAGGGTAAAGATTAATAGAGTTTTGCCAAGAAAATGCATTGGTCATAGAAAACACCCTCTTCCAACAACACAGGAGAGGACTCTACACATGGACATCACCAGATGGTCAACACCGAAATCAGATTGATTATATTCTTTGCAGCCAAAGATGGAGAAGCTCTATACAGTCAACAAAAACAAGACCAGGAGCTGACTGTGGCTCAGATCATGAACTCCTTATTGCCAAATTCAGACTGAAATTGAAGAAAGTAGGGAAAACCACTGGACCATTCAGGTATGACCTAAATCAAATTCCTTATGATTATACAGCGGAAGTGAGAAATAGATTTAAGGGCCTAGATCTGATAGATAGAGTGCCTGATGAACTATGGACGGAGGTTCGTGACATTGTACAGGAGACAGGGATCAAGACCATCCCCATGGAAAAGAAAAAGGAGCTAGGGGTGCAGTATTCACTTAATGATGGGTGTATGAAAATGGCAGCATCCTAGGGAGGGAGTGCCATGGTGTACATATTTTTAAATGAGGATATTAAAGGTTTTTTCTTGACATACTCAAGACAACATATATAGAGAAGAGTTATAACAGTTGCAATTGGGTAAAAAGATAGAACTGGTCTGTTGGAGTATTGTTTTCACATATTTTGATATTTTTCCCTGAGAGGGCTCAAATAAATGATCAATTAAATATATGTCAAATCTCGCTTTTGAAAAAGCTGTGCATATTTTTATTTATCAGATGGTAATTTTCAAAGATTTTTTTTTTTTTTAATGTGCTTGAAAGTGAAAGTGAAAGTGAAGTCGCTCAGTCGTGTTGGACTCTTTGTGACCCCATGGACTGTAGCCTACCAGGTTCCACCATCCATGGGATTTTCCAGGCAAGAGTACTGGAGTGGGTTGCCATTTCCTTCTCCAGGAGATCTTCCTGACCCAGGGATTGAACCCGGGTCTCCCACATGGTAGGCATTGTAGGCAGACGCTTTACCGTCTGAGCCACCAGGGAAGATCTTATGTGCTTACTCTTCTCTGAAAACTCTACTTTATCTTCTTTCTTCCTTTCCTAGTATCCCAACTCTGCCATTGGCCTTATTTTCTCAGTCTTCAGTCATTTCAGTTGTTTGTGGTGCACAGAACACCGTGTTGCCCCCTGACCCCTCCATCCAACACAACACACAAGTGTCCAGACTGGACCTTTAGTTACTCAGAGTTCCTTCCCTAGAGCTCTACAGAGTTGCTCACAGCCGTTCGGGTAAAGTCTCTTGAGATCTATGTTATCTGAGCTGACCATCTCTTGTAATGTTTAAGAGTTTAAAACAAGTCAAGAGAAAAATTGAATTAAGATTCCTCTCTATACTAAGAAGTAAAAAGTAAAATGCCTTCCATATTCTTAAATTCTGTCTGAAAGCTTTTCTTTGAGAACTTGCTCTTAATTTCACTATACCTAAAAATTCCCTTAAGACCAACTCGTAGTTGTTAAGTTTAAATTTAAAAAAGATGATGACATAGTCCCCTTTTAAAAAAAATCAGGATATATTAAAAACAAAGTATTTAGGGGACTTCCTAGTGGTCCAGTGATTAAAACTCCTCACTTCCAATGCAGGGGGTGCAGGCTTGATCCCTGATCGGGGAACAAAGATCCCACATGCTGCGTGCCGGGGCCAAAAAATTTTTTTAAGTAAAATTTAAAAACATAACAAAACAAAACAGATCTCTGCACAAAATTGTAGTCTCACTTTGTCCTGTAATATGTGCCACATCCATTCTTGAGATGGTTTATTCAGTTTTAGAATAAAACTAAAACTGATACATGAGATGCTAACATTGATGGATGAGGTTAAAATTTCTGTGAGCCTTGGATGAGGGGCTCACAGAAGCCTACTTACGCTGGAGGAAACAGGAAATGGGGAAGAACTCCACCAGCAGGACAGTGCCCTGCTTATTCTTATGCACATTCACAATTTGTGATTGGAGGAGTGGCCAGATCCAGAGAGAGCTGTCGCCTGTTGTCCCATCCCTTCCTTTTACAGCAGATTATTTTAAAGGCTTAAACTTGCATTGTGGCAAAGTTCATTAATTGTTAATTCTAGCTGAATAGTTTTCTGCTTGACCCAGGGGTAAGCACATTAGAAGGGAAATGTGGCAGGGCATTAAAAGAAGAGCATCACCATTCTTTTAATTTACGTGGGTGTAATAATTATACACCTTGAGGGGAGAATTGGCAGAATATTAATATATCGCTTTGTGAGTTCAATTTCCTTACTTCTGTACGAGGTATACTCTTTCACCTTTGCAAAATTCAGTGTGACATCACCTTTCATCCTTAGCTTTCCTTTGGGATGTAATCATTAGCAGTTGAGAAAACTTTCACACAGTTTGCAAGTGGAAGAAAATCATTTAAGTAAGTTTAAGTACTCATTTTCACTAAATATTAAGAAAAAATGTCATCTCAGTACAAAGGGCTGTGTTTTAAATATTATCAATGAATGTTCATCTGTTGGCTAGAGAGATTCTTCCTGGCACGAGTCCATGCTTGTCTTCGTGAGTGAAAAGAGAACATTTTGTATTCTACCTGCCAGGTGAGAATCTGAGTCATACCTTCCAAACTGCTGTTTTTGGAGGCAGGGAGCCAAAGAGAAATTTAAACTGTAGCAGTCTTCCTTCTCAATATAATGCATAAAATATTGACAGAGCGTGTAAAATGGATGGTTTTTAATTTCCAGATCTGGTTATAATGTTCTAATGAACAATCTAGGAGAACACAAGTTAATTTAGAACGTAACTCTTAGAGGAGTGTGCTATGCCCCAGGGCTTTGGCTTAGGAGAGACCTTTGGTAATATTTAGCATTTCTCCATTAAGACTTTTAAGTAGCACAATCTAGGTAGCTTTAGGTTAGGATGTTTCATTTCCTTAGAATAGTTTTTCTCTTATTAGCATTTCCAGTTTTTTGAATATTTATAGAATATGATTGGATTAATAAAAGGTTTTCTAGGAGACAGCTCAACTCATTAATAGGATTTTTAGTATCAGAATTAGCATTTATAATATTATATTTTGAAACAATTGATGAATGAGTTAAATAGAGTGTGCATTTTTAAACTAATGTTTTGATTATGGTTCTGAAATTGAAAACTTCACATTTTTTGAAATAATAATGGGTTTGGTGATTCTGTTGTTTGAATTATTTCCTACTCTTACCCATGCTATGATCAAATTTTAACAGTTAAAAATATTCATATTGTTGTTCACCATTGGCGGTCTTAGATTCAGTAAACTGTTTAAATATTCACCTTTCTTGTGTTCCAATGTGGGGGTTTTCTAATACCACCAAGCAATTCACTGAATTCTGACACTGTCTACCCAGGGATGGGGTCAGAATCCACAGGTAAGGGCTCAGTCCTACAGCACTGACCCCCTGCCCCATTCCCCTGCCCCAATTTCAGCCACTGTTTTAAGTCCAGGTTGTCATCTCTGCTTCTGACTGACCAGTTACAGACTGGAGTTTCCAAGGACTCTGGCTCCTTGGGTTGGTTAATTTGCTAGAGTGGCTCACAGAACTTAGAGCAGTGGTCCTCAACCATTTTGACATCAGGGTCCAGTTTTGTGGAAGACAGTTTTTCCCTGGACTGGTGAGAGGGATGATTTCAGGATGATTCAGTCTCATTCCATTTATTGTGCACTTTCTTTCTATTATTATTACATTGTGATATGTAATGAAATAATGATACAATTCACCCTAATGCAGAATTGGATCATCAGGCATTAGCTTTTCATAAGGAGCATGCAACCTAGATCCTTCACTTGTATAGTTATAGCAGGGTTCCCGCTGCTATGAGAATCTAATGCTTCAGCTGATCTGATAGGAGGCGGAGCTTAGGTGGTGCTGCGTGATGGGGAGTGATGGGGAGTGGCTGTAAATACAGATTCACTAGCTTGCCACTAGCTTCACTAGCTCGCCACTCACCTCTTGGTGTGTGGCCTGGTTCATAAAATGCCAGGGACCATTATGAGAGTTAGGGACCCCTGACTAGAGACACATTTTACAACTAGATTACTGATAAAACTCAGGAACAGCTGGAAGGAAGATATGCCTTAGGCAAGGTCAGAGGAAAGGTCACAGAGCTTCCCTGCCCCCAGCCCCTCCACATGTCACCGACCTGGAAGATCTCTGAACCCCCATCCTTTTGGGTTTTGATGGAGTCTTCATAAACATGGTTGATTAAATCGTTGGCCATTGGTGACTGAACTCCATCTCTAGCCCCTTCTCTTCTACCCAGAGTTGGGGGTGGGATCATGGGAGTGGTTCTGACCCTCTAATAGCAGGGTTGGCTCCCTTGACAACCAGCCCCTATCCTTAGGAGGTCTCCAAAAGCTGCCTCATTAACATAACAGAGACACCTTTTTCCTCATTTCAAGATCAGGATGAAGACCTAATACACAGTATTTTTTTAATGGTCTGAAAATGGCTTTATGGTATTTTACATATTAAAAATAAGCTCCTGATTTTTGTCCTTAAAAAATAATATTCTGGTTAATCCCTTTTGAATTCATAGCATGGATCCTAATAGCACAAAATTATTTTAGAAATTTGATATTAAATGACTTCCTTTGGTTTTTTGTTTATTTTTTCTTTAATTTTTATTTTATATTGCATTATAGTTGATTAAAAATATTTGAGTTTCAGGTTTACAGCAAAGAGATTCAGTTATACATATACATGTATCTGTTCTTTTTAAAATTCTTTTTCTATTTAGGTTATTACAGAGTATTGAGTGGAGTTCCCTATGGATACATATTAATATAAATCACAGTGTCCCAGGTACTCTGGCCCACAATTGTTTAATCCTTTTTAGAAATCTTATTTCAACTCAAACATTACAGTCCAGTAATAATAGAAGTAATGTTTTCCATTGCCTATATCAATGATAGACAGTTTTTATTAAGTTCTGTATTTCTTGCCTTACTTAAATAAGCTTCTCATTGCCAATAGCTGCAGACCAGATATTAGCTTGTCCTTCAAAGACTTCTATTACATGACCTCACACTGCCCTTATGAACTTAACTCTCCTAATTATTCTATGGGAAACATACTTTCCACCAAGCAAGCTAATCACTTCCCCTACAATACCCTCTGTACATCTGTACTGGAGAGCCTTTTTTACATTTTCTCTAGCCTCTTTCCCTTTGCTGCTGCTGCTGCTAAGTCGCTTCAGTTGTGTCCGACTCTGTGCGACCCCATAGACGGCAGCCCACCAGGCTCCCCCGTCCCTGGGATTCTCCAGGCAAGAACACTGGAGTGGGTACATATTACCCACTCCAGTAATAAGTTCATTACCTTATTGTTGTTCAGTCATTAAGTTGTGTCCCACTCTTTGTGACCCCATGAACTGCAGCATGCCTGGCTTCCCTGTCCTTCACCATATCCCTGAGTTTGCCCAAGTTCATGTCCAATGAGACGGTGATACTGTCCAACTATTGCATCCTTTGTCACCATCTTATCATTTTGCCTTCTGTTTTTCCCAGCATAAGAGTCTTTTCCAGTGAGTCAGTTGTTCAAATCAGGTGGCTAAAGTGTTGGAGCTTTAGCTTTAGCATCAATCCTTCCAATAAATATTCAGGGTTGATTTCCTTTAGGATTGACTGGTTTGATCTCCTTGATGTCCAAGGGACTGAAAAGAGTCTTGTTCAGCACCTCAGTTTGAAAGCATGGATTGTTCAGTGCTCAGCCTTCTTTATGGTCAACTCTCATGTCCATACATGACTACTGGAAAGACCATAGCTTTGACTATTTGGACTTTTGTCAGCAAAGTGATGTTTCTACTTTTTAATAGGCTGTCTAGGTTTTGTTACTGCTTTTCTTCCAAGAAGCAAGTGTCTCCTAATTTCATGGCTGCAGTCTTCATCCACAGTGATTTTGGAGCCCAAGAAGAGAAAATCTATCACTGCTTCCACTTTTTCCACTTGTATTTGCTGTGAAATGATGGGACTGGCTGCCATGATCTTAGTTTTTTGAATGTTGAGTCTTAACATGTTTTCATTTTCCATTTTCACCCTCATCAAGAGGCTCCTTAGGTTCCTCTTTGCTTTCTGCCCTTGGAATGCTATCATCTGCATATCTGAGGTTGTTGCTATTTCTCCCAGCAGCCTTAATTCCAGCTTGTAACTCATCCATGCTGGCATTTTTCATGACGTTCTCTACATATAAGTTAAATAAACAGGGTGACAATATACAGCCTTGACGTACTCCTTTCCCAGTTTTAAGCCAGTCAGTTGTTCCATGTAAGGTTCTAACTGTTGCTTCTTGCCCTGCATACAGGTTTCACCGGAGACAGGTAATATGGTTGGGTATTCTCATCTCTTTAAGAGTTTTCTAGTTTGTTGTGATCCACACAATTAAAGGCTTTAGCATAGTCAATAAAGTAGAAGTAGGTGTTTTTCTGGAATTCCCTTGCTTTCTCTATAATCCAGTGAATGTTGGCAATTTGATCTCTGGTTCCTCTGCCTTTTCTAAAACCAGCTTGTACATCTGGAAGTTCTCGATTTGAGTACTGCTGAAGCCTAGCTTGAAGGATTTTGAGTATTGACCTTACTAGTAGGTGAAATGAGCACAATTATCCAGTTGTTTGAACATTCTTTAGCCCTGCCCTTCTTTGGGATTGGAATGAAAACTGACCTTTTCCAGACCTGTGGCCACTGCTGGATTTTCCAAATTTGTTGGCATATTGAGTGCAGCACTTTCACAGCATCATCTTTTAGGATTTGAAATAGCTCAACTGGAATTCCATCACCTCCAGTAGCTTTGTTCATAGTGATGCTTCTTAAGGCCCACTTGACTTCCCATTCCAGGATGTCTGGCTCTAGGTGAGTGACCTCACCATCATGGTTATTCAGGTCATTAAGACATTTTTAATATAGTTCTTCTATGTATTCTTGCCACCTCTTAATTTCTTCTGCCTCTGTTAGATCCTTACCATTTCTGTCCTTTCTCATGCCCATCCTTGAATAAAATGTTCCTTTGATATCCCCAATTTTATGGAAGAGATCTCTAGTCTTTCCCGTTTTGTTATTTTCATCTATTTCTTTGCATTTTTCATTGAAGAAGGCCTTCTTACCCTAATTTAAGAATCTCCACATAAATTCTCATAGCTCTTACACTCTCCTAAATTTGGATTTCAGTAGCATTCACTGTTTATTAGATACTGGTGGCTCAGAGGTTAAAGCGTCTGCCTCCAATGTGGGAGACCTGGGTTCAGTCCCTGGGTTGGGAAGATCCCCTGGAGAAGGAAATGGTAACCCACTCCAGTATTCTTGCCTGGAGAATCCCATGGACGGAGAAGCCTGGTAGGCTACAGTCCATGGGTTTGCAAAGAGTCGGACATGACTAAGCGACTTCACTATTCACCAGGCAAATGCATGAAAACTTTAAATGTGTTTATTTTATTTTATTGGAATGTAATAAGCTTAAGGGCAAAAATGGTCTTATCTGTCTTATTCATATACTGCATGTAATACCTACTCCATAGATGGTACTCAATGTTTACTGAAAAATAGTGAAGGAAGAATGGAAAGAAAGTAGGGAGGAAATGAAAGAAGAAGGAAGGGAGAGAGAAAGAGGTTGATTTATCTCCTGTACCAACAGAAATGTAAGTTTTTGAAAGATAATAGATATGTCTTTGGGTGAAAAAGAAACCATAAATTGGAGAATTGGAAATGCTTACATACATTCATTCAATGAGTATCTGTTAAGTGACTTCTTTTATGTGTCCATGAGGGACTTTTGCTCTTTTTGATCACAGAAAGCATATGACAGCTCTTAGCCTCATCATCCTCAGCATTTGGAAAAATAGCAGTCTTCTCTCATCAAGTTTTTTGGGAATATCTGCTTTCTATGTTTTCCATCTCTATATATGCATAAAAACAAATATTTTCTTTCATCTAATAAATAGATAATGATTATGGATGGGTCATTGTTAAAATAAGAACACAGATAAATAAAGCTTCAGAATAACTTTAATCTTTCTGATGATAAATACCTACTCTTTTAGTTCCAGAAAACAGCAATCTAAACCTCTTCCAAAGTATATTTATAAAGAATGTGTACTCTTATTTTTTGGCTGTGTTTTGTGGCATGTGGGATCTTAGTTCCCAGACCAGGGACCAAACCCACGCCCCCTGCAATAGAAACGTGGAGTCTTAACCACGGAACCCCAGGGAAATCCCAAGGATGTATATGTACTGTTATGTTAATGGGCTGGTTGTCTGTGTGCCTTCATTCCACATATATTTTCTTCCTCCATGGCCAGTGCACAAGGAAACAGGGCATGTATTCAGTTTTTGGTTTAATGTCATCTATTGCCAAAGTAGTGATGGATGTCCTAGTCAACTCTGCCTGTAAAAAAAGAGAATGGGTAGGTTGCTCTGGAATCTTTTCTACCAACACTGTATACCATATCCTATCAGTTAATATATACTTCATAGATTGTAATTAAACCCTTAGGCATTATGGTGACCAGCTTAGCAGCTGTGTGGTGGGTCCTTCCATCTTTCTGCACTGCTGGCCTGGCCAGGTGGACCAGCTCCTCTCCCTGCTGCTGAAGCCCCAGGCATCACATTCTACACATCAGTGGCAGAAAATTAAGAACAGTTTCTTCCTTGACATTAAAAAATATTAAAAATAAAGTCCTTCCCGCAAAGTGCTTTAATATTCTTCATGTTTTCTATTAATTTTATTCCCTCTACAAATAGAATCTAGGACTTTTGTGGACAGAGACATTCTGTTTTGTTCACTATGATTACCTTTTGTGTCTGCCATGTAGGTGCTCAGTAAATGTTCATGGAATGAATGGCTGAATATATGTATGCATGTCTTACTGGCTAAACTAGATTGCATGCTATTGCCAAATCCAGTCATAGACAAGGACGATGAGACCCTGTGATTGACTGTGATCCTTCAGAGTTTATCTGAGTTAAATGGGGAAGGGTAAACTCCAGGACAAATGGGGACCCTGGCAGCATGAAAAGGAGGCAAGTGGGTTGATAATTCACATGGTCTTCCCTAAATGTCAGAGCTGGAGATTGGGCGGGGCAGGGGGAGGGCAGGGGGAAGAAGTCAAAGTCAGCATTTGCAGTAGATTTTCAGTAAAGTAGGGTTACTAGAGACAGAAGCAAAATATGAGCTAAAAAGTAATGAAAACATAGACAATAAATGAAACAACATTGGATGCAGTAAGGTGATTGAGTCATGCAACTTGAGATTGCCCAACTGCTTTTATATTGTTATGTATTCTGTCTCCTTAAGGCCCAGTGTAGTGTTATATGCATGCTGCTGCTGCTAAGTCACTTCAGTCGTGTCTGACTCTGTGCGACCCCACAGACTGCAGCCTACCAGGCTCCGCCGTCCCTGGGATTCTCCAGGCAACAACACTGGAGTGGGTTGCCATTTCCTTCTCCAATGCATGAAAGTGGAAAGTGAAAGTGAAGTTGCTCAGTCGTGTCTGACTCTTAGTGACCCCATGGACTGCAGCCCACCAGGCTCCTCCGTCCATGGGATTTTCCGGGCAACAGTACTGGAGTGGGGTGCCATTGCCTTCTCCCGTTACATGCATACATATATTTAATTATACTTTATGGTAGAACTTTGTTTTGCTTGTCCCATTTTTTAGATATCAGGATTGCTAAATCATGTCATTTGGAATAGTATCCAAAGTTGTTGAAGACATAAAGTATCTCAGATATTTTAGTTTTATTTCTCTACATTAAATTTTATCTTTCTGGATTTAGGCCTGAATATCCTGTAGAAAACTTTAAATTTGGATTCTGCTACCTACTGGATATGCTGCAGTTTGCTGATAGAGATTCTTTTTGGAAATATTTGGACAGCTAACCAACAATCTTAGGTTGGATGGTGAGTCCTTCCCCAAACTCCATGTCATTGACCTTGTATTCTGTCTTGTATACCTCCCTCATGAGAATACTAAATACTTTAAAATTGCTAAGTAATTTTCTAGAAAATGGTAGTCAGAGACTTTGGCAACATCCAGATTCATCAATCCACCAAAAAGGAGGAGGAGGAGGAGAAAGAGGAAGTGGAGAAAGAGGAGAAGGAGTAGAAAGTTTCTCATCTTGAAATCTGTAGTTGTCTCTAGAGATCATTTTTTTTTTCAAATAATAAATGCTTTCAATAATCAGTCCTAGAATCTTTTTCATGTTTGATAAATACACCTAGATACGAATTTTCAAAATTTACTTTCTCCTCTTTGAATTTCAAATCTGTATTTGTCTGTTTCCTATTACCATGCATTCGTTTCATTCTCCATGATTTCTCAAAGGTTTCAAATTTCAATTCTTTGAGAACTTGTTGGTACTCTTTTAGAATATTTGGAAAGATGTCAAACACATTTCAAGGGACTAATTTTTCTTCCTTACTTTGGGCTTTAGGGCCTTTGCACCAATATTCTGCTTCCAACAATTTGAGAATTATGTTCCCTGGCAACTAAGCTAGAACCCAATGTGGACCAAGCAGTCCCACCCTCACTACCATGCATTACTAGGGCTCTGTCACTTCCGTCTGAAGATTTCTTCCTTGAACAGAATAAAATAGATGATATCCTGTGTGATGAGACATACGGGCTTCAGAGTGTGCCTGCCTTCGTCTGAGTCCTGGGTCTGCCACTTACTGGCCCTGTGATCTCTCTGAGTCTGTGTAATGGAGTAATGGGCTTCCCTGGTGGCTCAGGTGGTAAAGAATCTGCCTGCAATGTGGGAGACCTGGGTTCAATCCCTGGGTCAGAAAGATAGGGAATGGCTACCCACTCCAATATTCTTGCCTGAAGGATTTCCACGGACAGAGGATCAATCCTGGTGAGCTACCATCTATGAAGTCACAAAGAGTCAGACATGACTGAGCAACTAAATTTGGGGGGAGGTTTCCAACATATTTTAGGGATGCAGTGGTGCCGGGAAATTAAATATTCTGCCAAGGATCAAGGACTTACTTGCATGTGACATTTCATATTTGTTATATTTTGTGTATGGAACTTGCTATTAGATTCTACCACAGTCCTTTTAACACTCATGACAAAGGATGAATATAGCAATTTAGAGGGTGTGTAACCCCTAAAGAGCCAGTAAACTTATCTGAGCTTTGACCTTTGATTCCCGTAAGCACTTGGAAATTGTCAGTGTTTTTTTTTTTTTCTGTGAATTTTACCTCAGACGCCCTTTGGTGTGTCTAATATTTCAGGCACTACCCTTTGAGGCTTGCATTTTTCTCCTCCCATTCATCCCCTCCCTTTATAAACATGGAGTGTGGATCCTAGCTGTGTCTAAATGGGCTCGCTCCTTGTTGAGAGGTGTTAGATCCACTGATCTCCTGGATCTTGAAATCATCTGTGGCCCACTGTGTTCAAGTCCATGCTGCATGTTGTTTTATTTCCCTGTAGGGTTTGCCCAGCTGTGAACTCTGCCTCCTAACCTTGGAGATAGACAGTGAAATCTTTGTATCGTATTAGATGATGTGTTTATCAGTCTTTTTAGGGTAAGTGGTAAAAATAAACATGTCAGAATAATTTATGTACAAGGAGGTTTATTGCAGGTTTATTTGTGATGGTGAGAAATTGAAAACACACTATCAACCAGAAAATGGTTGACTCAATTATGGTACATTCATAAGATGGAATATGAGGTAGACATTAAAATAAATGAGGTATTAATATATTTGTATATATTTGTGTAAAAATGTTCTATTGAGTTGGCCAAAAAGAATATCATATGGAAAAATCTAAATAAGCTTTTTGGTTCAATCCAATATAATGTTAAGAGAAAATCAAAGGATATTTTATATAATATGACTTATTCTTTTGTATACAAACATATGTGCGTGTGTGCAAAATCAAAAAGGTCTACAAATTGTTTATTCTGGAGCAGTGGAGGCTGGGGGCATGTGAAGAATAAAACTATCACTTTTTAAAATAGACTTCTTTGATGTTTGAGTGATTCACAATAAGCATGAAATTTTATAATTCAAATATATAAAACTTATCAAGTAAAAACTGAGTTTTTACTTTATCTGCATTAATTATGTCATTTATTGATTTTTTAAAAAAAGTAAAAAAAAAATGAGAAATATTTCACATCTAGCCCTCCTCCCATCTGTAATCCTGGATCAGATGATAAAAATTAATGCAATGACCCTGGAATCATCGACTCAATTTGATACAAATTTGTACTTTAATATGCAAGATTAAAATAGTAACTAAATAATTTAATAACTGATGTTATCAATTTGTGTGAAATAAAGCTTTTTAAAAGAAAAATAAGGGGAAAATCTTTTCTTATACTATAGTTAATGTTTAAAGGGATATTTGTTTGAAGGGAAATATCTGAGAACCCAGTTGTATAACAAAAGACTCCATGGGCAAGGTATAAATTAAATATTGGAAAAGGGTATGGAAAAACCTGGTGCCTGGTATATCATTGCTGGGCTTACAAATGTTTTTTTTGTTATTATTTTAATAAAGGTAATCCTGGGTTGCCTAAGGACAAAGACGGAATATTTTAACTGTGTGTGTGTGTGTGTGTTAGGGGAAAGAAAGGAGGAGAGGGAGCGAAGGAAGCAGAGAGAGGAGAGAGAGTGAGAATCAACTAGAGAGAGAGACTGAAAAGGAATTGTCCTTACCTCTCTAAGTTCAGTTCTCCTTGCTTGTGGCCCTGTAGCCCTGTATTCTGGTATAAAGTTAGAAAAGGCAAGCTCTTACAAAACCTAGAATATGGAAAACGGTAAAATTTATCAAAAAGTAAAAACATGAGGCTTCCAATTTTCATCTAGCATGTAAGAAGCTTGGAAGTTGTTACTCTGCTCTCACAATAAGCAAATGGCTGAACAACCTGAAAAATTGACAACTTTCCTTAGATCCATAAGAGAAATGAGGTCACAGGAGAGACTGACAGGTGAACACACAGAATTACAGCTTACGAAAGCAGAAACCCATGAACTGAAGTCCCCTTGGACACCAGTGACTGGGTAGGAAAATCACAGCTGTAATTGGTGTCTCAGTGTGGACAATTTGAGAGTCAAATGCTCCAGGGAACCCAGCCATGGAGGTAGGAAGGCACTCATGCTCTTGAGAGTTCTGCTTCCTGGAGGTCTCCCAGGTTCTCAGAGTAAATATTTTTAAGAGAAATCCCCTTGTGATTCTGGCAGAGAGGAGAGAAGAGGAACCATTTTGAAATATGCCAGAAAATTCTTGTCCTCTTTAATAAGGGCTACCATTTGGAGAAACTAATTAACAAGAGATTAACCTACTGGGATTTAATCAGCACCTAACTGATATGGGGGGATGAAAATATCAACTCCAGCACCCTCTAGTCTTCCATGAGCAAGAAGGGAAATATCCAGTGTCGCCCAAGGCTAGCCATGCTTTCTCATCTAAAGGGGATCGGATGGGCACAACTGAAAAGTGCTTGTGAACTGCAGAGTCTAGAGGCACAGGCTTACCGAGACTGGAGCCTAATCATAGGAGTACAGAACACTTCCCCTTACCCTGAAACTGCAGTCAGTCGATTCAGTCACTCAGGCATGTCTGACTGCAGCCATGTAATTAAAAGACGCCTGTTCCTTGGAGGAAAATCTATGACCCACCTAGATAGCATAATAAAAGGCAGAGACATTAGTTTGCCAACAAAGGCCTGTCTAGTCAAAGCTGTGGTTTTTCCTGTAGTCATGTATGAATGTGAGAGATGGACTGTAAAAGAAGCTGAGCCCTGAAGAATTGATGCTTTTGACCTGTGGTGTTGGAGAAGACTCTTGAGAGTCCTTTGGACTGCAAGGATATCCAACCAGTCAATCCTAAAGGCACTCAGTCCTGAAAATTCATTAGAAGAATTGATGCTGAAGCTGAAACTCCAATACTTTGGCCACTTGATGGAAAGAACTGACTCATTTGAAAAGACCCTGATGCTGGGAAAGATTGAAGGTGGGCAGAGAAGGGGACGACAGAGGATGAGATGGTTGGATTGGCATCACCAACTCAATGGACATGCATTTGAGTAAGCTCCAGGAGTTGGTGATGGACAGGGAAGCCTGGCGTTTTGCAATCCATGGGATCACAAAGAATTGGACATGACTGAGCAACTGAACAGAACTGAACTGATCTGAAGGGGATTGATTCCATCTGAAGGTGGTGGTTTAGTCGCTAAGTCATATCCGAGTCTTGTGACCTCATGGGCTGTAGTCCCCAGGATCCTCTCTCTCTGTTACTTTCCAGGCAAGAATACTGGGGTGCTGTTGCCATTTCCTTCTCCAGGGGGTATTTCTGACCCAGGAATTGAACCCAGGTCTTCTGCATTGCAGTCAGATTCTTTACTGACTGAGCTATGAGGGAATGCCTTTGATTCTAGGACCCTCCACAAATACCAAAATTCTCAGATACTCAGGTCCCTTATGAAAAATGATATAGTATTTGCGTATAACATATACACACCTGCAGTCCTCCCATATACTTTAAATAATCTCTAGATTACTTATAAAATTAAATACAATGTAATGCATAGATAATTGCCCATGCACAGCAAATTCAAGTTTTGCTTTTTAGAACTTCCTGGAATTATAAAAAACACAATTCAACCCAAGTAGATTGCATTTTGGATGCAAAACCTGTGGATACAGAGGGCTGGTTTTATGAAAGACCTTTTTGTAGCAGTTGTTTTTACCCAACACATCATGCCTGATTTCAGGGAAAAATTACAAGATATACTAAAAGGCAAAATGACACAGTTGAAAGAGAAAGAGCAAACGTTGAAATCAGACACATTATGACAGCTGGAATTATCAGGAAATGAATTTAAAATATTTATGATAAGTATCCTAAAGATCCTAATGAATAAATTAAACTGCCTTCAGGAACAGATGGGCAGTGTAAGCAGAAAGTTGGAAATGCTAAGAAAAAAAAACAAAAACGAAAATCCTAGAGATCAAAACCACTATTACAGAAATGAAGAACGCCTTTGATAGGCTTGTTAGTAGACTTGACACAGCTGAACAAACACTCTCTTATCATGAGACTATCTCAGTGAAAGCCTTTAAAATATATAAGCCATAGAAAAGAGAATAACCACTGAAAAAAACACCCAGAATATCCAAAGACTGCAAGACATTTACAAAAAGTGTGATATATTTGTAAGGGGATTACTATAAGGAGAAGAAAGAGAGAAAAAATATAAGTATTTGAAGCAATAATGAATGATGATTTCCCCCAAATTAGAGTCAGACATCAACCCACAGACTCAGGAAGTCAGATAATCACAAGCAAGACAAATGCAAAGAAAGCTATAATTAGGCATATATTTTCAAACTATGGAAAGGCAAAGTTAAAGGAAAAAAATACTGAAAGTATCCAGAGTGAGGGAAACACCTAACTTACAGAGGAACAAAGATAAGAATTACATCTTTGACTCTTCTTAAAAACCTCATGAGCAAGAAAGTGGAATCAAATATCTGATGCTGAGAGAGAAAACAAAACAAGCAAACATAAGCAACCTAGGTTTCTATACCCTGTGAAAATCTCCTTTTAGAAAAGAAGAAATACTTTGCCAGACAAACCAAAACTGAAATAATTTGTTGCCTGTAGGACCAATTTGTGAGAAACATTAAAACATTAAAACATTCTCTCTTTAGAGAGAAGAAAAATGATATGGGTCAGAAACTCAGATTTACACACAGAAAAAAAAATCAGGAATTTGTATCCATCTGGTATTCCATGTTGGAAACCATCGGTCAGAAACCTTTTTCTGTAAAGGGCCAAAGAGTAAATGTGTTAGGTTTTGTGGACCAAATGATCTCCATTTCAACTTTTCAATTCTGCCATTATAGCGTGAAAGTAGCCATGAACAATACACAAATGAATGAGCATGGCTGTGTTCCAGTGAAATGTATTTAGAAAAACAGACTGTGACCGTATTTAGCATGTGGACCATAGTCTATCAACCCTTGCTGTAGACACATCATTCTCTACATTCTCTGTTAATAATTCTATTAAGCCGTTTTCTTTCCACATCTGTAAGTTTCATGTTTCTCATTTTAATACTAGATTTATTTAATAAGTCTAACACTTTTGGCACTAATAGAATCCTAGAGTTTAGCTTTGGAAACCAAGCATGCCCATAACTACTGTCAAGGGGAAAAGAGAGAATGTTCACAGAACTAGTGATCTCCCTGTCTCTCTCTACTGACCAGAGACCATCCTGAAGCATGAAATTCTGTTTGTGTTTCTTTTATTAAAACTGTCTTTGAAAGTGGTGGTTAAACAAAGGAGGCTTTGAACACTGAGACATCAGAATGACTGCTCTCTCTTGTAAAACATAACCTATGATCCCTAAGAAAGAAAGATCACTGGAGAAGGACTAAGTGAGGGTTAGAGAAAAACTTCTACTTTTCTTGATTGATCTAACAGATAACAGTTTGTTCAAAAATAATACCACAGTTGACTGTATGCTTATGTATATATGTGTATGCTCATGTGTAAGTGAAATGAATGAATGATGATAATATGAGACAGGAGGAATTATTTTGTTATTATAAGGCACTTGCATTGCCTGTGAAGTGGTATAGTGTTATTTGTTAGTGATCTGGATTCGTTGTAAATGTATATTACAAACTCTAGGGAAAGCATTATAAGAGAAATATAATTAAGATGCTAAAAAGAAGAGAAAACGAAGTCGTATAATGTGATCATTCAAAACCACAAAGAGCAAATAAGAATGGGAGACAAAACAGAAACAAAAAAACAAAGGCATCAAATAGAAAACAGCTGCAAATATGGTAGCTACCCTTCCAGCTCTATCAGTGATCACTTAGAACATCACTGGTCTCACTGCACCAGTTAAAAGATGGATCCAAAAGTGGATCCAAAAATAAGGCCCAACTCTATCTTGTCTATAAGAAATTCACTTTAAATATAAACATGTATATATTGAAAGTAAATGGGTAGATAAAGACACATCATGCTACCACTAACTATGGGAAAGAAGGAATAGCTATACTAATTTTAGACTGAACAGACTTCAGAGTAAGGGAAGCTTCCTGGAATAAAAAGGGATATTACATAATGCTAAAGGGGTCAATTCTCCAAGAAGACAAAATGACCCTTAATATGTATGTTTCTAACAACACAGCCTCAAACAATAGGGGGCAAAAACTAATAGGTGTACCAGTTGGAATAGATGAGTCCACTACTATAGCTGGAGGTTTCAGTATCCCTCTAAATCAGTAAACACACAGTTGGACTCAGAACACTATCAGTCAACTGACTATAATTGACATCTATAGACTAGTTCATCCATCAGTAGCAGAATACACATTTTTTTCCAACTCACATGGAACATTCATCACAATAACCCACATTTGGGGCCATAAAAAACACCTTAACAAATTTAAGAGAATAGCAATCATAGAATATACACTCATGCCACAGTGAAATTAAACTAGAAATCAATAACAGGAAGATAACGGGAAACCTCCCAAATATGTGGAGATTAAACAATACACTTCTAAATAGAATCTACCATACTACTGGGCATATACCCTGAGAAAACCACAATTCTAAATGACAAATGTATCCCAGTGTTTATTGCAACACTACTGACAATAGCCAGGACATGGAAGCAGCCTAGATGTCCACTGACAGATGAATGGATAAAGAAGATGTGGTACATATATACAATGGAATATGACTCAGCCATACAAAAGAATGAATAAGAATCAGTTCGAGTGAGGTGGATGAACCTTGAGCTGGTTATACAGAGTGAAGTAAGTCAGAAAAACAAATATCGTATTTTAACACATCTATATAGAATCTAGAAAAATGGTATTGATGAACCTATTTGCAGGGAAGGAATGGAGATGCAGATATAGAGTGTGGACTCATGGACACAGTAGGGGAAGGAGAGCATGGGATGAATGGAGAAGTAAAATTGACATATATATATATATATATATATATATATATATACACATGTACATACACGCACACACACACACACATATATACATATCATGTGTAAAATAGATAACTGGTGAGAAGTTCCTATATAACACAGGGGGACCTACTTGGTGCTCTGTGATTACCTAGAGGAGTGTGATGGGAGGAGGGGAAGGAGGCTCAAGTGGAGAGGGTATATGTGTAGTTATGGTTGACTCACATTGTTGTACAGCAGAAACCAATAGAACATTGTAAAGACATTTTCCTCGAATTAAAAATAAATTTAAAAATAGCATAAGAGGAAATCTCAAGATAGAATAAATTTTAAAATAAATGAAAACGCAACATCAAAATTTGTAGGATATAGCAAAACAACACTTAGAGGGAGAATTTATAACAGTGAATGCTTATATTAGAAAAGAAGAAAAAACTAAAATTGATAATCATAGTTTGACCTTAAAAGCTGGAAAAAGGAAAGTTAAATCCAAAGCAAGCAGAAGAGAAACTATTAATATTAGTGCAGAGATTGATGAAAACTTAAATAGGAAATCAATATAGAAAAGCAACAAAACCAAAGGTTTTGAAAAGACCAACAAAATGGGTAAGCCTCCTTATCCAAGCTAAGAAAAAAGGAGAGGACAAAAATTGTGTCCGAAATGAAAGAGGGATGTCATTACAGAGCCCATGGACATTAAAAGAATCATAAAGGAATAATATGAAGAGCTGTATGCCCACAAATTTGGTAACTTAGGTGAAATGGGCTAATTCCTGAAAAGACACAATCTGCTGAATCTCACACAGAAAAAATAAGCAATCTGAATAGACCTGTCCCTATTAAAGCATCTCATCAATAATTAATAACCTTGTGTAACAGAAAGCACCAGACCCAGCTGGGATCACTGATGAATTCTATCAAACATTTAAGGAAAAAAATTTTATCATGTGTCTGCATTTTCTTTCAGAAGATAGAAGCTGAGGGGAATGTTTCCTAACTAATTTTATGAGGTCAGTGTTGCCTTAATACCAAAAACCAGGCAGAAGCATAAGAATACCAGAGCCCCTTCTCTTTCTTAAATGTAGATGCAAAAAAATCCTTGGCTAAATATTAGCAAATTCAAAGCAGAAATATGTAAAAGAATTATACGCCATGACCAAGTTGGCCATAATTGGTTATGTATACCTTGATTATGACCAAGTTGGACATAATCAAGGTATACTAGGCTGTTTCAACATTTGATAATCCAATTAATGTTGATTTTAATTTCAATAGGCTAAAGAAAAAAGTTACATGACTATTTAAAAAATGCAGAAAAGTCACATGATAAAATCATTCTTGATTAAACCTCCTAATAAACTAGAAACATAAGGGAACTTCTTCAACTTGATAAAGATATCTGCATAAAAACTAATAGCTAAACATGATACTTAATGGGAGAAGCTTGAAGCTTTTCTAAGATCAAGAGCAAAGCAAGGATGTCCTTTCTCACCATCACTTTTCAGTATCATAATGGTAGTCCTACCTAAAGCAACAAGAACTTTAAATGAAATAAAATGTATACATATTGGGAAGGAAGAAATGATACTTTGTTCACAGATGACATGATCTTCTACATAGAAAATCTGAAAGAATCAATAAAAAATTTCTGGAACTAAAATATGCCTTTGGCCACCTCATGCAAAGAGTTGACTCATTGGAAAAGACTCTGATACTGGGAGGGATTGGGGGCAGGAGGAGAAGGGGACGACAGAGGATGAGATGGCTGGATGGCATCACTGACTGGATGGACCTGAGTCTGGGTGAACTCCGGGAGTTGGTGATGGACAGGGAGGCCTGGCATGCTGCAATTCATGGGGTCCAAAGAGTTGGACATGACTGAGTGACTGAACTGAACTGAAAAAATGATTATAGCAAGATTGTAGGATACAAGATTAATATATACAAGTCAGTCACTTTTGTATACAATAGCAATGAACAAGGGAAATTGGAAAACAAAAACTCAATAATACTTAAATTAGCACTCCCAAATGTAATACTTAGTTATAAATCTTAAAAAAAAAAAAAAGGCACATGATCTGTATAAGGAAAACAAAAAACTCTGAAGAAAAGTATCTAAGAAGAACTGAAAAATGGAGAACTATCCTAGGTTCATGGATAGGAAGACTCAATATTATTATATATTAGATTTTTCCAATTTGACCTATAGATTTGATGCAATCCCAATCAAAATCCCAGCCAGTTATCTATGAATATCATAAATGGATTCTAAAGTTTATATGGAGAGTCAAAAGTCCCAGAATAGGCAGCACATTATTGGAGAAGAACAGAATTGTTGGACTGATGAAACCAGATTTCAGACTTGCTATAAAGGTAAAATAATCAAAACAGTATGTTATTGTCAAGAGAGACCAGAAATAGAGCTTTTAATATAGTTCTCTGATTTTTGACAAAGGAGTAAACAGTACAAAAGAGCCAAAATACTGAGCATTCACATGCAAATAAATGAATTTTAACCTGGACCATACATCCTCAAAAAAATTAACTCAAAGTAGTCCACAGATCTAAATGAAAAGCACAAACCTATAAAACTTCGAGAAGATAATCTTGGAGGAAACCTAGATGACCTTGGGTATAGTGAGGACATTTCAGATCCAACATCAACAGCATGATTTCATGAAATAAATCATTGGTAAGCTGAATTTTGTTAAAACTTTAAAAATCTGTTCTATGAAAGACAGTGTCAAGAGAATAAAACAAGCCACAAACTAGGAGCAAATATTTGCAAAAGACATATAAAGGACTGCTATCCAAAATATATGAAAGAATATTAAAACAACTGGCTCAGATGGTAAAGTGTCTGCCTGCAATGCAGGAGACCTGGGTTCGATTCCTGGGTCGGGAAGATCCCCTGGAGAAGGAAATGGCAATCCACTCCAGCACTCTTGCCTGGAAAATCCCATGGACACAGGAGCCTGATAGGCTACAGTCCATGGGGTCGCAAAGAGTCGGACACGACTGAGCAACTAGTATTTATATTTATTTATAAGGAAACAACACAGTTTATAAATGGGCCAAAGACCTTCACGGATATCTCACCAAAGAAGATATATAGATGGCAAATAAGCACATGAAAAGATGCTCCACGTTGAATGTTATCAGGGAAATAAAAACAATGAGATACCATTACATACCTACTGTGCTGTGTTTAGTCGCTCAGTCGTGTCCAACTCTTTGGGGCTCCATGGACTGTTCCAGAGGATCAGACTCCTCTGTCCATGGGGATTCTCCAGGCAAGAATACTGGAGTGGGTTGCCATGTTCTCCTCCAGGGGATCTTCCCAACCCTGGGATCGAACCTGGGTCTCCCGCATTGCAGGATTCTGTACCATCTGAGCCACCAGGGAAGCCCACATACCTACTAAAACAGTGAAAATCCAGAACACTGACATCAAGTGCTGGGAAGGTTGTAGAGCAACAGAAGCTCTTGCTCATTACTGGTGAGAATACAGAATGCTATAGCCAATTTTAGAAGATAGTTTGGCAGTTTCTTACAAACGAAACATACTCTTACCATGTCATCCATTCATCTCACTCCTTGGTATTTACTCAAAGGATTTTAAAACTTTTTTAGGTCTGCACAAAAACATGCACACATGTTTATAGCAGCTTTATTTTTATGTGTCAAAGCTTGGAAGCAACCAAGATACCCTTCAGTAGGTGAATGGGTTAATAAATTGTGGTACATCCAGACCACAGAATAGTATTCAGCACTAAGAAGAAATGAGCTATCAGGTCATGAAAAGATATGGTGTGTGTTAGTCATTCAGTCGTGTCTGACTCTTTGTGACCCCATAGACTGTAGCCCACGAGGCTCCTCTCTCCATGGAATCCTCCAGGCAAGAATACTGGAGTGGGTTGCCATTCGCTTCTCCAGGGGATCTTCCTGATCCAGGGATCAAACCCTGGTCTCCTGCATTACCAATAGATTCTTTACCGTCTGAGCTACCAGGGAAGCCCCTGCAAAGATATGGAGAGAACATAAATGCATATTACTAAGTGAAAGAAGTCAATCTGAAAAGGCTATATATACAGAAGGATTCCATATGTATGACATTCCGGACAAGGGAAAACTATGAAGACAGTAAAAAAGATTAGTACTTGCCAAAAGCTGAGAGTAAAGAAGAGATAAAGTGGAACACACAGGATTTTTAGGGCAGTGAAACTCATCTGTATGATGCTATTAGATTCAGGTTATTATACCCTTCTCAAAACTGACAGCCTGCACAACACCAAGGGGGAACTGTAATAAGCTGTGGGCTTTGAGTAATAGTGATGTGTCATGTAGGTTCATCAGTTCTAACAAATGTAGCACTTCAGTGGAGACTGATAATGGTGAGGAGGTTGTGTATATGGGAAATCTCTGTACCTACTGCTCAGATTTGCTATGAATCTAAACCTGCTATATAAAATAAAGCCTATTTTAAAAAGTATAAACCTTGAGAATTGGAAAATTATTTGGTTATTTATTTTTCATTGAAGAAAAGATACTGGTAAAGTATCTTTAATTATACAGCCTCAATGAATGAATGGGAGAGACACAAAGGAACTTTTAGGTCTTCCAATCCAAATTTCTATCCATTAAAAATTGTTTCTATAATGTTTTTGATCATCACATTTCTATTTAAGCATTTCTTGAAGCAGGCAGTTCTTTATTTCATTTTCAGGCAGAATGTTCCCTAGCATGGACTAGTCCATGGGAAAAATAATGCCTATTCCAATCTCTGACATCAACTAGTAGGGTGAATTCTGGAAAGTCATTTAAGCTCTCCGTGCTTCATATTCTTCATCTGTATGGTGAGGCAATTAGTTCAGAGGCCAACAGTATCCTGCAATATCTTTAAAGAGCTATTTGAACTCCCATTCTGTGGATTTTATTTGGGGTAGGGATGTGGTGCGGGGCTTTCCATGCGGTGCTAGTGGTAAAGAACCTGCCTGTCAATGCAGGTGATGTAAGAAATGTGGGTTCAATTCCTGGGTCAGGAAGATTCCCTGCAGGTGGGCATGGTAACCCACTCCAGTATTCTTGTCCATGGGATTCTCGGCAAACCCCATAGACAGAGGAGCCTGGTGGGCTACCATCCATAGGGTGGCAAAGAGTTGTATGCATGCAGGGATATGGTGTAGCAGAGTAAACATGAGTTTTGGAGTGAGTAAACCTGGGTGTGAATATTGACTAATATTTTCTGGATGGGTTATCTTGGACAGATTACTTGATCTCTCAGTGTAACTTCTCATATTTTTAAATTAGAGATAATACCTAACTTGGAGAATTATTCTTATTGAAACATTATACTTATCGAAACATTGCTCTTAAAACACTTAGCATTATAGTTAGCAGATGATAGGTGTTCAACAAATGTTAATTCCTTCTTCCCTTCTCTTTATTTAAAACAGAAAATATTTGGATTAACATGAATCAAAAGTAAATGCTTACTAAACATTAAAAATATGGATTTGATGATTGCTGTTAAATGGGTAAAATTTGATCAAAGTTGTTTGGATAATTGTGCTTGAATCCAGAAAGACTAGGTTGTGTTGGAAATTTATTTCTCTGCTCTAATTAATAATTATTGCAATATAGAAGGGCTTCCCAGGTGGTGCTAGTGGTAAAGAACCCGCCTGCCAATGCAGGAGACATAAGAGACATGCATTCAATCTCTGGGTCAGGAAGATCCCCTGGAGGAGGAAATGGCGACCCACTCCAACATTTTTGCCTGGAGAATCCCATGGACAGAGGAGCCTGGTGGGCTATCGTCCATGGGGTCGCAAAGGGTTGGGCACACTGAATCAAGCAACTTAGCACACAGTATAGAATGTTAAATAATAATAATAATAATGTCATGGTATAACAATGTATATAACACTAACTAGTAATGTGGTATAATTGCAATGCAAAGCCTTTCTCATGGTCTATTCAAGTTATCGTTCTATAAGAATGCGTTTCTCAAAACAGTTCTGGAGGAAAGGGATCCCAATTCATCTTTGTACCCCCAACACACACCATAGTAGTAGACGTATATTTGGATCATTAAATACTTTAAGTTAAACATTAAATACAATTTATACCTTCAGAAACTTTAGAAGGAATGACTAACTGCTCCATACTGAATCCACTGATGGAACATATAAATTATTTCAGATCAGAAATTGGGGTCCAAAAGATTAAGAAAGCTTGCCAAATTAAAAAAATGGCATTCTTTATAAAATGAAGATTGTTGACTTATTAATGAATTAGATGACTCAGCTCTTCCGCTCCCTTCAATGTCCTTGAAACACAGCATAGAACACCGAAACCAACACAAGGAAAATAAATGAGCTCAAATGTAGGTCATATGAGGAAGTAATATAGCTCTAGATGTACTGTTAATGGCTACAGACTATGAGGTCACAAAGTGTTGGACATGACTTAGCAATTTAATAAAGAGACAAAACAAACATAAAAAATATTTAGACATAGCAAGGGAGGAGTAGAAGAAAGAAAATTACCTGAGATTAAATAACATTTTACCAACTAAATTATTTTAAAAAATAGAGTGAGTTGAGTAAAAGAATAGAGCCAACACTCAAGAACACGTGAGAAAAAAAGGAATATAGGGGGAAAATGGAGGGGACGGACTCACACTGTTTTCTGAGAAACAGAAAAGTGTTATGGAGTAAAATATCAAAGCTGGATTCATACCCCATGTAATTTACTGGAAAGTCTCTTCCGGAGTCATGCTGCACTCTACTGAGCATGGCATTCACCCAGAGATTCCAGACCTCTGAGATGTGCCTTTGTACCCATGTCACATTTGTACATTGCTTGTCAAAATTCTTCCATCGGCTGGTGATGAATGAGAATCAGAGCTAAATATAAATAGCCATGTAATAGTGCTCGCTACATTAAAAAGGCATTTCAGCTCAACATTCAAAACCAAAGGAAACTATGTTGGCAAATTTTTTTTTTTTTTTTTTACAAAATGAACATCTGTAAAATTAGGAAATTTGGCTGCCTTGAAGAAAACTGGTAAAAATTAACTTTCTGTGAATTTCCGTGGGACCAGGCTGAGAGAACTGTGTTCTTTGCAGACACATTGCAAAATTAATTCCTTCATAAGCAGTCTTAAAATCCTCATTGAAAAAGAAATAAATCCCTAATCATTGAAAAAGAGGAAATAAATGTGGGAAGTAGTAAGTTTGGGGGTAATTACTAGTTTCTTATATTAAAAGATTTCAAGATTATCCAGATGTTTGCACAGTTCCCCAGAGAAAACTGAAGGCCATTTCCTGCCAGGATGAAATAAATTATATGTTGTATATGTAACATTCATTCTGTCATTAAAAAAAAAAAAATCCCCAAGTTTATTCAATAACAATGAAACGTTGTTAATTCTTGGAAGATAGAAAAAGCCACCTGGGGCCTTTTGTAGTTAATTTATTTCACACAGAAGACTCCATTCATGGCTTACCTGACTTCTCTGCAATGCCTTTTCTTGCCCCTTAGGGCAGCTTTATGGGACTTCTGTTCTCCTAATCCAGCCAGTCTACATGGACTAGGTAGAGTGTTGGATTCAGATGGAAACTGGATCCCAAAAGCCAAACATTTGGGTAAAATCAGAAGGAAAATGAAATGGCATACAAAGAGTGACATTCAGATTTCATTCCAAGAAGCCTTATTCTTTAAAGAATTTCAGAAAATAATTTTGTAAGCATGTAACACTTGCTTCCAACAATGTATATGGAAAAGGTTTAGAGGCCAGCACATGACCCTTTTCCCTCCACATCTCATTAGACTTTAATGAGGTGATTATAACAGAGGAGATTGTCCTACATTTTGAAGCAGAGTCAGTGCTTCAAAATCCCTGTATAAGTAAGAATTTGAATAAAAATATGAAATTAAAGAAGCGTGAGTACATGTCCCTATAGCAAGGGCAAAATTCTCCCCAACAAATCACAGCGGTGATGTATATGTTACATTTACATATATTTACACCAAACATTTTATAGCTTACTTGTTATTGTTTTGAAAAAGGTAGTCTCACAATTTATACCCTCTGTTGTATATAATAATGTAATGAAATAAAAAAATAATATTAAAGATGGTGTTCAGGTCAAAATAAATATGTGGACTCAGTCTCAGGAAAGTGAAAACACTGGCCTAAACACAGTAAGCAGCCTGCTCTGGGACCTGACATAAAGGTGTGTTGACTATTTAAAGGTTCCAAATACGGTAACATTTTCTGAAATTCTCTACACAGTGTCTTTTTTTTTTGCTACCTAACTGAGAAAACTTAACGACTGTCAACAAACATTCTCAGAGTAAACCAAACCTTTTTAACATCTCTCTCATAGAAAAAAAGGAAAAATTAAAAATAATAGAAGAAAGAGAAAGAAAAGGGGAAAAAATTAAAAGCACACAAATTTTTACATGACAAGTTAGTCTGCAAATGTAATATAACTATACACATGTAATACCTGTGTGGCTCTATTCTTTAAAATGGCACAAAGCCAGGCTCAAGTGAAAACAAGCCTTCCTTCCCAGTCCCACCCACTTAAGAGACTTGGTGCATTTAGCGCTTGTAATGGTGCCTGTAAGAAATAAGTATGTTACCTTCATTTTAAAGACTAAGAATGATGGTAAATGTGTGGCTCTGAGACTCAAGGACAGTAGCTCCAACTTGAAGGCTTAGCCTCTTTATTTGAGACCTAGCGTTTCCCTTGAGATTTTGCTTAAGCAGAGTGATAGAAAGTAAATAGGAGAAAAGAGTGAGAAATTACTAGACATGCCAGCATGCCCAAGAGATTCACTCTCCACTGAGTGCAGTTTCTGCCTTCCCCACTCTGATTATTAGCATCTTTTCCTCCTGTCTTCTGCTTTGAAATGTTATTGGGATGCAGAAAGTGTAAGAAAGACAGGAATAGAAGTGCATCCAATTCACAAGTAGGGGAAAAGGCAGAAAGCTGAGAATGACTGAGGCTTTCCTTATGTTCATAACAAAGTGGGGGGATAAAAGGAAAGATTTCTGGGCTTTTAGCTGCTGTTGGTTCACTTGACAGCTCTCAATGCTTAACCTCAGTTTCTGTCACCTCTAAAACAAATGGAAATAGTCCCTTTCACAACATAAATAATATAAACACAGTGTGACATTAGAAAAATTATATTAATGACATCTCAAGATGTAATATTTCATGATTACACAAAATAGGCTCTATGCCTTCAGATATGTAAACATCTGTACGTGAAGCTGAAAAAGAATGGAGTAAATGATGTGTAGAGCCAACTGAAAATGTGTAGAGTCATGAAAGTTTGAAGTGTTTTAATCTATATTTGCACTATCCGGTAAATTCTAGGAGGAGGGTTAGTCTTGGAAAACAACAACAAAAAAGTCAGTCATTCAGGGAGTTGCCTGATCCTGACCCACTTCACAAAATAGTAGCTTCTATATATAGTACATTGAAGTTACACATTTTTCAGATTGAATAAAATTGTAAAATGGTTCCACCAGCATTTCACCCAACAAACTTTAATTTCACATGGAGTTTGCTTTTGATTCCTCCCCAAAGCTACCATTCTGCCTCTGGATGCTCACCTGCCCCTTCCTCTGATTCAAGGGTCTGGGGTCACCATTCGGCACAGGCAAACAGGGATCAAAATTCAGAGAACGTGACGTGAGTTAAATATGATGTCATATCAGTACAATCCCAGTTGCAATATTACTGAAATGTGAAGATAGTTTTTACATCTTTATGGAGTCAAGCAATGCATGACATCGTACTGGTTTTTATTATTTCATATTTCAGAATCCCAAAACCTGAAACCATCGATGTAACGTTGATTTTTATGTTAACTTTAAAATAGACCTATAGAATGTATTTATGGATTCTGAAAATTATTTTCTGAGAAACAGTTCAATCATAGGAGGAGATAATAAAATTTCATTCATTATTTTAGTGCGTTTCTGCTTTTCACAGAAATACACGGTAGATTTGGTATCCTATATTTGCTGTGTAGATTACAATGCTAATTAACATTTTTACATAATCATATATCAGTGAATTTATTCTTTGCCTTCTCTAAAATTAGAAGATAAATGTGAATGAATAAACATATATAAAATTATGTCTTTGAAGTTATTGAAAAAGAAAGTACCCTGTAGCACCTAAATTAATACTGTCACTTAAGGTTCTATTTGACTTGTAAAACTCCTTACTCACTGTCTATGATGCCGTAAAATCCCTGAGATCTTACTCATATTACTCATTGGATGCTGGTTTCATGTGACTGAATACTGTACAGGATGGAAACTCATACGTGATTTCCTTGGTAGCCATTCTAATAGATTTCATCATGATGACTCATTCTGGCACTGTGTGGCTATAATAAGTAATTCCATGGGAAGCCTAATGTAATGCAGTAGTAATTGAAGTCCTCTAAGCAGAAAAACATCCTGGCTGTGTCAAGATGCAGAAGGTAGTTGTCCATCATGGACTTAAAAATATAGTGTGATGTAAAAATGCAGAGAAAGCATGTGTGTAGAAGGACTTAGAAAGACACAAAGGACAGGTTAATCTTAAATCTCTTCAGAAGTTTGATTACTTGATTTCCACATAGAAAATGCTAGTGATAACAGCTACCATTTAGTGACTACTTAGGTGTTGAAGTGTTGTGCGTAATTATCTTGTTGGATTTTAGGAACAACCTTGAGACAAAGGTATTTAGTGCTTATTTTACAAAGACAAGGAAATGATACTCAGAGAGGTTAATTGATTTGTTCATAATCACACTCTTAGTGAGAGGCAGAACTGACATTAAAAAACCAGGCTTTCTGAACCCAAAGTCTTTCTCTCTCCCAAGCCACTATACTTCTATGAAGACCATGATTTCCTAGCATATGTCTAGTCCTCATTCAGAAAACCTTATGCTTGTAAATACTTTGGGGACATTTCTTCATGAGTTGTGATCACTTGGTGGTAGAAAAATGTGATTGCTCTGATTCAAAGGCAGTTAAAAACACACAGGCCATTAGCCTTGAAAAGAGATCTCTTCTAATCAGGCAGAGATGAGCCCAACTCAGGAGTATAATTTCCAAAGCCCAAACAAACGACCCTCTATCAAAGAAATAGAAAATTTGACAGAGTTTTGGGGGAGAAGGGGAAAGGAGAGTGAACTGGAGATTGAGGATTGAGGAAATAGGGAGTTGGAGACATGAGGTGAAATCTAAGACTTTAAGCTTCATTTATTACTTGTGAATCGTTTGAGAAAATGAGCCATGTTTTATTCTGTTTCTCTAGCCTCTAACCCAGTGCCTGGCAAACTAATCTTATCCCATTATTATTTGCTGAGTTTAATAGAGAGATTTTCTGGTCTTTTTATTGGAAATGATCTAGGAAGAAGGAAATAAAAGAGAATCTGAAAATCCTAGTTACTTGGGTTAGGTGTAAGACTTGGCTGGTAGTACTTTTCAGGATAAGGGCAAAATAAAAGAAGACTGGAAAAATAGAGTACAAATAGCAAAATAATAAAGTGACGCTATAATACACAGCAAGACTTTGAAATCAGGTAGAATTTCTCTTCTTCTGATAACCAGACAACCATGGGACCTTGTATAAATTATTTAATCTAGGTCTCATTTTCTCATCTCTAACGTGGGAACTGATAATTCATTCCATCAAGGCATCCATGCAGGCATTCATGCAGTTATTTAGAGGGTAGTTTAGGAATGAGATAATGCATGCAATATAGTACACTGCCTGAAACATGCAAAGCACTCAAAAATAATGGCTACTTTGTAATCATAATCCTCACTGCATCTCTGTGATATAGGTATTATCTCCACTTTAACAGATTAAATAATGCTGATTTAATTTGAGAGAATGATTACATTTCCCAAGATCATGCAACCAATAAGTGACGGTGGTTTTGTCGTAGGCTCTTGACCACCATACTATATTAATTATTTGTAAAGACAAACTTCAAAGCCTTTACAATAAGAGACAAGCCTGGCCTTGTTGTCTACTGAGCTACTGGCCATCGTACCCATTCATTCATGTAGTTTTAGTTAGCCCTGGTAGAAATTACTGAAAAAATATTTCAAATTTAGGAATAAACTTATTCAGACTTTGCATGTTTTATTGCGTGGTTCTTAAGTTCTTTCCTTGTGTTTCCCTTGCCTGCTAGAAAGAGGCTTAGACTTTGGCAAGAAACTGGCTTATCACCAGCCCCACATTATATGAATTTCTCTCCTTGCTTGCCAAGGCATTGGTTGATCCTTTGCTTTATTTGAGGCAGTTTAGTTTAATTTTTCATTATGACAGGTTTTCATCTCCAATTCTTTATTTAGAGCATGGTTCTCAAAACTTTTTCATTCTGTAATCCCTTTGAGGGTTTCCACAACCCTGAAACATACCTGGAACCACTTTGCTATCAAAATAAAAGTGTGGAAGAATTCAGCTGTTGGGAGGAGAAGCAGGTGACGTTTTTACTTTTCTGGACCCTGAAGAAGGGAGGGAGGCACTCAGGGGAAAGGTGGGAAGGGACTGGAATGTAGGGTGGGCAGGAAATCAGGCCTTCTGGTTCCAGAGTAAAAGAAGGAGGAGGAGGAGGGGGTGATGCAGAGGAAGAGGTTTTGCTGCAAATCTAAAGCCGCCCTTGCTGAACAGATGTTAGGTTTGCTGCAGCTCTGGTCCTGTGACTCTCTCGGAATATCCCTGGGGAAAGATGACATCCGTTCTGAAAAATACTGATTATAGAACAAGCAGCTTTTTCTGCCTTTGTCTCCATTCCCTGCCTTCCATTCAAAACCCTTTCCTCCCCCAACTCTCCCTTCTCTCCTCTCATCTGTGGCCTACCCTGGCCTCTCTGGTCCTCACTCATAGACTCCTACTCGGAGAAATCCAGCCATTCAGTCTATTTGATATACTTGTCTTTGGTTTTTAAAGTGGCCTCACTGAGAGCCCCACGGCCTCCCACAGCTAACACTGGCCTCCAACACAGAAAGCCTCCCTCATGGATTTAGCTTCCCTCTTTCAGACCGAGAAGCCAGAAGTACTGCTGAGGTTTTTATTTTTTCTTGGTGTGCAAAATTTAGCTCCCAGCAAATCAGAGGCGGCTTTCTCTTTCACTTGCTGCCTTTATTCATACCTGGCTTTCCTGAATTGATCTCATTGCAGCTGTTTTTCTAACTTCCTCCTTCAGTTTCAGTGAAAATAAACTACTTCCTGACTCCAGTGCCTGGCCATAGAGTAATGTCATTCTGAGAGAGTGGTTTAACTATAAACTCGAGAGGAAGTGAATTTTCAGTATTGTTGGCCTATTGAGTAAGGCATGTTTTTTGTTTTTCTTTGGAGATGAAGAACTTAATGAGCTTTTAAGGGCATCGGGTTCAGGTTTTGCCCCCATATGAAGATTGTGAGTGGTCACCGAAGGTTCAGCTGCCACCAAGCCTGAACATGATTGCGGCTGGCCCCCTGCCACTTGTTCACTCCAGTATCCTCCCCGATGTCTGGTTCTCATCTGGTCCTTCCTAAGGCCATTTGCTTTGTGATATGTCACTGGGATTTCTGTCATCACTTAATCAATAGCTTCCCACTCTAGTGGCAGCTATGAGCTCACGTTCAGTGAGTCTACATTACGATGAATCACCATTGTATCCACTTGACTGTCTTTTCATGTCTATATACAATTTGCAACTGTTTTTCCTGCTCATTGCAAAACTGTCTGTGGATCTGCAACACCCTCCATTTCTATCTACTTATATTGACTGCTTAGATATTACCATTTTTGATACCATCCTTTCCCTCTGCCCTTGTATGGTAAAGCATACTCTGAGTCTTCCGACTAAATCATCTATCCATATCCTTGTAGGGAACAAGACCAAAGCTCTTTTTTCCTCTTCGAACTTAACTTTTATCTTTCTTGGACAAAAGGAATGTATGATGTGAGAAACTCCTTATTCTTTGCCTGAAATTTAGTCTTTTTTTATTCCTCTTCCTTTCACTTTTCTCTTTTTACTTCCTTCAAAAAATTACTTCTAGCAATTTCCATCCTTATATGTACACATTAATCTTACAATGCAATCTAAAATCTTATAGGTAATTTTAAAATCTAAGTAAAAGGCAAAAGATTCATTCTATCTGAAGAGAAACCAGAGTAACCAACACAATACTGCAAAGTAATTATACTCCAATTAAAAATAAACTTAAAAATAAAGAGGAAAAAATAAAATCCAAGTTTTTAGTGACATAAACTAAGAAATTCAATATTAAGTGTATAAATAAAAATCATCATTAAATTAAATAATGTAAATAAATCATCATTAAAAAAATAACACAATTTACCATCTATAAACATCATGCCACAATTTGCATGATGTTTCCACTGAAAAATTATTTCCACTCATTTTCCAGTCACTGAGTTATCCTTAAAACTGATCAATATGCCAAGATTCTAGCCGACTTGTTTGGCATAAACCTTTCATGTGTGAATAGGTGATATATTCTCTAAAATATCAAACTAATACATTGTTAAGTGTACCTGGATGTTCTTTAACAGATGGAGTTAGGTACATAGAATATACAAATCACTCATTTTTCTCTTTATCCCTGAGATGATGCAGATTCTTGCCTCTGCCATTTCAAGATTACACAAAATGTGGTGCTTGTGATTTTACCACAAAGGCTTTTCCTGCCAAGGGCAGCTTGTGGGGACTTACTGATGTCCCCACAACATCTGAAGTGACAGCAGAAGCAGTAGAGGTTGAATATGATAATAAATATTTTTTGGATTAAACATGTTTGCATTCCCCCATGATATCTGGCTTTAAAATACGAAACACAAAGAAAACAGCTCTAATTTTTTTCTACAGGGGTTAAGAGCCTCTCTAGCAGATTTTCTCTTTTTTGTTCTGAATTCCCTTTATTGTTGCCTTAATCTTTTCTAAAGCAGTGATCACCTTTGGAGCAGAAGCATGGGAAAATCTGGGTTGTGAAGTCAGATGGAAGTGACAACCCTTTGTCTGTATCTACAGGAGTGATGTCACCTCTCTGGGCCTCATTTTCTCCTAAGTACAATGAAAATAATAATTCCTAACTTTCATCAGACAGTATGAACTATGACACTATGCTAAAGCCTTTAACTGTGTGGATCACAACAAACTGTGGAAAATTCTTAAAGAGATGGGAATACCAGGTCACCTTACCTGCCTCCTGAGAAATCTGTATTCAGGTGAAGAAACAATAGTTAGAATCAGAGATGGAACAATGGACTGGTTCAAAATTGGGAAAGGAGTACATCAAGGCTGTATATTGTCACCCTGCTTATTTAACTTCTATGCAGAGTACATCATGCAAAATGTCAGACCAGATGAAGCACAAACTGGAATCATGATTGCAGGGAAAAATATCAATAACCTCAGATATGCAGATGACACCACCCTTATGGCAGAAAGTAAAAAGGAACTAAAGAGCCTCTTGATGAAAGTGAGAGAGGAGAGTGAAAAAGCTGGCTTAAAACTCAACATTCAAAAAACTAAGATCATGGCATCTGGTCCCATCACTTTATGGCAAATAGATGAAGAAACAATGGAAACAGTGATAGACTTTATTTTGGGGGGCTCCAAAATCACTGCAGATGGTGATTGCAGCCATGAAATTAAAAGATGCTTGCTTCTTGGAAGAAAAGCTATGGCCAACCTAGACAGCATATTAAAAAGCAAAGATATTACTTGGTCAATAAAGGTCCATCTAGTCAAAGCTATGGTTTTTCCAGTAATCATGTATGGATGTGAGAGTTGGACTATAAAGAAAGCTGAGCACTGAAGAATTGATATTTTTGAACTGGGGTGTTCAAGAAGACTCTTGAGAGTCCCTTGGACAGCAAGAAGATCCAACAAGTCCATCCTAAAGGAAATCAGTCCTGAATATTCATTGGAAGGACTGATGCTGCAGCTGAAACTCCAGTATTTTGGCCACCTGATGGAAGGAATGGAGTCATTAGAAAAGACACGGATGCTGGGAAAGATTGAAGGCAGGAGGAGAAGGAGAAGGTGATGACAAATGAGATGGTTGGATGGCATCACTGACTCAATGGACATGAGTTTGAACAAACTCCAGGAGATGGTGATGACAGGGAAGCCTAGCGTGCTGCAGTCCATGGGGTCACAAAGAGTCGGACACAACTGAGCAACTGAACTGAATCGAACTTTCATCAGGGTTATGGGATTGACGATAAAGTGGAAACAACAAACAATGTCTGAAAGACGGAATGTGTGAATCACATATTGCTGCTGCTGCTAAGTCGCTTCAGTCGTGTCCGACTCTGTGCGACCCCATAGACGGCAGCCCACCAGGCTCCCCCGTCCCTGGGATTCTCAAGGGAAGAACACTGGAGTGGGTTGCCATTTCCTTCTCCAAAGCATGAAAGGGAAAAGTGAAAGTGAAGTTGCTCGGTCTTGTCCGACCCTCAGTGACACCATGGACTGCAGCCTTCCAGGCTCCTCCGTCCATGGGATTTTCCAGGCAAGAGTACTGGAGTGGGGTGCCATTGCCTTCTCCGGAATCATGTATTATGTTAGTGTATTAAGATGGACTATTTGCTTTACTCATCAGCTTTATAGGGTTAGGCCCGAGCAGATGGAACACTGCTTCCTTGATGTGATTTCTGGAGTCCTGGAAAGGTCCAGGAATGCTACTCCGTGGCTTGTGCTGGCCTGATGTCTCTACTTTCACCTTCCATGTGTTTTTCAGTTCATTGTTAAAATGTACATGCTATTAGGGGGATTACTACTTTGTTTCATCAGTGATTACCCTTGTGATGTGAGTGGATTTATCAGTGACTTTCCTTTTAATGGGATTTGATTAGAACAAAGTAAAGAGAGAAGTTTAAGGGATTCTGTAGCCTCAGGGGTTCGGAAAGAGTTGATGGAGGTGAGTTAAAAGAGTGAAGCCTTGAAGGATGCAGGGATAAAAAATTTATTTAAGATGTTTTCTTTTCACACTGGCTACTGAATTAAGACATCAACTTCCCCTTGCCCATCAGAATCACCTCGGAAATCTTCACAACATACCAACACAGGCCCCACAGCTCAGGGATGAAGATTTAATTGGTTTAATTTAGGTGGTTGAGGAGGGATCTTTCTTGTTTAAAAGCTCCTCGGGAAATTCGCACGTTTTGTAAAATGGAAGATCATGGAAGAAGAAGAAACAGGCACAGGAAGCACTTTTATCTGGCTCTCCCTAACCTACTCACAGGTTCTGTTTGATTTAAACCACTGAAAACCCAGTCTGTTAAAAAAGGATTTATTTCCTATTTCATATTGGTTCAGTTATTTTTAAGGCCTGATTTTAAAAAAGCAAATCCAATAAAATCGAATCGGTTGCCACATTTTGTTGAAGTACATACAGTTTTAGTAATAACTAAAAGATTCTACAATCAGCCCAGCGATCATCACTGCAAGGCAGGTTTCTGCATTGCTTTTGTTCATATAGTTCTTGCGTTTTGTAAACAAGCTTCTTGTTTTTCTCTTCATTTCTCTAAGAAAGACAATCATGATTGGATCTTCATGAAATTCCTGACAACAACTAGTTCAGTAATAACTGTTGTTTATTGCTTTTAGTCGGAGAAGGCGATGGCACCCCACTCCAGGACTTTTGCCTAGAAAATCCCATGGAAGGAGGAGCCTGGTAGGCTGCAATCCATGGGGTCGATAATAGTCGGACACGACTGAGCGACTTCACTTTCACTTTTCACTTTCATGCATTGGAGAAGGAAATGGCAACCCACTCCAGTGTTCTTGCCTGGAGAATCCCAGGGACGGGGGAGCCTGGTGGGCTGCCGTCTATGGGGTCGCATAGAGTCGGACACGACTGAAGCGACTTAGCAGCAGCAGCATTGCTTTTAGTAAAAGTTTGTTAGAATTTTTCCATAAGATATTACAGAAAAACTTGAACTAACTTTTTGGCCAACCCAATAATATTTTAATAAAATGGAGCTTTTTATATATCGTTATGACTGGGTAGATCTATTGTTATCACCGCCAACATTCCCATCCGTAGGTGATAGACAAAGGGTCAGAGGTCGACTTCTCAAAGTGACCTGCAGATTTAAGTGCAGAACTAGAATTTGACCCAGGGTTTTAATGTTAAAATTTGCATCCTTTCTCCAAGTTCATTGTTTTTAATTTCAATCTGTGTTTCTAGATATCTAACTGTACCTTGGTAATTTGAGGAGCTTTGACTATTTTCTCTGTACTTAGTAGGGATGCAAGGATTTTATCCCATAGAAAATCTCAGAGCTGAAATTTTTTCCCCATCTTTTTCATTTTAGATATACCAGAAATAAGAGTGTGCTAGCAAAAGGGTAACCCTAACTCCTGGTTCAACCATTGATGGTTTTTGTTTTTTATCCTAATAGCACTCCCTCCACTCTCCAAAGGGTCCCTATTAGGATGAGCTCAGATCTTCATTTTGTAGAAATATGTTATTTATTTGGTTGGTTTTCTTTCCACCAACATTTTTCATAGTTCCTTTTCCCCACCATGTTTTAATTAGCATGTCGCTGAGATATGAGCATGTGGAAGAATCATGGTGACACTATTAACAGTAATTTACATTTACTAACTTGACTTATCTAAGCACAAAGTCACATACTTTACATTGATTATGTCATTGAATCCTTACATAACTGGATGACATGGATACTAGTGTTGCCCTCATCTAACAGATAAGCAGACAGAAGTACAGAGATAATAAAGCACTTGTCCTAGGCTCACAGTTGATTAGCAGAACCAGGACTTTAGACTGCATTTAACTTCAAAGTCTAAGCTCCAGACCAACACAGTAAAACACACGGCCCTCTTCTCTTACCCATTCTACAGAGGCAGCTTCGTGTACAGCCACAGAACAATAGTTCTTGTCCCTGGTTATTTGTCAGATGAAGTAGGTAAAGGAGCATGAGAGAAGGAAAACATTATATTCAAAATGCTGTTGGAAACTTCAAATCTCCATGTACACTTGTGTCTATAGCAGCAGGGATAAGAGTAGAGAATACAAAAAAATTTAGCTTAAAATCTCAACCATGGCTCTTTTGTAGCCTAAATATCCAGAAGATTGATGTCTTATTCTTCATACATATGTTTTAAAATAGTTTGAACCACTTAAAGTTGGTGACTTGGCCAGCAGTTTTACAGCTTATAACATTTTGAGTTAATTGGAGCTAGATCTACCTTTAATTATTCACATGGATCTGCTATAAGAATGGGACCAAAGTTAGCCAAATAATTGTCACAAGCTTGAAACATTGTAGGTATACAAATATATAGCAGAGAGATGGATTTTCACTAAATTATTTGCTCTTTGGCAGAAGCTGGAGTATGGTGGAAGTTTTAACATTGCCGGGGGCAGGAGAGCCTCAAGTCTATCTGAGAAGTATTCTTCCCTGAAAAAGAATATCAAGAGTATGACCAAAATGGCATAGTAAATCCAATAATAATTTAGTGATCAAGCCGTTGGGCTCTTATTTGGTATTAGCAATTTAGGAATTACTGAATGTAAACTCTGACCTCATGGAGGTCAGAGTTGTAGTGGATCTGAAAGAAATGTGCTGTTGACTGTTTTGCAAAGCTTGAGGCATTGCTTTGGGGGAGGGAGTTGAGAAAACGTTCTGAGTGTTTGGAATTGAGTAGTGGTGGTGAACGTGAAGGGTGCTTGCTCTGTGCTCTAAAGGAATATGGTTGTATTTGGGAATAATGGGTCATTACTGTGTCAGTCATCAGAGGAAGGTGGCTTTGGGAGTTGTGCAGAGGGCCGCGCTGATGTTGGCAGTACAAAGGAAGATGAGCACAAAGGGAGCAGTCTCAAAATCAAAATTATGTGAGGCCAGCACTGGACTCTAAGCACTCAAGTGGGGAACGGTTGTGACGAGATCCATATGGTGAATATGATACATTCCTGTTGTAGGTGCTGAAGATTCTAAAGAGTTTGGAAAACAAACCAAAGGTATTACTTTAAGAGCCCTAGATTGAGAGTTTTGTTTTTTTTTTAAGAGGATGCTGTAGAAAGAGTATATAGAAGATGAATATGGAAGTGCCTGATACAGGGAACAAAGCAGAGGTGTAGTCTTTATATAAGTTAGCACAAATCTAACTCTACTTTTTACAGAGGAGAAATAGAAAGCAGATTTTCTTCCATTTGGCCAAACCAAACACTTAATATAATTGGCCAGCATGAATGCAGAAATAAATCATCCCAAACATGATTAATGTGCACATGGAACAGAGTTTCTGAAAGCAGGTACAAAGTATATTTTTTTCACCATCACATAAACTCTATACTGTTTCCATAATTTGAATTTCAAGAATAACAGAGAAAAACAAAAAACAAACAAACAAAAAAACCTCTAAATGTTGACTTCTTTGAAGAGCAGTGAGTATTGATATATTTGGCCAGAAAAAAAAAAAAAAATTAAGATTAGTTGAAAGTGAAAAAGAGCAATTTTTGAATTTAAATTTTTTAAATTGAAACTAATGTTTTTTAGAGTATTTACAGTAAAATTGGGAAAGTACAGAGATTTCTTATATAACCTGTATCTTTCCACATTATCAGCATCATCCCCCAGAGTGTTACATATATTATAATTGATGAATGTACACTGATACAGCATTATCACAAAAAGTCCATAGATTATGTCAAAGTTCACTCTTGGTGTTACACATTCCATGTATTTAGACAAATATATAAGGATAAGTCTCCACCATTATAGCATCAGACAGACCAGTTTCACACCCTAAAAATGCTGCGTTCTCCTCCTATTCATCCTTCTCCACCCTTTCAACCCTTGGTGACACTGATCTCTCTATTGTCTCTGTAAATTTTGCTTTTCCAGAATGTCTTATAAGTGGAAAGATGCAGTGTGTAGTCTTTCTGGATTGACTTCTTTCACTTTAGCAGTATGCATTTACATTTCTGCCTTGTCTTTTCATGGCTTGATAGCTCATTTCTTTAGAGCACTGAAGGATATTCCATTGTCTGGATGCGCCACAGTATACTTATCTATTTATGTACTGAGGGACACCTTGGTTGCTTCCAAGATTTAGCAATTATAAATAAAGCTTCTATAAATATCTATGTGCAAGTCTTTGTGTGAACATTCATTTTCAGCTTCTTGCAGTAAATGACAAGGAGCATGATTGCTGGATCATATGGTACAAGCATGTTTAGTTTATAAGAAACTGCTACCCTATCTCCCAAAGGGGCTGTACCATTTTGCTCTTCCACCAGCAGTTAATGAATGAGAATTCCTGTTGTCCCACACTCTCACCAGCACTTGGTATTGTCAGGGTCCTGGATTTTGGCAATTCTAATGGGTATACAGTGGTATCTCAGTTTAATTTGCATTTCTCTGATGACACATTGGGTGGGACATTTTTTCATTTGCTTATTTGCCATTTGTACATCTTTTTTGGTGAGGGGTCTGTCAAAGTCTTTGGCTCATTTTTTTTTTTTTTTTAATTTCATGGGATTCTGCAGCTGGGAGAACTTGCAAGGCTTTACACCCTTCTGGAGTCGGCTTTAAGGAACGGCTAAGGAGTGTAGGATTATGAAAGGCCAGCTGTCTTACCCTGGGTCAGAGACAACACTGAGGCAAACCTGCCCTTCAAGTTTCTCCTGTTGAATGCTTGGCCTCCCCCCTGTTGCTCTCTTGTCCCTTCATGGATAGCCCTTGGAAATGTATACATCTCTTTTACATAAATCCTTGGGCTCTCCTACCTGTGTTACTTGTTTTAGTGTTCTTTAAATTTTACCTATGATTACTGAAAACATGATGCTTTAGCCCAAAGGACTTAGTCTCTAGTGATGGAATAGCCTGATGCCTGTCAGGATGATGCCTGTGTAAGGCAGGTGTGTGTGTAAGCATGGACTTATAAATAGTGTCCTTAAACTCTGTAGGTGATCTGCTCATTGCCTACACATAGAGGTAAGAACTACATGATATCTTTACCAAGTTACTGATTTCCTCCTGTGTCAAATGGGATAAATCTCCTAATAACTTTCTCATGGGGTTCTTATGAAGTTGATGGTGGTTTAGTCACTAAGTCATGTCCAACTCTTGCGACCCCATTGACTGTAGGCCACTAGGCTCCTCTATCCATGGCATTCTCCAGGCAAGAATGCTGGAGTGGGTTGACATTTCCTTCTCCATATGAAGTTGAAATAAGATAATAAAATTACTTAGAGCATAACCTGTGCTTAACACATAATAATCATTCATTAACACTGGCTAATTTCTTAGAAATTAATTGTATGTGGGTGAAAATGAACAACTTTAAATCACTTGCAATAGATTCAAATTATGGCAGCTTACCATTTTATTAAAGTCTGACTTGAATAAGTACTTATATTTTCTAAATACCTTAGTTACCACTGTCTGTAGAATGAAAAATTCTCAAATCAGAGAAATTCAGTTTGAAATAGACCAATGAGTAGAACTATAGTAGCATATTGTAACAAAATATACATTAATTTTGTTTAAAGACTGAGGTCTTGAAATGTATGATCCACAAAATTTAGTAATTATTGGTGGTAAATATCAGTGTACATTTTATGGTACCATTTGATTAAGTTGGGAGCTACAAGTTAGACATTAGATACTCTGAGTTTATCTTTTGTTGTGTTTCTGTCTTAGGGCAATTGGTTAGCTTTATTCATAAAGACTTTAATGAGGCTAAGTTAATCCATTTGATCTCAGTGTGGGCCAATAAGCTTTTCTTTGTTTCATGATCACCAGACTGGACTCCTAATCCTTACCAGTCATTACGTGGATTTATAATGTTCAAAATGAGAATGCTGATGAAATTGGTCAGTATGAATGCAGCAGAGCAAATCCCAAAAGACCATTTATATACATGTGTGTGCCTTTATGTGTATTTATAACATGGGCTTCTCAGGAAGCACAGTGGTAAAGAATCTGCCTGCGAATGCAGGAGATGCAGGTTTAATCCTGGGTCAGGAAGATCTCCTGCAGTAGGAAATGGCAACCCACTCCAGTATTCTAGTCTGGAAAATCCCATGGACAGAGGAGCCTGGCATGCTATATAGACCATGGGATCGCAAAGAGTCAAACACAATTGAGTGACTGAGCATGCATGCAAGCATGTATAATTTGGAGAAGGCAATGGCAACCCACTCCAGTACTCTCGCCTGGAAAATCCCATGGACAGAGGAGCCTGGTAGGCTGCAGTCCATGGGGTCACGAAGAGTCAGACACGACTGAGCGACTTCCCTTTCACTTTTCACTTTCATGCATTGGAGAAGGAAATGGCAACCCTCTCCAGTGTTCTTGCATACAGCACATCAAACTAGATCCAGAGTATCCAAGAAAGAGTAGGTAAAGATGAGCGTGTTAGTATAGTAAGGAAATTCACTGTAAGTTCATGACAATGACTGAGGAAGAGCCTAAAAGTGCCTGTATAGTTTTATGTGAGAAGACTCATTTTCTGAAAAAAAAAAAAAAAAAAATAGCATGCTTTTTGCTTCATCTCCCTGGGCCTTAGTTCTTCATTATAAAAGAATAGTGGTACCTTTTTCTCATATGTTAAATAACACTATTTGTTTAAGGAGAAATGAAAAGAAAACCCTTTGGTTTTTTTAAAAGAAAGACACAATATTCAGTTAAGTGTGTCTATTAATTTTATTATTTTCTTCAGAAAACCCTTAAATATACATTAATTGAAAAACAGGGAAAGTATATTTTTCCCTAGGATGGCAAATCACAGAGATAGTCAAAGTTGATTTGAGAGTTCCCAAACATAGCTAAGAAAAGTCCATGTAACTCTTGGTACCTAAATAGGGTGAAACAAGAAGAACTCAAAGAGCATTCCAGCTGTACAATTCTATGACTCTGTGATTTCACAATTTCATACGTGGAGTGCATGTCTCAAGTAGCATTGATTAGGTCCTTTTTCTATAAATGAATCCATTTTCCTTAACTGCCTCCTTCTAATTCAATAGTTTTTTTTTTTTCATTTTTAATTACATTTTGTTTTTTTACTTTTACAAGCAATATATTTTCATTGCAGACAACTGGAAATACATGAAGCATGAACTAAAAAATAACAATCACCCATAATCCCCACTTGAGAGATAACCACGATTAGCATACACATGCATTTCCTCCCAGAGTCTACATATTCTTTTTTATAATTGAAGTATAATTGACCTACAACACTAGGTTAGTTCCAGGTGTACAACATAGTGATTCAGTATTTCTGTAGATTACAGAATGATCATCCTAGTAAGTCTAGTTACCATCTGTCAGTATGCAAAGATATTATAACACAATTGACTGTATTCTCCCTGCTGTATATTTCATCCATGTGACTCATTTATATTGTAGCTGGAGGTTTATATCTCTTGATAAAATTAGGTCTTGATCTTCATTGTTGACCCCCTCTATACATTCTTTTATATAAGATTTATAACTGTTCCTATGTTCTGAAACCATATCAACCATAATGTTCAGTTTGCTAGTAAATTGGAAACTATTTGTAGAAATAGTCCACTTGACTTTTTCTACTCTATTTCTTGAGTGCTCAGTGTTACTTGTCAGGAAGTATGGGTACCATGGGAAACCTAAAATTTCATCATTCTAAATGCAGTCAGGACAAGATCGTATACAATTAGAGAACAGGTTATTGGTCTTCTGAACTTTTGAAAGTTATGGGACATAAGATAGACTGGGAAAAATGATCAGAGATACTGGAAAAATCAAACACTGGTTGATGTTGCTTTTGGTTAGGTCAGCAAGCCCTAAAGGGAGCCAATATGTCAGGCGAAGTGAAAAGATTGACAGGTCACATACTTCAGAACTCCTCTTGCACTTTTCCTCACTGTATAAGTAATAACACTGTCATTAATGATTAACTATACTAAGAGAATATTCAGCTGAATCTCACTTCAAAATAGGCACTGTTTTCAGACAGTTGGTCTCATGCTAGGTGTGGCTGCACTTCTGAGAGAGAGCATTTTGAAACACAAAGCTAGGGATTTTCTCCATTATTCTTTCTTTTCTAAAATCAAATGTAGAGCTAGAGAAGAAAGAAGTTGACCCATGTCACATCACCCATGCTCTTGATACTATTGTGAAAAATGGGATACTCTTCAACAGAATACAGAAAGAAAAAAAATGGGGGGGGATGGTGGTTCTTATTTCTATTATCTTTATTTCTTTCTAGGTTGAAACATTTTTTGAATTTTAATTTAGAGATAGAAGCATACTTGCTTAGTTTAGTGGCGTTTCACTGGCCACAGCAGCAATCACAATTACCAAGTAACTGGAAGAAATGGTTTCTCAAATAGAAGAGAATGTTATTAATTCCCAACATAGAAGTGCGGTAAATTCGATGGATTTAGTTTGTAAATTTGACTTGGTAGTGAACCACTAAGGCAAAACAACAACAACAAAAAAAGTGCCAGAAATTTCCCTTAAATCCATAGCTAACATTGAATACTGAAATGCCATGACACTAAGTAGATGGTGGAAATATTAGTCAACTATATCATAGGACTTGACAAAGAGAGTCACAACTATTGAGACTTAGAAATACAGTCTTAGAATATAAATCCAGAAAAAATTCTTAATTTTTCTTTTTTTCTTGGAAATAAAGGCTTTTGTGTTTTGTCTGGAGAAAATTAAAATTAAACTTCAAGGGGAAAATATAGACTTAGAAGACTTAGAATATAAGTCCAGGAAATTAAAAAAACACCCTTAAAAATTGAAAATAAAGACTTTTGTATTTTGTCTAGAGAAAAAATTAAATTTCAAGGGGAAAAATCTATAAATCCCTGTTTGTAGCTCATATTTTTCTATCCAAAATCTATATCTTATTTGTAACCAGGGAATCTCACTTTCATGATGAGAAAAAAGAAACAGTGGTTAAGTTTAGAACAGGAAAAGAGACTACAGAAAAATATTTGGGTTGGCCAAAAAGTTCGTTCGTGTTCATCCATACTACTTTGAAGACCGTCTTGAACGAACTTTTTGGCTGAGACAATATGTAGAAGAGGCATTTGCAACTTTAAACCAATAGGACTTAGAGAGAAGAGAACAGTGTGGAAAAGGTCCACCAAGGGCCATTTTAGGATACTTAGTACTTGACTCTCAGAACATAATGATGATCATGATCATTTTTAGTGAAACAAAAGGAGTATACTGTAAACCTACATATAAAATTACACTTAGAAATATAAGTGAGGGGGGACTGCCCTGGTGGTCCAGTGGCTAAGACTCTGCACCCTGTACAGGGGCCCCGGGATCCATCCCTGATCAGGAAACTGGATCCCTCATGATGCAACTAAGAGTTTGCCTGTCACAACTAAAAGATCTCACATGCCACAGCTAAGACTTGGTGCAGTCAAATAAGTAAATTAAATATTAAAATATATATATAATCGAGGTTTTGTGATATGAAAATTAAATAACTTGTAGACTGAAACTATTATAGCTGGAAAATTAAGGTATGTGTGTATATATATATGTGTGTGTGTGTGTGTGTGTGTGTGTCATGATATATGTCATATACGGATCACCTGTCCCTTTTGAACAATTAAAGGTCTGATTCCCCAACCCTCCAACTATTTTCCTTCTTGATTATCCATTACCTGAAGAAATTTAACATGATCATCTGGCATTGAGGGCTCTTTGATACTATAATACCTTCTTTGTAGAGTTGAAAGGAAAATATAGCCTCTGTCCTCATGAGAGATAAACAAATATACAGTAGTAATTTCTCCTGTGGGTCATCTTATTGGTGATGACAGCTAAAAGCTCTTGTGTATGTTCTCTCTCTCTCTTTTGTCACTAAGCCGTGTCCAACTCTTGCAGCCACATGGATTGTAGCCTGCCAGGCTCCTCTGTCTTTGGGGTTCTCCAGGTGAGAATACTGGAGTGAGTTGCCATTTCCTTCTCCAGGGGATCTTCCTAACTCAGGAATCAAACCCAGGTCTCCTGCGCTGCAGGCAGATTCTTTACCAACTGAGCTACAAGGGAAGTTGCTTATGTTAGCTTGTTAGAAATATATGCCATTGCCATTCGACTGAGTAAAGAGAGTCCTTGTAAGGGAGATGGGATTGAACCTGCACTTTGCAGCAATAAGGGAAGTTATGTGGAAAGTCCTGTGACCTAGGAGAGCATGACTTTGGTAGAAGTATAAACCTGGAGTGGAAGCTGTGCTCAAAGGTGATCTACACGGACTTGGAGTGAAGATGGCGTGTTCTCAGGCAATGTGTAGATCCCTGCCAATTTATACTCAAAGCTTTTTAAGACAAGGGGACACTAGATTTCGAAGGCTCAGGGAACACTTCTCTCTTGGCCCCTTGCCCATCTAGCAGTTTGGGGTTGCCATTTCTGCACCAGATAAATTGTGAAATTGAGAGTTCCTTTTATATTTGACTGGTTTTATATGTGGTCACTAAGGTAAATGTTTAATAAGCGGTCATAGGTCAGTTATGGGTGCTGTTTCTTTTATATGGATGTCATCCTGTGCTGCTCTGTGAGAAAACAAAGCATATGCAAAGTGTTTCAAAGTGAGTTTTATGGTTTCATTAAAGTTTTTACAGCGTTTTCTCCCAACACCACTAACTCGATGAAATAAAAGGAGAGGCTGCCTTCAAAGAAGGATATAGTCTCTTTTGCTCCCCAGGAGTCTTTTTTAAGTGTCTAGTTCTTGTTAGCTATTCATGTTTTCTTCAAAAGCTGTAGCCTCTTGCTTTTTATATGTATTGTGTGATATCTGTTAGTTGAACTACATTAAACTAAGGGGTTATTTCACCCTGGATTAAAACAACAAAAATAGACAAGTGAACTTTCTGAGTTTTCAATTCCCATGCCCACCACTTTTTCTGATAACAAAAGATGGTATTCTCTCTCGAACAAGTTTGCATGTTTTTCTTTAAGATGTTGCCCCTTATTTCCCATAATTAACCACATTGGCTGGAGCTTATTTATTGTGGTTAGTTACTGAGTGATTAGGATTTTTTCTTTAATTTTTTTCTGCTCTTGGAGTCTATTCTTATTAAAATACATTCTACGTCATTTCACTTCCAGCAATACCAGTCATAAACCATTTTGTTCTTTATTCCACTTCACAAGTGGGCAATGATAAATGAACTATCAAAATAATGTGGTGGGATGTCTGTGACCTTGATTTTGTAGTTAACACTTCACATGGCCTATCTAAAATGTGGACTCCAGCACTTTCTCTTGGCTTTCGCATTACCTGCGTATATATGGGGCTTCCCAGGTGGCACTAGAGGTAAAGAACTCACCTGCCAATGCAGGAGACACAGGAGACATGGGTTTGATCCCTGGGTCAGGAAGATTCCCTTGGAGGAGGGCATGGCAACTCACTCCAGTATTCTTGCCTGGAGAATCCCATGGACAAAGGATTACATGGGATTATAAAGGATTACATGGTGGGCTACAGTCCTTGGGGTCACAAAGTCAGACATGACTGAGGTGACTTAGCATTCAGGCTTGTGTATTATTTTCTTTGTTTTCTTGTTCTTCCTCATTGAGATTAGGTCTTCTCTGTGAAGCACCCCACTGTTAAATACTAAAGCCTCGCAGGCTTAGTATCAACTAAACCTTAGATAATTGTGTAGTTCTCCCATTCTGAAATACATGCATAACTGTAAATAAAATTAACATATATGTAATATATACATGTGTGCATACATACATACTAAACAGTATGTAAGTATAGACTTTGCATATCTATTACGTCTCCCTACCAACCTACTTATCTATTCACCTATATATCTACATCTGCCTATCACCTATCTATCTAATTAAAGTATCTATTATCTGTCTCTTTAAAACAGAATTCAAATATGAGTATAGTTATCATTTACCTCTAAAGGAAGAAACAGTTTTCTTTTGGTGGGGAGGACATTTAAAATCCAGAATTAAGTTTTGAAAAGCTTGTCCTACCTCTCAAACAGCCTTCTAGAGGAGGGCTGCCAGGCTATGACGTGTTGCCCTGTGAGTCATCCCTGGGTAGCAGCTCTTGAGTGTGAAAGGACAGTCACAATCTAACAGTTATGCGTGTGTGCAGGATAATGTCATGAGGCTGAGAAAAAGGGAAATATAGCAATTTTATGTCACATTTGTCAGGAAGAGATTCATGGTGATCAAGGCCTTCCCACCAGCCACTGACCACCGGTTATCAACTTCCTTGGGCATGGCCTTCTCTCAGGCCACAAATCTCTATGATAAACCTAAATACATGATTTCTGTGGGGGGAGGGGGGTGGGGAGAAAAAAAGGAAAATTAGGTCAGTCCCAGAGACCTCCATTTTTACTTATAATATTTGTAATGCTCTGTCCTTTGTGGGAATGAGTTAACTGGTACAGGTATTTGGTGCCACTAATATCCATAACATGCTCACTGGTTCCTGTGCTCCAGAAACATACAGTAAGTCCCCTACATACAAATTTCAAGTTGTGAATTTTCAGCAATGCAAATGTGCATTCCCATGTCCGATTGCTTAAGGGGTGAGTGAAATTGCAGCTTGCCCTCTTATTGCTGTCAGTCCTCCAGCTCTGCCATCTCTCACCTCCTCTCCTTCCTCTAGTCAGTAACTCTTCTTGCCTGTTCACCCAGTGCCAACCCCTGTATGCCGGCTGTTTGTACTGTACTACTGTACTTTTCAAGGTACTGTTTTATAAAATTAAAAAGTGTTTGCTTTTTGTTTGTATGATTTTTATGTATTAGTCATGCAAAAAGTAGTATAAACCTATTACAGTTCCGTACTGTATAGCCAATTGTGTTAGTTGGGTACAAAGGCTAATTTTGTTGGACTTACAAACAAATTGGACTTAGGAACACAGTCTCGGGATGGGACATTTTTGTATGTAGGGAACTTACCATATTAATGAAAAATGAGAAGTTAAGCAGGCACAGCAATGCTTTCTGATATGGACACAGGAACTTATGGACTTATTAACACCCACATTATCTTGAGCAAAGAAATGGCCAGCCTGTCTGTGAGTCAGTAATGGACTAGGATTTTAAGTTTCTTCAGGTAGAGCCTGGTCTTTCTCAGGACCTTCACCAAGTCTACCCAATGTTGCAGTGACAGTTTCCTCTGTGCCAGGTATGGACTAGGTGCTTTAAATATCTTAATAGTTCATGTAATCCTTACAGTACACCTTGAAATAAGTCCTATAAATACCCCCATTTTACAGATGAAAAAACTAAGGCCCAGAGAGTTTCAACAATTTTCTCCAAAGTCACCAATGAAGTACTGTGCAGGATTTGAATCTAGGCATCTGGCTCCAGATGCTTTTCCCTTAACTGCTCTGAGGGATGGACCACACTGGAAGAAGGGTGAGTTGGGGAAGCTTCTTTCTCTCATCATCTCTTTATGGTTCTCTGGAAGAGGAATGAGCCTCCAAAGTAGCACTATGAAGCCCTGAGGACATCCCATGGACGAGGGTGGATTTCTGGTTCCAACACGGTAAATGCAGAGTATCAGCCCCTGGTGGTAACTTGTCCCTTGGTCGCTGGGATACGCACCAAGTGATCTAAGGGATATGAGTGCCTGACTGTGGAAAACCTCAAGTAGAATATTTCTCCCATATGTGTATAGCTTCTCTGAGAACAGACAGCCATGGTTGAAAGTTGGGGTGAGGTTGTTTGAAGATAGTGGTGCAATATTACTCATGAGAATTGTATCCATGTAGTCATATGCTTAAGGGAGAACTAACTTCTGGAAGGTTGTATAACATACCTTATATTTGGCCCCTGTAAAATCATGATAACATTTTGAGGGAATAATTTATATAAATATAAATAGTTACCAAAAGGAGAATACTAGGAAGAGAAGCAGAATAATATGTAACTTTTGCAAGAAAATTTTATATTATCTCACCTAATCTTGTTTATAGAGTAGGAAGCTGGACCTTACGGAGATTAGGTAACCCTGTCAAGGTCACAAATGTAATAAGGACAGAACTAGATTTGAAATCAAGTTTGTCTCACATGGAAGTCCTTGATCATTACACACCCCGTATTGTGTGTGTGTGTGCTGGAGGTGTGAAGAGTGTGCTGAATTAAGTGTAAAAAAAGAGTGGTTTCCTCTTTTAGTTATAATGAAAGCTGAACACTGTCACTCCTATACACACATAGAAGAGGTCATTGAGTTAGCAAATATTAAGAATATGTCTCATAGGGATTATGTGGAAAAATAATGCTGGAAACATTAAAGGATATAAAAGTCAGTGGTCTGCTCCACTTTGTGCCAGCTGGTGGCTGGAAATGTCCAGCTCAGTATCTCTGTATCACCTAGTTATTCCTTGTTTATTGCTTCCTTACTGCTTTTTTCTTCGAATCAGCTCACTTAATTCCATCAAGGTACTTCTTTTTCTTTCAAGTTCAGATGACAGTGGTCCTATACCAGAACGCACTCAGTGAGAATGTCTGAGTGACTGACTGCAAAGATATTGCTATTAATGCATCACTTTTCAGGAGACAGCTATTAATATCTATTATATACAATGCACTCAGAAGACACCGCTGCTAGTGGGGCTTAGGGCCAAAAGAATCATTGCAGCTATGGCCGAACTGGTCTTCACCTGGGAAGAAGAGGTTACCAGGCCTCTAGTAGGATCATTTCTATAAAATTTTTTTTCAGTAAAGGAGGAAATTCTGTTGATTCATATTGTGATTTGGCTGTGAGGTTTGGGTCTTACCCTGTAGCCACAGAGAATAATTGGTCTAGCCACATGTTTGGAATCCAAAAGTTTTCCTCATTAGCACTGTGGCCCACCAGAAGTCACACAGTTACATATTATGGAGTGCCTTTCTTGAGAAAGGAAGGGCCAACTTTTCGTACCCCTCCCCATGTGTATACCACACCCTTATTTAGTTCGAGAGTGCTTAACCAAGGAATAACTAAATGGGCAGTAACTAAATGGGCAGTAATAAGTCATGTTATCAATGTGATAGGGGAATGATAAGTACACATTGATTGTTCAATAAATCTCAACAGCTGGTCAATAAAAATAGGAGGGAAAGTACTTAAGATGAATCTGCACTCAGAGGAGGTGACCTGCAAGGGGGAAACAGTGGTAAACAGTTATGGTGCCCCCAGGAGTCTGAAAAGTCCTTACATTCCTTAGAACTCCAGTACCTCCCTCTGTAAGGAGAGCCATGGCATGATGCTGACACATACCTCCACCATGGAAAATTATGGTGATTGTTCAGATTAGCAATTAGAACCTCAGAGTGGCTTACAGAGAAGGAAGCCATGGCAGGCCTGCTGAGAGAGACCTAACCTGCTTGAGAAGGAAATACGATGAATAAATGAAGAATGAATGTGTGAGAAATGAAGACTGAGTCTTAGAAGGCTTAGTGAAAGTGAAGTCGCTCAGTCCTGTCCGACTCTTTGCAACCCCATGGACTCTGGCCTACCAGGCTCTTCCATCCATGGGATTTTCCAGGCAAGAGTACTGGAGTGGGCTGCCATTTCCAAGCTTGGGCTCCACTGCTAAGGCCAGACCAGTGCCAAGGTTTCTTCCTGTTTTAAAGCCCCTAGGTTTTAAACTTATATCATTTCAGAATCTACACAGAATTGACACAGGTGACACAGAATTGATCACCAGTGAAATGTTCAGCAGTGGCCACAGGACTGGAAAAAGTCAGTTTTCATTCCAGTCACAAAGAAAGGCAATGCCAAAGAATGTTCAAATGACCCCACAATTGCACTCATCTCACTTGCTAGCCAAGTAATGCTCAAAATTCTCTGAGCCATGCTTCAGTGGTACATGAACCAAGAACTTCCAGATGTTCAAGCTGGATTTAGAAAAGGCAGAGGATTCAGAGATCAAATTGCCAACATCCACTGGATTACAGAAAAATCAAGAGAGTTCCAGCAAAACATCTACTTCTGCTTCATTGACTAGGCTAAAGCCTTTGACTGCATGAATTACAACAAACTGAAAATTCTGAAAGAGATGGGGATACCAGACCACTTTGCCTGCCTCCTGAGAAATCTGTGTGCAGGGCAAGAAGCAACAGTTAGAACCAGACATGGAACAACAGACTGATTCCAAATAGGGAAAGGAGTACGTCAAGGCTGTATATTGTCACCCTGCTTGTTTAACTTATATGCAGAGTACATCATGCAAAATGCCAGACTGAATGAAGCACAAGCTGGAATCAAGATTGCTGGGAGAAATATCAATAACCTCAGATATGCAGATGACACCACCCTTATGGCAGAAAGTGAAGAAGAACTAAACAGCCTCTTGAAGAAGGTGAACGAGGAGAGTGAAAAAGCTGGCTTAAAGCTCAACATTAAAAAAAAACTAGGATCATGGACTTTGGTCCCATCACTTCATGCAAATAGATGGGGAAACAATGGAAACAGTGAGAGACTTTATTTTGGGGGACTCCAAAATCACTGCAGATGGTGACTGCAGCTGTGAAATTAAAAGACACTTGGTTCTTGGAATAAAAGCAATGACAAGCCTGGTGGTGGTGGTTTAGTCACTAAGTCGTGTCTGACTCTTGTGACCCCATGGACTGTAGCCTGCCAGGGTCCTTTGTCCATGGGATTCTCCAGGCATGAATACTAGACAGCATATTAAAAAGAAGAGACATTACTTTACCGACAAAGGTCCATCTAATCAAAGCTATTGTTTTTCCAGTAGTATGTATGGATGTGAGAGTTGGACTATAAAGAAAGCTGAGTGCTGAAGAATTGATGCATGTGAACTGTGGTGTTGGAAAATACTCTTGAGAGTCCCTTGGACTGCAAGGAGAGCCAACCAGTCATCCTAAAGGATATCAGTCCTGAATATTCATAGGAAGGACTGATGATGCTGAAGCTCCAGTACTTTGGCCACCCGATGCAAAGAATTGACTCATTGGAAAAGATCCTGATGCTGGGAAAGACTGAAGGTGGGAGGAGAAGGGGATGACAGAGGATTAGATGGTTGGATGGCATCACTGACTTGATGGACATGAGTTTGAGCAAGCTCCAGTAGTTAATGATGAACAGGGAGGCCTGGTCTGCTGCAGTCCATGGGATTACAGAGTTAGACATGACTGAGTGACTGAACTGAACTGAACTGAAATGCTAGATTGCTTGCTTGACCACAGCATCTCCCTGCCTGCTATGCAGTGCTTATAGAACCACTTTTTAAGCAGTCTAGTTAGTATTCTCTGGCATTACCGACTCGATGAACATGAGTTGGAGCAAGCTCCAGGAGATGTTGAATGACAGGGAAGCCTGGTGGGCTGCAGTCCATGGGGTTGCAAAGAGTCGGACATGACTGAGTGGCTGAACATCAATAACAGTATTCTCTGGCAGTGTCTATTTGTGTTTTCAATGATGTTGTTTGGGGGTAACTTTGTGTTTTGATATGATTTTAGATTTATGAAAAAGCTATGTCAATTGCATAAGAAATTCCAGTCATAACTTTTTCCAAATTCACTAACTCTTTACATTTTTGTTCATTTGCTTTATTATTCTCTTTGTGTGTATAGGTATATGTATATTGTATGTATTTATAGATAGAATACCATTTTAGAGTTTAAAACATTATAATCTGTTATTCTTAGTTTACTGCATAATTCTTAAGAACACAGGCATTCTCCAATATAACCATAATCCAATTATCAGAACCAGAAAATTTAGCATTATTTTAATCTAATGCATAGTCCATACTGAATTTTAATTAATTATGCTAATAATGTCCTTTATGGATGTTTCCCTTCATCCAGAATCCAGTCCAGAATCACTAATAGCCTTGAGCTGTGATGTCTCTTTAAATATGGGGCGGCTCCTCAACCTTCCTTTGTGTTTCTTCATCTTAATATGTTTGAAGAGTACAGGTCAATTATGTTGTAGAATGTCCTTCAAATTCAGTTTGTCTAATGTGTACTTATAATTAGATTCAGATTATATACTTTGAGGGGCAGTTATACTGCTGAAGTTATATACTGTCTTTCTCAGTGTATCATGTCAGGAGGCACATGATACTTATGCCTTTTCCCTTTTATAAAGGGAAATTTAATGCAATTTTAATTCACATTATGGAATTCTAATTATATATGCTTTAGACTGTTTGATATTCCTACTCTATTTTTTTCACTTTTTTGTGTAAAATTTAGATGATTTCAATTGACCTGTTGTCAGTGTTAACCTGTTATTCTTTTCACTGTTTCTAGTCTGTTGATAAGATGGTTATATAATTTTTTATCTAAGATATGTATTTTATTTCTAGCAATTTCTTTTGACTCTTCTTTTGTAATCGTTTCTACTGCTATGCCCAAATTATATGTTATGTACCTCTTTCAGGGTATCCTTTTATCAAAGCTATTGTAAATTCCCTGTCATATCATTTTAACTTCTGGGCCATCTCTGCTACTATTTCTTTAAAATTTTTATTCACGCATTTTGTAATTTTTGATTGTATATGGGACATTGCGTGTACTAGAAAACAAACAAACAAAAAAACAGTAGAGACTGAGGTAAATAATATATTTCCCCAGGAAAGGGAATACTCTTTTTTTCTGTCAGTAGTTCATCTAGGTCATAGTTGAGCTAGGACTGGAATTTATTGTTGTTTTAATTAAGTATAATTCACCATTAGGTTAATGATTCAGGGGTGAGTTAGGACTTTACCTTTGGCAGGGCAAGACCTTTTTGTACAAACAATCTCTAGCTTTTTGAATTAATTGGCATCTCATTTTGCTTTATAAATTGGCTTCCAGCTTTCCATGTTGCTATGGAGTCCCCTTTGCTCTTCAGTCCTGCCTTCCGGCTTTTTGTGGTTCCGGAGATCTTTTTCTGCTCTCCTGCCTTGTCCTTATCTTTGGATTGCTGAGAAGAGTGTTCAGTTGAACGCTCAGAGTGCCAGAAAGGGAGTTAGCAGGTTTGTCTGTGAAAGACTCTCAGGCTGTGGGCACCTCCTGCTCAAAGGGGTCTCTCCTGGCTCTCCTGTTTTTCCTCCGTCTGTGGGCAGCCTCTGAGAAGGATGGAATAAGGACCTACAGTGCCTAGAACAGTCTCTTTCATTTCTTTTGTCCTCCTCTCAGCATTTAGCAAAACTCCTGTGTTTTAGGGGTCCTGTCTCAGCCCTCTTGCTCTGCTCATGATCTTGCATGAACACTTAGTGAGGGCCTGTGAGAAAGATCTGATGAGTTGGTGTAGACAGAGCTCCTCAGAATTCTGAACATCACACCAACTCTCTTGTAGTCTTTAAAATTCTTACACAGTTCATTTTGTTTCTCCTTTAACCCGTTAACAGTGGCTTCCTCCTAGTCCCACTTCCCTATAAAAGATGGTGGAGGCTGTCGGGCATCTCTTATGAAGGGCTTGCCGCTTTCTAGCTTTCTAGATTTTAGTTCATTTTTGCTTTTTATCCTCAACTCTCTGATGAATTTACAAAAGACTATGACTGTAGGTTATTTAGCTTGTTTTTGGTCGAAGTGGAAGCAGAAGTTAGGATTTAATGTCCTTTTGATCTATTTCCAGCATTCTTGACTATTTTCTGAATTTCTCTATAACTAGATGTTCCAGGATTGTCTCTACAGTTTGTTTTTTTTTTTTTTTTAGAGAAGCCACTATTAATTAGAAGTCAATATAAGTACTACGTGTGCTCATTGTTATGGATGTCATTGCTTCTAGGTCTTCTCACATGAACAGAGCTGGGAAACTCTGTCTCTGTCTGTCTCTGTTTATGTCCGTTCATCTATTAAAATCTATGACTTCCAAGTGGTGCTTTTAATTACAGTCTAACAGTACCATGTTTATTCTGATCCTCTCTTTTCTGAATTTGTAGCTCTTCTACAACTATATGGTATCTCATTATCTTTAATATATTTACTTACTTGCTCAAGATTAGAATACACAGAAATTAGTTTAAGAATTGGTAACCCATTCCACTGTGAAAGGGACTTCCCAGGTAGCACTGGTGGTAAGGAACCTGCCTGCAGGAGATGTGAGTTTGATCCCTGGCTTGGGAAGATCCCTTGAAGGAGGGCACGGCAACCCTCTCCAGTATCTTGCTGGGATAATCCCATGAACAGACGAGCCTGGTGCCGAGCCTGGTGGGCTACAGTCCATGGGGCTGCAAAGATTCGGACATGACTGAGTGACTTGAGCACAGCACTGTGGAAGGGAAGAAAAGAAACCCACTAACCAGGCTTCAACTTTTGTTTACTGTTTATGAAGGTAAAATTTACATATAGTAAAATAATATTAAGTAAACAATTCAGTAAGTTTTTATAAATGCATATCTAGTATAATCCACAGCCTTAATAGAGATATTGAACATTTCTATCATCCCAACAATTTGCTCCTTGCAGTCAATTCTTCTCTCTCTTCTGCAGAGCCACCACAGTTCTGATTTTTTTCATAATATGTATGTTTTGCCTGTTCTACAACTTTACATTTATAATGGAATAACATAGCGTGTATTCTTCAGTGTTGGGATTCTTTTGCTCAGCATAATGTCTGGAAGAGTCACATGTGCTGTGCATATCAATAGTTTTTGTTTTGTTTTGCTTATTTGTTTGTTTGCTGAGAAGTGTCTCATTATAGACTCCACAATTTGTTTATCCATTCTCCTGTTGATGGACATTTGGGAAGTTTTTCACTCTTATGAATAAAGCTGCTATGAACATTCTTGCACAAGTCTTTGTGTGGACATATGTTTTCATTTTTCCTGGATATATAAAAATTGAGTTGCTGTGGCATGGTAGGTATACATGTGACTAGAAGAAGTTGCTCAATCTTTTTTCAACGTGTTCCTCCAATCTGTTATTTTACTACATTTTCACACCTTTCTTTTGTGACTAATGTGGGGCTTCATGACCTCCCCCACTGTATGAGCACTCTCCTTAGGAAGGTCTCTAGTTTTACACTGGTTTGAAGGCACACAGGGAGCTCTGAACTGCCTGGGAATAGACCAGTCAGGCTTCTAACTGAGCTTCAAGGAAGTAGAAGCAAATCTACATTCTCAACTCTAAGAGTCTCTGAAATACCTCACATTTCCCTTTCGCCTTTCACCTGGACAACTGGTCGATCCTTAACACTTTGTGGAGTTGTCACACTTCAGCTGGGCTGGCACATGTGAGGGGCATTATTTCCCCTCCCAGGACTCCATGAAACTGTATAATTTTGGAGTCCACCTTACCCTCTACTAGCCTGGGCTGTGATGCTGAAGAGTGGGTGCGTGGGCAGAGCCTCCCTGTTGGCTAACTTGACTCCTGTGTTCTCCTGGTCACCTTCTCGCTGAGCAATTGGAGGCAACTTCACAGCTGAAGCTGGCTTTAGTCTTTGTGATATCTGGATTTCGTGAGCTCTGTGTTTAGCTAAGAATTGTCAGAAACAAAATGACTAAGGTGTTTGAAACTCCACAGTGCCCTCAAATACAGTAGATCTCTACCCAAACCCAGCACTTACAGAACATGGAGGGTGGGCATGGGGTGGAAGATGCATTCCCTTCCTCTTTATCTCTGTGGCTGCTGCTGGATTTTCTTTCCCCACAGCAGTTCCTCCTCTTATCTCATTCCTTGTTCTGAATGCAGTATGAGCTACAGTTTTCTTATCAGATTCAGACACTTCTTTTCCCAACAACCTCCTTGCCTCCAGTCTCGTTTCTACTCTTTCTTTACAGGTTTAATGCTGTCATAGGGCTTTATCTTCTATTATTGCCTGGAATGTCTCCTTAAATGCAGGCGATGCTAAAACTTTGGTAATTGCGGTGCTTGCCTTGTGAAGGACTTTCATGATTAAAATGTTTTATCGTTGGTGGTTGTCCTGTGTGATATTTTTAATGTAGCTACTGTAATGTACATTTATACTGTAAATGGAGCTGTGATACTCATCTAAAAAGGGCAGTAAAGATGCATTTCCTGGAGAGTCAGTTCATTTTAGGTAACAAAGCAGGCCCTGGGTTCTAGTGCATGTAGCAGAGATGGAATGTTCACAGAATACATGTCAGAAGAACACGTCTGTTGATGATGAGAGGAGACAGGCACGTTTCTTTCGGGCAATGGAGAATGTGTCAGGAGCCCTGGTTCTCTTCAAAGAGGAAAACCATTGCCACTACTGATTTTGACTCTGCCTTCTTTCTACTTGCTGAGATGTGACATTCTTCTCAGGGAAATCTGGGGAAATCTGGGGACTATGTTGGTTCTTGTAACTCCACCCAAGATGCTCTTCACCCCTCTTGCCCAGGAAGGGCTATCTGAACTATTCTTTCTTGGTCATCCAAACAGGGACATTTAAATAGCACTTTATTTTATTTATTTTTTCTTATTTAGAGTTTTTGTTGTTGTTGTGGGCTATTTTTAAAGTCTTTATTGAATTTGTTACAATATTGCTTCTGCTTTTTTTTTTTTTTTTTTGGCCATGTGGCATGTGGGAGCTTAGTTTCCTGACCAGGGATTGAACTTGCATCCCGTAGATTGGAAGGCAAAGTCTTAACCATTGAATCCTCATGGAAGTCCCTTAAATAGCACTTGAAACAAAACATTCATCCTCCCACCAAACATTTATCAAATAATCAATCACTAATGTACTCAATAAATGTGTTAAACACAGTGGACAATTACATGTGAATAAAAAAAGATGCCTCTTACCTCCAAGAGATTATAGTTTAGAAGACATGGGGGGCCAAAAATGCCTGTTTATAAGTGGCTAGAATAAAAGTAGTGCTCAGTCGTTCAATCATGTCTGACTCTTTGTGATCCCATGGACTGTAGCCTGCCAGGCTCCTCTGTCCATGGGATTCTCCAGGCAAGAATACTGGAGTAGGTTGCTATTTCCTCCTCTAGGGAATCTTTCGCACCCAGGGATCAAACCTGTTTCTCCTGAATTGGCAGGCAGATTCTTTACCACTGCACCATCTGGGAAGCCCAGAGTAAAAGTAAGAAAATAATGAATTCCACTAAAAAGGTACGAACAGTTATGTCAGTTCAGAAGGTCGATCCCCACACTTTTTGTTTGTGCAGCCTATTAATGAAAATTTTGGCATGCCAGAAATACATGACATTTGTATATAAATTAGAGGCATGTACTCTGTACTAATATATTACAAATATTATAATCATATACACAATGAGAAATTTTAAAAATGTAAAGAGGAAATAGTATATTTGGAAATGATTTTAATTTTGCTGAACAATGGAGATTCTTCTTACTTTCTTAAATATACGACTAAAACATTTTTTTGGCAGTAGGGATGTGATTTATAGGTCAGATCTGATTTAACAGCCATTGTTTTTGCATCTAGTGTGATTAATGTGAAGCTCCTATTGGGAGACAGAGAATGTTATGTCTGTCATTTAATTATTGTTTGCTGGTGCTTACATTATAATATTATTTTTCAATTTTCAGGGACTTGTAGAAAGCATTTTGTAAGAGTAGATAGGACTATCCAAAAACCTGCATAAACTTCCATATGTCATAATATGCTGAAAATGAATGATGGATGTTCATCTCAACAAATGCCTCGTCATTATGGAACTCCAGACTTTTGAAACCTACTTTCCATAGCATCCATATGTAATGCATTGACCTAGTGAGGGTCCCAGTGTCAATATGTTTATTAAATAATAGTAGCCTTTAACTTCTTATTTTTAGAATTAATTATAATCAGTTCAGTTCAGTTCAGTTCAGTCACTCAGTCATGTCCGACTTTTTGCGACCCCATGAATCGCAGCATGACAGGCCTCCCTGTCCATCACCAACTCCCAGAGTTCACTCAGACTCATGTCCATTGAGTCAGTGATGCCATCCAGCCATCTCATCCTCTGTCGTCCCCTTCTCCTCCTGCCCCCAATCCCTCCCAGCATCAGAGTCTTTTCCAATGAGTCAACACTTCGTATGAGGTGCCCAAAGTACTGGAGTTTCAGCTTTAGCATCAGTCCTTCCAAAGAAATCCCAGGGCTGATCTCCTTCAGAATGGACTGCTTGGATCTCCTTGCAGTCCAAGGGACTCTCAAGAGTCTTCTCCAACACCACAGTTCAAAAGCATCAATTCTTCGATGCTCAGCTTTCTTTAGAGTCCAACTCTCACATCCATACATGACCACTGGAAATACCATAGCCTTGACTAGACAGACCTTTGTTGGAAAAGTAATGTCTCTGCTTTTGAATATTCTATCTAGGTTGGTCATAACTTTCCTTCCAAGGAGTAAGGGCGTTTTAATTTCATGGCTGCAATCACCATCTGCAATGATTTTGGAGCCCAAAAAGATAAAGTCTGACACTGTTTCCACTGTTTCCCCATCTATTTGCCATGAAGTGATGGGACCAGATCCCATGATCTTCATTTTCTGAATGTTGAGCTTTAAGCCAACTTTTTCACTCTCCACTTTCACTTTCATCAAGAGGCTTTTGAGTTCCTCTTCACTTTCTGCCATAAGGGTGGTGTTATCTGCATATCTGAGGTTATTGATATTTCTTCCGGCAAACTTGATTCCAGCTTGTGTTTCTTCCAGCCCAGTGTTTCTCATGATGTACTCTGCATAGAAGTTAAATAAGCAGGTGACAATATACAGCCTTGACGTACTCCTTTTCCTATTTGGAACCAGTCTGTTGTTCCATGTCCAGTTCTAACTGTGGCTTCCTGACCTGCATATAAGTTTCTCAAGAGGCAGGTCAGGTGGTCTGGTATTCCCATCTCTTTCAGAATTTTCCACAGTTTATTGTGATCCACACAGTCAAAGGCTTTGGCATAGTCAATAAAGCAGAAATAGATGTTTTTCTGGAACTCTCTTGCTTTTTAAATGATCCAGCAGATGTTGGCAATTTGATCTCTGGTTCCTCTGCCTTTTCTAAAACCAGCTTGAACATCTGGAAGTTCACGGTTCACGTATTGCTGAAGCCTGGCTTGGAGAATTTTGAGCATCACTTTACTAGTGTGTGAGATGAGTGCAATTGTGTGGTAGTTAGAGCATTCTTTGGCATTGCCTTTCTATGGGATTGGAATGAAAACACCTTTTCCAGTCCTGTGTCCACTGCTGAGTTTTCCAAATTTGCTGGCATATTGAGTGCAGCACCTTCACAGCATCATCTTTCAGGATTTGAAATAGCTCAACTGGAATTCCATCACCTCCACTAGCTTTGTTTGTAGTGATACTTTCTAAGGCCCACTTGACTTCACATTCCAGGATGTCTGGCTCTATGTGAGTGATCACACCATCGTGATTATCTGGGTCGTGAAGATCTTTTTTCTACAGTTCTTCTGTGTATTCTTGCCATCTCTTCTTAATATCTTCTGCTTCTGTTAGGTCCATACCATTTCTGTCCTTTATCGAGCCCATCTTTGCATGAAATATTCCCTTGGTATCTCTAATTTTCTTGAAGAGATCTCTAGTCTTTCCCATTCTATTGTTTTCCTCTATTTGTTTGCATTGATCGCTGAGGAAGGCTTTCTTATCTCTTCTTGCTATTCTTTGGAACTCTGCATTCAGATGCTTATATCTTTCCTTGTCTCCTTTGCTTTTCATTTCTCTTCTTTTAATAGCTATTTGTAAGGCCTCCCCAGACAGCCATTTTGCTTTTTTGCATTTCTTTTCAATGGGGATGGTATTGATCCCTGTATCCTGTACAATGTCACAAACCTCATTCCATAGTTCATCAGACACTCTATCTATCAAATCTAGGCCTTTAAATCTATTTCTCACTTCCACTGTATAATCATAAGGGATTTGATTTAGGTCATACCTGAATGGTCTAGTGGTTTTCCCTACTTCCTTCAATTTCAGTCTGAATTTGGCAATAAGGAGTTCATGGTCTGAGCCACAGTCAGCTCCTGGTCTTGTTTTTGTTGACTGTATAAAGCTTCTCCATCTTTGGCTGCAGAGAATATAATCAATCTGATTTCGGTGTTGACCATCTGGTGATATCCACGTGTAGAGTCTTCTCTTGTGTTGTTGGAAGAGGGTGTTTGCTATGATCAGTGCATTTTCTTGGCAAAACTCTATTAGTCTTTGCCTTGCTTCATTCCGTATTCCAAGGCCAAATTCGCCTGTTATTCCAGGTGTTTCTTGACTTCCTACTTTTGCATTCCAGTCCCCTATAATGAAAAGCACATCTTTTTTGGGTGTTAGTTCTAAAAGGTCTTGTAGGTCTTCATAGAATTGTTCAACTTCAGCTTCTTCAGCTGGTTGGGGCATAGACTTGGATTACTGTGATACTGAATGGTTTACTTTGGAAACGAACAGAGATATTCTGTTGTTTTTGAGATTGCATCCAAGTACTGCATTTCGGACTCTTTTGTTGACCATGATGGCCACTCCATTTCTCCTGAGGGATTCCTTCCGCAGTAGTAGATATAATGGTCATCTGAGTTAAATTCACCCATTCCAGTCCATTTTAGTTCGCTGATTCCTAGAATGTCAACTTTCACTCTTGCCATCTCTTGTTTGACCACTTCCAATTTGCCTTGCTTCATGGACCTGACATTCCAGGTTCCTATGCAATATTGCTCTTTATAGCATTGGACCTTGCTTCTATCACCAGTCACATGTTCAAATATTTTCTTTTGTCACGCGAGTGTATGTTCCTTGGTTCTATGTCTCGTCACAACAAAGATTTGGACCAACAGACATTAAAGCCCTCAGCGCATCACAGCTCTCGGGTCTTGAACAAACTGTGCTACAGCTCTTAGGCAAATCAGTGTTACAGCTCCATTTTATTTAGAAGATAGCAGGAGAATCCATCCTCGAAGTATGAGGGCATGCCAACCCAAAGACTCAAAGAGAAGAGAGTGGAGGAGTGTGTGGGGAGGGAGAGAGAGAGAGTGAGAGTGAGAGAGAGAGAGATAGAGAGCACTCACGTGGGGGAGAGAGAGAGAGAGAGTGCTTTGGCTCTTCCTTTTATATGTTTTTTCCTCCACCTGGGCCTGCCCTAGGGAAATTGGGCTTAGCCAGGAGTGCTGTTTGTTCTGCCTGAAGTCTTCACTCTGGTCCTCGGACCTTCCTTTGATCTTCCTTGTCTTTTAGCCACTGCCATTTTGGATTCCTTTTCCCTATTCTACCTACCTAACATTTCCATACTCCAATAGATGGTTTGCTCTTCTCTTGGGTTTGTGTATAGTAATTTGCAGACTCCTAGGGCTTCCCACGCAGAAGGCAATGGCACCCTACTCCAGTACTCTTGCCTGGAAAATCCCATGGATGGAGGAGCCTGGTGGGCTACAGTCCATGGGGTCGCTAAGAGTCAGACACGACTGAGCGACTTCACTTTCACTTTTCACTTTCATGCACTGGAGAAGGAAATGGCAACCCACTCCAGTGTTCTTGCCTGGAGAATCCTAGGAACAGGGGAGCCTGGCCGGCTGCAGACCATGGGTTGAAGAGAGTCGGACACGACCGAGCACACACCACATGCTCAGGCAAGAGGATGGTTTGGACGAGTCCCTTATGTCTGAAAATATTAGAAAAAGCTTCACACAATAACTTCAAATTGAATGATGAATAGAAACTAGAGGAGAGGAAACATTTGGAAAAAAGTGTATGACAATTGTGCTGCTATGAAAGCACCGGATTTATGGAAGGAATAATAAAATGTCCATGTTTTTAGAATGTCAAAGGAAAAATGTTGGGAAATTAGCACCAGAATGTGGAAGGCATTGAATACCTTTCCTAGTGTAAGAATTTGAACTTTGTTCAGCTTTGGAAGGCATCAGACATATATAAATTTGAGAATTGTTATGGGAAACAACTTTTCCTTTAACATCTGTCTTCTTTATCTCTATGGAAGTGCCTCTCTCCTTATCTGCCTTCTCTTCTCTACACAGTTTGTTATTGGAAATAGCAGTCTAGCAGCACAGGGGCTGAGATTGAAAGGGTGGTGGGAGAGAAATTCAATAAATTAAGGTCCTTTTTACATAATTATCAATGAACAGTTTAAGTCAGAGGTCATGAAGACAAAGTGGAAATTTTAGTGATGGAAGAGAAAAACTGTATGTCTGTTTATAAAGTTTCCAGCTTGGCTAACCAGGAGTTTGGGGGTCAATAAAAATTGAGATACCTGGAGAAGAAGCAGATTTGAAGGAGTCATTAATGATGTGGAGGGATATTTAGGTAGAGGTACCTGAAGTAAGGCTGAGAACCTGGATATGTAGGATAGGACTAGAAATAATCCACACAGAGGAGGCATTAAAGGGATTAATGATTCACGAGTGGACCTGGTCAAAAGCTGAAGAGGATCTAAGACCGTGTTGGAGAAACATGTCTGAACATTTTAACCCAGGAGCTCCCCTTGGATCTGGGGCTGGGGAAATCTTGACTCTTTATCTTTTAATCCAATTATTCATGTCTTTGGTGATTGTTGCTACTACATAGATTCTTTTATGTCAGTTAAGTAAAGTTAACATGTTTTAGAAATCAGGTTTTAGTAATCTTAGGTAGCTAGTTTAAAAAACAAAAAAATCTGTCTGCTAAAAGAACTTAAGGAAACAAACCATCCAAAAGAGCGAAGCATACTTAAACATAAGGAATGGTGAAAAAAAAAAAAAAAGAGAGAGAGAGGTTTCTGTATACAGAACTACATTTGAAATGGAAATAAAGCAGAATATTATCATGGCTAGATTTAAGGCTTACTGGCTTAAGTGATCTTGGCAATAGAGACCAAACTGCACTAAACATGTAGTTTGAATTTTTTTTTCTCAGTCAGTTGTCCAGTTTGACTGAATTGATGAATTGCTTTGATATCATTAAAAAAGAAAAATAAAAGAGAATTTTAAAAAGAAATATAGGGAATTGGTGAAGTTTTTAGGATAACAAAACATCTGAGATTGGTTTTAGGAAGTGATTTGGGGGAAAAAAAATAAAGCAAGGCAAAAATGCATTTCTGGCAAATTATCAGCAGTATTATACATAGTGGAAGAAGAGGATAGTAATGGATAAATATGTATTTTTATGAGCTGAACTGTGTCCCCCTCAAAATTCATATGTTGAAATCCTAACTCCCAGTATCTCAGAATGTAACCATATTTGAAGACAGGATTTTATCGAGGTGATTACAATTTAATGAGGTCACTGGAGTGGGTCCTAATTCAACACAATTTGTGTCCTTATAAAAAGAGATTAGGACGCAAATATGCATAGATGGGCAATCATGTGAAGATGCAAGGAGAAGACGGCCATGTATAATCCAAGGAGAGAGGCCTCAATAGATAGCAGCCTGCCTTGATCTTGGATTTCTAGCCTCCAGAACTATGATAAAACAAATTTGTTTAAGCCATCCAGCCTGTGGTACTTCGTTACGGCAGCCCTAGCAGACTAATACACTTTTTAAAGTTCATAGTAGGTGACCAGAATTAAAGCTTTTCTTTTTTCTTTCAAACTTGGACAAGTAACTGAATACTCAAGATGAAAAGAACCTTGTTAGACTCATTTATTATGACTTTAGGGTTTGAAAGACTTGATGCTATCTGTTTTGACTTTAACCTATTTAATATTATATTCAATAGGAAAGCCTCATCATTTTATTAAGGAATACAATTACAGCCATCCTAGGGAAGTTCACTGGACTGAGGACCAAACTCAGCACATGGTTATGAAAATACACGCTGACTTAGGAGAGGGGCTGGTACGATTGGGACAAAACAGTCAGTGATCTAGAAAAGAAAAAAAGAAACATACTCATTCAATTTACTGATGATAATAGTGTACATCTTAGAGGATAAGGTTAGCAATATGAATGTATATTTCTTACTAATGTGAACAAATGACAGTGCTGAAATTCACAGAGAATTTCAACTAAGAGTGTCAGGTAGCTAAAAAGAGAATCTTGCTCTGTAATCTTCTGTAGTCTGATTGATGGATATTTTAGGGATGATTATCAGGCAATGATGCTAGACAGTCTCCCTGTAAGGAGTATAGTCATCTCAAGGAGAGGCAGGGGCAGGACTATGAGGGGAGCAGAACTCAGGAACTGTGTTCTGAGTTCTGAGAACTGTGTTCTGTGTTCTGAGAACTGGAACTGTTCTCAGAACAGTTATGCCTTCCAGTTATGCCTGCTACTAGCCAGACAGTCCCCAGGTCCAATTTTTAAGCTCTAGATTCTTCACTAAAGGATGTAGAGGACTTGGAAAGTATTTAGTAGTGAAGATAAAATAATTAGGGAATCAGGTCTTTGAGTATAAGTTAAAATAACTATGATTAGTCGAACTAAGCAAGAGAGGCCTGGGTTATTTAACAGTTCTTCTTTTTTTTTTTTTTTCTTAAGAATGGTTTAGTCATAACTGAACATAATTGACTATTCTTCATTTATACATCAGGGGTCAAAACAAGAGGAAATGAGCCCCAACTGCAATGTGTGGGATTTAGATTAAACCTAGGGCAGAACTGGCTGAGTGGGATGCATTACTATGGAAGAATATGGAATTTCATATGGGGTAGATCTTTAAAAATAGTCTCTCAAGTGTCAAGGCTAATTTAAAAATTAAATCCTGTCTGAACAGTAAGTCTGGAAACTGATGAATTGGGAGGTGTAGGATTACATCATAAGAGATCTTCTAATCTTAAAATATATTGATTATCTTGAAAATAATACTAGTTATGAGTTAAGATATTAGAAAATCAGGGAGAGCTAATATCTGTGTTACGCCTTATTATTTTATCTCCCCCCCCCCCATTAATCTGGGCATCAGTTTGGGCATTTGCCAAGTAAATTATAATTATCTATTGTTGAGATTTAAATCTCTTGATTATACCACAAGCACTCAGAAAGGCTGGATAGACAGGTTGGGAAATTTCTGTTTTAAGGAACAGCAGTAACAACAGATTCTACTGCCCCTGAAATGTTTCACTTTATCAGTTTTATTCTCTTAGTACCTTCTGGATGCTTACTAGCTGAACTAGATGCTATGGGAATCAAGAAAGGGAAAAGGTCATGGTTTCTAACCCTTAAGAGTGTGTGTGACATCTATGGGGTTATTGAATAAATCCTTGTGAAAAATTACTGTGCAGTATCAGCCAAAATTACTGAATAATGTGATAAGGGCAGTTTATGCTGGAAGAGTTGGATGGTGGTTTTATAGGTTGAAAGTATCACAGAGGAGATAGGTTTTAAAGGATGGGAAACAGTTAAGGGAAAGTAGGGAGGGAGAAAGGACATGTCTGGTAGCATGTGAGCAGAGGGATGGAAGTGAGGGTGTGTGTGCGAAGGTCGTATTCTGACCCACTGAAGAGCCCCACGTAGTTACAGCCTTTAGGACAGATTCACAGCTGTTCATATGTCTCACAAAGCTGCTATGACTTGCTTTTGCTGACATCTGTGATCTTATCTCATCCTAACTTTTTGTTCTCTCCCACTCCCTTTTCTTGTCACAAAGTAGAGTCTGTTTGCAGAGAAGGCAATGGCACCCCACTCCAGTACTCTTGCCTGGAAAATCCCATGGATGGAGGAGCCTGGAAGGCTGCAGTCCATGGGGTTGCTGAGGGTCGGACACGACTGAGTGACTTCACTTTCACTTTTCACTTTCATGCATTGGAGAAGGAAATGGCAACCCACTCCAGTGTTCTTGCCTGGAGAATCCCAGGGATGGGGGAGCCTGGTGGGCTGCCGTCTGTGGGGTCGCACAGAGTCGGACACGACTGAAGTGACTTAGCAGCAGCAGCAGCAGCAGCAGCAGAGTCTGTTTGAGTTCAAATTCCACTTCTGCCACTTTCTAACTCTATGACCTTGAATCTTGGTTCACATCAAAATGGAGATAATAATAGCACCTATTTCAAGGAGTTGTGAGGGTTAAATAAGTTAATAGATGTAAAGTCCTTAGAATAATACCTGGCACCAGTAAAATATTATGTATTCTAAGTATTATTAACAATATACATGTAAATAAATTATTGTAAATATTAAAGAGATAAATTTATTAGATAATTTATAAAGAGAATTTATAAGAAACAATAAAATATTATCTATTTTTATAAATACTGAATTCAATCCTTTAAGCCTTCTCTTCCTGGTAGCCTGTCCTTTCTTCAGCTTTTTATTTTATATTGGAGCATAGCCAGTTAAAAATGTTGTAATAGTTTCAGGTGGACAGCAAAGGGATTCAGCCATGCATATACATGTATTCATTCTCCCTCAAACTCCCCTCCCATCCAGGCTGGCAGAGTTCCTCTTGCTATATAGTAGGTTCTTGCTGGTTATCCATTTTAAATATAGCAGTGTGTACATGTTGATCCCAGTCTCCTGAACTGTCCCTTCCTCCCACCCCAGTTGTAAATATTTAATTCGATCCTTTAAGCCATCTCCTCCTAGTAGCCTGTCCTTTGCTACGCAGCTTGCATTTACATCATCCCATGTCCTTGCTGTCCCTTGTTCTTACCTGGCTCACAGCACGTCCTGTTCTACACTGTAATCCTAGTTGACATGTTCATCTCATCCTAGATTGTAGAGTCTGGAACCAGCCATGTCTTGTTCATTTCTGTATCCTAAAGCCTACAGCCAGGAGGCCAATATGTATTGAATAATTAGGTGAGTGAATGAATAATTGACAGAAACATACAAGCTGTGGATTCACATGTTATGCTCTCTATCCACCTCCATCTTGTTTACTTATTAATGCTAAAAAGTTGTATCAGCCCCCACCCCCCTGCAAAGTCAGTGGAATATGTAATGAAGGTGTATGGGTCAAAATTCAATGATTTGAAATTAAATATAAAATAAAAAATGTTTAAATTGAGAAAATTCATCCATTGTCTTATTGTTTTTAGAATAAAAATCCATACATTTTGCCATGGCCTACAAATATAAAATCAGTGATTTGTTATGATTGGTCTCAGTTATACTCAAGAAATCTTTACAAAGTGGGTTTGCATTTATATTTCAAAATGGAAAGGCTAATACTAACTATACAGTCTTATTAATCATGCTGTACCTTCAAGATAGATTCAGTGTAATCAAGACATGAAACATTTCTATAATCTAATTGTGATGTATACTTTCTGATGTTTTTCTTTGTAAATTCTTAGGCTCTGGAAGTGTAGGTGATACATAGCTAGGAATCAGGAGATCTACAATGAACTCGTCTGGTCTTCAGATCCTCTCCTTTGAGAGTTTGAACTAAATGGCCTGACTCAGTTCTCTTAGCTCAGGAAATCTGTGCTGCAGCAGCGATTATCAGCCAGATTCCCTGAATGAAGACTAGTGGTCTATTCAGTGAGATCATACAGATTTATTAGTCACACAACCAGTCACTTTCTAATTGTTTATTATTTTTTTTTATTTGTACAGAAGCTCTAACAGATAAAATTTTAGTCATGGAGACTGTTTATGTCTTAATGAAAAATAAAATGGTAAACTTAGAATGCTTTATGTGAAAACAAGTAAAACTCTCTAAACTATTAGTTAATAATAATAATGCTATTACTTGTTAGTTATCAGTATGACAATTTAAGGAACTCTGGTGCACAAAGTAATCACTTTTAAACACAATTTTTGTTACATACTTTTATATTTATATATAAAGATAAATATATATTTATCTCAATTAGAGAATCCGTTATTAGAAAATGTATCTATTAAAAAATCAGATAGGCTTGTTGTATGTGCTTTCATCTTAGATCTGGCTCTTTTTGAGGATGTGGCATTTGAAGGCTATAAATGTAATGTTGAAGTAGCTTCACACACAGTATCCTAGGCATCTTAACAGCCATGTGGGTTAGATCAGATCATATGTGGTGGATCAGATCAAGTACTAAAGAATCAACAGGTGGTGATGAAATTAGCCATGGCAGATTCAGTCTGTAACTCTTATCTATTAATTGGATTGTATAGTGGCTAATCTGAATATAAATCTCTACCATTTAGCAACTGGAGTTCATTAACACAGCTAGTCTGACTCTACTATGCTCTGATTAACCGAGACATAGATGTGGCCGCTGCTGTCCAGGTTCAGACAGACAGCAAAAATAGGATGAGGCAGGCGTTTATCTGGGAAGATGATCAGACTGCAAATAGCCATTTCAGTCTTGCCATCCACACTCCAGCACTCCAAGGAAAGTGTTTCCATTCCTACTTTTTTCTACTGGTCATTTGTAAAGTTGCATTATTTATTTTCGAAATATATAAAACAGACTTTTCCACTTTCCTTACAACATTCCCTCTCTGGTGGTCTGTCTCTTTTTCTCTCTCTAGGCTAGGCAGTGAATAATATTGCAAGCATTCTGGTGGTATAACATAATAGCCAAAACCTTTACAGTTAGGTGGGCCTGGATTGATCTTCTTTTCTGCAATGGAAATTACAATATCTACTTTCTAAGGTTGAGGGGGTTAAAGGCTACTAAGAACAGGAAATCCTTAGCACATAGTGAGTGATACATACTGATTTATCAACTAATGTTCACTCTTGTTTCCAAGTAGTAATAGATGATAGTCGCTAGAAGTAGATAGCCATTTTTGTCCTTTTCCCATCATCACTTGATGGAAAGTTTTGCTTACCTTTTACCAGGTTAACTGTTGCCTGAAATGGAAAATGACACCCCAAAGATGAGTGGCAACCCAGAAAAGTATAGTGTTTAGAAGAAACATAATTTATTTTCCTCTTTCATCATATAATTATCAGTTGGTATTAGTAAACAGAGAAACAACCAAAACATTCGCCAGCTAAATGAAATACTGGCTCTAAGGTATACATCTCATTACTTAAATGTAGTTTAAATGCAGACATAAGGTGAGTGAATCGTTCTAATCTTTTGACAGACACCTTCATTGTGAAGTAGAGTGCGGTAGATAGAAGGAAAAACTGAGTCGAAAGATTTCATCCAGCTTTGGCTTCTACAACTGAGGGGAAATACAGATAATATGTGGAAGGTTTGGAGAAAAGACACAGAGATGCCAAGGGGCGGCAAGGTGAAGCCTGGGAGGAAATGCTAGAGGGGTGATAATTATAAAGCCTGGAGTGAAGCTTGGATAAAAATGGCCTAAACTTATAAAAAGAGTTGAAACTCAGCGGTGCATTGTGGTGGCCTGTGTGCAGACAAAGCCAGGCCAGACTAAGACAAGGTAGAATAGAACCCTCTTATCCTTTGTGGTCTTTAATCTTACCCCCATGAAAAGGAAGTCCCTTTCCATAGGTCCATCTTTCTTCTCTCTCTCTCTTTTTTTTTTTTTTTTTGGCTGTACTGAGTCTTGTGGTACGCAAGCTCTCCTGATCAGGGATCGAACCTGTGTCCCCTGCATTGCAGTGGTGGTTTAGTTGCTAAGTTGCGTCTGACTCTGTGCAACCTCATGAACTGTAGCCCGCCGGGCTCCTCTGTCCATGAGGCTAGGTTCTTAGCCGCTGGACCACCACGGAAGTCCCCTTCTGCTCTTTCTTCCTTACACCCTGTCTGCCTCTACTGCTGCTTCTCTCCAGTGTGTCTGTGGAAATAATATAATATTTGTACCTAGAAGTTCTGAATATGAAATTGCAGCTGGTAATTTGATTAGATATATGAACTTGAGCCAGTTCTCAATTTTACTTTTAGAAAAAAAAAATTAATAAATGTCTCCTAAGGTGTAAAAGAAAGGGAATAATTTCAGCCTCATAGGGTTGCTGAGAGGACAAAATAAAATAACTGGTCCTAAAGTCATTCTGTAACTTCTGCAGCTAAGTTGCTTCAGTAGTGTCCGACTCTGTGCGACCCCATAGACAGCAGCCCAGCAGGCTCCCTCGTCACTGGGATTCTCCAGGCAAGAACATTGGAGTGGGTTGCCATTTCCTTCTCCAATGCATGAAAGTGAAAAGTGAAAGTGAAGTCGTTCAGTCCTGTCCGACTATTAGCGACCCCATAGACTACAGCCTACCAGGCTCCTCTATCCATGGGATTTTCCAGGCAAGAGTACTGGAGTGGGGTGCCATTGCCTTCTCCCATTCTGTAACACGTAGAGTAAATATGAATGTGGATTTTTAGTATAATCAATGTGTTTCCCCACTCTTTACATCTTTCCTCTCTCCCTTGCAATTCCAAGTAGCAAACATCAGAGAAAACAGATAGAAAATTGCCTTCTCACCTTTCTTTATAAAGTAGCTTCTTATCTTTAAGCAAAGACTTAGTAATAGAGGAATAGGTCTTAGTCTCTCTGAGGCTTTTTTCTAGTCTTATGATTTCATGACAAATAAGCCTTTACATATTTCCTTTGTGGAATTGTTTATTTTTTCTTCAGGGCCCAGAGCAATAACAGTTCCCTTCTATGTTTATACTTGGAGGCTCTGGACATGTCCTAAGGAGAAACCTAAGGAAAAAACCCATTTCCAAGGCATGGTTATATTGGTATGGATGGTGCAGCCAGCGCATTCCAGGTTTACCAGCACCAAACCTTGCTTAATGCTTCCTGCAGCCAATGTGACTTTAAGCCTGCCGTGTTTGTATCTTGGAGAAGGAGACCAGAGTCCGAGCCCCTCTGCATTGGCCATTGTTTCCATGGTAATCCCAACAGAGGCCAGACCTCTGCATCCTGCTCTTTGAACTGTGCTACCCAAATGACACGGGCTGAGTCCTAGAGCGCTCTCATTATCCTGGCTTTTCCAAAATCACAAGCACCGACTTAGCTCTACAGTGCTGGCCTACCATGCACTAGATTTCTTCATAGTAAGACCTGGGTTCTGCTGAGTGGAAGCTACCACTTTGTGCAGTTTCCTCATAGTCAAATCCAGGGCTTCACAGGAAGGTAGAGAATCATGTTTGTTTTGTCCTTCATCTGTTGCTGTCATAGAGACTGTGTTAGTTTCCTACGGCTAGCATAACAGAGCATCACAACTGAGTAGCCTGAGCAGCAGAAATGTGTTGCTTTGCAGTTCTGCAGGTTGGAAACCTGAAATCGAGGATGGCACTATCGATTCCTTCTGAACTGTGGGGAGAGTCTGCTTCAGGCTTCTCGCCTATCTTCTTGACTTCTGCATCACCCTGATCTCTTCCTTCATTTTCACGTGGCATTCTTTCTCCCTATGTGCATGTCTGTGCCTAAATTTCCCCTTTTTATAAAAACACCAGTCATATTGGATTAGAGCTCACCTTAGTTCAGTATGACCTCAAAGAATTACCTCTGCAACAACCCTTTCCCAAGTAAGGTTACATTCTAAGGTGCTGAGAGTTAAAATTTCAACATATGACTATTGCTGGGACACAGTTCTACCCATAAGAGGGACACATATATCTTAATTATATCTTGATATAGAGTATATTGAGTACTCAAACTGTGTAAAACATTCTTCTGGGTACTATAGGCATTACTTAAAGACAAAAGTTATGAATAATCCCTGTTACTAAGAATTTACCTTTTGGTCGGAAGTCAATGAATTGATAAAGAAGTTGTGGTTCATATACACCATAGCATAATATTCAGCTCTAAAAAGGAATGCATTTGAGTCAGTTCTAGTGAGGTGGATGACCCTAGAGCCTGTACAAAGTGAAGTAAGTTAGAGAAAGACAAATATCATATTCTAACCCATATATATGGAATCTAGAAAGTTGATACTGAAGAACCTATTTGCAGGGCAGCAATGGAGATGCCGACATAGAGAACAGACTTTTGGACACAGTGGTGGAAGGAGAAGGTGGGATGATTGGAGAGACTAGCGTGGAAACATATCCATCACCATATGTAAAGTAGATAGCCAGTGGGAATTTGCTGTACGGCACAGGGAACCCAAAGCCTGTGACCACCTGGGAGGTGGGGAGGGGAGGAAGGTGGAAGGGAGGTTTTAGAGGGAGAGGATATATGTATACTTATGCCTTATTCATCTTGATATATGAGAGAAACCATTATAATATTGTTAAATAATTACCATCCAATTAAAAATTTAAAAAATTTGAAAAGAAGCCTCCCTTGTGGCTGAGAAAAATTAAACAAATATATAGAAAGAATCTGACCAAAATTAATAGTAGATCTCCAACATTTTTAAGCCACAGAAAAGTATTTGAGATTGGAAACCTAATATAGAAAATAGAGAAAGCATATTTGCTTTGATTCAAATGAAGCAGAAATTTACAGTGACTTCTGCCCATGTCTTTTCATGGCAGCCTTTGAGTCTTTTCATGGAAGAAATATAATCCAAGCAGAACTCCATAGAAGAGTTGGATCTGGAAAGGCAGAGCTGAGGAAACGGGGTGTTCAGGAATGGAGCTCATAGTATGTGAGCAATATATGGAGGCAGGGGTCATCAGAAACTACAGATTTGAGCTTTTTGGAACAGTGGAAGCAAATACAGAAAAGATTGGCATCCTGGGGTGGAGGGTTTCATCATAGCTTGAATGAATTCAGATCCTTGAAAGGAATTCCAGAGGACTGAAAACTACGCTCGTTCCCCTGTGACCTCCATATACTTTGAGTCATCTTATTTCCTTGCCTATATCTTATCCTCATTTTGATGGTTCCTAGATTCCTTTTTTTTTTTCTTAGAAAAACAGTACTGAAACAATCTTAGGATTGAGAAAGAACCACATAGTTTGCTTTTTCTAATAGAACTCCTATAGGGTCTTCAGGAAGATAGAATTGTTTCAGTTCTATTGATATCAGCCCCATAGCTCTGTGTCCCCAGGCTCTGTCCCAGACACTAAAATGTGCAACTGTCTGTCATCCACATAGATATTTTCTTAGAAGTTTGCCAAGGCACCATTCTCCACTTTTTTTCACCACCAGTAGCTCTTTTTGTATACCTTTTAGGACTAAAAAGCAAAATGAAAAGAGAGCGCAAAATGGGCAGGTATAAAATGAAGATGGAAGTGCCCCATTATTTCATGGACTCAAAGAGCCGTAAATGGAGGTAGATCAGGAAAAGCCCTGATAGGAAGACAAACTTCAAATTAGATTATTCCGTAGATTCCAATTGCTCTAAGTGACACAGAATTCGAGAGTAGAAGATCAGCACATCCATACTGCGTAATGGCTAGGAAGATAGAGGATTGGAGCTAAAAGTTAGGTACATACTTTTGCCCTTCAGATGGACATATGCGCCTGGGAGTCTACTCACCCAAAATGAAAAGGAAATGGAGGTGGGATAATTTGGATAGTGGATGACTTCTTAGAGAAGCAAACAAACAAAAAAGAATGTTATGTAGTACAGTATATGGAAGTAGAATAACATTTCAGTAGTTTATAATTAAGTGAATAGAACCCATAAAGTGAGTTTCTGCAGGGGAAAATAAGAAAATTTAATACAAATTTAACAAAATCACCCAGTTATTGGACAAACACCTAGTTTATAAGAAGTTAAAAGTCTAATGATACAGAAGCAAAAGTTATCCCGAGAAATAGTGCTATAAAAATAAACATTGGGAGTGGGATTTAATTTTTTGAAACCACCACAAACCTAAGCATGTGATGACAGAGGAAAGTCTGCTGGTAAAGGGAAGAATTAATGTTGCAGAAAACCAAATGCGTAATGTCAAGGGTGAGTAGGTAAGTGCCCCAGCATGCAGAGGTAAGATGGAGAAGTGACAGTAATAGGAGAGAAGATAGCAGATAGTGAAGACAGAACAAAGATCCAATGTAAAAATTATGAGTGAACTTAAGGAAAATGCCAAACAATGGGAGCAGTGTGATAAGCAAAGACAAATTGAACAGTAGTGTCTTCACTGAAGAAAAACAAACAACAACAACAACAAAACCTGGAGTATATGGAGTGAAAAACTTTATAATGTTGCAAAAAATTATGAAAAGAGATTCTATGCCAGCTATATCTTAGCCAATCTTATGAATAATCAGTGACAGCAGTGTCCCTACACAAAATAGGTGGGCACTCAAATTAGGTTAAAAATAAATGAGAATTTATATTCAGGAAGACTAATTACCAATGAGTGAGTGAGATGTAGGAGAACCAAACGGAATAATGTAAGAGCCCAGGGCTTTCTCAGCCAGCTGCCACTACCCATAGGCCCAAAGGGAAAAGAAGACGGAGAGAGGTGTGGTTGGATCCAAACTGTGAATGTGTTATGTAAAGCAGACCACGTTGAGGTGATCGGTGACTTTCTGTTAAAAAATATACTAACTTGAGGTGAACTGTGGAATATTCCTAAAGAGATGGGAATACCAGGCCACCTTACCTGCCTCCTGAGAAACCTGCATGCAGGTCAAGAAGCAGCAGTTAGAACTGGACAGGGAACAATGCACTGGTTCAAAATTGGGAAAGGAGTTCATCAAGGCTAAATATTATCACCCTGCTTATTTAAATTATATGCAGAGTACACCATGAGAAATGCTGGGTTGTATGACTCAATAGCTGGAATCAAGTTGGCTGGGAGAAATATCAACAACCTCAGATATGCAGATGATATCACTTTAATGGCAGAAAATGAAGAGGAATTCAAGAGCCTCTTGATGAAGGTGAATGAGGAGCATGAAAAAGCTGTCTTAAAACTCAACATTCAAAAAATGAAGATTGTGGCATCTGGTCCCATCATTTCATGGCAAATAAATGAGAAAAAAGTGGAAACATTGTCAGATTTCATTTTCTTGGGCTCCAAAATCACTGTGGACGGTGACTGCGGCCACAAAATGAAAAGATGCCTACTCCATGGAAGGAAAGTTATGACAAATCCAGACAGTGTATTAAAAAACAGAGACATCGCTTTGCCAAAGAAGGTCTATCTAGTCAAAGCTATGGTTTTTCTAGTAGTCATGTATGGATGTGAAAGTTGGACCATGAAGAAGGCTGAGCACTGAAGAATTGATGGTTTTGAACCGTGGTGCTAGAGAAGACTCTTGAGAGTCCCCTGGACAGTCAATCGAAATCAACCCTGAATATTCATTGAAGGACTGAAGCTGAAGCTCTAATACTTTGGCCACCTGATGGGAAGAGCTGATCAACTGGAAAAGACCTCAATCCTGGAAAAGATTGAGGGCAAGAGGAGAAGGAGGTGACAGAGGATGAGAGGGTTGGATAGCATCACTGACCCAATAGACAGGAGTCTCAGCAAACTCCAGGAGATAGTGAAGGACAGGGAAGCCTGGCGTGCTGTAGCTCATGGGGATGCAGAGTCAGACAGGATTTAGCTACTGAACAACAACAACTTGAGGCAACTTCCTGAGGGCAAAATATATGTTAATCTTATTCTCTTTTCTCCTCCAAACTCTTGGCCCCATAAGCTAAATGCAACAGAAAACACAGAGCAGGAATCCCAGTGATGTAAGATATTCAAACCAACCCCTCACTGCAGAGAAAAGCATGGAAAAGGGATGTGATGAATAGATGAAAGATACTTGGCACAGCAATCCATCCTCCCTACACACACACAAAAATCATATATTTCATAATGGAAGGAATTAAACAGGACAAATGAATGGAATGAATAATAACAGAGTAGCAGGCTTAGTAAATATTTATGTATTTATGATCATTAATATATCTTAAAACTAAATGCATGTTATTTGATAGAGAACATATGTAATATAAAATAATTAATGATTATGGCCTATGTTTCAAGACCACAGCTTTAGAATAAGATAGGATGGATAAATTGATTAATTTCTGATCTTATAAGGTATATGGGAAAGATAAGAAGCATTATTTTATTTTTCTCCCTGATAATTAGAAAAAATATATATTTGTGTTTAGAAAACTTAAAGGTTAATTCAGGTAGGTAAAAAGTATACTTTTTAGTTGACTGGAGAAAGTTTAAATTCAACCTAGCAAAAGGTAGAGTCTTTAAAAAGACAAAATAAGAGGACTGGAGTAAGACAAACATATTTTTACAATAATTACATGTTCTAATCTTAATAAAGGCTGAAGATATTCAGATTAGATTTGAGAAACCCAATAGTGTGCTGCTTTACAAAATACAATAAACTAAATGGAAAAGAAATAAAAATGATATTACTCACTATGATATATAATAATTGTTCTCATACTTTTTGATCTAAGGATATCTTTATCCTCTAAAAAGTTATTGAGAATCCAAAGTCTTTATTCTTGTAATTATATTTATCTCTATAGATTGCATTTCAAACTAAAACTGAATTATTTTTAGTCATTTTAATTGATCTATATACATTAAAATTAGCCCTTCCATGAGCAGGTCTATGAATTTTGACAAATCTCTGGACTCGTGTATCCACCAATACAATTAAGACACAGGATGCTTTCATGACCTTTTGATGTGAAATCCCTCTTTCTATTCCCAGCCTTGTTTTATGGCCCTATATTGGCAGACACCATATAAATGGAGTTATATATCATACAGCCTGTGGAGTCTGGATTCCTTCACTTAGATGATGGTTTTGGGATTCATCTATGTTACTATACGCATCAGCAGTTTGGTCCTTTTGATTCCTGTGTACTGTTCCCCTACATAGTTGCACCACGATTTCTTAACTGATTCACTAGTCACTGGGTATTTGGGATTTTCAAACTTTTGGTTATTAGAAATAAAGATGCTGTGAACAGTTTTGTATAGATTTTTGTGTGGCTATATGTCTCCATTTCTCTGGTAAAATCTCAGGAGTGGGATTGTTACGACACACAGTAAGTGTAAGAAACAACTTTATAAAAAACAGTTCCAAAGTGGAGCATGTTTGCATTCTAATGAGTTCCACATACCCAGTATTCCTGCTGAGACTTGACTTTTGCCAGTTAAAAACTTTTTAGTTCAGATGTTCTAATAGAAGTGTAGTATTATCCTATTGTGATTTTAGTTTGCATTTTCCTAATGACTAATGATGTTGAAGATGTTTTTAGTGCTTGCTTGCTTTCTGTGTATCTTCGGTAATGTGTCTATTCAAATCTTTTACCCATTGAGTTATTTAATTTTTATTTAATCTTAAGAGTTCTTGATATCTTCTAGATACTAGTCCTTTATTATATTTATGTTTTTCAAAATATTTTCTTCTATTCTGTGGCTTGTCTTTTCTCTAACAGTGTTTTTCTAAGAGCTGAAATTTAAAATTTTGATCAAGTCCAATTTATCAATTTTTATTTTATGGTTGACTCTTTTGTATCCTGTCTAAGAAAACTTTGCCTAACTCAAGGTCACTGGACTTTCTCTTATGTTTCCTCTAGATATTTTATAAAAGCTGAGAAAAATTTAAAGCACAAAATACACAAACTTACATACTGTTAGCAATCAGAGTGAGATGTATGTATGGATCAGAGCCATTTGTGGATTGGAAAGTTTCACTGTACAATCCTGAGAGAATGAAAATGAAGAAGGAAAATAATATCTAGAATTACTCTGAAAATGTTGAACTCATGAGCTTTCTGAAAGGTTCTCAAGGACTGACAGGAGAAACATTGATCTAGAATGTGAAGATGATCAAACACAAATTATGAGTGCCAATGTTAAATTACAAATGAAGTAAACGTGAAGGCAATACATTATAAAAGACAGAAGGATGTTTTCTTATTGACATATTCTCCTTTACCCAATGAAATTATGATAGCTTTAAGTTTTATATGTAATAACACAGATATCAAATATATTTTAAAAGTTTGGAAATATAAGAACACATTAAAATCTTTTTGCAGTTATATTTAAAGAAATTATTATACCTTTTTATTTGCTTAGCAGATAAAGAGCACAGTAATAGAGATACACAAATTTTAAAAATAAAGAATTATTTTAATTGTATGAAACTTTATATACATTTCCTAGAGTAATGGACATAAAAACAAAAATAAACATGTGGGACCTAATTAAACTTAAAAGCTTTTGCATAGCAAAAGAAACTATTAACAAGGTGAAAAGACACTCTCAGAATGGGAGAAAATAATAGCAAATTAAACAACTGACAAAGGATTAATTTCTAAAATACAGAAGCAACACATTCAACTCAATGATAGAAAAGCAATCAAAAAGTGAGCAGAAGACCTAAACAGACATTTCTCCAAAGAAGACATAGAGATGGCTAATAAACACATGAAGAGATGCTCACGATCACTCATTATTAGAGAAATGCAAGTCAAAACTACAGTGAGACATTACCTCACACCAGTCAGAATGGCCGTCATCAAAAATCTACAAACAATAAATGCTGGAGAGGCTGTGGAGAAACGGAAACCCTCTTGCACTATTGGTGGTAATGTAAATTGATACAGCCACTGTGGAAGACATTATGGAGGTTCCCTAAAAAAACTAGGAGTAAACCTACCATATGACCCAACAATCCCACTACTGGGCATATACCCTGAGTACACCATAATTGAAAAAGACACTTGTACCCCAATGTTCATTGCAGCACTATGTCCCATAGCTTGGGCATGGAAGCAACCTCAATGTCCAGCAGCAGAAGAAGGAATAAAGAATCTGTGGTGTATATATATATAATGGAATATTACTCAGTGATAAAAAGGAACCCATTTGAGTCAATTCTAATGAGGTGGATTAACCTAGAGCCTATTATACAGAGTGAAGTAAATCAGAAAGAGAAAATTATCATACATTACTGCTTATATATGGAATCTAGAAAAATGGTACTGATGAACATATCTCAGGGCAGAAATTGAGACACAGACATAGAAAAAACAGGTGCCAACAGGTGGGGGAGGGACCATATGTAAAATAGATAGCCAGTAGAAATTTCTGCATGACTCAGGGAACTCAAACTAGAACTCTGCAACAACCTAGAGGAATGGGATGGGGTGGGATGTGGGAGGGAGGTTCAAGAAGAAGAGGACATATATATACCTATGCCTTAATCATGCTGATGTATGGCAGAAACAACACACTCTTATAAAGCAATTATCCTTCAGTTTAAAAAAAATGAAAAGGAGAAATAGCAACCAATATCCCAGAAATACAAAAACTCATAAAACAATACTACAGTTATACCATATAACTGTTATATGGTATACAGTTATTTGGTATAACTGTAGTATTTGTTCACTCTAGGTTATCCAATTTGTTTGCAAATTGGATAACCTAGAGTGAACAGACAAATTTCTAGAAATATCTAATCTTTCAAGACTGAATCAATACCCCATATACGAGACAGCAAAAGAGACACTGATGTATAGAACAGTCTTTTGGACTCTGTGGGAGAGAAAGAGGGTGGGATGATTTGGGAGAATGGCATTGAAACATGTATAATATCATATATGAAACGAGTTGCCAGTCCAGGTTCGATGCACGATACTGGATGCTTGGGGCTGGTGCACTGGGACGACCCAGAGGGATGGTACGGGGAGGGAGGAGGGAGGAGGGTTCAGGATGGGGAACACATGTATACCTGTGGTGGATTCATGTTGATATATGGCAAAACCAATACAATATTGTAAAGTTAAAAAAAAAAAAGACTGAATCAAGAAGGAGTAGACAGTTTGAACAGACCAATCGCTAGCAGTGAAACTGAGTTTGTAAAAAAAAAAAAACAAAAAAAACACAAAAAACCTCCCAGGAAACAAAAGTCCAGTAATAGCTTCACAGGGAAATTCTACCAAACATATAAAAACAGTAATACCTATCCTCAAGCTATTCCAAAGATGAAGGAGACGGACAACTCCACAGTTCGTTCTGCGAGGTTACTATTACCTTGATAGCAAAACCAAAGGCACTACAAAAATTTGATATATCTGATAAATATATTTAGATCAAAATATTATCAAACAATTCAACAATGTATAAAAATGATCATAAACCATGATCAAGTGGAATTTACTTCAGGGAAGCAAGGATGTTTCAGTATTTGCAAATCAGTCAATGTGATACACCACATTAAAAAAAGGAAGGATAAAAATTACATGGTCATCTCGATAGATGTCGAAAAAGCAATTGACAAAATTCAACATCGATTTATGATTAAAAACTCTTATCAAAGTGGTTGTAGAAGGAACATATCTCAACATAATAAAAACTTTTTATGAGAAACATACAGCTAACATCATAGTTATCGGTGAAAAGCTGAAAATCTTTCCTCTAAATTCATGAACAAGACAAGGATGCCCACTCTTACCATTTTAACATAGCACAATAAGACAAGAAAAAGAAATAAAAGGCATACAAATTGGAAGGGAAGAAGTAACACTGCCATTATTTGTAGATGCTGCTGCTGCTAAGTCACTTAAGTCATGTCCAACTCTGTGCGACCCCATAGACGGCAGCCCACCAGGCTCCCCCGTCCCCAGGATTCTCCAGGCAAGAACACTGGAGTGGGTTGCCATTTCCCTCTCCAACATGCCACTATATACAGAAAACTCTATAAAGTCTCCAACAGAAAATTATTAACTAGTAAATGGGTTCAGCAGAGTTGCAGGATTAAAGACTAATATACAGGAATATATTGCTTTTATATACACTATTAATGAAATATAAGAAAAAGAATGCAAGAAAACAACCCAATTTAATTGCATTAAAAAGTATAAAATATCTAGGAATAGACTACTAAGGAGGTGAAAAACCTATACTCTGAAAAGTATAAAGCGTTGGTGAAGAAATTTAAAAATGATACCTAGAAATGGAAAGGTCACCTATGTTCTTGCATTGGAAGAATTAATATTGTTAATATGACCATTTTCCCCAAAGTAATCTACAGATTTAATACAATCCCTATGAAAATACACATGACTTTTTCACAGAATTAGAACAAATAATCCCCAAATTTATATGAAACCCCAAAAGCCTCCAAATTGCCAAAGCAATCTTGAGGAACAAAAAAGATGGATGTCTCAGCTCCCTGACTTCAGATTATCCACAAAGATACACTAATCAAAACAGCATGGTACTGGCACAGATACAGATACATAGATCAACAGAACATAATAGAGAGCCCAGAAATAAATCCATACACTTCTGATCAATTAATCTATGACAAGGGGGCAAGAATATACAATGAAGAAAAGGCCATGTCTTCAATAAGTTGTGCTGGAAAAACTGGACAGCTACATGTAAAACAATGTAATTAGAACATTTGCTCACACCATGTTTAAAAAAAAATGAACTAAAAATGAGTTAGAGACCTAAATGTAAGATCTGAAGTCATAAAACTAGAAGAGGACATAAAAACAGTCTTTGACATAAGTCTTAGAAATATTTTTTGGATTTTTCTCCTAAGGCAAAAGAAATAAAAGCAATAAGAAACAAATGGGATCTAATTAAACTTAAAAGCTTTTGCACAGCAAAGGAATTCATTGACAAAATAAGACAATCTACTGAAAAATACAAAATACTTGCAAGTGATATGATCAATAAGAGGATGATATCCAAAATACTTAAATAGTTTATATAATTCAGTATCAAAAACCCCACAAAACTTGATTTGAAAATTGGGCAGAAGACCTGAATAGACATTTTCCCAAAGAAGACATACAGATGACCAAGAAGCACATGAAAAATAAATGCTCAACATCAGATAAATGTAAATCAAAACCACAATGAGATATCACCTCACACCTCTCAAAATGGCTATCATCAAAAGACCACAAATAATAAATGTTGGTGAGCATGCAAAGAAAAAGGGACCCCGGTACACTGTTGATGGGAATGTAAATTAGTGTAGCCACTATGGAAAATAGTATGGCGTTTCTTCACAAAACTAACAATAGAGTTATTATATGATCCAGCAGTCCTGCTCTTGGGCATGTATCTTGAAAAGATGAAAATTCTAACTTGAAAAGATACCCCCAACTATAATAGCAGTACTATTTATAATGGCTAGAAATGAGACATAGAAACAGCCTAAAGGTCCACTGACAGGCGAATGGATAAAGAAGATGTGGTGTATACACAATGGGATATTAATCCACTGTAAAAAAGGATGAAATTCTGTCATTTGCTACAATGAGGATGGATCTAGAGGGTATTACACTTTGTTAAATGTCAGACGGATAAAGACAATACTGTACAATATCACTTGTATGTGGAATCTAAAAAGTAAAGCTGGTGAATATAGCAAAAAAGAAAGGGACTCACAGATAAAGAGAACAAACCGTGGTTATCAGTCTGGGGAGGGGAGGGGACGGGCCTGATAGGGGTAAGAGATTAAAAGATACCAAGTACTATGTATAAAATAAACTAGCAACAAGAATATTTAGTACTGTACATAGAAATATGGCTGTGGTTTTATAATCACTTTAAATGGAATATGACTATAACAAAATCATTGAATCATTATGTTGTATACCTAAACTTGATATAATATTGTAAATCAGCTATACTTCAAGTAAAAACATAAATGAGATGCCGGGTGCTAAACAAACTTATTGTAGTTTCATAACAGTAAGTCAACCATTATTTTGTACATTTAAATGTATACAGTGGTGTATGTCAATTATATCTCAATAAACCTAGAAAAAATTAAAATGTGAGATAAAAATGCTAATAAAATATTGTAAATAAAAAATAAAATATTGTAAATAAAAGTGAATACAAGAAGTGACAAAATTTTTAAATATTAAGTGTATATATATATGTATGCAATTTTCCTATTAATTAAAAAATCCTAATGACATAGATACTCTTTTGATAAAAGAATTTCCAAAAGAATGGACTAAGAAACCAAAATATATGAAGAATACAAAACCAAATATTTAAGTAAGCATAAAGAAATTGAAAAATTTATGTAATAATCATCAACAAAAATCACTAACACTAGTGGATTTCACAGGAGCATCCCTTCAAAGTTTCAAAGAAAAATTACATGCTTTCTATTTAAATTGTTTCTGAGAACAATAAAAGATGGCTTAATTTTGTTAAGCTAGCATAAAACTTAACACCAAATACAAAGCAAAAGAAAACTATGCTCTCTTCAAAATGTTAAACACTCAAATGTTCTGTTGAAAGTTTTAGCTATTCTATACAGAAAGCATTCTATATATGTAGCCAAATAAATGTAATATACCATGATAAAACAAATATTAACAGTATTTTAGTATAGGACATCTTAGGATCTATAATATACTGAAATACATTATAAGCTTATGAAATTTACTTGACAACAAGAAACACCTTCCCTTTTTCCTTCTTTACCACATTGTACACCTAATAATTATTCCCAATGTTTGACCACCTAGAATGAAGAATGCTCAAGTTCTCAGATACCAGAGTGATGTCAGAGGGTCAGAGGTCAACGTCCCTGGTTAACATACATGTTGAAATCTTTAATAGCAGAGATAACTGACCTTTGTCAGGGTATTCACAGAATCATTCATCATTGTCCTGTAGATTTTATCCTAAGAATGCAAGATTGATTTACTACCATGAAAGGCATTAATAAACACTTTAAAAGGTTATGTTTACAAATATGATCATTTAAACCAATAGCCCAATGGGCTCTTATAAAACAAAAGAGAGGACTATATTCCTTTATAGAATTGATAAAGATGGGGAAAGCCAGGTTACCAAGCTGGCGAGCAAGCCACTAGGTGGACTAGCTCAGGCCCTGCTGGTGAGAAGGTTACTTTGCACAATCCTTCTGGGGGACAATCTGGTGACATGTGTATTTATTCTGGAGTAATTCATTAAAAATTAAAGCTTCTTAGAAAACTTAGATTCTAAGAGATTTGACGAGAAAAGGACGGAAGGAGACCGAGAGGGAAAGAAAGAAATTAACAGAGGCAAGTGCTTGGTTAATAGTGTCTTTAATTTATATACTCGCTGTAGACCTTTACAACAAGTTATCCTACCCTCTCCTTCCTGAGTCTAACCCCCAGAGTCAAGAGGCTTTTGTTGTTATTCAGTCGCTCAGTCATGTCTGACTCTTTGTGACCCTTTGGACTGCAGCACACCAGGCTTCCCTGTCCTTCACCATCTCCCAGAGCTTGCTCAAACTCATGTCCATTGAGAAGGTGATGCCATCCAACCATCTTATCTTCTGTTATCCCCTTCTCCTCCAGCCTTCAATCTTTCCCAGCATCAGGGTCTTTTCTAATGAGTCGGCTCTTTGCATCAGGTGGCCAAAGTATTGGAGCTTCAGCTGCAGCAACAGTCCTACCAATGAATATTCAGGGTTGATTTCCTTTAGGATGGACTGGTTTGATCTTCTTGAAGTCCAAGGGGCTCTCAAGAGTCTTCTCCAATACCACAGTTCAAAAGCATCAATTCTTCAGCACTCAGCTTTCTTTGACTATATGAACTTTGTTGGCAAATAAGTGTCTCTGCTTTTTAATATACTGTCTCGGTTTGTCTAGGTTTGTCACAGTTTTTTTTCCAAGAAGCAAGCATCTTTTAATTTCATGGCTGCAGTCACCTGCAGTGATTTTGCAGCCCAAAAGGATAAAGTCTCTCACTATTTCCATTGTTTCCCCATCTATTTGCTGTGGGATTGGATGCCATGATCTTCGCTTTTTGAATATTGAGCTTTAAGGCAGCTTTTCCACTCCTCTCTTTCACTTTCATCAAGAGGCACTTTAGTTTCTCTTTGCTTTCTGCCATATGGGTGCTGTCATCTGCATATCTGTGGTTATTGATATTTCTTCCAGCAATCTTGATTCCAGCTTGTGCTTCATCCGGCCCAGCATTTCTCATGATGTACTCTGCGAATAAGTTAAATAAGCAGGGTGACAATATACAACTTTGATGTATTCCTTTCCCAGTTTTGAACCAGTCTGTTTTTCCATGTCCAGTTCTAACTGATACTTCTTGACCTGCATACAAGTTTCTCAGGAGGCAGGTAAGCTGGTCTGGTATTCCCATCGCTTGAAGAATTTTCCACAGTTTGTTGTGATCCACACAGTCAAAGGCTTTAGCATAGTCAATGAAGCAGAAGTAGATGTTTTTCTGGAAGTCTTTTGCTTTTTTTATGACCCAACAGATGTTGGCAATTTGATCTCTGGTTCCTCTGCCTTTTTTAAATCCAATTGAAACATCTGGAAGTTCTTGGTTCACTGTTGAAACCTAGCTTGGAGAATTTTCAGCGTAATTGTGCTCTTATGTGAAATGAGTGCAATTGTGTGATAGTTTGAACATTCTTTGGCATTGCCTTTCTTTGGGATTGGAATGAAAACTGACATTTTCCATTCCTGTGGCCACTGCTGAGTTTTCCAAATTTGCTGACATATTGAGCACAGCACTTTAACAGCATCATCTTTTAGGATTTGAAATAGCTCAGCCAAAATTCCATCACTTCCATTAGCTTTGTTCATAGCGTTGTTTCCTAAAGCCCACTTGACTTCGGACCCCAAAATGTCTGGCTCTAGGTCAGTGATCATGCCATCGTGGTTATCTGGGTCATTAAGACCTTTTTTGTATAGTTCTTCTGCATTTTCTTGCCACCTCTTCTTTATCTTCTGCTTCTGTTAGGTCCCTACCATTTCTGTCCTTTGTTGTGGTCATATTTGCATGAAATGTTCCCTTGGTATCTCTAATTCTCTTGAGATTTCTAGTCTTTCCCATTCTATTGTTTTCCTCTATTTCTTTTCATTGTTTTCTTATGAAGGCTTTCTTATCTCTCCTTGCTATTTTTTAGAACTCTCTATTCAGGATAGGTATGTCTTTCCTTTTCTCCTTTGCCTTTTGCTTCAGTGTTAAGAAGCATTAGTGTTAAGGAAAATGAAATTAGCTCTCAAAGTAAAAATCATTGCTGACCTCCAAGTAAATGGCATGTAAATGGTTATCTGCAATTGTGGGTTAAAATGTTACTGAGGTTCTCAGGCCATATCAGGAAGACCATCTCTGGCTTCGTCAGCTGGACTGCAGCAGCCAGGGTTTCCTCGAACAGTAATAACTTGAATTACTCTATCGCCCAGTTTCCTGAGAACTGGAAGTGTAAGGACAGGCCAGTTTACCAGCTGCTTCCTTGAAAGTCCGGAGGGACACCCGACAGGGACAGCTGTGGTTCTTCTTCATTCAGTACTTTCTTCCTTTGGGATTCTTAACGCAGATTGGGAAATTTAAAAATGCATTTTGTTATCCATTGGCTCCCTGCCTCCAAGTGTCAGCCAAAGTTATAATGCAGCATTATCCAAGGGCTGGGTTTTGGTTCCCCTGCAATCCTGTAGCCACAGTGCCAGGCTAATGCATCTCCTGCAGGATCACAGAGAGCTCATAATGCGGGCAGTGGAGGGGCCAGGGTGACTTTGACACCTATCTGTTACCTTCAGGTTCAGCAAAGATACAGCTGGAAAACACAGAGGCTGTAACCTAAATCCCGCCTACTCACAAAATCTTGTCTCTTGATTAGGTCATTTGAATAAAACATGATATGGAATCTCACATTAGATATTCACACATGCTTATTTTAAAAATCTGGGTTTGGGGGGATATACTAGATTTTAAAAAGTTTCTCTATTTCTGTTTTACCAGTTTCTCTGAACTGGTTTACCAGTTACATATTTTGCTTCTTGTTTTTATAGACTTCTGAGAGCAACAGCAAATATATTCAATACTGAGAATATTTCATTTGTATTGAACACAATGAGAAGGTGGATAAATGTATAAGTACAAAAAATCCTGTAAACTTGTGTGTGTGTGTGTGTGTGCACATGTATGTTAACTGTGTACATATTTCCATGGCAACAACTGGAGAGAAATGGAGCAATTAACAAAATTTTACAAATTATTTTAACCAACCCTTTGCTATTTTGAAATTTACCAGGATATGTATTTACTTAGATTTTTCCTTTTTCGACCACACTTTTAGGACTTGATGCTGATCGCAAAGAAGAGTCAATTAAATATTTAAAAACATTGCAAAGCAGCTTTGTCACCGCTCTAGCAATTTTATGATAAATTTTTCAATTGGCCCTCATTGCAAGCCTAAAGCAAATTTTATTTTGTGAGGAAGAGTGAGTGATTGAAGATTTCTATTGCAAAGACTATATTAAAATAGAATATTCTGAAGCCCACAATTTAAAGAATGCAATTTTATGCTGCTAGTATGATTTAATAATGTCATTTACACTAAGCTTGATGGAATGGCAGCCCCAGAAGAATGGCACCCACTAGAAAGTCATTAAGCTAAATATTTAAAATGTTGTTTTATACTTTTAGGCGTATAAATAATTTATAGTATGGAACTGACTATCTGGATGAGAAACAGGGAATGGGTACAAAGTGTCCATAGTCAGTGTAAATGTGAGATTGGACTCATTTTGACGTATAATCCTGTGGTTCATTTATGGTGTATTGAGGTAAATAACGCTAAAGGAATAAAAAATATACTTAGTTTAGTTGAAGGGTCACCAGACATTCACTTGGGCCAGTCACTTCAACCTCTCGGTTCCTCAGTATTATAATCTGTAAAATGGGCTCATTTGCATGATGACATGAGAAGGGAGATTCACAGGTACTTTGAGAGTACGGCTGTAAGAGTATAACAGTAATATAATAGTAGGAAGGAAAGCAAAGGAGGCGGAGTGGACCATGCCAGGTTAACCACATCTCTTTGTTGTTAATGCTTAAGAGGGTAAAATGTGGTACAGATTCCAAAACTCAAAATTGCATTTATTTGTTTATTTAAAGAATGAAACCTTTTATTGTTTTTTTGACCATACCACTTGGCATGTGGGTTCCCTGCCATGGATAGAGCCCATATCTTCTGCAATAGAAGAAAGTGCAAAGTCTTAACCACCAGACCACAAGGGAAGTTCAACAAAACTGTATTTTTAAAAGCTCTTTAAGGAGCATGGTTTGCTGCTTCTTGCATATCTGTTACATTTTTTTTTTCACCTTTAACTGACTTTTTTCCTCAATTAAAACTTCCTTTCCTCCGTACTTTTACCTTGTATATGTCTCATCATATATTTTAATTCTTATCATATCTTGCTTATTTTATTTCCTTAGTGTTTCTTAGCTCAAATTTTGGAGAAAGGAAACTTATCAGTCTAGTTTATTTTTCACTGCCAAGCCATGGATCATGTATCACTGGCCAGTAGGAAGATTGTTATTAAGATGGTGCCAGTCCTGGCCAGTGGGGGTAAAAGGTTATATGGAAAAAACATTGCTGTGGCAGTAAAAGACTCGAGGCATGGAAATTTCACTAAGAGGGGCCTGCAGACAAGTAGGTGCTGATGGAAATCTTATGTTCATCTTGACTTTCTGAACTACTTCCAGCTTCCTGAAAGTGATATGATCTTTCTTTTCTCTGGATCTTTGTAGATACTGATTTTTTCCTATTCTGTAATGGATTTTGGACTTCGCTTCACAAGTAAGCCTACTCCCTTGATTTGAACCTCCGGTGCCCCTTTCAATATGGAACTCTGTCTTGGCATTTGCCCATCCATGCTTTCAATGAGCTGTGCTCCTTGTGAATTGGGGAAGTAGAATCTTAACAAGTGGGATGGAGAAAAACGACATGGAAAATGTATAAATACTTTCTTTGGGTAAAAACTGTCTCAGCGACATCATGCTACTCTGCAGATATTTCTTCCACTTTTTGATTTGTGACACACAAAAACAAGCAAATAAATATGACACTCATATTCTGGGACCGAGGAAGTTGAAAAGGTCAAAACAGAGGTTATCTCTTTGATTAGGATGCAAAGTGTGGGAAAGGTAAATAGGCTGAAGAAGCCAAATCTTCCCTGCACAAGCTGTGCAGGGAAACTGTGCTGGAACAAGTGTGACATTGGAGAAGAAACTGCTGAGAAGTGATTTTGACTGTCTGAAGAGGAAGAAGTAGTGAGGACTCTTAGGCTTGACCTTCAGTTTTTCTCTTTTCAAAAGTGTATCTGAAACATTAATATGTTCTGCTATAACAGTTAATGTGGTTTAAGTTGCTTTATAACATATTTGGGAGCAAAAAGGAAATAAAGTCTACTTACTTCTATGTTAAGCAAATTAACAGGTAATTGAAAGCCTTCCAATTCAGGTCATGTGACTGCCACTCTTCTGCCCCCTTTGGGAAGCTCATCTGCCTTGTACCTCCCTCTGTTTGGGTCATATTAAACTCAGCTCATGAACTACAAAATTAAAGATAGTAATCGTAATGTGAAAAGGGATAGAGGCAGTAATGAATGTGATAATGAAAAGGGTTAGGACTTCTTCTACTTTTGAAAAAAGAAAAGAATTACAATCATTAGCTTTCATGTCTGAGAGGGCTGAATTAAACCCCAGTTTTAGGATCTACCCTTTATATAATCTCAAAAAACTTTCTTCAGTCATTCATTCATTCATCCTTCAGAAATAAACTGAGTACATAAAATGAGTGCTTACTGTGTGCCCATAACTGTGCTAGATACTAAATGTGATGGTGGCAAAACAGAACCCGTGTCCTCCAGAAACCTAATTTGGAGACTACCATCAACTTGTATTTTAAATATGGATAAAGTTCTTTTTTTTTTTTAAGTTGAGAGAAACATGGTGAAGTATAGTTTAATTCTCCCCCCTAAATTTGAAGTGCCATTATGAAAATGAGATACTTTATAGTACTTGGTAAAAAGGTTTCACACATTGTAAATATTCATAATATGTAGTATTTATTATTTCCATTGTCTTTGAAAATGGTTAGTATGGGATTATAGTGGTACTAGTAATAAATAAACTGATGGTAAGAATAGAATTAAGTGAAATTTTTATATTCCTTAAGTCAAAGAGATAAGTACAGTGGGGTGAGATACAATTTTTGTTGTATGTAAGAAGAACACTTTTTTTTCCCAGTGATCATATATGCCATAAATTCTCTTTTTGGAAGCCTTTGGGAAATAAGGTATAAAATATATAATATTAATTGTTTCAGAAAGACCTTATGGAAAATAGGCTTTATGAGCTATTTACGTAAGAGGAGGGAGAAAAGTAGATGAGTTTGGATAAGGAGGCTGTTCTGAGCTTAGAGTGCAGCTTGGGAGAAGGTTTGGCTGTAGGTGGAAGTGAAATGCAAATAAGAAGAAGGCTATTTGCACATGTACGTAGAGAAGCAGGGTGAAGCTCCATAGCAGACTAAAGGAATCTAAGGGGAATGAAAGATAAAGGAGCAATGATTAAATAGAGTCGTCCGAATCCAAAGTGTAGTAGATGGTTCCATAGCGAAGTGGTGTGCCCCGTGGTTAAAATGCTGGGCGCAGTGGAGGGAAAGTACTCTGCTGGATTGCGAGAGAGGCTGACTTCCTAGAGGTTGAAAGAAAGACGCAAGTGGGCTACTACGAATGGAGAAGAGTACCACTTCTTAGGAATACTGCCTGGAATTACAAACATTTGCTGCTTGTTTTATTTTAACTGTGACAAAATGCATACAACATAAAAATGTTAAATGTACATTTCAGTACAGTTAAGTATATTTGCATTTGTGTGAAGTGGATCTCCAGAACCTCTTCATCTTGCAGAATGGAGAAACTGTATGCCTATGACGTAGCAGCTGCTCCTTTCACCCTCGCTCCCCAGCCCGGGCACACACTTTGTTTCCATGGCTTAGACTGCTGTCGGCCCCTCATAGAGCACAACCATAAAATAGCTGTCTTTTTTGTGACTAGTTTATTTCACTCAGCGTCGTGTCTTCAAGTTTACATGCCTCTTCTAAACCCCTGGGAGAAACATGACTAATCAGAGAAGATACCTTGGTGATGGGGATGAGTATAAACTTTCTTCCTGGAACCTTGAGAGAATCAAATCTTAACCAGGGCTGTAGGAACTGGGGACAGAGCAAAGGATAAAGAGATGGAGGAGAAATAGCTTAGACAGAAAAGAGTAATATGGATGAAGTTTGTAAAGCAAATAGTGCCTGAAAATGTAACCAGAAGCCACCAAAGGACATAGTAAGTGGGAACCTTTTATAGTGTGACCTAAACTGATCCCTAGGTCTCTGGAGTGAATAGGAAGCCCTGATATGGGCAGTCTAGTTTAGGCTTTGACACTGGACAAGGAATATGGAGAGCATGTCTTTCCAACAGGCCCTGTAAAAAACAATCCAAGCTTTTATCCAGGCAAAGACTAATTTCTAATAAGTCCTAAGGAGGAGTCTGAAAGAAGAGTGGACCAGATGATGTGGCAAATGAATCAACTGCCTGGGATTGTGTGCTTTTTGGAGTCTTTCATATGTCACTGTCTATGTCATCTTTCATTCAAATATAGACTGAAGAATTGGCATAAAAGTGTGGCCATATTTTCCAAGATGATCTCAATTCATGTATGTTCATGGGACAATCTAAGATTATTCTACACAATGTCAAAGTATAGCTGAGTAGGCAAATTTTATATCACACAGCACTAGCTCTTATTACTTGAATTGTGTAAGTAAGTTGTTTCTGAAGGTTTCATACTTCCTCGAGGTTGTTCCTGGGATTCCTAGCACCCTAAGTTATGAGTAGACCAGATGGACACTTGTAGTGTTCTTTAGTTCATTTATGTTTAAATCCATTCTACAGTTCTTTATTAAGTACCTACTGTTTGCTAGGTTATATTCTAGGTGTTGGAAAAATAGAGAAAGATAAAGCTTCTGCTGTCATGGAATTGGCATTCCAGTGTTCGTGAACAAAGAGTAGAAAATAAGAAGAAATAGGTTATTGAACACATAGGATAATTTTAAGTCATGATATGTGTGATATAGAAATAAAATAGGAAGACGTGATAAAAAGTCATGAGGTGCTGTGAGGCTTAGGTAATCATGAAAGGCTTCTCTGGGGTGATGACAGTGGAGTTGAGACCCTAAAGACAAGAAAGAAGTCAGCTGGCAGCAGGGAGCGGGGTGTGAAGGGTGGCTGATGGATGAACAGATGCAAAGGCCTAAAGCAGAAATGAGTTTGATGGGGTCTCTGAGGTGGGAAGAGTATATGATGGGGGAGAGAAGAGTGGAAGGAGATCAGTTGGAGAGAAAGACCTGGCCTGGTCATGCAGCCCATGGCATGGCACAGAATGAGAATTTTATTCTTAGTGTAGTGGGATGCTCTTTGCACAAAAGCAACTGTTTTTAAAGAGTGAAGTTTGGAAGGACTGTTGCTAAAGCTGAAAGAGCCTACATAAAGACCCTGATGCTGGGAAAGATTTTAAGGACAGGAGGAGAAAGGGTTGACAGAAGATGAAATGGTTGGATGCCATCATTGACTCAGTGGACGTGAGTCTGAGCAAACTCTGGGAGGTAGTAAAGGACAGAGAAGCCTGGCGTGCTGCAGTCCATGGGGTCGTGTCTTGGACATGACTGAGCAACTGAACAAAACAACAATCAACTTTCTTACTGTTAAGAGTGATATTGGAGAACGTGACCAAAGAATCACTTTATTGATAAAATTTATATTTGTTGGAATGTATCTAAACTATTTACTTTCTTGTTAGAGAACAAATACTGGAGAATGAATGTTATATCTGTGGACATGTGGGTTATCTATCCCTATAAGACAGATGGGGGAAGAAAGCAGAAAGGGCATGCTGGAAGGTCATCCATCCTAAAGGGCTCACTGGAGGAACTTAAGTAAGAACTGGCTCTGGGTACTGGCGATCCAAACAACAGTTTCAGCCCTCAGAGATCTTCTAGTTTTATGGTGGAAATGACAACTTAACTAGAGAAGCTGGAGATTTGAACCAGTGGAGTTTCTTTGAGGGGAAAAAAAATTCATGTGTAAGAAAATTCTTAAATTGATTTTTTAAATTCCAATGGACTGTTTTAAATTATAAAACATAAAGTCTCTTGGGGGTAGTATGACGGTAGAGACTTAAACAGAAAAGCAAAACTGAACTAGGAAATAAAATGTTGGGAGTTGAAGGTGTTTATATTGGTCCCCAGGACTTGGAGTAAAGCAGGGAGAGAAGTGGAAAGGATTTCAGAAGCAGTTCAGTTCAGTTCAGTCACTCAGTCATGGCTGACTCTGTGACCGCATGGACTGTAGCACACCAGGACTCCCTGTCCATCAAAATACCTGAGTTTCCTCAAACTCACACCCATTTAGTAGGTGATGCCATCCAACCATCTCATCCTCTGTCATCCCCTTCTCCTCCTGCTGTCAATCTTTCCCAGCATCAGGGTCTTTTCCAATAAGTCATTTCTTCATGTCAGGTGGCCAAAGTATTGGGGCTTCATCTTTATAATCAGTCCTTCCAAAGAGTATTCAGGACCGATTTCCTTTAGGATGGACTGGTTGGATCTCCTTGCTGTCCAAGAGATTCTCAAGAGTCTTCTCCAACAACACAGTTCAAAAGCATCAATTCTTTGGTGCTCAGCTTTCTTTATAGTCCAACTCTCACATCCATATGTGACTACTGGAAAAACCATAGCCTTGACTAGATGGACATTTGTTGGCAAAGTAATGTCTCTGCTTTTTAATAGACTGTCTAGGTTGGTCATAACTTTTCTTCCAAGGAGCAAGCATCTTTTAATTTCATGGCTGCAGTCACCAACTGCTGTGATTTGGGAGCTGCCAAAAATAAAAGGCAAAATGATAGGATACTGAAAGAGAAAGGTCAGTAGGTGCCCAATATGCTCCTGGAGATCAGTGGAGAAATAACTCCAGAAAGAATGAAGGGATGGAGCCAAAGCAAAAAGAATACCCAGCTGTGGATGTGACTGGTGATAGAAGCAAGGTCCAATGCTGTAAAGAGCAATATTGAATAGGAACCTGGAATGTCAGGTCCATGAATCAGGGCAAATTGGAAGTGGTCAAACAAGAGATGGCAAGAGTGAATGTCGACATTCTAGGAATCAGCGAACTGAAATGGACTGGAATGGGTGAATTTAACTCAGATGACCATTATATCTACTACTGCGGGCAGGACTCCCTCAGAAGAAATGGAGTAGCCATCATGGTCAACAAAAGAGTCCGAAATGCAGTACTTGGATGCAATCTCAAAAACCACAGAATGATCTCTGTTCGTTTCCAAGGCAAACCATTCAATATCACAGTAATCCAAGTCTATGCCCCAACCAGTAACACTGAAGAAGCTGAAGTTGAGTGGTTCTATGAAGACCTACAAGACCTTTTAGAACTAACACCCAAAAAAGATGTCCTTTTCATTATAGGGGACAGGAATGCAAAAGTAGGAAGTCAAGAAACACCTGGAATAACAGGCAAATTTGGCCTTGGAATACGGAATGAAGCAGGGCAAAGACTAATAGAGTTTTGCCAAGAAAATGCACTGGTCATAGCAAACACCCTCTTCCAACAATACAAGAGAAGACTCTATACATGGACATCACCAGATGGTCAACACTAAAATCAGATTGATTATATTCTTTGCAGCCAAAGATGGAGAAGCTCTATATAGTCAGCAAAAACAAGACCAGGAGCTGACTGTAGCTCAGACCATGAACTCCTTATTGCCAAATTCAGACTTAAATTGAAGAAAGTAGGGAAAACCACTAGACCATTCAGGTATGACCTAAATCAAATCCCTTATGATTATACAGTGGAAGTAAGAAATAGATTTAAGGGCCTAGATCTGATAGATAGAGTGCCTGATGAACTATGGACTGAGGTTCATGACATTGTACAGGAGACAGGGATCAAGACCATCCCCATGGAAAAGAAATACAGAATGGGAAAGACTAGAGATCTCTTCAAGAAAATCAGAGATATCAAAGGAACATTTCATGCAAAGATGGGCTCGATAAAGGACAGAAATGGCATGGATCTAACAGAAGCAGAAGATATTAAGAAGAGATGGCAAGAATACACAGAAGAACTGTACAAAAAAGATCTTCATGACCCAGATAATCACGATGGTGTGATCACTGACCTAGAGCCGGACATCCTGGAATGTGAAGTCAAGTGGGCCTTAGGAAGCATCACTACGAACAAAGCTAGTGGAGGTGATGGAATTCCAGTTGAGCTATTCCAAATCCTGAAAGATGATGCTGTGAAAGTGCTGCACTCAATATGCTAGCAAATTTGGAAAACTCAGCAGTGGCCACAGGACTGGAAAAGGTCACTTTTCATTCCAATCCCAAAGAAAGGAAATGCCAAAGAATGCTCAAACTACCGCACAATTGCACTCATCTCACACGCTAGTAAAGTAATGCTCAAAATTCTCCAAGCCAGGCTTCAGCAATATGTGAACCGTGAACATCCTAATGTTCAAGCTGATTTTAGAAAAGGCAGAGGAACCAGAGATCAAATTGCCAACATCCGCTGGATCATGGAAAAAACAAGACAGTTTCAGAAAAACATCTATTTCTGCTTTATTGACTATGCCAAAGCCTTTGACTGTGTGGATCACAATCAACTGTGGAAAATTCTGAAAGAGATGGGAATACCAGACCACCTGACCTTTCTCTTGAGAAATTTGTATGCAGGTCAGGAAGCAACAGTTAGAACTGGACATGGAACAACAGACTGGTTCCAAATAGGAAAAGGAGTACGTCAAGGCTGTATATTGTCACCCTGTTTATTTAACTTATATGCAGAGTACATCATGAGAAATGATGGGCTGGAAGAAACACAAGCTGGAATCAAGATTGCCGGGAGAAATATCAATAACCTCAGATATGAAGATGACACCATCCTTATGGCAGAAAGTGAAGAGGAACTAAAAAGCCTCTTGATGAAAGTGAAAGTGGAGAGTGAAAAAGTTGGCTTAAAGCTCAACATTCAGAAAACGAAGATCATAGCATCTGGTCCCATCACTTCATGGGAAATAGATGGGGAAACAGTGGAAAGAGTGTCAGACTTTATTTTTCTGGGCTCCAAAATCACTGCAGATGGTGACTGCAGCCATGAAATTAAAAGACGCTTACTCCTGGGAAGGAAAGTTATGACCAACCTAGATAGCATATTCAAAAGCAGAGATATTACTTTGCCAACAAAGGTTCATCTAGTCAAGGCTATGGTTTTTCCTGTGGTCATGTATGGATGTGAGAGTTGGACTGTGAAGAAGGCTGAGCACTGAAGAATTGATGCTTTTGAATTGTGGTGTTGGAGAAGACTCTTGAGAGTCCCTTGGACTGCAAGGAGATCCAACCAGTCCATTCTGAAGGAGATCAGCCCTGGGATTTCTTTGGAAGGAATGATGCTAAAGCTGAAACTCCAGTATTTTGGCCACCTCATGTGAAGTGTTCACTCATTGGAAAAGACTCTGATGCTGGGAGGGATTGGGGGCAAGAGGAGAAGGGGATGACAGAGGATGAGATGGCTGGATGGCATCACTGACTGGATGGACATGAGTCTGAGTGAACTCTGGGAGTTGGTGATGGACAGGGAGGCCTGGCGTGCTGCGATTCATGTGGTCGCAAAGAATCGGACACGACTGAGCGACTGACTGATCTGATCTGATCTGATCTGAAAAATAAAACCTCTCACTGTTTGCACTGTTTCTCCATCTATTTGCCATGAATTGATGGGACCAGATGCCATGATGATAGTTTTCTGAATGTTGAGCTTTAAGGCAACTTTTTCACTCTCCTCTTTCACTTTCATCAAGAGGCTCTTTAGTTCCTCTTCACTTTCTGCCATCTGCATATCTGAGGTTATTGATACTGCTCCCAGCAATCTTGATTCCAGCTTGTGCTTCATCTGGCCCAGAGTTTCTCATGATGTGCTCTGCATATAAGTTAAATAAGCAGGATTACAATATATAGCCTTGACATACTCCTTTCCTGATTTGGAACCAGTCTGTTCCATGTCCAGTTCTAACTGTTGCTTCCTTACCTGCATACAGATTTCTCAAGAGGCAGATCAGATGGTCTGGTATTCCCAACTGTCTCAGAATTTTCCACAGTTTGTTGTGATCCACACAGTCAAAGACTTTGGCATAATCAATAAAGCAGAAGTAGATGTTTTTCTGGAACTGTCTTGCTTTTTCGATGATCCAACGGATGTTGGCAATTTGATCTCTGGTTCCTCTGCCTTTTCTAAATCCACCTTGAACATCTGGAAGTTCACGGTTCATGTATTATTGAAGCCTGGCTTGCAGAAGTTCGAGCATTACTTTATTAGCATGTGAGATGAGTGCAATTGTGCAGAAATTTGAGCATTCTTTGGCATTGCCTTTCTTTGGGATTGGAATGAAATCTGACCTTTTCCAGTCCTGTGGCCACTGCTGAGTTTTCCAAATGTGCTGGCATATTGAGTGAAGCACTTTCACAGCATCATCTTTTAAGTGTTGCAATAGCTCAACTGGAATTCCGTCACCTCCACTAGCTTTGTTCATAGTGAGGCTTCCTAAGGCCCACTTGACTTCACATTCCAGGATGTCTGGTCTAGGTGAGTGATCACACCATCGTGGTTATCTGGGTCATGAAGATCTTTTGTATAGTTTGCCACCTCTTCTTAATATCTTCTGCTTCTGTTAGGTCCATACCATTTCTGTCCTTTATCGAGCCCATCTTTGCATGAACTGTTCCCTTGGTATCTCTAATTTTCTTGAAGAGCTCTCTAGTCTTTCCCATTCTATTGTTTCCCTCTATTTCTTTGCATTGATCACTGAGGAAGGCTTGCTCTTCTCCCCTTGCTATTCTTTGGAATTCTGCGTTCAAGTGGGTACATCTTTCCTTTTCTCCTTTGCCTTTAGCTTCTCTTCTTTTCACGGCTATTTCTAAGGCCTCCTGAGACAACCATTTAGCATTTTTGCATTTCTTTTTCTTGTGTTAGGTCTTGATCCCTGTCTCCTGTACAATGTCATGAACCTCTGTCCATAGTTCTTCAGGGACTCTGTCTATCAGGTCTAATCCCTTGAATTTATTTGTCACTTCCACTGTAAAATCAATCATAAGGGATTTGATTTAGGTCATAACTGAATGGTCTATTGGTCTATTCATACTTTCTTCAATTTAAGCCTAAATTTTGCAATAAGGAGTTCATGATCTGAGCCGCAGTCAGCTCTTGGTCTTGTTTTTGCTGACTGTATAGAGCTTCTCCATCTTTGGCTGCAAAGAATATAATCAATCTGATTTCGGTGTTGACCATCTGGTGATGTCCATGTATAGAGTCTTCTCTTGTGTTGTTGGAAGAGGGTGTTTGCTATGACCAGTGCATTTTCTTGGGGCCCAGTGTGGCAGCATGCAGCTGACTGGGTTCCCAGGAGAGACTGACCAGCTTTAAGGAACTGGAATAAAAAGTTATTTCCTACTTTGGGCTACCGTTCAGTTCAGTTCAGTCGCTCAGTCGTGTCCAACTCTTCGTGACCCCATGAATCACAGCATGCCAGGCCTCCCTGTCCATCACCAACTCCCAGAGTTCACTCACACTCACGTCCATCGAGTCAGTGATGCCATCCAGCCATCTCATCCTCTGTCGTCCCCTTCTCCTCCTGCCCCCAATCTCTCCCAGCATCAGAATCTTTTCCAATGAGTCAACTCTTCACATGAGGTGGCCAAAATACTGGAGTTTCAGCTTCAGCATCATTCCTTCCAAAGAAATCCCAGGGCTGATCTCCTTCAGAATGGACTGGTTGGATCTCCTTGCAGTCCAAGGGACTCTCAAGAGTCTTCTCCAACACCACAGTTCAAAAGCATCAATTGTTCGGTGCTCAGCCTTCTTCACAGTCCAACTCTCACATCCATACATGACCACAGGAAAAACCTTAGCCTTGACTAGCCGGACCTTTGTTGGCAAAGTAATGTCTCTGCTTTTGAATAAGCTATCTAAGTTGGTCATAACTTTCCTTCCCAGGAGTAAGCGTCTTTTAATTTCATGGCTGCAGTCACCATCTGCAGTGATTCTGGAGCCCAGAAAAATAAAGTCTGACACTGTTTCCACTGTTTCCCCATCTATTTCCCATGAAGTGATGGGGCCGGATGCCATGATCTTTGTTTTCTGAATGTTGAGCTTTTAGCCAACTTTTTCACTCTCCACTTTCACTTTCATCAAGAGGCTTTTGGGCTACAATGAACTCTTATTATTTATGACATTATTTTGGAAAGTCTGGTATGTACAAGAGCCTTATATTCCTGGTAAAAAGGAGGAACACAGAAGGAAGGGGAATGTCTGTTCTGGGGTGGGGGGTGGGTTCAAATGCTGGAAAGAGAAGAGTTAAATCTGAGGTCTGACAGTGAAAAGAAGCAGGAAATTAATAACAGTGGTGGGCACTCAGCCCCTTTTAAATACAGGCAAATAGGGGAGGTTGTGGAGGTCTTTCCACCTGAGCCATCTAACTCAGGTATTAAAGGGAGAAAGTGCTACTCCAGAGGGATTGAGGACTTGGGAACTCTTGGGTGGCAAATATTCGAGTTACAGCGAAAATTGTAGCATAGAATGATAAATTTGCATAGACTTGATCAACTTTGCACAGAAGCCTGGGGTTTAGGGAGAGTTCCCCAAGAAGGGCAATGAGAGCTAGCTGTGAAGCTGAGGGTGGGGAAGGGAGGTGGCTTCCCAGGTCAAGGAAGGTGCAGAAGCCCAGAGCTGTTCAGGCAATTGCAAGTTCGTTTCTAGCACCTGAAAAATCAAACTGAAGTTGGTGACACTAGAAGGCTGGTGAGCAGGACCAGGAGACTCACCCCAAAGAAATTTCTTTTCTTCTGCCTTCCTTTTTTTTTTCTTTTGGACACTTAACCAATAAGAGTTTATTTTCTCACAGTTCTGAAGGCTAGAGGTCTGAGATCAAGGTGGGGACAAGGTTGGTTTCTCTGAGGTACTCTCTCCTTGGCTTGAAGATAAACATTTTCTTTCACTTTCTTCACCTGGTCTCCTCTCTGTATCTGGATCATAACTGCTTCTTTTTATCACACATTATCTTATGAAGATTACTGGGTTCCCATAGTTCATACTTAAAAACGGCTCCTTCCTGGAAGAAAATATATACAGATTTCCATCCCAGAGAGTCCTATGAAACATAATTGTATACTTTATAAAGGTAAATTTTATAGTGTGTGAATTATGTCTCATATTTAAAAAAATAAGCAAATAGGACATAGAAGAAAAATATGGGATTATTTTTTAACAGACACACTCTTATGGGCTGAATTGTCTCAAAGAGCTAAGCTGTGCCCTTGGCCCCATTCTGACGGTAGTTGGGGAGTCAGGGGAGGGGGTTTTCTGAAGGATTCTGCCAAGAAATGCCACTTAAGACATTTTTTTTTTGTAAGTATAGTTGATTTACAATGTTACATTATCCTTAGGTGTACAACATAATTATTTGATACTTTTATAGATTATACCCCATTTAAATTTATTACAAAATAATGGCTATATTTTCCTGTTGTTTAATCGCTAAGTCGTGTCTGACTTTTTGCAACCCAATTTACTGTAGCCCTCCAGGCTCCTCTGTCCATGGGGATTCTCCAGGCAAGAATACTGGAGTGAGTTACCATTTCCTTCTCCAATATTTTTTTGTGCCGGTCAATATATCCTTGTAGCTTTTTTATTTTATACATAGTAATTCATATCTCTTAATTCCATACTCCTATCTTGCCCCTTTCCCCATTGGTAATCAATCAGTAATTTGTTATCTGTAAGTCTGTTTCTGCTTTGTTATACTTATTAATTTTTGCTACATTTTAGATTCCACATATAAGTGATAACATCTTTTTTAATTTTATTTTTTTATTGGGGTATAATTGCTTTACAATGTTGTGTTAGTTTCTGCTGTACAACGAAGTGAATCAGGTCTGTGTATGTATATGTATGAAGGGTGGAAGGAGAGGGTGGGAGGGAGATTCATGAGGGAGGTGATAATATCTTGTAAGCTGTGTTTATGCACATGACAACTTAAGTCCTATTTAGAGTTGGCTAGGAAAGGGCTGCCAGAGAAGGCGATGGCACCCCACTCCAGTACTCTTGCCTGGAAAATCCCATAGGCGGAGGAACCTGGTAGGCTGCAGTCCATGGGGTCGCTAAGAGTCGGACACGACTGGGTGACTTCACTTTCACTTTTCACTTTCATGCATTGGAGAAGGAAATGGCAACCCACTCCAGTGTTCTTGCCTGGAGAATCCCAGGGACGGCAGAGCCTGGTAGGCTGCTGTCTATGGGGTCACACAGAGTTGGACATGACTGAAGTGACTTAGCAGCAGCAGCAGAAACAGGAAAGGGCTGCAGGCTTCTATGGAGGCTCTTCCCACCTCTTTGCCCTCCTGCTGTAACTTCTGATCATCTCAGACTCTCAGACCACATCCTAGGGCCAGGATGTCCTCCTACCCCTTGGGGCATCCTGTGACCTGGTCTGGTCTTCCTGTTCTCTCTTCTTTTCCTTATCACAGATCCTTTGTCACTGTCTGGAGGCCTTGTTCTTTGTTCTGTCAAAGAAGAACTGGTGAAGCCCATGCTCCTTCTGAGGAGCATCTTCTCAGCAGGGCCCAGGGGAGGTGAACTTGCACTGACTCTTCACCTTCAGCCAGCCACAGTCTCTGCTTCAACTCCAGCATCTGGCCTGCGACACAATATTAGACCAACACAAAAATCTACCTAATCATTGCAACCACTTCTATATTATTCCAATTTACAGATGAAGAAATTAAACTCCAGATGATTATTGATCTTATATGAGGTCACATCCTTGCAGAGTGGCCCACTGAGGATTTAAAGGGAGGGGGTCTCATTCTTTTACAAGTGGTTGACCAGATTTCCCAGCACCACTTGTTAAAGAGATTGTCTTTAATCCATTGTATATTCTTGCCTCCTTTGTCAAAGATAAGGTGTCCATATGTGCGTGGATTTATCTCTGGGCTTTCTATTTTGTTCCATTGATCTATATTTCTGTCTTTGTGCCAGTACCATACTGTCTTGATAACTGTGGCTTTGTAGTAGAGCCTGAAGTCAGGTAGGTTGATTCCTCCAGTTCCATTCTTCTTTCTCAGGATGGCTTTGGCTATTTGAGGTTTTTTTGTATTTCCATACAAATTGTGAAATTATTTGTTCTAGCTCTGTGAAGAATACTGTTGGTAGCTTGATAGGGATTGCATTGAATCTATAAATTGCTTTGGGTAGTATACTCATTTTCACTATATTGATTCTTCCAATCCATGAACATGGTATATTTCTCCATCTATTAGTGTCCTCTTTGATTTCTTTCACCAGTGTTTTATAGTTTTCTATATATAGGTCTTTAGTTTCTTTAGGTAGATATATTCCCAAGTATTTTATTCTTTCCATTGCAATGGTGAATGGAATTGTTTCCTTAATTTCTCTTTCTGTTTTCTCATTATTAGTGTATAGGAATGCAAGGGATTTCTGTGTGTTGATTTTATATCCTGCAACTTTACTATAGTCATTGATTAGTTCTACTAATTTTCTGGTGGAGTCTTTAGGGTTTTCTATGTAGAGGATCATGTCATCTGCAAATAGTGAGAGTTTTACTTCTTCTTTTCCAATTTGGATTCCTTTTATTTCTTTTTCTGCTCTGATTGCTATGGCCAAAACTTCCAAAACTATGTTGAATAGTAATGGTGAAAGTGGGCACCCTTGTCTTGTTCCTGACTTTAGAGGAAATGCTTTCAATTTTTCACCATTGAGGATAATGTTTGCTGTGGGTTTGTCATATATAGCTTTTATTATGTTGAGGTATGTTCCTTCTATTCCTGCTTTCTGGAGAGTTTTTATCATAAATGGGTGTTGAATTTTGTCAAAGGCTTTCTCTGCATCTATTGAGATAATCATATGGTTTTTATTTTTCAATTTGTTAATGTGGTGTATTACATTGATTGATTTGCAGATATTGAAGAATCCTTGCATCCCTGGGATAAAGCCCACTTGGTCAGGGTGTATGATTTTTTTAATGTGTTGTTGGATTCTGATTGCTAGAATTTTGTTAAGGATTTTTGCATCTATGTTCATAAGTGATATTGGCCTGTAATTTTCTTTTTTTGTGGGATCTTTGTCAGGTTTTGGTATTAGGGTGATTGTGGCCTCATAGAATGAGTTTGGAAGTTTACCTTCCTCTGCAATTTTCTGGAAGAGTTTGAGCAGGATAGGTGTTAACTCTTCTCTAAATTTTTGGTAGAATTCAGCTGTGAAGCCATCTGGACCTGGGCTTTTGTTTGCTGGAAGATTTTTGATTACAGTTTCAATTTCCGTGCTTGTGATGGGTCTGTTAAGATTTTCTATTTCTTCCTGGTCCAGTTTTGGAAAGTTGTACTTTTCTAAGAATTTGTCCATTTCTTCCACGTTGTCCATTTTATTAACATTTTCTAACACCATACACAAAAATAAACTCAAAATGGATTAAAGATCTAAACATAAGACCAGAAACTATAAAACTCCTAGAGGAGAACATAGGCAAAACACTCTCTGACATACATCACAGCAGGATCCTCTATGACCCACCTCCCAGAATATTGGAAATAATAGAAAAAATAAACAAATGGGACCTAATTAACCTTAAAAGCTTCTGCACATCAAAGGAAACTATTAGCAAGGTGAAAAGACAGCCTTCAGAATGGGAGAAAATAATAGCAAATGAAGCAACTGACAAACAACTAATCTCAAAAATATACAAGCAACTCCTACAAGCTCAACTCCAGAAAAATAAATGACCCAATCAAAAAATGGGCCAAAGAACTAAATAGACATTTCTCCAAAGAAGACATACAGATGGCTAACACACACATGAAAAGATGCTCAACATCACTCATTATCAGAGAAATGCAAATCAAAACCACTATGAGGTACCATTTCACACCAGTCAGAATGGCTGCGATCCAAAAGTCTACAAATAATAAATGCTGGAGAGGGTGTGGAGAAAAGGGAACCCTCTTACACTGTTGGTGGGAATGCAAACTAGTACAGCCACTATGGAGAACAGTGTGGAGATTCCTTAAAAAACTGAAAATAGAACTGCCTTATGATCCAGCAATCCCACTGCTGGGCATACACACTGAGGAAACCAGAAGGGAAAGAGACACGTGTACCCCAATGTTCATCGCAGCACTGTTTATAATAGCCAGGACATGGAAGCAACCTAGATGCCCATCAGCAGATGAATGGATAAGAAAGCTGTGGTACATATACACAATGGAGTATTACTCAGCCATTAAAAACAAAACATTTGAATCAGTTCTAATGAGGTGGATGAAACTGGAGCCTATTATACAGAGTGAAGTAAGCCAGAAGGAAAAACACCAATACAGTATACTAACGCATATATATGGAATTTAGAAAGATGGTAACAATAACCCTGTGTACGAGACAGCAAAAGAGACAGTGATGTATAGAACAATCTTATGGACTCTGTGGGAGAGGGAGAGGGTGGGAAGATTTGAGAGAATGGCATTGAAACATGTAAAATATCATGTATGAAATGAGATGCCAGTCCAGTTTCAATGCACGATACTGGATGCTTGGGGCTAGTGCACTGGGACGACCCAGAGGGATGGTATGGGGAGGGAGGAGGGAGGAGGGTTTAGGATGGGGAACACATGTATACCTGTGGTGGATTCATTTTTATATTTGGCAAAACTAATACAATTATGCAAAGTTTAAAATTAAAAAAAAATAAAATAAAATAAAAAATAAAGGGAGGGGGGTCATCCTCATGACCATGGTTGACATGAACTTCAAAAAAGAAAACAGCAGTGTGTGTCAGTTCCATATTCTGGTATTTTGATGGAGAAATATGATTGGACTAGGATAATTAAATGGATACATAACTTGTTGAACAACCATATATAAAGACACTGATGGATGAGTTGAGGTGGGCCTGGAGCAAGATGCCTCATGGCTAGCTCAGTGTTAAGTTCTCAATCATGTCCTCCTCAGCAATTTTATGACTGGAACAAAGATATATGGGTAATATTTAATATTTAATTTGTAGTCATACAAATGCTGGAAGGATAACAAAACTGACAGACTCATCATTCAAAATGGTCTTAACAAGCCAAAATATTGGGCTGAATTTTCTCCAACTTTTTAATAAAAATTCCATACATGAAAAAAGATTTAAGGAATACCATTAATGGACACTCAGGTACTGAGTACTTATATTAAACCATGGTTAATATTTTGTCAATTTCTTTACCTCTCTTTCTAAATATTCTTCTTACAATTTGAAAGAAAGTTGCAGACCTCATAAAATTTGACTGCTAAATACTTCTCTGTCTTCTAAAAATACATCCTTTTATATCTAATTCTAATATCTAAAAAAAATAGCAATTCCCCAAGATCATAATATCCAGTCTATATTCAAAATTTTTTGGTTTTTTTATTCTGGTAAAATATTTGTAACATAAGCAACATACCTTTTTGATCATTAAGCAACCAGTTCAGGGGCATTAAATACATTCACATTGTTATACAACCATCCCTGCCATTCATCTCTAGAACTTTTTCATCATCAGCATCACCTCAATTATTGACTCACTGAAGTTGATTTGAGATTTTGTAGGAACAGTGCAAATAACACTTGGATGTAAAAGCCAGCTTCATAAGCACACGGCTGAGGACATAGGAACATACGTGTAGCATGAATATAATAGAGCTAGAGATTTTAGTCTACAAGTTCAGTAAGTTTGTGAATGTCAAGAAGTGCAGAATTAGGCTGAAGTATAGTCCTGGACTCAGAGAAGAGAGAAGTCTGTTTTCTGCACTGCTCAGGCCCTATTGGGAATATTGTGTCCAGTTCTGGGCTCCATACCATTAGGGAGTCATAAAACTGCTGTCTGGAAGATGAGGGGGTTTTAAAAAGACATCATCTGAGAAAGACAGGAAGAAACTGGATATTTGGGGCTTGTGAAAAAAATAAACATTGATACCTTAAATAAGAGATGTCATTTTAACTGCCTTGGAATATTTAAAGAACTCCCATTTGGAAAGTATATTTGTCTAAGGGGTAGATCCAAGGCTAATAAGAGGAAGGTGCCATGGGAAAAGCTTCAATTCAGACTAATAATTTAATCAGAATGGCTGGAGTTGATTGAAAGTGTTGCCTTAGGAAGTAGTTTGTTCCCTGTCACAAGTGGCATTCATTGTAATACTTGGCAGAGGAAACCCAAGCTTTGAGCAGCTTTTGGGATGAAATGACTTTTGGATCTCTTCTGGACTATATTTTGTTTAGGATTCTTTTATTGGCCTGGCCAAAAATTTGATTTGGGTTTTCTATAACAGCACATGGAAAAACCGGAACGACCAACCCATAGTTGCAAGAAACAGACCCCAAAAGTACCTTCTTAGGTAAAAGAAAAATCTCTTGAAAGAATGCTTGAACTGTTGTGTATGAGCCGTGGCATGGACGAACACTGAAACTCAAGTAGGGCAGACCACTCTTGTCTCTCTGTCTCTTTTTTCCTCCCTCCCATCTGTCCCCATCTCTGACTTGCTCTGTTCTCTTGCTCACTCTTTTTCCTCTCTCTCTCTCGAGCTCTGGCCTCAATCTTTCTCATTGATTTGGCAGCAGCCTGGTTAGAGAAAAAGGCTGCTGACTGTTTCTGAATCTTAAGATGTTTGGTTGAAAACTCCTAGAGAAAGACTGTGTGACCAGTCAACTCTGGCCAGGGCGGGGTGGGGGAAGGTGAGGACGAACAAACTGGCTTGAACCGTCAGGTTGTGAACTCTCCCAGGTAACAAGGCACTCTATGATGAAAGTTCAAACGCTTCAGAGGACAGGGGTGAGCATTAAGACCCTGTCCTGTCTTAAATGACATAAACGGCCAGTCCTGAAGGAAAATCACACAGTCTGCAGAGTCCTTCGTGGCGACCTCAAGCCACCCTGGAGGAGAAGCTGCTGGGAGGTCACCTGGATGGGCCACATGAAATGTTGAAACATACTTGGGGGCTGCTAGGAAATCCCTGACACCCACAGGGCGGCCAGGAATGCAGCAAGTCAAGTAAGGCTTTCTTTTCTAAGAAAGTAGCGGGGAGCCATGGGACAAGGGCAATGGTGCACGCCCGGCTTAGGCTCTGCAAACATTTGCTTGGTGGCTGAAAGCCAGGGGCGAGGCCTGGGACCAGGGGACCAGAGGATGGTAGCCGCTATCCAAGCATTTTAGTGGAAAAGTCCATTCTTCCTTGTCATGTAGGAGAACTGAAGTTCCAAATAATCTTGAACTTGGGAATTATCTGACTCCTGATATTTCGTCTCTTCTCTAGATCAGCAGTCCCCAAAGTTTTTGGTACTAATTTCATGGAAGATGATTTTCCCACAGACCAGCCTGGAGAGGGGATGGTTTGGGGATGATTCAAGTGCATTACATTTATTGGGCACATTATATTTATTATTATTACATCAGCTCCACCTCAGGTCATCAGGCATTAGATCCTGGCAGTTAGGGACCCCCGCTGTATACACCATCCTGTGTCTGAGAAATGACCTTTACAAAAGACTGCCTGACTTCCTAGGCATCTATGGTTTCAGCAGGACCTGGACTTGGCTCCCAGAGGGAGGGACAAATGTCCCCAAGCACCAGCTTATGCGGTCATAGAAAGGACACTAACTGAAGAACTTTCCATTTTAATTTTTGTACTAGTTGTTTTTAATTTGCTGACTATCATGTGCATGCACACTCATTGTGCTATGAAATTATTCATTTGTGGGCAAATTCTATTAATATAAGTCATAGCGGGGAATTCAGAGACACATAAACACATAACATGTCCCTGGAGTGAAGTCCCCTCCCTGGGCTACTGTGTACCTTCTGGCTTTTCATGGCCTATCTCTGTTTCTCCCTCTCCCTCTAAGGCTGACCTGCAACAGGACCATTTCAGGAGTGGAGAAAGGCTTCGGAATGAATGGCTGTTAGTGCAGATACTCTGGCTTTTGTCTAATCCACTGTGGAAGTGGGAGGAGAGTGATGATGATGGTGGTGCTGATGACAACAAGGATGAAAATAGGTTTCAGGTGGATCTGCTTAGCTGTTCCCAGAATGTCGTACAAATGCCAGGGTAACCAATGAAATAAAAGGTAAAGTCAGAACACACCGCTGCTTCTCTGAAAACCCATAATGGGAATGTCAACGGTTTGAATGTTTCATTACATTTTATTTTTTATAAGATGCTTCAGGGTATAGAAAGAATCAAAAGTAATGGTTAAAACATGGAGGAGCAGGAGTGATGAGTCCTGGAATTGAAAATAATCATCACCCTTGGTTACTGTGGGTAAATAATATACTATAAAAACCTTGGGAAGAAAAAGGCAATGCCTGAAAATAGTAGCCCCGACATAGATCTAAACAGGTCTACAAAAACCAGTTAGGACGAGAGAGAGAGACGACCTGACTTTCTCTTCCCAGACACTGATGCCAGGAAATAGAACAGGGATGCCATTTGGGGGAATTTGCTACAGAATGTCACAGTGGCTGCAGTGACAGCAAACATGCTCTGGTGTCACAGTGAGTTGTGGACGGGACCTGTGTCTCTGACAAATGTGCCTTGTGTGAAAGCTACAGCATGTGAAAATACATGGCTTTTCCCCTCCCTGCATCTCTTGATATGGAACACATAATCTGTGGAAGACGTACGCATGTTCATGAGCAGAATAAATCAAGAGTGAGCCCAGCCGGCTTGGGATGGGAAACACAGGCCAAGAAGAGGGCCCACTGCTTTTCTGCTATGGCAATCTGTTAGCCTCCAAAAAGTTCATGGCCATCGGTGAGCTTCTAGAGGATCCCTGGAAGAGGGAATGGCTCCCCACTCCAGTATTCTTGTCTGGAGAATTCCATGGACAGAGGAGCCTGGTAGGCTACAGTCCATGGTATTGCAAAGAGTCAGACATGACTGAGCTATTAACACACTTTCTAGAGGGTGGCCATGTGCCTTTTTGATTCAGTCAGCAACACACTTTTAAAAGTGACTACCTGGATGTTGGAACTTAGGCAGTATGTGGGAAAATGGTACAAATTTCCTCCATTGAATAGTGTTTTAAACACCAAAGGCTACTTGTTAGACAATTTGAGCACTGTTTATGTGAAGAGCATGGCCACAGGTACCTCAGGGAGGCTAATGTGGATCATGTGCAACTTGTCAAGCAAGACTTTCAGCTTTGCTGGCTGTGACCAACTCTTAACACATTTTACATTGAAAATGCATTATACGCACATGCAAAGAAACACACACACACGATTTTATGAAACAATAATGAGCCTAGCAATGGGCATTGCTCTCTAATTTTCCCATTCTATTCTATTTCCTCCCTTCCTCTTTCTCTTTCTTTCTTTTACATATTAAATTGGTTATGGCTTACTGTTTAAACAGCTCTGCATTAAAGGGCAGAGAGATGCAGCAGAGCATCTGTGCTGTAGCCAACAGGCTGATCATAAGCCCTAGGAGAGAAGAGGCATCCTTGACACCTAGCACAGGCATAAATGTATCACTACCTGTAAAAAGCTGTTAAAGATGTGTACTTCTGGGTATCTCTGTGAGAATGAAAGGATCTAGAACAGTGCTTGACACATACTTGGCCATCCTTTTTATTGGTAATATTATGACTAAAGGCTCAGTGGCAGTTTCTGTAAAGCACAGCCAATTTACTTGTCCATTCTTTTACTCATTTACTTCTGTAATGCTTCATAAATTTTCTGAACAATGCCAAGCATTTGACATTCATTACTGGTGGCTCAGTCAGGAAAGAATCCGCCTGCAGTGAAGGAGACTACCTGCAATGCAGGAAACTTGGTTTTGATCCCTGGGTTGGGAAGCTCCCCTGGAGGAGGAAATGGCAACCCACTCCAGTATTCTTGCCTGAGAAATCCCATGGACAGAAGAGCCTGGTGGGCTGTAGTCCATGGGGTTGCACAGAGTCGGACATGACTTAGTGACTAAACTAACTGCTATTGTTATCTTCTTAGCAACTCTATGCTGCTGCTGCTGCTGCTGCTAAGTCACTTCAGTTGTGTCCGACTCTTAGCGACCCCATGGACTTCAGCCTACCAGGCTCCTCCGTCCATGGGATTTTCCAGACAAGCAACTCTATGAGACAGGGACTATTAGTCTCAGTTTATAGATGAGGCTATAAAGCTGAGCTACCTGCTGAACATCTAGTCTTTGACATCAAAGTCTAAAGTATCATATGGAGGGAAGTGGAGTTGAATATAAGGTATTTTAGACAGATAAATTGGCAGTTGCAGAAGTTTAGGGAACGATCCTAACACTTTATTTCATATATATTGTTTCCCTTCTCACTTTTGTGAACACTGTGAATTGGATAAGTGTAAAGAAGGTAGACAAGATACACATCATTTGTGACATAAGAAAGGAATAAGAGAAGTATGGTTTACTTCAAGTTCCCACACAACTACTTTCTTTCAGAAGCTTCTTCTCAGTCCTACGTATGTGATTCCATTGTAGTGGGCAGATTGGAATCATCCAGAAGTGACTGAAGCTCCAAATTGAGAGAGGTCAAGGAAATGTGACAAGAGGTAGATTATCTGTAAAGCAGGAACAAGAGGCAGCCAAAGTCAAATGGGAAAATTTGAGACAAGGAGGACCAAGTAAATAAGAACATTTAAATGGATAAGGTATTGTCAATTATCTGGATCTGGTATTGTCAGGGAGTACAGGCTGGATGGGCAGTGATTAATTTCCTAGGATGGGTTTTCTCAGCCCAGATGCAACTTTTGAAGGACTGGGGCTATCCCATCTTTGACCTAAGTCTTTTACGTTCAATAAGGGTGGACATTATAGCCACCAAGTTCAAGAGCTGGTGGCTCTTCCTTTACATAGAATTTCACTCCTTATTAATTATGACTTAAACTGCTTCTTGAAAATTGCTTTTCCAATTTATATCCTCTGTGAAGTGAGGCACATTTCCATATATCATATGAAAATATTTCACATTTACTGGGCTTCCTGTTTGGTTCTCCAAGATGAGATTTGAAAAGCAATCCGCTCTTGCTTGTCTTGAAGGAGACCAAAGATTATTGATTGATCATTTAGTTTGGGGTCACAGGAAAATAAGTTGCACTTAATGCTACATGGCCTATCCCTGAAGGAGATGTTTAAGGTGTTCGTAATTTGTTAATTTAGTTTTGGCTGTGCTGTATCTGCACTGCCGGTCTTAGGCTTTCTCTAGTTTTGAGTGGGGCCCACTCTCTAGCTGTGGTGGGCAGGCTTCTCATTGTGGTAGCGTCTCTTGTTGAGGATCATAGGCTCTAGGGGAGTGGACTTCAGGAGTTTTGTCTCATAGCTTCAGTAGTTGTAACACACGGACTCAGTTGTTGTGGCACATGGGCTTAGTAGCACCACAGAATGTGGGATCTTCCCGAATCAAACCCATGTCTGCTTCACTGGCAGGCAGATTCTTAACCAGTGGACCACCAGGGAAGTCCCTATAATTTATTAACTGGACTAATTGCAAAGTGAGAACCCATCTCTTGTGGAATGTGATGGGAATTTCCTTGCTAAGAATGTTCTTGTTACAAGCTTTCACTCTTCTCTGACTTTCCTGTGAAGTTTGCTGCACATTTTTTGCTGATACATCCTTGACCCATCTTAAGTCATGTCTTCCCTACTTGGGGCCTTCTCTAACACCAGAGAGCTCCACTATTATCAACCTCCCTTTCCATTTCTAGGAAGCCTCTCAGCAGTCTCATCTAACTACCAATTATACCCACACGTACATGTGTGCACATCTTTAAATTATTAAACCTGGTACACCATGAGCCATGGGTACTGGCCTTAACAGACCACTTGCTATTGACTGATGAATAGTCTGGCTCATTAGTCTTTCACACTGGCATTCCAAATCACACATATCTAGGTAAAGGGAGATGTTCCTTAGTACGCCCTGTTGGTAGAAATGGGAGGTTTTCAATCAGAATTCCTAGACTGTCCTTTGAATCACATGCTCTGACCTGACACTTCCCTTCTGCTGATGGCACTTCTTGTTTTGCTGGGAACTCATGGCCTCCCATCTGCTCTTCTTTGTCCACTGCTCATTGTTACTGCCAGCAGTTTTATTCTGTTAGTTTCTCTGAGCTGATGTCTTTACCAGTGAAGTGTCCTTACCTCCTTTATTGTCCCTTTTTCTGCTGAACTCTAGTATGTGTGTGTATGTGTGTATGTGCACGAGTATGCATGTATGTGTGCGTGTGTGTGTATGTGTGCGTGTGTGTGTATGTGTGTGTGTGTGTGTTAGTCACTCTGTCCTGTCTGACTCTTTGTGACCCCATATACTGTGGCCCGCCAGGCTCCTCTGTCCATGGGATTTCCCAGGCAAGAATACGGGAGTGTGTTGCCCTTCCCTTTTCCAGGGGATCCTCCCGACTCAGGGATTGAACCCATGTCTCCCACATTGCAGGAAAGTTCTTTGCCATCTGAGTCACTAGAGAAGCTGAAGCTCTAGTATATCACCAAACGGACTTGCGTGGGAATATATGTTTACTGAAAAGCTAGGGAAGTGAAATAACACGGCAGCGACTCCGCAAGTCTGTGTGCAATTCTTTAGACCCAATATTTACCACTCATGTTCGTGCTTAGTCGCTTAGTCATTTCTGACTCTTTGCAACTCCATGGGGTCACAGGCTCCTCTGTCCATGAGATTTTCCAGGCAAGAATTCTGGACTGGGTTGCCATTGCCTTCTCCAGGGGATCTTCCCAACCCAGGAATTGAACCAGGGTCTCCTGCATTGCAGGTGGATTCTTTACCAGCTGAACTACCAGGGAAGCCCAACATTTACCACATCCCTACCCATTTTCTAGGGGAAAAGTACTCAGAAGTTAAACTCTTCAGAGAAATTTCTCTCTAGTGGGGTTTCTCAATGTTGGCGCCATTGACATTTTGCACGAGACAGCCCTTTGTTGTGGGCTTGTCCTATGCATTGTAGGATGGTTAGCAGCATCTTCGATTCTATCCACTGGATGCCAATAGCACTTTTCTATTGATAGCACTTTTGGTCATTTTGATGACCAAAAATGTCTCCAGACCTTACCACATGTCCCTGGGGAGCCAGTATCATCTCTGGTTGAGGACCAGTGCTCTCAACAGACTTGCTCTTCAAAATGTGGTCTATAAAGGAGTAGCAGGATCATTACCCAGGACTTTGTTAGAAATGCAGACTCTGTCTTGCCCCAGGTATACTTCATCAGAGTCTGCATCCTGACATGATTTCCTTCTTTTGACCTTAACCATTTTGAAGCCCTGCTCTAGAGAATGTCTCCTATTTCTGCTCCATGGTCAGATCCATCTTTTTCTCAGATCTCCTAATAGTTCCTGGATACATTTCCACCTTTTTGGAAATTCTTCAAGCTGCTCATAGGCATTTGTGCTAACTCAAGAGCCATGGCTGGCCCACTTCCTTCCAGCAGTTCTTCCCCTCAGTTCTGAGTTATTAATGCTATAACAATGCCTCAGAGACTCTAGTTCTAGAATAATATTCCAGAAGACAAGCCTGGGCTGGAGAGGGTAGGAGGAATTTGGGTCAATAAGCCTGTAAGGATAGCTCAGATGGGTACTGATGTTCCATGTCTGTCCGCTTTGAAATTTCCTTGCTTGTGGGATTTGAAATTAAGCCTAGACTGATTCCATAGATAAGGCTGTTATCCATCATCTACTTATAATATACTTGGTAATCCATGAAATTCATAATCTATGAATTGGCAGTAGGAAACACGGCCAGTCTATCAGCCTTTTACCAATGACTCTCCTCATTTTCAGCAGTCCTTAAGAGTACAATATCATGGTTTAACACTCCTTCCCAATAAATTAGTTTAAATACTTGAATACTGTACCAGCAGGGCTCATAGGCTTTTCTTATTTTGACACCTAATATCCAGTTTCTTTTAAAATTGTTGTTTTGTCATCTATTTTAATTTTATTGAAATTTAGAACTGGGACATACACATACTTTCAAATATTTATAATCTTTGAATTTCAATTCATAGGTCATTTCTAAGCAATTAAGACAACTAACAAAATGCACATACATACATACATACATACATGTACACATGTGTTAGTTGCTTGGAGACAGTGTGAATGTTGGGAGCCATCTAATTTTAGATTTGACAAGGTTGTGTGTCATGTAAGGCAATAAACTTATTTAGGGCACAAATACTGTCTCCCAGGTTCCTCCAAGTGCTGACTCTGGTTCTCGCCTTGAGACCCGGTATCTCCATTCTGTGAGTATCTTGCTTTCTTCCAGGGTAACTTCTGTGTCATCAAAGTCATGGATAACAACTGGTGTCTCTATTGTTTCAAGATTTTTGCTATTTTCCTCCCACAGTTTTCCTAGTCTCAACCCCTGGCCTTTTAATTTCATGAATTTGGGCCATCCTGATTTCCTATCTCCAACGAAGATAACTCTAGTAACTTGAAGATTAGGGAAAATATGATTCAGAAGGCCAGGCTTAGAACTTCATTTCCCAGGTTCATTATCCCCATATGTTAATCATCAATTTGTTGCTTTCTCAATCCAAACCCAGTCTTCTGTGTACTGTTTTATTTTATTTTTTAATATTTCTGGTAGGTAGCTAGTATGTAAAGCTGTTTCTTTTTTATCGTTTAATTTATTTTGTTTATTTATTTTTGGCTGTGCTGCCTCTTCATTGCTGCACGCGGGTTTCTCTAGCTGTGGCATGTGAGTTCAGTTAGTTGCAGCTCAGGTCAGTAGCTGTAGCACATGGGCTTAGTTGCTCCATGGCATGTGGGATCTTGCAGCCATGAAATTAAAAGGTGCTTACTCCTTGGAAGGAAAGTTATAACCAACCTAGATAGCATATTCAAAAGCAGAGACATTACTTTGCCAACAAAGGTCCGTCTAGTCAAGGCTATGGTTTTTTCCAGTGGTCATGTATGGATGTGAGAGTTGGACTGTGAAGAAGGCTGAGCGCCAAAGAATTGATGCTTTTGAACTGTGGTGTTGGAGAAGACTCTTGAGAGTCCCTTGGACTGCAAGGAGATCCAACCAGTCCAGATCTACCTGAAGGAGATCAGCCCTGGGATTTCTTTGGAAGGAATGATGCTAAAGCTAAAACTCCAGGACTTTGGCCACCTCATGCAAAGAGTTGACTCATTGGAAAAGACTCTGATGCTGGGAGGGATTGGGGGCAGGAGGAGAAGGGGACGACAGAGGATGAGATGGCTGGATGGCATCACTGACTCAATGGGCGTGAGTCTGAGTGAACTCCGGGAGTTGGTGATAGACAGGGAGACCTGGTGTGCTGCAATTCATGGGGTCACAAAGAGTCGGACATGATTGAGCCACTGAACTGATCTGATCTGATCTGATGTGGGATCTTCCTGGATCAGGGATCGAACCCACGCCTCCTGCATTGGCAGCTGGCTTCTTTACCGCTGACCCACCAGGGAAGCCCTGTAATGTTTTTTGATACTGAATCTAGATCCTGTACAAATTTCTCTTTTGCCAACTTGCTTCACGTTAAGCTTTTTCAGTAGAGGATGCTAGAGGAACTCTATGCACATCCTGGTGCTCTTGCTTTTCTTCTTGCTTCTTCAGTGCAGTGGCCAGCAGGCACCTTCATGTAAGAAATCAAGTGATATACATTCTCCAGCAAGTTTTTCTGGCACTTTGGCCAGCATCTCCTCAGTGAGTTTTGCAGACACCCCAGCAAGTGGCTTTTCAGTGAGCACCAGCACTCCAGTGGGCAACTTCCTTGGCAGGGCAGCCCAGGAGACCCACACATGTTTACCCACATCAGGCCCACCCCTAGCGAGTTTCTCCAGCACTCCAGCCGGTTGTTTTCTGCTTGACAGTTTCAGCTGATGCTACCTCCATGCACTTCCGTGTTACCCAGTGGGTTGCAGCCACACCCTCTCCACCAGCCTAAATCTCAGCCTTAAGGGGAGAGGGATAGGGACTTCTTAGTTTATTTCTTGCTTGTGAATTGTCTCTCATTTCTAGAAGTAGCAGCTGGTCCCTTCATCTGCTCTTTCAGTAATCTTTAGGATTCTTTTTACCCCTTCTAGTATTATGATTCTTTTGTCTATTTAATAATTCTGTATGTTAAAGTTTTCTGTTCAGTTTGGTGGGTGTGGTTTCTCCTGATTGGACTCACCCACCAGTCCAAAATAAAGGATTTCCAAAACCTGAACCTACGCTGCTTTCAGAGGGCACCTACAAGAGAGACAGGACCCGTAAAAGGACCCTCACCCATTTCCTTGCAGATAGATTAGAAATGGCAGTACTGAGTGGAACTGCCTGGGAGTAATGAGGGGTTCACTAAAGGTGGTGTTTACCCGTAAGTTTTTGCTACTTCAGCTTATCCTTCTGGGTCCTTCCTTGTTCACCTTCTTCCCATCTCTAGTTAACTGTACTATCTGTGTGGATTCTATCTGCAAACATTTGATTAAGCCTTAGGCTTTACCTGAAATTATCTATCTACCTACCTCAGGGAAATACATAAATAAATATCTATATATTTGTATGTATATATTGTAATGTGCTTAGTTGCTCAGTTGTGTCCACCTCTTTCTGGTCCCATGGACTGTAGCCCACCAGGCTCACCTGTCCATGGAATTCTCCAGGTAAGAATACTGGAACGGGTTGCCATGCACTCCTCCAGGGGATCTTCCCAACAAAGGGATCAAACCCAGGTCTCCTATATTGCAGGCAGATTCTTTTTCATCTGAGCCACCAGGGAAAGCCCAAGAATACTGGAGTGGATATAGCCTATCCCTTCTCCAGGGGTCTTCCCAACCCAGGATTCGAACTGGGGTCTCCTGCATTTCAGGTGGATTCTTTACCAGCTGAGCTACCTGGGAAGCCCATATATTATAATATATATATTTATATGTACATAGAGATAGGTATGTCATGGAAAGCCTAAATTATATATATGGCTAAATTATATGTATATTAATAATATATTATATATATAGATAGATAGATAGATGCCATGCCATGCTAATTTGCTTTAGTAGTATCTAACTGTGCAACCCTATGGACTGTGGCCTGCCAGGCTCCTCTGTCCATGGGGTTCTCCAGGCAAGAACCCTGGAGTGGTTTGCTATGCCCTTCTCCAGGGGATCTTCCCAACCCAGGGATCAAACCCAAGTCTCTTGTATCTCCTGTATTAGCAGGCAGGTTCTTTACCACTAGTGCCACCTGGGAAGCATATATATAATACATATATATATATATGTATATTCACATATATAATATATATTTATATATATAATATATAAGGCTAAATTATATATATATATATAAATAATACATAAGGGTAAATTATATATATACAAGGCTAAATTATATATATGGCTCCCCAGGTGGGACAGTGGTAAAGAATACACCTGCCAATACAGGAGACACAGACACTTGGGTTAAATCCCTGGGTTGGGAAGATCCCCTAGAGAATGAAAGGTCAACCCACTCTGGTATTCTTGCCTGGGAAATCCCAAGGACAGAGGAGCTTGGCAGGCTACTGTCCATGGGGTTGCAAATAATCGGATGACTAAGTGACTGAGTGTGCACGTGTGCACACACACACACACATATACACACACACACACACACAAAGTCAAGGTCTTCCTAGAAAAATTAGGGTTTCCCTAGAGGAAATCATAGAATCTAACTTTTGTTTATTTTCCTAATATAATCTAATTTTTATTTTCCTTTTGACAGTACAGAGTCACTGGAATTGCCATTGTCCATGGTTTGCTGCTCTTAATGGAGAGTCTTTCTGAATAAGTTCTTGTGTGTATCCAGTAATAATTTTTTCATGAGTAACCATTCTGAGAATAATTGACTAACTATTCTTATATTCCTTCTGAGATTTAATGGGAAAATATAAGATTTTCTCATTTTTCAGTTATGATTTTCTTGCTCATTGGGTCAAGGGGCCATCTAATTTATAGAAAGAGTTTTTGAATACTTTCACAGGACTCTGATTAAAGTGATTGGCTTGAAATATGCATTGTCTTTACCATGTCCTTAATTCTGAGTTTGGATGCAGTTAAAGAGATGCTGATATACCTTAGTTTACATGCTTAGAAATAGGTCTCATATTTAATATGCATATTTATGAAAAATAAGCTATAATCAGCATTTGGGCCAATGGCCTCATCCCAGATTTATAGCAGTAAAATACTGCAATGCTGACTTCTGATTGATAACCTTCATAAGTGGACCACACACCTTCCAATATGTTCTCATTTTATTTTCCTGTGAATAAAATTGGCATAGAATTACATTTTGGGGGGAACTATATACTGGAATCAAGATTGCCGGGAGAAATATCAATAACCTCAAATATGCAGATGATACCACCCTTATGGCAGAAAGTGAAGAGGAACTCAAAAGCCTCTTGATAAAAGTGAAAGTGGAGAGTGAAAAAGTTGGCTTAAATCTCAACATTGAGAAAACAAAGATCATGGCATCCCGTCCCATCACTTCATGGGAAATAGATGGGGAAACAGTGGAAACAGTGTCAGACTTTATTTTTCTGGGCTCCAAAATCACTGCAGATGGTGACTGCAGCTATGAAATTAAAAGACGCTTACTCCTGGGAAGGAAAGTTATGACCAACCTAGATAGTATATTCAAAAGCAGAGACATTACTTTGCCAACAAAGGTCCGTCTAGTCAAGGCTAAGGTTTTTCCTGTGGTCATGTATGGATGTGAGAGTTGGACTGTGAAGAAGGCTGAGCGCCAAAGAATTGATGCTTTTGAACTGTGGTGTTGGAGAAGACTCTTGAGAGTCCCTTGGACTGCAAGGAGATCCAACCAGTCCATTCTGAAGGAGATCAGCCCTGGGATTTCTTTGGAAGGAATGATGCTAAAGCTGAAACTCCAGGACTTTGGCCACCTCATGTGAAGAGTTGACTCAATGGAAAAGACTCTGATGCTGGGAGGGATTGAGGGCAAGAGGAGAAGGGGACGACAGAGGATGAGATGGCTGGATGGCATCACTGACTCGATGGACATGAGTTTGGGTGAACTCCGGGAGTTGGTGATGGACAGGGAGGCCTGGCTTGCTGTGATTCTTGGGGTCACAAAGAGTCCGACACGACTGAGCGACTAATTTGATCTGATCTGATCTGATACATTGGCTGCATGTATATTAAATGCAAAATATTTTTACTTATTAATGGATTCACTGAGGTGGGAGGATTGGCAATTATCTAAACTCATACACTGACCTTAACATAAGCGCTCAAGTAAATATTTGTTTTTAACAAAGTGGCTTTTGCAATCTACTATATTTCTTCCATGAGCAGTTGCATTTGTACCTTGAGGACTGTATGTCAGGATCTTAGAGAAGCCTATGCTGTCTGTCACTATTACACTGTCACACCAGGAAAAGACAAAGGTTCCATATAGAATTATTTGATACAGATATTGGAAGATTTAAGGAAAAGTTTTCTTACCATTTTTAAAGTCTTTACTGAATTTTTTACAATCCTGGTTCTATTTTGCATTTTGGTTTTTTTGACTGGGAAGCATGTGGGACCTACACTCCCTGACCAGGGATGGAACCTGCATGCCCTGCACTGGAAGGCAAAGTCTTAACCACTTATCGGAAGTCTTTTATTGGAAAAAAGAATTTAAAGATAATAGTGCATCATTTCTAGAGTGTGGAATGGCAACCCACTGCAGTACTCTTGCCTGGAAAATCCCACGGATGGGGGAGCGTGATAGGCTACAGTCCATGGGGTCACAAAGAGTCAGACATGACTGAGCGACTTGACTTTCACTTTCTAAAGTGTGAAGATGTAAAACAGAGGCAAAATTGAGTTTTCTCCATCTTTGTGGTCAGCAGCTTCATTCACTGATTTTGCATCTTAGTTATACTTTAGTGTGAAACAACCATAAAAATTTCCATGTCAAATAAAAACAGCCTCAAAAATGATGCTTCCTGCTTATGGCATTAGTGCTATTATGGAACACAATTCCTGTGTTTTGAAAAACAACAGAGTTTGTTACGAAAATGAGCTTCCCCAGAGAGTGCCATATGACTGTGGGCTATTAATTATACAGTTTTATTGCAATCTTTTATTCAGAACAATAGTGCTCTTGAGGTCCTGTGGAACTTTTCTCCCATGCGATCATGTCGAGTTTTGATTAAACATCATTATACACAGTTCATTAACAATGTATCTTAAAATGAGTTTTTGATTGAACATTTTTATTGGTCATTTAGTGTAATTGATGGATTCTGTTGAAATTTCACATAGAAAATTTGCCAGGAGAGTTATAGTATTTTTCATTATGTATCATTATGCCCTTTTCCCCTAAAATTTTAGAACCCATGTTTCTTTTTAAAAATTAACTTCCAAAAATTAGATATTGATCTATAACCAGGGCAGTTGCTCCCTCCATAGCTCAGTTAGGAAAGAAGCAGAAACTGGCAATGTTGAATAGGAATAAGAAAAATTTGGGAATTTAAATAATCCTATTAGCTTAGCCCTCTTTTCCCTAGAGCCCAAGTCATACTTTGGGAGAGAAAATGAACTTTTGAAGTGGATAAGGGTCCTTTTAATGCATCACTAAATAATCAGTTTCACTGGATTCTTCAATATTATTTATTATAGTGTTAGTCTTAGTGTTGACACCTTCTGTTCTTACATTAATCACAGGGTTAAAAATAGTTTGGTGATGGGTCAATTAATTACTTTTTCTAATGCCTTTATATTTAGAGAATATTAAGAATCTCTTAGACATTATTCAATGTGTTAGTAAAAACAGCCTTGAAATTTTTTAATAGTAAATTTATTGTCACCGGAGATGTTCAAGCAAAATGCTTGACAGCTTAACACTGGGAAGGAGAAAATGGTAAAAAAATTAAAAAAGCATCATTAATATTTCTTCCAACTCTAACCTTTCATAAATTACTCACATGATAATAGCAAAGACGTAGGAGAAAGGCAGAAAAAAAAAGAGGAGGAGGAGTTTGAAGATTGATACTGTCTGCTTTCAGGCAGGTTACTTAAATTCTCTGGGTTTCTGTTACCTTATCTCAGAAAATAAGAAAATTGAATTAGATGATGTTATAAGTTCTTTCCTCTCAAAGCATTCCTTGATTCTGTATTTTCTTGCTGCTGCGGCTGCTGCTAAGTCACTTCAGTCGTGTCCGACTCTGTGCGACCCCATAGACGGCAGCTCACCAGGCTCCCCAGTCCCTGGGATTCTCCAGGCAAGAACACTGGGGTGGATTGCTGTTTCCTTCTCCAATGCATGAAAGTGAAAAGTGAAAGGGAAGTCGCTCAGTCGTGTTCGACTCTTAGCGACCCCATGGACTGCAGCCTACCAGGCTCCTCCGTCCATGGGATTCTCCAGGCAAAAGTACTGGAGTGGGATGCCATCGCCTTCTCCATTTGTGAGCTAATAGTCCTAATATTCAGAGAAGGCGATGGCACCCCACTCCAGTACTCTTGCCTGGAGAATCCCATGGATGGAGGAGCCTGGTGGGCTGCAGTCCATGGGGTCGCGAACAGTCGGACATGACTGAGAGACTTCCCTTTCACTTTTCACTTTCATGCATTGGAGAAAGAAATGGCAACCCACTCCAGTATTCCTGCCTGGAGAATCCCAGGGACAAGGGAGCCTGGTGGGCTACCGTCTATGGGGTCACACAGAGTCGGACACGACTGAAGTGACTTAACGGCAGCAGCAGCAGCAGCAGCTCACAGATATACTTCTAACTCTGGTGAAATCATATAGATTGAACAGTTAGAATTTAGTCAACTACCCAGACATTTTGAGGTACCACAAGTGGTCAATCTTCTGAAACTTGAAAGAAAAAGAACCCTGAATACCAAGTCCATATTTTATCTGCTATAGAACTCTCTTCCTCCTCTTTCTGTTTCTTTGTCCTAAAGATAGATAGATAGATGACAGTCCACCCCAGTATTCTTGATGGGAGAATTCCATGGACCGAGGAGCCAGTTAGGCTACGTTCTATGGGATCACAGAGTTGGACACGACTCAAGCGACTTAGCATGATGTATATACACATACATATACATACATACACTAAACTATTCAGTAGGTGGTGTTTAGAGTTGCACCTATATGTGTGTGTGTGTGTGTGTGTGTGTGTTTCCCATGGTTTGTTGCTTAATATTGTATTCTCTGTGTAGAAAGAACAGATTATGAAAGTAGAGTTCAATAATCTAACCTAGAAATAGGATGGGAAGAATGAAGTGTCTTTATGCCAATAAAAAGATCTCCTGGGAAAAGCATAGTGAAGTGAAGTGAAGTGAAAGTCACTTAATAGTTAATAATCCTAGACTCTAACCTTCAGTCTGTCTTGACCAAATAGGACAAACCTAGACAAGCTAACTCATCTCTGTCAACTTCACTCTCTTAGCCAGCCTGTGGGCAGAGAATGGAAACATCCTTGGAAATCTCTGGCAGGGTATCTGGCAGCCAGCAGGCACAGGAAGTAGTCATGGGTTCTGAATCTTTCTCTGTTTTTTCATCCATGAAGCGAGGGGTTTGATCTATAACACAATCATTAAATTAAAAGACGCTTGCTCCTTGAAAGAAAAGCTATGACAAACCTAGACAGCATATTCAAAAGCATAGATATCACTTTGCCAACAAAAGTCCATATAGTCAAAGCTATAGTTTTCCCAGTAGTCATGTAGAGATGTGAGAGTTGGACCATAAAGAAAGCTGAGCACCAAAGAGTTGATGCTTTTGAACTGTGGCATTGGAGAAGACTCTTGAGAGTTCCTTGGACTGCAAGGAGATCAAACCAGTCCATCCTAAAGGAAGTCAGTCCTGAATATTCATTAGAAGGACTGATGTTGAAGCTGAAGCTCCAATATTTTGGCCACCTGATGTGAAGAACAGACTCATTGGAAAAGACCCTGATGCTGGGAAAGGTTGAAGGCAGGAGGAGAAGGGGACGACAGAGGATGAGATGGTTGGATGGCATCACCAATTCAATGGACGTGAGTTTGAGCAAACTCTGGGAGATGGTGAAGGACAAGACAGCCTGGCGTGCTGTGGTCCATGGGGTCAAAAAGAGTCAGATACAACTGAGTGACTGAACAAAAACAACAGCAATTATTGTCAAGGTTTTCTTTTTTTTTTGAAGCTGTATAAAAGCTTTTGAATAACTGCAAATTTTACATGGCATTGCAGTGCATTAAACAGATAAAGCTAAACTGTTCTGATTGGAGTAAAAGTAGAAAGCCTAAAACTATCTTTACTGGTCTTTTGTGTTTATTTCGCCGAAGGTTTGATGTATATCTAAGCTTTTGATTGATGCATGTGTACAGGAACATGAGCACATATACATATGCACAAGCACACAATCACAAATCTATTCAGTGCCTTAAATCATTAACTGTTTCTTGGTCAATACACATTCCATGTGAATTACACATGACAGTGGTCTCTAGAGTTCTACCTTCTGTTCCCCTTTGGTAATTCTTCCGACAGCTTATGATTAAAGGGGGTTAATACTGATGTGGTGAATGATCACAATCCTTTGAAACTGTGTTGGAGGTCATCCTTCTGTAAATAAAGAGTGCCCCCCTGACTGCAGACAAGCTTGACTCGGACAGAGTTCAATAACGGATGTCATCTATCTGTGCCACTGACTGCGGGTGCTGGAATTTTTACTAAAATTACCATTTGGGGTCCACCCTGCTCAGATATCTATTTTTAACAATATATGAAAAATTTATTTTAATTCAAGACTGCTTCTGCTGCTGCTAAGTCACTTCAGTCGTGTCAGACTCTGTGCGACCCCATAGACGGCAGCCCACCAGGCTCCCCCGTCCCTGGGATTCTCCAGGCAAGAACACTGGAGTGGGTTGCCATTTCCTTCTCCAATGCAGGAAAGTGAAAAGTCAAAGTGAAGTCGCTCAGTTGTGTCCAACTCTTAGCGACCCCATGGACTGCAGCCTACCAGGCTCCTCCGTCCATGGGATTTTCCAGCAAGAGTACTGGAGTGGGGTGCCATTGCCTTCTCCAAATTCAAGGCAATAGAAATACAAAGGAACCATGCAGTTTAGCATAAATCAGAGTGTCATAATGACTGTATGTATTTTACTAAATATTTAACTTACTGAAACGATATCTATACTTAGCAGCATGGCATAGTTGCGAGAGCCATCAGACTCAGACAAAACTAATTTCAAATCCTGGTTCTTTCACTTATTAGTTTTGTGACCTTGAGCAATTATTTTATCCTTGCTAGGCCATGATTTCCTCATGAAACCATGAGTTCATGAGGAAATAAGAGTTCATTCCTTGTTTGGGTTGCTGTTTGATTTAAAAGACAAAAATCTATTCTGGAGGCCAGCATTGGACCAAACTCATAGAAGATGTCCTTTGTGTTAATCGCTCAGTCGTGTCCAACTCTTTGTGACCCCATGGACTGTAGCCTGCCAGGCTCCTCGGTCCATGGAATTCTCCAGCAAGAATATTGGAGTGGGTTGCCATTCTCTTCATCAGGGGATCTTCCAGACCCAAGGGTCGACCCCAGGTGTTCTGTATTGCAGGCAGATTCTTTACCATCTGAGCCACCAGGGTAGTCCTAAGCCCTTTGGCTGAAGTGCTGCACCGGTACAGCTTGGTTCCTTATCTTACTTTACTCTTTTCTCTCTCTACTTCTGTGTCAGTTACTTGTCATTGCCAGAGTCTTGAGCTGATTTTCTTTTTTAAATTGGAGTATAATTGCTTTACAGTATTGTGTTGGTTTCTGCCACACAACAATGCAAATCAGCCATAATTATGCATATATCCCTTCCTTCTTGAGCCTCCCTCCCCTCTGGGTCATCACGGAGCACTGTGCTGTCCATTTTACACATGATAGTGTATATGTCTCGAGCTGATTTTTATGCTAACTCACAGAGATGCTCAGATTCTGTGTTGTTAGTTGTTAAATATTTACATACCACAAAGAATAAATGTCTGCCTTAAGTGCATGCCTGCCATCCTCTCAGCTACTAATGCTGTAGCACAGATTCATGCAGTTAGCATAAGAAACCAGGTTTCTTTCAAAATGTGTTCTGCAAAGTACCTGCTATTGTCACAGGTTTACCTAGAAATGTGCCATCTCCCTCCCTCTTGTTAGATATTTTTTAGGTAGTTATGACTCCAGTTTATATACCACGTGAAAGTTCAGGCTCTTCTGTGCCAAAAGCACTAAGTCTCGAATTAAACTCTCACAAATTTAATGTGGAGACAAGACACTTGGGGATCTTACTAAAAATGCAGAGTCTGGTTCAGTAGGTCTGGGGTAGGGCCTGAGCTTTTGTGTTTCTCACAAGTTCCCTGATGTTCATGCAGCTGATCTGCAATCCTCAGCTTGGGTAGCAAGACTCCAGGTCCATCCTGGGTCACATTGTCAGTCATTCCCGTGGCTCTTCCACCGTCTCTTCTGCCCACCTGGTTAGAATAAGCATCTTTGGTTTTGTGTTTATTTTTGTTTATTTACATATTCCATCTTGGCCATGTTTGAAATACCAGCAAATCCAAGAAAACCTTATTGCCAACTTTGAAATTTTTAGCTGTTTTTTTCCCAAAAAGTTATCTTCTAAAAGAAAAAAAGCAAACAAAAACAAGCCCACAACTTTTTGTCAATTTTAAATGCTGACCTCGCTTTATATAACTGCCTTCTTTGAAAATTTAATCTTTTTTGACGATCTTATAGGTTGATTTTCTAACCAAAAAGAAAGTAAACATTTATCATCTCATGGAAAAAGCCCATTATTATGATTTTTAATAAAACGATATCAGTGTGTGACTATGGCCAGCCCCCTGTAGGGCAGGCATTTGTAATAACACACTTTCTTCCTAACTTGCATTAGACAGTGAGCTGTCTGTAAGCTCTCTTTAATCAATGAGAATGATTCAGATGCGATGACTCTTCATGGATTTATTCATTCCTCAGTAGCCACATTAAAGGTCTATCAGGTAGCTGTTGGGCTTTCTCCACATCTCCCCTCCTGCCCCTAATCCTAAACCATGAGAATATTCAGAAATGTCATAAACTTCATTATCTTAAGAGCTGTTTCTTAAGAAAACTCTGGGCCAAGCATTTTAGAATATATTATCGCTTAAACACAGATTCTCATTGACAACATTCTGTGGGCATCCATTTAATATTAATATTAAGCCAAGGAAATAATGGTCCTTGTTTCTTTCCCTTAAAATGACAGGAATAGTGGGTACTTGTTCCTTCTGAAAAACAGGAAATATCTAAGCCAGCAGCATTCACACTGGTGTCATTACTTGCCTTACTTCAGTTATCGATTGAACCTTGCCAAATTCTTCACGATGCATCTGTCTACCAGGGTGGGAGAGGCTTGTCTGAGAGATTGACTTGTAAAGGTTATCTCAGGATCAAATGATGTGCTGCTCCCTGTCTTTTAAAAAGTCTTGAAACCCCAGGAGACCAGGTAGTCCAGACAGACAATGGGGCACCTGGCTATAATTTTCTAAAATTATTAATATGTTAATATAGTTGGTACAGAATTTGGACTTAGTTCTTCAGAAGGGATGCACCAGCCAAGTACGTGCTCATCAGTACTGTTTTCTGTTCCCTTGAAGCAATTGAAATCTGAGTATTTTCCAGGGTTAGAACTCAAGAGTCCCTGGGAGTTTCCTGGATCCTGGAAGTTCTTACCTACCTGGTCATTTACCTGGTCATTTGCAGGGTAGGAGGGAAGGGGACAGAGCAGCCAGGATTGGAGGTCTTGGATGAGTTTATCTGTGAATCTCATAGAGGTTTCTTATTGGTCCTTTTTCCAGCATTTTAATGGGTTGTATTTTATTTTGTCCCTTCTGTTGAATCTAGACTGACAGTACCCCAAAAAATCTTGCCCTGGGGTCTGCCCATCTGTAAACACAAAAAAAGGGGTTGTGGAGGCCTCAGTTTGTTCTGTCAATTTGGAGAATTCTTCCTTGCCAGTTTTTATTGCCCCAAATTTCCCCTTGTCCTTTTTTCCCCTTGCTTTTGGGGATCAGTGCCATATGCATCCAATCTCTCTCTTCATCTCTCAGAGGAAAAAATTCTAAATGGTGAATGATTACATTTTACCAGCAATACATTTCAAGCTGGAGGAAAGAAGTCCCCAAACTCATATGATTGACTCCAGGTCCCCCTTTACCTGCCACATAGTGTAGAGTACAGGGCTTCAGGCTTCGTTTGGACAGACTTGGCTGTTGTTTTCCTGGTCTTGGCAGAGGCTTCTGTATACATTTGTTCTCATGGCTGTATGCCAACCTAGGATATTTCTTTCTGGGTGCCTGTTCCCCTTTCTGTTTGCATGGATGTGCAAGCAAGGGTTTGTAAACACATATGCAAGTGAAATAGATTCACAGTGGATGGCTTCTGTATGAGAGAGAAGGATATTTATTTTAAAGGATCAAAATAGAAATTTGATAAACTCAAACAAGGATGAAACAGAAGCCCCACCACAGAACAACACTGCGATACTTTGATAATTGGGTTCTCCCTGTGTTCCTCATTTCTCTCTGGAACACCACCTTATGTTGTACAAGCCTTTCTTTAGGCCAACAATTAGACAACCAGTAGGTGACAGAGACCCGCCCTGAACAAAAAGATATTTGGAAGAAATTTTCTTTTATCTCCCATGGACTGAAGATGAGTTTCGTTTATTTATTCTGCTGCAAGAAGACCTAGCAGCAAGCATGAAGTTACTCAGATATAGTCTCTATTCCCACTTAAGATGTCCTTAGATATCCCTGAATCTTTTTCTTCCCTTTATCCCCGGAACTAACTTTCAGAAAAGCAAGAAAGTAAAAAGAATATATTCTCAAAATAAAAGGGAATTTGTATAAAGCACTTTTCCTAAGGAAAAGGAACAAAAGCTCTTGCTTATTCTACCACTGCAAACTACTCTTGGCTCTCAAGAATAAATTACTACTACTGGAGTCAGCTCTTCACTTCCAGAATTTGCTCTGAAAACTGTTGTGACTCCATGGGGACCCTGTCCTCTGCAAATCTGTGACTCCTTTCTGGACTCTGATCTCACTTCAGGGGAGGGACCATTCCCTTCTACTTGAGAAGAAATGCAGTTGGTCTTGGTTCCCATCCAGAGTTTATTTTTATATTAGGAACAGCACTTCTTCCGTGATTGATCAATGACTTATCCAAACTGGATAATGGCTAAAAAGAGGTACAATGAACAGGGTAGTCCCTATCTGGTTGTTCATTTCCCTCTAGTTTTAGGCAAAGAAAATTCAAGTCTTTCAGATGGATCCAAGAACTCCCTAAGAATGAACAGACATGATGTCACTTCATTTTAGCTTCTGATATTTGATCTTGGTCCTGAATATTAATTAGAAGGAATTATACTGAAACTGAAGCTCTAATACTTTGGCCACCTAATGCAAAGAGCTGACTCATTAGAAAAGACCCTGATGCTGGGAAAGATTGAGGGCAGGTCGAGATGGGGGCAACAAAGGATGAGAGGTTGGATGGCATCACTGACTCAATGGACATGAGTTTGAGCAAGCTCCAGGAGAAGGTGAAGGACAGGGAAGCCTGGCATCTGCAGTCCATGGGGGTACAAAGAGGCAGACACAACTGAGCAACTGAACAACAGAAAACTGGATTCACATGAGGCATGATATTGATCCACACTCCAGCCTCACGTTTAGCCCTCTCCTCCATGACTGACAGTTCCCACCCTGTGCTGAGACACCATCTGTCTCCTCAGTTCGCCCCCACAAGGATGGAGTTGTCATTGATGCGGCAGCCAGGAATGCAGCAACAGACACTGATGCCAGACGACACAGGTGGTTGGGAGCATTGAGAGTCACGAGAGAGGCTCAGAAAAGACCAGCACTTTCATTATTGGGATGAGATGCAATTAGAGGCACGGTGGCACTGTCCTGATCTAAAAAAAACTGAACCAAGTAGTTGACACTGACTCCCTAAATATGTCCATTACATTCAGAGATGGTAACAAACAAATCGTATCAGTTATCATTCAATAAAAATTTACTATAAGACTTCAGTGTAAACCACCAGACTTAATGCTTCCTTTTATCTGTGGAGCTAGGATGGGATGAAGAATGTGTTTTCTGGTGGTCAATGTCTTTAACTGTAGAGTTCACAGTATAATCATAAAAAAGGTACAGAAATTTTCCAACTATTTTCTCCCAAGATGACCTGTTGGATGACTATTCAGATGCTAAGAAACCATTTCCCAGAGGCGATGATATTGTTGGCTATACTAAACTATCTCAGGTAATTGAATCTGTTTATTATTTCTTGTTTAAAAGAATGAAGAGACGTAATATCTAATGATCTAAGAGAGCTTAAGAGATATATGACTGTAAGGAAATTATATAACACTTATACAACTTGATTCATTATCTTTCCTTTCTAATACTGAGTCAAACTCTGATGAGAATACTCAGCATAATCCTTATCCTTCATTTGCTTCTTCAATCATACACAATTCACCCCAGTGGAGTCCTCTTGATCCTTTAGGGTCTATCTTTCTCTTTATTCCCATTGTACAATCTCAGTTCTTCATCTCATCATACCTGCCATGAATGCTATAGTGGAATCTTGTAACCTTATCTACAGTCTGTCTCTAATCTCTTCAAATAATTCAGAAGATTTATTTTAAAACAAATCTGATCACCATGGATGTGAGAGTTGGACCATAAAGAAAGCTGAGCACCGAAGAATTGATGCTTTTGAACTATGGTGTTGGAGAAGACTCTTGAGAGTCCCTTGGACTGCAAGGAGATCAAAACCAGTCAATCCTAAAGGAGATCAGTCCTGGGTGTTCATTGGAAGGACCGATGCTGAAGCTGAAGCTCCAATACTTTGGCCACCTGATGGGAAGAGCTGACTCATTTGAAAAGACTAATGCTGGGAGAAGGCGATGGCACCCCACTCCAGTACTCTTGCCTGGAAAATCCCATGGACAGAGGAGCTTGGTGGGCTGCAGTCCATGGGGTCTCGAAGAGTCGGACATGACTGAGTGACTTCACTTTCACTTTTTCACTTTCATGCATTGGAGAAGGAAATGGCAACCCACTCCAGTGTTCTGGCCTGGGGAATTCCAGGGACAGGGGAGCCTGGTAGGCTGCCGTCTGTGGCAGAGTCCGACATGACTGAAGCGACTTACCAGCACCAGCACCAGGTGCTGGGAAAGATTGAGGGCAGGAGGAGAAGGGGATGACAGAGGATGAGATGGCATCACTGACTTGACGGACATGAGTTTGAGCAAGCTTTAGGAGTTGGTGTTGGACAGGAAAGCCTGGTGTGTTGCAGTCCATGGGGTTGCAAAGAGTTGGACATGACTGAGCAACTGAACTGAACTGAACTGAATCACTGTGCTCTTTCCTGTTTTATTCTTCTCCCTAGCACTTATCGCCTTTAAATTTACTACATACACTTATTTATTTTGCTTATTATCTTCCATTCCCCTTGAAATCAGGAGCTCTTTTCTGTTTCTTTATGGCTATAAATGTTGGGTCTAGAATATACCTGGCAGATTCTAGGTGCTCAATAAGTGCATTTGAATGTTTTAAATCTTCTGCTTAAAAATCTGTCTCGCCTTTCTGTTTCCTCCAGAATGTAGTATAAACACATTAACACTGGACTTAAGAGATTTTGATGCTGGTCTCAACCTGATCTTCCACCTCCTTTCCTTGCATCTTCCTCTGTGCACACCTTTTGTTCAGGTAACCTGAGTATCTTATCATTCCTTAAGCTTGCCTTCTTTTGTCCTGTCTTTCCATTTGCAAATGCTATTCTTCTCATCTAGAAAACCCTTCCCAAGGCTCCCTAGAACACAGCTGGTGTTGATAATTGTCTCTTCAGTCATCCTGTCAAAATTCTTCATTCATCCATTTATTCTTTCATTACTTGACCAACCTCTATACATTCTTGAAGACCCAGGTGAATTTTTGTCATTCCTATGAAGGCTTCCTAAACTCCCTGAATAGGGATTGGTCACATTGCCTCGGTGCTTTCATAGTACTTTATGGAACTATCTATTTGGTTCCTATCACATTGAGTTGTAATTTATCTTATATGCTTTCTTTGTCCTCCTGTGGACTATGAGATACTCCACAGTAAGTAGTGAGTCATTTATCAACTTGTCCCAGTATATTTTACAGTGCTTGGAATGTAATGGGTACGCAATAAATGCTTAGTGAATAAATGAGTAGCTAAGCTATTTGGAATAGATACATGGTTGGGGCAGAAGGGGTCATTGTTCTAGACTGAGGATTCAGCAGATGAACTCCATAACATTCTATCTATCTAGATACTTGAAAACTCTCAAGGAGTTTATTTTGCATTTTTATATGATATACATATTTAAATATTACTAAATAATAGTTTACTTTGTGTGAAATTCTTAAAAAGCAAAGAAATAACAGAGAGATCTTAGAGCTATGCACCAAATAATATAATAATGAATTATATATACTGAGTAAAGAATAGTGAAGTCTGTGGGAAAATGTTTAGAGTTTTTTAAGTCTCAATGATCTGTACCTAATTGTCTAGGAAGCCACTGAAAATGATGAATGATTAAGAGGACAATACTTGGTTTCCTGAGCAGAGAAGTTAACCATTTAAAAACAACAGCAAAAAAAGTACTACACAAATGTGATGATTATCCTTTTTTTTTAAAGTGATGAATATACCAAAAAGTAATTATTTAAATCTAAATATAATTTGGTTTGAAAGTAGGTACTCTTGTGTTTCCTGAATGCCAAAAAAGAAGAATTGCCCAGCCATTTTGTTTTTTAATCTGTCATTCATGCCTCAAATCCATGTTTGTTTTTTTTTATTGCTTATTTTTGTTTCTTTTCCAACCTCAAACTGCCCACAGAGAAAACAAAAAAAGATTTTTTTAAAGGACATTGTGAATGGGCAGATAACAGGGCTTTCCCTAAGAAAGGGTACTTCTTAAATGAACTGACAATTTTATTTGGCGGTATAAGTGAAAAACTAGTGTAAAAATCTCCCCTAAGCATCACTATTACTGTTTCATGAAAATGGAGACTGGCTTAGACATATTTCTGTGTGCCTATCTTCATCCTCCAGGACTGAGGATTCCAAGCAAATTGCTGAACCTGCCGTGTTTGGCTATTTATCTGTCTTCCATCTGCACGTAATATAGACCTCACATTGTTCATTTGGGAGGCCCTGTGATTGTCCAAATGTCTATTACAAAGTAGGGTGTCTTAGTCCTCTAGGGTAACTGGCCATGGTACCAATAGACACAGATGGTAAATAAATGCACTAATATGCTCTGTTCATGGTGGAAATTGCACAGAAATAATATATTAACTTGCAAGACTTTCTTCCCATCTTTGTTAGAGTATTTTTTGAGGCCATGTCTGTAAACACAAAATGAAGTAGAGATTTAAGACAATTACCTGGGTAATATTTGGGGGGGGGGATGAAATTACAGTTAATTATTAATAAAAAATGTTATTAATTTTAATCTGAACCTGATCAACCAGGAGACTTTCCTGATGGATTTCACCCAAATTATTTTTCAATTTACTCTGCCATGTTTTCTGTGTAGTCAAAATACTAGTATACTTGGGTGCTTGAAATCCAGAGCTGTGTTTCCTGGTCCATGAGGAGAAAGAAGAAAATAAATGGCAATGCTTTCACTATAACTCAACTGTTATTTATAGGATGTTAAATAAGAGCTTAAGTTTATTTATAAGTTGGGAGCACAGTGTCTAGCCCCACATAAGAACAGGACTGTGATGAAAGCAGTTTGTAAGTTTACATATGTAATGCAATTCCCTGGTGGTCTGCTGGTTATGACTCTGAGCTTCCACTGCAGATAAAATGCTGTTACATATATTTTCAGATGGAGCAAGAATGATGATAAGGGATAACTAAAGAGCTCTAGATGTATATGAAATTTTCAGCTGGAAATGAATCGTGTCTTTCATTAATCAGATCCTGACAGCCTGGAGGTCATTTTCACATGTTATAACATTTCTATACACATATACGGTAAGGCAAGGACCTCTGTTTGGTATTCATTCACGTTCAGTACATGAGTGTTGGCTGATCTTGCAGGAGAAGGCAACACACGTGGGAGACATGTCTGCTTCCTTTTTGCCTTCAGATTCTTTTAACCCCAGCTTCTTGCCTTTGCCTATTTTGCTGCCCCTTTTGCTGACTTTTAGTGTAATTTTTTCTCGTTTTGGTTTTTTCTTTAGCAAATTTCCCTCAGAAATTGTAAGAGTAATTCATGTTTCTTAAAATTAATTAAATAATGTAAATATACATAAGGAAAGATAATTAAGAATCTTCCCCTAGCTGCTTACCCTGCACCCCTTTTCTTCATGACCATATCCCATATCAACTTCCAGTAAGTGGTGATGTTAATAACTTGTGTGATCTTTACATTTTCTTTTATACTACACATCTATATGTATAGAAAAATGTGTATGCACGTGTACATTTTTGGCTGTTTTTATTCCTATGAAACTTGGATTATACTAAACATATCATGCTCCAATCTACTTTTGTTACTTTAAAAATCATTATGGATTCAGAGGACAGTCAAGATGAAACCATATAAACTTCCTCAATTAACCTTCTTCAAGGAATACACCAACTTCCCAAGTGGTGCTAGTGGTAAAGAACCCACCTGCCAATGCAGGAGACATAAGAGAAGTGGGCTTGATCCCTGGTTCAGGAAGATGCCCTGGAGGAGAAAATGGCAACCCACTCTAATATTCTTGCCTGGAGGATCCCATGGACAGAGGAGCCTGGCGGGCTACAGTCCATAGGGTCACAAAGAATCAAACACGACTGAACATGCTGAAGTACACAGAATACACCAAAGCTATAGCTATGTATGGAACAATTGTCACTGGAAAAGAACTGATAACTGACTGGACACATCCTCTACAACAAGGAGTAAAAGGGACACATGAAGATAGCTTAGTGAGTCAGAAACATCTTGCCAAAAAACTGAGCCATGGTGCTATAGGATTGACCCACGATAGGGAAGAATTTCACAAGATGGAACTGCTCCTTTGGAAATGAGGGCTTTGTGCCCTACACTGAGTGCATTAACATTTGGGACCTGTGCTGAAGAAATAAGGCCCCCCAAATATCTAACTTTGGAAACCAACAAGGTTTATGCCTATAGGTCTTAAGGGGCACATACAAACACAGCCTTGCCAAAATCATGGGCATGCCCTTACCCTGCTCCCAATGCTCTTCCCTGTGTCATGAAAACAGCGGGCATGCCCCAACCTCAGCATGCTCCCACAGCCTCGCTAGAGCCAGTTGATGAGCACAGTCAACACAAGGGAAGCCCCTTGATCGCCTGGCCCTGGTGGCCAGAAATACTTGTGTTCCTGGGCTCCATAGAACTCAGGAGAAGAATGGATACACACATTGACAACTTCATAAAAGAGACAATATGAGAAAGTAACAGAAACCAAAGAACTGACAAATAAAGTAACAAAACATACACTAGAAGGATCCAAGAGCAGATTAGATAAAGCAGAAGAATGAACCAGCAGCCTGGAAGTCAGGGTAGTGAAAAGCATCCAAACAGAGCAGCAAAAAGGAAAAAGTAGAGATGGCCTAAAGGACTTACAACATCAAGGGGAATAGCATTTGCATTGCAGAGTCCCAGGAAGAGAAGAGGAAGAGATAAATGGGCTGGAAAATTAGTTAAAGAAATAATGGCTGAAAACTTCCCTAATTGGGGAAGCAAATAGTTATCCAGGTTCAGGAAGGGCGGAAAGTTCCAAATAAGAACCCAAACAGATCCAAACCAGAACACATTATAGTTAAAATATCAAAAGTTAAGGATAAGTCAAAAATTCTTAAAAATTTCAGGAGAAAAACAATTTGTTATGTACAAGGGAACCCCATAAAATGGTCAGCTGGTTTTTCATCAGAGAGTTTGAAGGTCAGAAGGATGGGGCATGATATATTCAAAGTTACTAAGAGAAAAATTTCCAACAAATACTCAGCAATGTTATCATTTGGAATTGAAGGAGAGAGAAGCTAAAGGAGTTCATCAACACTATCAGATCAGATCAGATCAGTTGCTCAGTCGTGTCCGACTCTGCAACCCCATGAGTCGCAGCACGCCAGGCCTCCCTGTCCATCACCAACTCCCGGAGTTCACCCAGACTCACGTCCATCGAGTCAGTGATGCCATCCAGCCATCTCATCCTCTGTTGTCCCCTTCTCCTCCTGCCCCCAATCCCTCCCAGCATCAGAGTCTTTTCCAATGAGTCAACTCTTCGCATGAGGTGGCCAAAGTACTGGAGTCTCAGCTTTAGCATCATTCCACTATACCAGCTTTATAATAAATATTAAAGGAACTTTTTGAGCTGAAAAGAAAAAAAAACACTGACTAGCAACAAGAACACATATGAAAATAAAAATCTCATTGGCAAATACATAGTAAAGGTAGTGGATTTACCACTTATAAAGCTAGTATAAGGTTAAAAGATGAAAGTAAAATCAATTATAACTCCAATGATTAATTCAGGGATACACAAAATAAAAAGATGTAAAATATGATATCGAAACACAAAAATATAGGGGAAAGTGTAAAAATATAGAGTTCTTAGAATGCTTTCAAATTTAGGTTGCTATCAACTTAAAATAGACTGTTGTATATATAGGCCATTAAGTGCGAACCTCACTGTAAGCACAAAGCAAAACCCTCCAAGCTGGAGTCAAGATTGCTGGGAGAAATCTCAGTAACCTCCCATAAGCAGATGACACCACCCTAATGGCATAAAGTGAAGAGGAGCAATAGAGCCTCTTGATGAAGGTAAAAGAGGAGAGTGAAAAACCTGGCTTAAAACTCAACATTCAGACGATGAAGATCATGGCATCCAGTGCCATCACTTCATGGCAAATAGATGGGAAGAAATGAAAACGGTGATGGACTTTATTTTCTTGGACTTCATATCATTGCAGGTGGTGACTACACCCATGAAATGAAAAGACACTTGCTCCTTGGAAGAAAAGCTATGACAAACCTGACATCTTATTAAAATGCAGAGACATCACTTTGCCGACAAAGGTCCATCTAGTCAACGCTATGGTTTTACCAGTAGTCATGTATGGATGTGAGAGTTGGACTCCAAAGAAGGTTGAGCACCAAAGAATTGATGCTTCTGAACAGTGGTGCTGGAGAAGATTCTTGAGAATCCCTTACACAGCAAGGAAATCAAAGCAGTGGGAATCAAGTCTGAATATTCATTGGAAGGACTGATGCTAAAGCTGAAGTTCCACTAGTTTGGCCACCTGATGTGAAGAGCTAGCCTATTGGAAAAGACCCTGATGCTGGGAAAGACTGAGAGCAAGAAGCAACAGAGGACGAGATGATTACATGGTATCATTGACTCAATAGACATGAGTTTGAGCATTCAATATGTCAGCAAATCTGGAAGACCCAAGAGTGGCCACAGGACTGGAAAAGGTCAATACTCATCTCAATTCCCTAGAAGGGTAATACTAAAGAATATGCTAACCATTGGATAATTGCACTCATTTCCCATGCTAGTAAGGTCATGCTTAAAATCTTGTATGCTAGGCTTTAGCATAATGTGAAACAAGAACTTTCATATGTCCAAGCTGGGTTTAGAAAAGGAAGAGGTACAAGAAATCAAATTGCCAACATTCACTGGATAATAGAGAAAGCTAGGGAATTCCAAAAATAATCTACCTCTGCTTCATTGATTATGCCAAAGCTTTTGATTGTGCAGATCATAATAAACTGTGGAAAGCTCTTAAAAGATATGGGAATACCAGACCATCTTCCATGCCTCCTGAAGGAACTAGAACAAAACCCAAATTAGAAGGAAGGAACTAATAAAGGTCAGAGAGGAAATAAATGAAATAGAGTATAAAAATGCAACAGAAAATATTAATGAAATTAATAGCTGTTTTTTGAAAAAAATAAGCAAAGCTGACAAATGTTTGCTGGACTCACCAAAAGAAAAAAGAGAGGGCTCAAGTATATAAAATCAGAATTGAAAGAGGAGAAATTACAATTAATATCACACAAGTTCAAAGGACCAGGGAGATTGCTATGAAAAACTATATAGCAACAAATTGGACAACCTAGAAGAAATGGATAAATTCCTCGAAGCATGCAATTTTCCAACACTGAATCATGGAGGTATAGAAAATGTGAACAGACCAGTTACAGTAAAAATAACATGTCAGTGATTCAAAACAAAAACAAAAGCTGCCAATAAACAAAAGCCCAGAACCAGACAGTTTTACTAGTGAATTCTACCAAAGATTCAAAGAAAAATTTCTACAATCATCCCTCAGTATCTGCAGGGCATTGCTTCCAGAACTCTCTTTGGATATACCCAAATCTACTCACACTCAAATCCCTTATATAAAATGGATGTCGTGCATATAGTTGTCCATGTTCGTGAGTTCCATATTCACAGATTAAACCAACTCTGTTTTGAACTTTATTCATGGTTGGTTGAGCCTGTGAATGTGACACCCAGGAGTAAGGAAAGTCAACTGAATTATCCTTCTCAAACCCTTGCAATAAAAGGAAAGGGGAGGAACACTTCCAAACTCATTTTAGGAGGTCAGCATTATCCTGACACCAAAACTAGACAAAGATACCACAACAAAAGAGAAAATTTCAGGCCAATATCCCTGACAAACATAGGTGCAAAAATTCTCAACAAAATTTTAGCGAACTGAGTTCAATAATACATTAAAAGAATCATACCCCATGGTCAAGTGGGATTTATTCCAGGGTTACAAGGACAGTTTAACATTGCAAAATAATCAACATGATGCACCGCAATTAAAAAATAATCAGTATCATATGATCATTTCAATAGATGTAGAAAAAGTGATGAAATTCAACCTCTTTATGATAAAAACTCTCAATAATGTGAGTATAGAGAGAATGCACCTCAACACAACAAAGTCCATATGTTATAAAACCATAACTAACATCATACTCAGTGGACACCATATGAAAAGTTTTACTCAAAATGGATTAAAGAGTTGAATTTAAGACCTGAAACCACAAAACTCCTAGAAGAAAACATAGAAAGTAAGCTCTGTTACATTGGTCTTGGCACTGAGCTTTTGGATCTGACTCTAAAAGCAAAGACAGCAAAACCGAAAATATACAAGTAAGACTGTATCAGACTGAGAGGCTTCTGAACAATAAAGGAAACCATCTAAATGAAAATGCAGCTTCCTAAATAGAAGAAGCTATTTGCAAATCATACATCAGAACATATAAGAACTGAAACAACTCAATAGTAAAACAAAACAAAACAAAAAACAGTTCTATTAAAAAATGGCTAGATGATCTAAGTAGATAATTTTTTAAAGACATGCAGATGGCCAGTAGGAACTTGTGAATATGTTTAAAATCATTAATTGTCAGAGGAATGCAAATCAAAACCCCCACTGAGATATCACCTGTTAGAATGACTGTTATCCAAAAGACAAAAATAGTAAGTGTTGGCAAAGATATGGAAACCTTCATTCACTATTGGTGGGAATGTAAATTGGTATAGCCACTCTGGAAAACGAAATGGTGTTTCTTCAAAAAAAAAAAAAAATAGAAATATCATATGATCCCACTTTTGGATATTTATCCCAAGGATATGAAAACACTAATGCAAATAGATATATGCACCCTCAGCATTATTTAAAATAACAAAGATATGAAAACAAGCTGAATAGCCATTGATGGGTGGATGAATGGATAAAGATGATATGGCGCGCACGCACGCACGCACACCCACTCCCACACACCAATGGCACACTACTCAGCCATGTAGAAGAAGGGAATCTCATCATTTGTGACAACAAGTTTGGACCTTGAAGGTATTATATACTAAGTGAATAAGTCAGAAAAAGACAAGTATTGTTTTATTTCACTTATACGAGGGAGAAAACTGAGGAAGAAACAAAACAAGAAAATAAATTCATAGATACAAAGAAATGACTAACGGTTACCAGAAAAAAAGCATCTTGGCAGGGGATAAAATGAGTGTAGGAGGTCAGCTGTATGGTGATGGATGGTAACTAGACTTATTATGGTGATTGTTTTTAGTGTATACAAATATCAAATTATTATGTTGTATACTTGAAATTAGTATAATGCAATATATAAATTTTACCTCAATTTTTAAAAGGGGAAAGAACTGGCATTACATAATATAGAGATGAATAGTAAAATTCACGTTAATTAACTTTTACAGTTTTTTAGTTAGGATTACACTGAATAGTAAATAATAGCAAATAGCAAGCAAATAAACAACTCAGGAGACTGGAAACAAAGCAATAGCTTTACATCGGTGGTATCTTTAATAATGCTTCCCCCCCCCCGCTTTTTGAACAAGAAGCCCCACATTTTTGGTTTACACTAGACTCTGCAAATTATATAATAAGCCCTGATTATCAACATACCTTATGAGTACATAGAGTTGGAGCCTGAGGAAGGCTCCAAAGCGGAATCTTAAGAGACTATTGGGAACAAGCTTGGAACAGTGAGTTAAGGGAAATGGAGGAAGATGTTCCAGGCAGAGGGCATAAGATGCACCAAGGCCTATAGTCTAGAGAGAGCATGACTCCTGTAGAAAACTAGGAAGTGTTTGGTTTATCTGAATCTTGAGTTGGAGCAGTAGGGTTGAGGGATCTGGCAGGAAGTGAATCTGAATAATACAAGACAAGCCAGATCATGATGGTGCTGGTGCATGCTCCTTAAGTGATGGGAAAGCAATGGAGGGTTCTAAACCAGCGTGTTATCAGAGAGGGTGCATTGGAGAAACATCTTTAGTGCCAGGTTTGATTTTAAGGGTCTCATGCACAGAGCTTTGCTGTTGCCCTTTGAGTCCTACATTGTCCAAGCTCCTGGCCACTGATTTATCCTTTCACACAAATGTTATACTCCCAGTTGTCAAGCAGAGTACTGTACACTGGTTAGCAATCCCAGGAGAGGACTCTAAATATTTCTACCTATTGCATTCTTTAATTTGAGTCAGCAAGGAAAACACAACTCAGTCAAGCAGTGGGTGGAGAAATGCCTTCCTTACCTTCAGACAGAGCAAGGTCTGCCTCAATCATGGACATTAGTTCCCCTTAGCAAACGGGTCTCTCTCAACAACCAGATCAGGGCAATTTGCTTGTGTGCACCCCTCTGTGCCACAGTGGGACCTCACAAAGGATACATACAGTGAAAAGTGAGGTGAAAGTGAAAGTTGCTCAGTTGTGTCAGACTCTCTGCGACTCCATGGGCTATACACTCCATGGAATTCTCCAGGCCAGAATACTGGAGTGGGTAGCCCACAGAAGGTCATAAAAACAGCACAGGCTGGGTGGGTTCTTTAGTGATTCAACAGGCCCAAGGCCTGTTCTTCAGTGGTTATATGGGAGTTAAAAGCTACTGGTGAGAGACTGCCTTTACCTACACTTCAAAGTGCAGTTCAAATGCCATCTGTCCCTTGACTCTTTCAGGATTGTCCTAAAAGCTGTAAAGGAAATTCACCGGAGAAAGTATAATCTTTCCAACAAATAGTGAAAGTGAATTATTGCATCAGCAAAGGAAATAGGCTTTGATCCATACCTTGTACCAAACATAAAATTAAATAAAATGGATCTTAAATATGAACCCTAAAACTAAGAATTCTGAAAGAGGACATAGGAGAAATCTTCATGACCTTGAGTTAGGCAAAAATGACTTAGATATGACACTGAAATATGCTCCATGAAACAACTACAAATTAGATATTACTAAAATCAAATATTTTTAGTCTTCAAAAATCATTGTTAAGAGAATGGAAAGACAAGCCATAGACTGGAAGAAATATTTGTGAAGTATATATCTGATAACTTAAATTCAAATATATAAAGTCCTATACAAATAAATACCAAGAAAATAAAAAACCCAACTTTAAAAAAATGAGCAAAAAACTTAAATATACACTACCTGTTCACCTTACAAAGGCCCATATAGTCAACGCTGTAGTTTTTCCAGCAGTCATGTATAATTGTGACAGCTGAACCATAGAAAAGGCTGAGTGCTGAAGAACTGCTGCTTGTGAACATTGTGATGCTAGAGAAGATTCTTGAGAGTCCCTTGGACTGCAAGGAGATCAAACCAGTCAGTCCTAAAGGAAATCAGCTCCTCATTGGGAGGACTGAAGCTGAAGCTAAAGTGCCAAAATACTTTGGCCACTTCATGTGAAGAGCTGTGGAAAAGACCCTGATGTTGGGAAATATTGAAGACAAAAGGAGAGGAGGGTGCCAGAGGATGAGATGTTTAGATAGCATCACCATCTCAATGGACATGAGTATCTGGGAGATATTGGAGGACACAGGAGCCTGGCATCTGCAATCCATGGGGTTGCAAAGAGTTGGACATGACTTAGCAACTGAGGAATGTATAGTTCACCAAGAAAGATAGATATCAAATAAACACATGAAAGATACTCAACATAATTATACTTTCAAGTACATTTATGAGTATTTTTATTGAAGTGTAGTTGATTTATAATGTGCTAATTTCTACCATAACAGCAAAATGATTCAGTTATATATATATATACATATTCTTTTTTATATTCTTTTCTATTATAGTTTCTCATAGGATTTTGAATATAGTGTTTTTTGTATAATTTTAATTATAAAATTGAAAATAAAGATCTCAATTAGATATAACTACCTAACAATGCAAAGAAATAGAGGAAAACAACAGTATGGGAAAGACTAGAGATCTCTTCAAGAAAATTAGAGATACCAAGGGAACATTTCATGCAAAGATGGGCTCGATAAAGGACAGAAATGGTATGGACCTAACAGAAGCAGAAGATATTCAGAAGAGGTGGCAAGAATACACAGAAGAACTGTACAAAAAAGATCTTCACAACCAGATAATCACGATGGTGTGATCACTCACCTAGAGCCAGACATCCTGGAATGTGAAGTCAAGTGGGCCTTAGAAAGCATCACTATGAACAAAGCTAGTGGAGATGATAGAATCCCAGTTGAGCTATTTCAAATCCTGAAAGATGATGCTGTGAAAGTGCTGCACTCAATATGTCAGCAAATTTGGAAACCTCAGCAGTGGCCACAGGACTGGAAAAGGTCAGTTTTCATTCCAATCCCAAAGAAAGGCAATGCCAAAGAATGCTCAAACTACCGCACAGTTGCACTCATCTCACACGCTAGTAAAGTAATGCTCAAAATTCTCCAAGCCAGGCTTCAGCAATATGTGAACCATGAACTTCTAGACGTTCAAGCTAGTTTTAGAAAAGGCAGAGGAACCAGAGATCAAATTGCCAACATCCACTGGATCATGGAAAAAGCAAGAGAGTTCCAGAAAAACATCTATTTCTGCTTTATTGACTATGCCAAAGCCTTTGACTGTGTGGATCACAATAAACTGTGGAAAATTCTGAAAGAGATGGGAATACCAGACCACCTTACCTGCTTATTGAGAAACTTATATGCAGGTCAGGAAGCAACAGTTAGAACTGGACATGGAACAACAGACTTGTTCCAAATAAGAAAAGGAGTATGTCAAAGCTATATGTTGTTACCCTGCTTATTTAACTTATATGCAGAGTACATCATGAGAAACGCTGGACTGAAAGAAACACAAGCTGGAATCAAGATTGCCGGGAGAAATATCAATAACCTCAGAAATGCAGATGACACCCACCCTTATGGCAGAAAGTGAAGAGGAACTAAAAAGCTCTTGAGGAAAATGAAAGTGGAGAGTGAAAAAGTTGACTTAAAGCTCAACATTCAGAAAACTAAGATCATGGCATCTGGTCCCATCACTTCATGGGAAATAGATGGGGAAACTGTGGACACAGTGTCAGACTTTATCTTTTTGGGCTCTAAAATCACTGCAGATGTTGATTGTAGCCATGAAATCAAAAGATGCTTATTCCTTGGAAGGAAAGTTATGACCAACTTAGATAGCATATTCAAAAGCGGAGACATTACTTTGCCAACAAAGGTCCGTCTAGTCAAGGCTATGGTTTTTCCAGTGGTCATGTATGGATGTGAGAGTTGGACTGTGAAGAAAGCTGAGCGCCAAAGAATCGACGGTTTTGAACTGTGGTGTTGGAGAAGACTCTTGAGAGTCCCTTGGACTGCAAGGAGATCCAACCAGTCCATCCTAAAGGAGATCAGTCCTGGGTGTTCATTGGAAGGACTGATGTTGAAGCTGAAACTCCAATACTTTGGCCACCTCATGCAAAGAATTGACTCATTGGAAAAGACTCTGATGCTGGGAGGGACTGGGGGCAGGAGAAGAAGGGGATACAGAGGATGAGATGGCTGGATGGCATCACCAACTCGGTGGACATGAGTTTGAGTGAACCTGGGGAGTTGGTGATGGACAGGGAGGCCTGGCATGCTGCAATTCATGGGGTCATAAAGAGTCGGACACAACTGAGCGACTGAACTGAACTGAACCTATCTATTGGGCTTCCCTGCTGGTTCAACAGTAAAGAATCTGCCTGCAGTGCAGGAGACCCAGATTTGATCTCTGGGGTGGGAATATCCCCTGAAGAAGGGAATGGCAACCTACCCCAGTATTTGCCTGGAGCTTCGCATGGAACCTGGTGGGCTACAGTACAAGGGGTCTCAGAGTCAGACACAGCTGAGCAACTAACACTTCCATTTATCATTTTTATTTAGCAGAATGGCTAATGCTTTAAAAACATATGAAGTGTTGGGAAGGATTTGGAAGACTAAAACTCTTGTATACAGCTAGTGGGAATGTAATATTCAGCAACTACCTCAGAAGACAGTTTGGCAGTTTCTTAACATGTGAAACATGCACTTATAATGTGATCCAGTTATTCCACTGCAGGATTTACTCAAAGGAAAAGACAGCATATGACCCCACAGCACTGGTACACACATTTTTTCATGTTTATTTGTAATGGCCAAAAGCTAGAAACAATGCAAATATTCACCACTAGGTGAACAGATAAACAACTTTGGTGTATCTGCTGAGTGGAATACTACTCATCAGTGAAAAGGGAATGGCCCACTGATACCCGAGACAACATGGATGAGTTCTCAGCGTAATTATGCCGAGAGAAAGAAATTAGAAACTAAAGAATGCATAAAGATTCCATTTATATAAGCCTCTTGAAAATGCAAGCAAATTTGCAGTGACAGAAAGCAGATGGTAGCTGCCTGCAGACAGGGAGAAGGGAGGTGGAAAAGAGTTTGTGGGGAGTTACCCAAGGGAGAGATTACAAAGAAGCATGAGAAAAATTGGGGTGTGTGAAAGATATGTTCATTAACTTGATTGTGTTGATGGATTCACAATTGTCTGTGTATATCAAACTTTTCAAATTGTGCACTTTAAACATGTGCAAGTTATTCCACATCAATTACATATCAGTAAAGCTTCAAAAAATCATTTTGGACAGTTTTCCTGGCTAATAATGCATTCTTTTAATGACTCTCTATTATCCCACCAGGATATACCACTTTTTGTTCAACCCTTTCAGGCCATATATAGTTTTTTTGTTTGTTTGTTTAAACCACCAGAAAATTATGCTGTATTTAACAAACTTGTTCATATATACCTATTACTTAGATATGTTATTATTTATTATATATTCTTATTTTATATAAATATTGCATGTTTATACATGTTACATTAGAAAAAATGATGTAGGTTAGAGAATGTGTATTTATGCTTTTCACATATTTATGTGCAGCTTTTAGTTTTAAAGCCTTTTACCAGAAAAGTTTCCAAAATGGTTTACAGCAATTCACATTCCCATCAAAATGAGAGTGCCTCAAATGAACTTATTTGCAAAACAGAAATAGAATCAAAGATGTAGAAAACAAACTTACAGTTATCAAGGGGAAAACGAGGTAGGGAGGGATTAGTTGTGAGACTCGGACTGACATATACCCACTACTACATATAGAATAGATCACTACTAAGAGAGCACTGTATAGCGCTGGGAACTCTGCTCAGTACTCTGTAATGGCCTATGTGGGGAAGGGATGAAAGAGTGGACACATGTATACACTTCACTATGTGACAGAAAGTAGCACAACATTGGAAATCAGCTGTTCTCCAGTAATAATTATTTTTTTAAAGCACTGAATTTAATCGCTCAATCATTTTGCCAATGTGTAACATCAAAAACGTTACCTCATTCTTTGTTAAGGCGGTACTTCTCTGTAATTCAGAAAGGTTTCACACGTGTATTGGTCCTTTCCCTCCTACTTCGCTGATTGTTCTTATCCCTTTAACAAAACAAGGGTGCTGTGTTAGAGAGGGTCTTAAGAAATACTAGTTGAATGAATAAATAAAGATGTCTCATAATTAGACTTTTCTTTATCAGTTGATAGGAACTCTTTGTATACTGGGCTGTTATAATTTTCCTACTATCTGAATTGTTTTCTGTTTCTTGTTTGTCTCTTGATATGGTTTATGCCATGTATTGAAGCCCACAAGAGAGCTTTCGGTACATGATGAGTACAGAGCTGATAAAATCTGTAAAACACTCCGTAAGTCTCGGTGTGTCCAGTAATCGTGTTGCTGCCCCATGTCTAATCACATTCAGTGCGTCCATTACCGTGTCTCCAGGATAGTTCACTGACTCGAGGGCAAGGCCTCTCATATCACCTGTGGGTCTTATTTTCCCAAATCAGGAAGCAAGACACAAGCAAAAGAATAGCCTTTCCAGCCCTACAGACAGACTGGAAATAAGAGAGTGACTGTTAGCCAAAATGTGGGCAGGGCATATCTTTTAGGATGTTTAGAATGAGTAGTTAAGGAACATAAGTTTGACATAATCCTAAAGATAAACTTGGACTTCCCAGGTGGCACTAGGGGTAAAGAACCACCTACCAGTGCTGGAGACATAAGAGACCTGGGTTTGATCCCTGGGTCAGGAAGATCCCCTGGAGAAGAAACTGGAACCCACTCCAGTATTTTTGCCTGAAGAATCCCATGGACAGAGGAGCCTGGAAGGCTACAGTCCACAGGGTCGCAAGGAGTCAGACATGACTGAAGTGATTTATCACAGCACAGCAAAGATAAGTTTGGTTTCTCTATATAATAAAGTTCATATTTTTTCACTGATGATTTAATTTCACTTATATGATGTTCTGTTCTCAAAAGAACTTAAGAAAAAGGTAAGCTCAAATATTGACATTTAAGATTGCTACTAACTGAATTGTCTTCAGATTCCTGACTCACTTTGAGTTGAGATTTATAAAGCAACAGAGCCGTACATAGTAAATACTAGTTGAAGGAATGACTAGAGGAATCTCAGAAATTAGAATTTTAGAAATGCAAGGAAACTTTATGCAGTCAGATTACCTCATTTTCAAGTGAAGAATGAGATCAAGGAGAGTGCGTGACTTGCTGGGTTCAGCCAGTGAGTTTGGGTAGGGTCGGGATAGATACTCTGCTTTAGGACATCCTACCTAACACCCTTAGTTAATTCAATACTTAATAAAATGTATCCACTCCTGGGCATATATCCAGACAAAACCATACTTTAAAAAGATTCATGCACTTCAGTGTTCACTGCAGCACTATTTACAATAGCCAGGACATGGAAGCAACCTGAATGTCCATCAACAGAGGAATGGATAAAGAAGACGGGGTACATGTATACAATGGAATACCGTGTCTGTGCTTGCTCAGTGGTTTGCAGGTCTTTGTGACCCCATGGACTGTAGCCCACCAGGCTCCTCTGTCCATGGCATTTTTCAGGCACGAACACTGGAGTGGGTTGCCACTTCCTCCTCCAGGAGATCTTCCCAACACAGGGATTGAATTTACATCTTCTGTTGCTCCTGAGTTAGCAGGTGGATTCTTTACCACTTGTGCCACCTGGGAAGCCTGCAATGTAATATTATTCAGCCAGAAAAAAGAACAAAGTAATGCCATTTGCAGCAACATGGATGGACCTGGAGATTATCATACTGAGTGAAGTAAGTCAGACAGAGGAAGACAAATACGGTATCCCTTCTATAAAGAACCTATTTATATAAGGTGTAGAAAATAAACTTATGATTCCTGAAGGGGAAATGGGGGGCATAAATTGGGATATTGGAATTGACATATATATATATATATAATTCTATATATAAAAGAGATAACTAATAAGAACCCACAGTATATCACAGGGAACGCTACTCAATACGCTATAATGACCTAGATGGGAAAAGAATCTAGAAAAACAGTGGCTATGTGTATATGTATAACTGATTCACTTTGCATGTGAAACTAACATAACGTAAATCAACTGTGCTCCCCCCACAAAAAAGAAAGTAAAAAAGCCCAAACAACAACAACAAAAACCCTTATTTACCTGTCTCTAACCAAGCATTGGACAAATAGGTGGAGAAGCTTGGTTTTCCTTTGTGTTTAATGGGAAGAACATACCCCTGCTTTTGCAGTTGATTCTTGGATAACTAAAGTGTTCTTACTTGTTCCCAGCAGCTCAACTCAGCAGAAGAGGAAAGCTGGGCTGAGGGATGCTAAGACACTGGTCCAGTCACTTAGGACCTGAATTGGGTCTTGAGGGTCCACTTTTGATTCTTACACTGTTTGTAGAAGGCAGCCTCAGGAGGAAGTTCAGTTCCATACAGTTCAGTCTCTCAGTCGTGTCTGACTCTTTGCGACCCCATGAATCGCAGCACGCCAGGCCTCCCAGTCCATCACCAACTTCCGGAATTCACTCAAACTCATGTCCATCAAGTCAGTGATGCCATCCAGCCATCTCATCCTCTGCTGTCCCCTTCTCCTCCTGCCCCCAATCCCTCCCAACATCAGAGTCTTTTCCAATGTGTCAACACTTCACATGAGGTGGCCAAAGTCCTGGAGTTTCAGCTTTAGCATCATTCCTTCCAAAGAACATCCAGGACTGATCTCCTTCAGAATGGACTGGTTGGATCTCCTTGCAGTCCAAGGGACTCTCAAGAGTCTCTTCCAACATCACAGTTCAAAAGCATCAATTCTTCAGCACTCAGCTTTCTTCACAGTCCAACTCTCACATCCATACATGACCACAGGAAAAGCTATAGCCTTGACTAGATGGACCTTTGTTGGCAAAGTAATGTCTCTGCTTTTCAATATGCTATCTAGGTTGGTCATAACTTTCCTTCCAAGGAGTAAGCGTCTTTTAATTTCATGGCTGCAGTCACCATCTGCAGTGATTTTAGAGCCCCCCAAAATAAAATCTGACACTGTTTCCACTGTTTCCCCATCTATTTCCCATGAAGTGATGGGACCAGATGCCAGGATAAAGACACTAAGAAAAATGTGACATATCTACTTTCTTATTTTGCAGTATACTAGTTGTTACTATGTTTTATGAGTGAAATAGACCTCTGACATAGATATGACTATGTTGTCACAGTGTTCACCTCAGATAACATGGTCAGATATCTTACATGATATGAAGCTCAGTAGTGACATACACCCAACTTGAACATTGACCTGAAATCATTTCTGAGATTTTTTATAAGATTTTTATCCACCTTATAAAATGTATGTGCTCCCCATTCCTGGCACGTCTTAGATGCCTCATCCATGTTGCCAACTTCATGAGCAAAGCAGTCATGGACTTCCTTTCTCCCATGGCCTTCAGAACTCCCAGAAACTTAGAATTCCTTGTGAGAAGAGGCAGCTACTGTAGGGACATTCTATCTGAATTCTTTAAACATAAGCGATATAAGTCACTTCCTTTTTACTTTGTTTTAGTTCATTTTAATAATAATACATTTGAGTGGGTCAAAGACATTCAAAAGTAAATAAGAGAAAGTATATAGGGAAAAATTTTTCCTTGTGTCTTTATCCTTGTCAACTAGTCCTCCTTTTAGGCAAATTAGGTTTTGGGTACATTCTTCCAGAGTTATTTTATACATATACAAGTGTATAGGTGTGTGGGTTCATAGATGTGTACTTATATTTATCTACCTTTTCAAGAATGATTTCCTTCTATACACGACATTCTGTACTATGAGTTTTTCAGTTTATAGTATAGCCTGGAACTTTCTCCATGTAAGTATGTAGAATAGTTCTTTATTCTTTTTATAGCTGCAGAGTATTCCATTGTGTGGATATAGCATAATTTGCCAACTTCATGAGCAAAGCATGAAATTTAACCAGTTTAACCAGTCTTCTACTAATAAACACTAAGGTATTCTTTTCTATGCTTGTTGTTGCAGAAAAAGTTGAAATAATGCTATACATTGATTATTTTATTAACCTGTGAAAGTAATTTTGAATTGGATAAATTTCAAGCAGTGGAATTTCTGGGTCATGGCATAAAATACACTTATTTTGATGAACACTGCCAAATTTCCCTGCATATGAATGTTAGAACTATATAGAATCTTCTTGTTTTCTTATGACCCCGTGAGTCTAATATATATGTCTTTGTTGTTTTGGGTTAGGAAGCCAATTTTTTATAAAGTTAAGGAAGAGAAACAGAGTAAAGCTTGTGTGCTTAGTCACTCAGTCATGTCGTCTCTTTGGGACCCATGGATGTAGCCCGCCAGGCTCCTCTGTCCATGGAATTCTCCAGGCAAGAATACTGGCGTGGGTAGCCATTTCCTTCTCCAAGGGATCTTCCAACCAATCTGAGCTTCCAGGAAGCTATTACTATTGAGTAATGCCAGTAGCAAGTATAATATTTCCATGACATTAATATGTGCCAGGTGTTGTTTCTAGGAGCTTTACATTGATCCGTGGGTGAATATTTTCTCCACTACCTCCTTCATTTCTCCAAAGAAGAATTCTGTACACTCAGCTGAAAATATTTTCTTGTAATTATATAATTAAACATAAAAATTGAGGAGGGTTTTTCTTTCAACTTTTTAACCTTCTAATCTGTTATCATGTGATTGTTGGAAAGAATACCAATTTCTTCCTAATTTATAGCCTGCTTCCCACTTCATTTTTGCCATCTTTTCCCTTGAAATAGATGGGGAAACAGTGTCAGACTTTATTTTTTTGGGCTCCAAAATCACTGCAGATGGTGACTGCAGCCATGACATTAAAAGACGCTTACTCCCTGGAAGGAAAGTTATGACCAACCTAGATAGCATATTGAAAAGCAGAGACATTACTTTGCCAACAAAGGTCCATCTAGTCAAGGCTGTGGCTTTTCCTGTCATCATGTATGGATATGAGAGTTGGATTGTGAAGAAGGCTGAGCACTGAAGAATTGATGCTTTTGAACTGTGGTGTTGGAGAAGACTCTTGAGAGTCCCTTGGACTGCAAGGAGATCCAACCAGTCCATTCTGAAGGAGATCAGCCCTGGGATTTCTTTGGAAGGAATGATGCTAAAGCTGAAACTCCAGGACTTTGGCCACCTCATGCGAAGAGTTGACTCATTGGAAAAGACTCTGATGCTGGGAGGGATTGGGGGCAGGAGGAGAAGGGGATGACAGAGGATAAGATGGCTAGATGGCATCACTGACTCGATGGACGTGAGTCTGGGTGAACTCCGAGAATTGGTGATGGACAGGGAGGCCTGGCGTGCTGCGATTCATGGGGTCGCAAAGAGTCGGACACGACTGAGTGACTGAAGTGAACTGAACTGAACCTTCCTCCCACATGCAGACTTCTCTGCATACCCTCACAGCACATCACTGTGTAGGGGCAGGTTCTAATAGAATATCATGAGTAGTTTCTTATTTCCATGTAAAATATGTAATGGACTTGTTCCTCTCTTAGGATGGGCAGCGGCTGTTTTCTTTGTCCTCTTTAGTTTATCCAGGATTTCTTTTTTACTCACCAAGAATGAGTCATTTTCCAATATCTTAATTTTTCTTTTTGATTGCCAGCACATTTCATTGACTGTCTGTTTAGAGCTTGTTTTCTCAATCAAAAGTGAAATGAAGTTGCTCAGTTGTGTCCCATTCTTTGCGACCCCGTGGACTGCAGCCCACCAGGCTCCTCTGTCCATGGGATTCTCCAGGCAAGAATACTGGAGTGGGGTGCCATTTCCTTCTCCAATCAAACAGAGCTCTAATTTCTCAGTGGTTTACTCTGGGGGACAAGCAGCAGCAAACAAGAACAGGAAGCACTTTGCAGAGCCTGCCACGTGCTGGGCTCTGTGCTAAGGACTTCCACACTGCCCTTGGGGTGCAGAGCTTATGTGCCTTCTCCCATTCCTCAACTACATTTTTCACTTGCAACATGTGCCTCACTCCTTCATTCTGAGACCTGGCTAAGGCATGGGTGTGGCTTTCAGGGTGTCTCCCAAGGATAAGGCTATTGGTAGAATAAGGCTGGACCAGTGGCATTCAGGTGGTGCAAAGGGCCAGAAAGGTGAATCCCCCTCCATGGTCTCAATTGTGGATGGCTGTGAAGTCCACACAGCCCAGCTCTTCTTTGGCAAGCCTCCCATAGAAACCCCACTAAAGTCCCCTGTGTTCAGAGACCTGGCCACGAGCTGGGTCTTCTCGCCTTTTGTGGGAGAGCCAACATAGCAGGAGTCGTGCTGCTTGTGTCAAATCACTTGTCTCATTTTCCCTTTACCCTCATAGTTGCTGCCCTAGGCTTGTTGCAACCACTTGAACTATCCTGACCATAATGTTTGCCTCTGGATCTTCTTTGCGGGGGACCCTGGCTCAGATTTATACATCAACTTATTTAGTCCTCACAGGAACTCTACTAGGTAGATACCGTTCTTCCCCATTTCAAAGATGATGAGACTGAGACACAGGGGCTTCATTGACTTATCCAAGGTTGCAGTTACTTTGTGCCAGCACTGGATTTCAGTACACCTTACCTGTAGTCCTGATGCTCTTAACCATTGCTCTCAGCTGCCTTCTAGTATAAAGCCTCTTGGAGCTGAGATGTGGAGCAACTCTAGGCTTGCTCACTAGCTAAGTGACTTGTTCCTGAGCAACTTCTTTCCATCATAGGATTCAAATTTGAACTTCAGCAAAATGATCATTTGTTATATGTCGTGGACCTTGGGAGGACCTTTGAAACTGAATTCCCAGGGATTGTTGTGAGTATGGAATGCTTCACCTACATTTTTCTGAGAATTTGGCACATACTTGCAACCCATATGCTAATCATATTTTCTGGTCTAAGCCTGATATATGTGGCACCTCAGTTCTTCCATGCTGGATGACAAGTGACCCCGGAAATCTGAAACACACGGTTAAAACACATAAACATGATACATTTAAAGCTAGTGGACACAGGGGAAAGATTGGGAACAAATTTTTTTATATAGAACTTTCTGTTAGGATAACATTATCCTCCCTTCCACATTTGACCGTCAACTCCCAGGAAACCTGGACTTAACTGCTTTGATTCACTCTCATGATAAGGTGACTGAGTAAGGCTGACTTTATGAGTCCTGTCCTTGAATGCTGATGGAGAATGCTGTAATAAGAGAGTTAGAAGGCCTCCACCAGGCAGCTCAGTGATAAAGAATCTGCCTGCCAATGCAGGAGACACAGGAGACGTGGGTTTGACCCCTGTGTTGGGAAGATACCCTGGAGGAGGTCATGGCAACCCACTCCAGTATTCTTCCTGGGAAAATCCCATGGACAGAGGAGCCTGATGGGCTATAGTTCATGGAGTTGCAGAGAGTCAGGCATGACTTAGGGACTGAGCACACACATATGCACTCTAAAAGAGGTCACTGGAAAAGAATCAGAGACAGCATGAATAATGGTTTAAACATCAGAAGCCTGTCTGTAGAACAGACAGAGAACATTGAACATCATATCTCTTGGGGTTTGGTGCAGATGTTTTGAGGTAAATATAGTTTGCATTGTTGCTATCCCTGTCAAAAATTAATCTCTTTGAGACCAATCTCTGAAACCCTGTCCTGTGATTAAATGAAGAGACTCTGGAGAAGCTTCAAATGTTACTGAGTGAGATGCAGCGGACTGTAATTAGGGCTTGTCAGAGCTGTGTCACGACCCTGAATGACCACTTCCTGGTGTCAAAGTTCAAAATGACTGTCTTGTTCCAGAACCATATATCTTAAACAAAAGGGAGTGACATTAAAGTGGAGCCCAGCTAGAGATTGTCTTGACTCCATAGCTCGGTCCTCACCAGCCACTGAGGAGGGCAGGAAGTCTCTGATGTGTGTCTGGAGTTTGTTGGGTATGAGAGGAGCATTAGCCATTGGGTCTCCAAGCACAACATTACGTGGACATGTATGTCAGTTACTGGCCACCTAGGAACAGGTGTGGGCTTTGTAAAGCTAGCGGCTCTCCTTAACATCCAGATTCCTCCCAGGCTCTGTGGGCTTGCCAGAGCTATTATTTGTCATTTGTTCAGTTTTCATCTTTTTGAGATAATATGGCAATGCATAAGACCACAGACGTGCCCTTCCCCAAATCCTTTCCTATTTAGACTCGGTTTTTGTCCGATGAAGAGAAATTTACCATAAAACACAGTGTCTTCTGGGTATGACTGGCCGAGCCAAATAGGATGGGGATATCACCTGACTTTTAAAGAAGCTTCAATTCTGAAAGGCTAGTTTGCAAGCCTCACACATTTTGTCACTGACACCAAGCTGGGAAAGAAGCTAAAATATTTTGATCACTGGGTATGGGCCTTTGTGGCAGATGGTCTCTTCAGCAGTATTCCATTTCAGGGGTCAGTGGGGGAGAGAGGAAGATATCCAAATAGAATATATAAAGTCAAGGAGATGCAAACTTGGCCTCATTTTACAAGGTTTTGTGCCAAACTTTGGAACACCCGCGTGTCTCCAGTCCGGCAGGTAGAGGTTCCCTGTCTGAGCAATGTGACAAGGATGACAGTTCATTTAAACAGTCTGCTGGGAGGATTTGCTGGGGTGGGAACCCAGGGGCCAGGGAGCTTGGACAGGATGGGAAAATGTGTATGCCTGCACCATGGGGCAGGTAGGGGAGGGGTGCTTGCATTTCTGCTTGCACAAACCATTGGTAGGAAGAAGGTTGTCAGAGGCATGTGTTTAAGTAAAAAGCTTTGAGAAATGCAGCAGAGAAAAGAGCTGAATCATCTTAGGCGACTTTGCACAGGACTGAAACCCCCAGCACAACTCCTCGTCCCAGGACCTGGGTGCTGCTGGCTGAGCGCAGGCTGGCAGGGGTCCAGAGACTGAGTTTGCCCAGCAGATTTGACCCCACCCCTACTCTCACCAAATAACCATTATGATAATGCAAATGCACTCAGAAAAAAGCATAGGACATTACAAGCTACCAAGCAGAACCTGGGCTCTTAGAGGTCAACAGGACTCTGCCAATTCCAGCTCTCTAAGTTTTCTGTCTTGATATTATTTATTTGTTTGCCTGGAAACTGAAGCTTTTGTGTGAAAACTCTTATGCAGAGCAAGAAAATCATTTGGGGGAGAGGGGAGACCATTTTCTCCAAAGGCCCAGTGGGTACAGAATTGACAGACGGAAGACCAGAGAATGATATCAGTGTGCATTATAATTACCATTGCCCACTGAGCCCCGGGTTGAAGATATCTTTCCTGGTCGGCTTTAGTCCTTGGTGGATTTGTGCTTGGACTAACTTTTGTTGTCTCAGAGAGCAGAGGCCATTTTGAGGACTCTCACAAGGGCGGCTGGTGAGCCATCACACGCTGGTGCCTACCTGATGGCCCCTCAGGCAGTGGTGAGCTCCGGGGATCGTATTACTGATCAGTAGCTGTGCTTTCTGAGAAGGCAATGGCAACCCACTCCAGTACTCTTGCCAGGAAAATCCCTTGGACGGAGGAGCCTGGTAGGCTGCAGTCCATGGGGTTGGGAAGAGTCGGATACGACTGAGCGACTTCACTTTCACTTTTCACTTTCATGCATTGGAGAAGGAAATGGCAACTCACTCCAGTGTTCTTGCCTGGAGAATCCCAGGGACGGGGGAGCCTGGTGGGCTGCTGTCTGTGGGGTCCCACAGAGTCGGACACGACTGAAGCGACTTAGCTGCAGCAGCAGCTGTGCTTTAAGACTTGTTCCACTCTTAGGGGAAGAGAGGAGAGGAAGTTGGCCCACAGGGAGCACACTGCTTATAACTTACATAAATCGTATGATTTGATTCTTTTTCTCTTGCCATAAAAAAAGACCAACTGAAGCTTCAAGGTAATTACTCAGAACTAGCAGTTTAAGACAGGGGACCCCAACCTGCAGAATCTAATGCCTGATTATCTGAGGTGTAGCTGATGTAATAAGAATAGAAATACAGTGCACAGTAACTGTAATGGGCTTGAATCATCCTCAAACTACCCTCTCCCATCCATGGGAAAAATGGTCTTCCACAAAATGGAAGAGTTGGGGGTCATTTGTTTAGGACACCTGGTCTCTGCTACCTTCCCTTAACTAGCCATAAGAAGTGGGAGCAAGAGGAGTCAGAGGATGAGTTTTCTTTCTTTGACGTACTCATAGAAATACGTGATAACATACGAAGTGCTTCCCGTTCACGTTTAGATTTTATCTTGGCAATAACAAGCACGGGTGCCTCTAGTCTACAGATACGGAAAATGAGTTTAAAAAGGTCAAGTGATTCGCACAAAGCAAGGCAACTCATTAACAGAGAGCTGGGACAAAAAGGCACAAACTTGGGATTTCTGACACAAAGCCTGGCACTCCTCTTCCTTTTACATAACTGCCTCACTTTTGGAGAGCGAGAGCTAAGTGAGTGCATCACTGTGAAACCTGTAGATCTTTGGGGAACTTTTAAATGGAAATAGCCTAGTATAAAATGAGGCTAATTTTCCCTCTTTGCAGGAGAGATTAGCTCCGGAAAAGCTGTAGCAGCAGCCAGGATGAGTCTGATGAGTCTGATCAGAACAGGAAACATCCTTTCGGCTCCCCCATCTCCCCCACCCTCTGCTTCTCCCCACCATCCCCCACCCCACCTTCTGGAGTAGAGAGATGACTGGATTTTGTTGTTGTTGTTGCAATTTTTGCATATCTCTGGCACGTGTTGCTAATCAACTTTCAACCCTTGCTATGGTTGTACAGTTTAGGTCCTGGGTAGAAGGTAAGACTGGAACTTTGAGTTTCTCTGTGCTTCCTGAAACTTCCAACAGCAGCTGCTAGAAAACTGAAAAGGGGAGTGTAAGATGTTTGTTTCTCTCCTATTTTTACTCTCAACTTTTTATATAACTTCAGACATACAGAAAAGTTACCCACATGATATATAGAACTCTAATATACAGTTCACCCAATTACTAACATTTTATTTTCCTTCTCTTTCTTTTTTTCTATGCATGTACAGATATATCTATATCTATTAATATATCTATCTATTTCAATGCATAATTTTTCTGAATTTCATCAGAGCTGCTGATACAGTACCTTTTATCTCTAAATGCTTCACTGTGTGCTTCCTAAAACTCAGGACATTCTCTTACATAACCAAAATGTAAATAGTAAGCTTAGGTAACAAGGTCACAATAATGCTACCTATAGACCTTCTTGATTGCCGGGAGAAATATCAATAACCTCAGATATGCAGAAGACACCACCCTTATGGCAGAAAGTGAAGAGGAACTCAAAAGCCTCTTGAGGAAAGTGAAAGAGGAGAGTGAAAAAGTTGGCTTAAAGCTCAACATTCAGAAAACTAAGATCATGGCATCTGGTCCCATCACTTCATGGGAAATAGATAGGGAAACAGTGGGAACAGTGTCAGACTTTATTTTTCTGGGCTCCAAAATCACTGCAGATGGTAATGGCAGCCATGAAATTTAAAGACGCTTACTCCTTGGAAGGACAGTTATGACCAACCTAGATAGCATATTGAAAAGCAGAGACATTACTTTGCCAACAAGGGTCCATCTAGTCAAGGCTATGGTTTTTCCAGTAGTCATGAATGGATGTGAGAGTTGGACTGTGAAGAAAGCTGAGCGTCGAAGAATTGATGCTTTTGAACTGTGGTATTGGAGAAGACTCCTGAGAGTCCCTTGGACTGCAAGGAGATCCAACCAGTCCATTCTGAAGGAGATCAGTCCTGGGTGTTCTTTGGAAGGAATGATGCTGAAGCTGAAACTCCAGGACTTTGGCCACCTCACGCGAAGAGCTGACTCATTGGAAAAGACTCTGATGCTGGGAGGGATTGGGGGCAGGAGAAGGGGATGACAGAGGATGAGATGGCTGGATGGCATCACAGACTCAATGGATGTGAGTTTGGGTGAACTCCGGAAGTTGGTGATGGACAGAGAGTCCTGGCGTGCTGCGATTCATGGGGTCGCAAAGAGTCGGACACGACTGAGCGACTGAACTGAACTGAACTGATAGACCTTCTTACCTTGGGCTCGTTGTCCCGGTATTATCATGTGTACAAAAGAAACTATTAGATTGTGCTTTGCATTCAAGAGTCATATCGCTCTAGTTGTCTTTGATCTGGACATTTCTCAGTCTTTCTTTCACTCTGATGGGCTTGACACTTTTGAAGATGACAAGTCCGTTATTTTGTAGACTGTCTTTGAGTTCAGGTTTGTCTGCTGATTCATTCTGGTTGGATTCTAGAAGTGAAGAAAAAAATGTCAATAATAAAAGCACAAATAAATATCCCAGGTTAAAATGGTTGTTTCTTTTCTCTTTTTTTCCTCCCATTCTACTGTTTTCCATCACTTAGTACCAATTTTCTTTAGACCAAGGACACTATGTTTAAGTGCTCATTTTTTAACTAATTAGGAAATGGCGATCCACTCCAGTACTCTTGCCTGGAAAATTCCATGGATGGAGGAGCCTGGTAGGCTACAGTTCATGGGATCGCAAAGAGTCGGATATGACTGAGCAACTTCACTTCACTGACATTTTATTAATCCCACTTCATTGCTCTTTTTGTGGTAGGTATGATGACTTTTTTATTGTACTTAATTTAATTTATTTATTTACATATACATGTACCTGTTCTTTTTTAAGATCTTTTCCCATTTGAGTTGTTACATAATATTGAGCAGAGTTCCAGGTCCTTGTTGGTTATCTGTTTTAAATATAGCAGTATTTACATGTCCACCCAAACTCCCTAACTATCCCTTTCCCCCTTCTCCCATTTGTACGTTTCTGTTTTGTAAATGCTCATTTGAATAATTTTTAAATATTCTGCTTATAAGCTCTTTTAAAAATTTCTCACCATTCTCTCCTTTTTTGAAGTATAATGTGTTTGCTCCTTTGTCTCCTTTTCATTGGTTTCTTACACATATCCAAGAAGTCGTGTGTGTGTCCGGTGTCCCTAGATGTATAAATCATATACCTTTCATTATGGACATCCCTGAGTCCCTTTTGTCCCATGCTTCAAACACTCTTTTGTTTCAGGTGATTGCTTCTCATTTGGTTAGTGAAGTGACCCTCAGGGCAGGAATCCATGTGGTATTTAGCAAAGTGTGTAAGCATGACAAGATCTCTTGAAAACAAGCTCTGAAAGTCTGAGAGTCATTAGCAGAGGCCGGGCAGGGTGGGCTGGACAGAAGATGCAGTGTGAAACAAGTAGGCTGTTGTCATTTTGAAGTGAAGCACTTTCTGTTTCTTTGTAATGCTGAGTTGAAGGTGGCTAGATGGAGGAGCCTGGTGGGCTGCAGTCCATGGGGTCGCTAAGAGTTGGACACAACTGAGCAACTTCCCATTCACTTTTCACTTTCATGCATTGGAGAAGGAAATGGCAACCCACTCCAGTGTTCTTGCCTGGAGAATCCCAGGGACGGCGGAGCCTGGTGGACTGCTGTCTATGGGGTCGCACAGAGTCGGACACGACTGAAGCGACTTAGCAGCAGCAGCGGCAGCAGAGAGGAACTGGGAGCAACTTGCTGGGTGCTTTCCATGTCTCCTTCCTCTCTACCAGCTCATCATACTCACCCCATCACACAGCAGAGTTAATACAAAGGAGGGAGAGGAACTATCAGGGACATGTTCTGAAATTACTGGAGAAAGAGCAACTCCCGTCTGGAGAGTAGGAAAAAATAGAATACAAATATATCCATTCTGTTCTTACTATTTTATTGTGGGATGCTGGTCAGGGACAGTTCCAAAAGAGAGTGAGGTTGTGGAAGTGACGATTTCCTGTAGAAAGAAAGGGAACTGTGGAAAAAATACAGTAGTTAAAAATGAAGTGTGTATTTCCTATGCCCCCACAGACTTGGAAATGCTTCCTAGTGGTGTCATGCGGAGTGAATTTTGTGGCTTGTCTCTGATTCATGCCAGTCCTCCTGGGTACATACTCCTGGAGATGATGTATCAGAAGGCAGGTCAACATGACTTAGGTTGATTAAAGGGCTGTTATCTAAAGGTTATTGTAACTATTTCTATAGAGCCCAAGTTTCATTCCTTCCTTTGTATTTTTAATTCAAAATTTAGACTTTGTGATTTGCAAGGAAACACAAGAAGTGGGTGATGGAGACCCTGTAAAAATGCAGAATCCCTTCATTTATGTACCTGAGTTCTTCATACTAGATGTGTTTGCCTGCACATAAGTCAGAGAGCAAAGACATAACTCGATGATGTTAAAGTATTCAGCTTTTAAACGCCCAAGACATAGAACCAAATTGTGGTTGCAAAAAGAAGAAACTAAAATACTTTACATGAATAAAAATGTTAATTGCTGGGGACTTGCCTGGAGGCCAGTGGTTAAGACTTTGCCTTCCAATGCACAGGGAGTGGGTTCCATCCTTGGTTGGGGAGCGAGGATCCCACATGCCTCATGGCCAAAAAACTAAAGCATAATACAATGTTGTAAGAAATTCAATAAAATAAAATAAAAATAAAAAATGTAAAAATGGTCCACATAAAAAAACCTTATAAAAATGTTATTTGCGCTCTTACTCTATAATAAACTCTTTCTCTTTTTATTCTCCACCCTCTATATGTTTATACTGATCTTTATTAGTTTTAGGGCAGGGTCATGTGAACTTTCAAAGTTTTAATGTTTTCACATACTTAAGAATTCAATTCAATTCACACTGACTTAGCCTCTAGTATGCCTAAGATGGGCTTCCCAGGTGGCTCATTGGTAAAGAATCCTCTTGTCAATGCAGGAGATGTAGGAGACTTGGGTTAGATCCCTGGGGCAGGAAGATGCCCTGGAGGAGGAAATGGCAACCCACTCCAGTATTCTTACCTGGAGAATTCTATTGACAGAGGAGCCTGGCGGGCTATAGTCCATGGGGTCGCAAAGAGTCAGACACGGCCGAGCATGCACACACACGTGCCTAAGACATTGGGCCAGGTGGGATGAGACTGCCAATTAAAACCAAAACATGGCCTCAGCTCTAAGAGTGTCCTCTTTCAGCATAGGGAGAGCAAGCTAGAGATCTTGGAAATGAGCAAACATAACAAAGTAAGAAAACTCAGAGGAAGTCAGCATGACCTCCTCACATTCAGAGGCAAAGTCCCAGTGGAAAATGCTCCCAGGTCTTTCCAAGTCCTGCTTCTCCTGGAACACTGTACACTCGCAGCCTGTCTTTCCGTCTGCAAAACAAGAAGAGAGGCGAGGAGGTTTTACTGATGAAACAGGACATGGTGGGTCAAGTCATCAGTTTGGTGTTTCTAGAACTAGGAAATCTAAGGCAAATCGGGCAGCTCCAACCTGACTTGTCTCCAGCAGTGCTGCCTGGCGTACGGACACTCAGGCGTCTGGCCCTTAGAATGTAAGGTATGCAGGTTGCCCTCTTGGCTGCTGCTTCTCTGTCTACTCTGCTATCTCCAATTTCTTCTTTCTTGTGTCAGGCAATCACAAATTGACCAAAAAGTTAGCTATCCAAATGCCAACTCCCCCTTCTTGAAGAAACCCCTCATTGTCTCAAATGATTCATCTGATGCTCATTTAGTCTGTTTGGGCTGCTGTAACAAAACCCCACAGACTGGGTGACTTACAGGTGGCAGAATTTTATTTCTCACCATTCTCGGGGCTGAAAAGACCAAGATCAAGGCACCTGTAAATCTGGTGTCTGGTGAGGGTCATAGACTCTGTCTTTTCACTGCGTCCTCCTGTGCTAGAATGGGTGAAGTAACTCTCTGGATCTTTTTTATAAGGGCACTAATCCCATTTGTGACCTGTTCAACTCCCGAGAGCTCCACTTCCAAATAACATTGCACTAGGGATTAGGTTTCAACATACGAGTGTTGGGGGAACACAACATTCATAGCGTGCCCCATCTACCTAACCCTCCCCCAACTTAGTTAAAACTCCTGTCCAGCTCTTTGCAACCCCATGGACTGTAGGCTGCCAGGCTCCTCTGTCCATGGGATTCTCCAGGCAAGAACACTACAGTGGGTTGCCATTTCCTCCTCCAGAGAGTGTTCCTGACCCAAGGACTGAACTCACAGCTCCTGTGTCTCCTGCATTGGCAGGTAGATTCCTTACCTCCCAGTCACCTGGGAAGCCCCAAACCCCTTGGTGGGAGAAACAAAAACCCAACGTCATGCCACGCCCCCTCCCCGAAATGAGCTGACAACTCTACTGAAAGATTCCCTTGTCTTTTTTTCCTACCTATCTTTTGCTTGTATAGACTATAGTTTATAGATGGTCTAGGAAAGTGTTTCCCAAACCTTTTTCCTCTTTTAATTTTTACTGGAGTGTAGTTGCTTTACAATGTCATGTTAGTTCCTACTCTCCAGCAAAATGGATCAGCTATATGTATAAATGTATCCCTTCTTTTTTGAGTTTCCTTTCCATTTAGGTCACCACAGAGCACTGAGTAGGATTCCTTGAGCTATACAGTAGATCCTCATGAGTTATCTATTTTATACACAATGTCAGTAGTGTATTTATGTCAATCCCAATTTTCCAATTTAGCTCATCCCCCTTTCCCCCCTCAGTATCCATACGTTTGTTTTCTATATCTGTGCTTTATAAGTAAGATCATCTATACCAATTTTTTTTCAGATTTCTCAAACTTTAATATGCACAGGAGACGAGTCACCCAGGGAACTTATTAAATTGACAGTTTTGAACTCTATAAGTCTGGGGTATGACCTGAGATTCTGCATTTCGAACAGATTTCCAGGTGAGGCTGATGCTACTGGTTTCTGAACCACATGTTGATTAACAAAGGCCTAGTTATTATGATTGATTGCAGTCAGAGTGTTTTTGCTCCTTTTTGGTAGGCCCTGCAGGACTCTGTAGCCCTGACTGCTGACTGCACCCCTATGAATATGGGTCTAAGTTCTGGTCCTTGTATTGGGGCCCCATTGTCCACTTCAGTTGACCCAAAAGTTTTTCTGGGTGTGTTCTTTCATAGGTATTAGTACTACTTCAGTTCATCTTCACATAAACATCAGTGTTATTTTCTCTGTTTTGTAATTGAAGAAACAAACTGTGAAAAGTTAAATGGCTCATTCAATCTTACACAGCTATGCACCACATTGGCCAAAAAGTTAATTCAGAGTTTTCCATAACATCTTATAGAAAAACCCAGTTGAACTTTTTGGACAGCCCAATATATAAAGCCAGTAAAAAAAAAAAAAAAAAAAAAAAACTTCTGTCTCATTTGTCTTCAACCCTTTTCCCCAAGGGTTATTCTTAGACGAATAGTACCTCACAATTTTCCCAAAGATTGGCATAGAGTTTCTTTGAGGTAATAAGAAGAAGAAAAAGAAGAAGACGAACTGAAGGTTATTAAGTGTTTCTAAGTACCAAGCCCAGTGCTGAGGACTTTACTTTCAATATCTTGTTAATTTTCACATCTACCCAAAGAGGTTGCTACTAGTATGATTTAGACTTAAAGAAGTTAAGACAGTAAGGAAGCTGAGATTAGAACTATAAGCTGCTTCAGTCCAAAGCCCAAACTGTTAACTGTAACACTGTGTCATGGTATATATTGCTACAGAAATATCTTTTAGGTTTTAATCCCAGAAAAAGAGAATTCCAGTAGGATGCAGAAAGAAGTAAGGCTAGAGAAGTGGATATTAGTAAGACAATTCTGCCCGTTATAATGAAGAGATTTGCCCTGGTTATTTGGAGTTTTCTATAAACTTGCAATGGACATTCACAGAGACACAATGATCACTTTTTAAGATCTGAACTATTGCACAGACTTAAGTGTTTGTCATTTCATGAGCTGGTGTTCTTGGAACTACACATTTCTGGATCTCCTATTAATTTGTAGTATGAGTAGGGGTTTGTCATTTATAAAATTATGAGGTCTTTTTCCTCACTTGTAAATTGTATAAAATCCTCATCAAATTGAAGACCAGATATTCCAATAGCCTGGGAATGTGAGGTGCAGAGAATTTAAGTGACTCTTCTAGGGTGACCAAGAGATAATTAATCATGGGGCTTAACTCAGAATCCAGGTCTCCTAGTGTGCACTTCTGGTATTATTCAACCAGCCTGTGGAATATCTCCCTTTGCACATGCTTTTGGGAAAATGTGCTGGTTCAGAACCTGATCACTAGGACCTGTTAGACATCCTTCAAGGGGAATACGTCTCTACTCTGCAGTTTGTGCAACTTTTGCTCTCTGAGGCTGACTCTTTGCCAATATGTGACTTCTTGAGAGACATTAGGGGCCCTCGGCACTGGGCACAGCCACTCCTGGAAACATGAAACACGAGCCTGCTCTTACTGTGTACCTATAACTTGTGTTCGGGCATCCTTTTGCCTTTAATGAGATTTTGCAGTGACAGGATTGGAACAGATTGCTGGCATTATGGCAGCCAGGATATTGTCAGGAGGAACTTGGCAGTGCTCGTAGGTGTTATGATGCTGGCTCTTTGCTCAAGGGCAAGAATATCGAAGGGAAAATTAGAAATGAGACAGAGAGTGAGAGGTAATGTCAGAAAAGTTCAGAAGATGATACTGGTAGCAGTGAATACACTGGAAATTTTGTGAGGTTTACATACTTTGAATCCTTGGTGACTGAAGACATAGCCAAGAATTGCTTCAGTGATATTCCCTCATAAATCTGCATAATAATCTCTCAGCGGGGATTTGGTGAAATTACAAGTATTCATTTACTAAATTGGGTTCAGTGTCTGTATCATGCACACCATATGAATATTCAGTTCAGTGAATGCTTCCCAAGCTATGTTGAAGTTAACACATAAGCTGAATATAACTCAAGTAGAACTCAAAATTGCGAGCTTATTTTAATCTAACAGAGGTCCTAGTGTCTTAAAGAATTGGACCCATCCCCAACCCCAAAATGTCCATTAATACTCAATCTAATAAAACAAAATGTTAAGTCTTTTCAGTATTTGTATCTGATTTTTGGCATAAAGTATTTTTCTTTATAATAGAGGATTAGGATAATAATGCCCAGGGCTATGAATGGTTCCTTAGAACACAGTGGCAGCTGCCAGGCAGATTCAGGAAGAATGTTTAATTACAATGCTCAGTAATAACAACAAAGGAAAAGTTCAATGAGAAGAAATAACTGTTATGAGACCGAGGTCTGTGCTGAGAAGAGGAGGTATAGTAGAGCACTTTTCCGGACCATAGACATTGGTTTTAGCTGAAGTTGTCTTGGCAGCTGATGGGCCATTTACCTTCAAATGTGACCATTTTTCTTCTTAAAGCAGCTCAGTTGACTTTCTGAGTTAAGGATTCAGAATTACTTGTATTTCCCCAAAAAAATGTGTTGGGTTTTTTTTTCCCCCTAAATGAGAAGTAGGACTAATTCTCAGAGAAGAGTTGATCACCTCTCATTCTGTATAAGAAAAGCACACTTAGCTAGAAGTCAGTTACTCTGAGTTCCTGTCCAAGACTGTAACAAACCTACCGTGAGGCCTCAAACAGCTGATTCATCTCCCTGCCTGCCTGTGTGCTCAGTCACTTCCGTCGTGTCCAACTCTGCGGCCCCATGGGCTGCAGCCCGCCTGGCTCCTCTGTCCATGAGATTCTCCAGGTAAGAATACTGGAGTGGGTTGCCATGCCCTCCTCCAGGGGATCCTCCCAGTGCAGGGAAAGAACCCCTGAATTGGCCAGGAGACCTTTACCACTAGTGCCACCTGGGAAGCCCTAATTCGTCTCTCTGAGCTGCTTTCAACTATGAAGTTTTCCATGATATTCTGATTATTAACATAGACATATTAAGAAAATTCCTTTTGGAACATTCTTGGTCATAATATTTTATTTAACCCTAAAATATAATCTGATTTTAGATCCATAGTAGATGCTCAAATGCAGTATGTGAAATTCTATTGGTAGTTTTTATACTTATTTTATGGAGGGTATTATACTAAATATGCTTCATATGCAAAATAGCAGTATATAAGATAGATTTATTTATTTTATTTTTTATTTAAAAAAGATTTTTCCCCCTTGATCTGTTCTCTATATCTATGAGCTTGTTTGTTTTTTAAAGATTCCACTTAATGAGAGATTATGTAATGTTGTTTGTCTTTCTCTGACTTATTTCACTTAGCATAATGCCCTTAAGGTTTATCCATGTTGTTGTAAATAGCAATAGGATAGCTTTATTATTGGGCTTCCCCTGTGGTTCAGACAGTGAAGAGTCTTCCTGCAATGCAGGAGACCTGGGTGTGATCCCTGGGTTGGGAAGATTCCCCGGAGAAGGAAATGACAACCCACTCCAGTATTCTTGCCTGAATAATCCCATGGACAGAGGAGCCTGGCAGGCTACAGTCCATGTGTTTGCAAAGAGTCACACAAGGCTGAGTGACTAATATTTTCACTTTCAGCTTTATTATTATCTTCACTTTATAGATGGAGAAATTGAAGGACAGAATGCTTAAGTTGTTTGCACAATACTTAAGTAACAAAACAGATTCAAACTTGACTTTCTCTGACACCAACAACTATGCATTCAGCATTCTTATCTCCTTCCTTTAAGATAACTTCTGGATACAGAATAAGCTTCCCGGGTCCATCACTAGTATGTTCTGAAAGAGTTAGCCTGGGTTCTGAATTGAATGTGTTACTCATGGAAAGGTGTCTAGAGCGAGAGATGGGAGGAGAATGTTGTTTAAAGGACAAAGCCTTGAATTTTAGAGGAGCTAAAAGAAGGAGATGCAATGTAATTCAATATCACTATGCTTAGCAGTAATGAACAATTAGTGAGGTCAGTTTGCCTATCTCTGAGGTTGTTACTTTCATGTCTCTATGGCTATGGGGCAAATATGAAAGACAGAAACACACAAGTATGCAAATGGCACTTGGGAAGATAGTACATGAAAGTGGGTTGCACATACAAGGCAGAATGTAACTTCACTTGTATCTGTCGTGTCACTTGGGGAAAGCTTCGGAAAGATAATGCAAGGATTTGGGGAAGGAACTAAATGTTAAATCCAAGAGATTTATTTTAGCAGAGATAGTATGTACTGATTAGAAGACATAGAGGTTGCAGCTAGAGAATTGGGTGTGGAGTTGTCTTGCTGTAAGACAAGCCAAGTCTGAGGAAAAGAATTTAGTGGCAGTTATCAAGAGACATGAATAAATGTCTGAAAAAAGATTCATCAATCTGAGGTGGTGAGGTGTCAAGCTGCAGTGCCCCTCATAGGGATGCCTCCCAATGGGAATGTTTGTACTTGGACAGGTGCCAGACAGGAAATTGTGTGCTGAACTTACCTTAAGGTTATAGCAACTTATGTAGAAAATAAAACAAAATTCCCCAAGCATGAAATTAGAGGAAATATATTTTTCGGTAAAGAAGTTCAAATTTAGATCCTATCAAACATGATAATCAGTTATGAAGAAATAGCTATGACTTGCCAAAGCAAACTATATAAGAAGAAGAATAAAAAGGTCTCCTATAATTAGTGAGAATACTCAAGAATATTTTGATGGGAATTTTCAGGGGGTCCAGTAGCCGGCACTCCATGCTCCTAAAGCAGGGGGCCCAGGTTTGATATCTGGTCAGGGAACTAGATCACACATGCTAAAACTAAGAACCAGTGAAGCCAAATAAACAAATATATTTTTAAAGAGTATTTTGAAGAGGTAGGTGGTGAGATTTAAGTAGAAAGACTATAGAGTATTATCATATTGGAAAGCAAGCTATGGCAATCGGCATGAAAGGTCTAGGAGACACTAAAATTGTCAGGGGCGAATTGAGTTGACATAAGCTTCTCCTTGATCCCTGGGTTTGGAAAATTCCCTGGAGGAGGACGCACTCCAGTATTCTTGCCTGGAGAATCCCATGGACAGAGGAGCCTGGTGGGCCACAGAAAGAGCCAGACAAGACTGCAGCTGCTGAGCATACACAAGCTTCTCCTTGGATATTTTTTACTAATGTACTTCATTGGGAAAATTGTCATTGTTAAGCTACCACAAAGATGAAACTGATTCTTTTAAATTCTTAAATTTATAAAATGCAAGTCCAGAATTAGAAGGAAGGTCTTTCTGCATTCATAGGGCAGATAGAGAATCATGTGCAAATGAAGTTGTCCATCTCATGCTATTTACAAGCAAAATCTATTCTTAAATAAAAACAATCTGATTCTAACATCTTCATTTTGTTAAAACTGTGAATGGTATTATGGTAAAGTAAGTAGATGTCAATGTAAATCAGGGAAGAAAGCATAAAGGGATCATTGGAAAAAGTTCTAAGTATAGCATTATACTGATGAAAAAGCCATTTCTAAAGCCAGAGGACAGAAAAGGGGATACTCCTTTCGTATTTTGGTGAGCCTCATAAGCATGAATGCAGGTAGAAATCATTGGAAGTGTACATACCCAGGGTTAGATGGGCCTTCACTATGCTCTGCTTAGCCAGCTAACAGAGCATGGAGCTCAGCTCCAGTGAGGTCAGGAAGCTATTTATGGTCCTTGGTGACTTTACTTGGATTACAAATGAAGCATCCTCATTTCGGGAAACAACATTCAATAGGAGGTCTGACCTTGTGCAAAAAAAAAAAAAAAAAAGGAATGAACCTGGGAAAATGCCCCCTTAGACCAGAACATTTTCAAGCAAGTTGATTTAGTTTTTGTTTCAGCCAAAGTTTTTGGTTCATCTATAAAACAAATGATTAAAAAATACTTTGAAAAATAACAACCAACAAACAAAACAAAGCAAACGAGATTTTTTTAGGTTTCTTCTCTGGAATTGTCTCTTTTGGTAAGGTCACTTTTTCTGTGGGTATAATCATCAGGTCAGTAAGCTGCAGCCATGAAAGATTGCAAAAACAAACGGAATTGTCTGATTTAAAAGTCAAAGGTAGTTCATCTTTATTTCATACATTTTGTTTATAATATATTGAATTTAGTGTTTATAAACAATTTGAGGTAACAATGTCTAGACAAAATCATTTTCCATGTTACAGTCTTTCAAATGGAAAGGGCTAGGTGGCATTCCCTTGCCAGCATTCAGTAATCCTTTTAATTGTTCTAAAGTGGCTACAGCTTTGAGTCAGAGACCTACACTGACTTCAGACTTTACAGCAAATGCCTTTCTTGGGTTCCAGTTGACTTCAACAGAACTTATTTAGCACTGGTTTAACAGCAACTGGCCATATTGAATGACCTTGGAATAGGTGGAACAATTTATCTGAACATTTTCATTTAAAGTGTAGTAAACAGAAGTTAGGGGCTTCCCTGGTAGCTCAACTAGTAAAGAATTTGCCTGCAATGCAGAAGACCTTGGTTCAATTCCTGGGTTGGGAAGTTCTGCAGGAGAATGGATAGGCTACCCACCCCAGCATTTTTGGGCTTCCCTGTTGGCTCAAATGGTAAAGAATCCACCTGCAATGCAGGAGACTTGGGTTCGATCCCTGGGTTGGGAACATTCCCTGGAGGAAGGCATGGCAACCCACGCCAGTGTTCTTGCCTGGAGAATCCCCATGGACAGAGGAGCCTGGTGGGGTACAGTCCATGGGGTCATAAAAAGTTGGACACTACTGAGCACAGCACAGCAAGCAGAAGTTAGATGCTTTATGAAGGAAACTAAATTACAATAGAAAATTAAAATTTTAAGAAAAAAGAGGTTGCATATGTTGTGACTAGTTGGAAAAAGAATAATGGATTTGATCCTGAGTTTCAAATTTACCTGACTTGGTGATTTACTGAATATTATATATTTGGGGGCTTCCCAGGTGGTTCAGTAGGTAAAGAATCTGCCTGCAATGCAGGAGACCCAGGTTCAATCTCTGGGTCAGGAAGATCCCCTGGAGAAGGGAATGGCAACCCACTCCAGTGTTCTTGCCTGGGAAATCTCATGGACAGAGGAGCCTGGTGGGCTAGTCATATTTACAGGTATTTATTTCAGTGTCTGTAATATGGGAACAATAATTCCATCCTGCCCTATGTTGGAACACAAATGTAAATGGACATTAGGATCATGAGATTAAAAATGCTACATGTATACCTGTGGTGGATTGATTTTGATATTTGGCAAAACTAATACAATTATGTAAAGTTTAAAAATAAAATACAATTTAAAAAATGCTATATAAATATGAATGACCCAGTCATTTACATTGAACCCAAATGAAATTTTATTTTTATTTATTTATTTTTTTTTGAAATTTTACTTTTAAAACAGGATTTTATATACAAATTGAACTGAATTTCAGTTGAAAATTTAAAAACCATATAACAACATACTCTGACGGAAACATTTTGGGGAAGCTGGACTTTAATGACTGAAAAAAAAGAGAAAAATCAGCTGATTAATTTTCATCTAAGACATGATTCTGTTATATCTAAATCCCAAGTGAGAACCAGTATTTCTAGAAATTTTAAATGACTGTTGATATGTGGGAAGAATTCTACAATTAAGTACATAATATTGTTATTCATTCCTCCATTTTAAAAAAGCACTCATTATGTGCCTCATATCTGGTCCCATCACTTCATGGGAAATAGACGGGGAAACAGTGGAAACAGTGTCAGACTTTATTTTTTGGGGCTCCAAAATCACTGCAGATGGTGACTGCAGCCATGAAATTAAAAGACGCTTACTCCTTGGAAGGAAAGTTATGACAAGCTAGATAGCATATTCGGAAGCAGAGACATTACTTTGCCAACAAAGGTCTGTGTAGTCAAGGCTATGGTTTTTCCTGTGGTCATGTATGGATGTGAGAGTTGGACTGTGAAGAAAGCTGAGCCCCGAAGAATTGATGCTTTTGAAATATGACATTGGAGAAAACTCTTGAGAGTCCTTTGGACTGCAAAAAAGATCCAACCAGTCCATTCTAAAGGAGATCAGTCCTGGGTGTTCTTTGGAAGGAATGATGCTAAAGCTGAAACTCCAGTACTTTGGCCACCTCATGTGAAGAGTTGATTCATTGGAAAAGACTCTGATGCTTGGAGGGATTGGGGGCAGGAGAAAAAGGGGATGACAGAGGATGAGATAGCTGGATAGCATCATGACTCAATGGACTTGAGTTTGAGTGAATTCCAGGAGTTGGTGATGGACAGGGAGGCCTGGCGTGCTGTGATTCATGGGGTCACAAAGAGTCAGACATGACTGAGTGACTGAACTGAACTGAACTGACTTGCTAAACACCCTGCTAGATACTGGAGATACCATTGGGAGGAGAAAGGAGATGGTCTTGGACTAGCCATTTGGAGTTCTGACTTGAGTCTCTACTTTCCATGGCAGCAAGAAGACATCAAAATACCAGTGATGAATGTATCATGAGAGGACACAACATCATCATATAAAAAGTTACCCAGACTTTAATGGTGAGTTCTAGACTGTGGACTCAAGGTAAGATGTAGAGTGTGGCCACTGGAAAATTATGGAGCTTATTGTTACTGCCTTTTTGTTAGTTGGTTGGCTAGTTGTTTTTTCCCAGCTGTCTTCAACCCTTAGAACTCTAATGCTGAGAATAGTATAGAGATGAAAAGTCTGAGTTGTTCTGTAACTGATTATATTACTATAAATAGCTTCTAATCTTGGAGGATTTTGGAAGCTTTAAAAATAATTTTTCAGATCCTCCATCTGAAACATGAAATTAATTAGAGGGGACTGAAAGCCAAGCACTGAAGAATTGATGCTTTTGAGCTGTGGTGTTGGAGAAGACTCTTGAGAGTCCCTTGGACTGTAAGGAGATCCAACCAGTCCATTCTGAAGGAGATCAGCTCTGGGTGTTCTTTGGAAGGAATGATGCTAAAGCTGAAACTCCAGTACTTTGGCCACCTCATGTGAAGAGTTGACTCACTGGAAAAGACTCTGATGCTGGGAGGGACTGGGGGCAAGAGAAGAAGGGGATGACAGAGGATGAGATGGCTGGATGGCATCACCAACTTGATGGACATGAGTTTGAGTGAACTCCGGGAGATGGTGATGGACAAGGAGGCCTGGCACGCTGCGATTCATGGGGTCGCAAAGAGTCGGACACTACTGAGCGACTGAACTGAACTAAAGATCACAGAGAGGATCTTCCACCCTCAATTGAGGGAGGCAATCATGTCTACTTCCAGTAAAATGAGAAGACGCATGTGTACAGTTATAATGATCTTCTCTCCTGAGATTAGATTGGGGGTCTAATGTGGAGGTGGGTGTGATAAATGCATAGTCTGTTGTTGTTCAGTTGCTAAGTCATGTCCGGCTCTGTGCGACCCCATGGATTGTAGCACATCAGGCTTCTGTCCTTCTCCATCTCCGGGAGTTTGCTCAAACTCATGTCCATTGAATCGGTGTTGCCATCCAAATATCTCATCCTCTGTCTAGATCACAGACAATTTGCCTCTGCTTCTTATCTTACTTCAAAGTAGGCAACTTTTAGCTTGTTTTCCTATTTGAAATTTGGGGGAGGTGAGTATGGGGGGTTATTTTCTCTAATGTCTTCTGGTTGTTAGGAGCTTCACGTTTGTTCTCATCTCAGGTAATCCCGAGTCCTTTCGGAGGAGACTGAGAGATTTACAGAGAGTAAGAAAGAGCTCTCACGTGCCCATTATGTGCTGACAGGGCTTCACAATGGGCTGCTTAGAGTTAGTGAAGTTGTATAATCTTGCTTGGGTTTTCTTGCCGGTTAATCCTAGTACAATTTACCTCATTAATTTGATCTTAATGAGTTCATCAGCAATGATTTAATACAACTTTGAGGAACAGCTTTCTTTAGTCTTTAATTCGCGACAGTTCCCCTTCTATTTGGCAGTACATTAATGGAAATGGAAAATTGCCTCATTCGAAATGTCAGAATAATACTGCACCAAAAACAATTCAGTCATGTCTTTCAAACCACGCACATATGGTTCATCACCAAATGTCCCTGTTCTTCCCCCCTCCCTCCCAGGCCCCCTTCCCGCCTGTACCTTCCCTCCATATTTTCTTTCTGTTCTCCTGTCTCTGGTGATCATTGTTTGGATTAAGTTTCTAAGATCTTTGCATAAGCTTCGCGTCTCCTGTTGTCCAGGAACCACTGCTCATTGCACTGGTTTTTCCCAGATCCTTGAAGTTGGCAGAGTTCACAGATCAGGTGAAAGCTATTGCTTTTAGTATAGCAAATGTCTTTCATCTGCTCTCAAACTTGAAAGGAAAAAAAGAAGTTTATGTGAAGTGTCTTTGAAATAATTTTTGTGCATAATTTTGAGCTGTTTTGTCAAGTTCTCTAAGTAAAGCTATATTCTTCACTCTGTCTACACCAGAGCGTCCTTTTCTTTTCTTTTTCCCCCTAGCACTGTGTTCAAGGAAGTTACTCTGTAGAATAAGTGCCTTTTTTAATGAGTATTTTAGTTGTGGTTTGTTGGGTAAATTCATAATGAGGACCCAGCACAATTTCTCTTGCATTTAAAGATACAAATTTTAAATTGTAATTCATAATTCACTAACACTTAAAGGACATTTAATGAATTTAAAAAATTAGTCTGTAAACTAAGCTACCTAAAGTCTCTCCTTTTTTTTTTTTTTTTTGGTAAAGAGAAAGCTGAAAGGTAAAGCAATTTCCAAAGTTATTGATCAAGCATCAACTTTCATGGGTTAACCTCTAAAGAGTATTTTAAATGATAGAATGATAGTATTTTTCTTTCTGTAAAGGACCCCTTCTTCAGATAATACTTGAAGGAAAATGAAACAGTAAAGCAAAAACAATCTCTGCTTGCAATTGTGCATATTTATATCTGTAGACTTATAGTACTTGTCTGAACCTAGATTTTAGAATTTTAATTAATTTATTGGTTTTGATTTTCTTTCCATCAGCAAGCTGACTCATCTATGAAATTATTTTAATTCAAGTAAATGTTTTCTACAGATGGAGTTTCACTTGCTGAGGGGATCAGAAGGTCCTCAGAGGCTGACCTGTAGTTTTGCTTTAGAGGTCAGATCAGAAAGTGAAAAGGATATCACTAGATTTCTCCTGTGTTTCTTTTCTTCTATCTGGTGGAAGATATTTAAGAAATTTGCCAGTTTTCCTCTGTAGAGACTGTATCATTACTATCATAGAAATATATATATTTTCAAGATTTATTTTGCATCCACTTTGTGATGGGTCCTTTACAGAGGTTATTTAATCTAATTTCCCTGAAAACAGTAAAGCAGATTTGAAAATAGTTTTCATCGAGGTTTAAAGAGCTGACATTACAGAGATGGTATATATGTGGGATACAAGCTTTTCTGATTCCATGATTTTTCTACTGTCTGTGCTATTTACTTTAGAGGAGGAAAAAACATAAAGAATCTATTATCCATGCTCCTTCATTGGCAATAGTCAACCAGCCCTTAGGAGCGGCTAGAGATCCTCACCCCACTCCAATACTCTTGCCTGGAAAATCCCATGGATGGAGGAGCGTGGTGGGCTGCAGTCTATGGGGTTGCGAAGAGTGGGACATGACTGAGTGACTTCCCTTTCACTTTTCACTTTCCTGCATTGGAGAAGGAAATGGCAACCCACTCCAGTGTTCTTGCCTGGAGAATCCTAGGGACAGGGGAGCCTGGAGGGCTGCTGTCTATGGGGTCACACAGAGTTGGACACGACTGAGGTGACTTAGCAGCAGCAGCAGCAGAGATCCTCACGTCCTGAGGTTGGCTGATTATTGCTGAACATTGCCACTGATAAAATATGATTCATTATATTATAACTGAACCATGTCCTGTACTTTTGCCCATTGTCTTCTATATTCTCTAATAATACAATTAGTCAAATCTTCCTCCATATTATGCCTTCAACTGGTTGAAGACACTACTGACACCCTAAATTGATGTCTCCTCTGGGCAAAAACTTTCCAATTCCTTGCTTCAGGGTCTTTCATAATGAAGTCACTATAGGACACAATAGACCTTATAAAATATGAACCAGTAGAGAAGAAAAGAGTACTTAATTTTGGCATTATATTTTTTTACATGTAGACTCAGATGACTGTGTGTGTGTGTGTGTGCACGCGCCTGCATTATATAAGTTTAGGATCAAGTGAAAAATAAATGGCAACATAAATTTCTAGGAGCTGAATCACTATCCTGCCTTTTTGAACCCTATATAAAACTTTACATTCTTTGTATAAGTTTGTACACGCCAACCTGGCCCATCACTGTAACTTTCAATTTGCTTCTATCATTTGGTGCTTGAATCCTCTCTTTTCCCCCACAGCTTTCTGATATCATCACATTTCATAGAATTTTTTTTTTCCGTCTTGTAAGTGAGATAACTGATGCAAATGTCAAACTAGAGAATACTTAACAAATTGTCTGAAGAAGGGGTCCTGTAAACAAGTTTCTAGAACTTAACTCCATGGCCTTTCCCATCCAAGTCAGCCCCTCTGATTGGCTTTCATTTAGGTTCCCTGATCACTTGAGCCTTCCCCCAAAATGAGGACTGTCCCCAAGGACTCTGCCTCTATTTTCAGGTACCATTTAAGCCATTAAGCCTTCTTTTTCTTGTGATCTTTGCTTAGCTTTTTTGTTTTGTTTCTAAATTCATATCTGGATGTTAGACTTCATGCCGCCATTCTGACATATGCTTTGTTTTAGGTTCTTTGTGTGTGATATTTATCTTTGGTTTTACAGCCCATTTATTCACATATTATTAATTCATAGGTTACATAAAGTGCACAAAAAATACTCATTTACTGGGGACTTTCTATGTGTAGTCAAAAATGCAGGCCCAGTACTCTGCACACTTATAAATATACCAAAGTTTTGCTCCCTGGGGTTTCTTTTTAAAGCTGAGTTCAGTCAGTTGTATCATGAGTAGACACAAAGAATCTTCAGATTCCTCTCTCTATTTTTCTCAAAGAGATTCTAACAGTTTTCTAAACTGTGGCCCAGGGCTCTTTCACCCACTGTTTTGTTCATTAAAGGTGCTCAATACACAGGCTGTGGATCTCAACCTCACTGAATTCTGGTCAGTTCTGATTATCTTCTTTAGAACTTAACATCTAAACCGTTATATCCATCTAATTTCTTCCTTTACAGAATTGCTACCTTTGGGAAGACACTTGCTTTCTTTCCTTATTTCTTGTAAAATCTTGTGTTTTACAAACTGGGGTTCATTTTGCTTGGTTTGATACTCCTTTTCATTGTGATTCTCACACCCAGGGCGACCCCATCATGTCCACAGATTCTCACCACTTCCACATCACCAATTCATTCTGGATGCTCAAAATCAAGGACAATTGTGAATAAACTCAACATCTTCAAGATATGATAGTTTCAACCACATCCATATTAACTAATACCAGAAAGCAAATGAGTGATTAAATTCAAAGGGGCTGTTCTGAATGCTAATTTTCTTTTTTAATCCAGAAAAAAACAGCTCTAACACTTCTCGAGTACCTCTTCTCTGCCAGGCACAGTCATGGCTGTGTTCCTATAAGTTATCTTTAAAGTATGTGAAAGACAATCTGGTCATCTATTGTTTTAAGCAAATTGCTTTGTTTGTACAAGCTAATTAGGGAGATGAATGGTAGATCATAAATATTTGGCACCCGTGGAATGAAATTGAACTCTCCTTTTGAATGTTTCAATAAATTTGATTGACTTAAAATTTAAGTAAATGTTACTTATATAAATACATGCACATGATGAGTGCCCAGTAATATTAAATGATGCCAAAGGTTAGAAAGAACAAACTTTGTTTCCTGGTTTTTGCTGTGACCAGAAGAGCATGTACCAAAATAAAACTATAACATGTCTCGTGATTGTTGTTAACTGGCTGAAACCAGCATATATCAGAGGGCAGAAGCTTATCCTTATATGCAGTTTTAAGAGCAAAGAATCTCAGGTTACATCACCAATTCTTAAGTACTTACCCACAATGCAGACCTTAGACCTTCTGAGAAGTTTTTCTTGTTAGGGAAGTTCTCTGGCTGTAAATAGTAAGGAGGTGTGGACAGAAAGCTACCCTGAGAGTCAGGTGAAATAGATTCTGCTGCTGCTGCTGCTGCTGCTAAGTCGCTTCAGTCATGTCCAACTCTGTGCGACCCCATAGACGGCAGCCCACCAGGCTCCCCCGTCCCTGGGGCTCTCTAAGCAAGAACACTGGAGAGGGTTGCCATTTCCTTCTCCAATGCATGAAAGTAAAAAGTGAAAGTGAAGTCGCTTAGTCGTGTCTGACTCTTAGTGACCCCATGCACTGTAGCCTACCAGGCTCCTCTGCCCGCGGGATTTTCCAGGCAAGAGTACTGGAGTGGGGTGCCATTGCCTTCTCCAGAAATAGATTATAGTAATTTTTAAATTAATTATTGATAGAGTATAGTTGCTTTACAATGCTATAGTGGCTTTACAATGTGTTAGTTAATGCTGTACAGCAAAATGAATCATATGTATATGTATACATACCTACATGTATACATATATCCCCTCTTTTTTTATTTCCTTCCCAGTTAGGTCACCACAGAGCATTGAGTAAGTTCCCTGTGCTATCCAGTATGTTCTTATTAATTATCTATTTTATCCACAGTACCAATAATGTATACATGTCAATCCTAATCTCCCAATTATCTCACCACCCGTCTTTTCCCCTTGGCGTCCATGTTTATTCTCTACACTTTTATTTCTGTTTTGCAAGTGCAATCATCTATACCATTTTTTCTAGGAATATCACAGATGGCTTCCACTGGAGGGTGTGTTGGATTCATTACGATAGACCAGGGGAGAAGGGCATAGGAGTCAGGTCCACCAGGACTAAACTTGCTGGGCAAAGGCCTGATAGCTAACGTACAATATCTGCCTTAGTTTCTGCCTTAGCTTCCCTGGTGGCTCAGACAGTAAGGCATCTGCCTGCAACAAGGAGACCCCGGTTCGATCCCTGGGTCAGGAAGATCCCCTGGAATAGGAAATGGAAACCCACTCCAGTACTCTTGCCTGGAAAATCCCATGGATGGAGGACCCTGGTGGGCTACATTCCATGGGGTCGCAACGAGTTGGACACGACTGAGCGACTTCACTTTAATTCTTTCTTTCTTAGTTTCACAGTGTTGTGACTAATGACCACAAACTTGGTGTTCAAGTAGCAGAAATGTACTCTCACATAGTTCTGGAGGTTAGAAGTCCAGAATCAAGCTGCCAGCAGGGCCATGGACCCACTGAAGGCCTTAAGAAGGCCTTGCCTGCATTTCTAGTTTCTGGTGGCCCCAGGCTCATGGCTAAACTGTGTTACTCCCATCTTGCTCTCCCAGTCAGTACTTCTGTCTTCACAGGACTTTCTCTCTGTCTCTGAGTGTCCTTTCTATCTCTTATAAAGGCATCCTCATTGGATTTGAGGCCCTCCTTAATCTAATATGATATCATCTCAGTTCTTAAGTATGTTTGCAAAGACTGCATTCCCAAATAGTGTTACAAAATTCTATTTCCAAACTCTGGGTTATAGGTGTGTGTGAACTAGGTGGACACTATTCGACTAACCACAGTATTTAAAGATACTTGGTAACCCTTGATTTAGACCAATTTGAAGTTGTTTATTGATCCATGGTTCATTTAGGTAATAAAGATTTATTGAAAACCTGGGCTATGGCAGACCAGGGCCAGGAATGAGGAAGCTGCCCACCAACACGAACCATACCTTCATGGAGCTTACAGTCTAGACACATCCATGGGGGTCCACTCAGGTAGATGGGACTCTTCTGTACATGGTTTTAAAGTGTTTCTCTCCCAATTAACTTGATCATGCACATGGTTTTCAGCATACACTTCTAATGGAAATTTCTGTATTTATTTATTACATTATTACATGAGCTACTCTACTAGTACATACGTATATTACAGGGCATCATAACATGACTTTAAAAAGAATCACTATAATAAATATAAATAGGGATTAAAGTTCTAATATTGTCCTTCAGATCTCATCAGTTATTTTATGCGAGTCATCCTCTTTTGCAAGAATGCTGTCTAGATGGCTGTTACACTGCAGGTCTTGGGAGCAGTGTCATGGTTCTAGATGTGTCTTTTTGTTTGGAGCAACACTCCATCCAAAACTGAGGATCCAAGTGGCAAGTAGTAGCCTCTGAGATGTTGGGTTTGACAAGTAATTTTCCAGGTCTTGGCACTGCCTCTCAACCCTCAAAGGCATACTGAGGCTCAGGCCAGAAGGAATGAGATGCAAATAAAGGCAGAGGCCAGCTGTAAGGATTTAATAATCATGACAAAGGTTGGGAGAAATCTGAAGTTTATTGGTCTGCTAGGCAAGTGGTACTTGGATTCTGGACAGAGGTCCCAATGGGCTGTCAGCGTCAGTTAGGGATGGCTTAACTGGATGGTGTAAGTTAATCTGGATGAGGCTGAACTTGAGGAGTGAATTTCTCTGTGTTTGAAACTGGGAAGACAGGGAAATGCAAGGGGACACTGCTTCAGCTTCCGAGTAACTTGATGACTTGTAAAAAAAATTTAATCTCATAAACCTTATTTATCCCAGTAAAATGAAGGTAATTGTTGGTCAGTCGCAAAGTCATGTCCTACTCTTTGTGACCCCATGAACTGCAGAGAGTGAAAAAGTTGGCTTAAAGCTCACCATTCAGAAAACTAAGATCATGGCATCCAGTCCCATAACTTCATGGGAAATAGATGGGGAAACAGTGGAAACACTGTCAGACTTTATTTTTTTGGACTCCAAAATCACTGCATATGGTGACTGCAGCCATGACATTAAAAGACGCTTACTCCTTGGAAGAAAAGTTATGACCAACCTAGATAGCATATTCAAAAGCAGAAACATTACTTTGCCAACAAAGGTCTGTGTAGTCAAGGCTATGGTTTTTCCAGTGGTCATGTATGGATGTGAGAGTTCGACTATGAAGAAAGCTGAGTGCTGAAGAATTGATGCTTTTGAACTGTGGTGTTGGAGAAGACTGTTGAGAGTCCCTTGGACTGCAAGGAGATCCAACCAGTCCATTCTAAAGGAAATCAGCCCTGGTATTTCTTTGGAAGGAATGATGCTAAAGCTGAAACTCCAGTACTTTGGCCACCTTATGCAAAGACTTGACTTATTGGGAAAGACTCTGATGGTGGGAGGGATTGGGGCCAGGAGGAGAAGGGGACGACAGAGGATGAGATGGCTGGATGGCATCACTGACTCGATGGACGTGAGTCTGAGTGAACTCCGGGAGTTGGTGATGGACAGGGAGGCCTGGCGTGCTGCGCTTCATGGGGTCGCAAAGAGTCGGACACGACTGAATAACTGATCTGAACTGAACTGAAGTGAACTGAACTGCAGCATACCAGGCTCCCCCATCCTTCATTGTCTCTTGGAGTTTGCTCAGATTCATGTCCACTGAGTTGGTGATGCTATCTAACTATCTCATCCTGTTCCCCCCTTCTCCTTTTGCCTTCAATCTTTCCCAGCATCAGGGTCTTTTCCAATGAGTTAGCTCTTCACATCTAGTGGCCAAGGTATTACCAAAATTTAACAACACTTAAACTATTTGAAATCAGGGTCTTGGATCAGGAAATCTTTTGACATCTCTTCCAGAAATAAGACAAACCGTTGTAAGATCCCAGTGTCATTCAGTAAGTTAAATGTTTGCAAGAGAAGGGACTGTTGACTTTTCTAAGAAAAGTTAAAATTTCATACCCCGAGTTGAAGAAGAATCATTTTAGGGGTAAATATATTTATTCATGGACTCAGGAGTATCAAGGAAAACATTAAGCTGTGGAATGTTTGCCTAAAGAGGTGTGGTTGATTCATAAGTGAGTATCTTTGAAGGAACTTGACAGAACAAACAGATATAATTGCTGCCTTCACGAATGTTGTGCTGTCTGAGAGCGATGCTGGACAGTCCTTCATGTTCAGAGGGGAAGGAGATTTGTTGAGAATAGAGGTAACCAATAGAGTTTATTAAAAATAGACACCAGGGGAATGAATACTGATTTAGTGTTTAGAAGACTTTGATTCTCATCTGTTATTGAGGCTACCCATTCCGGTATACCTTTGAAAGTATTTTCTGCTCATTTTTAACTATTGTGTTAAGCCTTTAAAAACTATCAAAAGAAATTCAACTGTAATATCATATTATTTGTGAGGCTTATTTTTCAAAATCATTAATTTATTGACTTTTGACTGTGTTGGGTCTTTGTTGCTTTGCATGGGCTTTCTCTAGTTGCAGCAAGTGGGGGCTACTCTTCACTGAGCTGTGCGGCTTCTTATTTTGGTGGTTCTTCTTGTTATAGTCCATGGGGTCACAAAGAGTTAGATGCAGCTTAGTGCCTAAACCAGAGAAGGCAATGGCACCCCACTCCAGTACTCTTGCCTGGAAAATCCCATGGACGGAGGAGCCTGGTAGGCTGCAGTCCACGGGGTCGCTAGAGTCAGACACGACTGAGCAACTTCACTTTCACTTTTCACTTTCATGCACTGGAGAAGGAAATGGCAACCCCCTCCAGTGTTCTTGCCTGGAGAATCCCAGGGACAGGGGAGCCTGGTGGGCTGCCATCTATGGGCTCGCACAGAGTTGGACACGACTAAAGTGACTTAGCAGCAGCAGCAGTGCCTAAACAACAGTAACTTGTTGCAGAGCACAGGCTCTAGGTGCGTGGGCTTGAAGAGTTTCAGCTCATGGGCTCAAGAGCGCAGGCTCAGCAGCTGCAGCACACAGGCTTAGTTGCTCCACAGCGGGTGGAACCTTTCCAGACTAGGGATTGAACCCATGTCCCCTGCATTGGCAGACCGATTCCCATCTACTGTGCCACCCCCCAGGGAAGTGCTGTGCTGCTTATTTTAGATAAGAAGTGAAATGCCTGCATACTTCTGAGTGATTTTATTTGACAAAAATTACAGAATCACTCAAATTGAGTGATCAGTGGATTGAACATCAGAAGGCCTGATTCTGCCCATAGGTCTGCTATTCATTAGATTTTTACCTTCTGTTTGTGAAGTTAAGTCCTTTTCCCTCTCTGAGGCTGTTTTCCTCTTTTATAAGATAAAGAAACTATAATGGTTATCTCTTGGTTTCCTAATGAGATGCTCCCTAATTCTGAGTTACTGCTATGCTCTCAGGATTCCACTAACAGCTTCCAGCCCTCATCTGCCTGGCTCAGACAGTTCACATTCCATTAATGCTTTCCTAACTAGTCTTTACCTCTGAGAGAGGCAACTGTTCTCTTTTTAGTAACTTCACTTGATGCTCTGTGTTATTGTACCATGCCATGTGGATCAGTTTGGGTTCAGTGCAAGATAGAAAAGGCCAGTGATTTCAAGCAGTGTTTCAATCAGGTAGTTGGATTGAACTTAGAAAGCCCTACTGGACTATTGATTTAGGTCATACTTGAATGGTCTAGTGGTTTTCCCTACTTTTTTCAATTTAAGTCTGAATTGGCAATAAGGAGTTCATGATCTGAGCCACAGTCAGCTCCTTTGACTGTGTGGATCACAATAAACTGTGGAAAATTCTGAAAGAGATGGGAATACCAGACCACCTAACCTGCCTCTTGAGAAACTTATATGCAGGTCAGGAAGCCACAGTTAGAACTGGACATGGAACAGACTGATTCCAAATAGGAAAAGGAAGACTTCAAGGCTGTGTATTGTCACCCTTCTTATTTAACTTCTATGCAGAGTACATCATGAGAAACGCTGGGCTGGAAGAAGCACAAGCTGGAATCAAGATTGCCGGGAGAAATATCAATAACCTCAGATATGCAGGTGACATCACCCTTATGGCAGAAAATGAAGAGGAACTAAAAAGCCTCTTGATGAAAGTGAAAGAGGAGAGTGAAAAAGTTGCCTTAAAGCTCAACATTCAGAAAACTAAGATCATGGCATCCGGTCCCATCACTTCATGGGAAATAGATGGGGGAACAGTGCAAACAGAGTCAGACTTTATTTTTTTGGGCTCCAAAATCACTGCAGATGGTGATTGCAGCCATGAAATTAAAAGACGCTTACTCCTTGGAAGGAAAGTTATGACCAACCTAGATAGCATATTCAAAAGCAGAGACATTACTTTGCCAACAAGGGTCCATCTAGTCAAGGCTATGGTTTTTCCAGTGGTCATGTACGGATGTGAGAGTTGGACTGTGAAGAAAGCTGAGCACTGAAGAATCGAAGCTTTTGAACTGTGGTGTTGGAGAAGACTCTTGAGAGTCTCTTGGACTGCAAGGAGATCCAACCAGTCCATCCGAAAGGAGATCAGTCCTGGGTGTTCATTGAAAGGAGTGATGCTGAAGCTGAAAATCCAATACTTTGGCCACCTCATGCAAAGAACTGACTCATTGGAAAAGACCCTGATGCTGGGAGGGATTGGGGACAGGAGGAGAAGGGGATGGCAGAGGATGAGATGGCTGGATGGCATCACCAACTCGATTGACATGAGTTTGAGTGAACTCCAGGAGATGGTGATGGACAGGGAGTCCTGGCGTGCTGTGATTCACGGGGTTGCATAGAGCTGGACACGACTGAGCGACTGAACTGAACTGAACTGTTGATGTGAAGTTCATACCACCTAAGCTCGTACCCAGAGGTCAGAAACGTGCTGCTGCCACACCTATTCCGATGGCCATAAGGCTGGTAACTGGGCTCTGCAGCATGGAGTCCAGTCACCACAAACATCTGTAATCTTGCTTAGCAGTATCAATAGTGGCAGCAAGATGGTTGTCACTTCATGTTCATTTATAAACTATCATTCAAGTACATCAGGTGAGTCCTGTTTCAGACGTGGAGACTTAGCTTCAAGTGCACATGGGAAACGCAGGGACCACATTTTCAGTCTCTTTACAGAGAAGGTGGGTGGGACTGTGGTTAGGAAGGCTAACCCAAATGTCTACCATAGTATGTAAAAGGCTTGACATGTTGAACTCATTTATTTTACATGTATGTTTCTACAGACTGTAAGCTCTCCAAGGGCAGGGACCACATCTTAGTAATACATATACCAATAAATTAGGGAGAACAGATGTTCAAAGGATTACAACCCATTCAGAAAATGTGTATCAACATTAAACAATGAGAAAAAACTAAACAAAGCTATATGATGGGCTAACAAAGTCTAATTGAGAGACAATTCAGGGCTGGAGTGGCTGAAAATCTTTAAAAAAAATACAAATCACAATAAGAGTTTGAAGAATGGCAGAATTTGGATGGACTCAAAGACAAAGATAAGAAAGATGTTCTTAAGTTGTGGTACCTATAGACAATGAAATATTAGTCAGCTATTAAAAAGAATGAAATAATGGCATTTGCAACAACATGGATGGTCCTCAAGATTATTACACTAAGTAAGTCAGACAGAGAAAGAAGACGATAGGATGATATCACTTGTATGTGGAATCTAAAAAGAAAGCATGATACAGATGAACTTATCACAAAACAGAAACAGACTCACAGACTTAGAGAATGAACGTAATGGTTACCAGAGGAGAAACATGGGGGCAAGGGATAGTTAAGGAGCTTAGGGTTGACAAAAAGGTTTTAAATCCCTTGTATACCTGTAGTTTATATAGTATTATATATCAGCTATACATCAATTTAAAAAATGGAATAAAAAAAAGGATATGATGTTCCCATTAGGAGAATCCAATAGTTGGTTCCATGGGTGCCTACTGCTACCTCTTCTGAGTCAGGAAGTTTCTCACATACAAAAATTGTTTTCATGTATTCATTAATTCATTTAGCAGATTTTTATTAAGTGGCTATTATTGATAGATATGTCATCTATTTCTTAAGGGGCTAGAGCTCTAATGAGGAGTACAGCACAATAAAAACATAACCAGACAAGTACTAAACCTTAGAAGATACAGCAAATATTTTCAGAAGTTGTCTGAAACTCGCTCTTATATTTTGGAATGGTTTGTGTGAATAATTCTCCCCATTTTTTCTGACATGTGTCATTTGAATGGTTTCTAGTATGTTTGGCAGTGTAAACATTTTCCTATTGCTCTACCAGATGACCTCATTGTCTCCATGTTTAATAGTTGCTTTACACTAGTCCATGGGGTCACAAAGAGTTGGCCATGACTAAGCAACTTTCACTTTCCACTATAATAGACGTTAACACAGTTGTGGAGAGGAGGGTAATGATAAGACTTTAAGTAAGGGATATAGAGTGTAGTTGGTCTGTGTATTCTGCTTCATCCCCTATCTTTTGGAAGCATGGGTTAAACAAAAATATAGTAAGTACAAATGATACTAAATTTGCGGCTTTGTATGTGTGTTAGTTGCTCAGTCATGTCCAACTCTCTGCAACCCCATAGACTGCAGCCCACCAGGCCCCTCCGCCCATGGGATTGTCCAGGCAAGAACACTGGAGAGGGTTGCCATTTTCCTCTCCAAAAGGAACTATAGAAAGAAAGAAAGTGAAGTCGCTCAGTCGTGTCTGACTCTTTGCAACCCCCTGGACTGTATGTAGCCTACCAGGTTCCTCCATCCATGGAATTCTCCATACTGGAGTGGGTTGCCATTTCCTACTCCAATTTGGAGCTTTAGGTAAAGATAATGTTCAGAGTGAAAATAAATCTTTTTAGAGCCTGTTAATGAGTTCAGACTCATACCTGTCTTCTATAAATATTGGCTGATCTGTTCATGTATTGGTATAGCAAGCTCAAATGCAGCACCCCGACTTAATCAGTGCTCCAGGCCTGCAGACTGCACGTTTCCTCAACGGCAGTGACTGTGTCGGTCTTGGGAATGCCGCCTCCACTTCCCTTTCCTTTGCCCACCCTGGGAGTCATTGGTCACGCTTTCTGCCACTGTCACGCTATTGTGTGATCGTTCTACAAATTCTTCCCACCACTTTGCTGTTTTATTTCTATTGTGCCAACTATTCTGAACCATCTACAGTTGAAAAATGTCCTCCTACATTCCTAAGCATTTATACAAGTGATGAAAAAGAATTGTTTTTAGGGAAAATTCCTGAGTGAAAGACTGTTTATTTATCCAATCAGAGGAGTGACATTTACTTTAACCTTTAGAAAGAACAATCCCAGAAGGGTGCATATATGTATATTTTATATTCTTTTGTTACAAAGTGTTTGAAGCAGATTGGTTAGAAAAATACTAATTGAGCTCATATTTATTATTGCTTCTAATGTATAATCTGCCTTTATTTTATAATGTTTATAATGTAAAAAACATGCAAGATAAAGAAAAATTAAATTATCATAAAGTCCAAACTACAAAGATAAACCATGTTATTACTAAAATGTATTTCTTTCTATTTGTCTCATATAGCTATGACATAAAAGAAATAGCTATGTGTATCCTTTTTTTATTGATGTATAGTTACCTTACAGTTGTGCGTTAGTTTCTGATGTACCATAAAATAAATCAGCTATACGTATACATATACCACCTCTTTTTTGAATTTCCTTCCCATTTAGTCACCACAGAGTATTGAGTAGAGTTCCCTGAGGAGTACAGTAGTTACACCTCATTAGTTATCTATTTTATACATAGTAGTGTGTGTATATATATATATATATTAATCCCAATTTCCCAATTCATACTCTCCTCCTTGGTATCCATACATTTGTTCTCTTCTGCTGTATCTCTATTTCTGCTTTGCAAATATGTTCATCTCTATATGTATTCTTATAGCATTTTTTTAGATTAGTTGTAAATGGTGCCTTTCCTCCAGTAGGTTATTTTTAAACATTCTACCTTTCTCGTGTGGATCCCACTCAAAGCTGTTTCTGGTTTATATAGTAATTGGGGTCATCACTGCAGACTTTCTGCTCTGAGAGGATCCATAATTCAATGGAGAGCAAATTCCTGAAACTTTTGGGGAATAACTGGTAGAAAAGAGGAGATATGTAATCCCAAATGGGGGTGAAAATTACCTGAGACACTCCTACGGTGACATTCAGCAGATGGATTTTGAATGTGTTAAGGGATCTCAGGAAAGGCAGAACTTCAGGTTCCTTTGGTTAACACTTTTTTTTTTTTTTCTCAGTCCTTAAGTTTCAGATTGTCATTTTGGGAAAGAATCTTCTTTTCCCTCCATAGTGCCCTTGATACTGCTTTCGATCTATTTCAGTTGAATATGTTTAAGGGCATGTTTGTACAGAGGAGACATGTCAAATATTGCTTTCTATTGATTGTATTTATGTGCTGCTAAGTGTGGGTTCGATTCTATCAGTTACAGATTCTAACAGTTGAACACTCCTCTTCAGCACTCCCCAGAGCTCTGTCTGGTGATGTTCACACAATGGAAGTGTGACCTTGAGTTATCTACTCAGCTTCAGGCCCTGTGGCCATCTCTACCAAGTTGTATAATGTGGCAACCAATTCAATACCTGAAGTTTTCCTGAAGACCTGAGACTTATCTCTGATTTGTCACTCAGTTTGTTACACATGTGAGCATTTTCTAATGTTAGAACTATAATTATTAGCTTCTGTGGTAGGTTGTTTGCTATTGTTGTTGTTCAGGCATTAAGTCATGTCTGACGCTTTGCAACTCCAAGGACTGTAGCACACCAGACTTCTCTGTCCTTTACTATCTCCTGGAGTTTGTTCAAACTCATATCCATCGAGTCAGTGATGCCATCCGACAATCTTGTCCTCTGTCATCCCCTTCTCCTCCTGCTTTCAATCTCTTTCAGCATCAGAGTCTTTTCCAATTAGTCAACTCTTCACATCAGGTGGCCAAAATATTGGAGTTTCAGCATCAGTCCTTCCAGTGAATATTTAGGGTTGAAATATTCAGGGTTGATTTCCTTTAAGACTGACTGATCTGATCTCCTTGCTGTCCAAGGGACTCTCGAGAGTCTTCTCCAGCACCACAGTTCACCACAGAAACCATCAATTTTTTGGTGCTTAGCCCTCTTTATGGTCCAACTCTCACATCCATACATGACTACTGGAAAAACCATAGTTTTTACTATACAGACGTTTGTTGGCAAAGTAATGTCTCTGCTTTTGAATATGCTGTCTAGGTTTGTCATAAACTTTCTTCCAAGGATCAAGTCTCTTTTAATTTCATGGCTGCAGTCACTGTCTGCAGTGATTTTGGAACCCAAGTAGATAAAATCTGTCACTGTTTCCATTTTCCCCCCATCTATTTGCCATGAAGTAATGGGACCAATGGCCATGATCTTCATTTATTGAATGTTGAGTTTTAAGCCAGCCTTTTCACTCTCCTCTTTCACCTTCATCAAGAGGCTCTTTGGTTCCTCTTTGTTTGCTGCCATTAGGATTCTTCTCATTCTTTAAGTGCACCCCTTTGCAATTCCAACTTGGTTTGGAGACCTCCCATTAAGCTACAGAAATTACTTCTCCTTACCCCTGCCCGTGGACTTGGCTTGTGACTTCCTTTGGCTAATAGGATATTCCAAAGTCGTGCAAACAGAGGTTTGAAAAATGTTTGCACGCTGTGGTATTCCTTCTTTTCCTGTGCTGGGAAAGCTGTTGCCATGTGAGCAAGCTGGATTCTCCTCTTTGAGTGTGAGAGAGAAAGTGGAGACAGGCCCAGCTCTCAGGTCAGCTTAGCCCCAGGAATCCAAGGCAGCTCATCCTAGACTCTCCAGCCTTCAGTGAGGCTGTCCCAACCAGAACGATCCAGTCAACCCACAGAAGCCTGATCAGCAAATGTTTGTTTTCTTCTCACTGGTTTCTTATGGGCATGGTTTATTATGCAGTAAAATTGAACTGATAAAGAAATGGGTACCAGAAGTGACAGGCTGCTGTAACAAAATTCTAAAAATGTAGCAATGCCTTTGGGATGAGCTAGCAAGTGAAGGCTGAAAAAGCAGCGAGGGGAAAAAATGGCAAACGATCTGTTAGTACAAGGCTAGGAAAATGTTGAGGAAGCAACAAAAGCTGGCTGAAAAAATGGTAATCTATGCTTCGTAGCCACAAAACAATTGACAAAACTGTCCCAGGATGGAAAAAAATGTACCCAATAAACTTGTTGTTATGCCTAAGATAATTTTATGGCCAATGGTTTAAGCGTCCATTGGCTTTTCCTGCTATGATATTGCAAGAAAAAGATGAGCTAAAGAAAGAATGATTTGGCAAGCAGAATTTAGCGATGTACAGGGAAGCCAAATTTTCTGGGTTGGAAAATAAACCTGATTTTCATCTCTAGTCTCTCCACAGAGCAAAAAGATTCTCAAAAAAAGAAATAGCTTCTCAGTAAAGGGTAAATTGAGGATATGGCAATTATATCCATTTGAAAGTCCTATGAAGATGTAAGGTAGTGTCCAGTAGAATCTCTCAGATAGACAAAAGGACTTCTAGTCATTGTAAGAACACTTTTCCATGTCAATCTGACATGGTGCCCAAAGACAGAGATGTATGTTTCCAAAGAAACTGTAGATACTACTTTGGGACCATGGGATGGATGTCATTTGGCTTCCTGGGAGGAACTCATTAAGCTTGAGAAAGCAATGCAAGATCGTTACAAAAAAAAAACAGAAATAGTTCAAAACCAAAAAGGAGGCCTCCGAGCTGCAATTTTCTATGGACAGGACTTGGGATTCTAAGGAAATTAGAGATATCAAGGGAACATTTCATACTACAATGGGCTCAATAAAGGACAGAAATGGTATGGACCTAAACAGAAGCAGAAGATATTAAGAAGAGGTGGCAAGAATTCACAGAAGAACTGTACAAAATGATCTTCATGATCCAGATAACCACAATGATGTGATCACTCAGCTAGAGCCAGGTTCTGGAAAGCAAAGTCAAGTGGGCCTCCTAAAAGATGATGCTGTGAAAGTGCTGCACTCAATATGCCAGCAAATTTGGAAAACTCAGCAGTGGCCACAGGACTGGAAAAGGTCAGTTTTCATTCCAATCCCAAAGAAGGGCAATGTGAAAAAATGTCCAAACTATCACACAATTGCACTCATTTCACATGCTAGAAAAGTAATGCTCAAAATTCTCCAAGCCAGGCTTCAACAGTCCATGAAGTGTGAAATTCCAGATGTCCAAGCTGGATTTAGAAAAGGCAGAGGAAGCAGAGATCAAATTGTTAGTATCCATCAGATCACAGAAAAAGGAAGAGAGTTCCAGAAAATCATCAAGCTCTGCTTCATTGACTATACTAAAGCCTTTGACTGTATGGATCACAACAAACTTTGAAAAAACTGAAAAGGGAATACCAGACCACCTGACCTGCCTCCTGGGAAATCTGTGTGCAGGTCAGGAAGCAACAGTTAGAACTGGACATGGAACAACAGACTGGTTCCAAATAGGAAAAGGAGTATGTCAAGGCTGTATATTGTCACCCTGCTTATTTAACTTATATGCAGAGTACATTGTCAGGGAATGTTTAACAGTAGGTTTCCTATGTGCTGTTTCTCATAAGTTCTTTGTTTCTTTTTAAGCGGGATAGCACACTGGTCCCAGGAACTGGGGTCATTTTGTGAGACAGGCTTGAATCTCCTTTAATAAACATTCTCTTTACGACAAAACTGCTTAGTCTCGATCCCCTTTCTTGAGATTTGGATTGTCTCCTGACCTTGTGACCATCATCATCCCTTGTTCCTTTGGTAACAGTTACTGTACATTTGGTTTTCTGATCTTTATCATTGATGAAAGAAACTTCTTGTACTACAGCCTATATAGACTCACAGAAAAATCATTAAAGCACCTTTGCTCCATCAGAGCTTGGGTCCTGTGTCTTTCTTTCTTTCTTTCTCTCTCTCTCACTCTCCTCGGCTGATTTCTTGGAGCACAGAGACCCGTCTTGCTCACTCTCCTGCCTGGGCTTCTAAGACTCTCTCGAGAAGGTGCCCTGTGCCTTCACCCCCTGAGAGAGGGCACCCGGTGCCTTCGTGAGAGACGCAAATCCTGTGTCAAGGACTTTATTGGTTTTCTGCATAAACCAGGGAGTATCAACCTCTTTCTCTCTTTTACTTTCTTATCATTGCCTCTGAACTGCCAGGTCCTGGCCATTAAAGGACTCCAACAGTACATCATGAGAAATACTGGACTGGATGAAGCATAAGCTGGAATCAAGATTGCTGGGAGAAATATTAATAACTTCAGATATGCAGATGACACCACCCTTGTGGCAGATCGAAGAGGAACTGAAGAGCCTCTTGATGAAAGTGAAAGAGGAGAGTGAAAAAGTTGGCTTAAAACTCAACAATCAAAAAAACTAAGATCACAGCATCCAGTCCCATCACTTCATGACAAATAGTTGGGAAAACAATGGAAAGAGCGACAGACTTTATTTTCTTGGGCTCCAAAATCACTGCAGATGGTGACTGCAGCCATGAAATTAAAGGACTCTTGCTCCTTGGAAGAAAAGCAATGACGGCACATTAAAAAGCAGAGACATTACTTTGCCAACAAATATCCATCTAGTCAAAGCTATGGCTTTTCAAGTAGTCATGTACGGATGTGAGAGTTGGACCATAAAGAAGGCTGAGTGCTAAAGCACTGATGATTTTGAACTGTGGTGTTGGAGAAGACTCTTGACAGTCCTTTGGACTGTAAGAATATCAAACCAGTCAATCCTAAAGGAAATCAGTCCTGAATATAATTCATTAGAAGGATTGATGCTGAAGCTGAAGCTCCAGTACTTTGACCATCTGATGCATAATGCCAACTTATTAGAAAATACCCTGATGCTTGGAAAGAGTGAAGACTGGAGGAGAAGGGGGCTACAGAGGATGAGATGGTTGGATGGCATCACCGACTCAATGACATGAGTTTGAGCAAACTCTGGGGGATGATGAAGGACAGGGAAGCCTGGTGTGCTTCAGTCCACAGGGTCATAAAGAATCAGACACAACTTAGCAACTGAACAATTCCCTTGAAGTATTAGATGTTGTGTGTATGTGTACGTGTGAAGTAAATGGAGAATTTTAGTGTATAAGTCTTTGAATAAAGGGCTTCCCTGGTCGCTCAGATGGTAAAGAATCTGCCTGCAATGCAGGAGACCCTGGTTTGATCCCTGGGTCGCAAAGATCTCCTGGAGAAGTGAATTGCTATCCACTCTAGTGTTCTTACCTGTAGAAGTCTTGCCTGGACAGAGGAGACTGGTGAATTCCATGGGGTCACAAAGAGTCAGACATGACTGAGCAACTAACACTTTCATACTGTGAATAAAGGGCCATACCTGAGGAGCAGCACCTGAAGATCTTCATCTCTATCTGGATCTGAATTTGATGAAGATCTTATACTTCAAGGCTGACATCATAATGAGATATGACTTTTGGGAATGTATTTTGCATGTGGGCAGAAAGTTTATTTTGTGACCAGAGGGCAACCTGTGGCTTGTTTGCAGAAATGGCTACAATAATTTCTACTATCTTTACACATTTCTTAGTATTGTGACTTGGTCATTACTTCCCAAGTGATGGAATCTGGTTCTTGTTCTTTTGAATGTGGGTATAGCCAAGTGAATTGTTTTAGCCAAAGGGACATGAAGAAATAAGACAAAAGTTCAGGTTCGTAAATGGTTGCACATTTAAGATGTGCTGTCTGTGGCTGCACACACTGTCCTCAAACAAGGATTAAAAGACCTGTGCTAGCTGCTGGAGGGCCACATGGAGGAGAACCAGGGAGAAGCAGCTCAGATTTCCAGGCTGATGTGTGAGGCCATCGTGAGCATCTAGCTCCAGCTGAGCATCTACTCATGGCAGCTACTTGACTGAGACCCAGAGAAGACCAGCTTCACAGCCCAACTGATCCCAGCCAATCAACCACATCATAATCTATCAAGGGACTGTTGCTCTAAGTAGCTAAGTTTTGAAGTGGTCTGTTAGGTAGCACCAGCTAATTGATTGTCTCTATCCATTCATCTGTTGATGAACATCTGGGTCGCTTCCATGTCTTGGGTATTGTAAACAGTGCTGCAGTGAACACTGGGGTGCATATGTCTTTCTGCATTATGGTTTTCTCAGGATATATGCTCAAGAGTGGGGTAGATCTATTTGTAGTTTTTTAAGCAACCTTCATACTTTCTCCATAAAGGATGCACCAATTTACATTTCCATCAACAGTCCAAGAGGGTTCCCTTGATGTATGTACACAGCCATGTGTAAAATAGATAGCTATTGGGAAACTGCTGCATAGCACAGGAAGCTCAGCTCAGTGCTCTGTGGTGATCTAGATGTGTGGGATGTGGAGGGGGGAAAGGAGGGCCACAAGCGAGTGGATATATGTGTACATATAACTAATTTACTTCATTGTATAACATTGTAAATGAACATGTAAATGTACCCCAATTATTAAAAAAAATAATTGATCCAGATTCTCTATTAAAATACAATTTAAAGTGGGAGAGCTCCATAAAATAAAAAAAAAATCTTTTTAAAGTTAAATACTAAGACAAAAAAATTCCTTTTTTTTTTTTTGCTTTTGCCTTCGTATCTTGACTATACTTGAATTTCAAGTAGTTTAGCTAATACCCTACCTGCTTTCCTTTCTTTGAAGACTTTAGTGTTTGATTTTGGATTCCCTTGCAAGGTACCCTGGTAATTAATCAGTTTTGACCTGTTTAATTTTGTTTAAATTTGACCTGTCACATTTATAGGACTCCCAATTTTCTTCCTGGAAAATTCTTTTCCTCCTTAAAAACATTCTTTGCCCTCACCTTCTCCTTTTTTAAAACAGCCTTCTTTCCTTCTTTCCTTTGCCATTTAAGCATTTAGTGTTTATTTTCAAATTCCTGTTCTTTTTGGGCTGAGTCAAACATTTTCCCTGAGTTTCCAATAAGCTGTTCTTAAACTGTCTCCAGGCTTCTTCATGGTTATTTACTTTCAAAACTATTTCTTTCAGATTTTTTCCCCTAAGAAAAGCCCACATTTTGTCATAGTTCCCTTTTCTAAAACTAACTTCATGAGGAATATTTCTGGTTTCCTTTCTAGCCAGGATGCTGAACTTAATCACATGGTAATTGCTGCTAACCAGGCACTCCCTGGGGACAGTATCTCTCTTATGAACTTTCCTATGAATGAACAGTCTATTCACACTGTTCATGGGATCGAGAATACTGGAGTGGTTTGCCATCCCTTCCTCCAGTGAACCACGTTTTGTAAGAACTCTTCACTATGACCCATCTGTTTTGGGTGGCCCTGCACGTCATGGCTCATAGCTTCATTGAGTTATGCAAGCCCCTTCACCATGCCCCTGTAATATTGAACGCTGGTAGAGGATGAGATTGTAGGATAGCATCACCAACTCAGTGGACATGAACTGAGCGAACTCCAGGACAGAGTGAAGGACAGGGAAGCCTGGTGTGCTGCAGTCCATAGGGTTGCAAAGAGCTGGACACGACTTAGGGAACAACACAATAGAATGGATAAGCAGGCACCATTGCCTGTCTTCTGAGATGGCTGAAAACCAAGGCTTGTCCATTTACGTAAAGTGTATCCCCGAGGATACACTATTCAGGTGGAAATGAAGTAGAAGGGAAAATTCTATTTGGTTATTTCCTTTGGCCCTTTTCTGACTCCTCAGCCCCATTTTCTGAGGACATGCCATTTTAGCATTTCTGTTACAGTTATTTGTAGAATCATTTTAGCTTCCAGCCCAGACTCAAGATATTTAATAGGGTCTAGGTTTCAGCCATCTTTTTACCTCTTGGAGTGAACCTAGCAGCTGGGCAGTAGGTTATAATATTATAAATGTTACATTATAAATATCTGAGTAAATGAACAATTAATAAATTAATTGATGAATGAAAACAAGCTATGAGCTAGGTCAAGAATGGCTTTGGTAGGAAAAAAGGGAAGGTTGTGCCAGATAAGTGGTCTTTCTGAATGAACTTTGTGCCTCTCCATGGTTGTCTAGTCTTGCCCTCCTCTCTTACTATGCCTCCCTTAAAGGAAAGAGACTGGGTTGAAGACATAGAAGCTCCACAGCAACAAATATTCTTCTTCCTCACCTCTGCCTGTATCTACAACAGAGCTATTGTGTATTGCTTAAAGGGAATTTGGACTTGCTGTACCTGGATCTGCTGATATCCTTAAAAGCTAGAGGAAATATGGAAGATGCCACTCCAGGTGGCATAGATTTTGGATCTTTTTTATTACCCATTAAAATAAACAAAGCAATGACTATAACAAAACCAAGGATCCATATACAGGCATACCTTGGAGATAATGCTGGTTCAAATCAAGGCTGCCACAATAAGGCAAGTAACACAAATATTTTGGTTTTCCAGTATATATAAAAGTTATGTTTAGTATACTATATTAGGTGTGTAAATAAGATTATATTAATATATAAAAATGCACAAACCTTAATTAAAAATATATTACCAGGATATAAAAATATATAACCATCCTCAGAGCCTTCAGTGATTGCTAATCTTTTTGCTGGTGGAGGGTCTTATCTGGGTGTTGATGGCTGCTGACTAATCAAGGTGGTGGTACTGAATGAAGGTTGGGGTGGGTTGTGGCAGTTTCTTAAAAAAAGACAACAATGAAATTTATCACATCAATTGACTCTTCTTTTTACAAACAATTTCTCTGTAGTATGCAATGCTGTTTGATAGCATTTTGCTCTCAGTAGAATTTCTTTCAAAATTGGAGTTAATCCTTTCAAACCCTCTCATTGTTTTCTCAACTAAGTTTATGTAATATTATAAATCCTTTGTTGTCATTTCAACAATCTGTATAGCATCTTCACCAGGAATAGTTTCTATCATAAGAAACCACTTTCTTTGTTCATTTATAAGAAGCAACTCCTGCTCATTCAAGTTTTACCATGAAAAGGCAGCAAGCCAGTCAAATCATCAGGCTCCATTTCTAATTTTAATCCTTTTGCCATTTCCACCAGGTCTTCAGTTACTTCCTCTACTGAAGGCTTAAACCCCTCAAAGTCATCCATGAGGGCTGAAATCAACTTTTTCCATACTCCTTTTAATGGTGATGTTTTGACCTTTTACCATGAATATCGAATGTTTTTAATGACATGTAGAATAGTAAATCCTTTCAGGGGTTTTCAATTGACTTTGCCCAGATCCATCAGAGAAATCACTATCTATGGCAGCTATAGTTTTACAAAACATATTTCTTAACTAATAAGACTTTAACATTGAAATTGCTCCTTAATCCAGGGGCTGCAAAATAAGCGTTACATTAACAGGCATGAAAACTACATTAATTTCATTGTCTATCTCCATCAGAGCTCTTGAGTGACTAGATGTGTTGTCAATGAGCAGTCATGTTTTGAAAGGAATCTTTTATTCAGAGCAGTATGTCTCAACAATGGGCTTAAAATATTAAGTAAACTGTGTTGTAAATAGGTGTATTGTCATCCCGGCTTTGTTGTTCCACTCTAAAGAGCTTGTCCTTTGATGCTGTGAAGTCAGGCTCAACTTCTTCTCTCTTGACATCAAGATATCCTTGACGGCATCTTCTTCTCATAAAGGCTATTTTGTTTACAGTGAGAATCTGTTCTTTGGTATATCCACCCTTATTAATTATCGTAACTAGATCTTCTAGATAACTTGCTGCAATTTCTATGTCAACACTTGCTGCTTCACCTTGCATTTCTATGTTATAGACTTGGTATCTTTCCTTGAACCTCATGAACCAACCCCTGTAAGCTTCAAACTTTTCTTCTGCAGCTTCCTCGCCTCTCTCAGCCTTCACGGAATTAAAGAGTGAGGGTCTTGCTCTGTATGAATCTTTGGCTTATGGGAATGTTGTGGCTGGTTTGTCCTATCCAGACCACTAAAGCTTTCTCCATATCAGAAAGAAAGCTGTTTTGCTTTCTTATCATTAATGTGTTCACTGAAGTAGTGATATAGAGGTTCATAGACAAGGTTCAACATGTTTATCATAGGAGTCCTTATATGAAAAATATGTCACGGAAACAAAATATACTTATATTGTCATCGGAGTTTTCAACAGCAAAACTTTATAGATAGAGTAACGTTTTGCTGTTGTTGCTATCTCATTGTTCAGTCATTTCCAACTTGTTTGTGATCCCATAATCTGTAGCTCACCAGGCTCCTCTGTCTATGGGATTCTCCAGGCAAGATTACTGGAGTGGATTCCCATTTCCTCCTCCAGGGGATCTTCCTGATCCAGGGATCAAACCCCCATCTCTATAGAAAGAAAATGTTAGCCACATTTCTTATGTAGAGAAACTGTCAACATAAAGACTGCAAACAAATAGTTATGAACCTGTAGTAATTCATAAAATATTTTTCCTATGAGCTTTATCTGAATAATTTGTTAAAGAATGAGCTTCAGCTATCCAAAAGATTAGAAAGACATTGACTGTAATGCTTATGCTTTCTGCCAATATAGACATGGGAAAATGATCAAAAATGAGAAGAGACTAGGGAGAATTTATGAAAAAAAGAATAAACTTGCGATTGCTTTATGGGTATTAACTGGGAGTAAAAATGTGTTACTCCATGTAGGATATTGTGCAAAAAGGGAAGGGAGAAGGAAAGGTCACTAGCTAATTTCAATATAGCCCACAGTGGGGAATCAATAAACAATAGCCAAAATAAAATTAAGGGTAGTATAAAAAGATAGTAATACATATTATAAGGTTCAAGTTTAGTGTGTTTATGTATGCATATATATATATACCTATTTATTTATGTATGTAATGGAACTAAGGCAAAACATATTGATGTATCAATCATGTCAATAAATTAAAATATGCTAAATAACTATTAAATTAAAATACAGACTAATAACAATAACCCTGTGTACGAGACAGCAAAAGAGACACTGATGTATAGGTCAGTCTTATGGACTCTGTGGGAGAGGGAGAGGGAGAAGGTGGGGAGATTTGGGAGAATGGCATTGAAATACGTATAATATCATATATGGAACGAGTCACCAGTCCAGGTTCGATGCACGATACTGGATGCTTGGGGCTGGTGCACTGGGATGACCCAGAGGGAGGGTATGGGGAGGGAGGAGGGAGGAGGGTTCAGGATGGGGAACACAGGTATACCTGCGGCAGATTCATTTCAATATTTGGCAAAACTAATACAATATTGTAAAGTTTAAAAATAAAATAAAATTAAAAAAAAAACAAATTACAAATTGAACACTATGTTTAACACTAGATATCTAAGGACAATGCATTAAAAAATACAAGATGAAACTTTATAGCACTATTGGCTACAATGTATCCAATAGCATATACCGACTTTCATAAAGCAGAAACTATGCCAATAGGGAAATCTTTGAGACCCTTCTCTAAACCTAAGTCAAGCCAACTGGACAAGATATTGGTAAGGCTATAGAAAAGCAGTGTATTCAATAAAGTAGATCTTAGCAATTCATACCAAAATCAATCTCAGTAATGGAAGAAATGCTTTCTATGAAGTACACATGGGACACTTATGAAAGTTGACTGTGGATGTACAGAAAAAGAACTCAATAAATTCCAAATACTAGGAATAATATAAACAATATTTTAGACCATAGTAAACACAAACTAAAAATTAACAACAAAATAATAAAACCCCAAATTGCTTCTATTTAGATTTTGAAAATCCTATAAAGCAACTAATGGGAAGTGAAAAATTAAATTACAAAATTTCATTAAAATTATGATTTAAAGTGTGACATATATGAATCTTCGGGAAACAAAGACATTATTAGAGAAAATTTATAGAATTAGCTATTACCTAAATAGCAATGTGAACATCCCACCTCAAAATCTTAGAAAAAAGGAAAGCAAACTCACAAACAAAAAGCAAAACAAAGTGGAAAAGAATTAATGAAGACAAAAACAAAGTTGCTGAATTAAAGAGACTTCTCTGGTGGCTTAGACAGTAAAGAATCTGCCCACAATGGTGGGGACCTAGGTTTGATCCCTGGGTCGAGAAGATCCCCTGGAGACGAGAATGACTGTCCACTCCAGTATTCTTGCCTGGAGAATTCCAGGGACAGAGGAGTCCGGCAGACTACAATCCATGGAGTCATGAAAGAAGTAGAATTATTAAATAACCTCAGCAAAATGGGCAAGTCATTGTATAATGTAAGAGCAAAAGGGAGAAATTACAAAATGATAGCCATAACAAAAGACATTTAAAATGACTTATGAGAAACTACTTGTATTACTTTATGAAATAAGCTTTAAAACTTTGAGCAAAGTTCTGTAAACTGTAGGCTGTGAGCCTATTGACAAAATATTGATCAGTAGTCTAAAAAAGAAATAGAAAATTTTTTTTCAAGCCACACTGAGGATTGTAGCCTGGAAGACAGTCTCTTGGAGAGCTCTGAGAACTGTTACAAATAAATAAGGGGGAAGGTCAGTATATATATGATTTTAACAAAAGAGGTACATACAGTCAAACATACATCTGCACAGGAGGTTGCTGCTTGATGCAGGCAACAGACATCTTATTTAATGACTTTAGTGCTTTTCTAAACATGGGAAGGTGCAAGAATTTCATTAAAAACATTTTCTCCTGAAAATAACTATCTGAGAACCAGTTTTGCCACTTTTTCCAGCGCACAGGGTGCCTCATCCTGATCTTCACTTTGAATTCCTTTCTGGGTGTATTGTGGTCAGCTCCCACAGTGGCCAATGACTTGATTCTTGTAGAACTGGATGATGGGCAACATTCTTTGTTTTAGGATCCCCTCCCTTGCAGTCTCAATTTTCACCAAGGTTTTGGATACATTTCATGACTGATTTGTCCCACGGGGCTAGGAATGCTCATTCCCAGGGAGAATTTTGGTGATAGACCACTCAGTGTGCAGTTACTGGACTAGACCCTGTTAACAGCAACCAAAATCCTCTGGGCCACCTGTCTTCAGTTCAGTGCAGTTCAGTTTCTCAATGGTGTCTAGCTCTTTGCAACCCCATGGACAGCAGCATGCCAGGCCTCCCTGTCCATCACCAACTCCCAGAATTTACTCAAACTCATGTCCATTGAGTCATTGATGTCATACAACCATCTCATCCTCTGTCATCCCCTTCTCCTCTGGCCTTCAATCTTTCCCAGCATCAGGGTCTTTTCCAATGAGTCAGTTCTTTGCATTAGGTGGCCAAAGTATTAGAGTTTCACCTTCAGCATCAGTCCTTCCAATGAATATTCAGGACTGATTTCCTTTAGGATGGACCAGTTGGCTCTCCTTGCAGTCCAAGGGACTCTCAAGAGTCTTCTCCAACACCAAGTTCAAAAGCATCAATTCTTCGGTGCTCAGCTTTCTTTATCTCTCACATCCATACATGACTAGCAGAAAAATCATAGCTTTGACTAGATGGACCTTTGTTGGCAAAGGTCACCTGTCTTACTAGTCTGTTACTTTCCAGAAAAAGTTTCTGTCTTGTTGCTTCTTCCCATATCTAGAGTTGTGCTATTACACTTATTGATGTTATAGAACTATATATTAGGTCAATTGTTTCAAGTTACCTTATCATTTATTTCATCTGAGATTCAATCAATACATTTATCGATGCAAAAAACAATAATCTTGAAAACAGGCAAAAAAAAAAAGTAATATAGTTAGTAACGTTAATAAGGCCATAAGAGACTATTAAGCCAAGAACTTCTATTCAGTTCAGTTCAGTTCAGTTGCTCAGTTGTGTCCAACTCTTTGCGACCCTATAAATTGCAGAACGCCAGGCCTCCCTGTCCATCACCAACTCCCAGAGTTCACTCAAACCCACGTCCATCGAGTCAGTGATGCCATCCAGCCATCTCATCCTCTGTCATCCCCTTCTTCTCCTGCCCCCAATCCCTCCCAGCATCAGAGTCTTTTCCAATGAGTCAACTCTTCACATGAGGTGGCCAAAGTACTGGAGTTTCAGCTTTAGCATCATTCCTTCCAAAGAACACCCAGGACTGATCTCCTTTAGAATGGAGTGGTTGGATCTCCTTGAACTTCTATCAGGTTGCATCTATTACATACAACCAGTATCTCCCCCAGGTTGTCCAACCATCTGTTTGTACCAGTTACTGTCTTCAAAGGAAATGCTGTCTTCAAAGGAAATGCTGTCTTCAAAGGAAATCCTACAGGAAATCAGTCCTGAATATTTATTGGAAGAACTGATGCTGAAGCTGAGATTCCAATACTTTGTCCACCTGATGTGAAGAACTAACTCACTGGAAAAGACCCTGATGCTGGGAAAGATTGAAGGAGGGAAGAGAAATGGATGACAGAGGATGAGATGGTTGGATGGCATCACTGACTCGATGGACATGAGTTTGAGTAAGCTCCAGGAGTTGGTTATGGACAGAGAAGCTTGGTGTGCTGCAGTCCATGGGGTCACAAAGAGTTGGACATGACTGAGCGACTGAACTGAACTAAACTGAAAGGAAATGATATGTTGGCACTAAACATAAAGCTCACTAAAAATATCTGCATGTACAAGATGAGTGGTAGGTCACTGTGGCTATTTACAGGATTGAGAAAGGAATGTTATCTTGTGAGGTGTAACATGGCTTGTGCCGGAAGAAGAAATATTGATCTTTGTGGTAAAACAGATACTTCTGCCACTGGGGAGGTCTTGTTGACGCATAATGCAGATACATAGTGCACGCTATAGGGGAGGGAGGAGGTCAAAGGTGAGAGAATGGGTTTTATGTGTACATTTTTCTTGTCTTGCCTTAAAATGTGAATTTTTATTTCATCAAACCAAAGTTGGCCAGTTGCTTGTTTTTCCAAGTAAAGTCTTATTGACACACATCTATTTTTTTATACATTATATATGGTTGCTTTTGCTAAAATGGTAAAGATGAGTAGTTGTAAGAAAAACTTTATTGTCTGTAAAAACAAAATATTTACTATCATAACATTTACAGAAAAAAATGGGGGACCCCTTGACCTTGAGAAACAGTAGTTTTCTTTTGGAAAAAATAAACTTCTAAATGACCTTTTTTTTTTTTTTTTAACAAAATGTCACTGATTTAGAAAGTAGTTAAAACATTATTACACATCCTTCCTGTCCCACTGAGACACCAGGAGACCAGTGGGGTATCAACCAGGATGATCCACAACTAGTTCTCAGCCCATGAAAACTTTTTATCTGCTTTCCTGACCTGAGACTCCTCTTCACTACCAAGAGACCTGGGGCTGCTAGGCAGCCTCATAAGTTGATCCCATCACAAGCAGACTGGAAGCCTATTTAATCTCTGTGAACTAGAGACTCTCTTCCCCTACCTAGTGGCACCAGTGTCTAGCCCAGCCCTCAAGAGCTCCTCCTGTCTCCTCAAGCAGCACCCTCAGAGACTAGTGTCATCCTCATAGTATTAAATAAATCAAGCAGATCAAAATAGCACTTCAAAGCTTCTGGAGATGATATTGTTGGAACCACAGACTATAAATGTAGGTCAGGATCTGCTTGCTGAACCTAAACACCATGGCAATCTCTTATAATAAAAGATCTAAATAGGTCCCAGAGACTTCTAACCTAATAGCCAAAATGTCCAGCATTCTAGTGAAAATCTCCCATCAGACCAAGAATCAGGAATTCACAAGATGAATGTGATTACCAATTGTTGCCAACATAGTGAATTGGATACTAGGATTATCTGGTAAGGACTTGAAAGCAGCCATTATAAAAACATGTAAAGCAATTGTAAAAATCCTTGAAACAAACTGAAAAATTAGGAATTCTTATAAAGGAAACAGAAATTATAAAACAGAACAAAGTTAAAAGTGGAACTGAAAAATACAACAGAAAAGTAGATTTGAACATTTGGAAAGATATTACATTTCCCTGAATTGAAAGCCTCAACATCCATAAAGATATCAGTTTTACCTAATATATAAATTTAATGAACTTCTACTGAGGAAATGTGAATGTTGACTGGATGTTTAATTTTACTGTGAAATAATTATCACTTTTTTAAAGTATGGTCATCAATTGGTAGTTATAATTTATGAGAATGAGTTTTTATCTCTTAGAGATAAGTAGTGAAATATAGAATAACCAATAGAATGTTTGAGATATGCTTCAAGATAATGAAAGAGTGTGGTGAGTGTGAGTCGGGATGAAACACGACCGTGCTTAGTTGTTCTGTCTTTTCCACCCTCTGGACTATAGCCCACCAGGCTCCTCTGTCCAAGGGATTCTCCAGACAAGACTGGAATGGTGTTCCATTTCTTCCTCCAGAGGATCTTTCTAACCCTATGTCTCCTACATTGCAAGTGGATTCTTTACCTGTTGATCCATCACGGAAGCCTCAGCAATATATTAATTTATTGATAACTGTTGAAACTGAATGACAGGTACGTTGAGCCTGTTACGCTGTTTTCTCTATTCTATGTGTTTGAGATTCCCCCGCCCCCCACCAAAAAAAAAAAAAACAAAACACAAAGTTTTAATGTCCTCAAGATCTAGTGATTTGCTGATATCTTGTTTTGGTGAAAATAAATAAAAGTGAAATAGAAGAGGCTGGAATCTGAATGAGATGGGATGGAAGAATATGACCAAATAAGAAGAAGAGTAATTATAGAAGCCTGAAGAGGAATTATCCCAGATAACTCCAGCTGAAGTATCTAGAATCCACCATTGTCTAAGACTATAACTTTAAGAATAATGACCCTCCCAGTCTTCCCTATTTAAAAAAAAAAAAAAGGTTTCTGAAAGAAAACAGACACAAACAAAATAATACCAAAATCCCCTGAAATATTCTGAACTCTTTCAAAATTACCCTTAATATTTTCTTCTTATACTTAAAAAAATTCTTTTATCTAACTAATTGGTCTTTTTCTTTGGACACATAAAAGTAAAGAGATAAACATTTTAGAGTACTTTACTGGTTTTCTCTTTTGTTTGATTACTTCTGTTGGACAATAGTATCATTTTTGGATTTTTTTTTTAGTATAAATTAGTTGAATACTTGTGGGTTAGAACCTTTTTTCTGAAGACAGATTGTGTAGACTTGAATCCAGCCTCCATCGTTTATGAGCTGGGAGATGCTGGGCAGATTGCTGAATCATTCTTGGTCTCAATTTCCTAATGTATAGAATGGAGAAAGGCTAGTACCTAAGACTGTGGTTGGGATCAATGATATCATACACTTGTTATGGAGCTGAGAGAATGTAAGAAACTATTCCTATATCTATGGCCTTTGGTTAAGCTCAACACAGAAAAGATGTGAGTGATTTATTTCCTTAACTAATCTGGGGCTTAGGACTGAGCATGTGAAGCTTTGGTGTTGATTCTATAATCCTCCAGCGTTCATCAGCATTGGTTTCCAACAGCTACTGTAACAAATTACTCAGCTTGGTAGCTTAATACAGAAATCTTTTCTCTCAGTTCTGGAGGCCATAATCTCAAACCAAAGTACAGGCAGAGCCATCCTCCTTGCAGAGATTTTGGGAAAGAATCCTTCCTTGCCTCTTCAAGCCTCTGTTGGCCCAGGTATCTCCTGGCTTTAACTGAGCTGTATTGCTCCACTCTCCACAGAATGAAGCAGGGCAAAGGCTAATAGAGTTTTGCCAAGAGAACGCACTGGTCATAGCAAACACCCTCTTTCAACAACAAGAGAAGGCTCTACACATGGATATCACCAGATGGTCAATACCAAAATGAGACTGATTATATTCTTTGCAGCCAAAGATGGAGAAGCTCTATACATTCAGCAAAAACAAGACTGGGAGCTGACTGTGGCTCAGATCATGAACTCCTTATTGCCAAATTCAGACTTAAATTAAAGAAAGTGGGAAAAACCACTAGACCATTCAGGTATGACCTAAATCAAATCCTTTTTATGATTATACAGTGGAAGTGAGAAATAGATTTAAGGGACTAGATTTGATAGACAGAGTGCCTGATGAACTATGGATGGAAGTTCATGACATTGTACAGGAGACAGGGATGAAGACCATCCCCAAGGAAAGGAAATGCAAAAAAGCAAAATGCTTGTCTGAGGAGGCCTTACAAATAGCTGTGAAAAGAAGAGAAGTGAAAATCAAAGGAGAAAAGGAAAGATATACCCATTTGAATGCAGAGTTCCAAATAGCAAGGAGAGATAAGAAAGCCTTCCTCAGTGATCAGTGCAAGAAATAGAGGAAAACAACAGAATGGGAAAGACCTCCATCTCGATCTCCAAGAAAATTAGAGATACCAAAGGAACATTAGATGCAAAGATGGGCTCAATAAAGGACAGAAATGGTATGGACCTAACAGAAGCAGAAGATATTAAGAAGAGGTGGCAAGAATACACAGAAGAACTGTACAAAAAAGAGCTTCACGACCCAGATAATCACGATGGTATGATCACTCACTTAGAGCCAGACATTTTGGAATTTGAAGTCAAGTGGGCCTTAGGAAGCGTCACTACTAACAAAGCTAGTGGAGGGGATGGAATTCCAGTTGAGCTATTTCAAATCCTAAAAGACGATGCTGTGAAAGTGCTGCACTCAATATGCCAGCAAATTTGGAAAACTCAGCAGTGGTTCCAGGACTGGAAAAGGTCACTTTTCATTCCAATCCCAAAGAAAGACAATGCCAAAGAATGCTCAAAGTACTGCACAATTGCACTCATCTCACACGCTGGTAAAGTAATACTCAAAATTCTCCAAGCCAAGCTTCAGCAATACGTGAACCGTGAACTTCCAGATTTACAAGCTGGTTTTAGAAAAGGCAGAAGAACCAGAGATCAAATTGCCAACATCTGGTGGATAATTAAAAAAGCAAGAGCGTTCTACAAAAACATCTATTTCTGCTTTATTGACTATGCTAAAGCCTTTGACTGTGTGGATCACAATAAACTGTGGATAATTCTGAAAGAGATGGGAATACCAGACTACCTGACCTGCCTCTTGAGAAACCTCTATGCAGGTCAGGAAGCAACAGTTAGAACTGGACATGGAACAACAGACTGGTTCCAAATAGGAAAAGGAGTACGTCAAGGCTGTATATTGTCACCCTGCTTATTTAACTTATATGCAGAGTACATCATGAGAAATGCTGGGCTGGAAGAAGCACAAGCTGGAATCAAGATTGCCGGGAGAAATATCAATAACCTCAGATATGCAGATGACACCACCCTTATGGCAGAAAGTGAAAAAGAACTAAAGAGCTTCTTGATGAAAGTGAAAGAGGAGAGTGAAAAAGTTGGCTTAAAGCTCAACATTCAGAAAACAAGATCATGGCATCTGGTCCCATCACTTCATGGCAAATAGATGGGGAAACAGTGGAAACAGTGGCTGTCTTTCATTTTTTTCACTCCCAAATCACTGCAGATGGTGATTGCACCCATGAAATTAAAAGACACTTACTCCTTGGAAGGAAAGTTATAACCAACCTAGACAGCATATTCAAAAGCAGAGACATTATTTTGTCAACAAAGGTCCATCTAGTCAAGGCTATGGTTTTTCCAGGGGTCATGTATGGATATGAGATTTGAACTATAAAGAAGGCTGAGCAGCAAAGAATTGATGCTTTTGAGCTGTGGTGTTGGAGAAGACTCTTGAGAGTCCCTTGGACTGCAAGGAGATCCAACCAGTCCATCCTAAAGGAGATCAGTCCTGAGTGTTCATTGGAAGGACTGATGCTAAAGCTGAAACTCCAAAACTTTGGCCACCTGATGCGAAGAGGTGACTCATTTGAAGAGACCCTGATGCTGGGAGGGATTGGGGGCAGGAGGAGAAGGGGATGACAGAGGATGAGATGGCTGGATGGCATCACTGACTCGATGGACATGAGTTTGAGTGAACTCCGGGAGTTGGTGATGGACAGGGAGGCCTGGTGTGCTGCGATTCATGGGGTCGCAAAAAGTCGGACACGACTGAGCAACTGAACTGAACTGAACTACTCCACTCTCTTATCCACAGCTGCCTTCACTTGACCTATTTCTCTGTCTCTTTGCATCCTTTTCTGTCTCTTATGACAACAGTCTCATTGAATTTAGTGCTCACCCTAATTCAGTACGATCTCATCCGAATTCTTACCGTAAATGGATTTCCAAATAAAGCCATATTCTAGCGGTCCACGTAGATATAAAATTTGGGGTGGGGGACATTATCCAACCTCCGACAACATCTAGCTTTGCACAGGAAATATTTTGGTTTGGCTTCCTTGGCTTGTGGTCCTAACCCTCCAATCTCTGCCTCCGTTTTTATAACACCTCCTCTTCTGTCTTTGTCTTCTCCGCTGTGTGTTTTGTCCCCCAAATGCCCTTTTCTCTTTCTTATAAGGATAAACGTGATTGTATCTAGGTCTCAAGAAGATAATTCTAGACAGGCATCTTCCCTCAAGAACGTTAACTTAATCACCTGTTTTTTACCTCTTAATTACTGCCATGTGAGGTAATATTCTCAAGTTCTGGGGATTGGGATATGTATATGTCATATACATATGCCCCCATACATATATGGGGCACGCCATTCAGCTCACTATGCAATCTGAAGAAGACACTCCTGTCAGAAGCAGCTAATGAGGAGCATGTGTAAACACAGATGAAGATTCAGATTCAGAGGCATCAACTTTGGAAACAGATTGAAGATGCTGCCGAATTGCTCAGGAAACTGCCAGTGTTTGTTACCCACCACACCAGGCTGGGACAACCCTGGGTTCAGAAAATGTTGCTGTTTTAAATTTTCATTGCCAGGGTCAAGGTTCACTGAAAGAATGCTACAACCAAGAACGGGCTTCCTTACCTTTGTTTGGCTACCAGACTTCAAGGTGCCCCGGCCTGCCCGACCACATTCCTGACTTACTCTGGATGACTGGAGCACTAGTTAGATGAATGGTCATGGCATTTTTATATTATTTTATTTTAATTCCAAAAGTAACCCACAGATTTCGTGTTAAAACTTGAAACAATTTGGACATATATAAGTAAAAGGTGAAAAATCTTAATTCCCTCTTTTCTAATTACTTTTCTTACCCCCATTACCACTACATTAATCTCGTTATCATCAGTTTAAAGTTTGTCTTTTCACACCTTTTCATGTGGATTGGATCCCTGGGTTGGGAAGATCCCCTGGTGTAGGAAATGGCAACTTGCTCCAGTATTTTTGCCTGGGAAATCCCATGGACAGAGGAGCCTGGTGGGATACAATCTGTGGGGTCTCAAAGAGTCAAACACAACCGAGAAATTGAGCACAGCACACATGTATAGGTAAATGCAGATAACCAAAATAAACTCATACTATGCATATTATTCTGGAGAAGGTAAATGGCAACCCACTCCAGTATTCTTACCTAGAGAATCCCAGGGACAGAGGAGCCTGGTGGGCTGCCGTCTATGGGGTCGCACAGAGTCGGACACAACTGAAGCGACTTAGCATGCGTGCATGCATTGGAGAAGGAAATGGCAACCCACTCCAGTATTCTTGCCTGGAGAATCCCAGGGACAGAGGAGCCTGGTGGGCTTCTGTCTACGGGATCGCACAGAGTCGGACACGACTGATGCGACTTGGCAGCAACAGGCAGCATGCATATTATTCTGTAACTTTTTTTCAGCTATAATGTCTTTAACCTTTATAAATAGTAGAGTCTGATTTTCCAGAAAATGATATTGTTTTGAAAACTAAATTACCACTTCTAATATTATCCACCTACTGTAAAAATCCAGATAAGAAATGATAGTGGAGACTGTTAGCTATAATAGAGCTATGAAAAATGGCCAAATAATGGAGATCTGGATGCTTACTGTGATCCAAATACTCAATGTACAATATTTTTTAACTTGAAAACTAAATTGCTACTTCTAATATCAACTGTCTATTGTTAACAAGCCAGGTGAGAGATGATAGTGGATCATGTTAGCAATAGAGTTATGAGAATTGGCCAAATAATGGTGATCCAGATGCTTACTGAAACCCAAACACTCAGTCCCTAATATTCTTTGAAACACTTTTGTAAATTGGCAGTTGAATTGAGTTGATTTATTGGTTTCTATGTATTACTTAGGAAACCAAGTACATTTTCTTTGCTTTGACAGGAAACCTTCACCTACTTTTCTTCCAGTTTAAAATGATCTATTATAACCACTAAGATAAACTCTACAGCCTTCCCACTTTCATTAAATAGCTCCAGCTCTGTTATCACACACATATGATTTAAGAATGAAATGTTCATCAATAGCAATTTCATGTTGTTTCTTTGTCATGAAAATATTGATTCACTATTACTGTCTTTCAGCACCATTTCCACTGTTATTTTGTTAACAGCATATGCCCTTAGTAAGGTTTGAGATCTCCGTGGCACTGTGCTGAGAGGTACAAAGAGATGTGAAGTATTCACCCTTTTCTTAAGGAAGTGAATATCTGGATGGGGAAATAGAATATACAGTAGTTTGAGTATCACAAATTGGTGAGTTATTTCATTCATCCAGTATTTTTGAATATTGTATGTTAAATAATTATATATCAGGCACTGTTCTAGACTCTCAGATAAAACACTCAATCAAAGATGTTTGCCCTTGTGAGTTTTATAGTCTAGAAGGAGTGCAAGGTAATCGATAAGAAAAATATGAAGTTATTAGAAGATTATCAACATTACAGAGAAAAATAAAAGAGGGTAATAAAGATGCAGGGTTGTTGTTGTTCAGTCACTAAATTCTGTCCGACTCTTTGTGACCCCATGGACTATAAAGTTCACCAAGCTTCTCCGTCCATGGGATTTCCCAGGCAAGAATACTAGAGTGGGTTACCATTTCCTTCTCCAGAATATCTTCCCAACCCAGGGATAAAACTCAAGTCTCCTGCATCGGCAGACAGATTCTTTAATGCTGAGCCACCAGGGAACACCTAAGATGCTGGAAGTTATATATGTGTAACTTTAAATTGGAAAGGCAGGATGGATCTCACTGAAGATGTGATATTTGAGCAAACTTGAAGGAAGTATGGGAGTAAGCCAGGCCAGTGTCTGGGGTAAGAATATTTCATGCAGACAGGATAGCACAAAATTCCTGAGGCAGGCCATATCTGATGGTTTCAAGTAACAGGAAGGTGGTCAGTGTGACAGAGTAGGTATACAAAGGCGTGGAGGAGAAGACATAAGCGTGGTCCAAGGGGGTCAGTACCTTGGTTTTGACTTTGTTGGACATAGGGAGATATTGAAGGTTTCAAACAGATGAGTAATGTACTGGGTTGAGAACTGACTCAAGCATGAGCTATATGAAGTTCAGCGGTCAGTTAGGACACTGGCAATAATTCATGTGAGGGGTGATAGTGGCTTGGACTAGGGTTGGTGGCAGTAGAAAAGTCATCAGGAGATATACTTTGAAGGTAGAGGCAGCGAGATTTTTCTAATGAATTGGTGGTAAACTGTCAAATAAGAGGATTACTTCACTGGTGTGAGGAACCGGAATAATGGAGTCGCTGTCGACTGTATGGCATCAATGTTAGGCATTTAGTTTGACACATGGGAAGTTCAAGATGTCTGATATACAGACAAGCGGAGATGTCCATTATACAGACAAGAGGAGATGTCCATAGGCAACTGGATACAGAAGCTAGAGTTCAGAAAAAGGGTTAGCTGGAGATGAAACTCTTATAGTCTTCAGAATAGTTTTCCCAGTGGTGATTCTGAGGGATGGCAAGAAGAGACAGAAGATCAAGGTAGAGAACTGGTCAGAGGACTGTGCCCTGGGGCCCTCCTATGTAAATCTGAGAAGAGGAGAAACCTGAAAAAGAACCAGCAGTGGTCAAGGAGGTAGAAGGAAATCTCAGGGAGTCATGAAAAATTGGTTCAAGGAAGAGTGATCAGTTTTGTTGTGTTTTGTTGATAGAATAAGAAAGAGAAGAGAAACAGATACATGTAACTATGAAAGCTCTTTATAGGAAAGCAAAAGGGGCAGAAATATGGGAAAGGAGCTGGGGGCAGGGAAGGGGAGCCAAGGACTTAAAAAAAATTATGTATTAATTGTCTGGGCTGCAAGTCATGCAGGATCTTAGTTCCCCAAACCAAGGAACCAGGGATCAGACGTGTACCCCTTGCAGTGGAAGCACAGAATTTTAAGCACTGAGTGACTTGGGAAGTCCCAAGCCAAGGACTTATTTCTGAAGATGGGAGAATTAGCACTGCAGATGAGACTTTATGTTTAGTCTACCCTGTTCTTAAAAATTTTTGAATTTTAATGTGTGGGAGAGGAGAGGAGAGGAGAATTTTCTTTCTCTACCCATCCTACATTTATTGACTGGGGCCCTGTAAATTAGACTGACAAACAGTTAATAACAGAAAAACAGAAGTTTATTAAGATGTGATCTCATATACACATAGGAGTACCCAGTGATGAGGAACTCAAAAGTGAAAGTGAAGTCGCTCAGTCCTGTCCAACTCTTTGCAACCCCGTGGACTGTAGCCTACCAGGCTCCTCTGTCCATGGGATTCTCCAGGCAAGAATACTGGAGTGGGCTGCCATTTCCTTCTCCAGGGGATCTTCCCAACACAGGGATCAAACCCAGGTCTCCTGCATTGCAGGCAGACGCTTTAACCTCTGAGCCACCAAGGAAGCCTAAAGGGGTGTTTAAAAGTTGGGATTATCTTAAAGACAAAGCAATAGTTTTTAGAAAAGTGATGAAATGAAAGAAAAGCATTTTGTTTCTATGGTGGAAAATTGTGGGAAGGTAAATACATGAAGGAACTAATGAAAGACAAGAGCAAGGTGTAAAATTCGTCATATCAATTCTTCTAGTGTTGTCCTTGGTCTGCTAGAGGTCAAGAGTTATCTCTGATGAGTAACTTCTGTCTTCTTACAAGAGCAGGGAGGGGAAGCACCTTCACAAATTTATGTCCTGTGTTGGGGCTTCCCAGGTGGCTGAGTGGTAAAGAATCCGCCTGCCAGTTTGATCCCTGGGTCCAGAAGATTCTCTGGAGACGGGTATGGCAACCCACTCCAGTATTCTTGCCTGGAGAATCCCGTGCACAGAGGAGCCTGGCGGGCTACTGTCCATAGAGTCGCAAAGAGTCAGACATGACTGAGCACATGTGCAAGTATACATACCGTCCTGCTTTTAGGCAAATATCCACTTCTTTTCAATTGCTTTTAGCTCAAAATAATCCTTATGCCAAAATGGAGTATTTTGGGGTGGCATATTCTACCACCCTTCAAATGCCTTTGAAAGAGCATACTGTCTTCAGTTCTCCACACTCATCACTATCTCTATCTAATCCCTATAGGTATTCAGCTTTGAAACTCCTACAGAAAACTGTGCCATTGTGGATTTAATATTGCAGTTATAGTATTTGTAAATAACCCTGAAAGACATGTAAGCATTCACACCTATAGTGAGTCAATTTTTGTTGATTTTTTAAAAATATAAAATAATCATTTTTTTTATTCTTTAGAAAGATATAAAATGGAAATTGGTTTATGGTATATAATTTTAAAAATATGTAAAAGCAGAAAAGGGAAATAAGTATTAATCACAATCTACCATCAGAGATAATCTCCTTTTTACACTTGGGTATATATACTTATATCCAATTTTTTTTTTTAATGAAACTGTATTTAAGAGAAATGGAGTCATACTGTAAATAATGTATAATTTACTTTTTACATTCAACATAGCATAAAGTCTTTATAAATCATTGTGTATTCTTGAATCTTTTTAGTAGTGATCTACAGTATAAGTCCTGGAGAAGGAAATAGCAACCCACTCCAGTATTCTTGCCTAGGGAATCCCGTGGACAAAGGAGCCTGGTAGTTTCCTAGTCCATGGGGTTGCAAAAGTCAGATACGACTTAGCGACTAAACCACCACCACCACCACAGTATAATTTTTATAAAGACATAGATTTTATTGCAGGGATGGATCAAAGTTTAATTGATCACTTGTTTAGATATTTAATTATCTATTTACTTATTTTGAATAAAAGAATGTGACATTGAGCATCCTCGTAGCAAATTCCTGCATGCATTTATTCCTAAAAGAGAATCCTTAGTGCCCCAAGACTGGCATGGAAGTGAACCGCTTGGCTGGAGCGGGAGCTAAGCAACTGCCTCGTGCAGGACTCCATAAAGATCTGTTGTCTAATTAAAATAGGCTGTCTCATTCAGTCTTTACCAAATAAAGTATAATAAATACTGTAAAATGTTGCTTTTGAAAAATGAGTAAAGTTTGGGAAGTCACATGTGTACTGAGGTGAAAACCTCAGATGTAAGAAAACATCAATGATCCAAACAAGAAGTATGCATTCCATGCAACGTTTCTGAGTTTTTCTTTAGAGTTTGTAAATAAATACACCATGTCTAACTGGGTCCTTTCACACATCAAGTCTTTAGTGACAATTTATTTCAAGGTGTTTTTTTTTTTGTTTTTTCCTGCCCAGAGTTGAAGCTCATCCTTTTTTTTAATTTAAGCTATTAGCATCAGTATAAGCTACTGCATATTTTGGCTTGGCTTTTTAGTGCAACTTCTTACACCCATTATCTGTTTAATTAGGTGAGTTGATTACTCTGCCATCTCAACTTTTTTCAATGATGGCATAAATTTCCTTTGACCTTTAATTGAAGTATTAGATTCTTCCACACTAAATTCTATCAGACTTTTGAACTTTGTAGATCCCTTGTATAATTTCATGTAGTCAGTGCCCATCTTTTCTTTGTAAATTCCACGTGAAGCCCCTTGTTCAAAGACAGTAAAAAAAAAAATGCCATTAAAGATTCTAAAATATAAAGCTTTTTTCCTTTTTTGCAACAGAATTCCTCTCAAGTTGTTATGACACTTTTTATTTGCTACGTAATGTCATTCTAAGTAAAGAAAAATTAACATGTAAATTATTAGTGTGAACATTACTGGTCATTTTTATATTTGCAATGTCAATTTTAAAGGCAAATATAAAAACAGTGGACTTTATGTGTAATCACTGAAATTGCATAATTCCTACTTTGTGGCTCATATGTGTAAAGGCATTTTGTCCTTAGCACAGCAGTAGAAAAGCCACATAGTTAAAACTAACTCAGCTGGTCTCTTTTCTCACTTTGTGATACATACATTTTCTCTACTTTGGGGTTACTCATGAGTAAGGAGGGGCCGAAAAGGAAAAGTAACTATCAGTTGCTTTATCTTTTCCTTTCCTGTTCCTCCATCAATTTCAGCCTAAATGGTTGGCTAATACAAGGAAGCAATGCAGCACAGAAAGGTACAATGAACTTGCTTGGCCTTTTGTGCTTCCTGGAATGCCACTGCCTTCTTCCACGTTTAAAGCATTTTCTGTTGCACCAGAAAGCCTGGCCTGTCTGGGCTGTGAGCTTACTCAGTGATGACTGAACATGCTTACCTTGTAGCTGCTTTCAGTTTCCCTGCACGCCTACCCATTGTGAGTCCACTAGCCTTGTGTGTTCATGGCCATCATACACTCTGTATGTGAGTGAGGTGGCAAGGAGTAGCTAATCCACATAGGGTACCTATCCTCCTCTGCTCACAGTGATGCTACATTGTTCTATCAGCCTTCACTTTCCAAACACAAGTCCAGAAAGTTGGTAAAAATTTCAAGACCACGATCACAGGGCAGAAAACCAAGCCTGAGGTCATTCTGACCACTGGGCCCTATGTGAGTGCCAGATCACATGCCTATAGACCTGATTCAGGTTCCAGTCTTTTCAAATGACTTCTTGATCTTGACAGTGCAAAAATATTAGGAAATTGGGTGCTCTTCTCCCCTCATGATAAACTCTCTTGCCTGAAAACTACATCTCTCATCAAAGCTGCAATTATCACCTCTCGGTTATTGATTGACACCCATTCCCTGTATCTTCAGCCTCTACTGCCCTTCTGAATCACAGAACCACATATCAAACTGTCCATCTGACATCTCTACCTGGATGTCTCAAAGGAACCTCAGACTTCAAGTGGCTAAAACAAAATGCACACATTTTCTTCCCACTACTCCCCTTCTTTCCATCTTGCCCCTAGCACATCTAGATTTTATCCTCTTCCAGTGCCTCGGGTCTCAGTGAAAGAGACCACCATCCAATCTGTTACTCAAGTCAGAATTTAGGAGGTCATCCTTGTACTTCCTTCTTAAGGTCAGTGCAGATTCATCACAATTTCTGGTCAGCTTTATCTCCCGAATATCTTCCTTTCTTTACTTTTCTCTTTGCTGCCACCACTTGTTATTATGTGCATGCTAAGCTGCTTCAGTCGTGTCCAACTCTTTGCTACCCCATGGACTGTAGCCCACCAGGTTCCTTTGTCGATGGGATTCTCCAGACAAGAATATTGGAGTGGGTTGCCATTTCCTTCTCCAGGGGGTCTTCCTGATCCAGGATTGAACCTGCATCTCTTGCATCTCCTGCATCGGCAGGTGAGTTTTTTTTTTTTTTTTGTATCACTGGCGCCATGGAGGAAGCCCTACCTGTTATTACAATAGCCTCCTAATTGCACTTGTGGGATTCACTCTTGCCACATCTAGTCTGTTTTTCATGTTGCATCAAGAATACTTCTTTGTTTAAACACAAATCTGATTTTCCTACCTGCTTGAGACTCTTAATTTCATAGTATAAAAAGAAAAACTTTTAATGTGACATGCAAGGTCATTTGTAGACTGACCCCAGTCACAACTTTGTCACGTTGCAGCTCCATCTTCCTTGTCATTCTGTATTTCATGAACACCACCCTTTTAAAGATTCTTAAATACTCCTTGTTTCCCAGCCCAACTTTTGGGGTTTTTAAACATGGTTCCCTCTGTCCTAAAATCATTTTCCCTCCTACTTACATATTTAAATCCTACTCTTCCTTTAAATCTCCACTCAATTTTACATTTTCTAGTATAGAATTCCATAACCCCCAATTGAGTCAGTTCCTTTTGTTATATAATGCCATAGATGTCACATGTATGGTACTTTTATATATGTACATTTATATACAACGATTTATAATATATCTTTTGTAATGTATAATTTTTATTGGAGTATATTTGCTTTACAATGTTGTGCAACAAAGTGAATTAGCTATGTGTATACATATATCCCCTACTTCTTGGCCCTCCTTCCCACAAGACATGAAAGCAACCTAAATGTCCATCAACTGATGAATGGATAAAGAAGATGGTACATATATACAATGGAGCATTACTCAACTATAAAAGGAATGAAACTGGGTCATTTGTAGAGATGTAGATAGACCTAGAGTCTGTTAAACAGAGTGAAATAAGTCAGAAAGAGAAAAACAGATGCCATATATTAATGCATGTAGGAGGGATCTAGAAAAATGTAATGTGTTTTTGGTAAAAATCGATCTCCTTCCTTCGATCCAACCAGTCCATCCTAAAGGAGATCATTCCTGAGTGTTCACTGGGAGGACTGATGTTGAAGCTGAAACTCCAAAACTTTGGCCACCTGATGTGAAGAGCTGACTCATTTGAAAAGACCTTGATGCTGGGAAAGATTGAGGGCAGGAGGAGAAGGAGGTGACAGAGGATGAGATGATTGGATGGCATCACTGACTCAGTGAAGATGAGTTTGAGTAGACTCCGGCCGTTGGTGATGGACAAGGAGGCCTGGCATGCTGTGGTTCATGGGGTTGTGAAGAGTCGGACACTACTGAGCAACTGAACTGAACTATCTCCTTCCTTAATGAGTAGTCTCTTTCAAGTCAGAGAGTATGTCTGGCTCACTAAGCTTGGTTCCTTGCTTAGTACCTGACTTGTACAGGAGATTCAGTGAATATCTGACACATTAGTGAATGAACACTTACTTTGTTCCAGGCACAGCGCTTGGCACTTTGCATGTTTTATCCCATTTAATCTTCTAACTATCATATGAAGCAGACTCTGTAATCTCAGTTTTATGGAATTTGAGATTTACAAGCTTAAACTATTTGCATGAGGTCACATAGACTGTAAGTAGCAGAAACAGAATTTGAACGCAAGCAGTTCACTCTCTTGAATTGTAATGAAGGAGACAATTTAAAACTAGATTTAAGAGGGGTGAGAAAAACAAGGGGCTGAAATGAGTCAGCATTATGGAATGAACCATATATGGTTTATTAAAAAAATCTATTACCACTTCAAATAATAAAGAAATGAAACTATGATTCGGTGTCCATAGCCAACTCTTTCTACCAAGATTTTGTGACTCACTTAGGCAGGACTGACAGAGGAAAGTGTGTCTGCAAGGCTCTCGAACAGACATTTTCTCTCTGTGTCTCCTCCTTTTCTGAGACTTTGATAAAATGTGTCTCAGCCAGATGTCTCTCACCTTTTTCGTGTTTCCTGCTTCGTAGATCCACTGCTCGGAGGACTGAGTATCCATCAACAGTTGCTCAAGAATCAGGCTTTAAAGTATTCATCAACCACAGTCTTCCAGCTGTAGCTGTTTCTCTTACTGAACAAATGCTGAGCCTGGATGAGTCCAGCTCTCCTCCAGAGCTTGCCCTGCCAAATATGTCTGGCAAAGCTGCCTGGGAATATCCTCTTGGTCTGCACACAGAAGTAATGGCAGTGATTTCAAATATCCTCTTAACTTTTTGCCAGGAGAATGAAACATCTATGCTGAGTGCCACCTCAACAGGTCTTCTGAGACCACATAAAATACCATTGTTTTCCTCCCAGGCTTCAGTCTTCAGCAGTTTCTTTGTCAGTATCAGGACAATGAAAGCTGTCACTAGCAGCCTGACTTAGGGTTTGTGCTTTAACCATTTCATGACTATTTTTGGTGCGCATTTGGGAGGGGTTCTGGAGAAGGAAATGGCAACACACTCCAGTACTTTGCTTAGATAATTCCATGGACGGAGGAGCTGGGCAGACTACAGTCCATGGGATTGCAAAAAGTCATACATGGCTATGAAACTAACTTTCACTGTAAATGTAGTAATTGTCTAAAATATGATTTTCTTTGGCTCTTTAAAATATTGGTCACTGGTATAGCCTCTCTTTCTCCTTCCCTAAATAATTATGATTATCCATATTGCCTGCTTTGCCCAGTCATTACACAGATCTTACAATCTGGAAAGTTCATGACAAAACTCATAATATTATATAGAAGCTTTTTTTTGAGAATGGGTTTGGAAAATAAAGAGGCAAACAAGGAGGTTCAGAAATAAGTGAGGGAATAAGGTTGGCTTCAATGGGTGTACACATATATATCAGTCAGTTCAGTTCAATTCAGTCGCTCAGTTGTGTCTGACTCTTTCGCGACCCCATGAATCACAGCACGCCAGGCCTCCCTGTCCATCACCAACTTCTGGAGTTCACCCAAACCCATGTCCATTGAGTCGGTGATGCCATCCAACCATCTCATCCTCTGTTGTCCCCTTCTCCTCCTGCTCTCAATCTTTCCCAGCATCAGAGTCTTCCAATGAGTCAACTCTTTGCATCAGGTGGCCAAAGTATTGGAGTTTCAGCTTCAACATCAGTCCTTCCAGTGAATACTCAGGAATGATCTCCTTTAGGACGGACTGGTTGAATCTCCTTGCAGTCCAAGGGACTCTCAAGCGTCTTCTACAACACCACACTTCAAAAGCATCAATTCTTCTGCACTCAGCTTTCTTTATAGTCCAACTCTCACATCCATACATGAGTACTGGAAAAACACAGCCTTGATTAGATGGACCTTTGTTGACAAAGTAATGTCTCTGCTTTTTAATATGCTGTCTAGGTTGGTAATAACTTTCCTTCCAAGGAGTAAGCATGTTTTAATTTCATGGCTGCCATCACCATCTGTAGTGATTTGGGAGCCCCCCCCAAAATAAAAAAGTTAGCCACTGTTTCCCATCTATTTGCCATGAAGTGGTGGGACCAAATGCCATGATCTTAGTTATCTGAATGTTGAGCTTTAAGCCAACTTTTTCACTCTCCTCTTTCACTTTAATCAAAAGGCTCTTTAGTTCCTCTTCACTTTCTGTCATAAGGGTGGTGGCATCTGCATATCTGAGGTTATTGATATTTCTCCTGGCAATCTTGATTCCAGCTTGTGCTTCTTCCAGCCCAGCTTTTCTCATGATGTACTCTGCATACATATAGTATAGTTACTCACAAAATACAGTTTTAGGGACTTTCCTGGCAGTCCAGTGGTCAAGACTCTGTGCTTCCAATGCAAGGGGTGTGAGTTCAATCTCTGCTCAGGAAACTAAGATCTCACATGCTGTGCAGCATGGCCAAGAAAATTTAAAAAATAAAATAAAATGCTAAAAAGAGCTGTTTGTTTTAAATACATACATACATATATATATATGCGTGTGTTTATATGCATATGTGTGTATATATATATATATATATAAAATTTTTTTTAATTTCAAAGGCAGTAGAATCCTCATGAGTAGACTTGGGAGGTGGTGATGATACAGCAGTTAAATACTTTGTTATCAAACTAAACTTGCCAAAAATGAATTTAGAAGTTGGAAAGCCAGGGGTTAAAAAAAAAAAAAGCGACACAATAAGCAGGGAGTAGGAACTAAGATGAGGCACTGCTGCTTGCAATAGCCTTTTAAATAAATATTTAAATATTCCTTTTATGAAATTTGAGATGTGGTGAGACACATACTGCTTTGACACTGACACCTTGCGGCATTGATAATGCCATTTATAGTCTATAAACGAATAAACAGTTTCTGATCCATCCTTTTAGTGTTGGCATTAACGTACAGGGAAATAGTCAAGGCAAAACAAAAACACAAAGGAGCTACAGTAAAAATATTGTATTATTTGGATCCAATCACCATCAGTCTTGCCAAATCCCCGCAGATTCACATTGTCCTGCATAGCAAGAATAAAGGAAAATACAGAGGTAAGTGCCAAAGTGTTTTAAATGGAATGTTTTCCAATCTTTTTTCTTGAGATGGCATTAGTTCTTTAAAACTCAGTTATAGGTTCGGTCATATTTTTATTTTCCCCTCATGTACTTAAGAAATACATACACTTTAGACTCCGTCTTAGTTTATTTTAGTCATCATTCGCAAGGAACTGATTTCATTTGGGAATATGCTGAAACCCCAAAGAATGGAAAAGAACAAACACTGGTGTGAAAATGATGCTTGAAATGCATGATTGCCAGACAGGAAAAGCTCTTGGATTTTTTCTATATTTAATCAATTGGCTTGTCTAATCCATTTGGCTGTGGAGGGCTGGCCTGACATGAATTCAGATGACTTTAATAGGGATTAAGGTGGCATGAAGTGTATAACATCATGCATTTGCAAGTACAAACATGCTTAGAAATTCATTTGTCTTTGGGGGGAAGCTGGTTCAAACTCCAGCTATATTTACAAACAGATTCTAGCCACAGCCGAGCAGTTTGGAGCTGGGGAAAGTAACTACACCTGCTTCTCCTTAAACTCACAGGGCCTTTGATTCCTGCCCAAGTTAAGCTGGCCTTTGGCATTCAGCTGTCTTAGCTGGCAAGATGTCTGCATAATGTCTGCAGAATTTAGAATGGCCAGGAGGAGCAGGTCAAAGACAGCCAAATTATGATATCATAGCCATAAAACCTCATCAATGGTGACATACAGAAAACACTCAGTGAATTGCTTTCATTAACTTACCCTTATTAAGAAATTTGAAGCAGTGTCTTTATTCTTTGGCAGGTTTCAGACTGCCCTTTCCTCTTCCTTCATTCATTGCTTTTCCTTTAAAAGAACAGGCTTCCATGGCCCCTGATTGACAGTAGCTGAAGAAATGTAGCTTAGAGGGAGTCTAGGATACTCAGACAGCCCAGGGAGGAATGTATTATACATGCTTTGTTTTCCTCTGGGAAAGTCAGAAAACTTTCCAGAATCTTCTGGGATAGGTTAGGACAAGAGCTGTTCTTGCAGTGAAGTAAAAGAAAGCCGGACTACAGAGAAAATTCTGTGTCTGTTCTCTGGGGCCCAGGATAGGATTCCTGCTATCCCACCTGACCAGCCCCTAGCCTTGTGCTGGGCTGCAGTGACCAGACTCTTCTGGAAAGAGGAAGTGGGGATGGTTGTCAAGCTGTCAGGACAGACATGGAATTGGGGTGAGGGGTGGGGATATGCAGTTGAATGCAAGCCTAGTTTTTCTTCAAGTCACTCATGTTTCTAAAGCTGAAAATCTGGCTAGTCTACAAAAATGACATACATCAGAAGGAACTGAGAGATGTGAGTAGAACCAATGGGAAATATTTCCCAGTAGCAGGCTGACCCTGTTGGGAGTTGAGAGGGTCATATATGTGGGGGCAGATATTCAGAAGACTAAGATGCCCTGTCTGCCTCATTGAGACCTGGGAATCTTGACCTGAAAGCCTTACTTGTGGTGCAGAATTTATAAGCTATCACTATGCCACGTGGCAGAGAACTTTTCTATGAAGATATGCAGTAAGAGAAGGAGAGTGCAAGAAAGCCAAGACCAAGGGAGACAGAAATGAGGAAAGAAGACTTATCACGGGATGCTTAAGATCGGAACAAATGGAGAAGACCTTCTGAATATAACAGAGAGGAGGAAAGATACTGCATTGTTTGGCAGGCAAATTTTAAAATAGTAAAGATAATCTTTATGTACTGCAAGTGAATCCCTGTTCTTTTGTGGTTTTTCCTTATTGTGCTAAATTGTATTTCTCAGATTCTATACTTTGAAAATTTAAGTTCTTAAATATATTTAAATTCCTTAAGGTATAATAAGAACTAACTGAACTGTGGGGGCATTTTGAATAGTTGAAAAGTATTCTTTTACTATAACCTTGCTAGTCAATGGCATTCTTAAAGATTTCCACGTTGAATAAGCGTATCCGATGGACACATGTCAACGATGGCCATTGATGTACACCGTGGAAGCAGGCCAGTACCAAGCTAATGAAGACACAGTCAGGACTCTCATCCCGATTCAAAATGAATGAACCCAGTTAGAAGTATGCTCTGATTTCTAAGGATGTCAGAGTCTTGACTGTTTTTGACACTACCACATGAAGACTTACACACATCCATGATAATTCCATCCAGGTAAAGAGTCCTGCTGTTCAGTAATGGGAGGTTAAGACCAAGGGATGAAGAATGGACACAGCTATTTAGTACAGAACAAAGCAAACAAATATAAGTACCTGAGAGAAAGGCACCCTGGTGACCCCAAGTCTGGGAATTCAAGTCTTCTAGGGCAAACTCCGCCGCTGAACAGATGAAGAGAAAGGGAATAACTGACCTCTAGGTTCCCTTCCAACTCTGCATTTTTGTGATCCTGATTCAGCTTCCTAAGAAATACGGTTACATCTCAAGAGCACTGAGCAACAGTGATGAGTAATTGAATCTGGTATCTTTTAGTGATGGAAAAGATCTGCAATTCTGTATAAAGATTTATTTGGGTTTACTTCTGTGCCTACAACTATTATTTTACTATCTTGAAGACTAAGCTTGTTTTATTATATTTGGAAAGTTCAAATGTAAGATGATTATACTGCTTAGGTGTTTTTCTTTTTTTTTTCAAGTATGAATGATGACTCTACTTCCTGGTAACAGCCCATCTTATTTCTTCACTCTAACCAGTTAGAACTGGTGTCAGGTCAGTTGAAGAGATGTGATCTAATTTAGTTAGTATGTTGAGATTTGTGGCCTCTTCCTTTGACAAACAAATGAAAATCCATGCAAGTTTGTGAGAGCCTGTATAACAACACTTTGGGTTTCAGTATTCCTATTTTTCTCCCTGGTTATAGGGAAAAACAGAGAACTCTGGGTCAAAGGCCCTCAGATTTTTACAACTAGTAAGTTTATTCTGTTCAGCTGTTTAAGAACATTTAAGTAAAATGAAAAGAAATGAAAATGAATTATAGGCTAAAAGCCAGCTCTCAGCTTTCAGGAGTCTCTGGGCTGCTGATTCCAGGCAGCTCTGAAATAGAAACACTGGGAGAGATAATAAACATGAACCAGTGCCTAACTGCAGTTCCTGCCTCCCAAGAATAAGGTATTAATAAAACGGTCTTGCTCTTGTTGATGTATACATGTGTAAAATAGCAACCACAAAGCACTTTACCTTTCAATATCCTTGGACAGTTCTCTATGTTGATTGAAAAGAGAATTTGAATATATTCTCTTTTATATATCTATAAAAGAGAAAATATTAAAAAAATAGCAGCTTCTCACCACTCGAGATAGAGAAGTGTAAAAATAAAAACAATGTGCTTATATACATGTGTGTGGGTGTGTGCTTGTATGTACCCATAGGTGTTGGGGAGAGATGAGGAGATGTTCACTTGTAGGTTCTCTTGGTGTGAGTCAGGAGGCTAATACTGGCCCTTCTGAAGTTTGGAAGAGCTCCCATCTCCAGAAGAAACAGAAGCAATATCCAACACTGTTTTGTCCCTGTTTATCACTCCACAGGTTCTCCAGTCAGTGTGATCTGTTTAATAAGGCTTCTCTCCTCTCTAGATGACTTGTTCTTGGAGGGCTTTCTCAAGGTACTGCCCTAAAGCTCCATATTTATTTAGATAACACTCCTGGGATTCTGATTGATTGTACTGTCTGAAGGTGGCACAACGTATCATTTTGTCCTTGTCTGCATTTAGCTTTTAAATCTAGGATTTCTCCCATTCTTTGGTTTGGACCCAAGAGATGAGAGAGGGAGCTGGCTGTGCTTTGTAAAAACCACTATGTCAAGTCCCAGACTCCCAGATGAATATACCCGGGCTTGGAGAAAAATTCATTAAAGACCTAATCAAGCAGGCTTCATTGACTCATAGGCTGCTGTACTCTTGCTAGTGTTCTTTTTTTTTTTCCCCTCTCAGTCTTTTATTATTTCCTTGGCACCTCTATCGTGGTGTTGAAGATCATCTGAGACTGAGACAGGATGATGTGTGATGTGAGGAAATTGGAACGGAATATATTTACTGTACTGGCACATGTACCATGCATTTTTGAAGCTGACAGTCTTATCTGAATAGCCTATCATTCTAGGTCAGAACATATTCCTTTAACCTCTGGATGCCTACCCTTCCCTTCTCCCAAAGCAAGAATGTCAGAGGAACTTAAAGGACCTACCTTAGCAGTTGTGTTCATTCTGATCAGATTGAATATCAGTGGTGGCTTTCAACAGGAGCAAGCACACCAGGTATAAAACATTGAATTGTTTAGAACAGACTATGTAAATGAGAGATTAAGATATTGTCTGAGGTATTCGGGAAAAAAGCAGAGCAACTCAAAACAGAGCTAAATGTGCACTGTGCGTGCATGGGTGCTTGCTCGGTTGTGTCACAGTCTTTGTGACTCCATGAACTGTAGCCCTCCAGGCTCCCCTGTCCAACCAGAAGGTCATAATTCTAATCTCTTTTACTCTCTTGCACAACTTTTCTGGTTTGGGGAATGTGGGTGTCATCTGCACCTTTTCCAGAAATATATCATAACACTGGGTTTAGGTGAAATGATGTGAGATTGGATATAGTGGCATAAGTCTCCAATCAACTCTGGTGTGCTGGAGGGTTAAATTACATAAGAGTGTCAGCCACTCTTTAGAGTTTTGTCCAAAACTGCTAAGAAGAAGCTAGAAGTATAAAACATTTTTTCTATGTAGACAAAATTTTGGGCACGTGTTCCCTGATTGACACTGCAAAGGCGAAGAGAACAGCATATCTTGTAAGACTGAATAACCTGGAGCTCTTTCCAATTCCTGACTTTAAACAGATTAATCAAAACATTCATTTTTAAATGAGGAAGGCAGGCATTGCTTGAGTAAATGACATTTGAGGGCCTGAATGGCAAAGAAACTAAGAAGTTGACAGCAGAAAGCGATGAGTGGAAGAAAGATTATATATTAAGAAAGAAAAGTATATATATGAAATTATTTGGGTCTCTTCCTTGATTGCCAAACCACAAACCAAAAGGGACTTGGAAAGTAAACCAAGGTGACCCCTCTTACATGGGGTAACCTCAGTTTCTTCTTATGCAGAGGTGGGTCAGCTGGCATTCTAGAAAAATCATCAGTGGATTGGCTGGATTGACGTCCTGGGAATTTGCCCATCCTGTGCCAGACAATTTGTTCAATCCCATTCATGTGTCCAAATGCGTGATTAAGGACTTGTAGTAACCACCCATGTTCACACATCTATCACTCAGACACAAAACAAAATATAAAACACCAAATGCCTCTAGAGTTGAGCCAGATCTTTGAACAATCAAAACTTCTAAAAGCCTCAGGGAACTGAAATGATTTATGAATGTTCAGAGTTGCTAAACTTTTGACGATTGTTCATATGAAAACAAAACAGTCTACATTGTCTTGTATTACCATACTGATTTTGACCAAAAAGATTTTTTTTTCCAAAAAAGGTTTCTTTCTCTTGTTATTTTCCCCCTTATATTTAGACATTGCATTAAGGGGCGGGCCGGGGGGAAGACAACAACTTGCTTTGGTTCTTTTTTCCTGAAACTATTCTTAGTAAGAGTGTCTGGAGAAACAGAATCTACTCAATCCTGTGTTGGGAACATTTCTTTCCTGGTCTGGGCTGAGCACTGCACCCTGTCACCAGGCTGATCAAATAGACATTTACAACCTCTTCAACTACCAGGGGAAATTGTAGCTCCTACAATATGTGGATTTAGACCTGGCAAAAAGAACAAGTTGATTAAACAGCCAATGGCAACCCACTCCAGTGTTCTTGCCTGGAGAATCCCGGGGACGGGGGAGCCTGGGGGGCTGCCGTCTATGGGGTCGCACAGAGTCGGACACAACTGAAGCGACTTAGCAGCAGCAGCAGCAGCAGGCAACTCTTATCATGGAAGCTCCAGAGCCTTGCTACCCTTTCTTTTCCTGCTGTGGATGTGTTCATATGGCAGTTAAGAGAGTATCACTCATGTTTGTGCCCATGGATAAAATCGCAAGATAATCTAGTATTTTCTAAAACATTCATTTATGGATAATTAGTTGGCTTATAAAGTGTTTCATTTGCCTCTTTGAATCATGTGATTTCTGAAGAATGTTCAGTTGTTAGGTTTTTGGCCCTGGTTTAGAGCCTGGGAGACGAGAGTGTTTACAGAAGTGAACTGCAATGAGAAAGAATTACGATTTATATCCTCTTCACTCAAATCTAAGGTAAATCCAAAAGGTGGCGAATGTGGTAAACTAAAGACAGAACTGATCCATTGTGGTTAAAGACAAACTTTTTCCTTTCCTCCTCAGCATTCGTTGTGTGGTATGGTTTCATTCTTTGTGAGACATTGAGGATTAACAGATAATTATGTTTCATTAACCTCTGATGAGCATCTTCTCAGTCTCAGACCACAGAATGTAGACACCTGAAAGATCTCTGGACCAAAGTTAATATGATTGCTAACAGCACCATTCTTTCAGATTTCAGTTACAATAGTCAGTGTCTTTAGACATTCTTGTCCAGGGATATTGGGATCATATATTGGTGCAAGAATTTTGAAAATAACTTGGCAATATGCTGTAAGAATCTTAAAAACATATCCTTTGAGCTAACCATTACTTTTCTTAAAATATAATAAGGAAAAGTATCAGATATAGAATAAATAGATCAATTTGTTGATTTTTATGTAACCTGAGGATCCCCAGGTCCTCCAACTATCTGGGATGATTTTTTTTTTAATTTTAATATCCAAGTACATGAGTCACCCACATTAACTTCAGAAGGTCTAATGACTTCCTAAAATGTCTAAGAATAGGGCGTTGGGGTAGGGTCCAGCTTGACTTGTATTACCTTGGTTTTCCTTATGCCTTCTCCAGACTCCTGTACCAGGCCTTTACTGAATCCCTGGGGTATCTCTTCTCTGCCTTCCCTGTCACTAAAGTCTTACTGGTCCATTTCATGACATTTCCATCATTCTTTCCAGCATTCCTAAGATGCTCAAGTTGAAGAATGGTAGAAAGGACCTACAGTACAAGATAGGAAATGACTTAAACAATGGATCTGGGTGATGTTGTATTGTTAAAGCTAGCTGGCCACCCTGGAGAGCCCCTTCCTGACTGGCTCTCAGGCGCTAGCCTTCACCCTGTTGCTGGCACTAATGCCTCCTTTCAAAGCAGCCTCCTTCTCATTTCCTGTCTCTCTGAGTCCTGCCAACCCAGACTCCTGTCGCTCCTCCTCATCTCCGTCAACCTCAACTCCTTTCTCTGAACATCATACAAAGATGCTTCAAACCCCCTTTTTTTTCTCCCCTCCCATGTTCCCTTGTGGCTCGGATGGTAAAATATCTGCCTGCAATGAGGGACACCCAGGAGATCCAGGTTCGATCCCTGAGTTGGGAAGATCCCCTGGAGAAGGTAATGGCAAACCACTCCAATATTCTGGCCTGGAGAATCCCATGGACAAAGGAGCCTTGGGGGCTACAGCCCACGGAGTCACAAAGATCGAGACATGATTGAGCGACTACACTTTCTTTCAAACCATTTTTAAATCTCAAAACCATTTTCCCTCAGAGGAAATACACTTTTACTTTATTTTGCAGAGCAGTTTAGTTTCCGTAATCTTGACATCCCTGTTCTAAACTTTGCCTAGGGCCTATCTTAACTTTTAAACCAAAGGGTCTGTTAAATGTTTTTTGTCAAATACAAGAGCAATCTTTTTCTAAAGTTGGGCTCTGTTCTCATTTTCCCCAGCAAATTCATGAAAAAGAACTTCTTTTTGATGTTGATGAACTGGTTAATTGATAATACAAAAATTAATGCCCCTCAAAAGGAACATGAATGAGCAAATTATAGCAAATCCATACAGTAAATAATATACTTATGAATTATACTGACAAATAATTTTTTAGTTTTATACGTCACTATTTTAAATGACACAAAGGACACCACATTGAATAAACAATATCATTTTGACCACGTAAAAATCCTTAAATAAACAAAAGGAAATGTAGTAGTAGTAGTAGTGTTAGTCGCTCAGTCATGTCCAACTTTTTGTGATTCCATGGACTGGAGCCTGCCGGGCTCCTCTGTCCATGGGATTCTCCAGGCAAGAATACTGGAGTGGGTTGCCATTCCCTTCTCCAGAGGATCTTCCCAATGCAGGGGTCAAACCCGGGTCTCCTGCATTGCAGGCGGATTCTTTACCACTTGAGCTACAGAGAAGACCAAGAGGGAATATACTAAAATATAAAGAGCATCTATTCTGAGTGGTAGGTTTGTGGGTGATTTTTATTTTCCTTTAAACATTTTTTAATAGTTTCCAGTTTGTCTACAGTAAGCATATAGTACCTTTAAATATATTTAAATAAAGTTCTCAAGAGTTTGAACTTTTAAAAGTGTATTTTCTTTTTTCCTTTCTCCTGACACTGTTCATAGCAATAAAGTTGTTCATGAGCCGTATGGACTCTATTACGATTTATCTGGGGTGTAGGGGCAATAATCAAAGAACTCAGATTAATAATGGTTCAGTTTAATAGGAAAATTTTTAAAAAGATGTTCTCTAGGGACATCCATTTTGAAAAATCTTTGGAAAGAATATTAGCCAATTAGCTACCAAGAAGTATCGTCTATATATAATTTTCCAAATTGCTAACCTGTCCCCAAGTTACAAACCAATTACAATAATTTAACAGACTAGTCACTTCTGTTCATGAGAATACAACTCTTCCACAGCTTCAGTTCAGTTCAGTTCAGTCACTCAGTCACGTCCAACTCTTTGCGACCCCATGAATCACAGCACGCCAGGCCTCACTGTCCAGCACCAACTCCCAGAGTTCACTCAAACTCATGTCCATCGAGTCCGTGATGCCATCCAGCCATCTCATCCTCTGTCGTCCCCATCTCCTCCTGCCCCCAATCCCTCCCAGCATCAGAGTCTTTTCCAATGAGTCAACTCTTCGCATGAGGTGGCCAAAGTACTGGAGTTTCAGCTTCAGCATCATTCCCTCCAAAGAAATCCCAGGGCTGATCTCCTTCAGAATGGACTGATTGTATCTCCTTGCAGTCCAAGGGACTCTCAACAGTCTTCTCCAACACCACAGTTCAAAAGCATCAATTCTTCAGTGCTCAGCCTTCTTCACAGTCCAACTTTCACATCCATACATGACCACAGGAAAAACCATAGCCTTGACTAGATGGACCATTTTTGGCAAAGTAATGTCTCTGCTTTTGAATATGTTATCTAGGTTGGTCATAACTTTCCTTCCAAGGAGTAAGCATCTTTTAATTTCATGGCTGCAGTCACCATCTGCAGTGATTTTGGAGCCTAAAAAAATAAAGTCTGACACTGTTTCCACTGTTTCCCCATTTATTTCCCATGACGTGATGGGACCGGATGATATGACCTTTGTTTTCTGAATGTTGAACTTTAAGCCAACTTTTTCACTCTCCACTTTCACTTTCCTCAAGAGGCTTTTGAGTTCCTCTTCATTTTCTGCCATAAGGGTGGTGTCATCTGCATGTCTGAGGTTATTGATATTTCTCCCAGCAATCTTGATTCCAGCTTGTGTTTCTTCCAGTCCAGCGTTTCTAATGATGTACTCTGCATATAAGTTAAATAAACAGGGTGACAATATACAGCCTTGATGTACTCCTTTTCCTATTTAGAACCAGTCTGTTGTTCCATGTCCAGTTCTAACTGTTGCTTCCTGACCTGCATACAGATTTCTCAAGAGGCAGGTCAGGTGATCTGGTATTCCCATCTCTTTCAGAATTTTCCACAGTTTATTGTGATCCACACAGTCAAAGCCTTTGGCATAGTCAATAAAGCAGGAATAGATGTTTTTCTGGAACTCTCTTGCTTTTTCCATGATCCAGAGGATGTTGGCAATTTGATCTCTGGATCCTCTGCCTTTTCTAAAACCAGCTTGAACATCTGGAAGTTCACGGTTCACATATTGCTGAAGCCTGGCTTGGAGAATTTTGAGCATTACTTTACTCGTGTGTGAGATGAGTGCAATTGTGCGGTAGTTTGAGCATTCCACTGCTTACTCATATGTAAACTAGGACCCCTGAATTTTGTATGATGCAAGCCATCTCTTGTGATTAAGTTGTCGCTCTCCTGACATTTCAGGCTGCTGTGCAACTGCATGCTTCAAGTTCCACCAGGTTTATGTTGAAAAGCCCCACTGAGAACTGAGAACAAATCTATTGAGGCTTTTGTAGGCTGCTCAGTCTTATGAAATGCTCTGAAACTGTTCTCATAGCCTCTATGATGCAGCTGCAAAAACATTCTCACAGTTCAATGTCTTTCTTCCTAAGATCAGGCATTGCATCTGATGATATTCTCAATAAGCCAAGTAATATCAAAATCAGTGATACAGGTGACCTATTGCTCAAGGGGCCAGCATGTGTTCAGACATACTGTAGCACCAGAACACCTTACAAGAGTAGGCACCCCTCACAAGCAACTACATCCTCTTTATATGGCTGTTTCTTTGTGATATATTCAAATTGACCTATTATTAGATAATAGATGTGTACTATTTCCCCCATTATTCAAATGTCCTTAGCAATAAATAATCTAAAACATGGAGTCCTTTGTTTGTTTCTTTGTTTTTTGCAGTAAGAAAAAAGCCTTCCATCAAACATAGGATATCTAATTTGAAATGATGTGTCTCTTATCCTTCTATCTTGGATCCACAGGTTTGAGGAACAAAACAGTAAAGAGACTTTCTAATAACACATATTTGACAACTTACTTCAACTCAGTTTGTGATAGCTTGCCTTCTGCATTACGAGTTATGCCTGATGTCTGACGGTCACAAAGAAAAATAATCTTTAGCTCTGGGTAAGCCAAGATAACACCAACTTTAAGGAAATTTATATCATGAAGGAACCAAGATTGTTTTAGGAAGGAAGTAAAATTTTAAACTGAACACAGGAAAAGTGTATGTCAAGATTTATTTTGCAAAAATATTTGTTAAGTTTTTTTAATAGACACGGTAACATAACTGAAGTGTACCTCAATAATTAAAGTCAGTGTTCAGTAAGAAGAAGAAACTTTCTAAAAGGTCAAATATATGTACCAAATCTTTAAAACCCTATTTGACAAAAATAAAAATAATGGACTTGATTGCACATTGGGCTAATTTTAATATGTGTGATAGCTGGGTAGCTGTCAGACAATGACATGAGGTCCTCTTGGATAATGGTTAAGGGCAAAGACTCTGGAGTTAGATGGCCTGAGTTCACATCCAGATTCTAGAATCAACTAAGTGAGTGACTTTGGGCTTATTATTTAATCTCTGTAAGCATCAATTTCTTTGCATTGATCACTGAGGAAGGCTTTCTTATCTCTCCTTGCTTTTATTTGAAACTCTGCATTCAGATGGGTATATCTTTCCTTTTCTCCTTTGCCTTTAGCCTCTCTTCTTTTCTCAGCTATTTGTAAGGCCTCCCCAGATGATCATTTTGCCTTTTTGCATTTTTTTTTTCTTGGGGATGGTCTTGATCACTGCCTCCTGTACAATGTCATGAACCTTTATCCATAGTTCTTTGGCACTCTGTCTATCAAGATATAATGCCTTGAATCTATTTGTCATTTCCACTGTATAATTATAAGGGATTTGATTTAGGTATAACTGAATGGTCTAGTGGTTTTCCCTACTTTCTTCCATTTAAGTCTGAATTGGACAGTAAGGAGTTCATTATCTGAGCCTCAGTGAGCTGGGTCTTGCTTTTGCTGACTGTATAGAACTTCTCTTTTCCATCTTCGGCTGCAAAAATATACTCAGTCTGACTTCGGTATTGGCCATCTGGTGATGTTCATGTGTAGAGTCTTCTCTTGTGTTGTTGGAAGAGGGTGTTTGCTATGACCAGTGTGTTCTCTTGGCAAAGCTCTGTTAGCCTTTGCCCTGCTTCATTTTGTACTCCAAGGCCAAATTTATCTGTTATTCCAGGTATCTCTTGACTTTCTACTTTTGTATTCCAGTCCCCCATAATGAAAAGGACATCTTTTTTTTGGTGTTAGTTCTAGAAGGTCTTGGAGAAGGCAATGGCACCCCACTCCAGTACTATTGCCTGGAAAATCCCATGGACAGAGGAGCCTGGTAGGCTGCAGTCCATGGGGTTGCTAAAAGTCAGACACGAATGAGCACCTTCACTTTCACTTTTAACTTTTATGCATTGGAGAAGGAAATGGCAACCCACTCCAGTGATCTTGCCTGGAGAATCCTGGGGACCAGAGGAGCCTGGTGGGCTGCCATCTATGGGGTCGCACAGAGTCAGACACGACTGAAGCGACTTAGCAGCAGCAGCTAGAAGGTCTTGTAGGTCTTTATAGAACCGCTCAACTTCAGCTTCTTCAGCATTACTGGTTGGGGCATAGACTTGGATTACCATGATATTGAATGGTTTGCCTTGGAAACGAACAGAGATCATTCTGTCGTTTTTGAGGTTGCACCCAAGTACTGCATTTCAGACTGTTTTGTTGACTATGATGGCTACTCCATTTCTTCTAAAGGATTCTTGCCCACAGTAGTACATATAATGGTCATCTGAATTAAATTCACCCATTCCAGTCCATTTTAGTTCACTGATTCCTAAAGTGTCGACAGTCACTCTTAACATCTCTTGTTTGACCACTTCCAATTTACCTTGATTCATGGGCCTAACATACTAGGTTCCTATGCAATATTGTTCTTTACAGCATCAGACTTACTTCCATCACCAGTCATACCCACCACTGGGAGTTATTTTTGCTTTGGCTCCATCTCTTCATTCTTTCTGGAGTTATTTCTCCACTGATCTCCAGTAGCACATTGGGCACCTACCAGTCTGGGGAGTTCATCTTTCAGTGTCCTATCTTTTTGCCTTTTCATACTGTTCATGGGGTTCTCAAGGCAAGAATACTGAAGTGGTTTGCCATTCCTTTTTCCAGTGGACCACATTTTGTCAGAACTCTCCACCATGACCCATTTATCCCTACATGACATGGTTCATAGTTTCCTTGAGTTAGACAAGGTTGTGGTCCATGTGATCAGTTTGATTAGTTTTCTATGATTGTAGTTTTCATTCTGTCTGCCCTCTTATAAGGATAAGAGGCTTATGGAAGCTTCCTAATGGGACAGACTGACTGTGGAGGAAACAGGTCTTGTTCCAATGGGCAGGGTCATGCCCAGTAAATTTTTAATCCAATTTTCTTTTGAAGGGCTGGGCAGAGTTCCCTCCCTGTTGTTTGACCTGAGACCAAACTCCACCTCAGGTGGAGGTGATAAAGATAATGGTGACCTCCTTCAAAAGGCCCCGTCCACGCACTGCCACGCTCAGTGCCCCCAATCCTGCAGCAGGCCACCACTGAGCCACGTCTTCACCAGAGACTCTTGGACACTCACAGACAAGTCTGGGTCAGTCTCTTTTGGGGTTACTGCTCCTTTCTCCTGGGTCCTAGTGAGCACAAGGTTTTGAGCAATGTAAAGAAATAGAGGAAAACAATGGAATGGGAAGACTAGAGATCTCTTCAAGAAAATTAGAGATACCAAGGGAACATTTCATCCCAAAATGGGTACAATAAATGACAGAAATGGTATGGACCTAACAGAAGCAGGCAATATTAAGAAGTGGCAAGACTACACAGAAGAACTATACAAAAAAGATCTTCATGACCCAGATAACCGTGATGCTGTGATCACTCACTTAGAGCCACACATCCTGGAATGTGGTCAAGTGGGCCTTAGGAAGCATCACTACAAACAAAGCTAGTGGAGGTGATGGAATTCTAGTTGAGCTGTTGCAAATCCTAAGAAATGATGCTTCGAAGGTGCTGCACTCAATATGCCAGCAAATTTGGAAAACTCAGCAGTGGCCACAGAACTGGAAAAGGTCACTTTTCATTCCAATCCCAAAAAAAGGTAATGCCAAAGAATGCTCAGAGTACTGCACAATTGCAGTCATCTCACATGCTAGTAAAGTAATGCTCAAAATTCTCCAAGCCAGGCTTCAGCAATACGTGAACCATGAACTTCCAGATGTTCAAGCTGGTTTTAGAAAAGGCAGAGGAACCAGAGATCAAATTGCCAGCATCTGCTGGATCATGGAAAAAGCAAGAGAGTTCCAGAAAAACATCTATTTCTGTTTTATTGACTATGCCAAAGCCTTTGACTGTATGGATCATGACAAACTGTGGGAAAACCCTCAAGAAATGCAAATACCAGATCTCTTTACCTGCATCCTGAGAAATCTGTATGTAGATCAGAAGCAACAGTTAGAACCAAACATGGAACAACAGACTGGTTCCAAATTGGGAAAAGAGTACGTCAAGGCTGTTTATTATCACCCTGCTTATTAACTTATATGGAGAGTATGTCATGTGAAATGCCAGGCTACTGGATGAAGCACAAGCTGGAATCAAGATTTCCAGAAGAAATATCCGTAACCTCAGATACATATATGACACCACCCTTATGGCAGAAAGCAAAGAAGAACTGAAAAGCTTCTTGATGAAAGTGAAAAAGGAGGGTGAAAAGTTGGCTTAAAACTCAACATGCAGAAAAATAAGATCATGGCATCTGTTCCCATCATTTCATGGAAAATAGATAGGGAAACAGTGAGAGACTTTATTTTTTTGTGTTCCAAAATCACTGCAGATGGTGACTGCAGCCATGAAATTAAAAAGACACTTGATCTTTGGAAGAAAAGCTATGACCAACCTATTCAGCATATTAAAAAGCTGAGACATTACTTTGCTGACAAAGGTCCATCTAGTCAAAGCTATGGTTTTTCCAGTAGTCATGTATGGATGTGAGAGTTGGACCATAAAGAAAGCTGAGCACCAAAGAATTAATGCTTTTGAACTGTGGTGTTGGAGAAGACTCTTGAGAGTCCCTTGGACTACAAGGAGATCCTACCAGTCCATCCTAAAGGAAATCAGTCCTGGGTGTTCATTGGAAGGACTGATGCTGAAGCTGAAGCTCCAATACTTTGGTCACATGATGCAAAGAACTGATTTATTGGAAAAAAACCCTGATACTGGGAAAGATTGAAGGCAGGAGGAGAAGGAGATGACAGAGGATGAGATGGTTGGATGGCATCACCCACTCGATGGACATGAGTTTGAGCAAGCTCCAGTAGTTGGTGATGGCCAGGGAAGCCTGGCATGCTGCAGTCCATGAGGTGTCAAGGAGTTAGACATAACTGGGCAACTGAACTGAAGCATCAATTTCCTCAGGGACGAAATAAGAGCTATGACACAATGTACTTCACTATGAGGATTGTGAGGATTGAAGGAAAGCTATTATGCATAGAGTACTGATAATAGCGCTTGAAAGTGTTAGTCACTCAGTCATGTCCAAATCATGACCCCGTGGACTCTAGCCCACTAGGGTCCTCTGTCCATGAGATTTCCCATGCATGAATACTGGAGTGGGTAGACATTTCCTTCTCCAACAGTGCTTGGATGATTGTAAATGCTCATTAGAGTAAATGTTCATTAACTTGTGGCTCTTAACCACCATGATTTCCAAGGTTATATGTGTGAGGGGGAATCTGAAGCTGCATATGCCATAAAAGCTGACTCCTGTTTCCCACAGCCATATGACTGTTTTTCTTTCATTTGTAAATATTCCCTATGAGCATCTTACTCTAAGTACTTTGATGTTCTCTCTGTGGTTAATAAAGTAAATTCTTTTCTTATTTAAAAATATAAGTAAGAGAAATCAAATCAGGAAGTCCAGTAAGAAATGCATATGTGTTGTTCCTTCAGAAAACACCAGCTGTTGTCATCTGCAGAATATCAACTGCCCACTATATCAATGTATCAAGAAACAATGACAAAATATATCCTTTACCAGGGTCTCAGGGATACAAAATAAATAATACAAGCATCCTGTCCTCAAGGAGTTTTACTTCTTTAGGTGAAATGGAACAAATTTCAACTCAATCCACTGTAAAGCAGAAAGTAATAAGTAAGTTTCTGAAACACAGGAATAAACTGTGTTGGGAGTTTAGAGGACCATATCATTCCTTGAATCTATTGATTAAAGAAAAACTCATGGCAGTGAGAGCTTTTGAAGTGGGCTTTGAGAGATATCAAGATTTGGATGCTATCATGAAGAAAATGCTTCCCAGGTGGCTCCGTGGTAAAGAGTACGCCTGCAATGCAGGAGACGCGGGTTCGATCCCTGGGTCAGGAAGATACCCTGGTGAAGGAAATGGCCACCCATTCCAGTATTCTCACCTGGGAAATCCCATGGACAGAGGAGCCTGGTGGACTACCATCCATGGGGTTGTGAAAGAGATATGACTGAGCGACTGAACAATAACATGAAAATGTAGCAGTGACAGCAATTATTTCAGTATATTTTTAGCTTTGATTTTTTAGAGAGAGGTTTGTGTAGCAAGTTATTTACTACATGTGTTTTACTTATTAAATAACTCAACAATTGAAACAATTTTAGATTCACCGTTCTGCAATTTGTGGAGAGATTTATGGATGAATGGTTTCTTACTGCAACCACCTCACTTCAAACTTCACTCAAAATGGGTCACGAATAGACACACAAAAGTTAAAACTATAAAATTCCTAGAAAACCTCGGAGAATACTTGACAACCCACGGGTAGATTTATCAATATTTATACATTACACAAATTAAACATTTTTGCTATCAGAAGAAACCATTGAGAAAATCAGACAAGGAGAAACATATATGTATTCTGAATGTAGAAAAAAATTCTTGCAATCTGATATAGACAGTCCAATTTAAGAAAGGACAAAGACTTCAACATTTTTATACCAAAGTTATATGAGTGGCCAATAAGCATATGAATCAATGTTCAACATCATTAGTCAAGACAAGGAAAATACAACTTCAGTGAATGACAACTGACTAAAATTATAAAGAAGGATCACACGAAGTGTTGATGACGATGTGGAATAACTTAAAATCTTGTACATTGCTAGTAGGAATGCAAAATGGTGTCACCAAATGGGAAAAACAATATGGCAGTTTCTTATAAAGCTAACCACATCTTATATATGACCCAGCAATTCTACTCTTAGGTATTTAGCCCAAGGAAATGAAAACATAAGTCTACAAAAAACTTGAACAGGAATATACAATAGGTTTTATATAGCAAATATATTTAAAAATGACTTACAAGAATAGAGAACGCATATTTTTTCAGGTACAAACAGAGCATTTGTAAAAATTAATTATGTATTATGTAAACATGCCAGTCACAACACAATTTCAGGAATGGATTTCATATAGATTACATTCTCTGATCACTAGAAACCAACACTAAAAAGTGTCTCTGTCAACCCACACATATTTAATAATTCAAACACCCATTGATGGGTTAAAGAGTGAGATATGATGAAAACTAGGAAATGTTTTGACTATAAAACTATTACATTTTAAAACTGCAGGGATGTACTTCAAGCCATACTTACAGATTAATGTACAGCTTTAAATTTATTCATTAAAAAAGAAAAAGAAATAAGAAAAGTTAAACTTTCAATTTAAGAAGCTAAAAAGAGAACATCAGAATAAATCAAAAGAAACTGAACGAAGAAAATAAAGAGCAGATTTTAATAAAGTAGAGAAAAAAGAAATAACAGCAAGCAGCAACATAGTTGCTGAAGCATAATTGCTTAAAAAGATGACTAAATAGACAAACTTGAAGCAAGCCTAATTTAAAATAGGCAAAAATAAGATTAGGAATGGACAAGAGACTACAAGTGCAAATGTACTGAGCCTTAAAAGTCCTAAGAAAATATCATGGACAACTTATTTCAAATTTATTGAAAACAGAAGAAATGAGAAATTTTCTAGAAAAAAAATTGTGTGTGTGTGTGTTTTAAAGAAGTAGCCCGTGTGTGTTAATCACTCAGTCACGTCCAACTCTGTGTGACCCCATGAACTGTAGCCCCCCAGGCTCCTCTGTCCATGGAATTCTCCAAGCAAGAATACTGGAGTGGGTTGCCATTCCCTTCTCCAGGGGATCTTCCCAACCCAGGGATCGAACCCAGGTCTCCCACTTTGCAGGCAGATTCTTTACGGTCTGAGCTGCAAGGGAAGATCCAATGGAGCAGTACATGATGTTAATTTAAATATAGACTCACGGACTTCCCCAGCAGTTCAATGGTTAAGACTATGCCTTCCAATGCAGGGGGCATGGGTTTGATCTCCCATCTGGGATGTAAGGCCCCACATGCTGCAGAGTGTGGCCAGAAGTAATTTCTTTAATGTAGACTCAATATTGTAATGACAGAAATTGTATGCAAAGGAATCAGTATATTGCAATAAAAATCTCATCAGGGTATTTCATGGAACTAGACAAGCTGCTTCTAAAAGTTAACGAAGAGGAGCAAAAGGCAAAAAAGCAGGAATAAGGCAAATTTGAAGAAGAATACGGTGGAGAGGGGCAGATGCAACTAGGAAGCAAAACTTAGAAAGTTATAGAAATGACAGTGTATATGAATCCAGAGACAAACAAACCAAGGAACAGATTAGAGACCCAGAAACAGAATCACTTATATGGAAACCTGATATATGACAGAGGTGACATTATAAACCAGTGAACTAATCAATGAAGATGGGAAAATTGGTAATCCACATGTTGTAGTAATAATGATGGGTTCCTCGATCAAACCATATCCAAGAGGAAAAATTATTCCTGATCAAAACATTCAAGGTAAAACTTTAAATTTTTTTAAAGAAAATAAATGATGCTAGCATTATGATCCTGAGGTAGTCACAGATTTTTTTTTAAACAAAGCAAAATATTAATGGGTTTGACTATATTAAACATTTTTAAGAAAAGAACAAAATCTTCATTCAAAGAAATACTATAAACAAAGTGGAAAGGGAAATTGGGATTTTTTTAATGGATCAAATCAAAACAGGATTAAGAAAGAATAAGGAATGGTCTCAGGAGTCTAACACCCAGATTTCACCACTGATTAGCTGGATGATCTTGGGGAAGTTACTTCATATCTATGTGCCTCAGCTCCCTATATACAAAATGGGGATAATAAATTTCTCCACCTCTCAGCTCTGCTGTAAAGATCAAATGAGTTGTTCATTGTTCAGTCGCTAAGTTGTGTCTGATTCTTTGTGACCCCATAGGCTGCAGCACACCAGGCTTCCCTGTCCTTCATTGTCTCCTGGAGTTTGCTCAAACTCATGTCCATTGTGCAGATGATGCTATCTACACATCTGTTATCTACACACCTGTCTACACCTACACCTAGGCTATCTACACATCTGTTGCTCCTTCTCTTCCTGCCTTCAATTTTTCCCAGAAACAGGGTATTTTCCAATGAGTTGGCTCTTCACAATTAGGTGGCCCCAAAGTATTGGAGCTTCAGCATCAGCACCAGTTAAATGAGTTAGCTAAACAATATAAGATTGCCTAAATAGGACCAAGCATAGCATAAGCATTCAATACATTTTAGCAATCATTTTAAAGGATTACTACTAAAATATAGTGAAAGTCACTCTTGCCCCACTCTTTGCAGCCCCATGGACTATAGCCCAACAGGCTTCTCTGCCCATGAAATTTTCCAAGCAAGAATACTGGAGTGGGGTGCCATTTCCTACTCCAGGGGATCTTCCCAACCCAGGGATCAAACCCACATCTCTTGCACTGGCAGGTAGGTTCTTTACCACTAGCGCCCCACAGAAGCCCATGGAGCTAGTGGTAAAGGGCTAAATCCTTTAAAGGATTAGTATTAAAATATAGAGAGATTCTTAAAATACGTAAGAAAAAGACAATCTAACAGAAAAAATGGGCTAATGTTTGTATTTCAGGAGTACACACAAATGTCCAACATGCATTAGTAAAGGTGATCAACTCAGTAGCAATTCAGTTCAGTTCAGTTCAGTCGCTCAGTCGTGTCCAACTCTTTGTGACTCCATGGATCACAGCACGCCAGGCCTCCCTGTCCATCACCAACTCCCGGAGTTCACTCAAACTCATGTCCATTGAGTTGGTGATGCCATTCAGCCATCTCATTCTCTGTCATCCCCTTCTCCTCCTGCCCCCAATACCCCCCAGCATCAGGGTCTTTTCCAATGAGTCAACTCTTCACATGAGGTGGCCAAAGGATTGGAGTTTCAGGTTCAGCATCAGTCCTTCCAAAGAAATCCAAGCACTGGTCTCCTTTAGGATGGACTGGTTGGATCTCCTTGCAGTCCAAGGGACTCTCAAGAGTCTTCTCCAACACCACAGTTCAAAAGCATCAATTCTTCGGCACTCAGCTTTCTTCACAGTCCAACTCTCACATCCATACATGACCACTGGAAAAACCATAGCCTTGACTAGATGAACCTTTGTTGGCAAAGTAATATCTCTGCTTTTTAATATGCTATCTATGTTGGTCATAACTTACTTTCCAAGGAGTAAGCATCTTTTAATTTCATGGCTGCAATCACCATTTGCAGTGATTTTGGAGCCCAAAAAAGCAAAGTCTGACACTGTTTCCACTGTTTCCCCATCTATTTCCCATGAAGTGATGGGACCGTATGCCATGATCTTCGTTTTCTGAATGTTGAGCTTTAAGCCAACTTTTCACTCTCCTCTTTCACTTTCATCAAGACGGTTTTTAGTTCCTCTTCACTTTCTGCCATAAGGGTGGGGTCATCTGCATATCTGAGGTTATTGATATTTCTCCTGGCAATCTTGATTCCAGCTTTTGTTTCTTCCAGCCCAGCGTTTCTCATGATGTACTCTGCATAGAATTTAAATAAGCAGGGTGACAATATACAACTTTGACGTACTCCTTTTCCTATTTGGAGCCAGACTGTTGTTCCATGTCCAGTTCTAACTGTTGCTTCCTGACCTGCATATAGGTTTCTCAAGAGGCAGGTCAGGTGGTCTGGTATTCCCATCTCTTTCAGAATATTCCACAGTTTGTTGTGATCCACACATTCAACGGCTTTGGCATAGTCAATAAAGCAGGAATAGATGTTTTACTGGAACTCTCTTGCTTTTTCCATGATGCAGCGGATGCTGGCAATTTGATCTCTGGTTCCTCTGCCTTTTCTAAAACCAGCTTGAACATCAGGAAGTTCATGGTTCACGTATTGCTGAAGCCTGGCTTGGAGAATTTTGAGCATTACTTTACTAGCGTGTGAGATGGGTGCAGTTGTGCGGTAGTTTGAGCATTCTTTGGCATTGCCTTTCTTTGGGATTGGAATGAAAACTGACCTTTTCCAGTCCTGGAACCACTGCTGAATTTTCCAAATTTGCTGGCATATTGAGTGCAGCACTTTCACAGCATCATCTTCCAGGATTTGAAGTAGCTCAACTGAAATTCCATCACCTCCACTTGCTTTGTTCGTAGTGATGCTTTCTAAGGCCCACTTGACTTCATATTCCAGGATGTCTGGCTCTAGGTGAGTGAGCACACCATTGTGATTATCTGGGTTGTGAAGCTCTTTTTTGTACAGTTCTTCTGTGTATTCTTGCCACCTCTTCTTAATATCTTCTGCTTCTGTTAGTTCCATAACATTTCTGTCCTGTATCAAGCCCATCTGTGCATGAAATGTTCCCTTGGTATCTCTAATTTTCTTGAAGAGATCTCTAGTTTTTCCCATTCTGTTATTTCCCCCTATTTGTTTGCATTGATCGCTAAGGAGGGCTTTCTTATCTGTCCTTGCTATTCTTTGGAACTCTGCATTCAGATGCTTATATCTTTCCTTTTCTCCTTTGCTTTTCATTTCTTTTCTTTTCACAGCTATTTGTAAGGCCTCCTCAGAAAGCCATTTTGCTTGTTTGCATTTCTTTTCAATGGGGATGGTCTTGATCCCTGTCACAGGCACTCTGTCTATCAGATCTAGTCTCTTAAATCTATTTCTCACTTTCACTGTATCATCATAAGGGATTTGATTTAGGTCATACCTGAATGGTCTAGTGGTTTTCCCCACTTTCTTCAATTTAAGTCTGAATTTGGCAATAAGGAGTTCATGATCTGAGCCACAGTCAGCTCCCAGTCTTGTTTTTGCTGACTCTATAGAGTTTCTCCATATTTGGCTGCAAAGAATATGATCAATCTGATTTCAGTGTTGACCATCTGGTGATGTCCATGTGTAGAGTCTTCTCTTGTGTTGTTGGAAGAGGGTGTTTGCTATGACCAGTGTGTTCTCTTAGCAAAACTCTATTAGCTTTTGCCCTGCTTCATTCCATCTGCCAAGGCCAAATTTGCGTTACTCCAGGTGTTTCTTGACTTCCTACTTTTGCATTCCAGTCCCCTATAATGAAAAGGACATATTTTTGGGGTGTTAGTTCTAAAAGTTCTTGTAATTCTTCATAGAACTGTTCAACTTCAGCTTCTTCAGCGTTACTGGTTGGGACATAGACTTGGATTACCGTGATATTGAATGGTTTGCCTTGGAAAGGAACAGAGATCATTCTGTCATTTTTGAGATTGCATCCAAGAGCAATTAGAGAAATACAGTTTAAAACTACAATGAGATTCCATTTCTTGCTTATTAGATTGGCAAATTTTCAAGTGTAGGGCCATGGAGCAGTAGAAACTACAAACTAACAGTAAGATTGTAAATTGCTACAACCAATATGGAGAGTAATTGGCATTATCAAAGGACATTGATAATGATCATATCAGGTTATATAGCCATTGTACTGAAATATAAACCCTAGGGAAATTTTAATAAAGGTGCTCCAAAACCATGTACAAAACTACAATATTGTTCATAATACTAAGTAGAAACAACTAAATATCTTTCAGTAGAAGAATGGATAAATAATACTGTATTATAGTCATATAAAGAAATAGTACTCATAGTTAACATAGGTACAATGACTGAACAAGAGCTACATCGATTACCATGGACAAATATTAAAACATTAATCACAATTTGTAAATTAGACCCCAACTATTTTTGCACACTCAAACAGCCCCACTCTAAGAATTTTTCTCTCTTGCGTAAGCAAATTTTCCATTTCTACTGGAAAATTACCATGAGCGTGCAACTTGCTATCCTTATTCATTCTTTTTTTTTTTTTAAGATTATTTACTTATTTTTGGTTGTGCTGGGTCTTTGTTGCTGCGTGTGGACTTTCTCCAGTTGGGGCCAGCCAGGGCTACTCTTCCCTGAGGTGCCTGGGCTTCTCACTGTGGTGGCTTCTCGGTCATGGGGCGCAGGCTCTGGGCAAGCAAGCTTCAATAGCAGCAGCACTCAGGCTCGGTAGCTGCAGCTCAGGGGCTCTAGAGTGCTGGCTCAGAAGTTGTGGCAGGCTTAGTTGCTCCTTGGCATGTGAAATCTTCCTGGGCCAGGGCTGAACCCCTGCACTACCAGGCAAGTTTTCCTCACTCATTCTTACATCCCCTTGCAGCTATTCTCCTATTCATGCTGCTTTATAGCAGAATCCTTTGAAAGGGTTGATTATACTCGACTTCTACAAATCCTCTGCCTGCTTTTTTCTTAACCTTTCTAAATTCTCCTACACATTTCAACAGTAGAGGCCTTAAAGTATTATTCACAAGTTTTGTATTTGCTTCTTTTATCATTTTTATATTTTCAATAGATAATAGAGTCAAAAAATTCAGAGCCTTTTAAAAAAACAAATATTCTTTATGTAGTGAAAGCACTCTCTTTCCCAGTCTTTTTTTCTCCACTATTTCTACTCTCTCCCATTATTTTTTTCTTGTGTATTATTCAGCTTTTTGTGTACACATGAGCAAATGCAAATTTATTTATACTGACTACTGCAGAATTCTTCACTTGATGTATTTTAGAGGCTATTTCATATCATAGAGATTGTATTGAATCTGTAAATTGCTTTGTACATTTTAATAATATTAATTCTTCCAGTCCATGAACACAGGATATCCTTTCTTTTATTTGTATCATCTTCAATTTCCTTTCTCAATACCTTATAGATTTCAGAGGTCTTTGACCTCCTTGGTTAAATTTATTCCTAGGTATTTTATTCTTTTTGTTTTGATTCTTTTCTTGACTGCAGCTTCTGGTAGTTTGTTATTAGTATATAGAAATGCAGTGCATTTATTTATATTAATATTGTATCCTGAAATTACTAAATTTATTCATGAGTTCCAATAGACTTTTGATAGTGTTTTCAGGATCTTCTATATATAGTATTGTGTCATTTATAAGCAGTGACGATTTTACTTCTTCCCTTCCTATTTGGAGGCCTTTTATTTCTTTTTTCTGGTCTTGTTGATGTGGCTAGGTCTTCCAATACTATGGTAAATAGAGGTGGTAAGAATAAGCATACTTATCTTAGAGGAAAAGCGTGCAGCTTCTCATCACTGAATATGATGTTAGCTGTGGGTTTGTCATATATGTCCTGGCTCAGCAATGTAGCCTGCAATGCAGGAGACATGGTAGACACAGGTTCAATCCCTGGGCCAGGAAATCCCATGAAAAAGGGAAAGGCAACCCACTCCACTATTCTTGCCTGGAGAATCCCATGGACAGAGGAGCCTGGAGGCCTGCAGTCCATGGGGTCACAAAGAGTTGGACACAAAAGGAGACTTAGCATGCATGTTCCCTCTATACCCCCTTTGTTGAGAGTTTTTGTAAGAATGGAAGTTGAATTTTGTCAAATGCTTTTTCTGCATCTATTAAGATAATCATGTGATTTTTACCCTTCCTTTTGTTAATACCGTGCTAATGGTATTAACCGTGCTAAGTCACTTCAGTCGTGTCTGACTCTGTGTGACCCCACAGACGGCAGCCCACCAGGCTCCCCTGTCCCTGGGATTCTCCAGGCAAGAACACTGGAGTGGGTTGCCATTTCCTTCTCCAATGCATGAAAGTGAAAAGTGAAAGTGAAGTTGCTCAGTCGTGTCTCTCTTAGCGTGACTCTTAGATGCCCCATGGACTGCAGCCTACCAGGCTCCTCTGTCCATGGGATTTTCCAGGCAAGAGTACTGGAGTGGAGTGCCATTGCCTTCTCCTGTTAATACCGTATATCACACTGATTTGTAGATGTTGGAGCATCCTTGGACCCCTGGAATAAATTCCACTTAATCATGGTTTATGATCCTTTTATGAATTATTGAATCAATTTAAATTCAGTTTTTCATTGAAAATTTTTACATCTGTGTTCATCACAGGTATTGGCCTGTAATTTATTTTTTTGTTACTCTCTGTCTATTTTTGGTGTCAGGGTAGTGTTGACCTCATAGAATGAGTGTTGAAGTTTTTCCTCCTCTTCAATTCTTTTGAATAGTTTGAGAAGAGTAGGTATTAGATTTTCTTTAAATGTTTGCTAGAATGCTTCTGTGAAGTCGTCTGGTTCTAGACTTTTGCTTGTTGGGAGTTTTTTTTTTTTTTTTTTGTAATTACTTATGCAATTTCACTACTAGTAATTGGCCTGTTAAGATTTTCTGTTTCTTTGTGATTCATTCTTGGTAAACTGTATATTTCTAGGAACTTAACCATTTCTTCTAGGTTGTCTAATTTGTTGGCATATAACTGTGGTATTGTTTTATAGTTGTTATTTCTGTGGTATTGATTACAACTTGCCTCTGTCATTTCTAATTTGTCTGGGTCCTTTATTTTTTTAAAATAAATCTAACTAAAGGTTTAATAGTTTTGTTTACCTTTTCAAAACACAGCTCTTAGCTTCATTCATTTTTTCTACTGTCTTTTAGAAGTAGAAAACAGTTTAAAAAAAAAAGTAGAAAAAAGACATGTTTTTCTACTATCTTTTATTTCAGCTCTGATATTTATTATTTCCTTTCTTCTGTTGACTTTGGGCTTTGTTCTTTTTCTGTTTCCTTTAAATAGAAAATCATAAGGATTCTTTTAGATTTTTCTTGTCTCCAGAGGTAGGCTTGTACCACCATTAAATTCCCTCTTAGAAACATTTTTTTCTGCATGCCATAGATTTTGGAAAGATATGTTTGTATTTTCATTCATCTCAAGATTTTTAAATATTCTTCCTTGATTTTGTCACTATCCCTTTTGTTTCTTAGTAGCATATTGTTTAATCTCTACATTTCTCATTTTTCCAGTTTTCTTTCTGCAGTTGATTCTAGTTTCATACCTTTGTGGTTGGAGAATATGCTTGATGTATATTGTTGATTTTATCGGTTGGTTAGAAAACTGGCATCATTTCAAGGTTTTAAAGGAATATCCCTAAGATTTTCTCTAGTGCTTTAATTGACTCATTGTTTAAAAAAATTTAAATATTTTGATCCCTTACATACTAGATCCCATACATACATAGTATGTATGATCCCATACGTACTAGAATATTGTATGAACATAAATCAATCTTAGGGCTTCCCAGGTGGTGCTAACGGTAATGGATTTGCCTGCCAATGCAGGAGACGTGAGAGATGTAGGTTAGATCCCTGGGTCAGGAAGGTCCCCTGGAGGAGGGCGCAACAACCCACTCCAGTATTCTTGCCTGGAGAATCCCATGGAAAATGGTGACTGCTGAGCTATGATCCATAGGGACACAAAGAGATGGACATGGCTGAAGTGGCTTAGCACACATAAATCAATTTTATTTTTTAAAGATGGCAGCAAAATTATTCCATTTATTTAATATTCTACCTTTTAAAATACCAACCTAAGACTATTTCTACATTTCCTTATTCTTATATAATGGTCCATTTGTCTATTTACGTACCAGTATCACACTGTTTTAACTGCAGCTTGGAAGCTTTAAATACATGGTTTTAATATCTAATCAAGCTAATCCTTCCATTATTGCTCTTTTTTTTTTTTTTTTCAGAATTTCTTTCCTGTTTTTGCTTTTTTTTCCACATGAGCATAGCATCCACTTTTCTAGTGCTTCAAACCCCATTGGCATTTTTATTGGAAACTCATTACATTTACAAATTAACTTATAAATTAACTTCAAGGAAATTGACATACTTATAACACTGAGGCTCTAACCCAGGCTCTTAGTAAGTTATTCATTTAAGCAGCATTTCTTTCATATGGTTTTGCATGTTTTTCTGGCATGTTTCTTCATATAATCTTACATATTTCTTTTGATTCCTAGATATTTTATTTTTCTTTATTGCTTATGAAAAATTAATCTTTTAAATTATAGTTCTAAACTGTTTAATGTTAGTTTACATGAAATCTATATTTTACATATTAATTTATATCATCTGTTGGAATGATCTTTTTTGTATTAGTTTTCAGTGATTTGGTTTTTTACAGGTATACAAATAAAACATCTGCAAAAAGTAATAATTTAGCCTCTCCAAATTTTATGTCCCTGTAATTCCTCTTCTGTCATTATGTTAATGATGAAGGTGAGCGATTGTTTCCTCTTTTTTGAAATATTTTCTTTAATTTCATCCCAGGACAGCATTCTGTGTTTTCCTCCTACCTCATTGGCTAATTCTTCTCAATTTCCTTTGCTGATTCTTCCTTATTTCCCTAAGCTCTAAACACTAAACACACTAGAGCTGCATTCTGAAGCCTTTTCTCCTTTCTCTCTTCACTTCCTTCTTAGATGATATGTGATATGTTTTTATTTCCACTGCACTCTCCCACCTGGATGCTAAACAGACATATCAAAATTAGTAAATCCAAGTACAAACTCCATCTCTTCATCCTGAAATGTGGCTCTTTTTCTTCATACTCTTCCCCATCTCAATTAATAAAAGAATCCTCCTTACAGTTGTTTAAGTACCAACTTGGAGTAATTCTTGACACCACTGTTTCTTACACTCCATATCCAACCATCACCAGTTTTTTTCAGCTCTTCTTTAAAAATATATCCAGAATCTGAACACTTCTCACCAGCCACAAACATCATAGCATGTGTCAAGCTGATCTCCTTGCTTTGGCCATTTTTCTTTTGGTTTCTGTGCAGCCAAACTGATACAAGTTTAATATGCTATCGCATTAATTTTCTCTTCAAAATTCTTCAAAAGTTGTCCGCTTCACTCAGAGCAAAAGGCATGTCCTTTAAGTGACTGTAAGCTGCTTCATAATATCGCTTCCTGCTCCAAGTAGAGTATCTCTTTGTGCTCTGTCAACCGTTCCAGGAAATTCCTTACCTCAAGGCCTTTGCACTCGATGTACTCTTTACCTAGAATTTTACTTCACCTTTTGCCATCTAGGCTCATACTGTCATAACCTTCAGGTTGTGCTAATATCTCCTTATCATTAAAGCCTTTTGATAAATCTCCATATAAAATAAAAACTGGTGGATCAACCTACACCCTGGTTGCTGTGTATTTCCTTTTTTATTTTTTTCTTGTAGTACCCATTATTAATATCATTTGACATAGTAGTTGTCTGTATCCTTATTTGTTCATTTTCTGCCTACCCTTTTAAAATATAGTATTTATTGAAATATAGTAGATTTACAATATTGTGTTAAGTTTCTTTTGTACAGCAAAGTGAATCACCTACATATCTATATACGTATATCTACTTTTTTAGATTCTTTTCCCATATAAGTCATTACAATATACAGGATAGCCCATTCTTATTCCCTGTGCTATACCATAGCCTCTTATTAGTTATCTATTTTATGTATAGTAGTATATATATGTAAATCCCAATCTCCCAATTTATCCCTCCCCTTCTTCGCTGCCAGTAACCATAAATTTGTTTTCTATTCCTGTGACTCTACTTCTGCTTTGTAAATGAGTTCATTTGTAACTTTTTTTAGAGTCCGCATAAAGCCATATCATTCAATATTTGTCTCCCCCGTCTGACTTCCTCACTCAGAGTGACAGTCTCCAGGTTTTCTGCCCCTTTTTGAATGTGTCACAAGGCAGAGATTATTGGTGTTATTACTCACTATGCTTTCAGTGCCCTGTTCAGTCCATAATTGACTAAACAAGGTTTAGGTCAATAAATGTTAGTTAAATAACTAAGTTAAGTAAGTGGGCAATAAGTATAAATACCCACTATATATGTATATATTACTGTTATATTATTTATATGGAGGTTTAGATCTGCAAAATTGTAATCTGTAGTGCTTACAGAACAAACGATGTGGAGAAATTATAAAAACTATAGGATATTAGAAAGGCAGAGAAGTCACTGGTTAGGTACATAGAAACCCTCAATTACATGCATGATGTTTAACTTCTCAAAAATTATGAAAAATAAATGTCACATAATGTTAAGGTTTTATAAAACTGGGTGGTCGGCACACTAGTGTTTTACTTATTCTCACTTTTGTTGATGCATTGGAAATATTTCATTTTATTTTTTAAGAAGGAAAAACAGATTAATCTCTTTAGCGAAAATACAGCAAATATATAGAATATAAAGAACCCATGGACTTGTAATAGGAAAGAACAAACCTGACTCCATATTGGATCTGCTTTTACTTTAACCTTTGTATTCTACTGCTTTTGCTACAAGCTAAGAGTGTTGCCTACAGCCTGAAATATACAGGTTAGCCCAATCTCAAGGCTCTGACTTTTAAAGGTATAACACTTTTTTGTTCATATAGAAAGTTTCAGAATAGAGAATAACATTTCTATTATTGAAGGTTTGTGGGAACATTGTGGACAGATATAAGAACGAAGGATTCTGGCACCAAGAAGTTTGCAGTAACCAACAACATCCCCTCCTCTTTTAGTATAACAGAAGCCTGAATCCTAACTCAGGTGAGATGGTTTTTTTGAGATACTAGTCCATCATCTTTCAGGTTTGCTGGCTTTCAAAGTGAAGCCGCTCTGTCTTGCCCCAACAACTCGTCTCTCAATGCATTAGCCAGTTGTGCAGCGAACAGTATGGTATAGAATTAACACAGACCTATTGTGCCCAAGAACTGATTGAAGTGATTGGTGATTAAAATCCACCTATGTTTAAACAAATCTGAGGATAAAAGAATTGTACCGGAATCCTTATGTCATTGGATGCCTAGTAAAGTAAGTAATGACTCAAGATGTGTTGATGTCATCCAGAAAAGTCTAGAAAAGTCTATTGTTTCATTGACAATTGAACCTGATTAGTTTTAAAACCACATATGCACAATAAATACATAACAATTTTTCTATCAATAAGACTTATGCTAGTTACTAGGACTGCAGAGACGAATAAGATGAAATGGGGGAGAAAATCTGGCTTCAAAGAGTTTGCAGTCTAGTGGGGAAGTTGGACAAATAAAGAGTTATAAAACAATGTGCCATAATAGTGCTATAATAGCGATGTGTGGGGTGCCACGGGGGCAGAGAGCTGTGAGAATGAACCTCCCATATGTCAATAGAGATCTGTGCTCACAGAGAAACTTTACCCAGAGCCATGCTGTCAGCAACTATGCTCCAAAATCTACCATAATTATTAGTCCTAACAGCCAAATCCAGGGCCTCCCACTAGAATTTATTATACTCCAGGTTTTGTGATTTTTTTTTTTAAGTAATAAGGCATTTGTTAAATTCAACACATTCTTGGGAATTTTTTATACTCCAATTTAAGTGTCGTGCGGCTAACATAATCAGGTTTTCCTCCCTGCTTCGAAAATGTCCTTATCAAAACAACAACCAGCAAGTGAGGACCTCATAAATCAGAAAGTAGGGCATTCAGAAAAAAATTTTCCTCTCAATAAACTAGTGATAAGAGGTATAAGAAAAACCTCTCCCAGGAGAAAGTACTGAAATGATTTTCTCAACCAAAAACCAATTTGTTAGGTATTAACTGGCTCCATCTGATGATGCTATGAGTTTAGTTTGGGGTAAAAGCAAGTATAGCGACAGCTATGATGAGAATTAAGAGGAAGACAAATCTAAAATTGTCCATCCAAAGGGTGGCATTAAACAGAAATAGTCTAAATATTAGCAGATCAATATTAGGGGTTTGTTTCTGAACTACTGTTCACTAGCGTAATATTGTGCCTGTATTTAAGGAGCTGTCTTCCTCTTGGATTTATATCTGTCCTCAAAAAAAGGCACCATGGGGAAAAATCCTCCTGGTTAAGATGATTTATATTTTGGCACTGACATTATTGCTCCAAGCCTTCTGGTCTCCTGCCACCAGGTAAATAGATTTTATAAAGGTAAGACGGCTTCTACATTGGAAACTGCAATAGAGAAAACTTGTATCCCTTTTGGGAAGCACTGCCATCTGCATTTCTTGGGGTAGCTGAATTAAAATAGAAAGTAATAAATTGCTATTCTGTGAACCTGGAAACTCACAGATGAATGGTATCTGTATTTAGAGATTATTTCCCTTTAATTAATTAATTAATATAGCAGTCAGCATCTCCCTTATTTTAGCCACAATGTTTCCCCTACCCCCCAGTTAGGTCCTAAAACCTTCAAGTTGAGAAAAGCAATTTCCTAAAACCAATGTTTAATTTAAGCAAATCATGCTATTGCTAAGAGGAAAAGTGACCAATCATAATATTTACATGTAGAACCCAATCGTATGTACATTATGGAAGAGGAATTTTAGTAATTAGGTGTAAATTCCAGAGAAAATAAAGTTCTACCTGAGAATATCCCTGGACTCTCTGCTTGTAAGAAGTAGAAATGACATCAAGTTCTAGTTTATAGAGTTGAATGATTGCCTCCGTTTTCTGAATTGGATTTTAGCTAACAGTTCTGTAGGATAATTTAGGCCTATTGGAAGATAACATATCTAGGGGGGAAATGTATATAACATTTAATCAATTTCATTCCTCTTGCTAAGACAGTCTTTTGATACAATTAGCTTCATGTCTCAGTGTCTGCTGAAAACAGTTAAATAGGGCCTTATTGTTTGTAGAATAACGTCAGAACGCCTAAACGGCACGATGAGGGGCATTCATCGTCTGGCCCACACTAGTCCTCCACTCTTTCCCCTATTAACTTCTTAAGCATTGTGTTTTCTGTCTATATTTGCCTCTTGGAATTTCCCTCAATACTCTGCTTTACCCTTCTGAGTGGCCCCGTCCTTCCCCATTATCTCTCTCTTCTTGTCACACCGTTGCTTCAAAACAGAACTCAAATATGCCTTTATGAAGCCTTCCCTGATCCTTCTGGTTAAATGCGACCCATTGCATTTTGAACTTGATACTTTTCTTCAGAGATTTCATACAATCAATTCTTCTATGTCTGTGTGTGTGTTAGTCACTCAGTCGTGTCCAACTCTTTGGGACCCCATGGACTGTAGCCCATGAGGCTCCTCTGTCCATGGAATTCTCCAGGCAAGAATACTGGAGTGGGTTGCCACTTCCTTCTCCAGGAAAATTCTTCTATAAATTTTATAAAATATATATATATATATATATATTTTTTTTTTTCCCCTCATTTCAAAGATATTCCTTGGGCACCTATCATAGGCCAGGCACAGTCCTGGTACTAGAACATGACAGAGGATAGACAATAAAAGGACACAGCTTCCTCCTTGCTCTTTCTCTTTGGGGCACTCACTGTGGGAAGCCAGCCACCCCACTGTGAGGAAGCCCGAATTACCTTCTGTGGAGAGACCACATGCAGAGACCCAGAGGGAGAGAACTGAGACATCGAGCCCCCAGCCAGCATCAAACACCCAACGTGCAAATGAATCGGATGGCTGTGGCTTCCAGCCTGTCCCTGTAATGAAGCCCTGATCCACAGAATCTATGGGCATTAAAAAAAAATAGGTGTTTTATGCAACTAAAGTTTGGAAATAATTTGTTTTTAGCAATAGATACAGTAGGTGGTAACAGATAAGGTGACAAGAAGGCAAATTCATGATACATTTTGGCAATAGAATCTATAAGATTTGCTGGTGAAATGATGTACAGGTAAGAGGGAATAAAGGATGACTCCTGAATATTTGACTTTAGTAACAAATAGTAAATAGCTCCATATACTGAGGTCAAGAACACAGGGGGGTTCAGATGCCGTATTTGGAGGGGGCAAAGCTGATCTTTCCTACTAGATTTTAAGCTCTTTGAGAGCAGAAAAGATTTTTACCTATTTCCTCCGTGGCACAAAGCACAGCATCTTTTGTACGTAAGTGCAATAAAAATCCCCTAAACTGAACTGGGAAGGAGCCCACAACTGCCCCAATGAAATCATCTCTGCTGAAAGCATTTATCTACAGTATATATGGATATAAATGAAGATGCATTTTTAACATTTGCATAAAAGGAATTGACATATTACATCAATTAATCACACTTGGCAAGGGAAGTGTACATAAATTAACTTGCTGTTTCAGACTTTTGGCTGCACACAGCCAAATGATATAAGGAACTGGAAAATGTATGGTTAATTTGGCTCATGGAGACCTGCATGTTTTAAAATGGGTCACATCAGTCACGAAAATGAGAAATTGTTGTTCCTCATTGTGTTCTGTAAACAAAACCTCCATGCTTCTTGCTTCTTGCTAACTGTAGCTTGTGCTTGCATGACCTTGGTCTTTTCTTTACAACCTGGTTACTTAGATGTGTATGAGCTAAGGTTTCTTTATAAATTGAATGTAGTCACTCCAGAACTTCTGGGAACTCTCCTGATGGGTCCAGGACTCTAAATAGATCCAGTATCAGAGGAAGCAGCAGAACCGCAGTGGCAGGGAGGGCTCCTCTGCAGGGAATTCTCCGGAGTCACACCTAAGTGGTAGCTGTGTCTTTTCTGAACTCCTGCTGTTTCTGTAGCATCCAAGGGGAAAAGCCATTCCACCTGCATTCTTGGTGTTTGACACTGTGATTTATGCAAACTTGCCCACTTTGTAAATACCTTCACAGGATCTGGTTTGCCTTTTTCTTTCTGGCACCTAAGTTAAGAATTTATCCCTCTTAAAATATTTGCCAATCTCATTTATATTCAAAGGCAAATATGAACTCTGGAGACATCTCTTTTGACCACATTATTTGCTTCTGAGTTTCTGGGGAGGGTGAGGAGAGCTGGGCGTGGAGCGGCGGAAGTCTGGAGAATATGCCCCACAGGCCTGGCCGCTGAATACACAGACACTTTTTCTAAACCACCCCTAGCTATCTCAGGAAAAACGGTTTAGCTCTTCAGGATAAAGATGCCTAAGGACAAAGATAGCCCTCTCTTGATGATTTTCGTTTGAAAAGGAAGTTCACATAATCAACTAATTTGGCTTGCCTGTGAAAAAATGATGGTCCTAGGTAAGTTTGCAGTGTTTATCCCTTATTAAATGCTTATTCTAATTAAGCAAACTCTCCACCTTGAACAAGAAAATTGATTTTCTGTTGAAGATTTTTGTCAATAAACTCATGGTGATTAGTGAGCTTGCAGTTAGTTAGTAAGTCTTAATATATAGTGATAACTTAAAGACCAACATTTTTCAAATAATGTTCAATGACCCATCAGGTTTCCTGAGGTCTTTTGAGTTTTCACTGCTGATAATCCTCTACTGTGATCAGAGGATTATGAGGTACTCCAGGGAGCAAGTTCCAGTGACCAAATAAATTTTTATTTCCAACAATGCGAGGAGATTTCATAAAGGATTGAATAATTCTACCACTACTGCCCTTCAGAGTATCCCAAGCCCAGTGAGTATAACAGCCCCAGGATGTTTTTTTCTCTTCCTTTCTTTTCTTCTCTTTACATTTGTTTTTAGAAAGAAGATGGATCTTTTTTTTTTTTTTTTTTTAAATCTTCTCAGTATAAGTTGGAGAAAGCTTGGTATCAGAGCAGAGGAGGGAGACAGATGCTTCAGGTAATACCTGCTTTTACTCATCAGAGCCACTCAGCTGCATCTTTGACTTAGCAGCTGGAGGCTTTAGAAATTAAGGAAACTTATTTTTTAAGTTTCTTCTAAATTTACAAAACGACTTTTGTTCATTGCAGACATTTGAAACAACATCAAGGTATATACCGTGTCTTCACCACGATGGAGCCCCTGTTCTTCCTGCCCTACTTAGAGCTAGTCACTGTTATTGGGTAATGCGTGTCTTTTCAGTCCTTTTTTTTCTATGAACACCTACAGGCACACATGTACATTCGTATACACCACACGTATTCATGTGTACCACAAAGACACATGAGTGGCTGTGCCATTTGTGTTGTTGTTTTTATGGTCATAATGAAATCATGCAATTCAGGATCCCAGCAACTTTTTCACCAATGTATCATGGACACACCGCATGTTAATATACTAGACATTACCAAAAATATTTAAGGAAAACTGATTTATTTGAGGGGCTTCCCTTGTGGCTCAGATGTTGAAGAATCTGCCTGCAATGCAGGAAACCCAGGTTTGATCTCTGGGTCAGGAAGATCCCCTGGAGGAAATGACAATCCACTCCAGTATTATTGCCTGGAGAACTCCATGGACAGAGGAGCCTGGCGGGCTAAGGTCCATGGGGTCACAAAGAGTCGGACACAACTGAGCGACTATCACTCACTCACTCAATCAGCATCCAAAATTTTTGTTCCCCTTACACTAATTCCTCTGGAAGTCTAGGTAAACTCTTTCTACAATGCTACCATATTTTCAAGTCATTTTATCTTTTTGACCCAATTTTAGAGCCAGGTTAGACAGTCCATCTCTTTGCTTTGGGACCTCAGAGCAAATGGGGCCTGAATTTTTTGTTTTACATATATTACTTTTTTTTTTTTTTAATAGAGCCCATTTCCGCAGGGAGAGTTCAACTTTTCAGGGGACGTGTGTGTGCCACCCATGATATGTCAGCTTGTTGACAAAGGAAGCAGGAAATAAAATACTTGTGAAGTCCTTTTAGGGAGCCTCCGTTGACCAGGTTCTTGCCTCAAGATGAAGGCAAAATCCATCAGTGTTTGCTGCATCATCTGGAAGAGTTACAAGTTATTTCCATTCCTTTTTTCCACTTATTTAAAGTATTTTATTCATTCTGCTGAATAACTTGTTAAGGGAGGTGTCAGATATTCATTTTAAATCTAAAATAAATTAAAAAAAAATGTTCTACAGTTTTCAGTTGAAAATTTTACAGGCTTAGTTTTGGACTAAGGACAAATCTAAACACTCTCTTGTTACAACCTCGCTCTGCTTCCCTATTTTCTGCATTATCTTTTGAGTCTTATTTATTCATTACTCAAAAGTAAAAGCAAACTAGTGCAGTGAATAAGGAGCCATTTTCTTTTGTGGGTGTTTCATTTTTGGCCTCTTAGAACGCTGCAGGGCCAATGCTAATTAGTTGCCATTGTTTGTTTTAATTCTCTGCCCGAGGTGGGTGGATAGAAGACCAGCTTTTCCATTGCTGTTTTTTATTTATTATTTTCTTACTTTTCCTTAGGTTGAAAAGCCCTGTCTCTGCTGGTTTACTCATGGTGACAAAAATGGGATTAATTAAACGGAAGAGTTTATATATGTTTCAGCAAGTGCTTTTTAGTACAGAAGCTCCTATCTGGCTAAAAGGACGGAAGCCTTCCCTTCCAACTCCTTCTGCATTTAAAGAAAACAAAAATAATTGGTGATACTGCTGGTGTCCAAATGTGTATGTAACTGGAGGCATAAATGTGTGTTACAACAAAAAGTTAAATTCTCCTGTTTATTTTGAAATCTCATGCATGCTTGAAGAAATGTTAACTCAAGAAGGTATTTTATAAAGATATTATTCCATTATATATACATAGAGCTATTGATATCAAGAACAATGATATTGAAGACATTGGAGACATATTCTTTAGAAAATAGTATATAATGGCAAGCTCTGACAACATTAAATGTTAATGAAAGAAAATGTTGAAAATTATTTAGTGGAAATATAGGTTTTATGGTTTGCTTACGGAATTTTCTTTCAACATTTGAATTTTAAATGCAAAGTTGAGTAACTGATCCCCAAGGTTTTAGGTCCCTGGCCCTTGCCTCCTGCCTCCCTCTCCAGCCCTGTCTCCCTGCAAGACAACACTTCTATCCTTTACCCCAGGCTACAAGATACAAATTGCCATTCAGCTTCTCCACTCTATTTTTCTTTATTCCACCATTGTCTCAAATTCTCTATACTTCTCACATTCTTTCCTGCTTTAAGACACTTCTCCTTGTCCATAACCTTACAATTTTATGATTGACAGATAAAGATAATTGATTTTTCATGATTTATAGTGCCTATAAAGTATCCTTTTCACTACAACTGAGAAACTGGTTTGTGACCAGTTCATTAGAACACTTCATTTGGATTGGAAGAGTTCTTATGGGGAGAGATTGGCGTAATATTCTAGCGGAGAAGCCCACTCCAAAATGTACAGTTAATGACTCTTGCAGTGGAATTAGTTTATGTAAGTTTATTTGCTCTAAATCAATACCTGACAATGACCATTTCAACAGATGGTATGAATAAAATGCCTCAGATGTAAAAACCTCATCTCAAAAACAAAAAAGGAGAAAGACCACAAGTTTGTTCCTTGATTGCTTACACAAATGTTACTCAAAACAAACAAAAGAAGGATTGTATCTTAATGGGTCTCTACTTTGATAGAGATTGTACAATGATTACGGAACACTGGTAAAGCCTGTACACACCGGAAGCATGAGATTATCTCCTTGCTCTCACACAAGCTGATCTTTCTCCAGTCACAGGGGACAGTATTCAAATTGCTTGATGATATTTCAGGTCACTCTGCCTTCAACATACAGTGCCTTCTGCCTAAAGTGTCCTTCTCCATTTCTTCCTCTTATTAGATTCAACTCATCTATCAAGATACGTGTCTGATAGCACCTCCTTAAGAAAGCACTCTCTGTCCCCCTCCATCCTCAATCATTATTGTGCCCCACTCTGAGCTCAGATAGCATTCTGCATGAGTATTTATCATAGGAATAGTGTGCTGTTATAATTTTGATTTATTGTTTCTCTTTTGGACCACAGGCTATTTTCAGGAGAAGAGCATATCTTTTTCAGCTTTGTATGCCTAATACTTAGCAAAGAGTCTTTCATAGCAGGGGTGCTAATACTAATTTGTTGAATGAATGAACCTGCTAATGCCTTTGACTTATACCGTTTCAGACACTTGTTGGCCAAAGAAGTCAATCAATATAATGAGATGGAGTTCACAGTGTTTTTATCGAAAATAAATCTGATCTCAGAAGTCCACTTATATTACACTTTTCAAAATGAAAAATCATGAAATTAATTTCTCTGGTTTTCATTTACAAATTTTATATTGAATAATCAGATCGTACTGTTTAGTTAAGGGAAACCTTAGTTCCTAGACTTATGCTTTAATAAAATTATTTCTTTGGTTAGTTTTAACATTTTAAAACCTCATATTCTCGCTGGTTATTCAGCAAATATTTATTGATAACTCCTTATGGGTCAGACCCTCCCAGTTTCAGGCACTAAAGACTGAGCAGAAAATGAAGTCCCTGCTCTCATGGAATTTACATTTAAAGGGGGATAGACAGGTATTAAACCAAACACATATACAGGGAGACTTTCTCTTTAAAGACATGCATTTCATGAACTTCAGGTTTAACTTGAAACTAACTACTAGGAAGAAGCTATCATTGAAAAGAAGAAGTAGCTGCTAAAATACTGAGACACCTCATTCAGACCACAGACTCCTGTTTGCTTCTCTTGGGGATGCTTAACTGCAAAATGTGGGAGAGGCATCATAACCAGAAAGACTGAGACTTCTTTTTCTATGAGAAAACAAACATGGATGTTTTGAATTCTTTATTATAAAATAGACCTGTGTGGTTCTGAATACGGTCGCCAAATTTTTGGCTGTGTGAATCCACAGCACTATAAAATTAAGCTTTCTGGTAAAAAGACTGTTTTTTTAACCTTAAAAAATGGAAAAGGGTATTTTTCTTTTTTTCCACTGTCATAGCCCCTCTTCTCCCCACCTTGTCTTTGGTGCTCTTGGCAACAAGCCCAATTACTACACAGGTTTTCCCACAGGTTGTATATATTATTTTTAACCTCATTAATGGCTTACTTATGAACCAGTTAGTTTAAATCATTAAAAAAGGAATGATTCATATTCATTAAAGTGTATTCTGATAAATTTGTCTATTCATATAAAGCAGAGAGAGGTATATAATGAGGCAATTGGAGGATACAGAACTCATTAATCCATGAGGTGGCAGTGATTCCAAACAGAGACAGGCAGACATGTGTCTTAGGTCTCTTATGGGCAAAGTAATTATGTCTTTAAAAGATCTGCAGTTTGTGTATGTTTGTTACTCTTGGGGGAATCCCCCTTCAGAACTTTAGAGAAAGAAAATTCTCTGAGGAGCTAATCCAGACTCATGAGTTATCATGGTTTATAGCATCCATTTTATTGCCCAACCCCTGTTAGATGTCACTCCTGAGGATGTGGCAGTTCCTTCCCTACCCTTGGATTCAGGCAGGAGAGCTGCCCAGAAGCAAGAAGAAACATCTAAGACAGCCCTCACTAGCTCCAGTAAGGACTTAGCGATGTCTTAGATCTTGACTCTGTACACAGGTTTGGATTGTTGGAGACTCTTTCTCATTAATTTCAGAGAATGGAAACAATACGATCAAGTCAAAACTCTGTTTGTTTAGCAAAAGGATGTTTGTTATATGGAAGAGCTCTTGACAGAAGCCATGAACTCATCAGACCATTTTTCCAAAATCTGTTCTCTGTGCAATTCAATCTCAAAGCAAAATATAATAAAATAAAATTGGTGATTTAAGTCAGACTATTGGTTTAACTAAATTTTTTTTCAGTCTGAATTGGTTTATCTTCTAAAGAAATTTAAAGGTCATGAGAGTTGATCTGGTCACATGGATAAGGGAAGTTATAGATAGGGACCCAGATGTCAATTTTTTCCCCCCAAAGAACCTCTTTTGGAAGAATGTAGATTTACTCAGGTGACTGAGGCACAAAGAGATAAGGAAGTTATCATCTTACTGTATCCAGAATTTCAGTTATATTTTGACTTTCAATAAGCATCTATATAATTCAAATAATACTTGATTCAAGATAAACTTTAGTTATCTCTAAAGCAGAGATAGTCTTAAATTCATAACATAAACAGAAATATATATAAGGGAATGAATCAGGAATGATATTATAAATAATTCCTGAAAATAACTTCTGTGTACTATTTTTCTGGGCCATCCAAATTCATACATCTGTGATAACTGACATTGTATACTCAGTGATTTGGAGAATTCATTTAAAGTGTCCTCAGAAAATAAAACCTTCAATCATGTACATTTTCATTTATGTGCAAAATTTGAAAGAATCATAACATTTATGAAAACTTTCTTTGAAGGAGTCGATTAGACTAATGTAGACATAAGAATATATAATAAACATTTATCCATATTTAAAAAGTATATAAGAGATAGTACTTGCTCTATTGAAGAAACAATTTTCAAGAATTACTGGCTTATTTTCACCAACAACTGTGTCTAGAGAAAATTCCATATGTGAGCAGACTGACTAGAAAGTGAGAAGAAAGCTAGATAGTTCCAGCCTCAAGAAACCACTTCTTACCCCCTTCATCCTTAGCACCCTCCCATCTCACAGAAATAGAGTTAATGTGGTCGTGTGTGTCTTCTCCTCTGTCCAATGTAGTGGAGATTCAAACCTGAAGCTGCAAGAACGTAAAATCCTAAAAATAAATCATCCCCTTTCAGATATTTGCAAATCACCTCCATGTTTTCAACTAAACAAAATTTTACTAGCTTGTTGGAAAGCCTTGTAGGAAGCATAGAGTCAAAAATATTGGAAAGTCAGAGGTCTGATAAAGCCTTAAAACCGTGGACCATCTCTTCCTGATAGCTCTTTTTCCTTCCTTCCCTCCTGCCAACTTTGCTGAGAAAATATAAGTGAAGAGATTTAGATGTGGGTTGTCTTGCTTCTTATTGTTGCCCATCAGTGGGTAAGTTACTAAACTGGATATTTCAAAGGATATTGGCTTAGATAACAGCAAAGCAAAAGTAAAGATAGTGGCAGCACCCAGAGTGGCTCTGTTAACAATTCCGAGCTTAGTCTACTTGCTGAATAATGGACCAGTAACCTGGAGATCAGGTGTTGAGGTGATGAGGTGTTCCTTAGAATAGTGATTTCATTTAGAAAGCCTGGCATCCAAGAAGAAGGTGGACTGCAGTCCTAGGGTACAATCTTATTGGGATCTGGATGCCAGTTTCTTTTATAGAACAGAAAGGGGGATGGAGTGAGGAAGTCAAGCAAAGAGGCAATAAGTCTTGCAAAATATCTTCTGGTTTGGCCAGCCTTAGGGAGAGGATGTATGAGATTCTTCTTTTCTGCAGCTACTCACGGTGGGGCAGGGGCACGGTGTTTCCCTGTGAGCAGAACAGAGGTGCAGCAGTTTAACATTCAGGCAGAGGGGCACGGTTCCCTGAGGCCAGTCATTATGTATGTTTACAGCTATAGAAAGCTTCCTTTTAGAAATTATAGTTTAAAGAAGAAGAAGAAAAGCAAAGGGTAAAATAAAAGAGATCCAACATGGAGTCAGCTTTTGTTCTTCCCTAGCTTACTCCTTGGAAGAAAAGTTATGACCAACCTAGATAGCATATTCAAAAGCAGAGACATTACTTTGCCAACAAAGGTCCATTTAGTCAAGGTTATGGTTTTTCCAGTGGTCACGTATGGATGTGAGAGTTGGACTGTGAAGAAGGCTGGGTGCCGAAGAATTGATGCTTTTGAACTGTGGTGTTGGAGAAGACTCTTGAGAGTCCCTTGGACTGCAAGGAGATCCAACCAGTCCATTCTGAAGGAGATCAGTCCTGGGTGTTCTTTGGAAGAAATGATGCTAAAGCTGAAACTCCAGTACTTTGGCCACCTCATGTGAAGAGTTGACTCATTGGAAAAGACCCTGATGCTGGGAGGGATTGGGGGCAAGAGGAGAAGGGGACGACAGAGGATGAGATGGCTGGATGGCACCACCGACTTGATGGACGTGAGTCTGGGTGAACTCCGGGAGTTGGTGATGGACAGGGAGGCCTTGTGTGCTGCGATTCCTGGGGTTGCAAAGAGTCGGACACGACTGAGTGACTGAACTGAACTGAATATTTGATTACCCTAGGCCTTAAAAATAGCTGTGAAAAGAAAAGAAGCAAAAAGCAAAGGAGAAAAGGAAAGACATAAACATCTGAATTCAGAGTTCCAAAGAATAGCAAGAAGAGATAAGAAAGCCTTCTTCAGCGATCAATGTAAAGAAATAGAGGAAAACAACAGAATGGGAAAGACTAAGGATCTCTTCAAGAAAATCAGAGACACCAAAGGAACATTTCATGCAAAGATGGGCTTCATAAAGGACAGAAATGGTATGGACTTAACAGAAGCAGAAGATATTTAAAAGAGACGGCAAGAATACACAGAAGAACTGTACAAAAAACATCTTCATGACCCAGATAATCACAATGCTGTGATCACTCACCTAGAGCCAGACATCCTGGAATGTGAAGTCAAGTGGGCCTTAGAAAGCATCACTATGAACAAAGCTAGTGGAGGTGATGGAATTCCAGTTGAGCTATTCCAAATCCTGAAAGATGATGCTGTGAAAGTGCTGCACTCAATATGCCAGCAAATTTGGAAAACTCAGCAGTGGCCACAGGACTGGAAAAAGTCAGTTTTCATTCCAATCCCAAAGAAAGGCAATGCCAAAGAATGCTCAAACTACCGCACAATTGCACTCATCTCACACGCTAGTAATGTTCAAAATTCTCCAAGCCAAGCTTCAGCAATACGTGAACCGTGAACTTCCTGATGTTCAAGCTGGTTTTAGAAAAGGCAGAGGAACCAGAGATCAAATTGCCAGCATCCTCTGGATCATGGAAAAAGCAAGAGAGTTCCAGAAAAGCATCTATTTCTGCTTTATTGACTATGCCAAAGCCTTTGACTGTGTGGATCACAATAAACAGTGGAAAATTCTGAAAGACATGGGAATACCAGACCACCTGACCTGCCTCTTGAGAAATCTGTATGCAGGTCAGGAAGCAACAGTTAGAACTGGACATGGAACAACAGACTGGTTCTAAATAGGAAAAGGAGTACATCAAGGCTGTATATTGTCACCCTGTTTATTTAACTTATATGCAGAGTACATCATGAGAAACGCTGGACTGGAAGAAACAAAAGCTGGAATCCAGATTGCCAGGAGAAATATCAATCACCTCAGATATGCAGATGACACCACCCTTATGGCAGAAAGTGAAGAGGAACTCAAAAGCCTCTTGATGAAAGTGAAAGTGGAGAGTGAAAAAGTTGGCTTAAAGCTCAACATTCAGAAAACAAAGATCATGGCATCTGGTCCCATCACTTCATGGGAAATAGATGGGGAAACAGGGGAAACAGTGGAAACAGTGTCAGACTTAATTTTTCTGGCCTCCAAAATCGCTGCAGATGGTGACTGCAGTCATGAAATTAAAAGACACTTACTCTTTGGAAGGAAAGTTATGACCAACCTAGATAGCATATTCAAAGCAGAGACATTACTTTGCCAACAAAGGTCTGTCTAGTCAAGGCTATGGTTTTTCCTGTGGTCATGTATGGATGTGACAGTTGGACTGTGAAGAAGGCTGAGCGCCGAAGAATTGATGCTTTTGAACTGTGGTGTTGGAGGAGACTCTTGAGAGCCCCTTGGACTGCAAGGAGACCCAACCAGTCCATTGTGAAGGAGATCAGCCCTGGGATTTCTTTCGAAGGAATGATGTTAAAGCTGAAACTCCAGTACTTTGGCCACCTCATGTGAAGAGTTGACTCATTGGAAAAGACTCTGATGCTGGGAGGGATTGGGGGCAAAAGGAGAAGGGGACGACAGAGGATGAGATGGCTGGATGGCATCACCGACTTGAGGGATGTGAGTCTGGGTGAACTCCGGGAGTTGGTGATGGACAGGGAGGCCTGGCGTGCTGTGATTCATGGGGTCGCAAAGAGTCGGACACGACTGAGCGACTGATCTGATCTGATCTGATCTGATAGCTTGATGGCAAATTTAGGGTTACCTGTCACATCAATAATTTCTTCATCCTTGATTTTTTTTCCTGTCAATATTATGTAAAGTGTTATTTCAAGAAGCTACAGGCTCCCTCTTCCAATCAGCTTTCTCCTGTACAGAAATATTGGACCTAGAAATTTATCAGCTTCTGAGATTTTGAAAGAAAATATTAGGGATCATTGGGGTTTTGTTTGAATTGAATAAATAAAGTATTCAATAATTTATCAGCCATGCATGAGGATGCAGCAAGGGAATCTCATGATGGTGTTAAAATATGCATTGTATATCTGAAAATTTTTTCTCCTCAGCAGGCTATGTCAGCACACAAATGTGCTTTTGATATCCAATGCAAAAATGATCATGCTGTAGACTGATGAGAATTCTGAAGAAGACTGAGACCACGTATTAATCTGGCAAACCTTGTCCGCAGTCAAGGATTCTCATTAGCACCTCAAATCTGAGACTTTGTATTATTTATTCAGAAACCATACAAATACAATATCCAATCATCAAGCAAGAAAATTAAAGAATTCAGTCAGAATTAAGTAGGACAATGAGGAAATAGTCACCAAACTTTGATACTTCATGTGAATCAGTTTCAAACCAAACAGAGGAAAAAAGAAAGGTTCTAACATCACTGTATATGTGATATTATTGTTTAGTCACTAAGTCGAATCTGACTCTTGAGACCACTTGGACTGTAGCCCACTGGGCTTCTGTATCAATGGGATTTCCCAGGCAAGAGTACTGGAGTGGGTTGCCATTTCCTTCTCTGGGGGATCTTCCTGACTCAAGGATTGAACCCATGTCTCCTGCATTGGCAGTCAGATTCTTTACTGCTGAGCCACCAGGGAAGCCCATATCTGAGAATAAACCCACATTAATCTGGATAGGAAATTGTGATGATTTTTTTTTCCTTGCTGTTTCAACCTAGCTAAGACACCACCCTTATGGCAGAAAGTGAAGAGGAACTAAAAAGCCTCTTAATAAAAGTGAAAGTGGAGAGTGAAAAAGTTGGCTTAAAGTGCAACATTCAGAAAATGAAGATCATGGCATCCGGTCCCATCACTTCATGGGAAATAGATGGGGAAACAGTGGAAAGAGTGTCAGACTTTATTTTTTTGGGCTCCAAAATCACTGCAGATGGTGACTGCAGCCATGAAATTAAAAGACGCTTACTCCTTGGAAGGAAAGTTATGACCAACCTAGATAGCATATTCAAAAGCGGAGACATTACTTTGCCAACAAAGGTCTGTCTAGTCAAGGCTATGGTTTTTCCTGTGTTCATGTATAGATGTGAGAGTTGGACTGTGAAGAAGGCTGATTGCCGAAGAATTGATGCTTTTGAAGTATGGTGTTGGAGAAGACTCTTGAGAGTCCCTTGGACTGCAAGGAGACCCAACCAGTCCATTCTGAAGGAGATCAGCCCTGGGATTTCTTTGGAAGGAATGATGCTAAAGCTGAAACTCCAGTACTTTGGCCACCTCATGTGAAGAGTTGACTCATTGGAAAAGACTCATGCTGGGAGGGATTGGGGGCAGGAGGAGAAGGAGATGACAGAGGATGAGATGGCTGGATGGCATCACTGACTCGATGGACGTGAGTCTGGGTGAACTCCGGGAGTTTGTGATGGACAGGGAGGCATGGCATGCTGCGATTCATGGGGTCGCAAAGAGTCAGACACGTCTGAGCGAGTGAACTGAACTGAAGACTATGTTTTCCTGAATTCTCTTCCTTGTGTGGTTCAGGTTAGGGTAGGTCACAAGAGAATTTTGTATGCGATTGAAAAGGTGGATGCGTCCCTTAGCCCTAAATGTTTGTGTGGGCCTGGGTACTGGCAGAGGGTGAGGATGCATTCTGTCACTATCTACTGGCTCACTGGGAGGGCCTGGAGAAGCAATGCGGCTTGCAGCTGCTCCAGCTGTTGTCCAAGCTCTTTCTGTAACTCTTCAAGTTCTGGACTAGGAGCCAAGTATGGTTTATGGAAAAAGATATTGGCTTCTTCGTTGGGTAACTTGCATTTACAGAGTTTACTGTCTGAGGAAATCCGTCAGCCTCTCTCTGAAAAACTTGCATCAGCATCCCCTGTGAAACTTGCTTATCTGGGGACTCTGGATCCCCTTCCAAAACTAGCTCAACCATCTCCCTTTGCTTTCAGAATCCAGTCTTGGCAGGCTTTAGGGCCACCCATAAAGGTAAACAAAATTATTACCCAGAAAACAAACTGGCAAAATTATTGCCCATAAAGCAAAACGAATACAAGTTGTTTTCACCTTATATGGAAATACCTGGAAAAGTTTGTTAGGGAATCCTAGGGTGTATAGGATAAAGGTGGAAAAATATATTAGAATAAAATTTTTTTATATAGGTGTACTTGAGGGGCGAGGGATAAATTGGGAGGTTGGGATTGACATGTACACATTACTATATTTGAAATTGATAATATTACTCTATAGCACAAGGAACACTCTCAGCATTCTCTAATAGCCTAAATGGGAAAAGAATTTTAAAAAGAATGCTATGCTGTGCTAAGTCGCTTCAGTCAAGTCTAACTCTGTGCGACCCCATAGATGGCAGCCCACCAGGCTCCCCCGTCCCTGGGATTCTCCAGGCAAGAACACTGGAGTGGGTTGCCATTTCCTTCTCCAAGGCATGAAAGTGAAAAGCGAAAGGGAAGTCTCAGTCATGTCCGACTCTTAGCGACCCCATGGATTGCAGCCTAACAGGCTCCTCTGTCCATGAGATTTTCCAGGCAGGAGTACTGGAGTGGGGTGCCATTGAATAGATACATGTATATGTATAACTGAATCTCTTTGCTGTACACCTAAAACTAACACAGCACTATTAACTGACGATACTCCAAAATAAAATAAGTTCTTTAAAGAGATTCTAGATTCAGCATTTTACTGACTGTGACACTCATCTTGGTTAGATGATTAGATTTTCTTTGTACCCTGGAGATATGGTACTCAACCAGAGTTGGACTCCTAGAAAAGAATTTCTGTCTACTCACCACTCACACACTATGTCTGGAGGACATCTTCCTCATTAGAGCTTTGCAGCATATATTATGTGAGGGAGTTCTAAGGTGGATGTCTTCTGAGGTCCAGAAATAGCCATGGGAACTGCTATAATCAAGCTCAGTTCAGTTCAGTTGCTCAGTCATGTGCCACTCTTTGCAACCCCATGGACTGCAGCACGCCAGGCCTCCCTGTCCATCACCAACTCCTGGAGCATGCTCATACTCATGTATATCGAGTCAGTGATGCCATCCAACCATCTCATCCTCTTTCATCCCCTTCTCCTCCTGCCTTCAATCTTTCCTAGCATCAGAATCTTTTCTAATGAGTTAGTTCTTAGAATGAGGTGGCCAAAGTATTGGAATTTCAGCTTCAGCATCAGTCCTTCCAATGTCTATTCAGGACTGATTTCCTATAGGATTGACTGGTTGGATCTCTTTGCAGTCCAAGGGACTCTCAAGAGTCTTCTCCAACACCACAGTTCAAAAGCATCAACTCTTCAGCAGTCAGCTTTCTTTATGGTCCAACTGTCAAGGTGCTTGCTCCTTGACAGAAAGCTATGACAAACCTAGACAGCATATTTAAAAGCAGAGACATCATTTTGCCAACAAAGGTCCGTTTTTGGAAAAAAAAAACATAGCTTTGACTAGACGGGCCTTTGTTGGCAAAATGATGTCTCTGCTTTTTAATATGCTGTCTAGGTTTGTCATAGCTTTCTGTCAAGGAACAAGTGCCTTTTAATTTCATGGCTTCAGTCACCACCTGCAGTGATTTTGGAGCTCAAGTAGCTAGACTCCACGAATGCAATGCCGACAATGAGATCTGACAGTGGCAGGGACCATGTGGTGACAGTACATGGCCAAAAACAAGGTAGTTTTGTCAACAAAGAATTTGGGGTTGGCCAAAGCGTTCCTGGTAAAGAAATAGGTCAAATAGGATTATAGTGTTACTTGATATGTGTAAGTGGTAAAGATCTTTTCTGGCAAATGGAAGTCTAGCTTTAATCATTATAATGGTCATGCCTCTCAACCATTTCCCAGAACTGAGTTTATTTATTGATACAAACCTAAAGTCCCTTGAATGAAGCATAGGTCAGGTCATCCATGAGGAAAGATCCTGCCTTATAACTGAAATTTTACACTGTAAATGTTCTTCTCTGGCTTTTCCCCAAAAGGATTTGTAGCCATTTGTCAAGGCAATTGTGCATTTCACAAAGAGAAATAACCCACACATTTTGGGACTTGTTGGTCACTGGCTCTGAACTGACCTTAATTCCAGAGACACAAAATATTGCTATAGTCCACCAGTCAGAGTAAATATTGTGAATGTCAGGTGAGCAGTTATAGTTCTCGTTCATCTCAGGGGGTCCATTGTGTGCCAAAACCCATGCCGGGGTTATTGTACCAGTAATGAATACAGAGATGGAGTAGTATAATTATGGTAGACTCCCCATACTGATTCTCTAACTTGTGCAGCTAGAGCTATTATGATAGGATTGGTCAAGAGAAAGTCACTGGAAGTGATTCTAGCTATCAAAATGCCAAACCAAAACCAATATAGCTTTGTGGAGAGATTGCAAAAATCATTACCAATGTAGAATTCTTGAAAGACACAGAGATCATGATTCCTACCGCACCCCCATTCAAGTTGCCTATTTAACCAGTGCAGAAGACAACTAGATGTTTCTTACAACTTAGTATGTAGGGGATACCCACAAAATCAGGTATCAGCTGTTATTCCAGCTGCTATTCCAAAGTTGTTGTTGTTTTTTTTTCCTGGAGAAAATCAGCATCAGGTATGTGGCTATTATTCTGACAAGTAATTTTTTCCTCTATGCCTTTTAGCAAAGATCTCAGAAGCAGTTTGCTTTCTCTTCTGGAAAACCAAACGATTCTAACAAGTACCACTCCCAATCAAACCAACTGAAAGCAGCACTCAGTGAAAAGTGTCCAGAATTAGTCAATAGAAAACACATAATCTTCCATCAGGATGATGTAAGACCGCATGTTTCTTTGATGACCAGACAAAAACTGTTATAGCTTGGTTGGGAAGTTCTGATTCATTTACCATATTCACCAGACATTGTACCTTCAGATTTCCATTTATTTTGGTCTTTACAAAATTCTCTTAATGGAAAATATTTCAATTCCTTAGAAGCCTGTAAAAGGCACCTGGAACTGTTATTCGCTCAAAAAGATTTTTTAAAAAATTGGGGAAAATGGAATTATGAAGTTGCCTGAAAAATGACAGAAAGTAGTAGAACAAATGGAGAAGGAAATGGCACCCCACTCCAGTACTCTTGCCTGGAAAATCCCATGGACAGAGGAGCCTGGTAGGCTGCAGTCCATGGGGTCGATAGGAGTCGGACATGACTGAGTGACTTCACTCTCACTTTTCATTTTCATGCATTGGAGAAGGAAATGGCAACCCACTCCAGTGTTCTTGCCTGGAGAATCCCAGGGACAGGGGAGCCTGGTGGGCTGCCATCTCTGGGGTTGCACAGAGTCGGACACGACTGAAGCGACTTAGCAGCAGCAGCAGCAGCAGCAGAACAAAACGGTGAAGTTGTTGTTCAATAAAGTTTGGTGAAAATGAAAAATGTGTCTCATTTTTACCTAAAAACTGAAGGAACACGTTGGCCATTTCAATATCTTTACTAACTGACCTCAAGGCTCTACCAGCTCTTCAATACTATATCATAATCTAGTCCAGAGAGGTATTATTTGTTTCGTCTTTCCAAAGAACTTCCTAGTAGACCGTTGCCTTGGTGATGTAATGTTGATTGAATCTGGTAGCAGAAGTAGCAGCTTCTCCAAATACCTGGGTAGAAAGATGCATGCCAGAAATCCCACAAAAATTAGGGCCTGCCACCCTTAGAAATACCTAGGGGAACAGAGGTCGGAAGCACAGTGGGATGGATATTCCTTCCAAATTTAGGAAAGAATTGCTGCATCTAATATTTCCTACAACTAAAAAAGATACACAGTACCAACTGAATCTCTTTGGATTTTGGAGGCATCACATGCCTCATTTGGGTGTGCTTCTTAAATTCATTTATCAAATAACTTCAAAAGGATGTCAGCTGTGTGTGGGTCCTAGAAAAAGGGACTTCTCTGCAACAGGTCCAGGCTGACATGCAGACTGCTAGTGCACGTGGACTATATCACTTGGGTGATCTTATGATGCTTGAAGTGGCTTTGAGGGACAGGACAATGTCTAGTGCCTTTAGCAGGCATTTATAGGTAAATGTATGGATGTGACAGTTGGACTGTGAAGAAGGCTGAGCACCGAAGAATCGATGCTTTTGAACTGTGGTGTTGGAGAAGACTCTTGAGAGTCCCTTGGACTGCAAGGAGATCCAACCAGTCCATTCTGAAGGAGATCAGCCCTGGGATTTCTTTGGAAGGAATGATGCTAAAGCTGAAACTCTAGTACTTTGGCCACCTCATGTGAAGAGTTGACTAATTGGAAAAGACTCTGATGCTGGGAGGGATTGGAGGCAGGAGGAGAAGGGGACGACAGAGGATGAGATGGCTGCATGGCATCACTGACTCGATGGACGTGAGTCTGAGTGAACTCTGGGAGTTGGTGATGGACAGGGAGGCCTTGTGTGCTGCGATTCATGGGGTCGCAAAGAGTCGGACACAACTGAGCGACTGAACTGAACTAAACTGACTATGCAGAGCTTCAGTGTTTTGGGAAAAAAAAAAAAAATGATGTCATGATCACAGATATCACTTCTCCCTTAAGAAGCGGTTTCTGATTTGCTACCAGGCCCCAGTAGAGATTGAATTCTAGACTCCAGATCATTCATTTGCCATGTTGCCTGAGATACCCAGCATGAACTGGGTGCTGTCTGACCACCAAACTCTGAAGCTGGATATGCACAGAAACACTCCCTCACCCAGCGGAAGTGGTATATATGAGTCTAACTTGAGCAGGAGGCACGAGTAAGTTTCAGGAGCTAGTTGCCACGCCCAGGTGTTCATGGCCCATCCACCCATTACATATCCTCCTCCTTGTCAAACATAGTTATGGCCTCTTGGAGAGTTCCTATAATCATAACAGAAAAAGACAACATTTGAGTCTATTTCACCAAAGAGCCTACGATATATTCTGGCACCACCATTCTCCAGAGGGATCAGCCATTTGTGTGCCGGCAAATTGATTACCCCAGACTATTTCCATCATGTAAGGGAATAGACACCTGGATGGGACATGGATTTTCCTTCATGACACACGTTTATTCTGCTAAAAGTATCATCTGTTAATGCTTTACTCACATCATGATACTCAACATAGCATAACTTCTGAAAAAGGAAGATTTGGAAGACTTTGCTATAACCTCAACTCGGTAGCCACTTCTGGTAGCACCAGGATCCTGTTCTCTGAGATGTAGTATTAACCCCAAGTGAAAGAAAGTAAAAGTGTTAGTCACTCAGTCACGTCTGACTCTTTGCAACCATGGAACTGGGAGCCCAACAGGCTCCTCTGTCCATGGGATTTTCCATGGCAAGAATACTGGAGTGACTATCCATTCCCTTCTCCAGGGGGTCTTCCCAACCCAGAGATTGAACTCGAATCTCCTGCACTGCAAGCAGATTCTGTACCATCTGAGCCACCAGGAAAGCCCAATTAACCCCAAACCAGGAACCAAATCATGGTGCTCTTTCTCCCACAACATAATCAAAGAATGGGAACTAGAGTGGCTCCTCTATTACCCCAAAGGATCACCCAGCAGAGCTTTTGTTTCCATGCCTAAAAGTTTGGACTCTGTTGCTCGAGGTGTCTCCTTTACCAAGAGAAGCAGGTTTCTGCCAGGACACACAGTAATGGTTTTCATTAAACTGGAAATGGAGGCTGCCTCCTGGAAATGGATACCAGCGAACCAACAGGTAAATAAGTCTGCCATGCCAAAGGCTATGGCATTTGATCCTAACTCCAAGGGAGAATTGAGTTTCCATCATAGAGTGGGCATAAGAAGTGAGCACATCTGGAATGTAGGTCATCTAGGGGCCCTCTTAGTAGTCCTTTATACTGTGCTAAAAACTTAATGGAAAAGTATAATAACCCAGTAAAGACAAGACTTCCGATGGCTCAGATACTCCATGAGGCATGGAATCACAGACAGGTGAGGTGAAGATGACATGGGAGTGGAGGAATGAAGTTGTCAATACAAGCCTTGACCATGTTTCCAGCAAGAGGAATGAGAACTGTAATAGTTATGCACATTTCTTCCTTACTTCATACGTGTGTGTGTGTGTGTGTGTGTGTGCATGCTTGTAGGTGTTAACCAATTCTTTTGTCCCCTCTCCTGTTTTCCTACCATCTAATACAAGGCATACTGATTGGTTAAACTCAATTCACTAATTTCATTTATTTATTTTTAATTGTAGGATAATTGCTTTACAATATTGTGTTGGTTTCTGTTATACATCAGCGTGAATAAGCCATATGCATGCATATGTCCCCTTGCTCTTGAACCTCCCTCCTACCCCGTCCTACCTCTCTAGGTTGTCACGGAGCACCAAGTTTGAGCTTCCTATCTCAGACAGTTAGTTCCTACCGGCTGTTTATTTTCCATGTGATAATGTATCTGTTTCAATGCTACTCTATTTGTCTACTGTGTCCACAAGTTTGTTCTCTGTCTCCATTGCTGCCTTGCAAATAGATTAATCAGCACCACTTTTCTAGATTCCATATATATGAGTTAATGTATGATATTTGTTTTTCTCTTTCTGACTTAATTCACTTTATATAATAGTCTCTAGTTTCATCCACCTCATTAGAAATGACTCAAATGTATTCCTTTTTATGGCTGAGTAATATTCCCTTATATATATGTGCCACAACTTCTTTTCCATGGTTCACTATTTAAGTCACAAAATATCAAGAGAGAGTGTGACTCAACTGGAAAAAGAATGAACATAAAGCAAAGATGGATAAGGTGGCATAAGTGACTGTTACACAGAGGCAGTTAGTGTGGTTTTGAGTGTACAAAGGATAGTTGCATCATGTTCTATTGTATTTATCTGGAAGCAAAACATGCTTAAAATAGAAATGTAGTGATACCAAGCTGGATACAGCAGGGACGACTCATGTTCAGTGACAACTTAATTGAGCTGGAAATACAGTTTTGAGAATGCTCTTGTCTTTATGAGCCCAGACTAGGACTGGTCACAAGAGGAGTTTGCACAAGATTTTGGAAGGTGGAAATGAAGCAGTAGCCATTACCCTCTGAAGAATGATGTAGGGGCCAAGTGTCCCAGCAGTTCATGCACATGGTCACTGATCTGCTGGATCTTCTTGGCAGGGGACAGCAGCTAAGCTTACAGCCCTTTCAGCTTCAACTGCAGCTTCTCCAAGTCCTGAGCTAGACGTCTGTGTGGGTCTGTGGGATCAGGTATGAGCTCCCTCTGTAATAGGTCACTTATATCATTGGGGGTTATGGTGATGAGAGTTAGATGTGAGGTTCAATTCTTCCTTGTGGATTCCAGTTGGTCTTTGCCATCCTCTGCTTCACATGGAGCATTTCACCCTAACAGACTGCCAGTCCTGACGACCTGCAGCAACTTCAGGACCACAAACCAATGCAGCAGCAACAACTTCCCACAGGCTTTTCAATCAGTTCCAACAATTAGGTGTAATCTAGCCCCTTTAATCTGGAGAAGGAAATGGCAACCCACTCCAGTATTCCTTCTGGAGAATCCCATGGACAGAGGAACCTGGCGGGCTACAGTCCATGCGGTTGCCAGAGTTGGACATAACTTAGTGACTAAACCACCAGCCCCTTTAATAAAATCATACTGCTATGTCACTCATGCTTTTTGAATTAAACCCCAATTCATAGAAGCCACTAACAATGTAATTCAGTATTGTCTCCTTTTAGGAAAAAAAAATTACAATGTACACACCATTAGGAATCATCTTGCTTAAGTTATCCTTATCATTGTTTTAAACAAGATCTCTTTAATTAATCTCCTGCTCGCTGACCTCAGCAGGAGATAATTTTTGATAGTTTTTTCTTTCATACTTTTACAGTTCCTAATGTTTCTTTTGAAAATATTTTAATAGAATTGCAATTCTCAGAATGCCACGTGCTGTGCTGTGCTAAGTTGCTTCAGTTGTATCCAACTGTTTGTGACCCTATGGACAATAGCCCTCCAGTCTCCTCTGTCCATGGGATTCTCCAGGCAAGAATCCTGGAGTGGGTTGCCATTTCCTCCTCCAGGGGATCTTCCTGACTCAGGGATCAAACCCACTTCTCTTATGTCTCCTGCATTGGCAGCTGGCTTCTTTACCACTAGGACCACCTGGGAAGGCATCAGAATACTATAATGACTTCCTTATATTTTAAAAATACTGGGTTGGCCAAAAGTTCATTTGGTTTTTCCATATGCTGTTACAGGGTTTCGAACTCTTTGGCCAACCAATATATAACAAAAATCAAGCAGCAAGGTATAATTCATGAACGTGCCCGTAAAAGTTCTATATGTTTACAAAGTGGTACAAGTTCTACCTTGAACGTGTGTATGTGTGTATGTGTTTATATGAAGTAGAGAAAGAGAGAGAATAATCTTTCCCTCTAATAAAGTAGAAAAGAAAAACAGAGCAGAAATTCCTTTCCTTACAATGCTTAAGGATAGAGCTTCAACATTGTAGCCAGATCTAAATATTTATTCCAGAAATAATCCTGCTATCCTAGGTCTGAGCTTCAAATTTGAAGATCACAAATGGTCCAGAGATGGAATAAATATGTTTTCAAAAGAGACCCACCTTAGGTGAATAGAACTTATTCTAAGACTGATCCATATCTAATTGGAAATAAATCTGTTTTCCCCACTTATGTTGATCGCATACTCAGCAATCAGGTTATTATTTCACCAGGGACTGGAATCATGGGGAGTCAGTATTGCAACTCCGATCCCAACAGTGAGGGCTTGGAACCAATTATGGAGTCAGTAAATGGAGAGTTGAAATATCAGATTTTTCCCTTTTTTTTTACTGATAAAGGCAGGCTGGATAAGATGAATGTTTTAAAGCATGTGGGAGGATAAGTGTCAGGATGAGCTTGCTAATATTTTACCTATAAAATGGACAGACTCGCCCATATGGTCACAGATAGCTGAGGATGGCAGCCGGGCCAATTAAGGTAGCTACATTGCAGTCCATTATTTTCAGACAAAAGGGGATAGTAATTTTTGCCCTTGCTGTTTTGCTATGCAATTAGCTGCCTATTGAATACATTCAGACTCTCTGCTTGCCTTTGTTAAGTACCTCCTGCGGGATTCTGGCAGACTTACCTGGTGATGTGACCCAAACCCTCAGTTTTGGGAAGTCTGAGCCCCTGGTCACCATGATTTTTCTCATTATTGTCCGTGATGGGTGATATTTTATATAGCATTGCTTTATTCTCTACGCATATATGGTATTTCCCTGAACTGACTCTATTTCTCTTGTTCAGTCATTAAGTAGTATCTGAGTCTTTGCAACCCCGTGGGCTACAGCACACCAGTCTTCCCAGTACTTCACTATCTCCCGGAGTTTGCTCAAAACTCATGTCCATTGAGACTCATGTCCACTGAGTCATGAATTGACTGCAAATCCTTTATAAGTAGGGTCCATATTTTATGCTTTTATTCTGCCTCACTGCGTTTACCACAATGCTGGGAGGACAGTAGTTCTTCAAATTAAAAAATATATATTGAAGCGAGGGGAGCAATAAATTAGGAGTTTGGGATTAGCAGATACACACTGCTATATATAAAACAGATAAACAGAAGGGACCTGCTCTCTAGCACAGGGAACTATATGCAATATCTTGTAAAAACTTATAAGGGGACAGAATCTGAAAACTTATAAGGGAAAAAGAATCTGAAAAGAATCTGAAAATATGAATCACCTTGCTATACACCGGAAACTATACAACATATAAACCAACTGTACTTCAGCTATAAGAAATGAGGGAATGATGCAGGTAAGTTGTCTTTCCCAGGAAGTAGACTCTAAGAAAGAGATCAATGTGCAGAAAGTTTATTAGGGACTGCTGCTTACAGGACCAACCTCTGTGCCAAAAATAAAAGGGTAGCAAGATGGGGTAAAAGGAGAAGGTGGGCTCTGTTGCAGTCTCAACAAAGCTGTCAGCTAAACCCATAAAGAGCTCTAAAGCTGGAATGGACCTTCAAGTTACCCTAGCTTGGGAGAGGCAATTAGGCCTTTAACTGTAGTATGAACCACTCATCGAAGGCCGGCTTCTCCCAGGAAGGGGTGTGACCTTGGCAAGGTACCTCTCCAGGTAAAGGCATTTCCTACAAAAGCTGGCAGCCGGGATCTGTCATCCTGAAACACTCCCAGAAGCTTGAGCATTATGTCCTTTATCACTGAAGGAAGATCCAGATGGTACCTTAGAACATCCCCCACAGACCACCCCTTGCGATGCTCAGACACACTGCTTTATATAAATTTTGAGAGAAGCTCCTCAAAGATTCATGAAAGCGAAAGTGCAGTCGCTCAGTCGGGTCTGACTCTTTGTGACCCCATGGATTGTAGCCTCAAGTATTTATAGTGGGCCTTTTGTCCCAAGAGAAATTTCTAAGGTGTATGGGACAAAATACAGCCTCCCAACACCTGTGATTGTCTTTAAGCCATACCTCTTACTCATCAGCTTCTTCCTCTAAGTCTCGCAGGTTGCAAGATGAAAATGGCATTACCACATAAGAGGCAGAGAACATTTTGTTAGTTTTAAAGGAGTATACTTTAGAAAGCTCTGTGCTCTCTATAAGACCTAGTAGATCTTTCCTGTAGCTCAAATGGTAAAGAATCTGCCTGTAACACAGGAGACATGGGTTTGATCCCTGGGTCGGGAAGGTCCTCTGGAGAAGGAAGTGGCAACCCATTCCAGTATTCTTGCCTGGAGAATCCCATGGACAGAGGAGTCTGGCGGGCTACACAATCCATGGGGTCACAAAGAGTGGGACACAACTGAGCGACTAACACTACTATGAGATCTAGAGAAATTTGTCGTTATCATATGATTGAGAATATAAGACTACAAGTAATATTAAAAAATGAGTGAAGTAAGAAAACAGTATGAAAACATCAATAAAATACAATTTCCCCAAATTAAAATCAGATTTAGAACTAAGGTAGAAGTGACACTGTAGAAAAAAGAATTCATGTTGCAAAAGACAAACTAGAAAAGCTCTCCTAAGATGCAGTAACTGCAAAGAGACCAAACAGGAACAAAGATGGTAGATACAATGGTCAGGATATTAAGATCCAACATACAGATCACAAGTAAGCATGATTAGACCAAAACTTTTAAAACACAAAAGAAAATTTCCTGGGAGAAAAAACTCTGTGGCTAAGAATGACACTCTGCACAAGAAAAATTTGGTTATGCTTAAGTTCAGGCGCTCAGTCATGTCTGACTCTTTGCGACCCCATGAATCACAGCACACCAGGCCTCCCTGTCCATCACCAACTCCCGGAGGTCACTCAGACTCATGTCCATCGAGTCAGTGATGCCATCCAGCCATCTCATCCTCTGTCGTCCCCTTCTCCTCCTCCCCCCAATCCCTCCCAGCATCAGAGTCTTTTCCAATGAGTCAACTCTTCGCATGAGGTGGCCAAAGTACTGGAGTTTCAGCTTTAGCATCATTCCTTCCAAAGAAATCCCAGGGCTGATCTCCTTCAGAATGGACTGGTTGTATCTCCTTGCAGTCCAAGGGACTCTCAAGAGTCCTCTCCAACACCAAAGTTCAAAAGCATCAATTCTTCGGTGCTCAGCTTTCTTCACAGTCCAACATGACCACAGGAAAAGTCATAGCCTTGACTAGACGGACCTTTGTTGGCAAAGTAATGTCTCTGCTTTTGAATATGCTATCTAGGTTGGACATAACTTTCCTTCCAAGGAGTAAGTGTCTTTTAATTTCATGGCCGCAGTCACCATCTGCAGTGATTTTGGAGCCCCCAAAAGCAAAGTCTGACACTGTTCCCACTGTTTCCCCATCTATTTCCCATGAAGTGATGGGACGGGATGCCATGATCTTCGTTTTCTGAATGTTGAGCTTTAAGCCAACTTTTTCACTCTCCACTTTCACTTTCATCAAGAGGCTTTTTAGTTCCTCTTCACTTTCTGCCATAAGGGTGGTGTTATCTGCATATCTGAGCTTATTGATATTTCTCCTGGCAATCTTGATTCCAGCTTGTGTTTCTTCCAGTCCAGCGTTTCTCATGATGTACTCTGCATGTAAGTTAAATAAGCAGGATGACAATATATACCCTTTGTATATGGTTATGCTTAGTGAGTACCTAAACAGATCCTGGTAGTATTTTCAAATAAAACAAATTGGTGATAACATTTTACAGAGTTTAACTAAATAATTCCAGGAACAAGTGAGAAATAAAAACTAAATGTACAGAATATTTAAAGATTAATAGCATTTCTATATAAACAAACGAAATGTAAACAAAGTAGTTTAAGAGAAAATTTGTGAATCTGGTTGTTTTGATTGAGAAAAATACAGAAACTACTCTTAGAGAAAAGAAATAATTTACATATTCAACCAAATACATTTAAAGGAAACAGCAGTGGCAGAGTAAATTATAAGAAAATATCTTCATCACCTTCAAGGCTAGGAAGGATTTGTCTTACAAGACCCAAAGCATTTTCATAAGGGAACAATTGACAACTCTGATTACATTCATATTAAAATCTTATGTACATTACAAAGCATTATTTTAAAAACATACACAAAAGATAAAACACAATCACGCAGGCTTAGAAAAGTTTTTGTTTGTTTGTTTTCTTCTAATGTGTATGACCAAGTCAATAGAAGGAAATTCCAGAAATGTAAAGAACTCAGTATCAGTAATAAAAGACATCTTAGAGAAAACAGGAAAAACAAACAGACAATGCAAGAAACTAAGAGCTAAACATATAATACTTAGGGAAAGTGAAGGGAAAGTGTTAGTTGCTCAATTTTGTCTAACTCTTTGCGACCCCATGAACTGTAGCCCACCAGGCTCCTCTTTCCATGAGATTTTTCTAGACAGGAATACTGGAGCAGGTAGCCATTCCCTTCTCCAGGGGATCTTCCCGACCTAGGGATTGAACCTGGGTCTCCTTCATTAAATACGAAAACACTTTCAATCTCACTAATAATCATGAAAATGCGGATTTTTATTAAAAAAAAAAAGAAAAAGAATTACATGGACAAAAACTAAGAAATCTGACAACAGTAAAGCAAGGATGTGGAACAAGAGGAGCTGAATTTTCTGCAGTTGGAGGGGCAGTTTAGCACACATACCTTGCTGCTATACCTAAGTTGACAATTTAGCAAGATTGTTGGTAGCTCAGTTGGTAAAAAAATTTGTCTGCAATGCAGGATTAAAATTGTCAATTTTGATCAATTTTAATAAGTTGATTGATCAATTTTAATAAGTATGAGCATTTCAGTAAACTTGATAATTTATTCACGGCAATAAACCTAACTCAAATACCTCCGTGTTTTACTGGCCCTCTGAGATCTAGATACTCAGCTGGAATGACCTAGTCTACATCTGAGGACAGCTCCAAACTCTTCCAAACACTCTGAATATGTCTAGGTCACTCAAGTTCTCTGGTCCCCTCTGTCTCTGGGTTCTCTGCTCACTCTCTTTGCTATGTTGACCCATACATGAAATACCCCTCCTCAGTTTCTGCCCCCAAATTAAAATCACTCATAGGTGTCTTAAAGGAGTGAAGATTTTACTAAAAAATGGATGTTAAATATCTCCAAACAAAACAATATACATAAATGTCATTTGGCCACCAATCAGTGGGGAGATGCCCTGACCTGTTTTCCCATCAGAGCCCTCACTTCCCGCCAGCTCTTTGGCTCATCTCTCTTAGCTCTTTCTTCCCTGAACTGTGCTTTCTTCTCTCTTTTCACTGCACAGGACAGTGATAATTCCTCTGATTTCTCATACGTATTACGAATGTTTTTTTAGTACCTGCTAACACTGAAGCCTTCTGGGTCTTATATTGTATGCCAATGGCTCATCAAGGTATTTCCCCAATAGACTATAGATTGTCTCTAAAATGAACTCAAGCGACAGATGCTAACATATTACATTTTTCACTGCCTCAATGATAATTGCCAAACTATCCTTAAGAAGTTGTAAAACAGTATGGACAATATTGTCTCAAATATGAAATATGCTTATTACATATACACACACATTCACACACACACACACACACTCACACACAGGCACATGAATATCACAAGGCATTTGCTGAGATATTGGCTATCAATCACTGATATTCTTTTTCTATTTTTAATGTTATTTAAATAATTGGAATAATTACATTAAAATAGATAAAAGTATAGGAATAGTATTCCTTAAAGAAAGAAAGCAAAATATTTATGTTTTCTCAAGGACAGTTTCCATCGCATATCTGGGACAAATAGTGATTAGTCCACCATACTGCCTCCAGGCAAGGTTTCTCTGACTTAGCTTCCTGGGACTTAGGTGGAGGCAGGCACTGAACAGGGCCCTGTTCAGCCAGTCTAGTCCCTATCCTATTCCTCCACAAGCCTTAAGCACATTTCCCTGTATCCCCAGTGCTGGTCTGCTGTGTTTTGTAGAAACTGTACTTTTGCTGTAGTTGAATTTCTGTCCTTTGGGAAGTTGCCTTGTTTCCTATTTATTCCCCAGAATGTCTTGCAGTGTTCTGCCCTGAAGTCAATAGCCTGCAGAAACAAGTGTGCATGCCCCAATATGCATGCATTAAACAGAGAGACAGTAACAGCGGTTCTGGACTGACACCCCGGAACTGTGGCAAGGAATAAACTCCAGGTCTCTTTCTATATGCCATATATGTCCCTGTCTCTATAGTAGTCACCCTCCCTTTCAATTACTGAAAGTCACATTTTCTCCTGGAAGCCTTCCTAAAACCCTGGGCGAGCATAGCATCCCTGTAGTGGATTCTCATAGCAATCTTCACTTAACCTTTTGTAAAAACTGTTCCCATAAAGTTTAAGCTCCATGACAGCAGGATGATATTTCTTCTGTTTAATTCTCTATTTCTGGACTGTTGTAATTGCTTAGTCAATAAGTGAAGAGATAGTGATTAAGTGAGAGGATGGGCAGATGGATGGATGGATGGCCAGAATTTCTGAAAATTTTCTGTCTCATCTTTAATTCTATTCATGGTTCGTGCAGCACAGAATCAGTTCAGCCAGTGTTCTCACCAAAATAAACTTAGTCTCCTGTGGGAAAGACCTAAAGGAAATGAAAAGTATCACAATAAAATCAAGGTGGCAATTTAATAGGGATTTAATACCCAATTTAAAAATATTTCAACCAAAGACTTTCCCTTCATTCTCTTACATCCTGATTTGCTATTGTCAGAAACCCAGGCTCAAGGAAGAACGTGAGCCCTATTGTTACTCTTAATGACTTCATTTTAGATTCTTTCATCTGGTGATACGTATGCAAATTTCTATCTACTTTATACTGATGGCTGAACACCTGTGTGCCTCTTCCCTGGACCGTCACACAGCCCTGTTCCCAACATGAATGCTTCCAATGAACATTGGAACATGAAGTGTTCCAATGAACGCTTCCTCTTTGAATATGCCAAGGGTCACATTTTCTCATCAAATTTATGAATCTGGTTTTCCATGTTCCTGTGGTCACTCAATTCTTTAAGCCATTATCTAAAATATCTTCACCCTAATGGGGGCAGGCTATGCTTCCTATCTTGGAATCCATGGCACTTATGTTCATTCTTTGAAATAGCTCTTGATCAAAGGAATATTTCTTTGAATAAACTGTCCCCTGTGTGTGCTCTTTCCTCTTCATCTCCCTCACCCTTGGTCTCCTTACACCCAGGCTGCTCCTAAGGCTATCCTGCATAATATTTATTTCATGGCTAATTTGCCTTAGTCATCATTCTATGAGGCCCTTCTTTTTGAAGTCTCCCAAAGCTTCATATTGTCTCAGAACCTATAAATATAAAATTCTCCCTATCTAACTAGACACATCATAGTGGAGTTGCAGTATCCATCTACAACCTCTTTCCCTCCAATCTTTACACTGACTCTTGACTACAGTCATTTTGCTGGCCCCACTCCTACCTTCCTGAATTTACTTCTTCTGCTATTGCCCTTTTCAGAATGGCCCTCCATTCTGCCATCCTCTCATCCAAATCCTGTTAACTTGGATCAGATCAATTTCCATGTACTTCATGAAGCCTTCATTTGATTTAGTCCATACCAATGCTTGTTTCTTTTTTTTTATTTTTTTTTATTTTTAAACTTTACATAATTGTATTAGTTTTGCCAAATATCAAAATGAATCCATCACAGGTATACATGTGCTCCCCATCCTGAACCCTCCTCCCTCCTCCCTCCCCATACCATCCCTCTGGGTCGTCCCAGTGTACCAGCCCCAAGCATCCAGTATCGTGCATCGAACCTGGACTGGCATCTCGTTTCATACATGATATTCTACATGTTTCAATGCCATTCTCCCAAATCTTCCCACCCTCTCCCTCTCCCACAGAGTCCATAAGACTGTTCCATACATCAGTGTCTCTTTTGCTGTCTCGTACACAGGGTTATTGTTATCATCTTTCTAAATTCCATATATATGCGTTAGTATACTGCATTGGTGTTTTTCTTTCTGGCTTACTTCACTCTGTATAATAGGCTCCAGTTTCATCCACCTCATTAGAACTGATTCAAATGAATTCTGCCTTATGATCCAATGCTTGTTTCTCTGAACTTGTCTTTTATTCTGTATTTGACATCAGGTCATTAATCGAAATGTTTCATGTGTGCTGGATCTACCTCACAAATTTGACTCTATGTTTCCTTGTGAAAATATACAGATTAGACTTCCTGTGTATCACCTATTGTACCCACAACAATGCTGCAGCTGTAGCAAAACCTAGTAAGTATAGTGTTGACTGCAAAATAAGTATACCTCCCTTACCCTGGTTGAATTGTTGCAAGCGGATACTGTAAGAAGAGAAAAGAATTGTTAGGAAGATGGTAGGGAAATCAGTTCAGTTCAGTTCAGTCGCTCAGTCGTGTCTGACTCTTTGTGACCCCATGAATCGCAGCACACCAGGCCTCCCTGTCCATCACCAACTCCCGGAGTTCACCCAAACTCATGTCCATTGAGTCAACCATCTCACCCTCTGTCATCCCCTTCTCCTCCTGCTCCCAACCCCTCCCTGCATCAGGGTCTTTTCCAATGAGTCAACTCTTCTCATGAGGTAGCCAAAGTACTGGAGTTTCAGCTTTAATATCATTCCTTCCAAAGAAATCCCAGGGCTGATAGTGCGGAGTAAATGGACGAGGCAGATCTGAAGACCAGACTTTTGAAAACTATTTCAAGCCTGCACCAGTGTCACCATGACCAAGCTCGTCCACAGCGGCAAGTGAAGTGGCTCCCACCCGCTGTGGGAAGGAAGCATGTGGAGCTCCAAGAGACTGAGTGGTAGCTTCGCATAACACTTTTTGAAAAAGCACTAAACACCTCGACATTTATTAATACATTTTTGAGAGCCCCTAGCTGCTTTCTGGGCAGCCTTCCGTGGCAACCTGTGAAGGAATGTGAGGCTAGGGCTTGTGAGCACTTTTACAGAAGAAGAGAGACACAGAGAGAAAGGCTTTGCCAAATCTCTAACAGTGATACAACTGGGAATAGAAAGCAGGTCCCATGCCTCACCATCTGGTGTTCTACCAGCCAGACCACACTGTCTCTCTAAATTGCCAACCTGGATTAATAACTGTGCATGTGACATCATTCTGGTCTTCTGCTGTTGAGGATGAGACATCTATTCCATTGGGCATGGTGGAAAGTTTTGTCTATCCACACAAATTTATAATTTATGTATGACTTCTGTCTACACAGCAGGACAAAGATAAAAACATTCATTTCAATGCTATAAGAACATTAAGAAACTCTTGGTGTGAGATAGGGAGATATTAAATCACAAACTATTAAAAGGAATGTATTTTGAAGGCTGGCTAACCTTTCAGATTAACTTGTACACATGTGTCTTTCTGCAAAAGTCTCAGGACCTCAACAAAGCAGGATTCTGTGCACACAGGACTTGTGTAGCTTCATGTTTGTGCCAAACCACAATTATAGAAATAAGAGTTCTGGGTTCTTTCCATCCATTCCTCTAGCCACGTGGTATATATAATACTTGGTCACATGTACACTCACATATTTTGTTCATCATGATTCAGACATTTGCAACTCAGACAGACTGAGATGAATATTTTCTATTCAATGTAAGGAAAATAAAAGTTCTGATGAGGTAAAATGTACTTCTTTGCTTAGTTACGATAAAGCCAGGAGTCTATCTGGTACTGTAAAATGGAAGCAACACTTGCCTCATTAATATTTCAACCTTTGCTTATATATCAGTCCTAAAGGAAATCAGTCCTGAATTTTCATTGGAAGGACTGATGCTGAAGCTGAAGCTCCAATACTTTGGCCACCTGATGTGTGAAGAACTGACTCACTGGAGAAGACCCTGATGCTGGGAAAGATTGAGGGCAGGAGGAGAAGGGGGCAACAGAGGATGAGACGGTTGGATGGCATCACTGACTTGATGGACATGAGTTTGAGTAAACTCCAGGAGTTGGTGATGGACAGGGAATCCTGGCATGCGTGGGCTTTTCTTAATCCCAAACTCCTAACGTATCCCTCTCTCCTCTCTGGGAACCATATGTTTGTCTCCTATGTTTGTGAATCTGTTTCTGTTTTGCAAATAAGTTCATTTGTATCTTTGTTTAATATCCACATATAAGTCATAGCAAGTGATATTTGTCTTTCTCATATGACTTACCTCCCTTAGTACCATAATCTCTAGTTTCATCCACATTGTTGCGAATGGCAGCATTTCATTATGACTGAGGAGTATTCCATTGTGTGTGTGTATACCACAAATTCCATGTCTAGAGAAATAAAATTATGCCTGCTGATGAGTAGCAGAGAGACTGGGTCAGTTCCCTAAAAATATTTCTCATCTATAGTATAGTCTTTCCTTTACACCTTCATGAAGTGTCTGAATTATCAACCAGAATAAAGAGAGATCGCAGAAAACAAATTCTTCACTTGACAGGAATCAAAGGTTGACACGATGTGGTGTGATTGAGAAGAGATATCATAACACAGAGATCAAGGAAGACGTTACAGCAAGCACCAGGAAGTGGCAGAGAGCAGAAGAGAGAAGAAAGAACAGGATCCAGGGAGCTTATCTCTGTGCAACCTCCAGGAAGCAACAGCGTCGCTACCCCTTTGGCTCACTGATGCCCTGATTTGCAAACATGCTTCACCTTAAACCAGTTCTTAGAGGAGAAGGTAAGGTTTTTAAACTTCTTTCAACAGTGAATTTGAATTAGACATAAAACACAAAACTCTGAGAACTATTTCAGCCCCTGAATTAATTCACTGAAGTGTAAAATGGGGTGGCAGTGATCCAAATAGAAAAGACATCTGAAAAGAAAAGAAATACATATTTTATATACACATATAATCTCATTTAGGAATATAAAGCTATTCAAGAGAAGCTATGGTAAGATGGGGTGGGTGAGAAGAAAAGGGTAAGTGTACTTGGTAAATAAAAAATAATCATAAAATCTGTAGATCTTAGAAGTTAGTATAAAGAATGATTGGGAGAAAAGCAAATTATAGAGTAAATGGATGAATACAGGAAGAGAATGTTTGTAAAATCTTAGTAAGCACACAACAGGAAGAGAAAGACACATTTGAGATACAAGAGAATAGTGTTCCAGGGAACAGAGCCTATCCATATGTTTAGGCTATTGGAAAAAGCCTAACCATGTCAAGATCCTTAACATAGAAGCAGAGAAAGATCTCACCTGGCTTTTAAACATGCTGGCCATTTTAATATTCTTTAAAAGCTTTAATGGAATATAGCTGCTTTACAATGTTGTGTTAGTTTCAGGCTATACAGAAGGTCCTTATTAGTTATAAGACTGGATATAAAATGGGCTTCCCCGGTGGCTCAGTGGTAAAGAATCTGCCAGCCAGTGCAGGAACTGCAGGAGATGATGATTCAATCCTTGGGTCAGGAAGATCTGCTGGAGAGGGAAATGGCAACCCACTCAAGTATTCTTGCTTGGAAAAGTCCATGGACAGAGGAGCCTCATGGGTTACAGTCCATAGGGGCACAAAGAGTTGGAAATGACTGAGCATGTATGCATGCAGAGATAAGATAAAATGCTGAGGGAAATTTGGGGGAAGGGCAGCAAACACAATCCTCATCATGCCCGCTGCCCCCAGACCTCCCCTCTGGGCTCACCCACAGAGCCTGCTCAGCTTCCCTGGAATGAAGCACAGAAAGCTTGACAGGCATTCCAGCTTCTTCCCTCTCCCCACCTCTCTCCCCTGCCTACCTCTTTTAATTTTCATCCAGATTGACTGATTCACTGGCTGCCTGCTTCTGGGGAGCTCACCACCACTCCCTCACCTTCCTCAGGGCTTTCTCCTCAATAGAAATAGCTTTCTTTCTCCTTCCTTTGATCTCATGTCATAACTTTATTTCTAAAACTAGACTATAAAGCATAGACTGTATTTCTAAATAGTCACAATAATGCAAGAGATGGTGTTTGCTATGTTATGCAGAACATCCAATGGGATATACTTTTCATAGGGTGAATTTTTATTTTACTATTTTATTCTGATGAATCACTTTTTCATGTCATGTGTTGTATTTCACAAACTAAGATTGTAATAAGAAGTTGAGTGCAGAATCCCTTTGGCACTACACAGACTTTCCAGATTTGACTAAATCAGTGATAAATAGTGATAGCTGAGAGGTGAGATTTCATAAATGTCTGTTGTTTCATTAATAAGAAGGATAGCTATCATTGACCCCTTGTCATATGCCAGATTTGGGACTAGATACTTGAGTTCTCTAAGAATCATCATAAGAATCATTATTATCATAATACCTTTCCTTTCCTTTTTTCTTCTTTCTTTCTTCCTTCCCCCTTCTTTCCTTCCTCCCTTCTCTCCTTCCTTCCTTTTCCTTTTCTATTTTCCTGACAAGAGAAAACTTAGTAAAATCCACCATTTCTCTCTATTGCTTTATATAAATCAAGGTCTGCTGCTGCTGCTGCTGCTAAGTCGCTTCAGTCGTGTCCGACTCTGTGCAACCCCACAGATGGCAGCCCACCAGGCTCCACCATCCCCGGGATTCTCCAGGCAAGAACACTGGAGTGGGTTGCCATTTCCTTCTCCAATGCATGAAAGTGAAAAGTGAAAGTGAAGTCGCTCAGTCGTGTCCGACTCTAGCGACCCCATGGACTGCAGCCCACCAGGCTCCTCCGTCCATGGGATTTTCCAGGCAAGAGTACTGGAGTGGGGTGCCATTGCCTTCTCCGTAAATCCAGGTCAAACTGATGCAGATTTTAGGCTTATACAAGGTGGGTAGGAACTTGATCTATAGGATACTTTTAAATAAAATTATTCAAGTACTAAATATGTGTTAAACCTATCAATTTAAACATCTACATCAGATTAGAGAGTTTGGACTTCTTTCCAGTCAAACTAAAACCTTGCAAGTCAGCAGATAACTCAGAATAATTCACTAAGCTGGATCCCAAGCTCAATTGTCATTGACTTCAGAATATTATTCAGAAATGTTTGGTGAACAGTTAATAACCACAGATTCTGCTCTGCTTGTAAGCTCTGCTTCCTTTCAGGTATCTACTCTTACTGTAGAGTATGGGTCCCACATATGCGATCTCCATGACCCTGAGAAAAATCACTAAATAAAATCTGGACTCCTCATTTGTGCTTCAAGTCTGACTAAGTATTTTCATAGCATGATACTCACAGGCCAGTTGTATTTATAGCCCCTGGGTCAGGCATGAGCTCAGTGTTTTCACATCTTTATTATGGCTAGTTGATAATTCTTGGCATGCTAAACATTTTCGCTTCATTATTCAAATTCTCTTGGAGATTAGCTAATATTATTTTTTATTTTTAACAACAAATAACATGTAATGATCAGCTATCTAGTTTCAAGAGGCAAACTCTTCAATTGCTTTCATATTTTAAATTTTTTCTCATTTCCTGAGATTAATTTAGCATTCATCAGTACATTCTTCTAGTTTTAAAGATTTAGTTTTAACATTTAATTCTGATAATCCAGTGCAGATTATACCCATCTATCTTTCTGATGAAAAGTAAAAACACAATTTATTTTCCCCCAAGTGCCAGTAATGCTGAAGAAGCTGAACGGTTCTATGAAGACCTAAAAGACCTTCTAGAACTAACACCCAAAAAAGATGTCCTTTTCATTATAGGGGACTGGAATGCAAAAGTAGGAAGTCAAGAGATACTTGGAGTAACAGGCAAATTTGGTCTCAGAGTACAAAATTAAGCAGGTCAAAGGTTAAGAGAGCTTTGCCAAAAGAACACACTGGTCATAGCAAACACCCTCTTCCAACAACGCAAGAGAAGACTCTACACATGGACATCACCAGGTGGTCAATACCTGAATCAGATTGATTATATTCTTTGCAGTCAACGATGGAGAAGCTGTGCACAGTCAGCAAAAACAAGACTGGGAGCTGACTGTGGCTCAGATCATGAACTCCTTATTGCCAAACTCAGACTTACATTGAAGAAAGTAGGGAAAACCTCTAGACCATTCAGGTATGCCCTAAATCAAATCCCTTATGATTATACAGTGGAAGTGAGATATAGATTTAAGGGATTAGATCTGATAGACAGAATGCCTGAAGAACTATGGACGAAGGTTCCTGACATTGTACAAGAGGCAGTGATCAAGACCACCCTCAAGAGAAAGAAATGCAAAAAGGCAAAATGATTGTCTGAGGAGGCCTTACAAATAGCTAAGAAAAGAAGAGAAGCTAAAGGCAAAGGAGGAAAGGAAAGATATACCCATTTGAATGCAGAGTTCCAAAGAATAGCAAGGAGAGATAAGAAAGCCTTCCTCAGTGATCAGTGCAAAGAAATAAAGGAAAACAATAGAATGGGAAAGACTAGAGAACACTTCTAGAAAATTCGAGATAGCAAGGGAACATTTCATGCAAAGATGGGCTAAATAAAGGACAGAAATGGTATGGACCTAAGGGAAGCAGGAGATTTTAAGATGAGGTGGCAGGAATACACAGAAGAACTGTACAAAAAAGATCTTCTTGACCCAGATAACAACGATGGTGTTATCACCCACCTAGAGCCAGACATCCTGGAATGTGAAGTGAAGTGGGCCTTAGGAAGCATTACTATGAACATGGAGGTGATGGCATTCCAGTTGAGCTATTTCAAATCCTAAAAGATGATGCTGTGAAAGTGCTGCACTCAATATGCCAGCAAATTTGGAAAACTCAGCAGTGGCCCCAGGACTGCTTTCATTCCACAGTTTTCATTCCAATCCCAAAGAAAGGCAATGCTAAAGAATGCTCAAACCACGACACAATTGCACTCATCTCACACGCTAGCAAATTAATGCTTAAAATTCTCCAAGTCAGGCTTCAACAGTATGCAAATCAAACTGCAAACATCCATTGGATCATCGAAAAAGCAATAGAGTTCAAGAAAATCACCTACTTCTGCTTTATTGATGACACCAAAGCCTTTGACTGTGTGGATCACAACAAACTGGAGAATTCTTAAAGAGATGGGAATACCAAACCACCTTACCTGCTTCCTGAGAAATCTCTGTGCACTTCAAGAAGCCAGAGTTAGAACCGAACATGGAAAAAACAGACTGATTTCAAATAGGGATAGGAGTATGTCAAGGCTGTGTATTGTCACTCTGCTTATTTAACTTATATGCAGAGTACATCATGTGAAAGTCTGGGCTGGATAAAGCATAAGCTGTAATCAAAATTGCCAGCAGAAATATCAATAACCTCAGATATGCAGATGACACCACCCTTATGGCAGAAAGTCAAGAATTAAACAGCTTCTCGATGACAGAGAAAGAGGAGAGTGAAAATGTTAGCTTACAACTCAACATTCATAAAACTAAGATCATAGCATATGGTCCCATCAGTTCAGTTCAGTTCAGTTCAGTCACTCAGTTGTGTCCGACCCATCACTTCATGGCAAATAGATGAGGAAACAATGGAAACAATGAGAGACTTTATTTTGGGGGGCTCCAAAATCATTGCCGATGTAGACTGCAGCCATGAAATTAAAAGATGCTTCCTCCTTGGAATAAAAGGTTATGACCATCTTAGACAGCATAGTAAAAAGCAGAGACATTACATTGCCAACAAAAGTCCATCTAATTAAAGCTATGGTTTTTCAGTAGTCATGTATGGATGTGAGAGTTGAACTATAAAGAAAGCTGAGGACCAAAGAATTGATGCTTTTGAACTATGGTGTTGGAGAAGACTCTTGAGAGTCCCCTGGACTGCAAGGAGATCCAAGCAATCAATCCTAAAGGAAATCAGCTCAGAATATTCATTGGAAGGACTGATGCTGAAGCTGAAACTCCAATACTTTGGCCACCTGGTGCAAGAATTGGCTCATTGGAAAAACCCGAATGCTGGGAAAGATTGAAGGCAGGAGGAGAGGGAATGACAGAGGATGTGATGTTTGGATGGCATCACCGACTTGATGGACCTGAGTTTGAGTAAGCTCTGGGAGTTGGTAATGGATAGGGAAGCCTGGCATGCTGTAGTCCATGGTGTTGGAAAGATTCGGACATGACTGAGCAACTGAACTGAACTGAATAGTTTGCAGTATTTTCTGACTCTTAAATTCCAGAATCTGTTTTAAGGTTATCTGTTCTGTTCTCTTGATTCTTATGCTAATATCACACTGTTTTAAAATTACTGGATCTTATAATAAAATGTGTATTATTTCAGTATTTAATTCATTTTCATTATTTTGGACAGTTCCTCACTGTTCATTTTTTTCGAATATATTTTTGAATAAATTTTTGAAGTTATGAAACAAATTCCACATGGATTTTATTTAGGGATTACATCTCGGAAATACAAATGAATTTGGGAAGAATTGCATGGTTACATTATTAACATTCCCAAAGGGTTCATCTAGACTTTGTGTCTATGAAATGTGAAACCTGTTTCCTTTTTGATATTATTATTTTGAGAAAAAGTGACTGTGGATGATCTCAAATTTTGCTATAGTGCTTGTCAGGTTTATGGATGAGCACGCTCTTCAGTTCTTTTGTATCTCACAGCCTGCTTGCTCAGGATGGAACTTACTTTTGAGATTTACAGGAAATCAAAGGTGAACCCAGTTCAAGAGTCCCAGGTATAGGCTTGGTCAAGAAGGGAGCTGACACACCTCGACATGAAGTGACTCCCCTAGGTCTGGCCAAAGGTCTGTCTGCCCACGAGGTCACTAAGCATGCCCATTCTTTCGCTTTTTAAAAAAGTTTTATTGGAGTATAGTTGATTTACAATGTTGTATTAGTTTCAGGGGTACAGCAAAGTGAATCAGTTAAACATATGCACATATTGCCTCTTTTTAAGATTCTTTTCCCATCTAGGTCATTACAGAGAATTAGGTCGAGTTCCCTGTGCTATACAACAAGTCCTTATTAGTATCTGTTGTATATATAGTAGTGTGTACCGGTCAATCTCAATCTCCTAAATCATTCCTTCTTCCCCCCTTTACCCTCAGGAAAATAGACAAGAAAGAACAGATATGGAGGTGATGCCTGTTCTTTGTCTCATTTCCTGCTCTCTTGTGGCTGCGAGACAGCCTCCATCTCCCGTATCCACCCAGCACACTGGCTCAGTGCACACCTACACTGAATTCAGGTGCCAAAGAAAGCTTAGCTTTGGGGCTTCATGGTTGGCTTTTCCTCATTAAGGAAAGACCACACCAGAAGGAGGGACTCAAAAATAAACTTAGGGTCTAGTTTGAAATTCTTGGGCTGCAAAATCACTGCAGATGGTGACTGCAGCCATGAAATTAAAAGACACTTGCTCCTTGGAATAAAAGCTATGACAAACCTAGACAGTGTATTAAAAAGCAGAGACATCATTTTTCTGTCTGTATAGTCAAAGCTACAGTTTTTCCAGTAGTCATGTACAGATGTGAGAGCTGGACCATAAAGAAGGCTGAGCACCAAAGAATTGATCCCTTCAAACAGTGGTGCTGGAGAAGACTCTTGAGAGTCCCTTGGACAGAAAGGAAATCAAATGAGTCAATCCTAAAGGAAATCAACCCTGAATATTCAATGGAAGGACTGATGCTAAAGCCAAAGCTCCAATATTTTGGCCAACTGATATGAAAGGCTGACTTATTGGAAAAGACTGATGCTGAGAAAGATCGGTGGCAGGAGAAGGGGGTGACAGAGGATGAGATGGTTGGATGGCATCATCAACTCAGTGAACATGAGATTCAGCAAACCCCAGGAGACAGTGAAGGACAGGGAAGCCTGGTGTGCTGTAGTCCACGGGGTTGCAAAGATTTGGACATGATTGAGTGACTGGACAACAAGTTTGGAGGGAAATGGCATGCCTTTCATAACTTTTTTAGAATTTAGAAGAGACTTCATTGCCTCTTCATTGCCTTCTTTGTCAAAACCCTCTGATCCACCTATCTCTTTTGTTAGATTAAATTGTTTTTTTAAAGAAAAACACTTGCAACACTTCCCACCAGTCACCTCGTGCTCCCTGTAAGCACTGAACACTTTCTCCTTTCTGATGAAAATAATTTCATTTCAAGGAGACAGCTGGAAAGATACAAGCTCAATCCTCAACAGATTGCGGGCCTTGTGGTTGAAGAGGTTGAGAGGTCTGTGGCTTCCATTTCTTTCCTCCCACAGCTCCATCAGTTGATGGTAATATATGTGATGTCACCAGTCTCTGGTGTCATCCCACGAGGCTATGGGAAATAGATTTGAAAGGGCAAGTTTGGGATTCAGAGGCCCAGCAGATCCATGCGTGGGGGTTGTTTTATATGGTTCTTTCCTATTATGCCTGGTTATTCTACTCTCTGATATCTCTTCCATGTTTTTGCTAATCCCAAGTTGTCCTTGAAAACTGTTTGGAAATTTGCAATGAAGCAATATTACAGACATGGATCCCTTTCCTTCAATGGTGGCATTTATTTCTTTTTTATTATTTTCAAAATTATTCTTATGTGGCCATTTTTAGAATCTTTTATTGAATTTATTACAATATCACTTCTGTTTTATGTTTTGGTTTTTTGACGGGAAGCATGTAGGATCTTAGCTTCACCATCAGGGGTCGAACCCATCCCCCTTGCATTGGAAGGTGAAGTCTTAACCACTGGACCAGCAGAGAAGTCCCCAATGGTTGCATTTAAAATATCCATTGATATATGATTCATATCCCTATTTTAAATGTTTGTATATGTCATGTTTATAATAGAAAATCAGCACTGTATTTTCATACAGCTATAAATATCCCATATCTTTCAAACTGAAAATGAGTTAATAAAATCTAGGATTGGGCTTTTGACAAGAAATAGCAAGGGAGAGAAGAGAGAGTGAGATGTGGAATTGGTATGCTCCTTAATCTGAGCTGGTATTAGTTTCCTTAGAGTGACTCTCAAAATCGAGAGGCCAAGTCAAGTTACCTAAGTATCAGGGCTGCCCAGTGCAGACCAACCCAGGAGTACGTGCTTTGTAAATGGGGATCGTGCAACCTGGCAGCCAGCCAAGGATGGCTTTTCCGAGCAGTCCTCAGTTACACGTTGACTATTGTCTAACCAATCTGCTTACTATTCCAAAAGTGTTGCCCTAGTCTCTTTGGAAGCCTCCTGTTCTCTTGCATTTTCACAACCTTCTCCAGCCACTGCTTGTTTTAGATCTATTTTTCATGACAGGATGATAGCTTTTTCTCCTTGCTGTGGCTTCAGAAAGGCTGTGAAAAATGTTTCATAAGGTTTTCTTTTTTTTCCCTCTTTTTAATTTTTTTTTTGTTTGCCCTTTGAGAAAGCCCTGTAGATGCCTTTCACATGCAGCATGAGATTAGATTTTTCTTTCTTTTTTTTTTTTTAGAAATTACACTGCATTTCAGTTATGTATTAGAGCAATCTGTCATCTTCACATTAGAAGCCGTGGATGCGTCTCCAGCAGCTGGTTCTCTAGGACTTATATTTCAGAAAGTGTGGCAAAGGGTGTTAGGAGAGCAGTGTCAGCAGGCCGTTATTCTTAATATGATGTTCTAAATTATAAATATTACCAGACGTCCCCGTGCAGCATGAGGAGATGATTCTGTGGTTACAACAGGAGAACCTTCACACAACGACCAGGCAGAAGCAAATGGAAAGAGTAAAAATATATTGCTTCTATTAGTTTTAAAAGCTGACTTGGATAGCAGCAGCAACTTGGTCGTATATAGCCATAGTTTAGGGCTCTGTTTAGTATTTTCTCCTTCCATTTGCCCCTCAAGGTGGGTCGGTGTTCAGCTTGCGCAGTTACCACAATGGAAGTTGATAATTCTTGCTAGACCTTTACTAAAGGTGGGAGCCCAGTGGTGGCTTTACAATAGTATCTATTATTAACGCACATCCATTTTGCAAGAAGGATCCATGCCAGGAAGCACTCCAAAAGACCCAGTCACATTTTATCTTAAGGAGGCTGGTGTTTAAAACGTCAAAATAAAATAGCTCACACAGCCACAGGGAAAAAACGGTAAAAAAGCAGGCCCTTGAGCAGTGCCAGCCAACTTCAGCTTTGCTAACCCAAGGGTTTCTTGCTCTTAGATGCTGGGTGCCATTCAGGAACCTGTTCTTTCTGCAGCAATCTGGATTGCCGGATAAGTGACTATGGAGTTATGAAGACGTCAGGTTGTAAAATTAGCCTCGTTCCTTTATTCTTCCCTGTTTCTTGCCCACAGATAATTACAGATGCAAATAGTAGAGGTCCTTCATTAGATACAGACACACGGTGCCATCATCTCATGGGGATCTGTTAGCACAGCTGGCATTCACACTGTGTTAAATATTCAAAACACTTCAGAGGATCACAAGTGAAGGCTACGGTTATCTTGCTCAGGTGGCCATATTCTTTTTTAATCCAGGAACGTTATTTAAAATAAACATATGTGCTGAAATTCTGTCATGACATACTTGATCATCAGTTAATAGATAATTGCATATGAAGGATTTTCTAAAACATACACCTCTCTCTCTTATATACTTATTATAATATATTATGCATATATATATAAACAGATGCATATATATATATATATATAACCGAATCACTGTACTATACACCTGAAACCAACACAACATTGTAAATCAGCCATACTTCAATTAAAAAAAAAGAAAAACTGGTAATGACATCTGTCAATGGAAAGTCTTTAAAATCTGATGTTTTACAAGCATTGGGGTAAACATGAAAGTGGAATCCAACCCACATATGCCCAGGCAATACAAGATTCTTCTGTCTATAAAGTATATTTCTCTTACTATTAATTCACAATCTTAATATCTTCTCTTCCTTATTTTTTGATGTGACTTTTCTATGCTTTGAAATATTTGAACATATCTTTCCCTCACACTGTAGAGAAGCAAGCATACAAATTTGGGGGCTGTGATAAAAACTGTTTGAAAAACTGCCTCTTGTTTATACCATTCATTTGTTACCTTTCAGTAACAAAATTACAGAACTATGAAATTTTTTATTTCCTATATGCCTAGGTAGGTTTAGAAGACAATTGTGAATTTCAGGTATCTTCATGGTAAAATTTGAAAATGAACTACATGCCATTTGGCATTTATACAATATCTTGATTCTAACTTGAGCTCTTGGGCATTGATGTTCACAGAACTAGTTATGTTTTTTCCAGATATCTATTTGCAGAGCTATCAATGCATTGATAACACCATTTTCTACATCATGGAAGCAGTCAATCATTTCTTGGTATCCATCCATCAACCTTAATTGGTATTTACTTATTCTTACCATACTGGGAATAGAGAATCATGCTAAGTGTGTGGAATGGTTTAGCTTTAATTAAACAATTTGATTCACTAATATTGCATACATGTATACACACACATCAACCTAATGGAATCTGTATATAGTATGCTGCTAAGCTAAGTCACGTCAGTGGTGTCCGACTCTGTGCGACCCCAGAGATGGCAGCCCACCAGGCTCCCCCGTCCCTGGGATTCTCCAGGCAAGAACACTGGAGTGGGTTGCCATTTCCTTCTCCAATGCATGAAAGTGAAAAGTGAAAGTCAAGTTGCTCAGTCGTGTCTGACTCTTAGCGACCCCATGGACTGCAGCCCACCAGGCTCCTCCATCCATGGGATTTTCCAGGCAAGAGTACTGGAGTGGGGTGCCATAGGCCTAATCTATTAGTTCAACATTCGCTGGGGTGCAGAGCGTCTTCTGTTTATCAGTGAACATGAAAAAATGGTATTTGGCAAGCACAGACACTTTTCTACCAATTTTTACTATATTTTGGCATTTATGCCATTAAATCAGAAGGGTACAGGGATTGTTTAGCTGTTTATTTTCAGAGGTCATGTATCAGTTTCATATACTTTGCTAAATTTTTAGAATTCAGTAACTACAACCTCTTAAACCTCCAAAGGATTAAAATAGATTCTTTTTTTCTTATCTTAAAGCAGAATATAATTTTAATGTATTCACAAGATTTTGTAATTTGGGATATTAAGAATATTTATCAGTCCACCCTGGATGTCTCACAGAAGGTATGCTGCTTCTTCACGGAACTGTCAGTGACTATTTTTATTTATTCTTTCAGTGACTCCATCTGTTGGCATGAAAGACATTCCTATTAAATCTATATAGTTGTTTCCAGAATTTAAGAGGCAGAATACAGCGACCTATGGAAGAACAAAGGAAATATTAAAGAATAATTGCCACATTGAAAATACTTCTTGGGCTTCCCTGGTGGCTCAGTGGTAAAGAATCTGCCTGCCAGTGCGGGGGGCACAGGTTCTATCCCTGGCCCGGGAAGATCCCACATGCCACGGAACAACTAAGCCCATGTGCCACGGCTACTGAAGCCCATGCTCTGCAACAGGAGAAACCACTGCAGTGAGAAGGCCATGCACCACAGTTAAAGCTTAGCCCTAGCTCACCACAAGTGCAGAAAGCATGTGCAAAGCAGCAAAGATCCAGTGCAGCCATATGTAAATAAATAAATAAGTCAATCTTTAAAGAAGAAAAAGCAAATACTTCTCCTCCTCAGTCCCCATCCTTGTTTATATATAACCAAGAACCCGAGGAAGATTTAGGTAAGTACATTTAGCTGTTAAACAGATGGATGTCTTTGAAATTCATTAGCAGTTGTCATGTGGTTAATAATTTATATTCCTGACCCTGTAGCCCAGCCCAGGCTTTAAATCTTCACCTTTGTGTTTAACCTTTTATATCAAGTTAAATGTAGTGATGAATAAGAAATAGGGGGAAAAAATCTAATAATTTGGAGTTGGGGAAGAGAGGAAGAAGAGGGGCATCCCAAGAGAGAATAATTGGAAATCAGAAAAGATGGTGCGGGGACTCCCCTGGCAGTCCAGTAGTTAAGGCTTCATCTTCCAATGCAGGGGGTGTGGGTTCAATGCCTGGTGGGGGACCTAAGATCCCGGTTACCTCATACCAGAACAAAAGCAACAGAAGCAATATTGTAATGAATTCAACAAAGACTTAAAAAATGGCCCAAGTTTAAAAAAAAAAAACTTTTTTAAAAAAGAAAAAACAAATTGTGAGCAGATGACTCAGTTCTGATATTCATGTCCTTTTGATTTTTTTATTAATGTTAAGTAACCTGAAGTATACTTTAGCTAAAAATTTATGCAGAACATATCTCCCTCGGGCCTAGGAATACTTTTGATTTACCTTTTCAAGCAGGAAAAAATTCCACTTTTGCTAGTTCATAGGTGTGCTGCATTTTTGTTCTCTTCAAATAAACCAAGAAACACAGATAAACAAATGTACAAAAAAAAAAAAGCCTCCCTTTATAGAATGAAAAAAAATTTTTTTCCAGTTTGGACTTTAAAACTTGTTTTGTGATTCTGCCATTAAATCAAGATAATAAAAAATAGCTATGATTAATACATGAACTAAATGGAGTGGATTAACCTTGGCTTTAAGGTTAAAATCATGCACGGAAAATAGTTCTTGAAAGAACAAAACATAAAACAACGCATTTTTGTGCTAAGGGACTGCTTGAGAACCTCTGAAATTGGTTCAACCTTGGAAAAAAAAAAAAGTGGTAGGTGGTATTCCACTCTATGAAAGAAACAGTAAATAGCATTTCTACCACCTCTGAATACCTGCTATGCAGGCCACTGTCTGTCTGCTCTGAACTCTTCGAAACAGAAGGGCTTTTTGTTTACTGATGTTTGTTTTACTGTTCCTGAGTTTCAGTGCAGTGATGGATTTTGAATCCATCAACCTATTACCAATCTTTCCCCAGTAATGCAGATGTTATCAAAGGAATAGCTGACCAGGGATAAATTCAGGAGGGGCTGCAGAAACTCCCGCCGGTCTGTTCACGCATTCTGGGAGAAGAGTCAACGCACGTCTGCCAGCCTTCCCACCCCACACTACCCAACCACACAGCGAGGGAAGCTCCGGTCTCAGGCCTTCTGGAACCTGGGTGTCTTCCTTCCTTGTCATCTGGTGTCGTGGAGCCTTGCCAGGCCAGCTTTAAGTTGTCGGTACACACAGGAATGGCGACTCATTTCTGCGTTGTTTGCCTCCCCACCTTTCTTTTTCCCCCTTAGAACTAGCGCTTTGTCTCTGATTCTCCTTCAGCCCTCAGCCCTGGCCTTCATCTTTCTTGACTGACACATTTGTCTTCCTCTGCCTGCTTCTCTCCCCTCGTTCTCCTCCAGCTTGGGGACTCAGTTTGGGTGGGATGGGGAGAAGAAGCACCAGAACCAAGACTCCATCTGCTCTCCCTCATGGACCCCAGAGAAGGGGGTAGGCAAAGGAGGTGACCCCCCATCTGAGGTCATTCCCCAAACTGAGGAAGAATGAGACTTCTAGGGCCTGAGCTCTGACCTCTCCTCTTTTCCCCTGTCCCCAGATCAGGGTCACTTCTTGGTGGGGTGGCAGGTTCTAGCTCGGCTCACACTGATAATGAAAGGACTACAAACAAAAAGTTTTGTGTCTTAAAAAAAAATAAACCCCTAAGATCACAGACTAGAAAGAGGACCAGAAACAAGGGCTGCTGATCACAAAGTTGAGCTTGTTTCAGATTAGGTTGGCAGGGAGAATGTGTGTGAGTGGCCTCCTGAAGGTCAAGTTCTTTCTGTCCGTGGCGAAGTGGTATGTTCAGAGCCAGAAGAAGGGATAAATAAACCAGAAGAACCAGCACTGAGCACGAAAACGTCACTGAGGCCACTGACACACGACTGAAAATGCTGGGAGTGGAGCAAATGGCCTTTTCCGAAACTCCTCACAGAGGGAACTGCAGATGACTGAAGAAAGGCCAGTGATAGCGAGCATGCTAACCCTTGGAGCCTCGGCCAAGCGGGTGCCTGAAACGAAGTAGGTGTTAAATAATATTCATGAAAGAACGTGCATGAACCAGAAATGATGGGAAGCATGACCTCCAGGAGGCGGGTTCAAGGAGGAAATGTTCACTTGATGGTCTCTAAAATGTTCTCTAAAAAGGGGTCCCACTAAGGAATATTTCTTTTCTTTTTTGTTCCTTGAGGGGGATACAAACTAAGTGACTCTAAGCATTCAAGTCGAGGCTAATTTCTGAACCGTTTTGCTCTTGCCCTCCCAGTGTTCCACCTGTCTCCTAACAGATGTTTGTATCCAAAGAATATCACTTTGAAGAAACATCAGCTTTTCAATTATCTCTGTGTGTCCACATGTCTCAGTTTAGCTCTGCAAGTGACACTATGGCTTTGAACTTGCTGGTAGTGATATTGCCTTGGAATTCTAGCCTTAGTTCTGTTAGTATATTCATCGTGTCTGAACAAAAAGCACTGTCCAGATTCATGACTCAGTGGCTCATTTTGTTCCAGGGAAAGCTCTCCCCGTTTTCCTCTCCTCCAACCCACACACAAGTATCTGCAAGGGGTTGGAGCTGGCTGCACCGTTTCCAATGCAGCAATAGATAGAGGTTGTTTAAGGCAGTATGGAGGAAACTTTTATTTAAATTCATCAGAGATTAATGCAAACTGTAAAATGTCTGATTCATGAATTTATGTCAGGACATCAGATATTTTTAACCTGATGAGTAGAATGGTTGAACAGTATGTATACTTAGAAACAATATGTATGTTTGCATGATTTTATTGCAATGCTTTAAAACAAGTGGTACCCAGTAAAATATCTTTACTTTAGCAAACCATAAATTACACACAGGATGACCAAAAGAGTGCTCAGTGGTGATCTATTAATATATACCCCTGCTTTGTGAAAGCATTCGGCCAACAGGACATCCAGTGGGGTGTACCATCACTATATATATCAGACTATAGAAAATTTCTCTACAATAATCCCAGAGATTAGATTTAACATTGAATGGTTTAAAAAATAAAACACGAGGAAATTCCCAGCTAGTCCTGTGTTTAGGAATCGGGACTTTCCTAGCTGAGGGCCCAGGTTCAGTCCTTGGTCAGGGAACCAGGATCCCGCAAGTGTGCAGCCTGGCCAAAAATTAAAAATAAAAAATAAAGAAAATTTTACAAACTCTGATGCTTTAACATGGTTCTTTGGTTTGGAATATTTCTTCTGATGGAATTCCTGTGCAAATTATCTTCTATTGTATAATCAGAAACCATGATACAGGCATAACTCATTTTACTGAGTTTTACATTATTGCACTTGGCAGACACTGTATTTTTTACAAATCGAAGGTTTGTGGCAGTCTTGCATTAGCAAGCTTGTGTGTGCTCAGTCAGTCATGTCCAACTCTTTGTGGCCCCATGGACAGGCTCCTCTGTCCATAATATTTTCCAGGCAAGAATACTAGAGTGGGTTGCCATTTCCTGCTCCAGGGCATCTTCTCAACCCGGAGATGAAACCCATGTCTCTTGAGTTTCCTGCATTAGCAGGTAGATTCTTTACCACTGCAACATTAGCAAGCCTACTGACACCATTTTTCCAAAACCATAGGCTCACTTCATGTCTCTGTGTCACATTTTGGTCATTCTTGCAATATTTCAAACTTTCTCATTATTATTATATTTGTTCTGCTGATCTGTAATCAGAGATCTTTGATGTTACTTTTTCAAAAACTTGCAACTTGCTGAAGGCTCAGATGATGGTTAGTACATTTTTACAATAAAATATTTTTTATTAAGGTATGTACATTGTTGTTTTAGACATAATACTATTGCACACTTAATAGACTACTCTATAGTGTAAATATGATTTTTTATGCACTGGAAAACCAAAAAAAAAAATGTTCATGTGACTCACTTTATTGCTATGTTCAATTTATTTCCCTGGTCTGGAACTGAACATGCAATATCTCTGAGGTATTTATTAAGGAAACACCAAAGACTCAAATATAGCTAAACTCTAATTCATATAAAAATATCTTGTTGGTGAAATTCGGCTCACAGTGCTTTTTCCTTCAGTGCCAGAGTATCTAACATTTATGAAAAGGGATTAGTTAAACCCTTCATTGAAATGCTAGAGTGTCTGATTTCCTTGAATTTTCTTTCTGGATTACCAATTTTAAAAACCTCTGACAATTCAAGAAAGAATGGGAAGCAAAAAGCCTATTATACAACAAGTTGAGTCAGATAAGGACCAATTTTCAAACTTAATCAAATAAACAAACAGACAAAACCCTGAATATCTTTCTTTAATTAAATACAATGTATGTACATTGGGAATACTGAGACATTTTTTGTTGTTGTTGTTAACTTTTAATTTATTTTCTGGAGCATCCAAATTGCAAAAGCCCAATGCTATGGAAAGACACAAAGACATGATTCTGATGGTAAATGTATGAAAATTGTTTTTGTTGTTCCAGTGTTCAACTTGGAAAACAACAAAAAAAAATTTACAGGAACCTCTGTTATTTTCTGTTTCCCCTTGAGAGTCAAGGTTTATTAACAGCATCATTTTGGATCAAGAAAAATCACAATACATAATATTATTGATATTCAGCAACGCATGGAAATGGCTTCCAAGCTTTTCCTCTACCTTCCTACTCTTTACCCCAGTGGCCCCCAACCATTCTGGCACCAGGGGCCACTTTCAGGGAAGATGGTTTTCCATGAACTGGAGGAGGGAGGTGGGGGATGGTTTGGGGGTGATTCAAGTGCTTTACATTTATTATGCTCTTGCTGATCTGACGGGAGGCAGAGCTCAAGGGGTAACATGAGTGATGGGGAGTGACTGTAAATACAGATGAACCTTCGCTCGCTCACCTGCTGCTCGCCTCCTGCTGTGCAGCCTGGTTCCTAACATGCCATGGACCACTACCTGTCCATAGCCCAGGGGTTGGGGACCCCTGGTTTACTCTATAAGCCTCGTTTCAGGAAAACACTTCCGCCAGAGAACTGTCTGATGGCGGTCACTACTGATGAACGTACTACTCAGCAGTTTGTAGTTAGCGACGGCGAATTCTAAGACTGAGTCAGGGGCTGTTAAGAGGTGAGAGAAGTACAGAGTCCGCAGCGTGGGGAGGCAACACCTCAACTCTGCTGCAGGAACTATGTGTCTCTTAGCTGGAGCAATTTTTAGCCTTTGACTCCTGATGCCACTTCCCCTGCACTGAATAGTCTGTTGGTCTGTTTTGTCAGCTCTCAAAGTTCACCTAGTTGTCTATGAGACTCTATAAAAAAACATTAAAATGTCTGACTATAGACATCACATATATACTTATGTGTTCATGTGGACCTACAATTTTTAATATTTTAAAACCCAGCTAAAGCAGGTAAAAGTCACCTCTATCACATACAGTAATCACTTTCAATATTTTTACATTTGTCTATTGGCAAGAATTTGTCTACGCATAGATGTAATTTTTGTTTTAATAGCCAAAATTCATTAAAGTATGTGTAAATATTTTCTCATGTCATTTTTAATGTCTTGTGTAATATTTCTTCCCACAAATGTACCATATTTTAACCAGTGCGTATTGTTGGACATTTACATAGTTTTTAATTTCATTTTATAATAAACAATCATGCTACAGACATTTTAGGAAATCATCAAGTACATCCACAACACTTTTCTAAGGATAAACGCTGGAAAGTAGACTTTTTAATCAGCATAGCAATACTTGATCTTGGTATTTCCATGACTTGGAGCTGTGTTACTCAGGATAAGCTCATTGCTCTAATAACACCAAACTCTCAGACTTTTAATGGAACAAGGAAGTTTTTGCTCACACAGTTTCATGAGGATGTCTCCAGTCAGTGGTTCTCCTGGGTGGCTCTCCTTCAAGCAGCAAATTCAAAATGCAGGCTCTTTCCACTATAACATTTCCACCATTAAGGAGTCAATGGGAACTGTCCAGAGATGACTCAAATGTTTCACGGCTGTATCTGAAACAGGATATGTCACTTCAGCTCACACTGAATTGCTTATAATAATTCAGAACCATAACTCAATCTATCTAGATCTTTCTAGCTGTAGATTGTGACTCCATTTATGTATTGGGTTGGCCAAACATTTCATTCAGGTTTTTCCATAACATCGTACAGAAAAACCCAAATGAAGTTTTAGGCCAACCCGATCTCTGAAAGCGTGTGTGTATGTGTGTTGGGGCTGATGATGATTGTAAAGAAGTCTTTTCTTTGTGCCCAAGAGGAAGATCAAATGTTGGTGGTGACCATAGAAAAGTTTCTGTGCCTGGATCATTTTTCTTAACTTGATTAGGATGTTTCTGTACCTAGAAACAGCATTAGTTTGTCTTTCTTCCCAATATGATTGTTAAGAACACCTCTCTCTTTCTCAAAAGTATTCTGGTCTATATGATAAATTATGTGGTCATCCTAGCTATGACTCCCTAATACGTAAGACCCTGCAGTACCCTGAGTCCCTGTTCCTCAGATCTGGGTGTCCCTCTGCTCCCTGCACCATCTGCTGAGGTCTGCACTGCCTTCTCAATTCTGACCAGATGGGTTTCTCTGAATCAGGAGACTGAAAACAGCTCCCAGGTAAGAGAGACCAGTGCTGAGACTTTTGTTTTTCCCCCCAAAACACAAGCTACAAGAAGTTAACTTTTAATAAGATATAAAGAAGACATTTCTATAATTAACATCATCAAAAAAAATTTAACATGATACTTCCAAGGTAGCAAGGCTTTTGTCCTTGGAATAGTCCAAATGGAGGTGAGATTATAATTTATCAGAGTTTTTATATAATGGATTCTTGAATTGGGTAGAAAGTTGGAATGTGCATGCATGCTGAGTCACTTTCAGTCCTGTCCGACTCTCTGCCAACCTATGGATGATAGTCCGCCAGGCTCCTCTGTCCTTGGGATTTCCCAGGCAAGAATATTGGAGAGGGTAGCCGTGCCCTCCTCCAGGGATCTTCCTGACCCAGGGATTTCACCTGCATCTCTTATGCCTCCTGCATTTGCAGGCAGGTTCTTTACCACTAGCACCCCCTGGGAAGCCTCAGAAAGTTGGAATAGATGAGTTTAAATCTGATAATTCTTTGATTCTCTGAATTTAAATCACTTGGTCCACTTGGAACAGGGCCAACTGGGTCTTTTCTAGGGACTACCCATTGCTGTCAAATGTATGAAGTTGACACAGCTTAAGATATTTATAATTTGGACTAGATTTTAGATGAAGGGCTCGACCATAATTTCTAAAATGGATTAATCCTGGAGCTATTTTCAATACTTAAAAAAGTGGAATTTCCTCTCTGCCTCTGGGAATTACAACTCTTCTTAGAGACAGTCTCTCTAAATGTGCTAGTCTCTCTACAATTCTGGTCGTGTTCGCTACTAGTGAAGGAAAGGAAACTCTGTGATGCGTTACACTCACATAAAGAGTGACTACTAGCTCTGTGTTTTTCTCTTGTGTTCTCTTGCAAAATAAGATAATTTTTTTGCTTCTAAAGCCATATAAATGTTTTTTATTTTCACTATAAAATTAAGACATAGAGTTCAGAGAGCTAGAGGGAGAGACAAGGAGAGAGAGCAGGAGAGGGAGGGAGAAACAGAGATATGGAAGGGGAGTAAAGACAGAAACAGAAAGTAACACAAAGGAGAGAAAGGTACAAAAGGATCTCAGGCAAAGTGATATAACTGCTTTGCTTTCAAATCACACATTGGAAGAATTGCCTAGTGAAGGAATAGTTAAAAATATGCTATAAAATATGTCTATTGTCAGACAAATTAGAGAAGAATAGTATAATTTCAGAAAACAAAACTATCATTAGGGACACTGAGAAATGTGAATAGAGAAAGTGAATAGAGAATATGGTTATGCTTCTATTTTGACTTCACTCAGTATGAAGATTAGTTTAAAATAGCATATTTTCAAATTTGAAAATGAGGAGTCTGATATGCTTACAATCATCTATTATTTTTCTTCTACTCCAATTTCTTTCCTTCTTTGAGGCACAGACTGAACTGAGACCCACAGACTTTAGCTTCTTGTTTAATGTGTTAGTCACTTAGTTGTGTCTGACTCTTTGTGACCCCACGGACTGTAGCCCATCAGGCTTCTCTGTCAATGAAACTCTCCAGACAAGAATACTGGAGGGGGTTGCTGTTTCCTTCTCCAGGGGATCTTCCCAACCCAAGGACTGAACCCAGGTCTCCCATATTGCAGGCAGACTCTACCGTCTGAGACACCAAGGAAGCTAGGGACTTCAATTAAAGATAAACTAGACCACTTGAAGTTCTTGCACATCTCAATAATTAGCTTTTCATTATTATGTATTCCTTTTTCTCTTTAGTTTATTTTGCATAGTTTCTTTTGCTATGGCTTCAAGTTCACTAGTCTTTTTTTCTATAATGTCAAATCTGCCATTAATCCCATCCAGTGTAATTTTTATGTCTGACACAGTAGTTTTTAGCTCTAGAACTTTTATTCGAGTCCTTTTTAATTTTCTGTGTCTCTATAACTTTTAGAACATATGGGATACAGTTAAAATAACTGTGTTAATGCCTTTGTCTCATAATTCTAACATCTGTGTCTATCTTGGTTGGTTTAGATTGATTGCTTTTTCTCCTCTTTATGGGTTATTGTAAATTTTAACTTGTTGGGTGCTGGATTTATTTTATTCTTGGGAGTATTCTGGAAATTTGCTCTGGGACAGTCACTTGAAAATAATTTGATCCTTTCGAAATCTGCTTTTAAGATGTGCTAAGTCTAGACCAATGCTCAGCCAAGGGCTTATTAATCCCAGCTAGTAGGGCAAGACCTTTCTGAGTAATCTACCTATGACCTATGAATCATGAGGGTTTTCTCAACCTGGTTACTGGAGGCACACACTTCTTTTGCCCTATGTGAGTTTCAAGTACGCTTCAAGTGGTTCTTTCCCCAGCCTTGGATAATTTCCTCACCTACATGTGCTGATCTGCACTTTGCTAAATACTTTAATGTTTGGTGTCAAGTGTCTTTAAAACAGTTTTTTCAGTTATTTTTCCAATGTGTTTTTTCTTTTAGATGAAAGGTAAATCCAGCCCTTGCTACTTCATCTTGCTTGGAATTAGAAGCCCTGTATTTCCAACACTGACCTTTTTCTTGAACGCCAACTACTCACTCAAGGTTTGAATTTGAATATCTAACAAATGCATGCGTTCCAAATGTATCACGAATACAGATAAACTGTTTACTCCTTGCAAAAGCTGCTTTTAAATTCTTCTCTGTACTCTAGATCCTCAGTCTAGAATCATCCTTTGTCATTTCACTTATACCTCCCACAATCTGTTCTGTGCTTAGTTGCTCAGTTGTGTCCAACTCGTTGAGACCCCATGGTCTGCAGGCCGCCAGGCTCCTTGGTCCATGGGTTTCTCCAGGTAAGAATACTGGAATGGGTTGTAGTGCCCTCCTCTAGGGGATCTTCCCAACCCAGGTATCAAACCAGCATCTCCTGCATTGCAGGCAGATTCTTTACCATCTGAGCCAGCAGGGAAGCCCCTCCCACAATCTAGCCATCATCAAATACCACTAATTCTACTATGAAATTCTACATTTCAAATCCAGTTCTTTTTACCATAACTGAGACCACTCTACAACATCAGATTACTGTAATATTCCAGTATCTGGCAGAGGTCTGGCATGGATGAAAGATAGTATACTCAAACTTATTAATCAAGAGAGAATATAAATACAGAGATTATTCTAAAAGTCTGGGTTAGAGAACACAATGGAGATAAATTTATATTTATTTAATAATATTTATCTAGTATATTTAGCTAGAAATAATGGGGAATCATGTCCACTCAAAGGCCTGAATGGATAAAGGGAGGGAGCAACAACCAAAATCAGAGAAATTAGGGGCTGCTTGACAGTAGCTCTTGGTAAAGAGATGTGGTCAAACTTCAGATACTTTGCAAGGAGGAAGCTGATGAATTACAGAAAATATTTCACTCCTCTCGGTTTTCTCTTGGTGGCTCCCACTGGCTGAACCCAACCAGAAGCCAGAGGTCAAAGCCATTTGTGATGCAGCAGAGAAGGTCAGATTCCATGGACTCAGGATCAAGAAAGGTAGGGTGGATCTGGAGGACAATCCCCTACATGGTCTCCTCACTTCTGTGTGCCTCCTTCTACTTGCTAGTCAGAGCAGCCAAAGGGAGCCATTGAAAATATAAATCTGTTTATGTCATTCTAGTACTTAAAATGCTGAAGTGGCTTTCCGTGACACTTAGAATAAAATTTAAAATCCTGAATGTGATCTAAAGTTCCTACATGATCTCATCTTTGGCTACTTTTCCAATGCAATCTCTAATTACTCTTCTGATCTCTTATTCTGCTCCAGTCACCATGGCCTTCCTGCTTCTCCTTCGCACTCCAAATTCCTTCCTGCTATATATTTGCTGTCCTATCTGAAAGCTCTTTTACATTCCCTCACTGTATTGTCTTTGAGACATCTCAGAATTTCTTCCTAAAACAGTAGCCTCTCTCTCTCCTTACCTTATTTTACTTTTTTATTAAAAATTTTTTTTGACGTGGACCTTTTTAATGTCTTTATTGAATTTGTCACAATATTGCTTCTGTTGTTTATGTTCTGCATTTTTTTTGGCCATGAGGCATGTGGGATCTTAGTTCCCCAACCAGAGATTGAATCCACACCCCTGCACTGGAAGGCAAAATCTTAACCACTGGACTACCAAGAAAGTCCTTTCCAGCCCTACTTTATGTTACACTTCTTCATAACAGTTATTTCCATCTATTAATTATCTCCCTCCATTATATTACTAGAAGCTCCATGAAGGCCAGAGCTTTCATGGTACCCAATAGGCAGTTAGGCACCATGTCTCTGCAGTTAGAACAGAACCTGCCATATTATAAACAATCAATATAAATTAAACAAGTCCAAGAATAACAAATACTTCTCTCCCTCTTTTTCTAACCCAGGGGAAAATTTTAATGCCCCTTCCAATCATCTCACCTCACTGTGCAATACTCTAGTTTCCCCATTTTCTTTCCTTAAACATTTACAGAGAGTGTATTTACTTGCTGGGGCTGCTGTAACAATAAACCAGACTCTAAGTGAATTTAACAACAAAAATGTATTTTCTCACAATTCTGGAGGCTAGAAGTCTGAGATCAACGTGTTGACAGGGTTGGTTCTTTCTGAGGTCTGTGAGGAAGGATCTGTCCGATGCCTTCTGCTCCTCCTTTCTAATGGTTTGCTGGCAACCATTGACTTTCCTTGGTTTATAGAAGCATGGTCTCAATCTGTATCCTTATCTTCATCTGGCATTCTCCCTGTGTGCATGTCTATCTCCAGATTTCCTCTTTTTTACAGGGACTCTAACCATGTTGGATTAGAAGACCACCCTACTGCAGTACGGACTTCCCAGGTGGCACTAGTGGTAAAGAATCTGCCTGCCAACGCAGGAGATGCAAGAGATGCGTGTTTGATCCCTGGGTCAGGAAGATTCCCCTGGAGGAGGGCATGGCAACCCACTCTAGTATTCTTGCCTGGAGAATCCCACAGACAGAGGAGATGGACAGGCTACAGTCCATGGTCACAAAGAGTTGGACACGACTGACCACACAGCATTACTGCAGTACCACCTCATCCTGACTCAAGTGATTGCATTTTCAAGGACCCTGTTTCCAAACAAGGCCACATTCAGAGGTACTGAGGATTGTGACCTCAATATGAGTTTTTTGGACACAAAATTTAACCCACAACAGCAGATTATTATATTAATCAAAAAGATAACATAGAGAAGCATCAGTTCAGTTCAGTCCAGTTCAGTCGCTCAGTCGTGTCTGACTCTTTGCGACCCCATGAACTGCAGCATGCCAGGCCTCCCTGTCCATCACAAACTCCCAGAGTTCACTCAAACTCACGTCCATCGAGTCAGTGATGCCATCCAGCCATCTCATCCTCTGTCGTGCCCTTCTCCTCCTGCCCCTAATCCCTCCCAGCATCAGCGTCTTTTCCAATGAGTCAACTCTTTGCATGAGGTGGCCTAAGGACTGGAGTTTCAGCTTTAGCATCATTCCTTCCAAAGAAATCCCAGGGCTGATCTCCTTCAGAATGGACTGGTTGGATCTCCTTGCAGTCCAAGGGACTCGCAAGAGTCTTCTCCAACACCACAGTTCAAAAGCATAAATTCTTCGGCGCTCAAGTAATTAAAATAATATTTTAAATGTTTTAACAATAATTTTAAGTAATTTTATGTTTCCGAAAAGTTATAACAATGGTACAAAGAACTGCTGTATCCCCTTCAGTCAGACTCTTCAGCTAACACTCTATCATATTTGTCACCTTTTTTCTCTGCCTCCCTCTTTCTCACCCAGTCATTTGTTATTATGCTTTTCCTGAGCTATTTGAGAGCAAGTTACAGTCATAATACCTCTGACCCCCTAAATACTGTGGTGTATAAATCACCAAAACGTGGCTGTAGAGACCTGATGACACTTACATAACCACAGTGCAACCATCCAGATCAGCAAAGCAATATTGATGTAATTGACTCATTGAGTCAATGAAACACATTAAAATGTTTCTAAATTCTTCCAATGACATCTCTTTTTCCAAGATTCAGTAGAAAATCACATAGTACATTTACTTGTGACCTGTGTTTAGTCTCTTCTAATCTGGAATGTTCAGAGTTATTATCCTTTTACATTTTCTGATATAAAAAATAAAATACAGGAAACACATGGATGGTCTATAATATATATTCTTCCTTGAACTTTTTAGGAAACTTTCTAATTTTCCCAGTAGAAAATACTTATATAGTATCAATAGGCATTTATTGATAACCCCCAGATTTTTGTAGTTTTCCAATTTCCTGTGAAATATACATTCCGTTTTTAGATTCAAATTTATGCTGAATCCCTATGATATGTGAGATGCTCATGTTATATTATTTTTAATCCTCATGACAGTTCTGTGTATTACGTATCATTATCCACATTTTATAGATAAGTAATTGCATTTGTTACTGCTGTGTATCAATTACCACCAAATGTAGTGGCTTGAAACAACACTTACTATCTCATAATCAAGACAAGACAAGATAAAATACATGGCTGACCTGGTCTAGAAGTAGAGAATCGAGATAAATTTTGTAGGTGGTCTTGGCAAGATGTGTTGAGGTATTAAATATGGGGTAAGTAAGGAAGTGGAAGGGCTCAAATGTGACTCCAAAATTTGCATTTAATAACTAGATACCTTTTACTAAAATGAAGAGGAGTAGAAATAGGTTGGTTGGAAAGAATAAGAGGTTTACTTTGGACATATTAAGTCTGAAGCACCCAGGAGACAGCCAAATAGAGATATCGAGGATGAGACAGGCCTTAGAGATACAAAGTTCAGAGGAGAGGTCTAGACTAGAGATTGCTCTTGGCCAAGAAATACTGGCTTTAGTAGCTAAAATTTGGGCACTAAATCTCAATGCAATTTGATAATGAGCTAGTCTCGATACATCCTGGAGACTAGAAAAGAGGCAAGAGAAAGAGCAGGTCAGAAAGTTTCCTCTCTCAATGTCTAGTTCAGAGCTCGCTCAATCTCTTGCCTTGGACTTTATTATTATTATGTTATCATTATCACTGGGCTTCCCAGGTAGCACTAGTGGTAAAGAACTTGCCTGCCAATGCAGGAGACCTAAGAGACTTGGGTTCAATCCCTGGGTCAGGAAGATCCCCTAGAGGAGGGCATAGCAGCCCACTGCAGTATTCTTGCTGGGAGAATCCCATGGACAGGGAACCTGGTGGGTTACAGTCCATGGAGTTGCAGAGTTGGACATGACTGAAGCACAGGCACACACGTTATCCACACCAATGTTTTGGGGGACTGATCAGGAGGCATGCATCTCTCAGATGCTGGCAAAGAAACAGAATACTTTGAGGGAGAGAGAACCCAGATTCCAAGAGCTGTCCCTGCAAGGACTCTGGAAATCATCAGGACATGGATTAGCCGAAACACAGTGCTGGGAGAGATGCCCAAGAGCTAACAGATCTGCAATCTTGCCTTATGTCTCTTGAAGCATGGGAGAAGTTCAAAGACAGAAAAGGAAAGAAATATTGACCCTCTTTCCAGCTCCCTGCTGTTGTACTTTAAGGTATTATCTTCACATTGTAAAACTTTCTACCCACTGATACAGCCTCTGTAAAAAAAAATATATATATATATATATATATGTATATATATATATATTCTTTATTCTGAACAATTCAGAGCTGCATTTCTTGGGCCTGGGGAAAACTGGGAGATAAGCCTTCCAGATCTTTTTCCTGAATACCTCAGTGGTGGTCCATGGGCTGGCGGGGAGCATCCAGGTTGTCACAGACATACAGTGGTACTCTAGCTTTTTCTGATCAGGAGCCCTCAGAGAACGGAAAGACAGGGCTTATTACTAAGATCTCCGAGAGTCATCTCTCCATTACTATCCCTAACAAAAAAAATTCACCTGTTTTCCATTAAATATTTCATTCTCCATGAGCAGGGATCCTGGCTACTGGGTTTCTCTCACTCTTTTAGCCTGAAGTTCATATGCCCTTCTGAAACTACAGTATCAGTCATAGATAGAAAAATAAAGCTGTGTTGACAATGCATCTGTGGCTTGGTTCCCTTTAGATTGTGATCACGTATAGCTGTCTTTCCTCAGTGACTCTTGAGCTTACAATAAAGAGAAAGTAGAGAATGTGATTTTTATATATTACAAAGCAATGCAACTGTGAAACTACAAATGCAATTTTTATGTCAAGCTTACTCCCTTCAATTTTTTTTTTTTTTAATGAGGGTAGGTGTTAATTGAACTGTATTGGTGCTGATTACATCGTCTAAGAGCTGTCCCTGAGAGGGCTCTTCAGATGTACTGATTTGTTTTCTCTTTCTGCTTTGCAAGATATGAGTTCTCTCTTTTTATTGAAATACAGCTTCAGTGAAAACTAGTATACTGCCTATGAATTATTTCTACAAACATGGTCAACGAGACGTTCAGCCTGTTTGTCAAACTAAAAATCCAAGAAGCAGAGATCACACAGACTTGTCCTCTGGTGGTGGTGGTGATTTAGTAGCTAAGTCTTATCTGACTCTTTGCAACCACATGGACTGTAGCCCGCCAGGCTCCTCTGTCCATGGGATTCTCCAGGCGAGAATACTCGAGTGGGTTGCCATTTCCTTCTCCAGTGGATCTTTCAGACCCAGACGTGAACCCATGTCTCCTGCATTGGTAGGCGGATTCTCTACCTCTGAGCCACCAGGGAAGTCCCAATTGTCCAGTATATATCAACAACTGCTCCAATTATCAGTGGATGACTGATGTTACTAAAGCCTATCCAAACTGGACTTTCTTTCTCAGTCTCTTCTGTCTTACCCACTTTTTTTTTTTTTTTTTTAGCATAGTCAATGCTCTGATGGCATTGTTCCACCATCCCCTGGTATTTTGCATCCTTTTCCTCTCCTGGCCGCAGCACTAATCAAATTCATTCTCAGAATGTTCCTGCTTTTGGCACACAGCTCATCCACAAATAAGTTCCTTACTTCCTTCACTTCATTTTGAAGTGACAATAGATGTCTATGTCACTGGTATAGAAAATAATGGTAAAATATTTTTCTCTTGTGAATTCCTTTTCCCGGAGTTTGGTGTGTGTCTTTAACTTCCCTCAGAGGCCTTGTTGTTACAACACTTTTCTCCTGAAGAATGTCAAGATTCAGGCCATCTACATGGCTCGGAGTTTAAAAATCTCAATCTGGTCGTGTACTTTGATTTACTTTTTCCGTCTGGACTCCCACTCTGTTCTCAGCACATACCCTGAACAGTCTTTCAAATTCATCAACAGCTTGCCCCATTGAGTGGTTCTTTATATAGCCTCTTAGGGGCCCAGAGCTGTCAAAGTTTCTCTGCAATATTTGTTTTGTATTCAAAGCTTACCTGATGGATGTCCTTTAAGCCATTTGCTGGTGATGGATAATAATGGCGGCAGCAGTCCAACCGCCATGTTGTCCTTCGTAATCCAAGCTGGCAGTGCAAATATGGGGCTGTCTGTTTTTCCACTTGTGAGAAACCTCTTACAGACAGGCTGTAAACAGCTTGGGTGGTATTGGCATGACACTGTCTAACTTTTCTGCCGACTCTTTTTAGATTTTCTGCTTGTTAATTTGCTCACGTGTAGGCATGTGCCTAAATATGTTACTGAGGCCCTGGAAGATAGTTTTAAATCAACGTCTACATCATCAATTTAAAAACTTTAGGTAACATTTGCATACAGAGAAACGTGTGCATCCTATTATACAATTCAATGAATTCCAACAAATTAAACACTCCAGTCAAGATATAAAATATTTTCATCTCTCCAAAATGTTCCTTCTACTTTTAGCCAAGAATTCCACACACCTAAGTGACAACTGTTTTGATTTCCATCTTCACATTCTTGAGCTTTACATAAATTTAATCAAACAATATCTACTCTTTTGTGTCTGGCTTCTATCTGTTGTGACAATTTTGACATTCATCAATGTTATTTGGTATATTGGTGGCTTATTTTTTTTTTATGGTTGAGAAGGATTTATTGTATGAATATATCATCATTTGTTTATCCATTCTCCTGTTGATGGACTTTTTGGGTTGTTTCCAGTTTGGGGCTATTATAAATAAACATTCATATAGAAGTCTCTTCTGGACCTTTACTTTAAACTGTTTTGAGTAAATATATAAGGGCATAATTGCTAGGTCATGGCTAAGTGTATATTTAATTTCATAAGAAACCAGCAAAGAATTTTCCAAAAATTTAATATTCCTAACGGCAATGTAGTGAAAGCTCTAGTTTTCCCACATTCTCACTATCATTTGGTATAATCTCTCTTTAAGTCTCCCTCTTGGAGCAGGTGTGCAGAATGTGAATATCACAGGAGTGATATTCATTTGCATTTCCCTTTTAATTCTGAGAACTTTTTTGTGTACATTTTCCAGCACTCAAATGTCTTCTTTTGAAAAATGTCTGAATCTTTGGTCCATCTTTTGATTCTGTTCTTTTTCTTTTGTATTTGTAAAAAGTCTTGGTATATTCTGGATAAAACTGCTTTCTCATCTCTCCATGTATTCCCAGTCAGTGGTTTGTCTCTTTGTGGTTCTGATGTTGTCTTTTGATGAGCAGAAGGTTTACATCTTCATAATCTAATTGATCGTTTTTCTCTTTTATGGTTATTAGATTCTTCCGGTTCCCTACTTGTCTGTACCAATACTGTGAAGCTATTTGCCAGTGTTTTTTTTAAGAACTTTAAATTATGATCTTTAATCCTTCTTGACTTAATTTTTGGTTATTATGGGATTTAAAGTTTGTGTTTTATTGCTTTCTATATGCTTTCTCCACTTTAGAGCACTATTTGTTAAAAATATTTTTTTTAACCCCACAAAGCCTTTGACTGTGTGCATCACAATAAACTGTGGAAAATTCTGAAAGAGATGGGAATACCAGACCACCTGACCTGTTTCTTGAGAAACCTGTATGCAGGTCAGGAAGCAACAGTTAGAACTGGACATGGAACAACAGACTGGTTCCAAATAGGAAAAGGAATACGTCAAGGCTGTATATTGTCACCCTGCTTATTTAACTTCTATGCAGAGTACATCATGAGAAACGCTGGGCTGGAAGAAGCACAAGCTGGAATCAAGATTGCCAGGAGAAATATCAATCACCTCAGATATGCAGATGACACCACCCTTATGGCAGAAAGTGAAGAGGAACTCAAAAGCCTCTTGATGAAAGTGAAAGTGGAGAGTGAAAAAGTTGGCTTAAAGCTCAACATTCAGAAAACCAAAATCATGGCATCTGGTCCCATCACTTCATGGCAAATAGATGGACAAACAGTGGAAACAGTGTCAAACTTTGTTTTTTTGGGCTCCAAAATCACTGCAGATGGTGACTGCAACCATGAAATTAAAAGACGCTTACTCCTTGGAAGGAAAGTTGTGACCAAACTAGATAGCATATTGAAAAGCAGAGACATTACTTTGCCAACAAAGGTCCTTCTAGTCAAGGCTATGGTTTTTCCAGTGGTCACGTATGGATGTGAGAGTTGGACTGTGAAGAAAGCTGAGCGCCGAAGAATTGATGCTTTTGAACTGTGGTGTTGGAGAAGACTCTTGAGAGTCCCTTGGACTGCAAGGAGATCCAACCAGTCCATTCTAAAGGAGATCGGTCCTGGGTGTTCATTGGAAGGACTGATGCTGAAGCTGAAACTCCAGTATTTTGGCCACCTCATGCGAAGAGTTGACTCATTGGAAAAGACCCTGATGATGGGAGGGATTAGAGGCAGGAGGAGAAAGGGATGACAGAGGATGAGATGGCTGGATGGCATCACCAACTCGATGGACATGAGTTTGAGTGAACTCTGGGAGTTGGTGATGGACAGGGAGGCCTGGCGTCTTATGATTCATGGGGTTGCAAAGAGTCAGACACGACTGAGCGACTGAGCTGAACTGAGTACCCTGATACAGAAAAGATTTACTGCCCAGGTGTGAGTCTATCTTTGACCTTTCTTTTCAGTCCAATGATCCATTAGCCTCCATATATATCAATACCACACTTTCTCGATTACTGTAACTTTAGAATAAATCTTGAAATCAGGTAGCATAAATCTTTCAGCTTTTTTTTTTTCTCAAATTTGTCTTGGTTATTCAAGCATCTACATTTCCATATACATTTTCAGAACTTGCTTGTCAGTTTCCTTTCATTGAGAATAAGCCTGCTGGGATTTTGACTGATATTTTATTTTAATAAAAAGTAAGCTTCCCTGTTGGCTCAGATGGTAAAGAATCTGCCTGCAATGCAGGAGACCTGGGTTCAATCCATGGGTCATGAAGATCCCCTGGAGAAGGGAATGTCAACCCACTCCATTATTCTTGCCTGGAGAATTCCATGGACAGAGGCGCTTGGCAGGCTACAATTCATGGGGCTGCACAGAGTCGAACATGATGGAGTAACTAATCACTGAAACTTAAGGGTAGAATTTTGTTAAATATTTTTCTGTATCTATCCAAGATGATCATATTTTTTTCCTTCTATTTTGTAAATTTGACAAACTACATTGTTTTTCAAATATTAAACCAATCTTGCATTTCTAGAATTAACCTTGCCTGATCATGATGTATAATCATCATCATATCTTTTTTGTATACTGCTGGAATCAATGGCTGATAATTTATTTATCAATACTTGAAAAGATACATTGACCTGTAATTTTTATGTAATGTTTGTGTAAGGTTTTGGTATCACAGCTACATTGGCCTCATAAAACCAGTTCGGGAAATAATCACTGTCCATTTTCTGAAAGAATTTGTATAAGAATGGTATTGCTTTTTGCTAAAAGTTTTGATAAAACTTACTCATCAAACTATTTGTGTCTGGATTTGGGAGACAGGAGGAAGGAAGTTTTTTTTATTACTTTTTTGTAAATGCAGGGATATCTAAATCCTTGTTCACATATTTTGATCATTTGTATTTTCAGGAAATGTTTCTTTGTCTAAGTTGTATAGTGTATTAGAATTAAGTCCCTCATCATATTTCCTTATTACATTTATCATTCTACTAAAAGCACCTAATTTCTATTATACTTTATTTTAAATTTTAAATTATTTGGAAGTTGTGGTTAATTTATAATCGTGGGCTTTCTAGAAATGTTAATGTTGCTGATATGTAATTTAATTCTACTCTTGTCAGAAAACATATTCTTTAAAATTTTAATATTTTTAATTAATTAAGAGGGGTTTTATGGGCCAGCATATGGTCTATCTTGGTGAATTGCTCATGTTCACTTAAAAATAATGTGTGCTCTTCTGTTGTTGGATGGAGTGTTCTATGAATGTTAATTAAGTTGAGGTGGCTCATGCATGTGCATGCTAAATCTCTTTAGTCGTGTTGGACTCTTTGCAAACATTTGTACTGTAGCCCATTAGGCTCCTCTGTCCATGGGATTATTCAGGCAAGAATACTGGAGTGGCTTGCATGCCCTCCTCCCCGGGATTTTCCTGACCCAGGGACCAGACCCATATCTCTTATGTCTCCTGCATGGACAGGCAGGTCCTTTACCACTAACACATACTGTTGTTCAAATCTTTTCTTTTCTTGCTAATTTATGCCTACCTGTTCTATCAGTTGTTAAGAGGAGGGCATTAAAATTCGTGATGATAATTAGGTATTTATCTATTTCTCCCTTTAGTTTTGTCAGCTTTTTGTTCATGTATTTTGAAACTCTTATATGTAGTGTGTACACATATATGATATTATATCTTCCTAAGGAGGTGGTTGGAGAAGGAAATGGCAACCTGCTCTAGTATTCTTGCCTGGAAAATTCCACAGACAGAGGAGCCTGGTGGCTACAGTCCTTGGGATCACAAAGAGTCGGACAGGACAGAGCGATTGAGCACACACGGCACAATGAGATGGTCCTTTTCTCGTTTCTAAGTGTCTCTTTTTATTTCTGGTAACATAGTTTGTCTTGAGGTCTGTTTTAATCTACACACATCACCTTTCTTTTTCTTATAAAACTGTATACCTTTCTCAATTTTCTTAGTCTGTTCAAGCTTCCAAAACAAAATGCCATAGACTGGGGATTCAACAACAACAAAAAAATGTCCTGGGAACTGAAAGTCCAAGGTTAAGGTCCCATAGTGTCGGTTTCTGCTGATAACTTTCTTCCTGGTTTGTAAATACCATCTTGCTGTGACTTCCTGTGGCAGAGGGAGAGAGTCTGGTGTCTCTTCATTTTTTAATAAGGCCATAGTTATATTGGACCAACGCTCCATGCCTGAGCCCTTATTTAATCTCAACTACCTCTTTAAAGAAACTCCAATACAGTCACATGATGGGTTAGGGCTTTAACATATAAATTTAGCAAAGGGATGGGAAACAATTCACAGCCTGAATGTTTTGCTTTCAAACTATTTATTTCTCTATAGGTAAAGCATGTTGCTTGTGTATAGCATGTAATTAGATTCTGATTTTTATTCAGTATGACAATATTTGCTTTTCAAATGGAGTGTTTAGTCTATTTGTATATAATAAAGCTGTCATTTTTGGCCAGATTTAATTCTACTGTATTTCTCTCTGTTTTCCTTTTTTCCCCGCCTCTATTTTCTTCCTATCTTGCCTTCTTAGCTATCAGACCACACAAAAACAGGCTGTGAGCTGGATTTTGCCCATGGGCTGTGGAATTTACCTGCTTCTCCTCTAGTCAGTCAGTTGTCTTAAAAAATAACATAAGAATTAAGAAGATAAATTTTTTATATTTATCACATTCAATGCTCTTTTTCCATTCCTACCAATATGAATTGAATTTGGCATTATTTGCTTTCAGCCTGAATAACTTCCTTTAACGTTTCTTGTAGTACAGGTCCTATGAATTCTTCCTGCTTTTAGTTATCTGAACAGGTTTTCTATTTTACCTTCTTTTCAAAGGATATATTGCTGAATAGGGAAATCTGGGTTACTTTATTTTTTCTTTTCTTCCTTTCTATGTTTAAAGTATTCTTTTATTGTGTACTGTCATACATTGTTCTGATAAGAAATCAGGCATAATTGTTCACCTTTATGTAAAGTTTCTTTTCTCTCTGCTCCTTGTGGTGTGGTAGAATGCTGCAGTACCACCTTCCCACCAAGACTTGCTGCTCTGATTCTTGGGATTGTGAATATGATGAGATACTGTGCCATGATGATGTTATGTGTATGTGTTCAGTTATTCAGTTGTGTCCAACTCTTTGAGACCCTATGGACTGTCACCCACCAGGCTCCTCTCTCCTCGGGATTTTCCAGGCAAGGATACTTGAGTGTGTTGCCGTGTCCTCCTCCAGGAGATATTCCTGACCTATGGGTTGAGCTTGCATCACTTATGTCTCCTGCATTGGTGCTCTGTTTCTTCAGTCATGTCTGACTCTTTGCAGCCCCATGGACTATAGCCTGCCAGGCTCCTCTCTCCATCAGTTCAGTTCAATTCAGCCGCTCAGTCATGTCCATCTCTTTGCGACCCCATGAATCACAGCACACAAGACCTCCCTGTCCATCACCAACTCCCGGAGTTCACTCAGACTCATGTCCATTGAGTCAGTGATGCCATCCAGCCATCTCATCCTCTGTCGTCCCCTTCTCCTCCTGCCCCCAATCCCTCCCAGCATCGGGTCTTCTCCAATGAGTCAACTCTTCCCATGAGGTGGTCAAAGTACTGGAGTTTCAGCTTCAGCATCAGTCTTTCCAATGAACACCCAGGACCGATCTCCTTTAGAATGGACTGGTTGGATCTTCTTGCAGTCCAAGGGACTCTCAAGAATCTTCTCCAACACCACAGTTCAAAAGCATCAGTTCTTTGGCACTCAGCTTTCTTCACAGTCCAACTGTCACATCCATACATGACCACTGGAAAAACCATAGCCTTGACTAGACAGACATTTGTTGGCAAAGTAATATCTCTGCTTTTGAATATGCTACTTAGGTTGGTCACAACTTTCCTTCCAAGGAGTAAGCGTCTTTTAATTTCATGGTTGCAGTCACCATCTGCAATGATTTTGGAGCCCCCCAAAAATAAAGTCTGACACTGTTTCCACTGTTTGTCCATCTATTTGCCATGAAGTGATGGGACCAAATGTCATGATCTTAGTTTTCTGAATGTTGAGCTTTATGCCAACTTTTTCACTCTCCTCTTCTCCATGGACTATGTTGTATTACAAGGCAAAAGGGATTTTGCAGATATAATTAAGGTTACTGATCAGTTGACTTTAAGTTAATAAAAAAGGGGGTGATCTAGGTGAACCTGATGTAAATATGTGAGACCTTAACAGCAGAGATTCTCCACCTGGGACTGAAGAGGAAGAGAGAGTCAATTGAGAAGGAGGTAATGTGTCATTGCTGGTACTGAAGGTGGAAAGGAACACATGAGAACAAGTGCAGGTGGCTTTTAGGAGCAGACAGTATCCTCAGCTTCACAGTTCTAAAGGAAGCAGACCTAAACCTGTTTCCTGTTAGGACCTCAGACCTAAACCACAAAGAACTGTACTTTGCCAACAATCTGAATAAACTTGGAGTGAATTCTTCCCCAGAGCTTTCAGATAGGAGCCCAGTCCAGCCAACACCTTGATTTCAAACCTGTCAGATCCAAAGAACACTGTGGGGAGCCCACCTGGATTTCTGACCCAAAGAACTGTGAGATAATAAACGGGTGTTGCTTTAAACCTCTATGTGGTGATTTGTTATACAGAATTGGAAACCTGATCCACTCCTATCGAGACGTTTTTCCTTATTTTCAGTATTCGGGTGTTGGACTGTGATATATTTAAGTGTGGTTTTCATAGTATTTTCTTGTTTGACATCCACTGAAATTTTTGAATTTGTAGGTTTATGTTTTTCATAAAATTTGTGAAATTTTCAGCCATTGTTATTCGAAGGAACTTTTCCCCACACTCCTTTCTGCTTCTTTAAGATTCCAGTTGGATGTGTACTAGACTGCTTGATGTCTCACAGACCTCTAAGGCTCTTTTTTTCTTTCTTTTTTCAATCTTTTTCCTGTTTTTCAAATGTGATTTTCTGTATTAATCTCCCTTCAAGTTCATTAACCATTTTTTCTGCCATCTATAATCTGGTAATCCCATTCAATGAAATTTTCATTTTAGATACTGTACTTTTAAGCTGTAGAATTTCCTTTTGGCATTTAAAAAATATGTTCCATTTTTCTGCTGACATTACTTATCTATTCACACATTATGTCCATCATTTTTCTTTAAGTCCTTGCGTTTTTCTTTAAGTCTCATTTATCAAAGGCCTTATTTGCTAATCTCTGGGTCATCTTGTTGTCTGTTTGCATTAACTACACTTTCTGATTGTGAGTCTGATTTTTCTCCTTTTTCATTTATATAGAACCTTTTCTTCTTTAAAGATTTATTGTTGTAACTGCTATATAAAAAGTTTTATGAATTTAATGTATACATTTAGATAAATTCGGACATACACAAGCAACCATGATATTATCACCACAATCAAGATACTAAATATTATATATTCATCACTTCCAAAAAATTCCTTGTGTTATTTTGTGTTTGTGTGTCTGTGGTGAGAGCACTTACCATAATATCTATCCTCTTAACATATCTTAAAGTGTGCAGGACTGTTTTGTTAACTAATGATACTGCAAGTCTCTAGAATATATTCATCTTGCAGAACTAAAATTTTATAGCTATTAAATAACAATTCCTCATTTTCCCCTTTCTCCATAACCTGAACTCAAATATCCATTGACAGATGAATGCATTTTAAAAATGTGTTATATACATACAATGAAATAGTACTCAGCCTTAGAAAAGAATGAAACCTTGTCATTTGTGACAACAAATGAACCTGGAAGAGATTAGGGCAACTGGAGTAAGCCAGTCACAGAAGGACAAATATTGCATAAGTCCACTTTTATGAGATATCTAAAATGGTCAAATTCATAGAAGTAGAGAATATATAGTAATTTTAAATTTTTATCCTGGATATTATGAAAAATGCATTGGAGGAAGTCTGGATTATGCTGTCTTCTTAAAGAATGCTGAATTTGTTCTGGCAGGCGTTTAAATATAACAGTATGTGTATATGTAACTGTAACTATAATTAACAATACTGTATTGTATATTTGAAAGTTGCTAAGATGGTAGATCTTAGAAGTTCTCTTCACAAGAAAAAAATTAAACAATGTGAGGTGATGGATGTTAACTAAATTTATTGTGGTAATTGTTTTGATTATTAGCTATGGCACCCCACTCCAGTACTCTTGCCTGGAAAATCCCATGGACGGAGGAGCCTGGTAGGCTGCAGTCCATGGGGTCGCGAAGAGTCGGACACTACTGAGCGACTTCACTTTCACTTTTCACTTTCATGCATTGGAGAAGGAAATGGCAACCCACTCCAGTGTTCTTGCCTGGAGAATCCCGGGGACGGGGGAGCCGGGTGGGCTGCCATCAATGGGGTCGCACAGAGTCGGACACTACTGAAGCTACTTAGCAGCAGTTAGCATAGTCTCTTCTAGCTTCATCCACATTGTCAGAAATGAAAACTGATTATATACTGTGATATACAACAATTGTTTTGATATATATATCAAAATAATTACCACAACAAATTCAGTTAACATCCACCACCTCACAATGTTTTATATATATATATGGTCATTGCATTGTACACTTTACACTAATGTAAATGTTAAATGTCAATTACATTACAATTAAACTGGAAAAATATTTTTAAATGACTACTGTAGCATTTACATTCCCTCAGGCTTGGCTTTATTATTCGTTCAGGTGAGATACTTTAGGTTTTGTTCTTAGTCCAAGGGTGCATCTCTTTCTCAAGGGTGTAGTTTTTATTCTTAAGATATGCCATTTCAGATATAAAATTAATGACTGTGGAGCTCAGGATAGTTTCTGTTCTCTGATTGGGCTGCACTGTCCAATGTTTCCTAGACTTGCATTCCCTCTGCTATTTGTTCTACCTTTTATACCTCAGTGGTCTCTGTTCAGTTCTCAGCCTCAGAGCAACTACTCTCTCCTGAGTCTAAAGTATTTCCTGGACTTCTACATGCACAACCAAGCCTTTGGTCAAAGATTCACCTGTTGCAAAGAGCTGACTAATTGGAAAAGACCCTGATGTTGGGAAAGATTGAGACAGAAGGAGAAGGTGGCAACAGAGGATGAGATGGTTGGATGGCATCACTGAGTTAATGGACATGAATTTGAGCAAACTCTGGGAGATGGTGAAGGACAGGGAGGCCTGGCGTGCTGCAGTCCATGGGGTTGCAGATTCAGACACGTCTGAACGACAGAACAACCGCAAGGAGGCCCCATATGGATTTGAAATACCTTCCACATGGCTCCCCAAATCCTGGTGCCCTTTCCCACACACCTTTGATACCTTAGGAGCTATGAACTCTGACTTTTCTTCTTTAATTAGAGTATAATTGTTTCACAATGTTGCCTTAGTTTCTGCTGTAGAATAACATGAATCAGCCATATGTCTATGTATATCCCTCCCTTTCAAGCCTCTCTCCCACCCTGTCCCCCACTTTCCCACCTTCTAGGCCATCACAGAGCACCAAACTGAGCTCCCTGTTGCATACAGCAGCCTCCCAGTGGCTATCTATTTTACACGGGACGGTGTATATATGTCAGTCCTACTCTCTCAATTCGTCCTGCTCTCCCATTCCCCTTTTGTCTACATGTCCTCTGAACTCTGACTTTTGACCCACCCTTCTTGCTTTGGACTACTTCTCCAAATAGTAGACCCAGGCAAAAAGCCAAGACAACCATGAGATTTTGATTCCTTCCTTTTCTAAAGGATTACAGTCCCAGCTGCCTATTATCCAGTTCCCAAATAAAGCTTTTTTTTTTTTTTTTTTTCCATGCAATTTTTCCGGCTTTATAGCTGTTTGTGGCGAGAAAGCAAGTCTGGTACCAGTTATTCAATCATGGCTAGAAGCAAAAGTTGTTATACTTGTTTTAATAGTCTTTGAGGCCCTCTGAGAATATTGCCTATGGATTTGGAGTACCCAAACTTCAGGTCAGGACTTGTGGATTTTCTAGTGACTGAATAAAGAAAATGTATTACCCTGTTTGCCAGCCTTCTCCACCCTGAAGTTATTCTTTCCCCCCTCTTCATACTGGGCTCTTTAGAAGGAAATCTTTAGGTTCAGCCAACACTTAAGAAGTGTAGAGTCACCTCGTTAGAAGCAATGTAACTATACAAAGTATTTGGAATTCTTCTGTGTGAGAGATTTGTCTTTCCCCATTTATTGCTAAACCCAATCATTGATGATTAGGAACCCTTTTTTTCTCTTTGAAAGACACATAACGTAGACAAAGGGGCTTTAGGTATGTACTCATATGTTTGGTTTGACCTAGCTTGCCCATGTGATTGTTCTGTGGCTTATGGGATTTCTTCCATGTTATTAATGCTCTATTTCTTCATATGTGAAGTGGGGATAATAATATTCACTGCATATAGTATCATAAATTTAAAGAATAAATGGGGAAAAGACCTTTAAAAATCTTACACTCTTGTCTTCCTGTGTCCCCTCTGGATAAAGAGGAAGTGCATGCATGCTTGCGCGGTTGCTAAGTCATATCAGACTCTTGCAATTGCATGGACTATATAGTGCGCTGAGCTCCTCTGTCCATGTTATTCTCTGGGTAAGAATACGGGAGTGAGTTGCCATGCCCTTCTCTAGGGGACTCGACCCAAGGACCAAACCTGTGTCTTCCATGTCTCCTGCGTTGGCAGGCAGATTCTTTTCCACTGAGCACCTGGGAAGCCCAAAGAGGATGGTTTAAAGAAATAACACCTGAAAAGCAATAGTGAAAGTTATGTCTGAGAAAATAGTCAGATAAAAAATAAAGGAATAAATTATCGAAATGTGTGTATGTGTGTGTGTCTGTGGATGTGTGGATGATATCTGTAACAAACATTTATACTGTTGGAAAAATCCAGATCATTTATTTAATTTTTACTTTTCAAAATTTTGGCACTACTCACAGTTGAAGCCAGAGAGATTATTAGTCCTCTTTGCTCATTTAGTATCAACCATAAACTTGAAGGTGATTATTAATTTATCTCTTAGTCCTGTCATTTCTAAGATAAAGCGAGTACAATTTTTTAAAAATATTTTACCATATCCTATATTGAAATTCTTTGGTAAATATTCTTAAAACACACCCAAACATTCAAATTTTATAAATCTCTCTAGTATTTGAAGTCTGACATTGACATGCTTTTCTCATAGGAGTCTAACAGAAAGAAAATGTATTTACCGAGAATGGTATATATAACTTGGATTTACAAAGATTGTCAACAACCAAAATAAAATCTAGTCTGAGAAGAGCTGAAAGTGAAAGTTAGTCACTCAGTCTTGTCCGATTCTTTGTGACCCATTGTACTATAGCTCGCCAGGCCGCTCTGTCCATGGGATTCTCCAGGCAAGAATACTGGAGTAGGTAGCCATTCCCTTCTCCTGGGGATCTTCCCGACCCAGGAAGTGAGCCTGGGTCTCCTGCATTTCAGGCAAATTCTTTACTGTCTAAACCAGCAGGGAATCCCCTGAGAAGAGTTAGAGAACGATTATTATCCCAACACTGTTGATCTGCTCAGTTTTGATTAAAATACGAAATAGGATGAGAAATCAAGAGGTTGTAAAATTTCTTTTTGAAGGACAGTGAAATATTTTGAACAATTACATCCCAGAGGGTTGTTCTGGTAAAGAAAGAAAAACACAAAATTAAGCAGTAAGGACACTATCGTTTCCCTTAGAAGGACAAGAGAGGCCCCTGTTTTAGGTCTCCATATTCACCAGACCCCAACTCTGGTTGCCCTTTGCCTACACTGAACTATGCCAAGCAGTTTGAAGGGTCACTAGAATGTGCCCAGTCAGAAGCAACATGTGCCCCATGCACCAAGTTCTGCTTGGCTGGGATTCTGAAATGTGATGAGCAACAATTATAGGCCAGCTTCCTCCACTGGAGCAGACCTCTTGCCTAGGTCTGGGAGTCCAAAGGCAGATTCCGTCTCTGGGAAGTGCTCACCCAGACCTTAGAACTGGCCAAGGGTATATGAAGAGTGTAAACAGGACTTGGACACGCCTGAACATGCAGACTGTATTGTCCAGCAGTATGCCTCGGAGGCCTGGCATGGTGTGGGATGGAGCTGGGAATGAAAAAATGGTGGTGGGCTGCAGAACAGGGGCAGCATGCTAGAGGCTAGGTCTTTGCGTGTCCTCTGAGGAGCCTAAGAACTGAGAACTTCATTCAAACAGAATGTTTCAGGTTATGACGAAGTATATTTGTCAGAGTAGAAGTAAACAACATATTTTAATCACGCTTGATTAATAACATTTAAGCGTATGTGTCATGTAGGTTCCACTGTTACCCTTGCTTTGAATCCAGAATACATTAGAGACAGCCTGGAACTGACCCACACTTTTTTCTGGTCCTTCCACCAATTAGCATCTGCTTGAGCATATAACTTAAAATCTTAGGATCCCGTGTTTTATATTTGTAAAAGTAAGTGGCTGATTTAGTTTCAGTATTATTTCTATCACTTATTAACCATGTAACATTGAACACATTGCACTAAACTCTGCCTCTCAGTCTTTTCATCTGTCAGATTTAAGGTTTAAATCAGGCAACTATATGGTCTGTTTTAGTTCTACTCTAAGAAGACAATTTTTATTAGACATTTATTAGACATAAGGCAGTTTTTGTGTAGATATTTTGTTAAAAGAAGGAAGCACATTAGAATAATAGCTAAAGTTGATAAAAGTTACCTTGCATTAAATCAGTTTTTTTCCTGCCTGCTGTGTCCTCTTCACTGGTTCATAGTTACCTGAGAGCTCAGTTTTGTTTCAAGTTAAAATTACAATTGAAAAATGCGGCTCAAGGTCAAAAATCAATTAAGTGGAAATTAGAGTTATTTGTTTTAAAAGTTCAGGTAATATTTTACATCATGAATCTGTTGGATGACAGTTGATGGGGATTAATCAGCAACCTGCTTTCTCTTTGATCATGATTCAAGTCTGCTCTGGACAGGAGTGATAATAAGGAACCAATTATGAACCATTTCCTTGGAGTAGTGCACTTGCAAAGCTTTGGATGAAAAGCCTCTCTAATGCAAAGTGGAGCCCTTGTTATGTAGAAAAAGCAGATTAATTGTCTCAATTCATGTCCTAGAGCACACAGGGCAGCTCCTGGTCAGTCACATCAATTGTTCTCTGCCCTTTATTATACATCGATTGCCTGTGAGGCCAAGTTGATAAGTTACCTTTTGTTTTACAAGGGGAGAGGAGAGCCGGTGATATTTTATGGGCTAGGCAGTAGACTGCAGACTCTGGAGCTGTGCATTCTACCTCTAGTTTTCTCTTGAACCATTAGAAAGCCTGGGAAATCATAGAATTTAGTCTCAAAGGGTTAAGCAAATTGTGGCAGTAAATACCTAGGGGAGAAACAGAAAGCGTATTCCCCCAGCAGCCACAGGGACCACAGGGAGGGATCAGGGTAAAATCTCATGTCCTCAGACTTTGTTTTTGAACTGTTGGCATCAACTTCAGATTTTTTCTATAGTATTTATTTCACCTATAAAATTAGCTTGTATTTTCTATTTCACTGAAATATTATAATGCATAAGAATGATTAAGAACACTTAAACCAGCTCGTAAAAGGCTCTCATGCAGACTCACTTGCCCCAGCATATGTCAGAAGATGGGCAGTTTGAAGGGTGCCTGGACCAAGTGTGAATGAGATTCACTTGCTATCCTGGAGCTTCTGTTCAAAAGCAGGGGTCAGCATGAACTCTCTGTAGGAATGGAGGCTCTGATGGGCACTGTCTCTGAGTTCTCTCTCTGCCTTGCTTGTGCTGACGCTGACATGTCCATTTTGGTCCTCTCCCTCTAACCTGCTCATGGCAGTGGGGCTTCCCCACCTCCTGACATCATAGCCATGGTCCTGCCATGGCAGACAGTCACACAGAGCTCACACAGGCATGGCATAATAATAAAGAGGGCAATCCAAGAAGAGAATATAACATTTGTAAATATTTATGCACACAACATAGGATCACCTAAACACATAAAGCAGTTACTGACAGACCTATTGATTGAAATTAATGGCAATACAATGACAGAAGAGGACATCAATACCCTAACTACATGAGTAGATAGATCATCCAAACAGAAAAGCAGTTAGGAAAAATCAGCCTTAAAGACACCCTAGACCAGATACAGTTAGTAGATATTTATAGAACATTCTATCTTAAAGCAGTAGAACACATATTTTCCTCAACTGCATTTGGAACACTCTCCAGAACAAATCATATGTTGGGCCACAAAACAAGTCTCAACAAATTTTAAAAGATAGAATCATATCAAGCATGTTTTTAAACCACAAAGGTATAACCTAGATATCAGTTACAGGAAGAAAATTGGGGGAAAAAAAAAAAAACAACTTACAAATATGTGGAGATTAAGCAACATGCTACTGAATAACCAAAATGTCAACATAGAAATCAAAAGAGAACTCAGAAATATCTTGAGAGAAATGAAAATGGAAATACAGCATACTGAAATCAATGGGATGCAGCAAAAGCAGTTTTAAGAGGGAAGTTTGTAGTAATAAATATCTAAATCAAGGAACAGAAAAGGTATCAAATAAATAATCTAACATTACACCTAAAGGAACTGGAAGAAGAAGGATAAGTCCAAAGTTAGTAGAAGGAAGGAAATAATAAAGACAGAGCAGATATAAATGAAGTAGAGACTGAAAAGACAAAAAAGATCAATGAAACTCAAAGATGGTTCTTTAAAAAGATAAAGAAAATTGACAAATCTTTAGCTAGATTCACCAAAAAAAAAAAAGTGAGGAGGCTCAAAAATATCAAATCAGATTTGAAAGAGGACAATTACAACTGATCCAACAGAAATGCAAAAGATTAAAGAGATTACTATCACAAAGGAGGCAAGAATATACAATGGGAAAAAGACAGTATCTCCAACAAATGATGTGGGGAAAACTGGACAGCTACATGCAAAAGAAAGAAAATAGACCATTATCTTATACGCTACACAAAAAATTAACTGAAAATGGATTAAAAGATTATAGTTTAAAACCTGAAACTGTAAAACACCTGGACGAAAATATAAATGGTAATCTTCTTGACACTGATCTTCGTGTTGAGTTTTTGGATCTGACTCCAAAAGCAAAGTAAGTCTACATCAAACTAAAGAGATACTGCACAGCAAAGGAACCATCAACAAAATGAAAAGGCAGCCTGCCGAAAGGGACAAAATATTTTCAACTTTTATATACAATAAAGGGTTAATAACATGTGTGTGTGTGTGTGTGTGTGTGTGTGTATGTATGCATGCATGCTAAGTTGCTTCAGTCATGTCCAACTCTGCAACCCCATGGACTGCAGCCTACTAGGCTCCTCTGTCCATGGGATACTCCAGACAAGAATACTGGTTGCCATGCCCTCCTCCAGGGGATCTTCCTGACCCAGAGATTGAACATGTGTCTCTTACATCTCCTTCGTTGGCAGGCAGGTTCTTTACCACTAGCACCACCTGGGAAGCCCATAATATATACACTCAGAAAAGAAAGTGAAATTTTCTCGGTCTTGTCCAAATATTAGGGACCCCACGGACTATACAGTCCATGGAATGCTCCAGGCCAGAATGCTGGAGTGGGTAGCTGTTCCCTTCTACAGGGGATCTTCCCAACCCAAGGATCGAACCCAGGTCTCCTGCATTGCAGGCAGATTCTTTACCAGCTAAGGTACTAGGGAAACCCTATATATACACTCAACTCAATAACAAAACCCCCAATAGTTCAAATAAAAAATGGGCAGAAGATCAAAATAGACATTTTTTCCCCCAAGAATACCTGAAAATATGTTTAGCATCACTTTTCATCATGGAAATGCAAATCAAAACCAACGGATATCACCTCACACCTATTAGAATGATTATTATCAAACAGACAAGAAATAACAGATGTTGGAGAGGATGTGAGCCCTCACACACTGTTGGTGAGAAAGCAAATTTAGTGCAGCCACTATGGAAAACAGTATGAAAATTCTCCCCCCAAAATTAAAGATAGATATATGTATGATCCAGCTATACCAACTCTGGGTATTTAAGCAAAGAAAAAAATTCAAATTCAAAAAGGTATATGCAACTCAATGGTCACTGCGGCATTAATTCCTATAGCCAAGATATGGAAACAACTGTCCATCAGTGGATAAATGCATAAAGAATATATGGTGTATACATATACAGCAGAATCCTTCTCAGCCATAAGAAAAGGAAATCTTGCCATTTGTGACAACATGTGCAGGGAAATAAAGCAGACAGTGAAAGACAAATACTGTTTGATTTTACTTTTATGCAGAATCCAAAAAAACAAGGCAAACAAAACAGAAGAACTCACAGAGAACTGATTGGTGGTTATCAGAGTTGGAGAATGAACAGAAGCGGTGAAGAGGGTTAATTTTATAATGATGGATAGTGACCAGATGTTGTTGTGATTATTTTGTTGTATGCACAAAGATCAAATCATTCTGTTGTATACAAGAAACAAATATAAGGTTATATACCAAGTTTACCTCAATATAAAGTCAATCAATTAACTAAAAAACAAAGATAATATTGTTCACCTTATTGCTTGTTTGGGAGTCATGGGGGAAGCAGTGAAGGGTGGGGTGAATTCAATAGTGTTCATTTGAATTCAATAGTGCTCATTTGAAGGTGAATAGAAGGATTCTGCAGCCTACTCAAGTTTAATTAAAAATAAATGTGGAAATTGTTTTAAAAGATTGTACACAGTGATTATCTCAAATTGCCATGGGAAATACAGAAATGCCTCATTAAAAACACATTTAGACTTTTTTATATATAAACTCCATCATCTACATTCTAGCTTAGAAAACCCTTCTCACTTAAAAAAATAAAAACTGAATTATGTCATCATCATTTTTATGTATCCCAAAATCTTATGCATGTATGTTCCAATGATTTTTATATCCATCATCATCACAAAAATCATTTTAAAGGACAACAGCAAAGCTTTGTGAAAATGAATCAAAACCACCGGACATTTAAAGGATTGCTGAATTATTCACTGAAGTGAAGTCTGCAATAAAATTGAGTCCATTCTGGGTAACCTCCAAAAATTAGGCTGGGTGGGTATCATGACACTGCTCCCTTGCGCAGTTTCTTGGCATCAGGCAGAGGGTTTTACCTCTCCCCAATTCTATGCTGTGTTTTCATACTACTTGAGTATCTTGATATTTTTAACTGAAAGAATTAATTGAACAACAAGAAAAAGACAAATAATACTGATGCCTGTGTCCTTGAGTTGAAGAATCGTTTTGGGTTGTGTGATCATATCATGAAGCTACATAGTCAGGTTTTCTCCAAAGCCAAAAGCAAAATGCCTAGCTACTTTCTGTGTTTTCAGTTCTGATCCTAAAGAGACCAAACATTTCAAATGCACTGGGGTTGGGGGGGCGGGTGTTGAAGACGTGAACAAGAGTATGGAGTGGACATGATGTGGAAAATCAATCCATCGATCAAAACTTTTAAGCCTGCTGGAGTAATATGTTCCGCATTTTAAAGAACTTAAGCTTAATTTCTGTGGTTTCAGGGAAAAAATAATATCAGTATTATTAGTAGGCATTAATAGCTTTAGAGCCAAGCATGAATGACAGTGCAGAGAAAATTAAGGCACTGTGACAACTAAATTATTATTCCTAATAACATATTGCTTCTTTTTAATTTTGTTTTTGTGATGATGACTTTTTATGAGCCAGATTATCTATGATATTATTTCTTCCTTGAGACACCCCAGATTGTCAGAGTATATGATGAACATAATATGCATTCACAATGAAATTAAGAAATATTAACTACTGAGAAAATTTCCTTCTTAGGTAGAATATGTATAAGCAATTTGGTCACTAGCAGAGTGCCTTGGGAAGTAAAGTCTAAGCAATTACTATCTTTTATATCAACAACTGCTTTTTTATACACTAGATGGTTTAAAGAACTATAGAGATCAGTGTAGAACATTTCAGATATTATATTAGCAAAATACATTGTTTCTTTTTTTCACTCGTGGTAGTTCTATGGTAGGGATTATATTTGTCTGGGGCCATTATTTGCTTAGTCAACTCAGACTCCTCAGGCAAGTTGTCTGCTTCGTGCAGTTTTTTGGAGGTTAATTTTGCTTTCAAGTATTTACAGAACACCTGCCAGGGCAAATTAACTGCTTGGTTAACATCTTACATCGCCTCTATGAATGCAGACTTTCTAAAGACTAAAGGTGGCTCAGACCAAAAAACCTGCCTGCAATGCAGGACACCCAGGTTTGATTCCTGGGCCGGGAAGATCCCCTGGAAAAGGAAATGACATCCCACTCCAGTATTCTTGCCTGGAGAATTCCATGGACAGAGGAGCCTGGCGGGCTACAGACCATGGGGTCCCAGAAGAGTCAGACACAACTGAGCAACTAACACTTTCACTTTTTGTCACAAAACCTAAGTGGTAGAATATGAAATGAAAGTACTTCCCCAGATTAGCTGTGGGGGAGGAAATCTCAGCGGGAAAGTCACACAGTGCGTTGGTGGCTGTGTGTGCTCAGTTGTATCAGACTCTTTGTGACCCCACCAGCAGGCTCCTCTGTCCATAGAATTTTCCAGGCAAGAATACTGGAGCAGACTGCCATTTCCTACTCCAGGAGATCTTCTCCATCCAAGGCTCAAACCCTCATCTCTTAACATCTCTTGCATTGGCAGGTTACCACTAGTGCCATCTGGGAAGCCTGCTTGGAAGGCTGCTTTGGACCAACATCATACCTTCCTTTGAGGCCACAGCTAGAGGCCAGGCATAGGGGAGGAATTGTGAATAACCAGGAACATGTCTGCCTCATCAAACTTTTGATTTTCTCCTTCAACCACTTCACCTGTAAAATATGCATTCACTAAAAGGAATACAAGCAAGAAGAAAATATTTAAAGGTGGAGCCCACTCAAAACAAGGCATGACAAAACTATGCAAGGAAGATCTGAATAAACATCCCCTCAGCAAGAGGTCTTTTTGAGAAAATATTCAAACCATCAGCAATGTAGAGACCTGTATGTACTTTCCTGCTCATCCTGAATCTAGTGTCATAGTATACTGTGTGACTATTTGGAAATGGTAAAAAAAAAAAAGAATCTGACACTAACATGTGCTGATGAGGATGTGGATCAATGGATTTGTTGCATACTACTGGTAGGGCTGTAAAGACAGAACCACACTGGACAGGAGTTTGGCATTTTTTACCAAGCTGAAGGGACAAGGAACCTATGGCCAAACAGTTCCACCCATAGGTAAATACCTAGTGGAAATCCACACCTAAACATTAAAAAAATGTACAACTTTCACTGCGACATTATTTGTACTAATCCCAAATGGAAGACAATCTAAATGTGCATCAGAGATAGAATAAATTGTGCTACTTTTAATAAGATGAAGTACTGTGAGCAGTAAGTTAAAAGTAAACTTATTTTTATATTTATTTATAACAATATATACACAAATTACATATGTATATATATTTATAATATATTTATATTATTTTATAGATTAATAAAATCTATTATTAATTAGATTAATTAACAATAGAGTGAAAAAGTTGGCTTAAAGTTCAACATTCAGAAGACTAAGATCATGGCATCTGGTCCCATGACTTCATGGAAAATAGATGGGGAAACAGTGGGAACAATGTCAGAATCTATTTTGGGGGGTTTCAAAATCACTGCAGATGGTGATTGCAGCCATGAAATTAAAAGATGCTTACTTCTTGGAAGGAAAGTTATGACCAACCTAGATAGCATATTCAAAAGCAGAGACATTACTTTGCCAACAAAGGTCCGTCTAGTCAAGGCTATGGTTTTTCTGGTAGTCATGTACGGATGTAAGAGTTGGACTATAAAGAAACCTGAGTGCTGAAGAATTGATGCTTTTGAACTGTGGTGTTGGAGAACACTCTTGAGAGTCCCTTGGACTGCAAGGAGATCCAACCAGTCCATCCTAAAGGAGACCAGTTCTGGATGTTCATTGGAAGGACTGATGTTGAAGCTGAAGCTCCAATACTTTGTCCACCTCATGCAAAGAATTGACTCATTGGAAAAGACCCTGATGTTGGGAGGGATTGGGGGCAGGAGGAGAAGGGAATGACAGAGGATGAGATGGCTGGATGGCATCACTGACTTGATGGACATGAGTTTGAGTAAACTCTGGGAGTTGGTGATGGACAGGGTGGCCTGGTGTGCTGAGATTCATGGGGTCACAAAGAGTCGGACATGACTGAGTGACTGAACTGAACTGAACTGAATCTCTATTATATAAAATAATATAGATGAATCTTACATACATAATATTGACTCCCCATATAAGACCCCAAATTATTTATCTATATATGACTTTACTCATAAAATTCAAAAGACTAAACAAAATTATATTATTTACTGAAGCAAGACAGGAGACAAACATAGGTATGTAACAAAGGTCAACGAGGTGTCTATTACCATAGCAGATGGTGTAGTACTAACCCTAAGTGTGGATTTGGGTAGTTTTTGCTGTGTTGGTAGTGATCCATTTCTTAATTTTTGTGATAAAATATGGGTATTCACTTTATAATTATTTGTTTAACTGTATGTTTAATGCATTTTTTCTGAATGAATAGTTTTTTGTCAGTGAAAAAAAAAAGTATCAAGGAAGACTTTATATATGATATAATGCTTTGGGGGGAGGAACTTTGTATTCCTGGAATTCAAAACACAGCTACAATCATACCTACATACATATAAGTTGTGTATATATCATTGAAACTGAAAGGATCCTGCAGCTAAGACCCTGATGAATATAATCATCATATTCTACTGGACTCAGTATAAATATTTATACACTAATAATAAGATATTAATAAACTTGAAAATGAACTTGAGATAATTTCGTTTGTGGAAGGTGAGCAGAATGACCATGGAGAGCTAAACCTTCATCCTCTACAGCAGAAAATCAATAGACAATAACTGAGAATGAACAAATCAAGAAATAATAGTATAAGCATGTCATTCAAAAATATGAGGAGAAGGAAAACAGTGAATGTTGCTTCCTCCTGAGAACTGCAAACAGGCTTTAGAAGTTTTGGGGGCAAAAAATTGCTGTTTCTCATTGTATGCCAGGCAGAGCTATTTGACTGTCATAGTATGTTCATGTATAATTTTGATGATAATAAAAACAATTTAAAAAGAAATGAAGTTGTAAATGAGAGTGATTAAATTCTATAGCTTTCTACAAGAACGCTGATTCTCCAGCAAATAGGATCATGATGGTTTCCTTAATTTAAGACAGAAAAATTAAAGAAATAAAAATAAATAGGAAAATAAATAATATAAATGATCAACTTGGGAAATATTCATCAACAAAATGACCACATCTGTTAGCATTTCGTGTAGCCCAGGATTTCCTCACAGGAGTATAATAAAGGAGATCAAGGGCCTTCTTCTCTTTGTCCAAAGACAGAGAGAGAGGTGCTCTTCTTTGGAGCCCAGAATAGTCGAGCAGACACCTGAGTCCATTTTGTAGGTAGAAATACCCTGCTTCAAAGCATACAGCGTGGAGCAATCAATCCCAAGCAAAGGTCAAAGAGTCTTCTAACAGATGTTGGCAGATATGAAGACACATAGCAAACATGGAGCATTTTACATTTTATAGAAGTAACAGTCATTTATCAGAAGTCTCTAGTGAAACCACTACAGCATTCTCTCACCTGGAAATATGAAGAGAGGAGAAAGGTGCCGGGGAAGAACAATTTTTTTCTTTTTTTTACAAAATGGATGCTGCATACATTCAAGCCTTAAGGCTCAACTCAGTCAAGAGCTCCCAAAGGAATACGAAACAGAAAACTGGAGCTTCTCCAACTGCATGAGAAAAGGACAGAGGACTCACAGGAGAGAAGAGAAGGGGGAGGGGAGGAGAGTTCGGGGGATGATTTAAACCTGCAACGAGTCTCTTGGGATCCTTGAGAAAAATCTGGAAACTATGTAAAAATAATTTTCAGATCATCCTGGAGATCATCAGATATTATGTGAGGGAGCTGTGAGGGAGCAGAAACAGAATCTGATTTCAGAAGCTGCTCTCTAAGATGAACTAATGTTCATCAAGGGTTCTTCCTGGACATACAGATGACCATGAGATCTGAATTTTAAAGGAGACAACTCATTCTTCCATGACAAGTTTGTGCATTAAAGATGACAATCCTGGTTCTTTTTTTACTACAATAGGTCAAAGAGCTGAAGTGATAAAAGCAGTACTGAGAATGCCTCACTGAATGAATGGTAACATTGGAAAAAGAAAAAAAAATCACTTCTAATATTTGTGCTTCCCAACAGTCTCTTACTACTTCCATCTCATCTTCTCCTTCCAGTATTAGAGCTGCTTCTGGAAAAGGCAGAATTGGTCCCTGCCACCCTTGATTTCTCCCAGCAATCTTGATTCCAGCTTGTGCTTCTTCCGGCCCAGCATTTCTCATGATGTACTCTGCATATAAGTTAAATAAGCAGGGTGACAATATACAGCCTTGACGTCCTCCTTTTCCTATTTGGAAGCAGTCTGTTGTTCCATGTCCAGTTCAAACTGTTGCTTCCTGACCTGAATACAGGTTTCTCAGGAGGCAGGTCAGGTGGTCTGGTATTCCCATCTCATGAAGAATTTTCCACAGTTTATTGTGATCCACACAGTCAAAGGCTTTGGCATAGTCAATAAAGCAGAAATAGATGTTTTTCTGGAACTCTCTTGCTTTTTCCATGATCCAGCAGATGTTGGCGATTTGATCTCTGGTTTCTCTGCCTTTTCTAAAACCAGCCTGAACATCTGGAAGTTCATGGTTCATGTATTGCTGAAGCCTGGCTTGGAGAATTTTGAGCATTACTTTACTAGCGTGTGAGACGAGTGCAATTGTGCAGTAGTTTGAGCATTCTTTGGCATTGCCTTTCTTTGGGATTGGAATGAAAAATGACCTTTTCCAGTCCTGTGGCCACTGCTGAGTTTTCCAAATTTGCTGGCATATTGAGTGCAGCATTTTCACAGCATCATCTTTCAGGATTTGAAATAGCTCAACTGGAATTCCATCACCTCCACTAGCTTTGTTCGTAGTGATGCTTTCTAAGGCCCACTTGACTTCACATTCCAGGATGTCTGGCTCTAGGTGAGTGATCATACCATCGTGATCATCTGGGTCATGAAGATCTTTTTTGTACAGTTCTTCTGTGTATTCTTACCACCTCTTCTTAATATCTTCTGCTTCTATTAGGTCCATAGCATTTCTGTCCTTAATCGAGGCCATCTTTGCATGTAATGTTCCCTTGGTATCTCTAATTTTCTTGAAGAGATCTCTAGTCCTTCCCATTCTGTTGTTTTCCTCTATTTCTTTACATTGATTGTTGAGGAAGGCTTTCGTATCTCTTCTTGCTATTCTTGGAACTCTGCATTCAGATGCTTATATCTTGCCTTTGCTCTTTTGCTTTTTGCTTCTCTTCTTTTCACAGCTATTTGTAAGGCCTCCCCAGGCAGCCATTTTGTTTTGTTGCATTTCTTTTCCATGGGGATGGTGTTGATCCCTGTCTCCTGTACAATGTCACGAACCTCAATCCATAGTTCATCAGGCACTCTATCAGATCTAGTCCCTTAAATCTATTTCTCACTTCCACTGTATAATCATAAGGGATTTGATTTAGGTCATACCTGAGTGAAGAGGAACTAAAAAGCCTCTTGATGAAAGTGAAAGAGGAGAGTGAAAAAGTTGACTTAAAGCTCAACATTCAGAAAACGAAGATCATGGCATCTGGTCCCATCACTTCATGGCAGATAGATGGGGAAACAGTGGGAACAGTGTCAGACTTTATTTTTCGGGGCTCCAAAATCACTGCAGATGGTGATTACAGCCATGAAATTAAAAGATGCTTACTCCTTGGAAGGAAAGTTATGACCAAACTAGATAGAATATTGAAAAGCAGAGACATTACTTTGCCAACAAAGGTCCTTCTAGTCAAGGCTATGGTTTTTCTGGTAGTCATGTATGGATGTGAGAGTTAGACTGTGAAGAAAGCTGAGCACCAAAGAATTGATGGTGCTTTTGGACTGTGGTGTTGCAGAAGACTCTTGAGACTCCCTTGGACTGCAAGGAGATCCAACTAGTCCATTCTAAAGGAGATCAGTTCTGGATGTTCTTTGGAAGGAGTGATGCTAAAGCTGAAACTCCAGTACTTTGGCCACCTCCTGCGAAGAGTTGACTCATTGGAAAAGACTCTGATGCTGGGAGGGATTGGGGCAGAAGGAGAAGGGGACGACAGAGGATGAGATGGCTGGATGGCATCACTGACTCGATGGATGTGAGTCTCAGTGAACTCAGGGAGTTGGTGATGGACAGGGAGTCCTGGCATGCTACGATTCATGGGGCCACAAAGAGTTGGACACGACTGAGTGACTAAACTGAACTGAACCCTTTATTTTACAACAGAGTCACAATGCCTCCTCCACACTGCAGTGTTGTTTCATTTTTCTGTTTTCCTGGTATTGCTTCTCCCCATTTTCCTCACAGCCCCCTGGCTACCTGACCTCATCTCAGCACTCTGGGACCAGCGCTATTTCTGCCTGCAATATTATCCTCCCTTCCTTTTAAAGTCGAGTTCAATACCACCTCATTTCTGGTACTTTCCCTGACTTACTTGGGCAGAGTTCATTACTTCCGGTGCAATGGCCCTATAGTTGACCACAGTACCTTTGCATTTATATTTATAATTATATTGTGATTATGTATATTTTATATATATATATATATATATATCAGTTCAGTTCAGTTGCTCAGCTATGTCCTACTCTTTGCGACCCCATGGACTACAGCATGCCTGGTTTCCCTGCCCATCACCAACTCCCAGAGCTTGCTCAAACTTATGTCCATTGAGTCAGTGATGCAATCCAACCATCTCACCCTCTGTCATCCCCTTCTCATCCTGCCTTCAATCCTTTCCAGCATCAGGGTCTTTTCCAATGAGTTAGTTCTTTGCCTCAGGTGACTGAAGTCTTGAAGCTTCAGCTTCAGTATCAGTCCTTCCAATGAGTATTCAGGACTGGTTTCCTTTAGGTTTGACTGGTTGGATCTGCTTGCAGTCCAAGGGACTCTCATGAGTCTTCTGCAACACCACAGTGATGACCAACCAAACTGATCACATGGACCACAGCCTTGTCTAACTCAGTGAAACCATGAGCCATCCTGTGTAGGGCCACCCAAGACAGACAGGTCATGGTGGAGAGTTCTGACAAAACCGGAGAAGGGAATGACAAACAATTCCAGTATTCTTGCCTTGAGAGCCCCATGAACAGTATGAAAAGGCAATATATATATATATATATTTTTTTTTCCTTTCACTAATTTGAGTTTCTCAAAGGTAGAAAGCATATCTTTCATATATCTATATTTAGCTAGCTAACTACCATCTATATTGTACCCAGTATATTCCACAGAGGGCTTTCCAAGTGGCACTGGTGGTAAAGAACCTGCCTGCCAATTCAGGAGACATAAGAGACACGGATTTGATCCCTGGGTTGGGAAGATCCCTTGGAGGAAGCCATGGCAACCCACTCGAGTATTCTTGCCTGGAGAATCCCCATTGACAGAGAAACCTGGCAGGCTACAGTCCATAAGGTCACAAAGAGTAGGGCAAGACTAGAACAACTTACCCTGCATGCATGTGTATTCCACAGATCCTGACACAAGCAAGGTGCTTCATAAAAGTCTGCAGAAGTTATTGAACACATGAGGAATTGAGATTTTTCATGTCGAAGAATTAGAAAGATACTAGAGGCATTCGGCGTCTTGACTGTAAATCTTAGTCAATATAAAACGGTCTCATTCTGTTCTTCTGTTCTTAGTTCCAATTCAAGAGAAATTTGTCTTTGTGTCTGTCCAAGTCATCCTTATGCCTGAAAGATCCTTTGTTTCTACTACAACCACAAGCAACAGGCAAATATTTCCAATGGCGCTCTTTAGAGAGGGGCAAACAAGCCCAACCCTGAAGGACAGAACAAAATAACAGAGAGTGGGAAAAGATAGAATTCAACCAAATACAAAGAAAATGGCCATTGTGAGCGTTTTCTATTAACCTTTTAAAAGGATGGATTATCCATTCTGGGCACAAACATATCAATCGGGGAAATTATAGAGGCAGGAGATATGACAGCAGCTGTGTGGTTTGCCTAATGGTTCTGGATTCCCAACATTTCTCAGTTTTGTAGGGTAGAGGATGAGGACCAGGAATTATGTAAGGCTGTGTGGAGAATACAAATATCTTGCACACCAAGGAAAAAGAGACCTCAAAGTTTAAGACTTCAGAACATGGCTAGTGAAATGGCTTCCTCTGGCTTAGTGCAAGGATTTTACCTTTCAAAATTTTAGGCTTTCAAAATTGGGAACTTTCTGACTCTTCTTCAAAAACACATGATAATTAGCTGCTCTTTGTTCTTAGATGACAGAATTGGAGGGGGAAAAACCAAATATACATTATACATATACATACACTATTGAAAACAAATACAAACATTTAAGGAGAGATCAAACACCAAAAGTCAACACCAAGGCGAACAGAGCATTACCTATGGTAAATGTTTAGAAAAATTCTGCCTGAGATTATATGAGCTCACTTCTGTCTAGCACAATGCTTGATGGATATCTGGTTTTCAGCAAATGCTAATTTGGTTTATGGAGTTTAAACAGGTAGATCTTGTGTAAAAGGTAGATCTTTTATGGTTCAATTCATATCTGGAGATTTTAGACCCTTTGGTTTGCTTTTCAACTTTTTGTTTCATTTTAACAGACCTAGAATATACTTGGTAAGAGAATTTCTAATTAAAAAAAAAAAAAACTAAAGTAATTAGTTAAATTCAAGGCTGATGAAAAGAGTTAGGCAGAGTATGATTCCCATGAAGGAGCTGGAGTATGATCCAGCTGTGTGATCATATCAAAAAGGCCCTTCCAGATCCCTTTTGGCTTGCCTTAAAAGCAAAAATAGGAAAATTTTAAAGAACAGAGAGATAGAGAAAGAAGGTTGTTGCCCTACCTTAACAGACCATTGGTAAGTTGCACACAATACGTAGCTGAATTCTGATGTAAACGTGTATTTAGTCATCCAGTCACTGAGCAATTTCTGAGCACCTATCATATACCAGGAACTACAGCTATAGGCACATGAGAGACGTCAGCAAATCAAACAGTTCCTGCCCTTGGAGACTGTACATTCTAGAGCAAAGATCGTGATTTCCACACTGGCAAGTCTTTGGGATGTGCAGACTGTGAAAAGTACTCTTTAAAAAATTATGTTGTAGTTTCTTTTCAATTACCAATCTACCTATCTTCCTGAAGGCCAGACTTCAGAAAGGTCAGAGGTTATGTGAAATGTACACCACATGAAGGTTAAAATATTTTTAAAGATTTTCAAACATGACAGCAACCTCTTATTCCAAAGGATGAAATCTGCTAGCTAGAGTTAAGTTTCTGTTGAATTCCAACTATTCTTTAAGGTGGGAGGATCAATGATAATTTACACATATTTTTTTATTGATGAAATAGTTTGTCATGGGAGGATTTTCCTTAATCTTATTGGCTGCAAAGCACAGGATAATTACAAGTCTACTCTTCTTCTGGAGAGATGAAAATGTCATGAACAATTATGGCAAATATGATATGGACTTGTCCAAGGATCAGAAAAATAAAAACATCACAGTATAGCAACACAGAGGAATTGTCTGTTGCACTGTTGCTTTCCTGAGATATTTGGCTAGAAGATATGGGTTTTATAATACAAAAGGTTTGCATTCATCAGTTAGTAGAACCAATACAGAAAAGCAGCCTTTAAATATTTGATGTTTCTTCTTGATAACTGTCACTGAAAATTTTTCAAGGTCAAGAATTCTTGAAAATTTTAATGGCTTATTTGCCATCGCATTGCAGGGCTGAATTCATGCAAACCGAAGAAGTGTATACAGGATTCAGAATGGATCCTTACAGTAAAGTGAAAATATTAGAAATGACTACTATTGATTAAGGGTCTATTAAATAACAGTAGTGAGCTTGGAACTCTATACCAGTTACTTGGCTGTACTCACCACAGACTTCTGAGATGGATATTAGAATGTTCATTTTATAGATCAGGAACTCAAGATTATGTGAGCACCAAGACATGATTTGAACTTCAGTCTAACTCCAAACTTCATGCATTATCCACAGTGCAACAGGGCCTCTTCCAATAAGAACTGAAATGGATGACAAGGTAAAAAGTTACTTTCCTTTACTGATGTGTGCTTTTCTGAGAGCTTCTGTACTAATACTTCCTCCTTTCGTACTAAGACCAAAAACCGGTTGTCCAACTAAGAGCATCTATAAACTGCAAGAGTCTAGAAAGCCTGTTAGGTATTTTCAATATGCTTCATAGAATAAGATTTTTTTTTCTTTTTCATTAACATAGGTAATTAAATAGAATACTTATTTCAATATATTGTTTCAAAATATTCTGGGTATCACATCATAAACAAGAGTCAAAGGATATAAAACTTCATATGAGTATCTAATAAAGGGTTTTTTGTGAAGTGAATTCATTTTAGATCCACAGAAAGATAAAAGGCTTTAAAAGGGTACTTAAAATCAGGGGAAGGTAGGAGAAAGTTTGGCCAAAAATAATAATAATAAGGAAAAGCATGCCTTTCTGGACTGCATGATTCTGTACTTGATGGCTTAGGTTTCTACTGTACATTTCATTTAAAGCAAACTGTATTTTCTAACATAAAACCTCAGCAGGCATTCACTTGGCTAACAAGTGGAAAATTCTGTCCCAGTTTTCCATAATACATTCATGAAGGGATTTGAAGCAACCAACAGTTACTGCAGAAGGAAAATGAAAAAATGTTGTTCCCTGGCATTTTTTAAACAAACACAAAAGTTCAAGCTCTGCAGCTATTAGGCTGTTTGGAGGCAACATAAACACTGGCTTATTTCTAACCCACTATAATCCCTGAATCAAACCCAGCTCTCATTTTCTGTTTTAATTTTTCCTGCAATCTCCCAGAATGGAGGAGTTCGTGAGGCAGGTCACCAGTCAGGGGGCTGAGTTGGAGTCCTACAGTAACAACATCAGAGCCAAGGTCTTCATTTCCTCTGTCCTGGTTGAGAGATCTTACATAATAAGTACCTTCTTTGCTACTCTGCTTAGTCTACCGAGAAGCTCTTCTCTTTGGGGGGAAAAGTATCATTTCTTCTCCTGTTCTTTTTCTTCGGAAAAGGAAAAAGCATATTCAGGGAGGATGTGGTTGACATGTTTGTCTTTTGTATGAGCAGGAAGAAGGAAATTCTTTTCAGGACATGGTTCAATTTATGCAGAATCTCTTGGGATGCTATACTTGTCATGTGATCATTGCACTTAAGAAATCTTAAGCAAACAAGGTCCACCTCCTGCCTCTCAACAGGCTGCTGACAAACCACTGCATAACAAGAGAGCAGAAGAGCTACTTTTATAGTTCTGGGGATAAAGTTTCACCAACTACTGTGGCTCTTCCGGTCAAGAGGTTTACCTGGTTTTGTCTGAAATCCTTTTGTCATCATCAAATAGCTTTTTAAAGATTCCCCTCTCAATAGCAAATGAGAACAGCTGGCCCCCATTGCCTGCGTAATCTCCCCTCCAGTGATTTTTCAATACCGTTTTCTAGCACAATGGGCCTGATGCTACAGAGGCAATTTCCTAAATGGACACCGGAGCCCCTAAGAGGATGATATATGGGCAAAGGTTACTCCACTGAGTCTATTTACATAACTATATCCAAGCCCAATAATGACAGGTGAACGGTGCCAACTCCCAGCTAAATATAAGGCTGGAGGTCTCACCCCCCATCTATAGTCCCACACCAGTAGTGAAGTGCACACAATCCATGATCAACACCAACAAGGGCTACCAGCCCTGATGACACCAAGGCTCATTTACATAGAGATGAGTGTTGGTGTGATGAGTAGGGGAAGAAGGCAGAGTTAACCAGTAAGATCTATAAGCAAACTTTACTGAAGGGAGGGTAATTTTTTTTTTTTAATGTTTTGGATTTTCCTTGTGGGTGCTTAATACCTGCTAAGTCATGAAAATTGATCCTTATCCACAGCGCAGCTGTGGTTTGCACTTCACTTGCAGACTTATACAGATAAAAGTGGCCCCAAGTGGCCCATGCAAGATATTTTTTAAAAATACAACTTAATTAGTTAAAATGTAAGGTTCACTTTCTGCTAAAATTCCTTTAGAGGGACTTTGAACAAGACACTGAATATTTGGTCTGGACCTTGATTTTCCCCTTTGAAATACAAAGAGGTTGAAATAGATGATCTCGAAGGTCCCCTTTTAACTCTAACATTTTGTGATTCTAATTAACTGTACAGATGGAGACTGATAAAATTTGGGATCTGGAAGAAATTCTGAAGTGGATTATATAGAATTGTTCTTCTGACAATCATGGAGCTATTTTTTAAAGAGTTTATTTATTGAATGTTGACTCTATACCAGGCAGTACAAATCATCTTCATATAATGCCTCCTATGCATCTCAGAAAAGTTCTGTGACTTATGCAGTTATGGTCTTCATCTAAGGAAACCAAGGCTCAGGAGGATTGACTAAATTGCTTAAGAATATACACACAGAAAAAAGTGGGACAGAAACTTGCACCCAGCTCTCTTTGGCTCCAAAAATCTATGCTGTTAACCATGACTGAGCTGCTTTTGCCATGGCCTCCCCATAATCCTTAGGCCAAGTCTGAGCTTGCTCTCACTCAATTCTTAGCCACTCTGTAATCTTCCTGCTTTTCCTCAGCTTGGAGCCAAGATTTCTTTTATCTCAGAGAAGTTAGTTTTCTATAAGCGAGAAAGAAGGGTCTCATTTCCTCTCTTCGTTTGCATTCAAACATCTGTACAAGCAGGATGGGACAGCTGACCATTCTGCCAGTCTTGAGTCCTAATGCAATAAGATTTTTCTTTAGAATTTTACCCAGGGTCATGTGAAATTCCAAATTTCCATTTCCTAGCAGAAGCCTGGTAGCTTTAAGCAACCTCCAGAAGTGTAGGTCATTCTCCTGCCCTGTGGGCTGACCAGCAAGGGTCCCTCTCGTGGACCCTTGCCTCTCTTTGTTCCCTCCTTCTTTTGTTCCTCTGCCCACTTGCACTAATTCAATTGCAATTAGTACAATCGAATCCTTAATGAGCCAATTTAGTCCAGCCCACATAGCTATTTTCCTCCTAATAAATCAATTAATTCAGCTCACATTGAAGAGATTGTACTGTTTACAACATCACAGAGAGTATCTACACATTTCTCTAAGAAATAAGATGATCAGGAGTATTTTTAGAATAACATCTCATCTTTCTCTTTGTAGAGTAGGGACTGGTGGTGCAGCTGCCATTGCTAGGATTTCCTTGTCTTAACCAGGGGCTTGAGAAGATGGCTTAATAGCCATTTACAGTATTTATTTCATGAAGGTGGAGTGAAGCAGACAGGAGTCCATAGCACTGTTTATATTGGATGCAAGGGGCTTGAGTAAGGATGGAGCCACCCTTCTATGGCAACACTTCCCAATGCTCTGCCTTCCATCATCCCACTGGGGTAGATGGATCCTAGAAAAGAACATAATATTGAAAGTTTATCTTCAAATGACTTTTAGTTGGTAGGAATTATCACTACCTAGATTAGATTGCTTCAACCATGCTCAGTTCAGTTCAGTCGCTCAGTCGTGTCCGACTCTTTGCAACCCCATGAATTGCAGCACGCCAGGCCTCCCTGTCCATCACCAACTCCCAGAGTTCACTCAGACTCACGTCCATCGAGTCAGTGATGCCATCCAGCCATCTCATCCTCTGTTGTCCCCTTCTCCTCTTGCCCCCAATCCCTTCCCAGCATCAGAGTCTTTTCCAAGGAGTCAGCTCTTCGCATGAGGTGGCCAAAGTACTGGAGTTTCAGCTTTAACATCAGTCCTCCCAAAGAACACCCAGGATCAACCATGCTAACAAGGTTATTAAACTAAAATTAGAAACTAAGGTCCCCAATATTCCTATAGCTCTACCCTAAAATGGAGAAGTTTTAAGAACCACACATATAAATTGGATTTAAGGAATTTCCTTAATAAGTAGCATGGATGAGCCCATAACATCTTATGATTGATTGTTCATATAAACCGCTAGTGAAATACCTAAAATGAGAGGTTCATGCTCATGGTTCTTATTTTCCCCTTAATTTGGCTTAGTCCTGGAAGCCAGTATCCTGCTATTTGACTATTATTAGAACACTGTTTTAAGGCAAATAGTGCCAAACTTCAGCCTTTCCCAGTGTTCTTGCCTGGAGAATCCCAGGGACGGGGGAGCCTGGTAGGCTGCCGTCTATGGGGTCGCACAGAGTCGGACACGACTGAAGTGACTTAGCAGTAGCAGCAGCAGGGAGAGTCAAAATAGCAAGTGAATAAGAAGCTGACAAACAAGAAGTCATAGGAAGATATTAATGTATTTATTTATAAAAGGCAGGGAGTCCTGCCCTGAGAAAGGCCAAGTCACATTGGATAATGTTAAGTACTTACCTTGTTCCTGTGGAAGAGAGACCACACTTACTCGACAGGACTCTAGAGAAAGAACTCGTGTCTATGACTGAGACAAGAGACAATCAGACCATAGTTACAGAGAATGAAACATGTGCTAATACAGCTCTGATGAGATGAGAGACATTAAGTTCCTCATCGCTAGGGAATACATAAGCAGAGACTGAGTGTCCAGGCTACCAGGGATGCTATAGTGTTAAGTTTGGAGGAAGAGAGTAGGAAATAACTCATAGTTAAACTTTTACTTCTATTTGTTGTTGATCAGTTGCTAGGTCACCTGTCTGACTCTTTATGACCCCATGGACTGCAGCACACCAGGATTCCCTGTCCATCACTATCTCCAGAGTTTGCTCAAATTCATGTCCACTGAGTTGGTGATGCCATCCAAACATGTCATCCTCTGTCACCCCCTTCTCCTGCCCTCAATCTTTCCCAGCATCAGGGTCTTTTCCAATGAGTCAGCTCTTTGCATCAAGTGGACAAATTATTGGAGCTTTGGCTTCAGCATCAGTCCTTCCAATGAATATTCAGGGTTGATTTCCTTTAGGATGGACCGGTTTGATCTCCTTGCAGTCCAAGGGACTCTCAAGAGTCTTCTCCAACATCACAGTTCAAAAGCACCAACCAATTCCTCAGTGCTCTCAGCCTTCTTTATGGTCCAACTCTCACATTGGTACATGACTACTCAAAAAACCATAGCTTTGACTGTATGGACCTTTGTTGGTAAAGTAATGTCTCTGCTTTTTAATATACTGTCTAGGTTTGTCATAGCTTTTCTTCCAAGAAACAAATGTCTTTTAATTTCATGGCCCCAGTCACCATCTGAACAATTATCTAGTTTTTGTCTTCACTGAAAATATGATCTATTATATTTTTTATTTCCTTGAAAAACAGTTTTTGAACTTAATAGAGAGAGAGAGAAATCTGAGGATGGCTCAATGCCAAGTTTAGGTTTGACTGCAGGGGAAACATATTCTCCATGTTGGTTTCTCAATCACAGCAGTATAATTCCTTTCACTCTGCAAAAGAGCCTGAAAATTAAGGCCTCTACATCTTAACATAGTATCAAATATTAGACTACTAGTTATTTTCTAGAAACACATCAGCAAGTTTGCATTCAGGACGCCAAATTGAGTCAGGCAATAGATTTGAGCTTCCCGGGTGGCTTTGTGGTAAATTATCTGCCTGCCAATGCAGGAGATGAAGGTTCAATTCTTGGGTCAGAAAGATCCCCTGGAGAAGGAAATAGCAACCCACTCCAGTATTTGTGCCTGGGAAATCCCATGGACTGAGCAGCCAGAAGGGTTGCAAAAGAGATAGACACGAGTTAGCAACTAAGCAACAATTTGGGGTAACTTGTCTGAAATGTAATTCCTGTAGAAGTACAATGGAATAGCTATTTTTTCATAACTTTTCCAGCTGTTTCAAAAATCAGTGTAATCCTCTATTAGATCAAAAAAGTATGTGAAATTTCTTAGAGATGTAACATTTAAGGTACAAATTAATCTGAAAAAAAGAAACATACCTAACATTATGCATTCAGAATAACAAGAAGCTTTGTTCCTTTTGAAACTAGTCATGATTTTATTTTGCCTTCCTTTAGTTTTTAATAATGATCCTTCTTGTCTAAAAAGCAAATTAAGTTGTCTCAGTGTTCAGCTCTTTGTTCACGCAAATAAATAAAATCACTTTGCGAATTCCATTGTTAACATAAAAATCTAATTTTGAATTCTTAGTTACATCTAATATCCTACCACAGATATCATCACAACTATCAATTAATTGTATTCCTTTTATACATGGTTGACATGGAGATAAACAATTTACAGATGATTGAAAGGAAATTTTGTAATCTTGGAAATATTAAGGTTTCCCAGGCAGCTAAATTCTGTTAGGATCTGTACATAGTCTTTGTACTGTAACGAGAGACATGATTGCAATCTAAATGTCTCTTTCTTTTCAGGTGGAGAAGATTTTCATCTCTTTGAGATAATGTGTATTAGTTCCCATGTGCTAAGTTGGGCTGCAGTAACAAATGACACCATGTGTCATTAAAAACAGCGAATGTTTACTGCCTGTTATCATTGCATATTCAGTGTGTGCTGGTCCAGTTCAAGACCTCTCTGCTCCATTTCTTCCTTAGTCAATGACCCACGTTGATTGAACAGCCCCAATCTGGGATTGCTCAGCTCATGGCAGATGGAAAAACAAAGTCACGTCATCACTTCTGCTCACATTTAATGGGCCAAATCAAGTCACAAGTATGATGTATGTCAAGAGAATAGAAGCTTATAGGAAGGAGCTGTGTAGCTACTGAATGCAGAGCTAGAAGTGTGAAAAGGATACGTAAAATGAACCCAAAGTCATTAAGATCAAATGTGTCTTGGAAACATTTTACCTAATCTGCCTTTCTCGTTCTCAACTATTTGACTGATGTGATCAGTTGAAGGATTTTGACCAAGTCACCAATATTTCATCATTTGTTATTATGTCCTTAGGTTTTAATAACCACAGGTTATTTGCCCATAAAGTGGCAGGGCAGTAAATTTTCATTGTGAATAACCAGGGAATATGGTATTTTGTGTAAAATTTTCTTTTTCTTTTTTCTAAAGTAAGAGAATATAGTACTTTATTCATGTATTATTCAGAATACATGAGGAAGCCACTTTATGTATTTTTCTCATTAACACGTCACAGTAAATGAATATTAATTCATGCTATGATAAATTATAATGGAGTGTTTGAGCAGCTATGAGATTCCACCTCATGCTACACAAATACCTGGAAAGTTGCTGGGGAGTAATATGATTATCACAAGCCGCACGAGGGAAATAATATAATCTGTTGCCCTCTATAAAACGCTGTCCCATTTTTCTTAAAAGCTTAGCAGATTGAAACAAATCCTTTTGAAGTCAATTTATTAGATTTTTAAAAATCCCACCCCTTCCTCCTTGCCTTCCTCAGCTAGAGACCTTTAAGAAGCAGGTATAAGGTGATACCTCATTGCAGTTTTGATTCACGTTCCTCTAATAATTAGTGATGTTGGAGCATCTTTTCATGTATCTCTTGGCCATCTGTATGTCTCCTTTGGATAAATGTCTTTTTAGCTCTTCCACTTTTAATTAGATTTTTTTCTTTCTTTCCTTTTTTTTTTTATGTTGAGCTGCATGAGATGTTTGTATATTTTGGAGATTAATCCTTTGTCTGTTGCTTCATTTGCAATTATTTTCACACCGGGAGCTCAACTCGATGCTCTGTGATGACCTGAGGGGGTGGTGGTGAGAAAGAGTCCAAGAGTACCAGGATATAGCTGATTCACTTCATTGTACAGAAGAAATGAACACAACATTGTACAGCAAATTATATTCCAATAAAAGCATAAAAGAAAAAAGCTAAAAAAGAAGCAGGTGTAAAAATCAGCAGGCAACTAACTGCAATTTAGGCCTTTCTTGGAGAGAAGTTTATTGGGATTAGCTAAAACAGCTGTCTTCTGAAGATCATTGATAAGATCACTGCTCCAGTATTTGGGGTTAGTTACCTTGATGTAACAGAGCAGCCTGGTGGTCTACAATCTGGAGGGTTGCAAAGAACTGGATGTGACTGAGTGAGCACACATACACACACGTCTTGATGAACACTGTACACTTTTGAAGTTTAAGTTATTACTAGACAGATAGAAACATGGAGGCAAGAAAGAAGGGAGAGAAAGTAAGAGCACACAAGAGCATGCCATCAGAGAACAATATTATTTTACCTGGTGGTGTAGATTTATCAAAGCGTGTGGGAGATTGTAGAGATGCTAGCACTGATATGAAATGGATTTTTTTCTTCACCGGAAAGTACCATTGGTTGACTGTCACTTTAACAAAAGCATTTCCCACTAGAATCCCTCAACTGAGAAGGTCTCTTCCCTCACCTTTGGTCACTGCACTAGCCTAATAACATTGGTGCTCTGTATAACTGGGCACATGGGCCCTGGAGCTTAAGGCAGTTGCTGAAGAGGTCACTTAGATTGTTCTCTGGATTAATATTAATCTATGCAATTTAAGAGGTTGCTTAGATTGTACTCTGGATTAATATTCTCTGCCTGGATGCTCAGAATAGACAGATATCTTGTTCTCTTTGAAACTATGTGTCCAAATGTTTATCATCCCTCAGAATCCAGAACATTCATGTATTATTTTTTTTTTCAATTTCCAAGGCACCCCTTTTCATTTTCTGCTATCTCTTTGCATATTACATTAACAAAACATACTCATTTGAATTAAAACATAATAACATGAAAACTAAGAAATGGCTCCATATGAAAAAGGAACATAATACATTCAAGGACTCATCACAGAATCACAATTTCACAAATAGAACTGTAATTTGTGATTTCTTTCCATATCCAATCACTGAAATACCCACAGGGATGAAGGGAACAGAGAAAATACATCTAGTTCATCATCATTCCTGTTTTTTTTTTTTTCCCCCAGTATTCAGGTGTCTCCTTGTAACTTCTCCTTTTCTGAAAGACCTCACATATTCTGCCTCTTGAAAGTGAAAATGTTACTTGCTCAGTCGTGTCTGACTCTTTCGACTCTTTGTGACCCTATGGTCTGTAGCCTGCCAGGCTCCTTTCTCCATGGGATTTCCCAGGCTAGAGTACTGGAGTGGGTTGCTGTAGGGAGACAGCAAATTAGCCAAGATAGTGTGGTCAGCCTCTCTCACCCCGTTTTGTAAATAACGACGATGTAACAGCTGAGATCACTATGCATGTGCATCAGGAGGTGCCCCCTCGGTCACGGGTTACTTTGCGTGGTGCACCTGTATGAGCTTCACCATGAGCGACATCATGGTGATGTTATACGAGGTTCTGTTCTGGCTACATTATGGTTATGTTGTGGCTGCTGCTATGGCTGCTGCGTTAGCCAGGGGAGAGGCCCTGTGATGGCTGCCTTGACAACCAGGAGAGAATAAATGCACCTGCAGTTCCAATGGCTCCTTGCATCTTCTTCCAGCCTCTTAGCTTGAGCCTTGCCTATTCTGGGTTCAAGGAACAGTGCAGACAGTGTGAACAGCAATACATTTGGTGTCATGAACAAGATCAGTGATACAGTTGCCATTCCTTTCTCCAGGGGATCTTCCCAACCTAGGGACTGAACCCAGGTCTTCCACATTGCAAGTGGATTCTTTACCATCTGAGCCGCCAGGGAAACCTGTTTTGACTCCTAACTGCTAACAATTTTAAGTCTGGCACCATCTTGATCAGTTAATGTCCAGGCTAACAATAAATCTTTTTCTGATATGAACATTTTCCATATAAAATTTTTAGACAAAATGATTTACTTTTCTCCTTGGATGCACAAATAATCATTCTTCTTAATTATTTCATCTGTCATGTCAATAATAGTTTTCAATGATAAGAGAAACAACTAACTCTTCAGTCTCTTAAAAATAAAGTCGGAACACAACACCTGTGAGACATGTTTTCTGCTATTATAGCAGCATCAACAACACAACATCACCAACACCGCCTGAAGTATGATTTAAGTTGATCCCTTCTGTTTGCCATTCCTGCTTTAAAGGAAAGTTTCAGGAGTTGTTTTTTTTTTTTCCCCCTTAGTAAAATTTATGACTTTAGTGTAAGAAAAGATGTAGCTGTCAAAGGAAACTGTTCATATTTTTAAAAGTAATTTTGTGTGGAAAACACTGATTCTGTACTATGTGAATGATAATTTATGTTTGCTTTAATAAGGGTTAGAAAGGAAATACTACCTTTGCCAAAGCAATATTCAGAGATTTCAAACAAAACATTCCTACAGAAATAAAGAGTCAGACTTCTGGATTTTCTTATCCCTATGCTGTGGTTTAAAATGTACAATAAAATCAGCATTTATCTAAGAATGAAGTGGGAACTGGGGGACTTTAACTCTCTGAGTATAAGATTTTTATTATATCCCTTTTCCTGAAATATCATGGCCCAAAATAGTAAGTTTAGGATTGTTGCATTCATTGACTAATAATGGTATACATATTAAATCCTTTTCATCTTTTTTCTTAAAAAAAAAATTCCATTGTTAGAATACACCTATTTTAAGTGATGGTGACTTTTTTTAACATGGAAAATATATTGTTTGAATTGTAAAATTAGAGCTTCTTAATGATAGAACAATAAGGATAGTGATATTATTATTTTCTACAGACCTCCTCAGATTGTATAGCAGAACACAGGCAACTCTGTTTGTTTTGTTATAGGAGGTAGCCACAAATAATTAGACGAAAATCCCATGGAGGGAGGAGCCTGGTAGGCTGCAGTCCATGGGATCGAGAAGAGTCAGACACGATTGAGCGACTTCACTTTCACTTTTCACTTTCATGTATTGGAGAAGGAAATGGCTACCCACTCCAGTGTTCTTGCCTGGAGAATCCCAGGGACGGGGGAGCCTGGTGGGCTGCCGTCTATGGAGTCACACAGAGTCGGACACGACTGAAGCGACTTAGCAGCAGCAGCAGCAAGCTACTGTTAATAATGCTGTTATCAGCTTCATGTCTAATGATCCAATTTGAGGCACACCTTGAATGTAAAAAGGATAGAACTTGCTGATGAATTTGGACATAGGTTTTGAGAGAAAACAGAGTCAAGGATGACTCCAAACTTCCCTGCAGGTCTAGGTGAATGAACATGTCAAGGAGGAGGATCTGGGGTTGTGGAATGTACAGAATTCTGGTTTGTATCTGCTGAGTTTACGATGTTGAGTGAATAGTTGGGTATACCAGTTGGGAATTCAAAAAAGAGACTGGAGGTAGAGCTTTTTCAGAAGCATTACTTAAAATGATGAGATTGGATGGAGTCATATAAGGAAGAGAATGTAATATGAAGAGAGGATGTCTGAGGATTGAAGGGAGGAGAAATCAACTTATGGAAAAATGCATCCTGTAAGGTAGGATAGAAAGGAGAGACAGAAGGTCGACATTTCTTCCAAAAAGTTTTAGCATAAGGTGCCTCAAAGAAGCGGGTAGAAGCTAGAAAACCTGGTGTCGACAGAGAAGCTACTTTTTAAAATGAGAAGCACTATATCCTGTCTGTCTACTAATGGAAATCATCCAATGGAAGAGAAGAAATGAAAGAAGAAAGCAGGATTCAATGCAAGAGCAAAGGTTTTGCATTCCCAGGTGGCACTAGTGGTAAAGAATCTGCCTGCCGATACATATAGACATAAGAGACACAGATTAGGTCCCTGGATCTGGAATATCCCCCAAAGGGGGGCAAGGTAATCCACTTCAGTATTCTTGTCCAGAGAATCCCATGGACAGAGGAGCCTGGTGGGCTACAGTCCAAAGGGTCTCAAAGGATGGGGCATGACTGAAGTGACTTAGCATGCATGCAGGAATACAGTGCACAGGTGAAGGAATTGATCTCAGAGGGAGCAGAAACACCTGGTTCGTTGTGATAGGGGTAGAGTCTATGGTGACAGATGGAGAGAGAATGCTTCTTAAGGTGGGAAGCATTCACATAGGCTTCTGGTTGCTTCCAACTTCTGGATAAAATATCATACAAATTTTATCAGTTGAGAGTAAGGATTGGAGAAGAGGTGTTTGAGAAACACATGCAGAAGAGCCATGGGAAGCAAACGGACTAGAAAAATCAAGTAACATTTCTGGGCAATATTTCAGATTGTGGATATAATTTTGAAGCGTGATCAGTCACCACAGTTGTGGATACTTTTTAAGCCACTTTCTACACTGAGGATGCACTTGTAACTAAGGCTGATGTTTTCTTATGTGAACTGATGGGTGGAAGAATGGCAAAGTTGTTGAGGAATTGTCAAAGGAAAGATCATAGTGAAGGACTGTAATTGACCATATGGAACTGAAGCTCGGCAAGAAAGGATGGGAGTCATTGTGAGTGGTACTATGGATAAACATTCCCAAAATGGAAATCCTAAGCGTTCTTTCCAAACCTGATCCTTGTTTTTTATTCTCTCTTCAGTGATGGATCATCTAGTTCTCAGGGCCAAGAATCTGGAAATCATACTAAATCTCTGTTGCTTTTAAATCCTTGATCTAATCCTATGAAGTTGCTCTCTTATTTTTCAAGTCTATTTCCTTTTCTTCTTCACTTGATTTTCCCATGATTATTTGCCTATATACTATGCTCATGTATATTCACGTAATTTACATGAATATTGCAAGAAATTCAAAATTAGTACCTTATTCCCTTCCAGCCTTTCACCTCATTGATATATGATCTGCAGTTACCAGAATGACTAATCAAATTATACTACCTCTCTACTTAAAAAATATTCACTTTTTCCAAATATCCTGCAGAGTAGGTCCCAACCATTTATCATTTTAAAAACTTTTTTTATATGATGGTGATTATCATTAATAATATTTTATTATATCCTTGAAAGTTGCTGAGAGTATAGACACTAAATATCCTCCCTACAAAAAAAGAAATGGTAATTATGTGAAGAGATAGCAGAACTAGTGAACACCATATTGGTAATAATTTTTTTTTAACTTCACAATATTGTATTGATTTTGCCATATATCAACATGAATCTGCCACAGGTATACACTTGTTCCCCATCCTGAACCCTCCTCCCTCCCCGTACCATCCCTCTGGGTCGTCCCAGTGCACCAGCCCCAAGCATCCAGTATCGTGCATCAAACCTGGACTGGCGACTCGTTTCATATATGATATTATATATGTTAAAAACTTTTTTTTAATGTGGACCATTTTTTAAAGTCTTTATTGAATTTGTTACATGATTGCTTCTGTTGTTTATGTTCTGGGTTTTTGGCTATGAGGCATGTGGGGTATTCGTTCCCTGACCAGGGATTGAGCACACGCCCTGTGCACTGGAAGTAGTCTTAACCACAGACCACCAGGGAAGTCCCTCAAACATTTCAACGATAGAAGAATAATGGTAGTTAATGGGTCTTCGAAAGCTACATGTGCAAAACACTGAGCTCAGCACAAGTGATCCTGGTACAGCCTCAGGGATGATTGATTGATTGATTATTCTGTAGAGCTACTGTTATAAAGTGTCCGACTCAGTCGTGTCCGACTCTTTGCAACCCCGTGGACTGTAGCTCACCAGGCTCCTCTGTCCATGGGATTCTCTGGGCAAGAATACTGGAGTGGGTTGCCATTTCCTTCTCCAGGGGATCTTCCCGACCCAGGCATTGAACTCAGGCCTCCTGCATTGCAGGCAGACACTTTAACCTCTGAGCCACCAGAGAGATTTTTATAGATAAAGAAATAGAAGGATGAAAACACTAAGTAATGTGAATGAGGCAACATTTGAATGAGGAAGAACCAGAGTTTGGATGTAGGTGTGACTAATTCCAGAATGTGCTGTCATGACTATAAGACATTATTGTCTGAGTATAAGGCTTGGGGTGATTTGACACTTGCTTATCATTCAAAATTTTCTCTTGTCCCCTCTGATGGACCTTCTTGTGTAAAATCCAGTTTCCTAACCCCATACCTGTATTTGTACATCCTCTTGTGCTTACAAAGCTTTCCCCAAATGCCCTCCTTCTTCTCAACTCCACATACAGCCCACCTACCACTGACACCTTGCTTGGACAACCTTCATGGGTTGACTTAAAATTCACCTTCTTTTCTGAGGCCACTTGGTAGAACTGGCATTTGTTCCCAGTCCCCTTGTTTAGCTTTCTATTACTGAACCATTAATACTATGATTCACTTTGCTGTTTATCTCTCCAAGTACCTATAATGGGCAGAATTTTGTCACCACAAAAAATTCATATGCTGAAGTCCTAACTTTTATCTTCTTAGAATGTGAAGTATTGAGAGATAAGGTCCTAAAGATTAATCAAGTTAAAATGAGAACATGAGAGACTCTATTCCAATCTGTTTGATGTCTTCATAAGAAGAGGAAAATTTGGACACCCAGAGAAATTTGGACACCCACCCAAAATAGTATGTCCTTTTCATTATAGGGGACTATAATGCAAAAGTAGGAAGTCAAGAAATACCTGGAGTAACAGGCAAATTTGATCTTGGAGTAGAGAATGAAGCAGGGCAAAGGGTAACAGAGTTTTGCCAAGAGAACACACTGGTCATAGTAAACACTCTCTTCCAACCATACAAGAGAAGACTCTACACATGAACATCACCACATAGTCAATAAAGAAATCAGATTGATTATATTTGCAGCCAAAGATGGAGAAGGTCTATACTAGCAAAAACAAGACCATGACTTGGGAGATGACTGTGGCTCAGATCATGAACTCCTTATTGTCAAATTCTGACTTAAATTGAAAAAAATAGGGAAAAACACTAGACGATTCAGGTATGACCTAAGTCAAATCCCTTACAATTATACAGTGGAAGTGACAAATAGATTCAAGGAATTAGATCTGATAGACAGAGTGCCTGAAGAACTATGGATGGAGGTTTGTGGCATTGTACAGGAGGTAGTGATCAAGAACATTCCCAAGAAAAAGAAATGCAAAAAGGCAAAGTGATAGTCTGAGGAGGCCTTAGAAATAGCTGAGAAAAATAAGAGAAGCAAAAGGCAAAGGAGAAAACGAAAGATATACCCATTTGTATGCAGAGTTCCAAAGAATAAAAAGGAGAGATAAGAAAACCTTCCTCAGTGATCAGTGCAGAGAAATCGAGGAAAACAATAAAATGGGAAAGACTAGAGATCTCTTCAAGAAAATTAGAGATACCAAGGGAACATTTCATGCAAAGATGGCCTCAATAAAGGACAAAAATGGTAGGGACCTAACAGAAGCAGAAGATATTAAGAAGAAGTGGCAAGAATACAAGAAGAACTGTACAAAAAAGATCTTCACGACCCAGATAATCATGATGGTGTGATCACTCACCTAGAGCCAGACATCCTGGAATGTGAAGTCAAGTGGGCCTTAGAAAGCATCACTATGAACAAAGCTAGTGGAGGTGATGGAATTCCAGTTGAGCTATTTCAAATCCTGAAAGATGATGCCGTGAAAGTGCTGCACTCAATATGCCAGCAAATTTGGAAAACTCAGCAGTGGCCACAGGACTGGAAAAGGTCAGTTTTCATTCCAATCCCAAAGAAAGGCAAAGCCAAAGAATGTTCAAACTACCACACAATTGCACTCATCTCACATGCTAGCAAAGTGATAGTCAAAATTCTCCAAGCCAGGCTTCAACAGTACATGAAACATGAACTTCCAGATGTTCAAACTGTATTTAGAAAAGGCAGAAGAACAAGAGATCAAATTGCCAACATCCATTGGATCATCAAGAAAGCAAAGGAGTTCCAGAAAAACATCTACTTCTGCTTTATTGACTATGCCAAAGCCTTTGACTGTGTGGATCACAGAAAACTGTGGAAAATTCTTAAAGAGATGGGAATACCAGACCACCTGACCTGCCTCTTGAGAATCTGTACAGGTCAGGAAGCAACAGTTATAACTTGACATGGAACAACAGACTGGTTCCAAATTGGGAAAGGAGTACATCAAGGCTGTATATTGTCACCTTCCGTATTTAACTTATATGTAGAGTACATCATGATAAATGCTGGATTGGATGAAGCCCAAGCTGGAATCAAGATTGCCAGGAGAAATATCAATAACCTCAGATATGCAGATGACACCACACTTCTGGCAGAAAGTGAAGAAGAACTAAAGAGCCTCTTGATGAAAGTGAAAGAGGAGACTAAAAAAGTTGGCTTAAAACTCAATATTCAGAAAACTAATATCATGGCATTTGATCCCATCACTTCATGGCAAATAGATGGGGAAACAGTGGAAACAGTGACAGACTTTACTTTTTTGGTCTCCAAAATTACTGAAGAAGGTGACTGCAGCCATGAAATTAAAAGACGCTTACTTCTTGGAAGAAAAGCTATGAGCAACCTAGACAGCATATTAAAAAGCAGAGATATTACTTTGCCAACAGAGGTCTGTCTAGTCAAAGCTGTGGTTTTTACTTTCCAGTGGTCATATATGGATGTGAGCATTGGACCATAAAGAAAGCTGAACGCCAAAGAATTGATGCTTTTGAACTGTGGTATTGGAGAAGACTCTCGAGAGTCCCTTGGACTGCAAGGAGATCCAACCAGTCCATCCTAAAGGAGATCAGTCCTGAATGTTCATTGGCAGGACTAATGTTAAAGCTGAAACTGTGATATTTTGGCCACCTGATGCTAAGAAATGACTCATTTGAAAAGACCCTGATGCTGGGAAAGAATGAAGGCAGGAGGGAAAGGGAACAACAGAGGATGAGATGGCTGGATGGCATCTCTGACTCAGTGGAGATGGGTTTGAGTAAACTCCAGGAGAGGTGATGGACAGGGAGGCCTGGCGTGCTGCAATCCATGGGGTCACAAAGAGTCAGACACGACTGAGCAACTGAACTGAACTGAATCAGAAATGTGGTCACAAACAGAGCAAAGCTCATATAGACTATGTGAGGACACAATAAAGATGGTTATCCGTAAGCCAAGGAAAAGAGCCTCAAATGAAACCAAAGTTGCAACACTTCATCTCAGACTTCCAGCCTCCAGAACAGAGAGAAAATGAATTTCTATTGTTCAAGCCACCCAGCCCGTGATCTTTTGTTATGGCAGCCCTAGCAAACTAATACAGAATCTCTACTGCTAGCCTTCAGTGAAAGTCAAAGTATTATTCCCTCAGTCATATCCAACTCTTTGTGACCCCCTGGATTGGGGCCCGCCAGGCTCCTCTGTTCATGGAATTCTCCAGGCAAGGATACTGGAGTGGGTTGCCACGCCCTCCTCCAAGGGATCTTCCCAATCCCAGGGTCAAACTCAGGTCTCTTGCATTACAGGCAGATGCTTTACTACCTGAGCCACCAGGGAAGCACTAGCTTTCAGGTTAGGAGCTAATCTTATTTGCTTGTTCACCCTTAGGATTCTCATCCTGTAGCCTCCTCAACTCACTACACAAATTTTTTTATCTGACTAAGGTTTAGGATATTCGATACTTTTTACCAGATGCATGAAAAAATAGGTGGGAATGAATGTACTTGCACACAGGAATAAATCATGGGCCTCCTAAATGTGAGTCTGCATCCATCTAATTTTCCAAGGTCAAAGGCACGTTATCTTGTGCCCTTTATTCTTACACCACATCTTCCGTGTTATTGAGGATACTTGTTGAATAGGAAGACATACAGACAAATGGGCTGTATTTGTAGTACATAAACACAACTCATGATTTATTTGGTAAAAATAAAAATTGAGGTCCATGACCTCTTGATTTTGATCTTCAGCAGTCATCACATTCAAACATGGCCCTTTCAGAGGCACGAAGGCATCATAATTGCAAGTGTAATCAGTCATTGGAACTTGAGTTTCTTAGTGTGGCAAGCATCAGGGTTACATTTCCCCTCTCAAACCCTCCTTTTCTTAATGAAGAGAGAAGTGTTTACCTGCCAGACATTTTCAAGTTTTCACAGTTCTAGTTAGAAATATTCTGACTTAATGCTGCCATACTTTAGCAAATAACAGATAGCTAGTCAGGAGCCCATGAATGAAGTTACCCAAATATCTGGTGTACACAACATATAAAACCAGCATCACATGTGTTAGAGGGATTTAATTCCTTATTCAGAACTTTAATTTCAGTTGACTTGATTTCATGGGGAAGAAAATAGCTTCTTATCAAACATTTATTTCATCTTCTACAATAGCCACAATTCTGGTTGAAGTGAGAAGAAAAATAAAATCTTGATTTTTGCATTTTGTGAGGCTGCACCATCTTGATAAACCCGGAGGACCTTTATAAAACTTGACATGGATTTTGAACCACATTTATCACCACATCTTCATTTTTCTTAAATTGTATACCAGAGTCACAGGACTTTGTTTCTTCACTAGGAAATTTCAGATGCAGTATGGTAACTTTGGTCTAAGTCATCTCACTGAACACAGCTTTTTAATAACTTACAAAACTGTTGATGCTGGAAAAGACTGAAGACAAAAGAAGAAGGGGGCAGCAGAGGATGAGATGGTTAGATGGCAATGCCAACTCAACGGACATGAATCTGAGTAAACTCCAGGAGATGGTGAAAGACAGGGGAGCCTGGCATCTGCAGTCCATGATGAGGTAGTCAGACACAACTTAGAGGCTAACAACAATAACAGAGAGCTAATTTTGATTTTTTTTCCAGACATTGAGTTGAGACTAGCAAAAAGAGTATGCACTGAAACAGCAAAACCTTTGTTGTTCAAACAAGCCATTAGTCTAACTTGCCAACCTCCCATGGAACTGTGGATGAATTCTTTTTGTCAAACTCCTCTACCCTCTACAACTCTTATTTTCGAGTCTTCTATTAAAGATCTCTAGAAGAACCCTTACACTGCAATTTTATTTCCAACTTAATTTTTTTTTTTAGAGTCTCACAATCCCATATCCATCATTACTGGATTCTCCATCCCACCATAGACACTTCCTTTCTGTTTCTGCTAAGTCACCTCAGTTGTGTCCGACTCTTTGAGCCTGAACCCCCCAGGTTTCTCTGTCCACGGGATTTTCGAGGCAAGAATACTGGAGCAGATTGCCACGTACTGTTTCCAGGGGATCTTCCAGACCCAGGGGTCGAACCGTGACTCTTATATCTCTTGCATCGGTAAGCGGGTTCTTTACCACTAGCACCACCCGGGAAGCCCCTCCTTTCTGCTGGTTTTGTGCAGTTTGCTCTTTTCAACTATTCCACCTCCCTCTCTGTACTTACCCTTTCCTCTCTCTTGTTCCCTGAAAGAGTAAGAGGAACTGTATGAGAGAAGGATTCAAAAGGTCCAGAGATGAATGAGTCTCAGGACAGAAAGTTAAGTGACATCACGCCTCCATCAGTGTTTCAATCTTCAAATAACCTGGAATGTATTACCCTGATTTATAATACACTATATTTTGGGTTGGGCTTCCCAGGTGGCTCAGACAGTAAAGAATCTATCTGCAATGCAGGAGACCCAGGTTCAATCTCTGGGTCAGGAAGATCCCTTGGAGAAGGGAATGGGAATACCTACTCCAGTATTCTTGCCTGAAGAATTGCAAGGACAGAGAAGCCTGGTGGCTTCTCCATGGAGTCACAGAGTTGGACACAGACTGAATAATTCATGCTTTGAATGAAGGTTTTTAGAAACTGTGCAAACCAGAAATTCTATTTACAAATAATTTGTAAATAGAGACATCTTTGCCTTTCTTTCTTATCTTTGTACAGAATCTCCATAAATTTTGCTGCTGAGTTGGTACTGCCTCTTTACTTATTTAAATACTAGGATTCAAAAGGGGACAAAGAGAGTCAGTACCTTATTTCCTGTTACCCAAGACCTATGCTAGGACCATGATGAGAATATTTCTGAAAATACTTGGCTTAATACTTAATTAATATTTCTGAAAAAAAAACAATTTTTGTGATGGAAATTTTGGATCTAGGAAGAGGAAATTACCAAAAAGAAGCAAGTCACTTAATATATGTCACATTTTGTGCATACTTTTCTGAAAATTCCCAGCTCTTCTTAAAACAAACCCATTTTGTAAGAACAAGGAGGCTTTTTCAGATTTGGATAGTTTGAACTCTTCGATTAAAATGGAGCAAAATCTAAATATTTCCCTCTTCACACAGGCCCCTAGATTCAAAAAAGTGTAAAGCCTCACCCAGCAAAGAAACATTTCTCCCCTGTGAGAATCAGAAATGTCTGGAGAGCAAAACAAAACCACAAGGACCGCGGCTACGAATCCACGTGCTTCAAGTCTGGTCTATATTACAAAGGCCGAGGGAGCCTTAAACTCCTTCCAGCACTCCTCCCCATCCTCGAGCCCACTGTCCTTGACTTACAGCCAGGCTCTTGCTATACATTTTGTAGCATAATCCAAACAGTGTCCCCGGCTCTTGCCTATAAAAAAGTCTGTCTTGAGTAACACATCTCTGAAAGGATCCACCGTTAAGTATAATCCAATCCAAGAAAGCTATGTCATTGTGCATCTCCACAGCTCTGATCAAAAGAGCAAAACCATGGTGTGTGCCGCATTCTCCCACTGGGCAAAGGTGCAGGAACATTCCATGTGGGAAGATGCGGTCCTGCTGCTGTGGACCTGGCTCCAAGACCGGACGCGGGGATATGAGAACCTGAGAGGAGACCTCCAGAGGCCCGGGCAGGGATGTGGGAAGCCTTGGCTCCGTTTTGAGCACAGCTGTGTTATAAATGGGATGAACTCGCATTTCTTGGATCATGCTCAGCCTGGGTCACAGGACAGCTAAGGTAGGAATACAAATAATGTTACCTTCGGCCTGCTCTCCTCCAGGGTGTATATTGCTAAGAGTTGGAAGTTGTTGAGATCTGTCCTCACAGCTGCACGGGCTCAGCACTTGGGGAATGACATGCATTCTGTGACACCTGCTTCCTCACTGCCCATCCTCCTCTGTCTCTGTCTCCTTTGATCTCTGTTTCTCTCTCCATCATCTATCTCAGGATGGGTTTCTGGAGAAAGTCCACAGGCTGCCTCAAATTTCCTCCTGAGCTCAGACTTAGACTGAGACCATTAATCCCTTCATTCCCCCATTCATCAAGAATTGACCTAATATTTTTGTGAATGGATGAGCAAGGGTGGGCCAACAGATTTTTGGACTGCAAGATGGCTTATGGGCACTTGTATTCCACTGGAAAACCATGTCTGATATTAACAAAGTATGTAGGCATCTTCTCAGAAGTCTGCTTACCTTGTTGCTGATGTTCAGTTGTTAAGTCGTGTCCAACTCTTTGTGACCCCATGGACTACAGCATGCCAGGCTTCCCTGTCCTTCACTATCTCCTGGAGCTTACTCAAACTCATGTCTAGTGAGTCAGTGATGCCATTCAACCATCTCATCCTCTGTCTCCCCCTTCTCCTCCTGCCCTCAGTCTTCCCTGATATAATTCTTTATGTGGTGCTTACCTTCATAGATTAGAACTTCACAGATATTATTTTATGTTTCATCTTAGGAATTATGGTTTATAGAGATGGAGGCCAAATTATGCATGGATAAACTGAGGGCTATAAAAGAGGTGTTAGCTGTCAGATCCTCCCCACAAAGCAAGGGTGGGAGCAAAGAGAGAACTTTGTTCACACATCTCACGGGGCCGCCTTCCCCTGAGAAAAACAGCACATCCTCTATTGATTTCCATGTCTTAATCAAGCAGATGTAATTATAAAGAGGAGGGTGGGAAAGACAGAGGGAAATTGACTTTGAAAAGAAACAGATAGCTTTTTTGTGTCAGAAGCAAGTTTCCCTCAGTGAAGGCTGAGAAGGCAGGGCATGGGGTAAACTTCCCAAGTTTCTTGCCCACTGGAAATAAGAACATTCTCTAAGTAGAATTTGGTTTAAATTTTACGTCAGCTGATGCTTGTTTGAGCTTTAATGTTGAGGCTAAGTGAAAAGACTCACTCCAGGGATTATGTAAAAATGTTCAAGAAAAACATGATGAACTTCTAACTTCCTTGAACTCGGATAATGAGTGAATTGGCTTAGAAATTACACTCTCACTAGAAACCCACCCTTTAAATAAGCTTTTGGTCTTAATGTGCAAATCCATAGAAAACATTTTTGTGGATTTAAGCCTAATATATATGATATGATATGATCAAAAGTAAGCACACAAAATTCTTGGCAACCTAATCCAAAGCAGCAAATATTCTAATAACCTCCTCAGTCCTTGAGACTGACAGAACACCAACCTGACTTAATTCAAGTGCCATTCCTTTAGAGAGGGGACTCTACAAGAGGGCAAGGCAAGTTGCTGGCTCATGTAGATCCCAAGAGAGAGTTCTAAGAAAGCTGGCTTGGGGGCTATCTGTGTCATTTTTGTATAGAATCCTAGACTAGGACACCAGTAACTGTTCCTGTTGAGAGCCCCTTGGACTGCAAGGAGATCCAACCAGTCCATTCTGAAGGAGATCAGCCCTGGGATTTCATTGGAAGGAATGATGCTAAAGCTGAAACTCCAGTACTTTGGCCACCTTATGCAAAGAGTTGACTCATTGGAAAAGACTCTGATGCTGGGAGGTATTGGGGGCAGGAGGAGAAGGGGATGACAGAGGATGAAATGGCTGGATGGCATCACTGACTAGATGGACGTGAGTCTGAGTGAACTCCGGGAGTTGGTCATGGACAAGGAGGCCTGTTGTGCTGCGATTCATGGGGTCGCAAAGAGTTGGACACAACTGAGTTGGACTGTTCCTGAGTCATGTAGAAAAATACATCCAGTTGTATTTGTTTTTTCTAGGAGAAGTAATTAAAACTTCCCCTCCCAGCTGATATACTCCAATGTACTTGATCCATTTCATGTGCATTACAAAATACATAAAATTATATTAAAGCATTGTGGGAGACTGATACACTCTCAAAGTAACAGCCACTCTGCAGGGCCAGCACCGAGAAGGACTCATGGAAAAACCAATGAAATTGACCCCAAAGAACTAATTGAAAATTTTTTAATGGATCTAAGTACAGTTTAATATGTCCTCTGTTATATTTTCTTTCTCTTTGAACTTGAAAATCCCTCTGACTGAGAAGTCTGTGTGTGTGTATGTGTGTGTGTGTTTGTGTGTGTGCGCACACATGCATGTTAACAGAAGACTTTTGTTGGTGGTGCTGTTGTTGTTCAGTCAATAAGTCCTGTCCAACTCTTTGTGACCCCATGGATGGCAGCATACCAGGCCTCACTGTCCTTCATTATCTCCACAGAGTTTTCTCAGACTCATGTCCACTGAGTCGGTGTTGCTATCCAACTGTCTCATTCTCTGCTGCCCCCTTCTCCTCCTGCCCTCAATTTTTCCCAGCATCAGAGTCTTTCCTAATGAGTTGATTCTTCACATCAGGTGGCCAAAGTATTGGAGCTTTGGCTCCGGCATCAGTCCTTTCAATGAATGTTTAGGATTGATTTCCTTTAGGATTGACAGGTTTGATCTCCTTGTTGTCCAAGGGACTCTCAGGAGTCTTCTCCAGCACCAGAGTTCGAAGGCATCAATTCTTCGGCACTCAGCCTTCTTTATGGCCCAACTCTCACATCTGTACATGACTATTGGAAAACCTATAGCTTGGTCTATACAGGCTTTTGTAGGCAAAGTGATGTTCCTGCTTTTTAGTATGTCTAGGTTCATCATAGCTTTCCTTCCAAGGAGCGAGTGCATTTTAATTTCATGGCTGCAGTCAGAGTCTGCAGTGATTTTGGAGTCCAAGAAAAGAAAATTTGTCACTGTTTACCTTTTATCCCTTCTACTTGCCATAAAGTGATGGGATAAGATGCCATGATCTTAATTTTTTGAATGTTGAATTTTAAGCCAGATTTTTCATGCTCCTCTTCCACCTTCATCAAAAGGTTCTTTAGTTATTCTTCACTTTCTGCCATTAGAGTGGTATCTGCACATCTGAGGTTGTTGATATTTCTCCTGGCAATTTTGATTCCAGCTTGTGAGTCTTCCAGCCTGGCATTTTGCATCATGTATTCTGCATATAAGTTAAATAAACAGGGTGACAATAATACACGCTTAATGTACTCCTTTCCCAATTTTGAAGCAGTCCATTTTTCCATGTCCGATTCTAATTGTTGCTTCTTGACCTGCATACAGGTTTCACAGGAGGCAGGTAAGGTGGTCTGGTATTCCCCTCTTTAAGAATTTTCCGCAGTTTGTTGTGACCCACACAGTCAAAGGCTTTAGCATAGTCCATGAAGCAGAAGTAAATGTTTTTCTGGAATTCCCTTGCTTTCTCTATGATCCAACTAATGTTAGCAATTTGATCCCTGGTTCTTTTAATTCCAAAAATTTAGGAAAGAATAAAAGAAAGCAAGGTTTAGGAAAACAAAGTAAAACTGTGAAATGTAGATTGTGTACCAAAGTAAAACATGCCGCAGGTACATTTTCACAGTTGATGGTTTGTAAAGTGGAGTTTGCATTCCTTTAACCTAAAAATTAAGATCCCACACAAATAGAAAGTTAATCACTTTTTAAATAGTGACCCAACATTAACTGAATGAGTTCGTTTAAAAGCACACAGTCTTTTCAGAGCCTTCTCAAACCCAGAATTACCCTCTCTTTTTTCATAAAGAAGTTGGAAGTGAACTTCATTTTGACTCGTTTCCCCTGAAACAATTCAACTTTCAAAATCTACTGAGACCCAGGTTCTTCTGACCACAGCACGCCCCGCCTCCCCAAGGCTTTCTTGCCCTTCTTATTGTCTTTTATTCTATAAGCACTGCGACTGCTAGTTTTTTTATTACCTAGTTAAAAAAATTATTTCCTCAAATACTTTTGCATAAAAAGGGCAGTAAAAACTTATTTCTTTTAAACTTTGATTACCTTAGTTTCTTCCATTCCTATAAGATGTCTTTAAGTCTGTAAGAGTCAATAGGTCCCAAATTAATTTGTGTTCAAGCCCCATCCTTTGTTATGCTACGTAATTCAAGACACTTTGAAAACTTCGGTGGGCATTGTTTTTTGTTTTCATTTTGTTTTGTTCCGCAGTCCTCTCCCCGCTCCCCATATCATGCCTTCCTTGTGATCCTATTTCACCTCCATAATTTCTTTCCCATGACCTAATTTTCTGTTTCTCTCTTTCCTCTTTTCTTTTTTAGTCTACATGGCTGGGATCCATTCTAAGCATTTCCAAAATCATTTCCACCCATAGTTCTTTTCACAGAGTCTTAGCCTTCGAGAGAAGGGGGAGTTTCACTGTGGGATATAAACAAGCGTTCATGCACAGTAAGGAGCAGTGTGTCAGTCTCTCTGGGGTGAGCGGGCTACTGACTTCTTTAAAGACCGGTTTAAATACTGCAATTGTTAATTAACTCTCTTGATAAGAAATAATTCAAAGCAAAGCATGACTAAATAAAGAAGCAGTATAACCAACCCTCAACAATACAGTATTCATTTCCAGTTTTTTGCCCTCATCGGCAAACTCCTTGTAAGAACTGAATTATTAAAATTTCAACTGTTTTCCTGTTTGATAATTTCCTCCCTCAGAATGTAGAAATTACCAATGACTCCAGAGGAAAAAGGCTAATAAACTGAGAAAGAAAGGGGTTTTTTTTGTTTGTTTTCTTGTTTGCTTTTGTTGTCCTGAATTGTTTTCATTTATTTGTTTATTTAGGAGTTTAATTTCTTTACATTTTTGTGTGTTATTTTCTGCTGTACAGCAAAAGTGAATCAGCTATATGTATACATATACGCCCTCAATCTTGGACCTTCATGAGGAAAAGTTTTAGTATCAAAGTATTTGAATAAGCAGAGTAACTTTTCTTTCAGTCTCTGACTTACACCAATACTAAGATTCTATAAAAATGAGAAATGTTTCTTAGACTTATTTCTTTACTATTAGCTTATGAAATAAACAATGTAGAATACTAAAGGTATCTTTAATTTTCTTTTGTAGTTCCTATCTGATTCCAAGAGAAAGAAAGGAAATACAAGGAATATAACATTTAGAGATGGAAGGTAAATACCTCAAAATATAAAAAGAAAGAAGGGCCCACAGTTTACACATTTTTAGTTTGGCCTACCTGGTCTGATGCCCATGATATTGTAGGTGCTCAGTAAGTCTGTTTTGAATAAATGAGAGTGACTATAAGCATTAAACATTTTAAATGGACACAATCCTAGATGGAAAAATTGGAAAGATATCTGTGACTTACTTACATTATATCCAAATTACCAATTGGTACTTGTATATTCTTGGTGTTCAAGACATGACTGACAAAAATAATTGTTGTAGAGAAATCATTCAATCAGCTTCCACCTTTCCCTGATGTATGTGCTGAAAATCCTCTCCCTTCTTATTTCCCAATGAACTGCCTAAGAAAAACTGGGTTAGTATCAGATCTCATAAGGAGTATTTTACAATCAAAGAAATATAAGAGCCTTGTAATTAAGTGACAAGCCCTGCAGACAATCAGAGGCAAAATAAGAGAATATGCTAGCTTTCTAATTCTAGGGCATTTCTTTGTAATCCAAATAAATCCTGCATTAATGACTTAAAATCTGTGTTGAGTCTCAAAGATCTCAGTGTAGCAGGTACACATCCAGGTTTGCTTTAAGCCCATACATATTTTGCCAAGAGATTAGTCTTCAGCGAGAGCAAAATCACCCTGAAAGTTCTAATACAATTTGAGACATTGAAGTCATCTCGTTTAATTTTTAAGAATTATAGGATCTCCAGGAAGCCCTTTGAGATGTATTTTGCCAAGAGCAAACCCATTTAAACACCCCCAAACTCATTTTTTTTTTCTGTTTAAAACTACAGAACACATAAGGGTGGGATGACTTCTAAATTTGGCAAAGTTCCCTCTCCTGGCACTCCAGAAGTGAGCATCAATCACCCCAAACAAGCAGTCTGCTACTAATCAGCAACCACCTAATGAGTCTCATTGAAAATACTTTAAGCTATTTCTTGCGTCAAGTCGGAAAAAGCTGGGGGAAAACATTCCCCTTTTGATTAAGAATTACAAATGAGAATTTCACTTAAGCAAATACTTTCTGCTAACTAATTTGGAAAATGCACAGGAGACTACATTTTTAGTAAGGATATAGGGGGAAACACGGAAAGAAACATGAATATATTTATGGATGGGCTATCTTAGGATAAGTGAATATCGATCACAGCTAAAGATGACAGTTAATATTTACAAAAGGGATATATATATATATATATATATAATTAATAATCCAAACATCAATTCTCCAGGAGAAAATGAAAAACGGTGATTTGGCAGGCTCAAAAACCCCTATTTTGATGCATTAAACCCTCTCCAGAGAGGTGCCAACTCACTCACCCTGAAGAGTTGTTAGAATTCAAGGGTGTTGCAGATTTAGATGGAAAAAAGTACATTTTTATTTTTATTAAACTGTAATTCAAATTTCAGCAGTTTCTTCTGAGTATAGGCAACCAACCACATCATTCTCAGCAACATCAATAACTCTGTCTCCATTAAAAATTACAGATATTTTCATAATGTCATATTTACATTAATTGTATATATCCAGAAATTTTATTCTCATCAGTATTTTGAAATTATGGTGGTTAGAAGATTAATTGCTAGATCTTGTTTGTTATTTAGTGTTTAAATAAAGATATTTTATTTGTCACAAACATTTCCTTAATAATTTTGACACTATGTCAATATAATTGATTTCCTATATGATTCTATGCTTTATTTTATGCATTAAAAACATTATTCAAAATCAGTATCTTTTGATTTTTCCAGTCTACAACAGGCAAACATTTCTGGTACAAACCAATGATTAGAATTTGGAATAGTCATCAACATATTTTTGTCCATAATTGTGATGAATATTGATCTTGACAGAAGGACACTTTGGAGCATTCTCTACAGCTTTTACACAGCTATGTATTATAGAATGAGTTTAATGGCCATACACTGATAATATCTCCTTGTAAGCTAATTTACTAATGAATAATAGCTAGATATATTATTAAAGCAATATATACAGTGCACATTTTGGAAAGACACTTTGTATTAGCTATTCAATAAATTTGAAAAAAGAATTGTATTTATTTGGAGCAGTTTACCCAGATAAGCCTTCAAAGCAAAAGACCTCAGGAGGTAATAGTAAAGAACTTGATTTCCTGGGTTAAGGGTTAGAAGTTGAATTATTCCATTTTTACATCAATTTTCTGTATTGTTAAATGGTGACTACATTTTTATTTAAATATTGACATTAATGAATTTTAAATTCCACATTTCTTTTTTTATTCATCTGTCTTATTCTTTGAACCCCCTTGTACATGCAAAGCTTTGGTTTTGTTAAGAATTGGTTCTTTGCTCATCCTATCGAATTATGGATTCCATTTCTTGCTCCCTTTTCAACATGCAATGAAAAGATTTCAGCACTTTCAACATCAGGGGTAATTTTAAAATGTACTTTTTAAAACCACAACTTTATAGAAGTTTTAGAAATAAAACATGACATTTGAGGCTTATTATAGGGGTTATTGCCAGTGGGGCTTGTCTTTGCCGCAAAAAGCAATCAGGGTGTTTACTACATCATCCGTTTTTCATTCCTCCTGCTCCATTTTCCATGCTGTACTTCTTCTCATTCTCCAACATCTGTCACTGGATATTTTGAGAGATGATGGTGACATAGAGATGAAAAACAAATGAAAGAAAAACAAAAGGAGGGAAGTAGAGAAACAAAATGAAATGTAATTGTCATTTTAAAACTGCATGTGCATTCCCATAAAGAGGAAAGTGAAGAAAAGTCCTCCCAAAATTAAAATTAAAATGTCATTTCCCCAGAGTAGACTACTTTTCTAGTACTGATGAAAAAAAAAATTAACTCTTTCTTTCTTTCGCTCTTCTTTCCTTTCTTTCTTTTTGTTCTTTCTGCATCTTTTCATTTTATTCTAAGAACTATTTTGGGTGCTGGGGATAAACAAAAGAGAAGGAGAGAGAGACAGAGAGAAATCTTTGTTTTCATGTTACTTACATTCTGGTGACAAGGATAGTCAGCAAATACGTTAAAAGTAAAGTTAATCATAAAATATGTTAGACAGTGATAAGGGCTGAAGAGAAAAGTCTAAAAGAGAAGGAAGACATAAAATTTCTAGGCAGCAAGATGGAACTGAAATAACTTGGTAAGAAGACACCCCACTGGGAATGTGACTTTTGAGAGGACATCTGGGCGAAAGCTTGAAAGAAAGAAGGGGACTGGCTTCCATATGTCTGAAAGACCAGCATTCCAAATGTGAAGAATATTTCTTAGGAACATCAGCAGGCCAGTGAGTGTGGAAGAACTGGAAAGGTAATGAGGTGAGAGAAAATAATGTAAGGGGTTGGGACTATGGCTCTTATTTTGACAGAGAAGTGACTGGAAGGTTTTGAACCTCAGAGTGACATGATTTAATTTATGTTTTATATGATTACTGTGATGAGACCAGACTGCACTGGGGGATGGGGTGGGAAGCAGAGATCAGTGGGACCAAATGGCAAGTAAAAGTGGAGGCACTTTTTATGTATTTTAGGGTAAACTAATGAGATTTGCTGATGAATTGATATGGGTTGTAAGAGACAGAAAGGAATTTGGGAGTACTATGAGGTTTGAGGCAGAACAACCAGAAAAATGAAATTGCCAATGACTCAGATGGGAAAGCAAGTTTGGAAACTGGTGGCTGGACATAATTGACATTGTAAGTTTGAACCACTTCTTACACATCCAAGAGGAGATGTCAAGTAGGTGGCTGGTTCCATGAATTTAAATTTAAAGAGGTCCACACCTCTGAGATAAGAGTCATCAGTTTATAGAAGATGGTTAAAGACATGAGTCTGGATGAGGTTGTCTAGGGAGTGGACGTAAATACGAAAGACCATAGAAGAGAAGAGGTCCAAGATAAGGACTTTGGGACACTCAGTCAATTAGAGATGGGGGAGATGAGAAAGAAGCTGCAAAAACGACTGAGAAAGAGTCTACAGAAAGTTAGGAAGAGTACCCAGATGTGGTCCTCTAGGCGACTTAACATATCCTAGTTAAGACACACTATAAATGTGAGCAGTTACAGTTTAGTCCTGGAAATGCTGTAAGGACGATGTTATTTAGTTCAAGTATTTTTAAAGATGCTATGAAGTGTACCATACACAGTCCATTGATATTTTTCTTCGGTTTGAATTAAGACTTGCTGGCTGCAGAAAACTAAAAATACCTCATGCTGAAAAATGGACGCACAGAACACTCTGTGTGTGTGTGTGTGTGTGTGTTTCACAGCTTCCCATGACATTTTAACTAAGCTTGGGGGATATTGTTCCCCTTCCCTTACACTTGGTATGGCTCATGCTGAATGTGTGGGGATTACAACCCTGCTATGTGACAGATTGCAGTGTCAGACACAGGATTCTGCCTCCACTGCCGGGGTGAACAGAAGGAATTTGTGGCCAGGAGAGAGAAACTATTTATTCAGCTGCAAATAGCTTCAGAAAGTAGCAATGAAAATTAAGAATGTTACCAGCTTCCTTCAGGGTGTTCCCACTTCTGCATTACCTAGAAGTATGCTTCCCCCTACCCCTGAATTTGTGCTACCTTCATCATATTGGAACAGTCAGTTACATTTGCCAAAATACCCTACTTATGTTGTGTTAAAGGAATATTCAACAAAGTCGAACTCTTACTTTGGAAAAACTGGCTTGCCTGGGCCATCAAGTAATGATGCCTGAAAGGAGAAAAGAAGTATAAGGGAAAGAGATAGAGCACATGCATTGCTTATATTAAACTGTATTTCCAATTTAGAAGTCAGACACATTTGGTTGGGAAAAAGACCCAACATCATTTTAGGATGGTGATAATCTAGGGAGTGGCATTGCGCTTATTCCTTGTGGGGTTTTGAGCCCCTTTCTCTGACCAATAGCACCTCCCTTGGAAACAGATCAAGAAAGGCAAAGAAGGCAAATGTTACATGTCTTGGTTCTTTGAATGCACAAGTATCACGAGTCTTAAGAAGAAGAAAAGAGACGTTCCTGGTGGTCCAGTGGTTAAGACTCCTTACTTCCATTGCAGGGGGTGAGGGTTTGATCTCTAGTCCAGGGACAAAGATCCCACATGAGGTGTGGCAAATAAATAGATAAGAAGAAGAAAAATTTTAATTGAAGAAGGGCTAAATTCTCACTGAGATGGACTTCTGGATATTTTGTGAAGTTAATCCGTTCATGCTTTCTCTGTTTCCCATTCTGGAATTTGTGTCTTAGAGACACAAGCCAGGGGAGCAGATGACTTTCCTTAGATGTAGGGGGACAATGCGCCTCCATTGCTTCCCACCCCTTCTCCTGTATGGTGTTTTTGTCTGTCTGTCTGTCTCCGTTTCAGCTGTTTCTCTGACATCCAGAATCTCTCCTCATCTCTCCCCTGCAGTAATACTGTTAACTTGAGAATTAACAGATCTTTTTTCTAGAGAAGAATTTTGAGAGAATTTTATGGTATTTTAGTATGTTTATAATTTAACATTATAAAATTATATTATTTTTTCCTTGGGCTACTTAAAGAAACCATTTTTGGGCCTCATTTCATCCTCAGTCATGGGAGAAAAATTCCCATCCTAGCTGAATTTCTGTTTTGAGCCATAATCATTTGCTTGAGGTAGTGAGCGGGGGATAACACTTGAATTCTAAGGTTCAAGGATAACAATCTGTCAGGTAAAAGCTGAAAGCTGGAATTGTTAACTTTTATGTTCAAAATTCATTTACATGAATTTGTGAAGAATAACATCACTCATTTTATTCTTACTCTTGCTCTTAATAAATATTAAATAAAATACTAAGAAAAAGTGAGCTCAACTATTTACAGCTTTCCTCTTCTTATGGAAATAATATATTATAAAATAAAACCAGAATTTATGTAGCTTTCTGTACCCTTCTGAACAACACAGATGTATTAATAGCAATTTATAGGAATTAGCAGGGATATCAGATTGACCTCATGGAACAAATCTTTTATTTTATTTTTAAAGTATTGCTTTACTCCTTTGGACTCCATAATAAAATTAGGTCAATGAAGGTGATAGAGTTTAATGATGTGGTCAAAAGCACCCTGAGGAAATATAAAGTTAACAATAATTCAACCTGTGTTTAAGATTTATAGCCACCAACTTTGTGGCATTGAAGAAAATCCCATTAAGCATTTACTGCTTCTCTTTTTCTCCCTGGAGGAAAACAAAGTATTTATCTCCCTTTACCATGATTAGAGAATTGTAACTTAAACACACACACACACACACACACACATTTTTCTTTGTCCCCAAAGCAGAAACATAGCAAGAAAATCACAAAGCATTTTTATGACCTTCTTGGGAATTGCATTTGATTATCTCACCTTTACGGGTCTTCCCCAGCAGCCCAGCAACAAAGAATCTGCCTGCAAAGCAGGAACCACAGGAGACATGGGTTCCATCCCTGGGTCAGGAAGATCCCCTGGAGAAGGGTTTGGAAACCCACTCCATTATTCTTGCCTGCAGAATCCCATGGACAGAGGAGCCTGGCGGGCTACAGTCCATAGGGTCACAAAGAGTCAGACAGGACTGAAGCAACTTACCACATCTCATCTTTACTGAGGCATTTCAGTGTGTAAGTGTGCTTTACTGACAGTGACTAGGTATCAGACACTGAACTTTGCACTTCTATTACTTCAAGCATTTCAGCAACCTCAGTAGGTGTGTTTTATTACCTTCATTTTCCAGATGAGAGCACCAAGTTTCAGAAAATTTAAATGACTTGTTGGATGCTCTGGCTTGAAGTGCTAGAGCCTGGATTTGAATCTAGAGCCAAAGGTGAAAATCTATACGCCTCGATGAATTATTTCATTTTGTAAATTACATTTATGCACTTGTATGCATGGGGTAGGAGGGCAGAGGGCAGCCTGTGCAAGCCAGCCAACAGAGCAGATGACATTATGGTTCTTTTGGCCTAGATTTGGAAATGAAATATAAATGAATGTAAGTGTTGTTATGATTTGGGGCTGGAATGCTGCTGCACCATTGAGTGATCAGTTCCCTCAGGATAGAAGACAAGCAAAATGGAAGGAATTCAGGTCCCAAAGGTTTTAAGTAATCACCAGAAGCCTGGTCTCCTTTTCAAAATATTTCTGAAAATGTGCTTTGGATTCTCTTATTAGCCTAGAGCATATCCTAACTAATATGGAATTGAACATATTAAACTCTAATTAACAGATTAAACATTAATGATCTGAATTACAATCAAGGACTTAGAAAAATAATAGAGTAAAACTGAAGAAAGTAGGAAAACTCTAATAGGAAAAGTGAATATCAAGGAAGGAAACAATAAAAAAATAGAGAGAACAATGTAAACACTCAGTGCAACAAAAATACTATTAATGTAGACAAAACTCTGCAAAAGTTGATGAAGGGAAAAAAAGAAGAGAGAAAAGCACTAGAAGAATGAATGGATGAATAGGTAGTTATTGAAAAGATGACCACAACTATACATTTCTATTTTTAATACTTGTTAAAACAAAGAGCTTTATGATAATAAATTTTAAAACACAAAATGTGAATTATCTAGAAATATATAAGCTAATAAAATCTATTCATTGTAAATTTAAAAATCTAAATAAGCGTCTGACTCATTGTGACCACATGAGCTGTAGAGTCCATGGAATTCTCCAGGCCAGAATACTGGAGTGGGTAGCCCTTCCCTTCTCCAGGGGATCTTCCCAACCCAGGGATCGAACCCAGGTCTCCTGCACTGCAAGTGTATTCTTTACCAGATAGGCCACAAGGGAAGCCCAAGACCACTGGAGCGGTTAGCCTATCCCTTCTCCAGCGGAGCTTCCTGACCCAGGAATCAAACCGGGGTCTCCTGTACTGCAGGCAATTCATTACCAACTGAGCTATCAAAAAAGCCGTTATAAATAGACCTATACCAATTTAAAACATAACCATTACATAAAAATCTACACACAAGAAAAGCAACATATGCAGATGTTTTATTTAGTATGTTTTACCAAGTTATCAAGAAACAGATTACTTTCTTCCTATAACACTCTTTTAGAGTTTAGAAAAATAAAATGTTTCCTCAACTAACTTTATGCCACTAGTAAAAGATTTATAATGAATCTGCAAATAAAAATGTCAGAAAAATTATGAAATGTCATCATTTATTAAATATAGACAAAAATATTATGTGAAATAGTAACCTGTTTCTCATTTCTGTGTGTGTTTGTGCATGTATGTACACAGGTAAAGCAAATTCATGACTAAATATGCTTTGTTCTGAGAAAGTTAAGGTATTTTAAATTTAGAAAATACATTGATGTAATACATTCACAATGTAAAGAAAAAATTTATATTATTCAATGCAGCAGGCATTTAATAAAACTTAAAACCAACTTATGAAACAATGAACAAAGTGGTAATTGCGATAAATTGAAAGCAGAAAGATAAGGTCACAGAGGATGAGATGGTGAGATAGCATCACTGACTCAATGGACATGAACTTGAACAAACTCTGGGAAATAGTGGAGGACAGGGAAGCCTGGCGAGCTACAGTCCGTGGGGTCGCAAAGAGCTGGACACAAATTGGGGACTATACAACAGAGGTAAGTTTCCTAATCTGATGGTTCATATCTATGAAAAATCAGGCAAATTCAATGACAGTGAAATGTTAGAAGCATTCCCAATGTTTATCTCAAAGTTTACACTAGTGGGATATGAGTTCAGTTTACATGGCACCTTCCAAGAGACTTCCTTAAGAGATACCTGGCCCATGACTATACAGTGGAAGTGAGAAATAGATTCAAGGGATTAAATCTGATAGACAGAGTACCTGAAGAACTATGGATGGAGGTTCATGACATTGTACAGAAGACAGGGATCAAGGTGATCCCCAAGAAAAAGAAATGCAAAAAAGCAAATGGCTGTCTGAGGAGGCCTTACAAATAGCTGAGAAAAGAAGAAAAGCAAAAAGCAAAGGAGAAAAGGAAAGATATACCCGTTTGAATGCAGAGTTCCAAAGAATAGCAAGGAGAGATAAGAAAGCCTTCCTCAGTGATCAGTGCAAAGAAATCAAGGAAAACAATAAAATAGGAAAGACTAGAGATCTCTTCAAGAAAATTAGATACCAAGGGAACATTTCACGCAAAGATAGGCTCAATAAAAGACAGAAATGGTAAGGACCTAACAGAAGCAGAAGATATTAAGAAGAGGTGGCAGGAATACAAGAACTATACAAAAAAAGATCTTCATGACCCAGATAACCATGATGCTTTGATCACACTCATCTAGAGCCAGACATCCTGGAATGTGAAGTCAAGTGGGCCTTAGGAAGCATCACTACGAACAAAGGTAGGGGAGGTGATGGAATTATAGTTGAGCTATTTCAAATCCTGAAAGATGATGCTGTGAAAGTGTTGCATTCAATATGCCAGCAAACTGGAAAACTCAGCAGTGGCCCCAGGACTGGAAAACGTCAGTTTTCATTCCAATCCCAAAGAAAGACAATGCCAAAGAATGGTCAAAATACCACACATTTGCACTCATGTCACACACTAGCAAAGTGATGCTCAAAATTCTCCAAGCCAGGCTTCAGCAATATGTGAACCGTGAACTTCCAGATGTTCAAGCTGGATTTAGAAAAGATAGAGGAACCAGAGATCAAATTGCCAAAATCTGCTGGATCATGGAAAAACCAAGAGAGTTCCGGAAAAAATCTATTTCTGCTTTATTGACTATGCCAAAACCTTTGACTGTGTGGATCACAATAAACTGTGGAAAATTCTGAAGAAGATGGGAATACCAGAACACCTGATCTGCCTCCTGAGAAGCCTGTATGCAGGTCAGGAAGCAACAGTTAGAACTGGACATGGAACAACAGACTGGTTCCAAATAGGAAAAGGAGTACGTCAAGGCTGTATATTGTGCCCTTCCTTATTTAACTTATATGTAGAGTACATCATGAGAAAAGCTGGGCTGGATGAAACACAAGCTGGAATCAAGATTGCTGGGAGAAATATCAATAACCTCAGATATGCAGCTGACACCACCCTTGTGGCAGAAAGTGAAGAACAAAAGAGCCTCTTGATGAAAGTGAAAGAGGAGAGTGAAAAACTTGGCTTAAAGCTCAACATTCAGAAAAATAAGATCATGTCCTCTGATCCCATCACTTTATGGCAAATAGATTTGGAAACAGTGGAAACAGTACAGACTTTATTTTTCTGGGCTCCAAAATCCCTGCAGATGGTGACTGCAGCCATGAAATTAAAAGACGCTTACTCCTTGGAAGAAAAGTTATGACCAACCTAGACAGCATATTAAAATGCAAAGACATTACTTTCCAGCAAAGGTATGTCTAATCAAAACTATGGTTTTTCCAGTAGTCGTGTATGGATGTGAGAGTTGGACTATAAAGAAAGCTGAGCACTGAAGAATTGATGCTTAATTCAACACCACAGTTCAATGGTGTTGCTGAAGACTCTTGAGAGTCCCTTGGACTGCAAGAGATCCAAGCAGTCAATCCTAAAGGTAATCAGTCCTGAATATTCTTTGGAAGGTCTGATGTTGAGGCTGAAAGTCCAACACTTTGGCCACTTGATGCGAAGAGCTGACTCATTTGAAAAGACTCTGATGCTGGGAAAGATTTAAGGTAGGAGGAGAAGGGGATGACAGAGAATGAGATGGTTATATGGCATCACCAGACTCAATGGGCATGAGTTTGAGAAAACTCCAGGAGTTGGTGATGGACAGGAAATCCTGGTGTGCTGCAGTCCATGGGGTCGCAAAGAGTCAGATATGACTGAGCCACTGAACTGAACTGAACTGGCCCATGATTTCTGTATTTTTCTCTTTCTCTTCCTCCTTCCTGTCACCACAGACATGGAGACTACTGTGAACCAAGGGTATTGAAAGGGGGAACTGGAGCACAACAGCACCCCCAAACTGATAGCTTCCAGTCTTCTTGAAGTCTAAAAAAAATAAAAACTATTTTGTTTTGCCATTGTGACCATGATTGCCTCTTTTAAGCACTCTACTGAGAAAACAGAAACACAAGCAGATATAGAAAACAAACTAGTGGTTACCAAAGGGGAGAAGGAGGAGGAGGAAAATTCGGAGTTTGGGATTAACAAATACAAACTGGTATGTATAAACTCGATAAGCAACAGGGATATTCTATACAGCACAGGGAGTTATAGCCATTATTTTATAACAACTTTTAATGAAGTATAATTTGTAAAAATACCGAATCACTATGCTATCAGTTCAGTCGCTCAGTCGTGTCCAACTCTTTGCGACCCCATGAACTGCAGCACGCCAGGCCTCCCTGTCCATCACCAACTCCCAGGCCTCCCATGTCCATCGAGTTGGTCATGCCATCCAGCCATCTCATCCTCTGTCATCCCCTTCTCCTCCTGCCCCCAATCCCTCCCAGCATCAGGGTCTTTTCCAATGAGTCAACTCTTCGCATGAGGTGGCCAAAGTATTGGAGTTTCAGGTTCAACATCAGTCCTTCCAAAGAACACCCAGGACTGATCTCCTTTAGGATGGACTGGTTGGATCTCCTTGCAGTCCAAGGGACTCTCAAGAGTCTTCTCCAACACCACAGTTCAAAAGCATCAATTCTTCGGCATTCAGCTTTCTTCACAGTCCAACTCTCACATCCATACATAACTACTGGAAAAATCATAGTTTTGACTTGACAGACCTTTATCGGCAAAGTAATATCTCTGCTTTTTAATATACTGTCTAAGTTGCTCATAGCTTTTCTTCCAAGAAGCAAGTGCCTTTTAATTCCATGGCTGCAGTCACCATCTGCAGGGATTTTGGAGCCTGAGAAAATAAAGCGTCACTCTTTCCATTGCTTCCCCATAAATTTGCCAAGAAGTGATGGGACTGGCTGCCATGATATTCATTTTTGGAATGTTGAATTTTAAGCCAGGTTTTCCACTCTTCTCTTTCACATTATAAGAATATAGATGATTTAAGATGTACTGAGGATGTGTGTAGGTTACATGCAAATACCATATCATTTTATATTATGGACTTGAGCATCCAGAGTTTGGTATCTCCTCAGATTCCTGAAAGCAATTCTCCATGGATCCTGAAGGTGACTGTAGTTACAATTCTTTTGACTTATCTCAAACTGGCTTAATTAATGTGAACATCTTCTATCACCTGAGTCCAGAATCTAGATGAAAACCAGGCTTATGATGGTTTAACAAGTCTTCAAGAATTCAGTTCTTTCCAATTCTCCTTCTGCCATTCTTAATATATCATTCTTGTATCACAGACTGGCTCTTTCTTGTTAGCTAGAAGACTTAGCTAATCCATGGATCTGTTCCAGATTGACTACGTCCAGAAGAAAAAGAAGACCCCTATATTCCTGTGACATTTTTAGGAGTGAGGAAATCATTTCCAGAATGCACATGTCTTTGATCAGCACTGGTCACGTACTCATTCTCAAACCAATTATTGACAAAGAGAATGGAAAAACACTGGAGCAAGTTTTTCAGTAGCAAAAGGTTAGAGATTAAATACTCATTGATACACAAGTGGATACAATTTTATACTATAGTATTACAATAGAATACAAATAGGTGACATTTATTGAGGTGTTACTATGTGCTAGGCACTCTTATAAACATTTTGTCAATAGGTATTCATTTTTCTATCACAAAATGGAATGTGTTGGACATTTAAATTGAGACAGCAATTTCATGCTATTTCATACCTGTAAGACTGACCAAAATTGAAAGGTCTGGTAATAATCAGTGTTATAAAGATATATGTCGTGTTTATGTACATATTATAAGTACATACATATACAAAGATATATGAAACAGAGCCCTCATATGCTACTATAAAAGTTTAAATTTTCAGATTAAAACATTTGAAGAATGAAGAAATTAGATATCTTACCCAAAGTCAGAAAGCTACTAAGTGACAGGGGCATGATTTGAATTCAGACAATCTTTAAGTTGCAGTTAAAATAAATAAAGTAGATTCCCACATATCTCTGTGGAAATAGTGAAAACATAATCTTGAGTAGATGGCAGCCCTTCCATGTAAAAGGAAATATAAAAATAGACTCTTTGTGCAGGGGAAAGGAGTCTTTGTGAGTTCAGTCAGGAGTAGGCTGTACTGAAGATAAAGAACAAGAATGATGCCCCATAGTTGTATACACAACTCCAGGAGGCAATTAGATACAAAGAGTTCAAAAACTGTGTTTGGATCTAGAGACTTGTGAGTTACAGAGCTTGCAATAGAAATCATGCAAATGGATTTAATGTGACAAGAGGGAAGTTAGGAAGAAAAGAGTCCTGACAGAAGGAACAAAGGATCCAGAAAAGAAGATTGAGATAATATCAGATTGCTTGTAGATGAACGAAGACTGTCTTAGACGTGAATAAGGTGGGAGCCTCAAGAACACTGTGGACGGTAATGTCCAATGCTACAGAGAGTAGTCAAAATAGTTGGTGTATCATGGAAGGCACTGATGAAACCAGGTTCCAGTCCAGTTATAATTAGAAACTTGTATCCATGCTTTGAAAAACTCATGAGAGTAGGGGGACAGGTGAAGGGCATCCTCTTTTTCAGAGGAACTTGGTTGGTGGAGGGAAAGTGACAGTTAGAGCATCAGCCAGAGAGAATGAAGGGTTTTTCGATGGAAAAGACACACAATATTTTTGCTTGTACAAAAAGAGTCAGTGGAGGAAGAGATCTAAAGTACTGGAAAGATAGGGAAGAGTAGGAGCTACCGTGGGAGCGGCATCTGGAAGAAGACGGGCAAGCAGTGGATCAAGAGGCCAGGTGGAGAATTCAGCCTTGAATGTGGGAGGCAGTGGGGAATGGAACAAGAGATCTCCCAGACGAGGAGAGAGACAGATGGAGCAGAGAAAGGGGAGAAATGAGTTTTATCCTGCTGTGTTTCCAATCAGCTTTTCCCAGAAGGGCTACTTGGCGAGGAAAGCAGGAAGCAGCCAGGTGGTCCGAGGTCTGCTGGGTAAAGTTAATGTATAGTTGCTTGATTATTCAGGTCTGAGTTTTAGGACCAAAAAAGTACCAGATTAAAAGCAATTCCTGCAAATTTATGAATCACATCCAGTTGCCCAGACACCAGTCTCCTGACCTAAATTTCTCCCTCCCTTAGTGAGCGGAACTGGAGTGGTGCCATGGTGGGGCCATCCTGATTTGAAACCAGAAAACAATCTGAAACCAGAAACGAGTTAAGAAAAGTCTCACTGGATGTCAGCATCAAAAGCCAAAGTCCACCTAGAAATCATCTGTATGAACTCTCTTTCATGGAGGAGAAAACTAAATTTCAAAAATGTACATGATGGGCCCAGGGTCATCAACGTATTGATTGGTGATGGTCTCACACTTCCTCTTCATGGAACACATTGAAATGGTTTACTTCTTTAATTCATTTATGATTCACCTCCCCCACCCCCGTCACAAGAATGTTCTCTTCCTGAGAGAAGGGGTTTTTGTGGCATTTGCTCACTGCTAGAGCCTCCACCCTCAAAGTGTGTCTGGAATTTAGAAGGCACTTGATTATTATTTGCTAAGTTAATAAGTAGCATCTAATCCAGTGCACTCTCTACTTTCATGGAGAGACCTTCACAGTGAGAGTGGCACAGCCAACTCCATGCAAGTAACCTTTTTCATTAGCCACTTCTTCACTGGGTAGAGAAGGCTCTAGGGCAGAACAGAATTCAAATCCAAGACTGCCTGGTCTCAGAGTCCCATGCTGGATAAATACAACTCATTCAGTTAATTCTCTCTGAAAAAGACTGAAGGGATTTTTGTGGCAATAGACAAAACGATAGCATAAATGAAAGCCAAGTCAATGTTATGTGACGAACGACATGGAGTTTGTACAACAAACTTCATGGTTTATCTGCATTTATATCTTTATCCGTAGTTTTATATCCATGTTTGCACCACACAAGAGAAATATGGTGGTAAGATTTAGTGGATCCATTGCTAGGAGGGTGTTAGGAAAATTGCAACTTCTTATGACCCTTCCTCTGCCTTTTTGTTTGTTTGTTTGTTTTTGTGTGAAAAAAAATGAGAAAGAGGCCTTATGAAATTGGCAGTTCTAGAATAGAGAATTTGTAGATCATGGGTGATTCTCAGAGAGACATTTTCTACTCTCTGTAAAGTGCAATCTTCATCTCCAGGGATAGGAAGGTGAAACACAAAATACGTTGAGTGAAGATGTGCCCGTCTCAGGGGGAATATTGGAAACCATGGAAGCAGCTTACATGACAGAGCATTTGTTCATGAAATTAGGTAAGAGAGTTGTGCTTTACCACTGTGAGAGATGCAGTTGAATGTTTAAAGATCCACGTTACCTGAGGCTTTCTAGTACCTTTCTGTAGCCCAAATTCTTAATAGAAAATGCATAGATGCATAGAATCCATGTATTAAACTTTATAATGAATTTAATGGGATGTCAAGTAGGATTTTCAGAAATTTTGCTAAGATGCAAAGCCAAGAGCAAATATATCTCATGTTCTGTGTTCAGGAAGCCGCAGCACCTTCTTACCAGGGATTAGTGAAAAGAGCCACCAACTCTCCCCACTCCCCAACATTATCCTGATCAAAGAAGAGGGTTGAGTAGGGAGAGAGGGAGCAAGCCTTGTGGAGAGAGCAGAGTTAGTTTAAGAAATGAAAACACTGCTTTTCCTTTTCTAAGACTCAACAGGGAAACTCCAAGAAGATAATGTAAAGATTGACAGCACTTGGAAGGAAAGCCTGGCAACTCATACTTCATCAGGATGTATGCCAGGCTGCAGAGCACAAATTTCCCCTTCTGTACCACCTTTAATGCTTAACGTGGAGAGAGTGGATTCTGGAAGAGCATCTGGACATCTGAAAGCATAGAGCTTTATCCTTTTTCATTCTCCTCTTCCCCTGCGAGGAAGAATAAATGTGTTCCTGAAGCTTGGAAATATACATGGATCTGAGGTGTAGTCTTGAAATTTCTGTGCAGAAACACCCACAACAGCAAGCCTTAAAGGATGGTTGTCTAGTGTACTTGGGAGGAAGACGGTATTTTGTTTTATTTGTGTTTGTTGGATCTCAGTGGTGTCTGACTCTTTGTGAACCCATGTACTGCAGACCATTAGACTCCTCTGTCCATGGGATTTTCCAGACAAGAATACTGGAGTAGGTTGCCATTCCTTATCCAGGGGCTCTTTCCACCCCAGGGATTGAACCCAGGTCTCCGACATTGCAGGCAGATTCTTTACTGACTGAGCTACCAGGGAAGGCCCTAATCCATGGTGGTGACCCTAATCTATCCCAGTTTTCCATGAGCCTCCAAAGTGTGACAAGGCCTCCAGTAGCTGCTATAGCTACATGGAAAGGATGGTGTAAGTAGTGGAAGATGATAGGCCTTGGCACAGCTAGATGGCTGCTGGGCTCATCTCTTAAGAGTTAATTTAGAGAAGAATTGTGGTACCCAATCTGCCAAAGGAAATAAAGGAAAACTGCCCCATGAGGGTGTTTGTCTGAGTAAAAGAGTTTCACAGACAACATCATGTCACCCACATTTCTGCCCAATTAAGGGAAACATTTATTTTCTTCTCAAGCGCCTGTCAGCAAATAATCTAATATCTTTGCTTTGTTTTTCCATCAAACCAGGAGAAAGATTTCCTTATTGCTATAATAGGCGAGAAAATACAGAACCCAGAAGCAGGTAGCCAAAGTACACAAATGCCTAAAGAAGGAAAAGTTCAAGTAAAACTTTAGTGTCACCAAAAAGAAAAAAGCAATTCTCTGAGTGGTAATTAATTAATGGAAGAGATCTTGCCAGTTATTTATAGAAAATAAACTTCTGAGGAACTGTGGATAAAGGCTTAGTGCATAAGCAGAAAAGGATTGTCTGTAACTAATAATAAGGGCTGAGACACAAGTAGCAACTCAGCACAGCCAAAAAAGAATGGCCCGGACTCCCAAATCGAGTTCGGAGAACTTGGATAAATCCAGAAGAAACATTAGGACAGGTCCTAAGGTGGGCCGCACTTTCCAGAGATGAACCTCACCAAAAGAGTATGCCGCATGCTCCATTTACAAACGACACTGACACCCCCTCCATCAAGTGGTAGGAAATCTGTCTCCTTCCCTTGGACCCAGGCAGGACTTCTGCCTGCCCTGCTCAATAGAATACAGAGGCAGTATCGGAGAAGGCAATGGCACCCCACTCCAGTACTCTTGCCTGGAAAATCCCATGGATGGAGGAGCCTGGTAGGCTGCAGTTCATGGGGTCGCTAAGAGTCAGACAGGACTGAGCGACTTCACTTTCACTTTTCACTTTCATGCACTGGAGAAGGAAATGGCAACCTGCTCCAGTGTTCTTGCCTGGAAAATCCCAGGGACGGTGGAGCCTGGTGGGCTGCCATCTATAGGGTCGCACAGAGTCGGACACGACTGAAGCGACTTAGCAGCAGCAGCAAGGCTAGGGAACTCTCAAGTCTAGGTGATAAAAATGCTTTGTTCTTCCTTCCTGTTCTCTTGGGACACTTGCTCTGTAAACCAAGGTAACTTGACATGAGGAAACCAAGAAGAAACCTCTGGAAAGGCCCACAAGAGGGAACCCAAACAGAGAGAAACTGAACCCCTGGGCCATAAGCCCTTCCTGAGCACCAGCTGGTGGCCAGCATCAAAGCTTCAGCCATGTGAGGAAGTCATTCTGGGAGCAAACCATCTGATGTCCAGTCGAGCTGATGCCACATGGGACAGAGACAAGTCTTTACTACTGAGTTCTGCCCAAATTGGTCTTCCCTAATAGCTCAGTTGGTAAAGAATTCACCTGCAGTGTGGGAGATCTGGGTTCAATCCCTGGTTTGGGAAGATCCCCTGAGAGAGAAGGGAAAGACTACCCACTCCAGGATTCTGGCCTGGAGAATTCCATGGACTCTATAGTCCATGAGGTCGCAAACAGCCGGACATGACTGAATGACTTTCACTTTCACTTTCTGCCCAGTTTGCAGATTATGTACTAAATGGTGGCTGTTTGTCGGAGGCGGTAGTGGGAGGGAGTCACGAAGTAATAGATACCCAGAACAGGACCAGGAAGGTATTATTTACCTAACCAGAGCTGACTTGAGTTTCTGCAGTTTTTTGCAAGAGGGAATTGAAAGTTTTTATTAGTTCTCCATTTTGTATTATTGATGGTTTTCTATAATTTATTAACTCCTTAATAAAGTATGTGTAGGTTTAGGTATTCTCAACAATTCTCTTGGCAGTCCTTATTCAATTTTGAATTAAAAGACCCTTGAAGTATGAATAGAATTTTAGTTCTGTATGTGAAATGTTTAACTTTAAATAAAACATGTGGTTATTGAGAACCTGTTGCCCCAAGGAGGGTACAACCCACAAACCATTGTTTTTACAAAAGTCTGATTTGCCTGGGCTACTTTTTGATTAGATGAGTAGCATGCTATAAGGATCAGCATGTGGGAAAAAGGACTACTGCCTGAAACCTTTTCCCCAAGCAAAGTATTTGTTTGTAAGAAGTAAAATCTGGGCCTCGATGTCACAATACAGTTGATCCTTGAACAACATGAGTTTGAACTGTGTATGTCCACTTACCCATGAACTTTTTTTCAGTGAAGTACTACATACAGTACTGTGTGTTTTGAGGTTGGTTGAATGAATAGATACAGAACAGCAGGTATGAAGGACCAAATATAAAGTTATACAGGGGTTTTCGACTGCTCAGGTGGTCTGTGGCCCTAACTCCTGTGTTGTTCAAGGGTCAACTGTAGTTAGTTAAATATACATAGCACATGATTTATTCATTTAAAATACTTTAGCAGTTATTTGGAGAAGGCAATGGCAACCCACTCCAGTACTCTTGCCTGGAAAATCCCATGGGTGGGGGAGCCTGGTGGGCTACAGTCCATGGGGTCGCTAAGAGTCGGACACGACTGAGCAACTTCACTTTCACTTTTCACTTTCATGCATTGGAGAAGGAAATGGCAACCCACTCCAGTGTTCTTGCTTGGAGAGTCCCAGGGATGGGGGAGCCTGGTGGGCTGCCATCTTTGGGGTTGCACAGAGTTGGACACGACTGAAGCGACTTAGCAGCAGCAGCAACAGCAGCAACGAAACATTAAGATAATCAGCAAATGTCTCTGTTGAACAATAGAGAAAAATGTGAGGTAGGTAAGGGGGATACCCTGCCAAAGTAGGCTGAGGATGGGCAGGAGAGCTTGCTAGTATAGTCAAGATGCTCAGGAAAACCCCTCTGATGCTGTAATATTTGAGCAGAGATATTCGGGAAGCAAGAGTGAATTGGGTAGCTACCTGGGAGGACAATTCAGGTTAGAGGAGGAGCCAAGTGTAAACACTGTGAGATGAGAACTCTCTTAGTGTGTTCAGAGGCTCAAAGACATTATCATGGCTGCAATGGAGCAGCCAAGGTGTTGAGTGGGAAGACAAGAAGTTTGGGGAATGGGAAGCAGACCATGCAGAAATGTAGGGTATCATAAAGAACTTTAGTTTGTTTAAAAAATTGATTATCTATTTTATTTTAATTTTTGGATATCCTGGGTTTTCGTTACAGTGCATGGGCTTCTCTTGTGGAACACTGGCTTATTTGCCCCATGGTATGGGAGATCATTGGAGAAGGCAATGGCACCCCACTCCAGTACTCTTGCCTGGAAAATCCCATGGACGGAGGAGCCTGGTAGGCTGCAGACCATGGGGTCGCGACGAGTTGGACACGACTGAGCAACTTCACTTTCACTTTTTCCTTTCATGCATTGGAGAGAGAAATGGCAACCCACTCCAGTGTTCTTGCCTGGAGAATCCCAGGGACGGGGGAGCCTGGTGGGCTGCCGTCTGTGGGGTCGCACAGAGTTGGACACAACTGAAGCGACTTAGCAGCATGGGAGATCATAGTTCCCTGACCAGGGATTGAACCCACATCCCTTGTACTGGAAGGCCGGTTCTTAACCACTGAATCACCAGGGAAGTTCCAAAAGGGTTTTAACTTTTATTGAGTGATTATAGATATACATATATGTTATGAACTGAATGTTTATAGCCCCCGAAATTAATATGTTGAACTCCTGACCTCCAATATGATGATGTTTGGAGATGAAGGGTTTGGTAATTATGGTTAGATTAGGTCAAGGGAGCAGGGCTTCATAATGGAATTTCTGTTCATGTAAGAAGAGGAAGAAAGAGGGTCTTGCTCCTTCTGTACTCACACACCAAGGAGAGGCCATGTCACCACACAGTAAGAAGGTGGTGTCTGTAAGCCAGGAAGACAGCCCTCACCAGAACCATATTCTGAGACCCCGCTCCAGAACTGTGATAGAATAAATCTCTGATGTGTACGCACACCAGTCTGTGGTATGTCATTCTGGAAACCTGGGCTAGAATAATGCAGCTATAGGCATAGTGATATGCAATGTCAGTAGTTTTAATTCAACATTTAAATACAATTTTCTTTCAAAATATCCTATTTTTATTCTCTCAGGTCCACTTCTACTAGCTTTCTGGTAACAAAGGTGCTAATACATACCTCATTGTCTGAGATTGTTTAATAATCAGTTTCAAGAGCAACTTTTCCAGTTGTATTTTTAATATTCTATTTTGTGAAATATGAGCAAAAGCATGAGTCTTGGGAAATGTGTCCTTTCCCTAATTGGAATGTATTCGTTTAAATTTTTTTGCAAACTCTGTCAAAAGTTAAAAGTCTTCTCTGATATGCATATTGATTTTATTGGTAGAGATTTTATAGATTGCTTTGGCTTTAAGAGAAAAACATTGTTTTCTTGTTTGAATGGGAGATTTTTGCCCACTATATCAGAATTCTTCTATCTATAGTTATTTGTTTGTTTGCTTATTGATTAATTATTTATCTTATTATCATATTTTCATTGGTTGAAACAAGTGGGGTCTCTGACTGCTCTCTTTCAGGAGCTTAGTGATCTGATTCCATACATAAATGATTATAAACTGTTAGCGGCTCAGTCATGTCCAACTCTTTGCAACCCCATGGACTGTATCCCACCAGGCTCCTCTGGCCATGGAATTCTCCAGGCAAAAATACTGGAGTGGGTTGTCATTCTCTTCTCCAAGGGATCTTCCCAACCCAGGGATCAAGCCTAGGTCTCCTGCATTGCAGGTGGATTCTTTACCAGTCTGAGCCACTAGGGAAGCCCTACATGATTATAAGGCAGAGTTACATTTTGCCTGACAACTCAGGCTCACATGAATGAGCTGCTTGTAGCTGTTCTTGGCTACAATTAGTGTTCAACTAGTTTCTCCTGAGCTCTTTAGAAGTCCCATGCCACTTTTGTGATTCCTACAGTGCCCGTGTTCTCTATGCCTGTCCTTGCTTTTTGCACAGGTACTCATGCCCCACACAATGGTAGGTCTTTTAAGGATATCAAGAATCACTTTCCTTCTTGACCCTCCTCATACGTATCCTCATTTCCTTCATCATTTTCATGTGTCACTTCTTCCTTTCTTAGGGCTTCCTCCTCCCCTTCCTCCTTCCCTTCCTCTCCTCCTCCTCCCTCTCTCCTCCGCCTCCTTCTCCTCTTCTTCCTCCCCCTCCTCCTCCTCCTGCTTCTTCTTGTCTTGTCTAGCATTTGTATTTGGGCTCCCTGGCTTAAGCATTTTCTAGATCTCTACAGGATTTCCACCAAATTTCCCTACACTGGGAGACATGTTTATCATTTCTTAGCTAAGACTGTTTTGAAGAAGGGAAATAATTGACTTCTTGGCATTTATCTCCAGTAAGCAAACACACAAGTAAGCAAACCAAGAAACCCCAGGGTCTTCCTTCTCCCTGCCTTTAAGACTCATCTAGAGGCCTTGGGCCAGACATTGCAAGTGTAAAATCATGACAGAAATGGTGCTTTGGAACTCAGCTCTTTACATCTTAACTATCATAGCATAAGCTATGTAAGAAATCTTTAATGTCTTCAAACTTAAAGAGAAGTGAAACTATGAATTATCATCTGGTCCCAAAACAGAATTCTAAGAATGAGATAATTTGTCATTTGAGAGAAAAATGAACTTCCTTTGTAAAGAACATGGCTCACCTTCTGCAGTACTCCCCACTGAGACATAAATGTGATATTTATATTTTAGGGAAATCAAGGCCACAAAAATAAAGTGAATAGACAGTTTTGTTGAGATTCAAAAATACATTCCCCCCCCCTCAACTTGTTTAGATTTCCCATCATTCTTTCATGGTTTTGGTTTTTATGCTTATGAGTCATCGTAAGAAAATTTCAAAACAAAGTTGACAAGATTTATGGAAATTTCGTTCCATATTTTTAAAAGAAACACTTTTATTGGAAGAAGGTAGGCATTCATCTGTCTCATATGTCATTGTCTCAGTTGCATTGGGCACCATAACAAAAATCTTCATCTAGTTGTTTGCAGAGAAACAAGTAATCCTGTTAAGTTTATACTAGATAATTTTTAAGAGCTACATAATTCTGAACTCTGGAGTCAAAGAGTTCTGGCTTTACCCCCTGTTTCCTGTGCATCATTACATAACTTACTCTGCCTTATTGAGCCTCAGTTTCCCCATTTGAAAAATAATACCAGTGCCCACATCTTAGATTTCTTGTAGGAATTAAATGATGAAATTATACATAAAGCACATTTAACAGAACATCTGCACAGAGTAAATGTCCAGTAAATACTAATTGTATTGCTATGACTACTGTACATTTCCAATTTTGTGACTTCTGAATGTCAATATATTGAGGTAGTTTCCTCCATAACCAACTGGAAATCTGTGACAAGTGACCTAGCCTTCCTTCTCCTTTACATATGTCCCTCCATAGGAGCTTTCTTTTCCATATAGTGGGTCATAATATTGAACCCTCAATCAGATATTTTTAGATCAGCATTTTGTTATTCAAATGGTAATATTCAATAACTGAAACTGAGCAGGACCCTGTGGGGCTCCTGGGCATGGAAGCCTATCTGTGTCCTCCGTTTCTTATTTGTAGGATATAGATTTCATTCAGCCTTCGTGGCCTTCCCTGAGTCCCAAGAGCAGGTTGAAACTGTTGCTAATCAGGGACAGGAGTGGCCGCAGAGACAAAGGAGAAGCAGCCAAGAAAGAATAGTACAGCCATGCCTGGGATCCTGGTTTTGCCCCAAGGGATACACATAACAATACCGTTGACCTCTCCTGCAGAGCTGAAACCCCCAGCAAATGGAAGATGTTAACTCCTTGAAGCATTCTTCATTCCAGAGAAAAGGTCATGGCGTAACCTCAAGAACCACAGACACTCATCAGAAGACCCCTGAGGCCAGATTAAAGGAGCGTAGACCCTTGTTGTTCAGTCACTAAGTCGGCTGGACTCTTTGCGACCCCGTGAACTGCAGCACACCAGGGTTCCTCTTCCTTCACTGTCCTGGACTCAACCCAGTCCTTATCAGCAACACCGCCCTTGGACTATCGCTATAAAACTCCTCACTAAATCTCCCCCAGCTTGGGACGCGCAGTTTTTGAGCTGACGCACCTGGGTGGCCCTCTTTGCCTGGCAAAGCTATTATGCTATTCTTCTCTAATTCACCCAAAACCCCGCTTCCAAGATTTGATTCAGCCCCAGTGCACAGAGGCTGTATTTCGGCACTGTAACTGAAGTTCTACAGTCTGAAGTCTGAGAGAACAAACTTCCAGGTGCCACGTATCTGCTCCTTTTCTCTCATCATCACGCAACCGTATTCTCCATTATTGCTGTTGATGATATCCAGAATCTATATTAAATTAAAACATAATGACAATGAGCAGTTATAACATACAATCAATCATGGAGTCACACAGTTTTGACCTTAGTAATTGCCACATAAAAATAATTTCCTTTTTAGTCCTGTCCTTTCTATCAAATAATTAAGAACTTCATACCTGTTAAATAATAATAGATTCCAGCTATTAGGACTCTGCTAGCTAAAAATCAATTACCTACATATTGTTTTCCTTATTCTTCAGGTAATAAAACTGAGACTTAGTTTAACTCTGTTTAAAATGTCTTGACCAAAATAATAATAATAATTTTAAAAAACCCAGCAAATAGTCAAAGGTGACTCCAGGATTAAACTCTTGGTCTGTCAAGCATGAAGGAAGTAGCCTCAACCATCTCACATGACCATGTAGCATGCAAACCTGCTAAGGAAGCATTTTCAGTCAGTCATTAGAGGAAAAGCTATTTCCCAAAATGAACAATACCAAACTGGTTTATATGGTATTGCTTTCCTTTCCCCATGCATAATTCACAGGATTGTTGACCCACAGGGGCTACACCTGTTACTCCACAGACAGACTATAAATTTTACAGTATAAATAATAGATTCTTGTGAATTTACACACCCTGCCAACTTTCCAACAACCTAGCTCAACCAGTTCCTGTGTTAGTTGACACAGGGCAGAATATTTACATGGCTGATTTCTAGAAGCAGTCATAAGCACTGTGTGGGAATAAAGGGTCATTGAGTTCCTTTAGTGGTTAAACTTTTTATTAAAAAAAAAAGTCATCTAGATGCATTCTTAACAACTAAACTTTAAATCACTGAGCTGCACTTAATCTATGAAGAAGCCACGGGAGGAAGTATTGATATATGTTCTGGTGACCACAGATGTTGCTGGGGGTGTGTTTTGCACGTGTGTGCAAAGCTCCAGAGCAAAGGCAGTTTATCTTCCAAAAATGACATTATACAGCTTTATAAAAATTTGGTCCTTAGCAGGAACTAAGACATCTTTTGTGCTTCATGTTTAGTATGTAGGTAGAGAAATTAATCATGAAGGATATAATGTATTTATTTATAAATGACTGTTTTGCTAAAATAGCTTGTGTTGCACCCAGGAATCACTGTCGTTTCTAAATTTTGTCAGGTTTTTCACTGTCTTCGGAGTAAGGTCAGTGGCTTATCTACACACACACAGACACACACACACACACACACGCACACCAGCGTCCTTGATTAGGAGGTGGAGGCTAGTGGCTTGGCTCTTCTGCAGTAGAATTTCTTGGCTGATCATCTCAGGTCCTGGTCTTGGGTGTGCCATGCTTGGAATTCCTTCTCAGAGCAGTTCAATCTTCTTGACCTGGTGCTAGTTGGCATGACTTCTGAGGGAATGTGCCTTACTTGCTAAGACAACTAAAATGAGGCCGTCCAAACCTGCTATTGTCAGTTACTGGAAATAGCATCAAGGCGAGACTTTATCTGGAACTCTGCAATTTGTACTTGATGTATCAAAATGACTTCACAGAACTGTGATAAACTTTTCTCTATTACTTCATTAAATAATAGTCACATGCTATATTTGTATTTTAAAGATTTATTCCTGAACTTTACATGAATGTATCTACTTACATCAGAAAAATGTCAATGGTCTTCCCCACTTAGATTTGCCAATAAAAAAGCCCCATCCAAAATCATCTCTTTCCATTACTTTCTATCTCAACTCATTTTTTTTTACTGTTTCTGTATAGCATATGCTCATCACTAATTACCTTTATTTGTTTATATCACCTCCATTGAGCATGGACTTTGCCTATTTTATTCACCAGTGGACTAAGAATTCTTAGTGGCAAAGTAAAAGTTCTTGATAAATACTTGTTCAATGGATGAGTGATGGGATGAACCAAAAGGTATCAACAGCTTAAGTAACCACCTTTCTTAGTTCTACAAACACTATTTGAGAAGGCAAATGTGAGGCAATCTCTAGAACATTTTAAAATATTTTAAATATTCAACCAAGCTGAGGATGGTTGCTTTAGGTTGAAGTACCGGGGGAAGGAAGTAAGAGAGTGTGTGTAAGTGTGGAAATTATAATTGCTTCAATCTAGCCCACATACAGTACGTTCAAATTCCATACTGAGTTGGAGACTGATAGCCTTAATATCTTTAAAAAATCAGTTTTGCCATCTTTAGATCATACTCTAGAACAAATGTGGGCAATAGCAAAATCCTTGATCCAGAAATTAGCCTCAAGGAAGTTGAATCCAGTCCTCTCATAGAAAACATTTTCAGGTTCCAAGCAGGTCTCAGTCGTCTATATAAATACTAATGTTTGAATCAAAATGGTTTCTGCTGATTGCCAAGTCTATGCCATTGAATTCAGAGTCAATAACTAATTAAAAAAATGAAAATAAAGCTACTGGACAAAGTGAACTACACTTATCTTCCTGTGGGCAAATGTGAACTTGCTCACTGTGCAAGGAAATATCCATCTTACACATACTTATGTGAAAGGACAATTAGGTTTGTTTCTCTTCTTCTTGTTGCTGCATTTTTGCAAACATAGATTTATAAATAGATGAACTGATAGGTAGATACATAGATAATACATAGATCAGTAGAGACAAATACAAAATGCTTGAAAATTACAAATGTATATCAATATCATTTATGCTAAAAACTAGGCACACTGATTTTCTGAGAATCTGAACATGGCTCAGTGACTTATGATATATCCTTCTGATTGAATATTATTGTAGAGGGAAACTCCTTTCCCCCAATCTCCAAACTCCCACTCTCACCTCCACAAAAGACAACTCTCCATCATTTCTACCTTTTTGCTTCTAAGGAACCTCTGCTCTCCTCTCTGTGTATTATTCCTCAAGGATAAAGTATTTGCTAAACCTATTGGCAAAAGACTGATCTTAATTGTTCACATTTTCACTGGAGTGGAAGTACTTTACCTTACAAGTGGGGACACAGTTTAGGGCCTTTGTTTCATTTTTACCTCTTTCCTTAGGCTGCCTGCTTTGGGAAAATGAAAGTTAATGGAATTCTTACCTGGGTCTTTTCCCATGTAAAAGTATACCCAGTTTAGGATCTGGCATCTGTCTTTTAGAATATGTCTTAAAAACTGGTATGGTAAGTTCTCCTTGTTTATTTTTCATTTGTAAGGCTGTTGATGTTTGTGGACTTCTATTTGCCAAATACCTTTTTAAATAGTTTTATTGAATTCCTCAATGATCTGAACAGATATTGAGTTTGCATTCAATTTGTAGAAGAATATAGAAAGGATTGACTGATTAACTGAATTCACATGTCAACTGTCAGGTACAGTGTGAGTGCCTCTGACCTGAGAGCTCTCCATTGTTATTGTTCAGTCGTTCAGTTGCCCCCGATTCTTTGTGACCCTATGGACTGTGGCCCACCAGGGTCCTCTGTCCATGGGGTTCTCCAGGCAAGAATACTGGAATGAGTTGCCATTCCCTTTCTCCAGGGGATCTTCTCAGCCCAGGAATTGAACCCATGTCTCCTACTTTGGCAGGCAGATTCTTTACCTGGAAAGCCTCCCAATAGAAAGTATTATCTTCTGTAAAATATAAGGAACTTCTAGCCAGGACACTCAGATGTCTCTTCCTTTGTCTTTTATTGAAGTATAAAGTTGCCCCCCTCCCCATCAAGAGAGTATTCAATAAGTGTAGTAAACTGGTAGAAACGTAGCAAGGCATGTTTTTTACATTCCTCTTGGAATCCCTTTCTTTGGACATAAGGACACTTCTTTTCTCAGGTTTGGGGCGGGTAGCTCTCACATGGAGGATTTCTTGCCTGTTTTAAGGGAGAAGGGTGGAGTAAAGATGAAAGTGCTCTTTTGCTTCGGCTGTTTTGTCAAACGCCCGCAGCTTAAAAGTGTTCGGTATGCTAAGGTGTCATATTTTGGGTTAGCAGGTCTTGTACCTCATCACATACAAAAGAAAATTCTCAAGGGTTAACTAAATATAAGCCTGAAGAATTCTATAAGTCAGGGCACTTCCCTGGTGGTCCAGTGGCTAAGACTCTGCTCCCAATACAGGGGTCCTGGGTTCAAACACTGGTCAGGGAACTGTTAGGGGAAGCACACTGATGGAAACTGCCCACCCCGGCCAGGCACCATAGTAACCATTTGCACGAGTTGTTTTATGACAGGAGGTCCTGGTAAGGAACACGGAATTAATAAGCCTCCATCCACCAGAAGAGTTCGGCAAAGGTCAAAAGGAGACACCACGTTTCTGACCACCTCCCAGAATCCTCTCTCTGGCATCCGTCTTGGCTGGACAAGGCGTGCACCATCAGGAAGGAGTCTGAGTCAGAATGACTGGCTAAGGACAACCTGCAAGCCACGCAGCAGAGCTGTTCTCCTGGGTTCCCTTACTCTCCTGCTCTCCACCCGGGTGCCCTTTCCCAATAAAATCTCTTGCTTTGTCAGCACATGTGTCTCCTGGGACAATTCATTTCCAAGTGTTAGACAAGAACCCAGTTTCGAGCCCTGGAAGGGGTCCCCCTTCCTGCAACAGAACTAGATTCCGCATTCCACACCTAAAGGTCCTGTATGCTGCAACTAAGACCCACAGCAGAAAACAAATAAGTTCTTTTTTTAAAAAGGAATGGTACAGGTCAGTTCTGAAAGTTTTTTAAAATGAAGAGAAATACAGTAATCTCTGCAAATAATTTCTATTTTGTGGTTCATATCTAATGACTTAAAAAAATCATTTAGTTAAGAGTTGTAGCGGTAGAAAATCAAATAAAAATGAAGTATTGGTAATGACAAAAATTTATTAGTATAATTTAATTGACCTGTAAAATGACTATTTCTAAGGAAAAGAAAGCAATCTGTTTCAGACTAATCACAAAGAGTAAATCCCAATGTTTCATGCTTAATTGCTTAATTTAGGACCTAAATTTTATTATGGAAGAATCTTATAGAAAAGTTATTTGATGAGAGAGACATACAGAGAGAGACTTTCCTATTCACTATCTTTCCAAATATTACGTGATAGCTAAGGCTTGCCAGTATAATTCTACTTAATCATTTTTATGAGAATTAAGTTGCCAAACTTTTCATCAAATTTCACCTAAAAATTGGAAAAATACAGACTTTGTGGTCACATTTAATTTAATGTTATACAAAAAAAAAAAAAAAAAAAGCAAAGGTTATGTAAAGACTGCATTCACACATGCAAAGCAAATAGAAGAAATGGGACTATTTTCCTGGTAGTCTGTACTGACATCAAACTTAACCTTGTGATACCTGGAATGAAATGTATTATGAAAGAAAGCAGTTAAGAAATTAGCCCTATTTCTCACTTCATTCAGAGTAAATACATATTTGATTTACACTTCAATGAAAATTGTTTGGGTCTTATGCTACATTAAAAAAAAAAAAAAGCAACCCTACAGAAGGGAAAAGTTAAATGCATGAAGAGTTAAGGAACCTCTTAATTATGATATTTAGAGAGGATTTGCTGGAAATCACTTATACATTTCTTCTTCCCTGGTGGCCCATTGGTAAGGCTCCCTGCCCTCTCTGCAGGGTACATGAGTTCAATCCCTCATTAAAGTTCTGCGTGTCATGTCGTACAGTGCAGCCAATGGGGAAAAAAAGGGCCCAAATGTGGATCACAATTTACATTGAGAAACATATTTCTGCAGCTAGATTATTTTTCTCTGTGATTCTAATCTAGGATAATCTGGCAGTTTGTGGTTTAAGAGATCTCTTTTGTTGAATAAATGGTGTTTTGCTAACCGGCTGCCTTTTTGAGGTAGGAAATGGAATTTTTAAATATGAATAACACCCTGGGAAGACAGCAACAGTCAAAACAGTGTAAAAGGGCTCAATCTAATTTTTATCTTCCTGTCATCCTGGGTGGGTTCCCCGAGAGACAATAATGAGGACTTGCAGAGGGAAAACTCTCCCAGGATGTTTTACTCTTACAATCTACAGTAAATATTTTTTTTTTGACAGCTAGCTTAGGGATCTGCCCCTCCTCTTCCCCTGAATCATGCAAAGAATGTATGAGCCTAAGAGGATAAAGCAGTACTGTTCTTAAAAAGATAATGAACACAGAGCCACAAAGGAAACCCAAGGTCACAGATAATGGAAAATACACCATAGACACTTTCATTGCCTTTATGTTTTTAATGATGTCTTCATTGTCTTTCACTGAGTTTTTGTTTTGTTTTCTTTTTACAGTTGCTTATGTTTCCAGCTCTTTGCCACTTGCTTTTAGGCTGGCAAGAGCACTGTCATAAAATACCTTAACGGCCCCCTGCAGGGCTGCTGTAGTGAAGGGTCTGCTAATGTTTCTATTATGACCCTGGTCTCAGAGATCTTTATATCACAGTGATCTTAATTTGCATTAGACCTTGGGGAACATGTCACATAGGTCAGTCTTGGGAGCAATATTTTTTGATACATTTGAAAAAAATTATAGCTTAAACTCCTTAGCAGCTGTGTAGCTCTATAGCACTGAATCTAGTTCCAGTAGCATGTGCTGAGGTTTTACCTGAGTAATTTCCATAAAAGTTAATTGAAATTACCTGAATAAAGCCTCAGGTGATAATTTGAAAATATAGACTAACCTTGTAATTGCCTGATTCTCCTTTCACCCTCTTCTCTTGTGGATTAGCTGGAATGTCATCTTATAGATGAAGGTGGAAGGACAGAATAATTAAAAACAAATTGTACCTTAGTTTAATAAAGGATCCCAATATAAATACAAGACAAAACATTTGTTTTGAAATATCAAGGTGACCAAGGGTAGTGAAAATTAGAGATGTAAATGTTCCTAGGAAAAGAAACTGTCCCAGCATGGTAGTCTTACCCTGGATTTGGAATCCAAGGAAATTAGACACTACTTTGAAAAATGTTTGCAATCTATCTCCTTTTTGTAAAGTGTGATCTCAGTATTTCAAAAGTTTTATTTAAATATTGAACTATCAAGAAATGACTAGAGAAATATAAGAAAAAGATCCCAGTAATACTGAATATATGGTGTGGTGGTTTAGTCACTAAGTCATGTCTGACTCTTGTGACCCCATGGACTGTAGCCTGCCAGGCTCCTCTGTCCATGGGATTCTCCAGGCAAGAGTACTGGAGTGGGTTGCCATTTCCTTCTCCAGGGGATATAGATTTTTTAAAATAAAATTTTTAAATAAATTTTAACAAATATTTTGCAATTATTGTAAATCTTAAAAAAATACATAGCATTTTAAATTTTAAAAATATTTAGCATTCAATTATTCTTTGAGTCTTCCCAGCAATCTTTTGAACCATGGAAAATAGTTCCATTTCCTTTCAATTTTTAATTGCAGATAATTGCTCTACAATGTTGTGTTAGCTTCTGCTGTACAATGAAAAGGATCAGCTATATGTTTACATTTATTCCCCCACTCTTGAATTTCCTTTCTGCCACCCCCAACCCACCCCCAGATTACAGAGCACTGAACTAAGGAGCATCTTGTGCTTTATAAAAGCTTCCCACTAGCTATCTATTTTACATATGGTATTATATATATCCCCTTCATGGATCACAGCCTTGTTGTGGTGAAGGGCCTTGCATAATTCAATGAAGCTACGAGCTATGCCATGCAGGGCCACCCACGATGGACTGGTCATAGTGTAGAGTTCTGACAAAACACGGTCCACAGAAGGAAGAAATGGCAACCAACTCCAGTATTCTTGCCACAAGAACCCCATGAACATTATGAAGGCAAAAAGATATGACACTGGTAGATGAGCCCCTCAGGTGAGAAGGTGTACAATATGCTACTGGGGAAAAGCAGAGAGCAATTACTAATAGCTCCAGAAAGAATGAAGAGGCTGGGCCAAAGCGGAAACGATGCTCTGCTGTGGATATGTCTAGTGGTGAAGGTATAGTCCGATGCATAGGGACCTGGAACGTTAGATCCATTTATTGTTGTTCAGTCACTAAGTCATGTCTGACTCTTTGTGACCCCATGGACTGCAAATTGCCAGACTTCCCTGTCCTTCACTGTCTCCCTGAGTTTGCTCAAACTCATGTCGATTGAATTGGTGATGCCATCCAACCATCTCATTCTCTGTCATCCCCTTCTCCTCCTGCCCTCAAAATTTCCCAGCATCAAATCTTTTCCAGTGAGTTGGCTCTTTGCATTAGGTGGCCAAAGTATAGGCTCTTCAGCTTCAGCTTCAGCATCAGTCCTTCCAATGAATATTCAAGGTTGATTTCTTTTAAGATTGACTACTTTGATATCCTTAGGTCCATTAATCAAGGTGAATTGGATGGAGTCAAGCAGGAGATGGCAAGATTGAACATCAACATCCTAGGAATTAGTGAACTAAAATGGATGCTAATGCTGCTAAGTCACTTCAGTCGTGTCCGACTCTGTGTGACCCCATAGATGGCAGCCCACCAGGCTCCCCCGTCCCTCGGATTCTCCAGGCAAGAACACTGGAGTGGGTTGCCATTTCCTTCTCCACTAAAATGGATGAGAATGGGTATATTTAATTCAGATAACCTTTATATCTACCACTGTGGGCAAGAATCCCATAGAAGAAATGGAGTAGCCCTCATAGTCAACAAAAGATTCTGAAATGCAGTACTTGGGTGCAGCCTCAAAAATGACAGAATGATCTCAATTTATTTCCAAGGAAAACCATTCAATACTACAGTAATCCAAGTCTCTGCCCCAACCACTAATGCCAAAGAAGCTGAAGCTGAATGGTTCGATGAAGACCTACAACACCTCCTAGAACTAACCCCCAAAAGATGTCCTTTTCATCATAGGGGATTGGAATGCAAAAGTAGAAAGTCAAGAGGTACCTGGAGTAACAGGCAAGCTTGGCCTTGGAGCACAGAAAGAAGCAGGGCAAAGGCTAACAGTCTTTCAAGAGAATATGCTGTTCTTAGCAAACACCCTCCTCCAGCAACACAAGAGATGACTCTACACATGGACATGACCACATGGTGAATACCAGAGTCAGATTGATTATATTCTTTCTGTATCTAAAGACAGAGAAGCTCTATACAGTCAGCAAAAATAAGACCTGGTGCAAATCATGAGCTCCTTATTGTAAAATTCAGGCTTAAATTGAACAAAGTGGGGAAAACCACTAGGCCATTCAGGTATAATCTAAATCAAATCCCTTATGATTATACACGGAGAAGGCAATGGCACCCCACTCCAGTACTCTTGCCTGGAAAATCCCATGGACGGAATGGCCTGGTGGGCTGCAGTCCATGGGGTTGCTAGGAGTCAGACACGACTGAGCGACTTCACTTTCCCTTTTCATTTTCATGCATTGGAGAAGGAAATGGCAACCCACTCCAGTGTTCTTGCCTGGAGAATCCCAGGGACGGGGGAGCCTGGTGGGCTGCCGTCTATGGGGTTGTGCAGAGTGGGACGCAACTGAAGTGACTTAGCAGCAGCAGCAGCATGATTATACAGCAGAGGTGAGGAATAGATTCAAGGGTTTAAATCTGGTAGACAGAGTGCCTGAAGAACTATGGACAGAGGTTCATAACATTGTACAGGAGGCAGTGACCAAAACCATCCCAAAGAAAAAGAAATGCAAGAAGGCTCTGTGGAGGCTTTACAAATAGATGAAGAAAGAAGAGAAGTGACAGGCAAGGGAAAAAGGGAAAGATATATCCAACCGAATACAGAGTTTCAGAGAACAGCAAGGAAAGATAAGAAGACCTTCTTAAATAAACAATGCAAAGAAATAGAGGAAAACAATAGAATGAGAAAGACTAGAGATCTCTTCAAGAAAATTGGAGATACCAAGGGAACATTTCATGCAAGGATGGACACAATAAAGGACAAAAGTGTTAAGGATATAACAGAAACAGAAGAAATGAAGAAGAGGTGGCAAAAATACACAGAAGAATACAAAAAAGGTCATAATGACCCAGATAAACACAACAGTGTGGTCACTCACCTAGAACTGGAAATCCTAGAGTGTGAAGTCAAGTGGGCCTTAAGAAGCATTTCTATGAACAAAGCTAGTGGAAGTGACAAAATTCCAGCTGAGCTATTTCAAATCTTAAAAGATGACTCTGTGAAAGTGCTGTACTCAATATGCCAGCAAATTTGGAAAACTCAGCAGTGGCCACAAGATTGGAAAAGGTCAGTTTTCATTCCAATCCCAAAGAAAGGCAATGCCAAAGAATGTTCAAACTACCACACAATTGCACTCTTTTCACATGCTAACAAGGTTATGCTCAAAATCCTTTAAGCTATGTTTCACAGTGAACCAAGAACTTCCAGATGTCCATGCTGGGTTAGAAAAGGCAAAGGAACAAGAAATCAAATTGCCAACATCTGTTGTATTATAAAAAAGCAAGGGAATTCCAGAAAAACATCTACTTCTGCTTCATTGACAATGCAAAAACCTTTGACTGTGTGGATCACAACAAACTGGAAAATTCTCGAAGAAATGTGATTACTAGACCACCTGACTTGTTTTCTCTGAAACTTGTATTGAAGGTAAAGAAGCAACAATTAGAACTGGACATAGAACAACAAACTGCTTCAAAATTGGGAAAGGAGTACACCAGAATATATATTGTCACTGTATTTACTTAAATTATATGCAGAGTACATCATGTTAAATGCTGGGCTGAATGAATCACAAACCGGAATCAAGATTGCCAGGTGAAATATCATCAGCCTCAGATGATACCACTCTAATGGCAGAGAGTGAAGAGGAACTACAGAGTCTCTTGATGAGGGTAAAAGAGGAGCGTGAAAATGCTGGTTGAAACTCAACATTCAAAAAACTGAGATCATAGAACCTGACAAATCGAAGGGGGAAAACTGGAAGAAGTAACAGATTTTATTTTCTTGGGCTCCAAAATCACTGTGGGTGGTGACTACAGCCATGAAGTTAAAAGATGCTTGATCCTTGGAAGGCAAGATATGATAAATTTAGGCAACATATTAAAAGGAGAGACATCACTTTGTTGACAAAGGTCTGTTTAGTCAAAGCAATGCTTTTTCCGTAGTCGTGTACAGATATGAGAGCTAGGCCATGAGAAAGGCTGAGTGCTGAAGAATTGATGCTTTCAAATTGTGGTCCTGGAGAAAACTTTTGAGAGTCCCTTGGACTGCAAGGAGATCAAACCAGTCAACCCTAAAGGGAAGGACTGAAGTTGAACCTGGAGCTCTAATACTTTGGCCACCTGCTGGAAAGAGCCGATTCATTGGAAAAGACCCTCATGGTAGGAAGAACTGAAGGCAAAAGTGGGCAGCAGAGGATGAGATGGTTAGAGAGTATCACTGATTCAATGGACATGAATTTTAGCAAACTCCGGGAGATAGTGGAGGACACAGGAGCCTAGCAGGCTGCAGTCCATGAGATCGTGAAGAGTTGGACAGGACTTAGCGAATGAACAGCAACAACAAAAAGTGTACATATGTCAATCTCAGTCTCCCGGTTCATCCCATCTTCCTCTCCCCTGCCCGTGCCCACTTGTCTGTTCTCTACACCTGTGTCTCTATTCCTGCCCAGCAGATAGGTTCATCGGTACCATTTCCACTTTCAAGATAAATAATTTAAAATGCTTGGCTGGCAGCAGGGCCTTCGAAGACGGACCTGGATTTGAATCTTGTTCTACAGCCCACTAGGTAAGAGTTTGGGGCAAGTTACTCAGTGTCTTAGTGCCTCTGTTTTGAACTTACAAGTGGGAAATGTAGAGTGATTTTTACAGGATTATCGTAGGGCGTTAATGAGGTTTATGCTGTGCTTCACACAGTACTAGTACAGAGAAGGTACTTAAAATTCTCTTCTAGCTTGTTTCTTTGAGGATATGGGGTTTACTGAATAGGAAAGATAAGCTTAAAATATGAGTGTTTTGACTTCTGACTTGAATTTGTTACACTTCATACCTTGCTCCCTACGATTCAAGATATTTCACCAAATATTCTCACATAATTTTACTTTCATTTATTCACTCGCTAATCAAAGCAGAAAGAATTGTAGTTGAGGAAGCATGATCTTAGAACAAAATATTATGTGAGTAGTAGAACAAAATGTGATCTCAGGAAAGGCAATTTCTTTCCTTCCAAATGAATTTGGAAAATATAAGGAAAATTTGAAAAATTAGTACTAGCTGCCAGAAGTCATGGGACAGAATTTGTAGAATCTACCCACAAAGTTTCACAGGAAGCAATGATCTAGAATGTGAAAATTGAAGACTGAATTATCTTATATAGCAAATAACACACTGTGATCTTTCATTCTTGATATTGAAATCACTCTATGGTGACTTTGTTATTTGACATTATTACTCTTTTAATACACAGAGCATCTAACAGGATGGGTTCTGAGGAAATGCTCAAATTATAGTGTACCTATAAGTCTCCGTATGCCTGAGATAATCTCTTTTTAGGTTTGTTATATGACACCATCCTAATGGCAGAACGCAAAGAAGAACTCAAGAGCCCCTTGATGAAGGTGAAAGAGGACAGTGAAAAAAGCTGGCTTAAATCTCAACATCCAAAACTAAGATCATGGCATCCCATCCATCATTTCATGGCAAATAGAGGGGGGGAAAATGGAAACAGTGACAAGTTTTATTTTCTTGGGCTTCAAAATCACCGTAGACAGTGACTGCAGCCATGAAATTAAAAGACACATGATCTTTGGGGAAAAGGCTACAACAAAACTAGACAGCATACTAAAAAGGTGAGATATCACTTTGCCTACAAAAGTCCACATAGGCAAAGGTATGGTTTTTCCAGTAGTCATGTACAGATGCAAGAGCTGGACTATGGTGAAAACTGAGTGCCGAAGAATTGATGCTTTAGAACTGTGGTGCTGGAGAAGACTCTTGAGAGTCCCTTGGACAAGCAGGGAGATCCAACCAGTCAATCCTAAAGGAAATCAACCCTGAATATTTCATTGGAAAGATTGATGCTGAAGCTGAAACTCCGATACTTTTGGTTACCTGATGCAAAGAGCCAACTCGTTAGAAAAGATCCTAATGCTGGGAAAGATTGAAGGCATCTTTCCTTTGAGGAGAAAGGGGCAACAGAGGATAAGATCGTTGGATGGCATCACTGACTAATGGACATGAATTTGAGCAAGTTCTTGGAGATAATGAAGGACAGGGAAGCCTGGTGTGCTACAGTCCACAGGTCACAAAGAGTTAGACACTGCTGACGAACTGAACAACAACAAATCCTAGTGTAATTATTAATAGCTCATCTTTCACTCTCAAAAATGATCTGTATTTGGATGATAAATTACATGGTTACCTACGAGAGTAGGAAAGGCTTTTCCATAGTTCTTAACCCAATGCCAGGCATCAGAATCACTTCAATTACCTAAATTCTTTGCTCGCTCCTTAACACAATTCAACCCCCGGAGGTTAGGGCTCTTTGTGAAAGAGAGTGTGAAACTAAGAATGAATATCAGTTTGTCGAGGAGGGGGCAAGTGGTCTGTAGGAGCAGGAGTAGAGCCACAGTGGGATTCATCCACTAATCAAATCTAAGGCGTGTGCCTTTTAAGCCATTTTTAGAAAGGAAAGATAAACAGCGGGAAGCAGAGCATCTGGATGCTAGAGATCAGCTTCTAGTGTCGGACCCAGTTACATACTCAAAGCCCCAGATCTGGAGTCTATGTAGCACTTGTTCATTGGGCGCTTTGGTTAGGATTCCAAAGAAGGTTTTCTGTTAGAATGTTCCTGAGATAACTTACCATGTGCTGTGTCACTTCAATGTAATCAGTTTTTGGTCTTAAACTCTTGGATCAAATAGATTAACTCCTGTCTATACTAATTGAATTGTTAGGTTGAACCATTTGAAATCATTGCTTTTTAACCATTTAGACTTAAAACCTGGATTCCATCCGGTTTAATCTAATATAGTCCTAATATGATAGGAAAAGGGAGATAAGGAGCTTGATTTGGCCTGGTAATGACCCTGAAGTACAACAGAGTGACAGTGAGAGACAGGAGGAAACAGGGAGAATTCACTTAAATATTTTATTTATTTACTTGTTTATTTTTAATTGAAGTATAGTTGATTTACAGTGCTTTGTCAGTTTTCAACAAACAGTACTGAGCGCCTGTGTCTTCTACGTGTCAAGGAGTGGTGCCAGGTGTTTGGGGTCACACTGGGCTGAAATAAGCATTTGCTCTCCCCTCATGGTCTGTGAGGAACACAGGTATGTTCTGAGGTATGGTCTGTGGGGAGCATAGGGCTCCCAGGTGGCACTAGGGGTAAGGAACTTGCCTGCCAATGCAGGAGACATAAGCGATGAGGGTTCAACCCCTGGGTCAGGAAGGTCCCTGGCGGAGGAAATGGCAGTCTCCCTTGTTCCATTATTTCCACTCCAGTATTCTCGCCTGGAGAATCCCATGGACAGAGGAGCCTGGCGGGCTACAGTCCATGTGGTTGCAAAGAGTCAGATAAGACTTCGCTACTAAATCACCACCACCACCACCACAGGGCAAGACTGTGTGATCGATGCTTCTTGGATTTTTAGTCTGACAAATGGGCTGAACCCGTCCATGGGATTCTCCAAGAATAACAACCTGAGTTCTAGTAACAAGTTCTATTTTGGCTCCTGGAAAACATTATAAACAGATCTTTATTTAGAGCAGCGATAGGGTAATTCTAAAGGGATTTCTCTCCTCCTGTACCACGCGCTCACAGAGGCCAGCAGAACCTGTGTGTCTTGTCTGTTTTGTGTCTCTGGGCACCAGGCCAGGACGTGGCCCAAAGTGTGTTACTAGTGATTGATTGTGAGTTTAATTTACCTCCATGTGGAAAACAAGTCAATCTTAATTTTCATTATAATCTTGAATTAGCTTTCCATCTTCTTGAAGGAGAGAAAGATGATAAATGGAGCAAAAGAAGAGTAATGTGAGAGGAAAAAAGATAATCAGGTTTATAATTATTACAGTCTGGTCTAATAATTGCAAAGTGTTTATTAATAGTCCAGACAATTTCCTAGACAGGTAGGTACCCTTATTTATCTAATTTTACAGATGAGGAAACCGGGGCATGGAAAGCTTAAGTGATTTGCCTCAAGTCACAGTGCTAGTAAGTGGAAGAGTCAGGATTGGATTCAGGTAATCTAACCACAGAGGACACCACTCTTACGGCAGAAAGTGAAGAGGAACTAAAAAGCCTCTTGATGAAGGTGAAAGAGGAGAGTGAAAAAGTTGGCTTAAAACTCAACATTCAGAAAACAAAGATCATGGCATCTGGTCCCATCACTTCATGGGAAATATTTGGGGAAACAGAGGAAACAGTGTCAGACTTTATTTTTGGGGGCTCCAGAATCACTGCAGATGGTGACTGCAACCATGAAATTAAAAGACACCTACTCCTTGGAAGAGTTATGACCAACCTAGATAGCATATTGAAAAACAGAGACATTACTTTGCCAACAAAGGTCCGTCTAGTCAAAGCTATGGTTTTTCCAGTGGTCATGTATGGATGTGAGAGTTGGACTGTGAAGAAGGCTGAGCACCGAAGAATTGATGCTTTTGGACTGCAGTGTTGGAGAAGATTCTTGAGAGTCCCTTGGACTGCAAAGAGATCCAACCAGTCCATCCTAAAGGAGATCAGTCCTGGGTGTTCTTTGGAAGGAATGATGCTAAAGCTGAAACTCCAGTACTTTGGCCACCTGATGTGAAGAGTTGACTCATTGGAAAAGACTTTGATGCTGGGAGGGATTGGGGGCAGGAGGAGAAGGGGACGACAGAGGGTGAGATGGCTGGATGACATCACTGACTCGATGGACGTGAGTCTAAGTGAACTCCGGGAGCTGGTGATGGACAGGGAGGCCTGGCGTGCTGCGATTCATGGGGTTACAAAGAATCGGACACGACTGAGTGACTGAACTGAACTGAATCACAGAGGGCTTCCCCTGTGGCTCAATGGTAAAAAATCTGCCTGTAATGCAAGAGATGCAGGTTTGATCCCTGGGTAGGGAAGATGCCCTGGAGGAGGGCACGGCAACCCACGCCAGTATTGTTGCCTGGAGAATCTCATGGACGGGGAATCCTGATGGGCTACAGTCCATAAAGTCTCCAAGAGTCAGATGCCACTGAAGCGACTGAGCACGCACACATGCAATCTAATTACTGAACCTGCACTCAACCCAAGACTCAGCTCCCTTTGGAATACTGTTATCAAACTAAGTTGTCAAAGTCACTAAGTTAAAAGGGGGAAATTTTCAAAGAATATTCACAAATTTTGCAAATGTGTATAATACTGAAAACAAAAATAGTCTAGGATTTGATGATAGCAACTCTGTTTAAATGCTTTATACTGGAGTTAATCAAGTATAACAAATTTAGTACTACAGTGAACTATATATCAGCTAGCACTTAATATGAGCACCAGAGGGTATTCATTCAACAAATATTGACCAGCAGCCCTGTACAAGGCAACGTGCTGGTGATGTGGGCGGGGCACACTATGGCAATCAAACCACCAACAGACCTGCAGGGCAGGGAGAGGTGAATGAATGGCTGCCTCATAACTGACCGACACAGACTGTGTGATGTGACTTGGGGAAAGGGCACAGTTGTTTGGATAGAGCTTGGGAGGCAACTGGCACCAAGAATGCAAGGCAACTGGAGGGGAACCAAGAGTAGCGTGGTTCAACTGGTGCATGAAGTGCATGAAACCGATGAAGGATTTACAAGCTACTGGCCCTGTGCATGAAAGCCTTGAATACCAAGATAAGCAAAGAAGGTGTGTGTGTTTATATGCATGTGTGTATGTGAGAGAGAGAAAGAGAGACACCACCTTATATCCTATGCTTATCCTTCCATTATCCAGTCTTCTATCTATTTATTGTGGTTTAGTTGCCAGGTCATGTCTGACTCTTGCAACACCATGGACTGTAGCCCATCAGGCTCCTCTGTCCATTGGATTTCCCAGGCAAGAATACTGGAGTGTGTCGCCATGGTGTGTGTGTAAAGACAAACACATCTGTTTGTGATAGAAAGTACAAAGAATTTGGCATGAGTTGGACCTCAGTATCGAACCAGGCTCCATCTCTCTCTATCCCTGAAATCTCAGGAACATCATCTGATATCTCTGGATCTAGATTTTTTAGGATGAACTAACCTGCAGAATTATTATGAGGACTGCATTAGTTCCAACCTCAGTACTTTGATCCATAAATATTAAATCAATATATATTATTTATCTAAGAGTATCAATATCAACCTTCAAGCAATGCAAAGCTACTGCAGATTTCTAGGTAAGGGAGAAGCATAGTTCATATTATATCTTGGTTCTGATTTCTGTAAAGAACAGAATAGAGATTTGAATTTTTTTTACTTAACTAAAGAATTCATCAGTAGCTAGTGATATGTATTATTTAGTGTTCTATTTCTATGCTGCTGCTCAAATTTGAGAAACACAGGCCACTCTCAGCTCACAGTCTATGCATTAGGGTTTAAGAAGATCTGGTCTGATCCATTCCTTCCCCTGGACATAGGGCCAGCTGGACTTCAGAGAGTTTCAGTGGATTGAGGGCTCACTAAAAAATTTTGCCCTGTTACTCAGGCACTCTCTTCTACTTTTTTTTTTTTCCTGATGTTTCTTATTAACAAAGGTGCCCATAAAAACTGTGGGAAATGATGAGTGAAATACCCTCAGGCCACCTCGGTGGAGCCTTTTTGCTGTTGCTCCATGCACACTCACACACAAACACAAACATATATTCAGGATGGATGGATGTTCACTATCTATCCTGAATAACACTCTCCAGAATATCTAAGGAAAAACACAGAGACAGTCTCATCATTAGGCATCAATTGCAGGTTAGGTGGTCAAAGGAGAAAAAAAGTGGCAGGGATGAAAAATTAGGACATATGAATATTATGGCAGAAGTAGAATTTTCTGTGATCCTGATATAATTTCCATACACTGAATGCCTGCTTTTCTATTCCCTCCTTATATTTTTACTTCTAAGCATAGCTTGAAAGATTTACCTCAATGTATTTCTTTCACAGCTTAATCCTCAGGAGATTTTTGGGAGTATATATTCCTCCTTTTTTTTTTTTTTTATTATGGCTTTAAGTTCCTGGAATTTTTCCTTCAGAATTGAATTGAGTAAGCCACTTATCACTCCATGCTTTTAGCCTGTCCAAGTCAGTCTAAGCATTCTTTTGTGACTGCTCCTTCAACACCCCAACTATCCCTATGTCAGCAGATTTTATACTCTTAATGCATATGCCCTCTTTCAGGTCACTGATGTATAAAGTGAGCAAAACTCTATTCTAATATTTATCCCTGTGGCAGCAGTCCATTAGTTAGCCCTGACCAGTTACCAGTCTCAATTACCTTCCATCTTAGTTATTCAAGCTCTCTCTTCCCTTCATTCAAATATCTCATTGCTTCACACCATAATTGCTGACCTTATGAGTCTGCTTTTCTGTAGTCTATTATATTAAGAAATGTCTTAAATTTTAGAGAAAGTATCTGTTCATTGCTCTTATTCCAAGACTTTATACCCCTTGTTCAAAACATTTTTATCAGTCTTATAATGCATTGCCTCTTTTAGCTAATCAACCGTATCTTTCCATTTTAATTTGCCAATTTTGTACATACTTTTAGTCTCTCCACTCTCATTTCCCTTTTATAAAAAAGTACTGATTTTTTATTTTATTGTATCTGATTTGCTATACATAAACTTTGTAATTTAAAACCTAAGTATATATTTTATATATTTTAAATATATATTGATTTCTTATTTCAAATGAAAATTAATTTTACATTAATGATACTTGTTTGAATTGGCTAACGAGTCATGGAAATTAAACTGCTTTCTGAGAATCAAGACTCATGTACCATATGAGTGCTTTTATCAGTGAGCTTTTGCCAGAAGTTAACGTATAATTTAACATTTTCAAATTGTTTGAATAGCGAAGAAACATTTTAAAAATTTTATTAGTGACAAGTTTGAAGTGTTAACTTAGTTTTAAAAGATTATACTTTACCAAGTGCCAAGTGACTGATCTAAGCCTAGAAATTGGTGGTCAATTTTTTTTTTTTTAATTTGAATACAGCAGACTGCTACCAGTTGCAATTCTCTTGAATCCCAGGACCCACTATTGACATCTTGAGGGTCAAAATAACAGTCTATGCCACAAAACTTGGGGCTTACCAGGTGGCTTGGTGGCAAAGAATCCAATTACAATGCAGGAAATGAGGGTTTGATTCCTGGGTCAGGAATAGCCCTTGGAGAAGGAAATGGAAATCCACTCCAGTATTCCTCCTTGGAAAATCCTATGGATATAGGAGCCAGTCCATGGAGTTACAAAAGTGTCGGACATGACTTGGTGACTAAGCAACAACAATGTCACAAAACTTACTTTTGACCGTTAATTACAATTAATAAGAACTCTGCAAAGATTGCTTGTATGTATTATATAAGATGATGCCATCATTATCATGTAATTACCACAATGAATCAAATTGAATTTAACTACAATGATTCTAGTTGTAAAGAAATACAAATTGCAGCCATTGCTAGAAGACAAGTATATTTAAATTTCAGGTTAATAATCAGTGAATGTCTACTGCTAGAAACTCATAATATTATTGACAGAGGGGTGAGTTTTTAAATTATGATTGGATTTTTAAAAAATAATCAGAATAAGTTAATTCATTTTCAGGGTACAATGTCATTTTAAAACTTTAGGATCAGATGCCCAGAAAGCCTGAAACCTTGGGCTGCTAGGGATAGTGTGAAAATGGCCTTTCAGTTGCTCATCACGCAGGAGCTGGTAACATGCCATTGCTGCCAGTTGCTTACATCTCATGGATAGACTGGTCCACAATCAGGTTTTCCAATGTGGGTGAAAGGGTCTAGCAATGGATTTAAATTAAAAAACCAAGAAGAATCTTGAAGGACTGAATGGGATCCCATTCCTGATCAGAGAGGGTTATAAGTCCAAAGATTTACATTCCAGGGAAACATGAATCCAGGTCAGGAGTGCTGCTAGTGTTCCTTGCATTGCAGGGCTAACTTCAATGTGATGAGGTCTATGTATCCTTACAGATTGCTGTTGTTCAGTCACTCAGTCATGCCTGACACTTTGCTTTCCCATGGACTGCAGGACACCAGGCCTCTCTGTCCTTCACTATCTCCTGGACTTTGCTCAAACTCATGGCCATTGAGTAGGTGATGCCATCCAACCATCTCATCCTCTGTTGCCCCCTTCTCCTCCTGCCCTCAATCTTTCCCAGCATTAGGGCCTTTTCCAATGATTCAGATCTTTGTATCAGTGGGCCAAACAATTGGAACTTCAACTTCAGCCTTAGTCCTTCCAATGAATATTCAGGGTTGATTTCCTTTAGGACTGACTGGTTTGATCTCCTTGATGTCCAAAGGACTCTCAAGAGTCTTCTTCAGCGCCACAGTTTGAAAGCATCAATTCTTTGGTGCTCGGCCTTCTTTATGGTCCAACTCTCACATCCATACATGACCACTGGAAAAACCATACCTTCAACTATACAGACCTTTGTCAACAAAGTGATGTCTCTGCTCTTTAATATGCTGCCTAAGTTTGTCATAGATTTTCTTCCAAGGATCAAGTGTCTTTTAATTTCATGGCTGCAATCACTACCCACAGTGATTTTAGAACCCAAGAAAATAAAATCTGTCACTGTTTTCATTTTTTCCCCCATCTATTGGCCATGAAAATATGGGACCAGATGATACAATCTTATTTTTTTTAATGTTGTGTTTTAAGTCAGCATTTTCATTCTCCTCTTTCACCTTCATCAAGAGGCTCTTTAGTTCCTTTTTGCTTTCTTCCATAAGGGTGGTGTCATTGCATATCTGAGTTTATTGATATTTCTCCTGGTAGAAAGAGATGGGAATACCAGGCCACCTGACCTGCTTCTTGAGAAATCTGTATGCAGGTCAGGAAGCAACAGTTAGAACTGGACATGGAACAACAGACTGGTTCCAAATAGGAAAAGGAGTATGTCAAGGCTGTATATTGTCACCCTGCTTATTTAACTTATATGCAGAGTACATCATGAGAAACGCTGGGATGGATGAAGCACAAGCTGGAATCAAGATTGCCAAGAGAAATATCAATAACCTCAGATATGCAGATGACACCACCCTTATGGCAGAAAGCAAAGAAGAACCAAAGAGCCTCTTGATAAAAGTGAAAGAAGAGAGTGAAAAAGTTGGTCTAAAGCTCAACATTCAGAAAACTAAGATCATGGCATCCGGTCCCATCACTTCATGGCAAATAGATGGAGAAACAGCGGAAACAGTGGCTAACTTTATTTTGGGGGGCTTTTTGGGCTCCAAAATCACTGAATATTGTGATTGCAGCTATGAAATTAAGACACTTGCTCCTTGGAAGAAAACTATGACCAACCTAGACAGCATATTATAAAGCAGAGACATTACTTTGCTAACAAAGGTCCATCTAGTCAAGGCTATGGTTTTTCCAGTAGTCATGTATGGATGTGAGAGTTGGACTATAAAGAAAGCTGAGCACTGAAGAACTGATGCTTTTGAACTGTGGCGTTGGAGAAGACTCTTGAGAGTCCCTTGGACTGCAAGGAGATCCAACTGGTCCATCCTAAAGGAGATCAGTCCTGAGTATTCATTGGAAGGACTGATGTTGCAGCTGAAACTCCAATACTTTGGCCACCTAATGAGAAGAACTGACTTATTGGAAAAGACCCTGATGCTGGAAAAGATTGAAGGTGAGAGGAGAAGGGGACAACAGCGGATGAGATGGTTGGATGGCATCATCGACTCAATGGAGATGGGTTTGAGTCAACTCCAGGAGTTCGTGATGGATAGGGAGGCCTGGTGTGCTGCAGTCCATGGGGTTGCAAAGAGTCAGACATGACTGAGCATCTGAGCTGAAATGACTGGGAATAAGTTATATATTATTATCCATTCCCACTGACTTCTTTCTGTCAATCACATTGCTACTTCCTTCAAGACAAACTTGCAAGTAGTTTTCCTCCTTTTCAGCAAAGGCATGGAGGCATGGGTGTCTTTGGCATCATATTGAAACCAAAATTATTTGTGACCAGTGAAGACAACTAGCCATTCTCCATGCCACGCCTTAGGGAATATCCTAATCTAAAGCTTCCTACATAGTCCACTTGTTCTTGAACAGTATCCTTAGTGAATTCTAGAGCTAAATAGATACTAAATGGCTAAACCTGAGTTGATGGCATATAATCTCTTTCCCTTCAATGGCTGCAAAAGTCTCTAACTGCTGAATAATTCATTTGTGCTTGAAATCAGCCATTCTCCATCAGCTACACCCTATTTATTTACCATCCATACCTTTCCCTTTCTTTAGACACCATTCCTAAGAGAGAAGCTCATAAATATCACAACAATGGATGTTTAACAGTGGCTGATTCACCTTTTGATATAAATGGTAATCTATTATATGACTTTGTATATTTTTGATGCTAGAGAATTTAATTTTTCACTCTAATGAAATTTTATACTATTCTAATACTCTGTAAATGTGGGATACAATTATAATTAGAATATCAATTGTAATAGAAATGATCTCACTGTAATACTGGCCTTCGTATTAAACAGAACTATGGAATCATAGGTGGTTTCCCTGGTAGCTCAGTAGTAGAGAATCTGCCTGCCAACACAGGAGATGTGGGTTCGATCCCTGGGTCAGGAAGATCCCCTGATAAGGAAATGGCAATTCACTCCAATATTCTTGCCTGGGAAACCCCATGGACAGAGGAGCCTGGCAGGCTGTAGTCCACGGGGTTGCAAAGAGTTGGGTATGACTTAGCAACCGAGCATGCGCACATGGAATCATAGACCTTATATCATAGTGCCACTAGGTCTAAAGATTTGTTTAAAATCTTTTCTTTTCATTCATTAACCAAATATTTATTTGTAAATATGAACTATGTGTTCAGGAACTGTTCTAGACACAAGGATACAACAAATGAGGTACCTGGCCCCACAGAGCTTAGAGTCTAGTGTGAGGGTGAGAGATGCGACAATAAATAGGCCATTTGATACTGTCATTTCATATTCAGAAGAAAATAAAGATAGGATGAAAGGAGAGAGATTCACTGGGGGCCGTATCACTGGGGACATGACATTTAAGCAGAGATTTTAAGGATTAGAAACAGCCAATTATGTGAATTTTCAGGCAAAGATATTTGTGGGTAAAGTCATAGCCAATGCAAAGACCTTGAGTTATGACATAGTCAAGGGGTTCTGAGGCATAGTCAGGGGGTTTCCAGTAATTGAGTTGATGGGGAACGTTTTAAACAAAGGGGAAATGTAGGCCATGAGGCAGACAAGGGGACAGGGGTCGAGTGTTGTAAGGTCTTCTAGGCTCTGCCAGGAGTTCATATATTATTCTAAGAGGAAGCCACTGGAAAATTATACATATGAGAAAGGTCTGATCTTATTTATGCTTTCAAAAATATTATTCCACAGATATTATTTGTACCCATTCTCCAAAACTCTTAGAGAGTTAAGACTCCCTATATTCAGGATAGTCTGAGATTCATTGAAATAGCAGATATAAGCTATATCTGTTTATAACTAAATAGATATAAACTGTATTTCAGAAGTGTAATACAATAAAGATTTACTTCTCCCTCAGAGAAAGTCACTGAAGTCAGGAATCTCTCTTTCATCCTGGAGCTGGGTGACTTAGAACATGCACTCCCAAGCATGCCATGACAAGGAAAGAAAGAAGACTGCAGGATCCTGTAATGCATACTAAAGGGTTAGACCTAGACATGGCTTATATTGCGTCAGCAAACATCCTGTGGATGTGAACTGTCAGATAACATCAAAGGTCCAACAAGGGATGTTAGGAAATTTTGTCTTCTTCTGCGTCTGAGAAGAGAAAACAAATGTTTCTACCAAACTTCTTGAGCCATGGTAACTCTGACTTACTGCTTTCTAGAAGCATAAGAAGATGATAGATTTTCTCCTCCTCTTTAGGAATAATGAAGCAAGAACTCCAGGGTCTTAGCATCCATTAGCGACCAGGAACTTCTTTAATCTGGCATAGTTCTAACCCCACAGACCCACAGACTTAACTGATCTAGGCTCTTCAAAAAGTGATGGTAGTTCGCTGGCCATTCTGGATAAGACTTGACTTACTACTCTAAACTGGAATCACCTAGGTCAAAAACCTTCTCCAGGACCAGGACTCAGAATGGCATACATTTCATACAACTCAGAACTCACAGAATGAGGTGCCTGACGTGGCTGGAATAAGCTGTGAGCAACTGAATCTTTGCCATTTTTAAGTGGGAGGACTGGTCTAGTAAGTACTACTGAGGGAAATCATTGCTCTAACTTTTCTTAGTAAAGTTGACTTTACCATATTTTATTTACACCTCTCCTCTTTCTCTGTGAGAGTGGAAAATTTCTTATTTCAAGACCAAAAGGGAAAGTTATAATTATTTGACTTATGAGACCTTTGCTTCTAAGCCATATGAATACTGGGGATATGTGGAGTATTTATTAATTTTCCTTTTTTCGGCCAGTCCTTGTGATTAATTCTTTTGAATCCTTTTTAAACCTCACTACAAATGGATGAAGCTGGAACTATTAAAAGTTGGTGAAACTGAGCAGTAGAAAGAGTATGCCCTCTTTCTGGTAGTGTAGCTAATGAACAGTGAGCTGAATCCAAACTCATGACTTTCTAACTCCTAACCCTATGCTTGTAAAACAAGAGAAGGTTAAAATTGACCCTCTGCTTATTCTGAGTCATTAAGATACAAATGTTCAGTTTAAAAATTTCATGGCCATTTACTAATTTCCCTAATACCTAGAATTATAGAATCTATAGTTTGTTCTTTTATGATATGCAAACATATATTGAACATATATTAATCTTTTTCACTGCTGCTGCTGCTGCTAAGTCGCTTCAGTCGTGTCTGACTCTGTGGGACTCCATAGATGGCAGCCCACCAGACTCCCTCATCCCTGGGATTCTCCAGGCAAGAACACTGGAGTGTGTTGTCATTTCCTTCTCCAATGCATGAAAGTTAAAAGTGAAAGGAAAGTCGCTCAGTCGTGTCCGACCCCATGGACTGCAGCCTACCAGGCTCTGCCATCCATGGGATTTTTCAGGCAAGAGTACTGGAAAACCTTTTCACTATATAGATATTAAAGACAGATGTTCTATAAAATTATAAGTTCTATGGAAGCATGAGGATATGCAGTTTCTCCGATAGCATCCCCTCCTCTAGATGGTCGCCACCCCGTTCTCAGCCCTCCTAGGCTGTGTTTGTGTTTCAATCTCTCATATTGCTTTGGAAATAGTATGCTTTCAACAAATATTTGTTAAATGAGTAAATTCATATTTCCATAAGTACCTACATGGTTGAAAATATTTGTAGGAACAGCAAATATTGATATTTTTTGAAATTATAACATGATGTGTGCTTTTGTATTGAGAATAATTTTTGTTTTTATTTTCTTGTTACATATTAATATATAATGCATGACAATTGTGTTACTGAATTGGTCAGCCAGACCTGAACTGGGGTCCTAGCTTGGATGCCTTGTTTTTCCAATCAGATTCAAGCTGTCAAGAGATACTGAGACTGGAACAGCACCAGCTTTATTCAATGGCCAAAGAATGAAATGGGAAACTAGTTTACAAAACAATTTCTCAAACAAATTCAGGCAGAGAGAGATATCAAATATATAGGAGGGTCACGGTAAAAGGGGCTTCCCGGGTGGCTCAGACAGTAGAGTCTGACTGCAGTCCAGGAGATCCAGGTGTGAGGCCTGGGTCAGGAAGATCCTGGGAGAAGGAAATGACAACCTATTCCAGTATTCTTGCCTGGAGAATTCTATGGACAGAGGAGCCTGGCAGGCTACAGTCACGGGGTCGCAAAGAGTTGGATGAGACTGAGCGACTAACACTTTCACTTTCAAGGTAAACAGGAGGGAATTGAAAAGAGTGGGAGGAATATTCATGACTTATCTGAGAAAAGGCCTGTAGCTTGAACCCAGAACCCAATGCAACTTTCCTTTTCAATCCTTGCATCTTGCATTGGCTTTTTCAGCTGTTGTCAAGGCAATCAGCAACTGTCATGGGGTTGATGGGTGTGTCATTTAGTATGCTAATGTATTACAATGAGCATATTATGAGGCTAAAGATCTATTAGAGAATCCCTGGTGGCTCAGCAGTACAGAATCTGCCTTCAGTGCAGGAGTCTTGGGTTCAATCCCTGGGTTGGGAGGATCCCCTGGAGGAGGAAATGGCAAACCACTCCAGTTTTCTTGCCTGGAAAATCCCATAGACAGAGGAGCTTGGCAGGCTACAGTCCATGGGGTAGCAAGGGATCTACTGAAAGTCAAATCCTCTGCCATCTTGGGTCTCTTAGGTTTTAATCAGTTCTCATTTTCCTTTCTGTAGCTTCCTCCTGAAACTTGCACAAAAGCAACTGATTTCCGTTTGAGGGAGAGGCAGGGGTGTGATTCTGGGGCAACAGCTTCGTTAGTAGCTAAAAAGAAAGAAAATACTGATATGTTTCGGATAGAATATATATGTATATATGTGTAAAATGGGCTTATTCTAGTGCACTATTTTTTAACTCTTTAAATTTTTCCTTTTGTTACCTATCAGCTACTGTTCAACCAAGAAAACTTTCCAGGGCTTCCCAAGGGGCTCAGTGGTGAAGAGTCCACCTGCCAATGCAGGAGAGAAGGATTCAATCCCCAGTCCAGGAAGATCCCACATGCTGTGGAGCAACTAAGACCGTGCACCACAACCGCTGAGCTTGTGCTCTGGAGCCCAGGAGCTGCAACTTCCGAGCCCACGCGCGGAAACTACCAAAGTTCAAGTACCCGAGAGTCTGTGCTCCGGGATAGAAGCCACCGCAAAGAGAAGCCCATAGGGCACAACGCGAGAGACGCCCCTGCTCGCCGCAACCAGAGAAGAGCCCACGCAGTGATGAAGAACCAGCACAGTCAACAATAAATAAATAACGTTATTTTTACAGACTTTTTCAACCATGTTGAGTACTGTATGACTACCCTGTAAACTTTTCATAGTCCTTTCTTGCTGCAGTTTGCTGGAGAGGAATATGTGACACTGGATCTCAACCATGCTGAGAAATAGCATAATAAGTTTTACTGCTGTGCCAGTAAAATATTCTTGCCTCAAAAATCAACAAGGCAGCTCAAAAGTGAGATTCTTTCTTCACAGTAATCCGTACATAGTAGATTTATGCAAAATTTGTATTGGTAAATAGCCAAACAAAACAAGGTCCCTTCATTATGAATGCAGACAAAACTAAGAAAAAAAATTAAACAATCATTTAAAAACCCATAAACGCAGTGCTCATGCACACACACACACACTCACACACACACACACACACACACACACACACAAAACAGTCTCATTAACTGCAAACCATAAGAAATTAATTACAGATTCACTGCTAATGAACATATGGGCCAAGTGCTGACACTCAACTGGCTTCAGTTGTGAGCACAGAGACAAAGCAGCACTCACAGACGGATGGTGGGGGCGCGTCAGGGAGCGGGGGCCAGGAAGCGCGATTCCTTCTGAACTATGGAAAGCAGTTCCAAAATACTCAGACAGAGAAAAACGGGCTCCAAAATCCATCCCATCCTGAGTAGGAACAGACCTTCTCCCTCACTACCACCTGCTGTCTCTACCTCTAGAGAAGCTGAAAGGTCTGATGGGGAGAGGTTAGAGCAGAGGGGAGGGTCAGGGCAGAGAGGAACCAGCAGTAAAAGAGATGTAGGTATGCATGCTAAGTTGCTTCAGTCATATCAGACCCTTTGCCACACTATATACTGTGGCCCACCTGGCTCCTCTGTCCATGGGATTCTCCAGGCAAGAATACTGGAGTGGGTTGCCATTTCCTTCTCCAGGGGATCTTTCCAACCCAGGGGTTGAACCCGCATCTCCTGCATTGGTAGGAGGGTTCTTTAACACTAGCACTACCTGGGAAGCCCCCCAAAAGAGATACCTACTCCCCTAGAATAAATAAAAAGGAAATGAAGTAAAAAAGAAAAGACCATGTCTAAACAGTCATAAGTCAGAATCAGACAGCTGTCTATTCCAACAGGTCAGAGAGTAAATCACTCAGTGATTGCGGAGAAGTTAAGATGGTGACACTGTGTCCTTTTCCATTTCAATATGCTGACGATTTGAAACACCATCCTTAAAGATGCAGATCATGGAGCCATTTGCCTTTTCATACACAGAGTTACAATGTGGAGCTCAAAAGAAACCACAGTAACAGAATTGGCATGGCTTTATCATCAGGATTCTTACCTCACTGAAAACAGAAGTCGGCTATGTGGGACTTCGTCCCCATCAGCAGGATGTAAGAGCAAGTGGTACCACCTGGAGTTATAAAAGGGTGATTGCCATCTCATTCCTCCGGATGAACAAATTTCTCTATTTCTGTTCGTGTCCAGAGTCATCAGTTCATTATTCATCACCTGTGATGTATGTATTATTCATGATTAAGTAGTTATCAATTCATGTTGGTGTTTCTTCCTGTTGAATCACTTTCTTATTGGTACTCATCTGTGTTTAGATCCATTGAAAATGTCTTAATTTGTCTATGAGACGGGAAAATCCTAAACATTTTGTGTCTTTGTGCATTGCCTATCTTCTTACTTATAAATAATTATTCTCCAGATGTTTTAACTTCCTTTGGAGTTAGGCCACTTAAATATTCTTCTTCTTAGTTCTAGGATCAAAACCATCAGTTTATGTGATCTCCAATTCTATACTGATGAAGATATCCAGTATAATGTGGATACAAATGAATTCATTTAGTTTCTAGTTAGGAATTTTTCCTTCCTGTCTGTAGAAACTGTACCAAAATTGAAAAACAAATCAATTATAAAGTTAGGCAATAATAATAGAGAATATAATTTATCAAAAAATTCTATCATTTTTGCCAGAATTTATTAATACCAAAAGCAAGCCTAGCAAACCGTAATTTCAATAATGTAAAAAAAAATGTAATGATGTAAAATTGTAAGATTCAATAATGTAAATGGACAGTAAGACAGCATGATAAATTCCACACTACCCTTTAATGCGCAGTTTGAACCTTTGTTTATTTTTCTGGATGTACAAAAGAAATCCATCTCTAGCTAATGCACTTCCCCAGTAAATCTCCAGCCCATGAAAGAGTATAATTCTACACAGATAACTATTATACTAGATAGATACATTTTTTATAAATTGCAGTGACCAGTTCTGATTGAAAGGCTGTTTAATCATTACTTTGAGGACATTGAGAAATTGTAGTGAGTTGATGAAGGGCATAGTCTTTAAAGGTGAACTGCTTGAACCTGTTGATCCTTTCTGTGCTGCTGCTGCTAAGTCGCTTCAGTCGTGTCTGACTCTGTGGGACCCCACAGACGGCAGCCCACCAGGCTCCACTGTCCCTGGGATTCTCCAGGCAAGAACACTGGAGTGGGTTGCCATTTTGATCCTTTCTGTAGTTGTGGCTTTAACATCTGAAGAACTTGCTGAGGCCATCAGGGCCTGGTTTTGTTTCTAGGGACCAGACCATGCCAGGCCATGAGAGGGGTCCTGAAACCCCCAAGGTCACTGGTGCAGTCTGACTCTGACCCATCTCAGCATCACTTGTGTGTCTCTCCTCTCTGGAACTTCACATAGCAGCCTGACACTGGGGTCAACTTGCCCTTATTTTCTATGATAAACACTTGGAAAAACTGTGACAAATCTTTCGACTCTAATATTTTTTATTATTGGAGTCTTGTTGATTCTCTATGAATAATTTCCATTTGACTGTACTGTGTAGAGTTAATATCTACTAGTAATATGTTAATAAAACTATAAATGTCTAGTGTAATATAGAATAACAATCTTTTTTGTGAGCAATTTATATAGAAAAGTAAGTTGTTTTTTAAGTATTAGGCACATTTCTTTTAGGAACTTAAAATGCTATGAGTTTTTTAAACATTCAATATTTTTAATTATAAGAAACATTTGTTACTATGGCCAATTATTTCAGGTAATATTCTAATTGGAATATAGATTTTATTACCTCATATACCTCTAGATTGCCATGTTCTGTTGGAGAAAAAATTGCACAATAAATGTTGTCTCTCTTAAGTGTTAAAAATAAAAATAATAAAGCTGAGCTGCTTACATTCAAATCCCAGCTTCTCCACTTGCCAACTACGTAACCATGTCTGGTGCTGTGTGCTCTGACTCTTTGTGACCCCGTGGGCTGTAGCCCACCAGGCTCCTCTGTCCATGGGATTCTCCAGGCAAGAACACTGGAGTGGGTTGCCATGCCCTCCTCCAGGGGTTCTTCCTAACCCAGGGATTGAACCCAGGTCTCCCACAGTGCAGGCAGATTCTTTACCATCTGAGCCACCAGGGAAGTTCAACCATGTCTTGGTTTCCTTTTATGTAGAATGGGGAATAAATATACCTATATCTATGATGCTATGTCTACATGAATGATAAAGAGGTATTTCAGATTTTTGAAAGCTCACTTTACGCTATTTGGCTTTTATGAAAGACGTACTTTAGTACCTGTTTTTGCTAAGTGAAAGAAATCAGAATTGGACTTTAGCTTTTACCAAAAGAAGTCTTAAATCAAGGATACAGGTCTGTTTGTTTCATAAGGAATCTTGATAGGGGCAGCTGACATACCTTGGCATCACCAAGCTTCCTTTCAAGGAACTACGCTCAGTGTCTCAGCATCAAGCTACTAAAACTTCTGAACAGTGTCTGTGAGCAGCTGCACTTTATCTTGATTGATATTGTGTGTATGTCTGCAGAATGGGCCCTAAGATAGTTACCTCTTAGCTTTACACTGCTTAGGCTTAGGCAAGGTTTCATAGGAATGCTCTCCTTTTGGAGAGTGAAGGAAACCTGTATCTACAGATGTATCCATTTTGTGATACAAATATTCATGCATGTATTATATATACATGAATAGATGTGTACATATACACATATATGACAGTCATAAGACCATCAATACTGCTGAAGACATATATCTATGATGTATTATATATACATGGACAGATATGTACACATACACATATGTCATAGACATATAAGACCATCAACACTGCAAAGGATTTCAATTACAATTTGGGAAAGCATTAAAAGTACTCTCATCTTATTTGCATATTCATTCACTCATCCATTCAGCACCTATTCCTTTAGTGTCTCTTCAATGCCTTCATGATAAAGTTCAAGCTCATTAGTATTGTCTACAAGTGCCTTCCTGAACTTATCTCTGCCTCTTTCTATAGCTATATTTTCTGCTACTCACTCACACAGCTTCTATATTCCAATCACAAGTTTTGCATGCACTATAATCTTGTCTCCTACTTGAAATTTGGTTTTTCTCTCCTTGCTACCAGGAATGTCCTTTCCTGCCCTACCCGGGGAAACTGGAACTCACTTATTCAGAATAATTTGTTTTGACCCACCTGACCTTTCAGATTGTTACGGACCCCTCATCTCACATAAATCTATACCATCAGCTGTCCAATTGTATGATAATTGCTTATCTTCTGATCTCCACTGGGAACTCCCTAACACATCACCATCGTAGTCAGTTTCTTACACAATGGCTGGCACATAGTAGCAATTCATGAATGTCTTTTGAGTGAATAAATGGCAGAACGAATAAGTAAACCACCCCACAAACACTTGGGTCACATGTTGCAGAAATATTCAGGACTTTGTTAACCAAAATACTTTTATTTCTTCTTTTCTTCTAGAGAATTCTGAAATGGCAGCTTAAAGAGACTATGAAAGCTTTCCTAAATTGAGATTCAATTTAGCAGCAAAACCACCTAAATTCCAACTAAATCTCGATCTTTAGGTGTATCTAAAGATCTACATGACAAAAAATACCAAAAACAGTTGGAGATAACCAAGTATTTTTCTTAGATGTTTTGAGCACAACTTTTTGTTGTAAATAATGACACCTACACCTTTTGAAATCTCTTCAGTTTACTCCAAGGGCAGTGTGTCTCAAGAAATTCACCTTTATTTCATCTGCCTGCATGAAAGTTGACAGTTCTGAGAAATAAAAAAATCTCTTTATGTATACTTTCCCTCAGTCATTTCTTTAAAATGGGAGGTTCCTGAAAGCACCAAACACTGACAACAGATATAGCTATTGAGACTGTCTCCTCTGTCCATTCATTGTGAAAACTGTGAATGATACAGTCAGGGTGCATGTGGTGCAACGTTAACGGCTGCCTGCTCACTGTGCTGGAGCCTCTGCTGCTGCTACTAAGTCGCTTCAGTCGTGTCCGACTCTGTGAGACCCCATAGACAGCAGCCCACCCGGTTCCCCCGTCCCTGGGATTCTCCAGGCAAGAACACTGGAGTGGGCTGCCATTTCCTTCTCCAATGCATGAAAGTGAAAAGGGAAAGTGAAGTCGCTCAGTCGTGTCCGACTCTTAGCGACCCCATGGACTGCAGCCCACCAGGCTCCTCCGTCCCTGGGATTTTCCAGGCAAGAGTACGGAGTGGGGCGCCATTGGTCCTTCCAACTCCAGCTCTGAAAACATTCCAAGGCTCTTTCTAGAAATAGAATACACCCAGCTTGCTTTCTTTGACAATTTTTCCAAAAATCTAACTTAAAAAAAATCGGGATTCTTCAAATAAAGGGTCATTGAGCATCACCAGCTTCTCAAAGCCTGATTCTATTGCAAATTACAAATAAAGCCAAGCACAATGAATGTGCTTGAGAAAGATGCTTTGTCATAAGTCAATAAATACATGAATCTTAGAATAAAAATTATAGCTTCATGCAGGAAATGGAAGATTTTATGCATGCATTCATATATAATTTTATGTATAAGATATTTTATATGTATCTATTTAAAGCCAGATGACCAAATAGCATAAATAATGTATGGATTAAAATTCAATTTGACTTTAAGCAATTATGTAATGTTCTGAAATCTTCTGAAGCTGTAGGGAAGTTAAATTTCCATTAGCAAGGCTATTGTACAATATTGCATTGTTCATTAATTGTTGCTTGAAGACTGAGTATGAAGTAATGGAGTCTGTGGCACTTACATAATATTTTATATTTGCAAAGTGCTTTGCAATTGTGTGCCAGTTAAATGTTAACTGGACTTATATCCATTATGAATGAGAATTTAAAAAATCCTATATGCAGGACAGATTATTGGAACTTTAAAAATGAGACCAGAAACCTTTTCATTAACTACATATGTCCTGTAAATTATTGACCTGTCTACATCTTCCATTTTATGAAGAGTATTTGAAGTTGAAAGTTTAAAATACAACTAGTCATACCTCAATAATTTTCATTCAGATTTTGGAACAGAAACAGCACTAATTCCAACAGCCACATATTTCTCTCTGATCAATATCCATCCTAAATTGCCAATCTACCCTGGATTTTGGTGCATTTTGGCATGAATATTTCTTTTCTTCAACTCTCTACACTATAGAAAATCTTTAACAATTAAAAGAAATATAACAAATTTCTCCTATTTTATTGATCTTTGTATTTTTTATGTCAAAGTCTTTCAGGATCCTGCTTATTATTTAAATGAGCTCATCCTTCAATAGGACTAACCAATATTTTTAAAAATATATCTTCTACCTTCATATCATATCTTATAAAAATAGAATCTTTTCACAAATTGCATTATTTATTCTTATTAGAGATAATGTTTCTTAAAATCTTAGAATGATTTTTTAATTGGGTTTAATTTTGCTTTAAATGAAATCAGTAAAGTGAAATGAAAGTGAAAGTGAAGGTCACTTAGTCCTGTCTGACTCATTGTGACCCCATGGACTATAGAGTCCATGGAATTCTCCAGGCCAGAATACTGGAGTAGGTAGCCATTCCCTTCTCCAGGGTATCTTCCCAACCCAGGTATAGGGCATGCCAAATTTACCAAGTGGAAGAAACGCTTTAAGAACCGACATAAATCACACCTTGAAACTTCCTAACTCAAAGTAGTTATTTGTTGATAAATAATTGTAAATAGAATCTATGCTGAGCAACTATATGCCAATAAAAATTAATTTTAAAAAATCTATGCTGGCATCTGCTTAAAAAATAGTGATTATAAAATGCACATACAGTTTAATTATATAGTAATGTTCCTGATTCTTTAGTCAAACAAACCAGGACGTTCACATCCCTCATCTGAGTCAGGAGGATTGAATAGGACGCACTGGGATAGTTCAAGGACCTGAAATGGGGTGAGGGTGATGTGGCTGAGAAAGTGAAGGCAAGATAAGGGGGAGGTTGCTGTAGAACCACCACAGTGAGGCAGCACACAGCGGAGAAGTAGCCGAGGAGAGGGCCAAAGCATTGCAGCAAAAGCAGGCAACAGAGGAAAGATGCAAGCTCAATCTGAGACATTTCGGAATCGGGAAGAGGTGTCTGAGTGGGTTTATGGATCGGAGAAGGAAATGGCAACCCACTCCAGTGTTCTTGCCTGGAGAATCCCAGGGATGGGGGTGCCTGGTGGGCTGCCGTCTATGGGGTCGCACAGAATCGGACACGACTGAAGTGACTTAGCAGCAGCAGCAGAACTAGACTTTGAGGGAGTGACACGGTGTGGCTGAGGCAGTGCATATGGATTTTGCAGCCATCTGGACAGTCATTTCTGTGGGGCTGATTTTAAACAGAGATTTGCGTTTGCAGACTCAAGATGCAAATTCTGCATATTTCTTTCTGCATCCTTTACTAAGCTTAGGTAAAGATAATCTATCAATTATATTATATGATTGTATTTCTAATAGAGAAAGATTGAAAGAAATAAAATCATCAAGTACAGAAGAGCTGTTTTCATTAATCTTTAACTGTCATCACCTGTTATATATGTAACTTAAACTTTTCCACATAAAATGTCTCAAATACAATCATTTTTAGGTGTCAAACCACTCTCTCTGGGGCGGGGGTGGGGGAAAGGAATTTAGGGTTGAGGTTAGCCTCAGAGTCCAGAGTATCCTGGCTTTGGAAAAGTGAGTTTTAAAATTTCTTCTTTTTTCTCATTGAGCCCTATCTATAAGACTTCATCTGGTACCTCAGATGGTAAAGAATCTGCCTGCCATGAAGGCGCCCAGGTTCGATCCCTGGGTCAGGAAGATTCCCTAGAGACAGGAATGTAAACCCACTCCAATATTCTTGCCTGGAAAATTCCATGGACAGAGGAGCCTGGCGGGCTACAGTTCATAGAGTCACAAAGAGTCAGACACAACTGAGCAGCTAACATCTTAACTTTCCTAAAAAATAAGGTTTTTTTAGATTGTGTGCCTGCTCAGCTGTGCCCAACTTTTTGCAACCCCCTGGGCTATATAGCCTGCCAAGGCTACTCTGTCCATGGAATTTTCAAGGCAAGAATACTGGGTTGGGTTGACACTTCCTCTTCCAGGGGATCATCCCTACCCAGGGATCAAACCCACATCTCTTGTATCACCTGCATTGGCAGGCAGATTCCTTACCAACTGCACCAACTGGAAAGCCCCGAGGTTATTTTAACTACCCATCTAAACCCACCATAGGAGAAGTGTTGTTTTGGTTTTATTATTAGTATTCTCTCTCTCTGTTCCAAGGGTTCTGTCTTGGGCTCACTTCCTAGAGCTTCTTACATTTTTTTAGACTTGGGATAAAGAAGAAATACAAAAATAAAAAGTTAAAACTCAAAACATGATCTACATTTTTGTGACCGTAAGACCATAGAACTTTTCCTAATTAGACAAAATCGTTGTTTCTTTTCAACTTCTACTTTTTAACCTTTGCAGCCATATCTAGGTACCCCTGATGGTTCAGTGGTAAAGAATCTTCCTGCCTGCCAATGCAAGAGACCTGGGTTCATTTCTCCAGTCCAGAAGATCCCCTAGAGAAGGGAATAGCTACCTCCTCCAGTATTCTTGCCTGAGAAATCCCACAGACAGAGGAGCTTGGTGGGCTACAGTCCATGGGGTCACAGTCCGACACGACTTAGTGACTAAACACCGCGCCAGCCATATCTAACTATTGCTCATTCGCCCTGGATAGTTCATCCTCAGCCAACTGTGACACATAATTGATTTCAGTTATAAGGTAGCTCTCTGAATATTAATATTTATCAATTTTCCTAAAGTGTTTTATGTATTTAAATTACATTTAAACAGAGCCTTACATTTTAAATATAAAACTCAAGAGAAAAAGAAGTTTAACACAGGTAATAAATAAGGTATGCTGAATGTCCATTGGTAGTATATATATTTTTCTAAGTAAAATACTTAGAAATGAGAGTTTTAAAGTAAATAACTTGATTCTTTTCTGTTAGCAGACAAGTGAAAAAGTTTCAACTTAATTTGTAGGAATGAACTCTAATGAGAAATGCCAGTCTTAAAATCTGAGAAAACAAAAGTAGTCACTGATACATTTGGGGCAGCCTGACATATAAGAAATGAATAAATTCACATAAAATTAAAAGATTCCTTAAAATTAGATAAAATTGTATTTGAACATTAAAGAGATCCATCGAGGCTATATTCCAAGTCATAGTAAACAGCCAAATATACATGCACTTTTCACTATAAAATAACTAGTCTCTCTTTGAATGTATTTAGAAAGAAAGTTTATTGGCAGATTTGCTAGCAGACTTGTGATATATTTGTCTCACCACTTGGAAGATGTTGCTTCCAACCTACAAAGTAATGTTTCTTATTTTTCTAGGATGTGGGAAGTTTCAATATCTGTCTTATAGTTTGTATTTCCAGGTGTGTTCTGTGTTCCATATATGATCTGTGGAGTCAGGATGAAAATGTAACACTTGCTGTGTGAGCAAGAACTTTTGTATTTCATGCAAGTTATTTATATAATTCACTGAGTCTAAAACAGATATGATACATTGCCAATTGAAATCTTTACGTAAGAAAGAAAATATGTGCAATGTGTAAGATAGTGCTTGAAAGCTGTTACATCTGACACATTTCCATGGCTTCATCAATCAATTGTGGAGTCTTTGGTGCAAGAGCTGTTTTACACTTCCTCAATGAGTACACAGCAATACATAAGGCTTAATATCTTTTTTCTTCTTATAGTTCTCTCATTAAACCAGTTTATTTGAAAACATTTTTTTCCACAGTGAATATGTGAGAGCAGCAACACAGTAATGTTTTCCTCTTTATCCCAAGAATCTACTTAATATCCCAAGCATTCATATGCAATCATTTGTGAGCCAAAGCAAGTGGCTGATTTAACAGGGGTATTTACCAAAGGTTCTACTGGAGAACAAAAAGCCTGGAGGCTGAACCTAACAACCTCTGCCACCAAGCAGAAGTGTCCCCCATGGATGGTGAAGAGCCCTCACCTGGGACAGTTCTCCAGTAAGCAATGTTCCCACCCCATCCAGCATTTAACACAAATCATTAACTTCAGGGGAAATCAACTGGTGCTGGAGCAGGAGGCTAGGGTTGGGATGAACAGAAAGCCCTGAACAGAAAGGCACGTGGCAACTGTTTCATCAGTGAAAAGGGGCCTGTAAATAGCCAGAAGTACCAAGGCCAACCATTTCATTTGGCCATGTTTTCCTTGGCCACTACTATTAATTACAATCGTTTCCTCTGTTCTTTGCTGTTAGATTCCAGTGGGATGGACTGCATGGAACACAGATAGGGTTGCCAGGCTTAGTAAGTAAAAGTGCAGGGTGCTCGGTTAAATTTGAATCTCAAATATACAATGTATGTATTTTTTCCATGAATTTTAAGAAACAAAAATAGACTATTATTTGTTGTGTATCTGAAATACAAATTTAATTGGCCATTCTGTATTTGATGAGGCAACCTTAGATCTGGGGAGAAATTATGGAAGGAAACAAGCATATGGAAAAGAAGGGAAGAGGGGATGCAGGAGAGCCCAGGTCATATTAGAAGAGCCTCTCATTAATCCTAATCCTCTGGGGTCCTCTCTCTGTCTCTACTAGAGGCCCATGCTGAGTTTTCCTTGTGAGTTCTTCTCTACTCTCAGAAATTTGAAAGTCTGCTTTGAGATAAGAGCCACAAATATATTTTACTACATTTATTTTTCTGGCTACTTCTTTGTGAGCCTCTGCAAACCTCCTCCTGAGGACCACACATTTGAATTCTTCATTTGACTCTTGGAAGCATACAGTTTGCCTCCTAAAAACCTACAAATAATTGGAGCCAATGAGAATGGAAGCCTCCAAAGCACCTTGGGATCCATGATTTCACATTCTCAAATGCTTTTATAAAAAATCTCAAGGAAATTTTACCTCTCCTCCTGAACCAACAGCTCAATTCAACTTCTCACCTAAAAATTGCTTGTCACTATCATGGACAATAAACACGTTTGGGACAACTCACTCAGGGCGGATGCCACGTATGAGGCAGGACCTTGTGATTCTATGACATTCTAAAACTGGTGGAGGGCAGCCAAACTATAAAACTGGAAACCTTCAATCATAGTGGCTGATAAGATGATGGTGCTAAAAAGAAGAAGAAAATGTCTGCCATTTCAGCTCTATAGGGATCAAGCCATGAGCCATTGCAGTGCATCCTAAGAGGAATTTAGGACAGAGAAAAATAGGGAACATTCTGTGTTTTGGCTATTCTGGTCCCTAGATAATTAAGTTGCATAGCTAAGGGAAATTTTCAATGACTCTGAGTTCTTACATCTTTCCCTACATAGAAAAGCACCCAAATCATTAACTTAAGGTAGCTATTCTTTGTGATCTGTTTAATCTTTGGATGTTCAACTACATGTTTTTTTCCTAGCAAAAAAAAATTATGTATACATATATATCCTGGTTCTCCCTTCTTCAGTGCAGTTTCTCAGAGCTGTCTGAAGGCTGTTCCCATCTATATTCCTCCCTGGATAAAATTTCACTTCCACCTTTTAAGTGTGCATTTTCCTTTCAGCCAGTAGAGCACTCAGGAATTTTAGTCCAATCCCTAATCCGAGTTTGATTTGTACTGTATTCTCCATGTGTCTGTTTTACTGTCTATCATTACTATGTGATGCAGCATGACACCCAGGGGTATCTGAGGTAGAATCCATGGTCATTTGGATCTGCACCTTCCAGAGGGTTGAACCTCTGGAAGCTAGAGGGTTAAGGAGAAGCACTTCACCATTCCTTCAATGAACTCATGCCTTGGCTGTCCCCCATGCATACAGAATGAAGCTCACACAGAGAATGAGCGCATGATGCTGTGATCTCATCCTGTAGAGGGACATTACTTTGTTGGCTCCCACACTTGAAGCAATTTGAATTTCTCAGCAGCCATACATCACCCATTTTGACAGAATTTGCAGGTTTATTCTTTATTCCAAGTCTAATGGATGAAATTAAACTTGGTGAGCTCCCAGAACTGGACAACCTTCAGGATGCTGAGACAGACCAAATGAAAGAAGAAAGTCCTTGTTTGTGTTCTCCAAAACACAGCACTCCCAGAACCTGCGGTGGGATCCTATTGTTTCAGTGAAAACCCAAGACAGTTGTAAACCAGCAAGTGGTCCCGATAATGACAAAAGTTCTGAGATTCCAGAAACTTTGGTTCAGCCTTCTTGTTCCTCTGGCCAAAGAAGATGGCATTTAAAGGACAAACAATACCCGACCCTCACCATCTAGCAAAATGACTTGCACATGCAAAGCAGATTCTCAATACAGTTGGCTCATGCCTGACTATCTCCAAGAGAAAAGGTGCATTATAAAGCCAGTTCAAATTGTTAGGGTTAGGTTTCTTTGTTTTGAGGTTTGTTTTCTGCTTGTTTAACTTAAAAATCATCTCAATTTTCTTTGATTAAGATTGTATTTAGGATTGATAGCCCTAAATTTAGTCCTGTTGTTCTTGTTTCTTTAGAATAACATTGAATAATGGTTTTTAATGAATGGATCTTCAGATGCATCTATTCTATTAAATGCACAATTTCAGGTTCTTTTTTTTTTTCTAAACCTGCCTGAAATATATGAATTTCTTATGTAAAGTTATAAGCATATTCTATTTCTTAGCAGGCCATAAATAGGATGAAAACATCTCGTATATGTTTTATGCATTATAATTCTGACATTGCTTCTGATAATGATTGATGTGTGAAAATAGATAAAAGAGTTTGACCTAGAAAAAACAACTTTTTAAAGGCTGAGTTAGACTTTTAGATCAGAGTCTGTCTTTTGCTTCCTCAAATAAAAATCATATTCAATAGGAAATCTCATAAACATCTGAATGGGGTGAAGACATTGTTTCTCTTAACTGAACTTTGCTTTCTTTACTTATTAGTTAATCTCAACAAGGATGGAGGGCAGGACCGGCATGGAATTGATGTGTATCGATGTATTATGAAGCATTACAGCTGAGCTCTATGGCCCCTGGGTTGAGGTCAAGTGAAGGTGGGAGAGATGACTTCATTCAGGTTCCTGCCAGGAGCTTGATATCCGATGTCGACTGCTGACAACAAGCCAAGTGAATTCACTAACATTTGGACACTGTACTATAAGTTTGGTGCCTCCTGTGGCTGCCTAATTGCTCTATACACTCCAGATTAAACTACTTGTGAAAGCTAAGGAGTCGTCAGGAGGATTCAAATTTTACTACAAAGGAAAAGTGCTTAGTTTTATTCACAGACAATCTTGTTGACCTGACTCAGGTGTATGTCTGAATAGTAACAAATATAATGGACCCGTGCACTTTATGTGAAGATAAACTTTAGGGCTAAAGTTCTTTTAGATAAAATGATCAGTTCTGTCCACATTTGCTTGTTTACTTGCATGTTGCCCACCCCCTCCTATATTTGAATAAAGGTCCCTAAGCACAGGAATGGTTGTTTTGTTTACAGCTGTGTGTATTCCCCATATGTAGAAGAGTCCAAGGCTCATAAGGGGCACTTAATAACTATTTACTAAATGAATTATAAATGATGGAAATAAGAAACATTAAACTCAGGTTCCTGGGGACCACTAGGTAGAAAAAGGTTAAAAATAAACCGTGAAGGGTTACAGAATAGTATCACCTTTAAGTGGGATATCACCTTCAGAAAAGATCTGATATAAATATGCCAAAATGCTCAACTCTAAAAAAAAAAAAACAACAATTAAAAAAAAAACCAAAACAGAAAAAAGCCTTCAGCCACCGTTAAACAGTTGTGGGATATGATATAATAAATATTTTTCACAACTTGTTAGAGCGCACACCATGCAATTAAAAATTATAAATGACTTTGATTCACATAAAGAAAAATATGAAATCATTTTCCTTCTTGTTTTGCCTTTTAGGTGAGTTCTTTTAAAGCTAACTCTTTGCTGTCTTACCAATTAAGTCTGTGTCTCCTTTTAATCAGAAATGGTCCTAAGAACCACTTTGTGTTGCTGTTGCTTAATTCATATCGCATTCAAAGCTATAAATGACAGTTTCAGATTATACAATGCACATAGGCAAAGCTTTAATATATAAAGATATATTTGACTAATTTATTCAAGCCCATCCTGATTTTAGAGAGAGTCCAAATTATTTAGACGAAAACGCTTTATTGATTAAATTGACCAAACAATTCTAATTCTTTATTTTATTTAGCTTCTTTTTATAGACTACATCCTTTGCAGACTATAGAAAGTGTCCTGACACATATTATATTCTAGATCTTATTCACTGACAAAAATATATTTTCTGTCTCTTGTACTATAAATTAAAAATTCAAAAGTTGAACTTCCATTGATTTTTCGGAATACATAAATGGCAATGCCAAGCAAATGATAAACAGACAAAATATCAACCCTTAATCTCATATGTTGACACTGACACCGTTAGAGCTCAGTTATTTCATTGGCAACTATTTGGCAGGTGGAGATGTTTTTTGTTGTTGTTCTCTATCCTAGACTCAACATGCTTCAAGCTACCACTGAATCCATGGCCTCTACAGGAAGTAGTATAACAGAGCAATGAATACCCAAAAGCATTTTTTAGTTTTTATTTTATAACAGAGTATAGTTCAGATGGTAAAGAACCTGCCTTCAAGGCAGGAGACACGGGTTTGATCCCTGGGTTAGAAATATCCCCTGGAGAAGGGAATGGCAACCGACTCCCATAGGAGACTTTGGGCTACAGTCCATGGAGTCACAAAGAGTTGGACATGAGTGAGCACACGTACACACAAGCACGCATAGTTGATTTATAATTTTGTGTCAGTTGCAAGTCTACAGCAAAGTATTTAGTTATACATAAACATTCTTTTTCAGATTATTTTCCCATAGAAGTTATTACAGAGTACTGAGGAGTGTTCTTGAAGAGATTTTGCAGTGTAAGAATCTAGGACATTTTATAACCCATTTCTAAAATCTTTTCCCTAAACTTCCCTTACACCATAAACAAGGTCTGTTGGTCTCCTCTCCATTCACTTATTAATCCACTTATTACAGATAATTATGTGGACATTGTCCTTGGACAGAAACGTTCTTCTCTCTACATAAAGTCATAAGGCAAGTCTAAATATAACTCTTTGGAGCTCTGAGGGTTCTGTTTTCCTCCAGTGGGATGATAAGTGAGGAGAAAGAGGTCTCCCAAAAATCATACAGAAAAAGAGTACAAAGATTCTCAGAAGGCTGTCCAACTCAGATGTTATTTGAAATACCTAGGGAATTTATAAAAGAAAAAAAAATCCTATCTAAGGCTTTTCTCTAATGTTTTTGGATAAAACTATTCTTCCCCAAACAGGCTTGGTGTGCTTTCTCATTCCATGCCTTTGTCCTAAAGTGTCCTCTTTCTAGGCTGCCTTTGTATCCTCTGCCTGATGGAATGAGGTCCCTCATCGTCCAAGGCTCAGTGCAAAAGGGACCAACTCTGTCTCCAAAGCTTTCTCTAATCCTTCTGATTCAAGCCATTTCTCCCTCCTCTGAGTTTCCTCGGCATCTTTATTTGGCGATCTAATGACCTTTAAACATTTCCAACATATTTAACAGCTTTCTATGTACTTTAGACAATAAACATTTGGAACACTGTGGGTATTATCTAGTTGAATCCTCCACCTTAGCCAGATGAATGTTTCATATGCAATCGGCTGTCAATACATGCATGGTGAATACAAACTGAGCTGGATCACTCTCTTTTCCAAGGAAGGAAGAGCTAAAAAATCACAGTTTAGCAGAGTATCTTTTTTCATATCTAGCCAGTCTGTCTCCTTTACAAAGTAAAAGTCTGGAGAGTCAGCCTATCTATAACTGAAAAAAAAAAAGAAATTGAGAAAAAAAAAAAAAGCCTGATAATGGCAGCTATAAACCAGCTGTTATGGCTTTTAAGCTCCAAGAATTCAACACAATCTGACTTCCCAGGAATCTCAGAGCTGTTGAATGTGTGATTCCACAATATAATTCTGAACATCAGCATTGAGGCTGGTTAGTTAATGATTATTCAGACTCTACTTCTCTTCATATTCTGTTTGGCTCTTAGCTAAGAAACAGCAACAAAAAAGCTGAAACAAAAGCTCTAGCCAAAGAAAATAAAGGAAAGGGGTGTTTAAAGATGAGATTATCACTTGAAAGTATTTGTATCTTTCAATTGTAAAGCCATATAACAAATATCCCAATCAGATTTTTCCCTTAAGTAATCTGAATTTACCTAAAATTTCTTATTTTCTTGTTTCTCTGGTCATCTTTATCTGAACCTGGTATAATTTCTCTGTCTAATATACCTCACTAGCCATTACATGGGCTTTCCAGGGTGGAGTGAGTGGTAAAGAACTCATCTGCCAGTATAGGAGGCGTAAGAGATGCTGGTTTGATCCCTAGATTGGGAAGATCCCCTGCAGGAGGATATGGCAACCCAGTCCAGTATTCTTGCCGGGAGAATCCCATGGACAAAGGAGCCTGGCACGCTATGGTCCACAGGGTCGCACAGAGTCCAAAGTGACTGAAGTGACTTAGCATGCACTGCAGGCAGCCATTACATATTACGCTAGATAATGTGTTTTAAGAGAAAGTTCCTTCTTTCTTATGGGTTAATAGTCATATCCAGGTCACAGTGAATTAATGTTAAAGCTCAGCTTTGGAATCCAGGTTTTCTGCTTCTTAATTTAGAGTTTTGTGTAAGTGAAAGTGTTAACCACTCGTCATGTCTGACTCTTTGTGACCCCATGAACTGTAGCCCACCAGGCTTCTCTGTCCATGGAGTTTTCCAGGCAATGATACTGGAGTGGGTTGCCATGCCATAAGTTTTAAAAATCCAGGTACCATAAAATATCAAGCTTCCTTTGTAAAATATGATTCCATTAACAAATAATTCAACCCAAATGGAATTTTTCCAGGAAACATCTATCAGCCAAAGTAAGAGATGGAATAATAAGACAAATGTAATAAAATTTAAAATAAAGCTAAGGAAAACAGTTTGGCAATTCATCAAAAGGTTAAAAATAGAGTTACCATATGACAATTCTAAGTTAAGTGTCGCTCAGTCTTGTTTGACTCTTTGCTACCCCATGAACTGTAGCCTGTCAGGCCCCTCTTTCCATGGAATTCTCCAGGCAAGAATACTGGAGTGAGTAGCCATTCCCTTCTCCAGGGGATCTTCCCAACCCAGGGGTTAAACCCTTGGCTCCTTCATTGCAGGTGGATTCTTTGCCATCTAAACCACTGGGGATACTCCCAATATATTTGAAAGAGAAGAAAACATATTTTCACACAAAAATTTACACACAAATGTTCATTGAAGCATTATTTAAATAGCAAAAAAGTGGGAATAACTCAATGTTCATCAACTGATAGACACATAAAGTACAGTATATCCATACAACTGGATACTATTCAGCTATAAAAAGGAATGAAGTATTGATACCTGTCCCAGCATGGATAAATCTTGGAAACTCTCTATCAAGAAAGAAGTCCCTCTCTGAAGATCAATGTTATATGGTTCCAATTACATGATGTATCCGGAATTCTACAAATTTAGAAAGCAATTAGTGCCTGTATGTGGCTGGTGGGGGTGGCATAAACAAATTCCAGGGAAATGTGGAGTGACTGCTAATAGGGATGCATTTCTTTTGGGAGTGTCAAAAATGTTCAAAAATTGATTGTGGTGAAGGTTGTCCAACTCCATGAATACATTTAAAGCCCTTAAATCACACCCTTTAAATAGGTGAATTGTATGGTATATAAAGTCTTTATCAATAAAGCTATTATATATGTACATAAATATATATTATATACCTATAAAAGATAAGCCTGAGGGGCTTAAAACCCAGCTGATCCGTTTATCATTACTATTCTTTCATTCACGTATATTATATTCACATCCCTAGACTAGCCTTTCCCGACATTGCTACCTCTACTTTTCTGTCAGCGTCTAGACTGACGACATTTTCATAGCACTCCTGAATTTTCCTTCAGGGCACAATTCACATTTGTAGGTAGTCTTTGTTTTCAAGTTTATTTATATTTAATTAGAGGATAGTTGCTTTACAGTATTGCGTTAGTTTCTGCCCTAAATGAACTGGAATCGGCCCCAGGTGTACTTACGTCCCTCCCTCTGGAGCCTCCCTCCCGCCTCCCACCTCATCCCACTCTAGTTGGCCCAGAGCACCGAGGCTGAGCTCCCTGACTCATACAGCACATTCCCACTGGCTGTCTACTCTGCATATGGTAACGTACAGGTTTCCATGCTACTCTTTCCTTTCCTCCCGCCCTCTCCTTTTCCCACTGTGTCCACAAGTCCCTTCTCTATGTCCGTGTCTCCATTGCTGCCTGGCAAATAGCTTTATCAGCAACATCTTTCTATATTCCATATATATGTGTTCACATACAGTATTTATTTTTCTCTTCTGACTTACTTCACTCTGTATAGTAGACTCTAGGTTCATCCACCTCATTAGAACTGACTCAAATGTGTTCATTTTATGGCTGAGTACTATTCCATTGTATATACATACCACAACTTCTTCATCCATGCATCTGTCAATGTCCTAGCTATTATAAATAGTGCTGTAACCAACCTTGGGGTACATGATAATTTTCAGTTATGGTTTATTCAAGTTATATGCTCAGTATGTTCAACATTGCTCATTATCAGAGACATGGAAATCAAAACTACAATGAAGTATTACTTCACACCAGTCAGAATGGCCACTGTCAAAAATCCTACAAATAAATGCTAGAGAGAGTGTGTAGAAAAGGGAATTCTCTTGTACTGCTGGTAGGAATGTAAATTGATACAGCTACTATGGATAACAGCACGGAGATTCCTTGAAAAACTAGGAATAAAACTACCATGTGTGTGCCTAGTCGTTCAGTCCTGTCTGACTCCTTATGACCCCATGGACCGTAGCCCGCCAGGCTCCTCTGTCCATGGAATTGTGCAGGCAAGAATACTGGAGTGGATAGCCATTCCTTTTTCCAGGGAGTCTTCCCAACCCAGGAATCGAACCGGGGTCTCCTACACTGCAGGTAGACTCTTTACCATATGAGACATGAGGGAAGCCACAAACTGCATTGTGACCCAACAATCATGCAGTCTTTATGACTAAGGCATAACGCCTGTTTGGGTTATAGATGGTTTTCAGGAGGACCATGATGTTCCTGATGTTACACGCAAAGTTTCTTTGTGTCCATATAGATTTTCTGGGAGACTATCTATAGCTGTTATCGTAATATTTTAAGGCAGTCCATGAGCCTCCGAATGACCATTATTAGCCTTTGATCATAAAGCCCCCAAATGCTAGTGAAATTTAAAACTGGGACTGTTAACTTTTTCACTATCCCCATCTAACCCAACCTCAACTCCTATTGATAATAATCCTTAAACATTAACTGAATGTGCCCTCATGTCTCTAATTCCATTTCTATTGCTTTGGATACTGCATTTGTAATATACTACCTGTACCAATATAATAGCAGACAAACTACTCTTCCCACCACCAGCAGAGAGGTGCTTACAATCTTACTCAGCAAATTAGTCATTTGCAGATGTTATGCAAATAACCTGGGTTGACTATCATATGCATATCTGCAATTATTAGTTTTACTTTCTTCCTTTTCAGTTAGTACAGGCAAAAGAAGCAATCAGATTCCTACGAACAAAGACCATGGTTAATCATCTGTATACCCATGTCTGGAATATTTTAGATGTTAAATAGTTTTTGTTTAATTGAATAAAACTGTAACCCTAAAATATCAAATATGTGTTTGCATAAGGGAGAGATTTAATAATGTAGAACAAATACATAGCATATTTTTGTATGCTATGTATTCATGTGTATTCTATGTGTTCATTATTTAGGATTTCTTTAAAGCTCTCCTGGGGGCAGAGGAAAGGCAAAAGCCTTGAAAACAGCAGGGGTTTACTTCTACATATGTTGGTTTAAGAAACTGATGTGTCTTAAAACCCAAACCAATTCTCTTAGCACAAAACAACCCCAACTACACACAGTGCAGAGTGGATGAAATTTAATGCAGTGCTGGAAGAAGCTACCCTGAAATTGCCATCTTGTTCCTTGGAGATTTCTAAATTATTTTAATATTTTATGTAAATTTACAAGATCTTGAATGTTAAAAGTAGTTTTAACAAGAATTTTTCCACTATGTAGCCCATTGAGTTTATTCCATTTTGCTTTTTTTAAAAATCTTTAACATATATTTAGTTATGACCTAATAAAGACCTTGTACAACAGCTCAGTAGCTGCTCTATTGTGGTGCCACAAGCAGCATGAAGGGCTTATTTTGTTTTTGCTTCAGGTTTCACATTGACTAATTTCCAGAGATGTTTAGTTCAGATAGCTAGATTTACTGTGTATCCTTTGGTACACAATACATTTGCAAACCAGGAGGTAAATGCTTAGATTTGAAAAAGTCCAACATATTATTTTAACTAAATATGGGAATAAAAAGACATTTTATATCTTTAAAGAACAAACCCGTGTTAGATGATCAGTGTCCAGTCACTTTACATTATATAAATATTATACACAATAAACCATGGTGCAACCACAACTTCCCAAACTATGTTTTACAAAATGAATCCCAAGCCATCCATCATCCCTGGAAGTGTGTTCAGCCTATTTTCCAGATGGAACTTTCCTTCCTGACACCTGGTACTTTCCATCCAACCTTTCACTAGCTATTGGTTTGGGGCAAATCTTTGAGGCCTGATTACATTATCTGTGAAGAGCTTAATGTCTTGTATCAAATTATGGAGGCTGAAGTAGATCAAGAATTGAGGCTCTTTGAGGTTTCAGGGTTTAGAAATCCAGAATTTATTCAACATTCTCAGGTTTAGTACAATGAAGCAGATTTCACTAAGACAAAGAATAAAATGGAAAAATTAGTGGAAGGAGCTGGTAACCACTGGGAACTGAACATCTTCAAAACAAAATCTAAAGTCTGTCCCTTTCCCTCCAATGCAACTGCCATTGACTTAGTTGTCTAAAGTTGCTGGGGGAACATATCACTAAACTCTGGTTGACATCCCCCCAAAAGATTACCTGGCTTCTCAGCTTGTTCCGGGTAATCACTTGGATGTAGTCCACTCTTCTGCCATTTTTGACCCTTGATACTCACACAGATCTCTAACTCCTAAGTTTCTCAAAGATAGTATTCTCTCTTAGAGACCATCCCAGGGGAACCCCCACTACTCTCCACCTGCCGTCATCATCAACACATACTTTATGAAAATTCAACCACTTTCACTGTCTTTTCTCAAGGCTTGGAGGACGAGGAAGACAACTTCTTTTCTCATTTCAAGGATTGTAAGCCCTGCTTAGTTATGAACCTATTTTGGTCTGCCTCCTTTAAATATATGCCTTTCTATGGATAGAGATGAAGTGGTATATATGTATTTATACACATACACCATGGAATACTACTCAACCACGAAAAAGGATGAAATAATGCCATATGTAGCTACATGGATGGACTTAGAGATTATCGTACTAAATGAAGTAAGTCAGACAGAGACAAATACCATATAATACCACTTATATGTGGAATCTAAGATAGAACACAAATGACTTATTTACAAAACAGAAAGTGCTGTGTGTGCTAAGTCACTTCAGTTGTGTCTGACTCTTTGTGACCCTATGAACTGTAGCCCACCAGGCTCCTCTGTCCATGGGATTTCTCAGGCAAGAATACTGCAGTGGATTGCCATGCCTTCCTCCAGGGAACCTCCCCAATCCAGGGATCGAACCTGTATCTCCTACATCTCCTGCATTGGTAGGCAGGTTCTTGATTCACAGGCATGAAGAACAGATTTGTGGTTGCCAAGGGGGAGGGAGGGGGAAGAAGTTGTGGATTGAAAATTTGGAGTTAGCAGATGCAAAATATTATATATAGGATGGACAAGTCCTACTCTATAGCACAGGGAACTATACTCAATATCTTATTATAAGCCAAAATGGAAAAGAAAAAATATATACTTTTCTAAGTACTCCCTTTCTTTTATCTATGTATGTATTAATATTATTCCTTGCATTCTATAAATATGGTCAGATCTCTTATATCTTAAAAAAAGCAAATCAAAAGCCTCTTCAAACTTAACTCCCCTTTTAGTTACTATTGGGGTTCCCTGGTGACTCAGATGGTAAAGAATCTGCCTGCCATTCAGGAGACCCTGGTTTGATCCCTTGGTCAGGAAAATCCCCTGGAGAAGGGAATGCCTACTCACTCCAGTATTCTTGCCTAGAGAATCCCATGGACAGGGGCACCTGGCGGGCTACAGTCCATGGTGATGGTGGTTTACTCGCTAAATCATATCCGACTCTTGTGACCCTGTGGACTGTAGCCCGCCAGGCTCCTCTGTCCATTGGATTCTCCAGGCAAGAATACTGGAATGGGTTGCCATTTCCTACTCCAGGGGCTCTTCCTGACCAAGGGATTGAACCCAGGTCTCCTGCATTGCAGGCAGATTCTTACTAACAGTCCATAGGGAAAAAAAAAGTAGGACAAGACTGAGCAACAAACACTTTCACTTCCACTTAGTTACTATCCCAGTGTTCTCATCCTCTCTCAGTGGGCTCCTGGGAGGAAGAGTCTATGTAGTGTTCTCTCTGCTTTATTTTGCACTCATGTCCACGACTTCTAAAATTTGACCATAAGCAATTTGTGTAAGGTCACCAAGAGTCTCGTTTCTTAAAGTCTAGTGGAAATTATCTGTGTTTAATTAACCTCCACTTGTTCTAGGATTTCTGAATATTCGAGCTTGTTTTACACTTCTTTCTCAGGATTCCAGGATATTTCACGTTCCTGGTTTTCTTCCTTTATTTCAACCTCTCATTTTAAGCCTTGTTGTTTGTTTCTGTCCCTCCCTCTGCTATTTGTGTAGCAAAGGCATCAAACCAGTCAATCCTAAAAGAATTCAACACTGAATATTCTTTGGGAGGACTGATGCTGAAGTTCGAATACTTTGACCACCTGATATGAAGAGCTGACTCATTGGAAAAGACTGATGCTGGGAAAGATTGAATGCAGGAGGGGAAGCAGGCAACAGAAGATGAGATGGTTGGATGGCATAAGCAACTCCATGGACGTGAATTTGAGCAAACTCCCTGGGAGATGGTGAAGGAAAGGGGAGCCTGGCATGCTGTAATCCATGGGATCACAAAGAGTCAGACATGATCTAGAGACTGAATGACAACAAACAACCAGACCAGGACCTTGGCTTTTTCTCTCCTCATTTCAGACGTGATTCCTTTGGGATGATATTCATTTCCGTAGTTGACTTGAACAAACCTCAAGCAGTATTGCATAGATAGTTTCAAGTCAACATGTACAAAATTAGATGAACCCTTTCTCCCACACATGGACCTATTAAGAGGGAGAATGTTCAGAATAAATGAAAAGAAAAGATCTTTTGTGTACTCCAAAAAAAGGTCTTTTGTGTTACTTCAAAAAGTAACATAGCTAAACAATTTTGAAAACTTGGAAAGGATTTACAAATGAAAGAGCTAAAAATGGCTGCTTTCAGACATTTGAGTATACCTAAGCTGATATTGAGAGAAACTGTGTCATTGGCCTTCAGTGGGACAATCTTAAAACCACTGTTTCCAGAACACTAGATGGGTGAATCTTTTAGGTTTGATTCAAGGTTGAAATTCTTGGACTCATAAAAATGGGGAGAAAATATTTTATGTAGTATGGAGCAGTGAGGGCTTCCCTGGTGGCTTAGACAGTAAAGGATCTGCCTGCCAGGCAAGAGACCCTGGTTTGATCCCTGGGTAGGGAAGATCCTCTGCAGGAGGAAACAGCAACCCATTCCAGTGTTCTTGCTTGGGAAATCCCATGGAAAAGGGAATCTGGTGGGCTACTGTCCATGGGGTTGCAAAGAGTTAGATGTGACTGAGTGACTAACATGTGCGTGCATATGAACACACAGACACACATATGGAGCTGTTGAATTTTCAACCCAGGATCCTGGGAAAGATACCATTCCTAGGTACAACATACTAGATTCTTGTAGCTGAAATAGAAATAAAGAGGGAGGCACTTGGGTCTCTGGCTCTAGCTTGAAAAAATGCTTCAAATATTTTGATATATTATCAATGAAAAACAAATATATTTATTTTGCAATTTCAAATAGCATTAAATGAATACTTCAGATTTTGTATTTAACAAATTGGGCATGGATTTCAAAGGTTTGAGAAATATCTACCTTTTCTAACATGTAGACACATTTTCAAAAAGGAATTTCATTGTTAAACTAATTTTTATTGCTATACCAACAAACAGGCAATTTTTGAAAATTGGTTTAACCTAAGATTATTTATTTAAAAAGAGAAATATAAGTATTTTTAGTTATTCAATGAAGCAATGTTAATTCCTATTAGAATTTGAGATTGGAAAACAATCTCATATAGAACTGACTTCCATAATATTATTTGTTAAAACAAAATTTCTTCTTAAAGGGATCTTGATAAGAGACTTTCAGGTTCACATGGAACCTGAAAAATGTGTTATAATCCCTGACCTAGAATATTCATGGAGTTCTCATGATGTAATTTTTCAGGAAGCTCTGTAATTGTATCTAATCTTATGTTTTCATACCTGGTGTCCACAGGTGATAGCATATTTTAATATTTACAGGATTGTTGTGATTTAAAGTGTTTTACTTTTAAGCAGCTCTAACGTGACCTTAATTTAGATAATTTTTAAAGCAACTACAAGAAAAGCATTCCAACAAGACATTTTGGTGAGCAGATAAAGAAGAAGGTTAAAGTAGAGAACGCAAGTGCAGGAAAGTGTAAGCATATATGGAAAATATTTATAAAGCATTTTTAATTGGGTTAAGAATTTATAGTGGGCAGCAGTGAAACTCAGATCCTAATTGCTACAATATTATTTCCCAAGATGAGTCAATCTGCATTTTTGTTCTTAAAGATATTGTGCTTGAATTTAATTTTTTTGGCATTGAAACTGCTTTCTTGAAAGCTTTCTTAATCAGCAGGACTTCAAAATAGAATTAATTCTCAATTACCTGTACCAATAAAGAGAATAAGAATAGAAAACAAAAATTATACCAGCAAAAGTAAGTAGCATTATATAAAAAGGAGTTAGTAACTCAAAATGGATTACAGTGAACCTAAATGAAAGAGCTAAAGCCATAAAACTTCAAGAAAGAAACATAGGTATAAATCTTCATGACTTTGAATTAGGCAATGATTTTGTAAATATGATGCCAAAAGAACAAGAAACAAAAGTAAATATAGATTAACTTGACTTTAATCAAAATAAAAAATTTATGCATCTATCAAGAAGGTGAAAAGACAACTGATAAAATGGGAGAAAATCTTTGCAAACCATTCATCTGACAAGAAATTAAGTACTTGGAATATAAAAAGTACTTGGCATATATAAAGAATTCTTATGATTCAATCACAAACAATCAACTGAAAAATAGGTCAAGTATTTGAATAAACATTTCTCTAAAGATGAAATACAAATAGCCAATAAGTACATGAAAATATGTTTAGCATTGTTAGTTATTAGGGCAATGCAAATCAAAACCATAATGGGATACCACTTAACACTTGCTATGATAGCTGCTATTTTTACAAAGGAAAATAGCAAGCATTGGTGAGGATGTGGAGAAATTGGAAATCTCATACATTGCTGGTGGGATTATAAAATGGTGCAGCTACAGTGGAAAACAGTTTGACAATTTCTCCAAGAGTTAAGTGTAAATTTACCAGATGACCTAGTAATTCCACTCCCAGATCTATACCCAAGAGAACCAAAAACATATGTACATGTAAAAATTTGTACACAAATATTCACAGCGGTATTATTTAGGGTAGCCAAAATGTGGAGACAATCCAAATGTCCATCAAATGATGAGTGGATAAACAGAGTGTGTTATAGCCATATGACGGAATATGATTCACCCATAAAAGGAATGAAGCTCTGATACATGCTCCAATATAGATGAATCTTGAAAACATTATGCTAATGAAAGAAGCCAGTCACGAAAGGCCACATATGGTATATTTCCATTTATAGGAACTGTCCAGAATTGGCAAATCCACAGAGAAACAAATTAGCTTAGAGACTGCCAAGGGATAGTGGGGTATGGGGGAGTGGAATATGTGTGGGTTTTTTTGGGGGTGGTGATGAAAATATTCTGGAATTGGATAGTGGTGATGGTTGTGAAACATTGTGAATATATTAAGAGTCATTGCATGCCTTAAAAAGGTTAAACTGGTGAATTTAGGTTATGTGTTTTATATCAATAAAATTTTTTTAAAGTGATTAGAATGTTGTCTTGATTCATCTTTATGAAGGCAAGAAGAAACACACCTTTAAATGGTCATTACTTTGTAATTAGTACTCTGAAATTCCTAGTTAGGCCTCTGATAAAATGATTCATTTAAGACTTTGCCCTCCAGCAATAGAGGTGTAGGTTTGATCTCTGGTCAGAGGGCTAAGATCCCACATGCCTCATAGCCAAAAGAAAGAAAAAAAAAAAAAAAAAAAAGAACATAAAGCAGAAATGATATTGTAAAAAAAAAAAATTGAATGAAGACATTAAAAATGGTCCACATAAAAAAAATCTTTTTAAAAAGTCATTGTTGATAGATCATAGAGTCTTCAAGTCATAAGGACTATTTTTTAGTCAAGAGTTCCATCAGGAAAATAGACACATTTTAGATATTAGAAGTAGAGAAGGCATTAATATAAAGAACTTTATGAGTTTAAAAAAATGAAATATTGAAAATACTAGGGTGGGGATACAAGAAAGCCATAACTGTATCTCTAGAATGCCACTGGTTTCTATTGAATCAGGACTTCCCTGGTGGCTCAGACAGTAAAAGACTCCACTGGCAATGCAGGAGACCTAGGTTCGATCCCTGGGTTGAGAAAATCCCCTGGAAAAAGGAATGGCAACCCACTCCAGTATTCTTGCCTGGAGAATCCCATGTAGCCTGGTGGGCTACAGTCCATGGGGTCTCAAAGAATGAGGCATGACTGAGCGACTTTCACTTTCTATTGAATCAGGGAGTTTCTTGGGACACCCAGGTCAGGAACTGGCAAATTTCAACCACATGTCCCAGTTTTCTGGAGTCCTTGGGCAGGCAATGTCTGGGGGCTGCTACAAACCTCCTGGTTCCCATGGCCCAAGCTTCTGCCCAGAGCTGAGCATCTTTCTTTAGCAGAACGTAAACTGCAAGTAGAATCCTGGTGGCAAGAGAATCTGAGAGATACAGTTTATAACTTGCAAGTCTTGTAAATAGAGAGAAGAAGAAAGAAGTAGGGTTATATTGTAATCTCCAAAAAAAAAAAAAAAAAATCTAGTACATTTTCCTAGAGTTAACTGTAGTTAAAACATTTAAATCCTCATGAATGTGATTACTGAATTGTCGAATATTAACCTCAATCAATATGGATGCTAATTTCTCACAGAGCTATGGAATTAATATAACCATTTAAGTCCATTTGGGAGCAAGTGTTCCTTTCACCAGTTCTTATTCTTCTAAAGGAAATACCATTTTCCCCATAGCAGTGGACCAACAAGTTATCAAGAAGGTAGATGTTTATAGAAGAAAAAACTGAAATGAAAGCTAGATTTCTTTAGATCATTTCAAGCTTACTATGCCGCTGGGGTCTTTATTTTGTTCTCTTGTTTTGTCTTGATGATGATTGTTCTCAGTCTAAATTTCTGGAACAGCCTGACTAATCTGAATTATGTAGGAACCTGATACCTGAAAGAAAAATAAATATATATGGAAGAGATAGGGTTTGAGTCAATATTCAAATATAAAAATTGTTAGATGAATTCCCTAAAATGAATTTTGGTTTGGAAGGATTCACTTCCAGAATAGCTTAAGAGTTACTATTTTTTATGATTTTCTTGAGATATATGTTAAATGAAATCAATTTACAATATATTAAATTAAAAACTAAAAAATCAGTCTCTTCACAACAGATATTGGAAGGCAGAATTATACTCTTAATGGATTTTAGACAAAATTGGGACATTCTTTTAAGTTACAAACTGTAAAGATAATAATTTCTGCATGGGTTCTCTTGACAGTATAACCTAGTTATAGTTGCAGTATTTCCCTTATGTTTGGAATAGAATGTTTCCAAATTATTTTGGACAAACTTTTAAAGCATGAGTTGGTTCCAATTTACTTAGGCCATAAATAATAGAATCAAGAAAACTTATCTCCTTTGAACCATGGATCCTTATATCAGCATGAGCGCTAACTAATATTTAGAATTTTATTTTAGTCTCTTTGAAGAACCTAGGATAATATTTTGGCTTTTTTCCTCTACAGAATGACCTCACTGCTGGCTCATGAAGTAGGTGAAATAATGCTAATAATTCATTGAGGCTATTTTAATATAGATTTATTTGAATTGGAAAACATTTCAGGTAGATGAATTTCTTGTCACTAAACATGTAAGAGAAGTTTTGTGACATAGAGTAATGTTACTAATGTAGTATTTGTTTTTATCTTATACTCTCAAGACTTGCTACCACAGAGTAAATTAAAAAAAAAAAAAAAAGATCAAAAGAAAAGAACAATTTTAAAAAATATATCATGTGAAAGTTACCTCAAAATGGATCATTAATTAATTAGAACATTTCACAAATAATTACCCACCTTGAAAATAAAAGCATTTTAAAGTCTATGTCAAAGTTGAAAACTTAGATAGCTAATTATTTATATAATTAAAGAGTGTCTAAAGACTGTCATAGGAGTTTCTACACGGCAAGGATCTGAAACATTTGTTCACTATATTCCAATACTAGTCTAGGATGTTCAATAAGAAATGTGTTAACCAATTGTAAAGTATAGATATTGTTAGTGGGTGCATTGTCAATGAAAATATATCACTCAAGATCAAAATGTTTCTTGTAAAAATTTAAATTTCTAGAAAATTATATGTCAGCCTTCCAACAAATGGTAATCTTGCCTACTTTTACTTTACATTTAACATAACATTTCTTTCTAAAGCATAGACTCTGTCTTATTAAGGATTATGGATTATTATATCTTTGGATAATTATGTACTATTTTCTCTTCTATGGCATTTATTATTTCTTTATGTAGTCTTTATTACGGGGAGAAACAGATTAGTGCACAAGCAAAGACACATATAACAAGTGTGAGAAAGAAGGAGAACTTCTGTATCCTCTTTCAGCATGAATGAATCACCAAGATTTATCATAAGTACCAATTCTTTTCAAAGTTCTCGCTCAGAAGCTCAGAAGCTCCTTGAGGATTGTGTGAGACTCTGCCCTGCTGGTAAGGAATTTCTTCCAGGAATATTCTTATCTTTTGTCAACCCCTACTGTTAAAAGGAAACAATTTTAAAATTCAAAGTCTTGAGAATTTAGTGAAACTTATTCCTGACAATTTAGAAACTGTCATTAAATTCGACTACCTAGCTAGCACACAAACAAAAATAATGTGACAAGACAGGAATAGACAGTGGAATTATTAAACATCAATCTGTCTTTTAGAAGATGGCTTGGAAATTACGTTTTGTCAGGTTTTAGAGCTAAATGAAATAAATCTTTTTCTATTTGAAATTGTCAGTACACCCCCTGCATACCTCACAGGACTTTGATGAGACTCAGGCATGAACCAGACTCAAGATTGAGAAAAATAGCATGACTCTTTATTTAGAAATAAATAGAGAGAATGGGGGTCACAGAAATATTAGGGAGAAGTTTTAAAGAAAGAATTCAACAGCACTGGTAGCTGCTGAGATGCCAAAGAAAGAAAGAGCAAGCTGAAGATTCCCTTTTGCTTTGGTGACGTGAGGACTGCTGATGACGAGGGAAAGAGTGGTTTCCATTGCAACTGAGGATTAATGGAAACCAGATTATTAAATGAAAGAGTAAGGAAGCGATGAAGAGGTGGAGAAAGCAAAAATCAAAAATGGTTTGTGAATGCTTGACACATGACAGGAAGACAGATAGGAACATAATTACAGTCCCTAATTCCTTTGACTTTTCTCCATTGAGAGCTGGGGTCTACATCCCATCCCTACAACTGTTCATTCTAAGAATGCTTGACAAAAAAAAAAATATGCTGTGCCAGTTTCTGGAACTGAGCACAATTTTGTGAGAAAACCACAGCCATCCTGTCAGGTGGTATAGTGAGAGGTGATCTCTGTACTGAGCGCTGCCCAAGTGGCAGATTTGTGAACAAGATAAATGGTTACAGTTCAAGCCATTAAGTTCGGGGATGGTTTGTTATGCAGTGATACGTAGCAGGTGTTTGTGCTGGAAGCAAAATGCTGCAGTAACAAAGACCCCTGCTCCCCCCAAACCATTGCGTTTGGAATTGGATGGTAATCAGAAGCTGGGAGGACATTGAGAAGCTTGTCTGGAGAAGCCTAGAAAATTCAAGAAGATCAAAAAGTAGTGGTTTCTTAAAGGTTTGTTGTAATATGGAATCTATAACTATACTGATAACTTTTGTACTCCATAACACTAAAATGTACTGATTTGGGAACTTTCCTGGTGGCCTATTGGTTAAAATCCACCTTCCAGTGCAGGGGACGCAGGTTCAATCCGTGGTTGGGGAATTAAGACCTCATATGCTGTAGGGCAACCAAGCTTACGCAGCACAATGGCTACGTGCCACGGCTACGGAGCTGCTGCACTCTGAAGCCTGTACACCACAACTGCAGAGAAACGCATGAACCACAAGAAAGAGGCCAAGTGCTGCAATGAAGACCCTATGCAGCCAAGTAAATAAATAAATGTTTAAAAAAATAAAATTTACTTATTTATCTTAAAAAAAGAAAAGTCAAGGAGAATGCTAATGCAAACCTCAAGGGATAAGGAGAATGTTAGTAGAAGTCTTAAGGGCTTCACAATACTGTTGGTAATGTTTTAAAATAAGTAAAATATTGAAAACTAGAAGAAAAAGGACCCTTTTATACTGGCAGAAATTTGCTGTCACTTGTACAAATGTGTAAATAGGAGCACACTCACTGTATTCAATTACATACTAGTTCAGGTGATTTTCCAGTGTTGAAAGTCCAGCCTGGCTTCCTCACATTATTTTTCATAAAATTAAGGAGGAGAAAGATGAGCTAAAAAGGGAACTGCTAGATTTTGGAGAAAATTTGGAGGAAATATAAATGATTCAGGATATGCTAGTCTCAGAAATAAAAGTGTCTTATTCTCAGGGTCATTAGATGACAAAATATTCTTAAGTTAAAATATGGCTTCCACAAAAAGGTCAGATCCTTGAAGAGCCTCTAAACCCCTTCCTTAAGACATTATGAAGATTTAGGACAATGCCTTACAGAAACTTTCCAACAGACAAAATATTTTCTAAAAATGTTAAAGGCACGCTTCACAGACCCTGCTTATTGAACAATAGGGCCTCTAAGAATATTTAAGATATGGCTCATCAGTAGTGCATGATAGAGCAGGGTTTATCTCAAATACATTTTGGGTTGAATTTTTTTTCTGGTGGAGTGAACTGCAGTAACATTTATAGAAAATCTGGAATGCAAAGTCAAGTGGGCCTTAGAAAGCATCACTATGAACAAAGCTAGTGGAGGTGATGGAATTCCAGCTGAGCTATTTCAAATCCTGAAAGATGATGCTGTGAAAGTGCTGCACTCAATATGCCAGCAAACTTGGAAAATTCAGCAGTGGCCACAGGACTGGAAAAGGTCAGTTTTCATTCCAATCCCAAAGAAAAGCAATGCCAAAGAATGTTCAAACTACCACACAATTGCACTCATTTCATACGCTAATAAAGTTATGCTCAGAATTCTCCAAGCCAGGCTTCAACAGTACATGAACCATGAACTTCCAGATGTTCAAGCTGGTTTTAGAAAAGGCAAAGGAACCAGAGTTCAAATTGCCAACATCTGTGATATCATCAAAAAAGCAAGAGAGTTCCAGAAAAACATCTATTTCTGCTTTATTGACTATGCCAAAGCCTTTGACTGTGTGCATCACAATAAACTGTGGAAAGTTCTGAAAGAGATGGGAATATCAGACCACCTGACCTGCCTCTTGAGAAATCTGTATGCAGGTCAGGAAGCAACAGTTAGAACTGGACATGGAACAACAGACTGGCTCCAAATAGGAAAAGGAGTACATCAAGGCTGTATATTGTCACCCTGCTTATTTAACTTATATGCAGAGTACACTATGCGAAATGCCGGGCTGGGTGAAGCACAAGCTGGAATCAAAATTGCTGGGAGAAATATCAATAACCTCAGATATACAGATGACACCACCCTTATGGCAGAAAGCAAGGAAGAACTAAAGAGCCTCTTTTTTTTAAATTTAATTTTATTTAACTTTGCAATATTGTATTGGTTTTGCCATATATCAAAATGAATCTGCCACAGAACATGGAAGCAAGCTAGATGTCCATCAGCAGATGAATGGATAAGAAAGCTGTGGTACATATACACAATGGAGTATTACTCAGACATTAAAAAGAATACATTTGAATCAGTTCTAATGAGGTGGATGAAACTGGAGCCTATTATACAGAGTGAAGTAAGCCAGAAAGAAAAAAAACTCTAAAGAGCCTCTTGATGAAAGTGAAAGAGGAGAGTGAAAATGTTGGCTTAAAACTCAACATTCTGAAAACTAAGATCATGGCATCTGGTCCCATCTCTTCATGGCAAATAAATGGGGGAAACAATGGAAACAGTGACAGACTTTATTTTTTGGGGCTCCAAAATCACTGCAAGATGGTGATTGCAGCCATGAAATTAAAAGACACTTGCTACTTGAAAAAAGAGTTATGACCAACCTAGATAGCATATTAAAAAGCAGAGACATTACTTTGCCAACAAAGGTCCATCTAGTCAAAGCTATAGTTTTTCCAGTAGTCATATATGGATGTGAGAGTTGGACTCTAAAGAAAGCTGAGGACCAAAGAATTGATGCTTTTGAACTGTGGTGTTGGAGAAGACTCTTGAGAGTCCCTTGGACTGCAGGGAGATCAAACCAGTCAATCCTAAAGGACATAGACCTAAATATTCATTGAAAGGATTGATGCTAAAGCTGAAACTCCAATACTTTGGCCACTTGGTGCGAAGAACTGACTCATTTGAAAAGACCCTGATGCTGGGGAAGGTTGAAGGTGGGAGGAGAAGGGGACGACAGAGGATGAGATGGTTGGATGGCATCACCAACTCAGTGCACTTGAGCTTAAGTAAACTCTGGGAGTTGTGGATGGATTGGGAGGCCTGGCATGCTGCAGTCCATGGGATCACAAAGAGTCGGACACAAGTGAGCAACTGAACTGAACTGAACACTCATTTAAGGGTAATGGTTCTGGAAGAAGTGCTATTATTAAAAGTGATAGAGGTAGTACAAAATAAAAAGAATAGTGGAGAACCTCAACCTATGCCTTCTTATGGGCAAGAAGCGGCTGAGGAAACAATTCAGTTGCAAACTCTATGAAAAGAGAAGAATGATTCAATGATCGGGACCAAGAGCTAGGAGGATAGAGCTAGGTGCAACAAGGAATCATTCCCAGGATTGGGAGAAGGACTGACTCTAATCCGGGACCTGGCTTACTTCATTCTGTGTAACACTTTCATCGTATATTAACCCATACATGTGGAATCTATGAAAACGGTATGAAAGGGTTAGTCACTGAGTTGTATCTGACTCTGCAATCCCATGGACTGTAGCCCACCAGACTCCTCTCTCAATGGGATTCTCCAGGCATCACTGACTCAGTGGACATGAGTTTGGGTAAACTCTGAATGTTGATGATGGACAAGAAGGCCTGGCATGCTGCAGTCCATGGGGTCATAAAGATTTGGGCACAAATGAGCAACTGATCTGATTTATTTATTTAGCATATATGTGCTATCTCTTTGTTTAATCATTCTCATTGTTTTATGTGTGCCTCTCTTAAAGAGATTACAGCAGAATTTTTCTATAAATTAATATTATCTGGATTATATAGATCAATTTATTTCTGTATGATTATTGCAGTTATTCATATGTTTTATACTATTTACTAAAAAATAGTTCACATTTTTATGAACTATTATGAACTATTAATAGTTTTATAAACTATTAAGAAATAGTTCATTTCAATATTTCATAACCAGTTGTTACCTGGTATCATTTTTCAGTCACTCAGTCATGTCCAGCTCTTTGTGACCCCATGGACTGCACCACGCCAGGCTTCCCTGTCCAGACTCCTCCCAGAGTCCACTCAAATTCATGTCCATTGAGTTGGTCATGCCTCCAACTATCTCGTCCTCTTTTGTTAACCTGGTATAGTTATGCCAAAATTTATTTTTTCTACCATTTATGGACTTTCGGGTTGTTTCCTGTTTTTACAGTTTCAAGCTAGTATACGGTTCTTATACATGTTTTCTTGATTTGTGCTTTTGGGAGTACAGACACTAGGTGACGGAATAGGTGCACGTTTAATTTTACAAAATTAGCCTCATATTTTTGTGAAATGGCACCAAATTATGTTTCTATTAAATAGCATATTAGAGTCAATGCTTCTTCTCCTCCTCCTCACCAATGTCAGACTTTTTTTATTTTGATATTGCAAAAGGGTTTGATAAAATTTTAAAAAACACTATTGTGGTTTTTAATGTAGAATTCTTGGCTACTAAGGAGACAGAGCAACTTCTGGACCATTCTGGTCTCCCCTCAAGGAAAATGTCTTTTAACTGTCTTTTAACATCTTTTATTCATTTATTTTCCTATCTGTATATTGTCTTTTTATTGATTCATGGGAATTCTTCATATAATATATATATATAATATATATAGACAATTTGTTATTAGTTATATAGGCTTACTATCTTCTAGTTTTTCTTTTTATTTGATTTTTAAATTTTTTAAAAACAATTATTTTTAACTGGAGGAGAATCACTTTATAATATTGTGTTGGTTCGGAGAAGGCAATGGCACCCCACTCCAGTACTTTTGCCTAGAAAATCCCATGGATGGAGGAGCCTGGTGGGCTGCAGTCCATGGGGTCGAGAAGAGTCAGACGCGACTGAGCGACTTCACTTTCACTTTTCACTTTCATGCATTGGAGAAGGAAATGGCAACCCACTCCAGTGTTCTTGCCTGGAGAATCCCAGGGACGGGGGAGCCTGGTGGGCTGCCGTCTATGGGGTCGCACAGAGTCGGACACGACTGAAGCGACTTAGCAGCAGCAACTGTGTTGGTTTCTGCTATACATCAACGTGAATCAGCCATAGGTGTGCATGCATGCCCCCTCTCTCTTGAATCTCCCTCCCGCCTGCCTCGCCATCCCACCCCTAGGCCGTCACAGAGCGCTGGATTTGAGGCGCCGGCATCACAGAGCAAATTCCCACTCGTGGTCCACTGCACGGATGATGATGTGGACGCGTGTTTCCACGCTGCTCTTCCAGTCGCACCACACTCTCCTTCCCAGTCTGTGTCCGCAGGCCTGTCCTCAATGTTTGCTCTTGAAACAGATTCATTAGTACCATCTTTTTAGATTCTATATATATGTGTTAATATACAATATATGCTTTCCTATTTCTGACTTATTTCTCTCTGTATAATAGGCTGATGTACATCCGTTCATCAGAACTGACTCAAATGCCTTCCTTTTAGAGTTGAGTAATAGTCCATTGTATATATGTACCACAGTTTCTTAATCCATTCATTGGTCAGTGGACATCTAGGTTGCTTCCATGTCCCAGATATTGTAAATAGTGTCAAAGTGAACATTGGAGTTCATGTGTCTTTTTAAATTATGGTTTCCTCAGGGTATATGCCCAGTAGAGGGACTGTTGGGTCATGGAATTTTGGGCCATGCCACACGCATGCAGGATCTCAGTTCCCCAACCAGGGATCAAACCCTCACCCTCTGTATTGGAAGCACAGAGACTAAAACACTGGACTACTAGGGAATTCCCTTCCAAGTTTATTCTCATATTTTTATTCTCATATAGTGTCTTATAATGATTATAGTGTCTTATAATGATCTAAGGTCTATGGTCTAAGGTCTATAGATCTAAGATCTAATGATCTACTTACATTAATGTATTTTAGTGTTTCTTTTAGTGTCTTTTGCATTTTGTTTAAGAAATCTTATATCACTATAAAAATATAAAGAACACTTCTCTATTTTAAGAACTTATATAAATTGGTTTATATAATGGCCTTCATGCTCTCAGAATTTATTTTTGTATAGTGTAATATAAGAATGAATATTCATGTTCCCAATGAGCATAATTAATGTTTTATTACCATTTATTTAGTATTCCAAATCTTCCACATAGATACTCAATTCATCCTGTCATTGAAAAATCTTTATGTCAACTTTATTACAAATTAAATTTTCACAAGTGCATGAATGTCATCTTGGATTTTACTTTGCTTCGTTGCTTCATTGACTAACTGTGTACTAATATCAAACTGTCTTAATAACATAACTCTATGAAATCTTATTTCTTAGAGAAAGCCTCATCCCCAATTCTACCTTGTTAAAAAATGCCTTGGTTATTATTGGCCCATTGTCCTTCAATATATGTTTTGGAAATGTCTTATACAGAATATGTAAAATAATCTTGTTGAAAATTCTTTTGAAAGCTTAATTACTGTATAGAAACTTTTGGTAGAATTTATATATTTCTACATATATGAATGCCCTATCTCGATCTATTTACGTAGTCTCTCATCTTTTAATAATATATTATAATATCCTCTACAAAAAGCTTACCCTTTTTTGTGTACTACTTTTAAAGTATTGCATGTATTTATTGATAATGTAAATGTTACCTTTCTTATTTATGAAATTTGAACTTCAGAATAACATAAATACATAAAATTCACAATCATGTACATAAAACAATGAATTATGGAATTGAGAACCCATACATTTAACTAACAAACATATAAAAATTGAACATTATCAAAACCACAGAAAATTAATGCAAGATGCATCTCAAAACTTTCCCATTGTAGAAGTACCACTACCCTCTCTGATTCATACATTTATATACTTGTTTTTTTTTAATTTTAATTCAATAAAATCATGTAATATATGTCTAGTTTCTTTAGCTCCATATTATATTTGTAAGATCCATCAACATCAAAATGTAGCATTAGCTGGTTTGTTTTCATTGCCATTTGGTATTACATTGTAGTGATGTTCCACCACTTAATTTACTATTCTAACACTAATGTGTCATTTTTGGCTATTAGTAACAGTATGGTTATGAACTTTTTGGTATACATACTAGTAAACATATGTTTACATTTCTAATTAGTATATACCTGTTAGATCTATTCTACCCCATTTCAAAACTAGTAAGTTAGCCTATGACTCTTTACTGGATGCTGCTGCTGCTAAGTCGCTTCAGTTGTGTCCAACTCTGTGTGACCCCATAGACGGCAGCCCACCAGGCTCCTCTGTCCCTGGGATTCTCCAGGCAAGAACACTGGAGTGGGTTGCCATTTCCTTCTCCAATGCGTGAAAGTGAAAAGTGAAAGTGAAGTCTCTCAGTTGTATCTGACTCTTAGTGACCCCATGGACTGCAGCCTACCGGGCTTCTCCATCCATGGGATTTTCCAGGCAAGAGTACTGGAGTGGGGTGCCATTGCCTTCGCTAGCAGAAAACAAATAACTGAATCAGAGGCAAACAGTTTGTTTCTCATGACACAGCAAGCAACTTGCATATTACTAAGTCTGTGTCACTTTTCCTTCCTCCCCAGCAACACTAGTCCCCAAATCTCATGGGAATGAGGCAGAAGCCCAAGCTGGATGTCTGTACACGTGAGTGCATGTTAAGTAGCCGTGGCAATAGCAAGCATCTTTTTCTTCTAGATCAAGTAGTAAGCTTTCAAAACTTTATCATTAAATGCAATGTCTGCTCTATGTTATTACCATTTCTAATATTATTATTGTTAGAAAGCGAAAGTGAAGTTGCTCAGTCACGTCCAACTCTTTGGGACCCCATGGACTGTAGCCTATCAGGCTCCTCTGTCCATGGAATTTTCCTGGCAAGAGTACTAGAGTGGGTTGCCATTTCCTTCTACAGGGAATCTTGCTGACCCAGGGAGTGAACCCAGGTCTCCTGCATTGCAGGCAGACACTTTACTGTCTGAGCCACCAGGGAAGCCACCATTATTATTATTGTTGTTGTTGTTGAAACATAATTTAAATATGATATAGATGTTTTCACAAATGTACACAGACTTCAGTAAGTCCCTGTGGTAGACACAATTCCAAGGTCGCCCCCAAGTTTTCCATTCTCTAGGACACACACCTTCTATTATTCCCTCCCCCTGAGACAGAGTGAGTCCTATGAATATATTAGGATATCACTCCCTTGATTATGTTATATTTCTATAGCCAAAGAGATTTAACAGATTTAATTAATGTCCCTTACCAGCTTGCTCCCATCATAAGGGAGATTATCCTGAGACAACTTTACCTAGTCAGGTAACCATAAAGAAAGAAGCAGCAGCAGTAGACACTCTTGTTCTGGTCCATAAAAAGGTAATTAGTCATATTGTGAACTGCCTTTTGAGGGAGTCGTGAAGCTAGAACTTGAGGCTGACCCTGAGATATTAATGATGATCCCTGGCTGAAAGTCAGTGAGACACAGGAACCTTAGTTTTATGGGTGCAAAGAACTTAACTCTTTGAACATCCCAGGAACTTAGAAAAGGGCTTGGGACTTCAGATGAGATGTCAGCTCCAGCTAACACCTTGACTGCAGCCTCCTGTGACCCAGAGTAGAGCACCCGTGATGCCAAGCCCACACATCTGACTTACAGAAACTGTGAGATAATAAATGGATGTTGTTTAAGCCACAAACTTTATCGTAACTTGGTATGTAGCACTAGACAACTACTACTTTTCCTTCTGCTGTTTTTCCAGGTAATTTTCATATCCTAGAGGGTGTTTTGACTTCAATCACTGTATCTTAGTCATCTTTTCTAGAATTCCATAAAATTGCTATGTATGTATAGTGTGTGTGTGTGTGTGTGTGTGTATACATATATATATATAATACTATGTGTCTTTTTGCTTCATATTTTAGTGTATATCAGTAGTTTGTTCTTTTTACTGCTAAATATTTTTTATTGTGTGAATACACTACAATTTGATGATTCATTCACCTAATTTTGATGTTTGGGTTGTTTTCAGCTTGGGGATAATACGAATAAAGCTGCTATTTTGAACATTCTTGCCCATAAATCTGGATGTATGCTTCATTTCTCTGAACTAATTGTCTACTGTAAAATTGTTGAGTCATAAGGCAGGTGGATGTGTATATGATATCTCCAAATTGTTTTCCAGAGGATTACATTATTTTTCACTCCCGCCAGCAAAGTACAATCATGCCAATTCCTCTACATCTTGCCAATACTTATTATTGCCAGTCTTTTTAATAGACTCTGGAGTAAGACTACCAGAATTTGACTCCTGGTGTCAAACACTTAGTGTATGACTTTGAACAGATTATTTTCTGTACCTCAGTCTTCTTTTTCTGTTGTTATTTTCAATCAGAGGATAATTGCTTTACACTGTTGCATTAGTTTCTGCCATGAATGAACTGGAATCAGCCATAGGTATACATATGTCTCCTCCCTCTTGAGTCTCCCTCCCACCCTTTTCCCCATCCCATCCCTCTAGATTGCCACAGAGCTCTGGGTTTGAGCTCCCTGCGTCCTGTAGCAAGCTCCCACTGGCTAACTGTTTTACATAAGGTGATGTATATGTTTCCATGCTGTTCTCTTGGTTCCTCCCACCCTTTCCTTCCTCCACTGTGTCCACAAGTCTGTTCTCCTAGTCTGTGTCTCCATCACTGCCCTGCAGATAAGTTCATTGGTATAATGTTTCTAGATTCCATATACATGCATTAATAAACAGCTTTTGTTTTTCTCTTTCTGACATGCTTCACTCATATAATTGGCTCTAGGTTCATCCACCTCACATTAGAACTAATTCAAATGTGTTCCTTTTAATGGCTGAGTAATATTCCATTGTGTATATGTACCACAACTTCCTTATCCATTCATCTGTTGTGGACATCTAGGTTGCTTCCATGTCCTAGCTGTTGTAAATAGTACTGCAATGAACATTGGGGTACATGTGTCTTTTTCAATTATGGTTTACTTAGGGTATATGCCCAGTAGTGGGATTGTTGGGTCATATGATATTAGATGTTAAGCTCTAGGTTTCATCCCTAGTTTTTATAACAAATCGTACTATCCTCCATAGTGGCTGTATCAATTTACATTCCCACCAATAAGGCAAGAGGATTCCCTTTTTTCCACACCCTCTCCAGTATTTATTGTTTGTAGATTTTTTTGATGATGGCCATTCTGACTGGTATGAGTAATACCTCATTGTAGTTTTGATTTACATTTATCTAATAATGAGTGATGTTGATCATCTTTTCTTGTGTTTATTAATCATCTGTACGTCTTCTTTGAAGAAATGTCTGGTTAGGTCTTCTGTCCATTTTTTGATTGGATGTTTGATTGGTTGTTTTTTCTGATATTGACCTGCATGAGCTGCTTGCATATTTTGGAGATTAACCCTTTGTCAGTTGTTCCATTTGCTGTCATTTTCTCCATTCTGAGGGAGAATGTCTTTTCAACCTTGTTTATAGTTTCCTTTGCTGTGCAAAAGCTTTTAAGTATAACCAGGTTCCATTTGTTTATTTTTGGTTTTATTTCCCTTACTCTAGGAGGTGGGTCATAAAGGACTGTGATTTGTGTCCAAGAGGGTTCTGCCTATGTTTTCCTCTAAGAGTTTAATAGTTTCTGGTCTGACATTTAAATCATTAATCCCTTTTGAGTTTGTCTTTGTGTATGATGTTAGGAAGCATTCTAATTTCATTCTTTTACACAGAGCTGTCCGGTTTTCCCAAACTGGGAATGTTAGTATCTGATCCATAGTCCAGAACATCTGATCCCCTTGGGTTTTGCCGGTGGCTCAGTGGTAAAGAATCTGCCTGGGAGACCCAGGTTCAATCCCTGGGTGAGGAATATCCCATGGAGAAGGGAATGGCAAATCACTCCATATTCTTGCCTGGAGAATTCCATGGACAGATGAGCCTAGCAGGCTACAGTTAGACATGAGTTAGACATGACTGAATGACTAACACACACACACACACTCACACTCACTCACACAGTAGTAAAGAATCCACCGTAATGCAGAAGACACAGGAGGCACAGGTTCAGTCTCTAGGTCAGGAAGATCCCCTGGAGGAGGGCATGCAACCCACACCAGTATTCTTGCATGGAGAATCCCATGGATAGAGGAGCCTGGTGGGCTACAGCATATAGGGTTGCAAAGAGTTCAACAATAGTGAAGCAAATGAGCATGCACTGATCCACAAAGTTGTTTTAATGACTAAAAGAGTTTATATATGCAACATCCTGAGGATTGTGCTTGACATCTAATACCATATAAACTAAAATTATTGTTACTTATAATTTTTCACTTGTATTCATAATGAAGATTGTTCTATAATTATCCTTTCTTGTACTCACTTTTTAAAAGCTTTGCTGACAATAAATTAGTAGTAACATTATGTTCTTACTTTTTCTATTCTCTAGCAAATTTTATAAAATGTTAGAGCTATCTAAATTTTATTTGGTAAAGCTCAGCCATAGAGTTGTGTGAGAACTGTGTTTCATTTTGAGAAGAATTTTAACTCCTAATTCTATTTAATTGTCATGAGAAAATTCTAAGTTTCCATTTCTGTTGGTATAAGATTGATAAATTATATTTTTTCCAGAAATCTATCAATTGTATCTAATTACTCATATTCATTGGTTAATTTTTTCAATGGTCTTTAAAATTTTCATTGCATCTATAAGTATGAACTCAATTGTTTCCTAATATTGCTTGCTTTTCTTTTTTAAATTTTTTGGTCTTGCCATCATTTTGTCTGATCTTTCAAACTCAGCTGTTAACTGTGTTGATCTGCCCCACTGTATCTTTATTTTCCCTGCCATTCATTTATGTTTTTATCATTTGTTTTTTCCTATTCTTAGCAGAAATAGGAAATTCTTTTCTTTCTTAGCTTCTTTAATTTGATGTTTAATTCTTTAATTCTCAGCCCTTCTTTTAAATGTGTCAGCATTTAAATCTAAATTAACATTCCCTCTATGCACACTTGGAGAAGGAAATGGCAATCCACGTCAGGATTCTTGCCTGGAGAATTCCACGGATGGAGGAACTATGGAGTTGCAAAGAGTCGGACACAACTGAGTGATTAACACACTGTGCACACTGGGTCACCCTTGCAGCTCAGCCGGCAAAGAATCCACCTGCAAGACAGGAGACCCTGGTGTGATTCCTGGGTCAGGAAGATCTGATGGGGAAGGGATAGGCTACCCACTCCAGTATTTTGGAGTTTCCCTAATGGCTCAACCAGTAAAGAATCTGCCTGCAATGCAGGAGACCTGGGCTCAATCCCTGGGTTGGGAAGATCCCCTGGAGAAGGGAATGGCTATAACCCCAGTATTCTGGCCTGGAGATTTCCATGGACTGTATAGTTCATGGGATCACAAAGAGTTGGATGACTGATTGACTTTCACTTCACTGTCCACACTATTAGCTGCACACCAAAAGGTTTGGTATGAATTGTTTTCATTACAACTTAATGCTAAATTTTGACCATTTTTCACTATTGGTTTTTTTTTTTTTAAAGGTTTAAAGTCTGTTTATTATTATTATTTTTTTAATTTTATTTTATTTTTAAACTTTACATAATTGTATTAGTTTTGCCAAATATCAAAATGAATCCGCCTCAGGTATACATGTGTTCCCCATCCTGAACCCTCCTCCCTCCTCCCTCCCCATACTATCCCTCTGGGTCATCCCAGTGCACTAGCCCCAAGCATCCAGTATCGTGTATCATATGTGGCACATACATATGTTTTTCTAAATTCCAATATGACATCTTTTCTCATCATCTTTTTTGTTATTGAATTTTATCAAATGATTTTCTGCATTTTTGAGAATATATTATGTATTTCTATTTTGACAATAAGGTGAATTTTATAGTTGCTTGTCACATGGTGGAACAGTTATTGAAACAGATTTTTTACCTAGGTTATGGTTAAGCTTCCAAAGCATGTTTCCTACATATGTTGAAAAAGTATATTTTTATTTGTGGAATATAGTATTTTGTATTTTATATATGTATTGATTGATTTTGCTAATCAAACTTTTCAAAATCATGATCCTACTGATTTTTTCCTGTCTGCCTGATCTATTCATTATTGAACATTAATTCTTTTATTCACTTGTGAACGTGTGAGTGTTAGTCTCTTAGCCATTTCCAGCTCTTTGTGACCTCATGGATTGCAGCCTCTGTCCATGGAATTCTTACCTGTGGTCAATTATAATTGGAATTAAGAAATAAACAATTATTATGGAAACTGTAGCTTTGTAAAATTGAATTCTTATTTGTAATTTTTTAACGTGTTTTGCCATGAAATTAAAAGACGCTTACTCCTTGGAAGAAAAGTTATGACCAACCTAGATAGCATATTGAAAAGCAGAGACATTACTTTGCCAACAAAGGTCCATCTAGTCAAGGCTATGGTTTTTCCAGTGGTCATGTATGGATGTGAGAGTTGGACTGTCAAGAAAGCTGAGCACTGAAGAATTGATGCTTTTTAACTGTGGTCTTGGAGAAGACTCTTGAGAGTTCCCTGGACTGCAAGGAGATCCAACCAGTCCATCCTGAAGGAGATAAGCCCTGGGTGTTCTTTGGAAGGAATGATGCTAAAGCTGAAACTCCAGTACTTTGACCAACTCAGGTGAAGAGTTGACTCATTGGAAAAGACTCTGATGCTGGGAGGGATTGAGGGCAGGAGGAGAAGGGGACGACAGAGGACAAAATGGCTGGATGGCATCACCGACTCGATGGATGTGAGTTTGAGTGAACTCCGGGAGTTGGTGATGGACAGGGAGGCCTGGCGTGCTGTGATTCATGTGGTCGCAGAGAGTAGGACATGACTGAGCGACTGAACTGAAATGAGACTATATCACTAGTCTCATACAATTGTACCTTTCTGGTATTGATCTTATCAATATATGGTGATCTTTTTTGTCATTCGTAATCTTTTTATACTTGTTTCTTTTTTTTGTTACTTATAAAACTACATTAGCTTCTTTTGGTTAGTATTTATCTCTTGTACCTTTTTTATATTTCGTCTTCAACAATTGCATATTTCTATTTTGTAGGAGCTCTTAACTAAAAAGTCTAATCTGATAGTCTTTGTCCTTAAAACTTAAGAATGTAGTCCATTTATGTTATTGTTAATACTTTTCAATGTGTTTATTTCTACCCTGTTATTTTGTGCTTTTCATTTTGTTTTTCTATAACTGAGGAAGATTTTCTTTGAATAATATAATTTTCCTCCTCTTGCTAGTATCTATTTATAGACAATAAATAAATCTTTCTAGGCTACTTTTTGAATAACTTCTAACTTCTCACTCAATTTTTCAATTCCCTTTTTAACTGAGTTTAATATATAACTTAACCTATCCATTAAGTTTAAAATTATAATTGCTGCTTTTGTGAATAGAAGCTCTTTCTGATTGTTTTCCAAACTTCCTCAAAAATTTTCATATGCCCTTTTTCTTTGTTTATATACTTAATCTCTTTTATTATTTCAAATTTATTAATGATATTTAATTTTTTCTGTCTTGCAATTTAAAATTATCGTGGATAATTTTATATGATTGTTTGTTTTCATGACTTTTAACTCTGAACTTGTGTTCCTTGGAACATTTTGTTTATAGAATTCTTTGAGGCCTAGTCTGAGGTGCATTTTCTAGAGAGGAATTCAGTTTGTTTCTGCTTATTCCTAGGAGTGCCACTAATCTGGATTCAATTTTTTTTTTTAATTTTATTTTATTTTTAAACTTTACATAATTGTATTAGTTTTGCCAAATATCAAAATGAATCCACCACAGGTATACATGTGTTCCCCATCCTGAACCCTCCTCCCTCCTCCCTCCCCATACCATCCCTCTGGGTCGTCCCAGTGCACTAGCCCCAAGCATCCAGTATTGTGCATCGAACCTGGACTGGCATCTCGTTTCATACATGATATTTTACATGTTTCAATGTCATTCTCCCAAATCTTCCCACCCTCTCCCTCTCCCACAGAGTCCATAAGACTGTTCTATACATCAGTGTCTCTTTTGCTGTCTCGTACACAGGGTTATTGTTACCATCTTTCTAAATTCCATATATATGCGTTAGTATACTGTATTGGTGTTTTTCCTTCTGGCTTACTTCACTCTGTATAATTTCATCAGCCTCATTAGAACTGCTTCAAATGTATTCTTTTTAATGGCTGAGTAATACTCCATTGTGTATATGTACCACAGCTTTCTTATCCATTCATCTGCTGATGGACATCTAGGTTGCTTCCATGTCCTGGCTATTATAAACAGTGCTGCGATGAACATTGGGGTACATGTGTCTCTTTCCCTTCTGGTTTCCTCAGTGTATATGCCCAGCAGTGGGATTGCTGGATCATAAGGCAGTTCTATTTCCAGTTTTTTAAGGAATCTCCACACTGTTCTCCATAGTGGGCTGTACTAGTTTGCATTCCCACCAACAGTGTAAGAGGGTTCCCTTTTCTCCACACCCTCTCCAGCATTTATTATTTGTAGACTTTTGGATCGCAGCCATTCTGACTGGTGTGAAATGGTACCTCATAGTGGTTTTGATTTGCATTTCTCTGATAATGAGTGATGTTGAGCATCTTTTCATGTGTTTGTTAGCCATCTGTATGTCTTCTTTGGAGAAATGTCTATTTAGTTCTTTGGCCCATTTTTTGATTGGGTCATTTATTTTTCTGGAGTTGAGCTGTAGGAGTTGCTTGTATATTTTTGAGATTAGTTGTTTGTCAGTTGCTTCATTTGCTGTTATTTTCTCCCATTCTGAAGGCTGTCTTTTCACCTTGATAATACTTTCCTTTGATGTGCAGAAGCTTTTAAGGTTAATTAGGTCCCATTTGTTTATTTTTGCATTTATTTCCAATATTCTGGGAGGTGGGTCATAGAGGATCCTGCTGTGATGTATGTCAGAGAGTGTTTTGCCTATGTTCTCCTCTAGGAGTTTTATAGTTTATGGTCTTACGTTGAGATCTTTAATCCATTTTGAGTTTATTTTTGTGTAGGTGTTAGAAAGTGTTCTAGTTTCATTCTTCTACAAGTGGTTGACCAGATTTCCCAGCACCACTTGTTAAAGAGATTGTCTTTAATCCATTGTATATTCTTGCCTCCTTTGTCAAAGATAAGGTGTCCATATGTGCGTGGATTTATCTCTGGGCTTTCTATTTTGTTCCATTGATCTATATTTCTGTCTTTGTGCCAGTACCATACTGTCTTGATAACTGTGGCTTTGTAGTAGAGCCTGAAGTCAGGTAGGTTGATTCCTCCAGTTCCATTCTTCTTTCTCAAGATCGCTTTGGCTATTTGAGGTTTTTTGTATTTCCATACAAATTGTGAAATTATTTGTTCTAGCTCTGTGAAGAATACTGTTGGTAGCTTGATAGGGATTGCATTGAATCTATAAATTGCTTTGGGTAGTATACTCATTTTCACTATATTGATTCTTCCAATCCATGAACATGGTATATTTCTCCATTATTAGTGTCCTCTTTGATTTCTTTCACCAGTGTTTTATAGTTTTCTATATATAGGTCTTTAGTTTCTTTAGGTAGATATATTCCTAAGTATTTTATTCTTTCTGTTGCAATGGTGAATGTAATTGTTTCCTTAATTTCTCTTTCTGTTTTCTCATTATTAGTGTATAGGAATGCAAGGGATTTCTGTGTGTTGATTTTATATCCTGCAACTTTACTATAGTCATTGATTAGCTCTAGTAATTTTCTGGTGGAGTCTTTAGGGTTTTCTATGTAGAAGATCATGTCATCTGCAAATAGTGAGAGTTTTACTTCTTCTTTTCCAATTTGGATTCTTTTTATTTATTTTTCTGCTCTGATTGCTGTGGCCAAAACTTCCAAAACTATGTTGAATAGTAATGGTGAAAGTGGGCACCCTTGTCTTGTTCCTGACTTTAGAGGAAATGCTTTCAATTTTTCACCATTGAGGATAATGTTTGCTGTGGGTTTGTCATAAATAGCTTTTATTATGTTGAGGTATGTTCCTTCTATTCCTGCTTTCTGGAGAGTTTTTATCATAAATGGGTGTTGAATTTTGTCAAAGGCTTTCTCTGCATCTATTGAGATAATCGTATGGTTTTTATTTTTCAATTTGTTAATGTGGTGTATTACATTGATTGCTTTGGGGATATTGAAGAATCCTTGCATCCCTGGGATAAAGCCCACTTGGTCATGGTGTATGATCTTTTTAATGTGTTGTTGGATTCTGATTGCTAGAATTTTGTTAAGGATTTTTGCATCTATGTTCATCAGTGATATTGGCCTGTAGTTTTCTTTTTTGTTGGATCTTTGTCAGGTTTTGGTATTAGGGTGATGGTGGCCTCATAGAATGGATTCACTTTGCATGAGTTGGCATGAATTTGTGCTATAGACTCACAGGATAGGAGTATTGTGTTGTGATATCTCCCAAGGAGAATTTTTCATGTTCTGATAATATAATCAATAGAATGATTCTTGTATCCACTTCCGCTAGACAACGTAACACTGCCTACATAAACTTTGGGACTCAGGTTTCTGTAAGACAGTTGTATTAGACTCCATATTAGTGTGCAGCCATAGGCTGCATGTTGAGTTTCTCCCATATGCTGTAACCAATGGAATTAAAACTCAAGGTCACCAGGGTCTGGCAAGCATCATCAGAGTGGCTTAGGCACTGGCTTACCTCCCAGAGTTCCATCTTTCACTTCATTTTTTGACCTCTTTTGATTCCAACCTTTTTTGTTTTTCCTACCTCTGTTGTGTACTAAAATTTTATATTTAAAAAAGTTTTAATTTTGCCCAGGTTATTAGTAACCTGGTTATTCTGCAGTATTTTTTTTTCAGAGTATCCAGTCTACTTTACTAGTAGAAATAGAAAATAGCTATATCTTTTAAAATATTTATAGAATCTGCCCCTTTCCCCTGTCCCACCTGAAGTATCTTAAGTTCAGCCCTCAGCTGGGTTCTTACCTAGGTCTTAGCATCACTTTCCTTCACAGTGTGGTACTGTCAAATTTTTATGGAGTATTTTTCGGACTTGGTATAAGATCCAAATTCCTTGGCAAAAACAGAGAAGGAATGGTAAATAAGATATGACTTAAACTGAAGAGTGTGCTTTTAGCAAACAGAGCCAGTTAAAAATTGGGTTAATCGATAGTGTATCTTGCAGGATATAAGGCCACAGAGTTATTTCACTTTACGTTTTAGTATAAAATCATAGATGTCTACTTTGCAATGAAGAAAATAATCAGAGTTCCCAAGTTCATCACTTGTATTTCAAAGCACATAAAATTATTGGCTTAATCTAAAAAGCTCTTTGACAGCAAGTTCCAAGTACTTAAGAATGCATGGAGCTTCTTGGCCATGAACAGAATGAACAGAAAGATGGATATATGCCTCAATATGGAAGTCTTCCAGCATGAATAATTCTATTGCAGATGGATAATGATATGTTGTCTCTCTTTGTTGTTATTGAGCATTAGAATGTTATTAATACTTTGTTTCTTTTTCTGTTACCTACAAAGTAGAGATGGAGGGAGAACCAGGTTCTTTTCAAAATGAATTCACAGCTTATTTTTATTAGAGTCTAAGATACTGTGATTTTTAAATCATGTGATCAGTTCCTCTACTCAGTTAATTGAATACTAATTTTAAAGCTTAAAATCTTTAATGACAAGGGAGTTCAAGGAAATACTGAATCAGATAATGCTCTATTTTATTTTTGATTCTCCTGTGCAGGATACAAGGTACACATTCTGTTTCTCATACACACACACACACGCTTTATCAGTAATCCAGTGAAAAAGTTCCTGGCACTTTAAGTTCTTGGACAGAAGGGGGAAGTTTTGTTGATAATATATCAATACATCTAATATATTGGCAAAATGTCATTTAGTAAAAATCTTTAGATAGTGAAAAGCAAATTTCATGAAGAATATTACCATGGTTATAAACAGAATAAGAAACACAGCTGTTCAAGTAACAGTGTTGCTGTAGATGTTTCAGGGAAACAATATGCAATCAATAATTCCTTGCCAAAGACCTGAAATGGAAAGCACACACTTAGCTACGTAAGCACTAGACTTGGGTGGGATGAGAACTATTTTCAGTGTAAGGGGTTTGCTGAGATGGATAACTGACTTCATAAAACTTAATCCTTTTGGCCTACATGTCTTCATACCTTTTGCCTGTTCTTCCCTTGTAACTGATGTACAGTTAAAACTGGGCCACTCTGTCTCAAGATATCAGGGTCTTGCTGATTTCATTGTCTTCCTAATAATCATTCCCTGCATCACAGTAATCAAACACAACAGAAACCTTACAATTCTGTTCACTGCAGCCCAGCACTGGCCAATAGAAACATAGGACAAGCCAAAAGTGTAACATGAATTTTTTCTACCATATTTATAACAAAGGAGAAGAAACAGAGGAAATATTTTAACAATCTATTTTATTTAATCCAATGTCCAAAATAGTATCATTTCAAATACAATCAAATTTAAAATTATTAATCAGATAGTACACATTCTTTTTTTTCAAACTAAGCCTCCAAAATCCTTTATGTATTTTAGACTTCCTGCACATTTCAATTTGGACTAGTCACCTTTCAATATTTAGTATCCAAATGTGACTAGTGGTTACTGCATTGACAGCATGTGTGAGCTCAGTCACTTTAGTCGTGTCCAACTCTTTGCAACCCCATGGACTGTAGCCTATCAGGCTCCTCTGTCCACAGAATTCTCCAGACAAGAATACTAGAGTGGGTTGCCATGTCCTCCTCCAGCGGATCTTCTCAACCCAGGGATAAAACCTGAATCTCCTGCATTGCAGGCAGATTCCTTACTGCTGAGCTGCCCGTACAGTAATAGACAAAATTTTTTTAAGCACAAGAAACAGGTTTTATGAGCATGAACTCATCCACCTCAGTGATAATGGAAGTTTGAGAATACACTTAACTCTCATTTTTAATTCCCTAAGATTGAAATATGCATCTGTTTATTTAACAAATATTTCTTCTTTGTTGATTGCATTTTATGATGGACTTAGTGGTAGCGTTGTAATTGTAAATCATCCCCACTCCTCGGGATCTTACATTATCATAAGAAGGGACTGACAAACAATTATTGAATATATATTTTGTGCCCAAAACTCCTCTAAGTGTTCTTTATTTAGTATCTCCGGCATGTTATCAGGAAGGTACTAACTATCATTCTTTCCAGTTTACAGATGAGGAAATTATAGTCATTTAGCTCCTTGCAATAAATAATGTCCTGTTCTCCATAGTATTGAAATTCCCCAAATGAAGTAACTGATTCCCACCTAAAGAGTCCTAGGGCATTTGTGTTCAACCTTGGCAGCACATTGGAACCAACTGGTAAGCTTCTTAAAATTACCAAAGCCTGAGAACCTCCCTCAGAAATTCTGATTTAGTTGGTTTGAACTTCAAAAGTAAAAAAAAAAAAAAAAAAAAAGACCCAAGTGATTCTAATATGCTGCCCAGGTTGTTTAGGGAAATTCAAGGAGATTTAATCCCATGGTCATGGGAAATTGCTGACAGTGACCAATAATAGTGGTCTCTTTCTAATTTTTGCTCAGCACAGTATAATTAAGCTTTGGCTTTGTCATTGATACCAAGTTTCAAAGCTTTTACCCAAGTTCCTTTTGTTAATAGCATCTTCTGCTCACTTAAGAGACAACAAATATTTAGCTCTTGCTAAACTTTCTGTTGAGTCTGGAGTCCTTCTCTAAACCTCTACCCCAAGGCAGGACTAAGTTTGCATTTCTAACAATACCCAAAAGTCTCTGATGGTGTTTATCCAGGAACTATACTTGGAGAACTACTGCTCTATGGAATGCTGAACTAGATTCTGCAAATTGCTTGTAACTGAATCTGTCTCTTCCCACAAACAGCATGGTACTTGCCTTTCTCTAGTGAATATGCCCACTAATTTCCAATATCTGCTGTTCTACTCTGTCTTATGTGCTTTGCATTTCTGTATCTAGCTCTGGGATGAGATATACTTATACCCTTACAAGTATGATATAGTCTCAGCTTTGATCAATGATGCCTTTGTAGATTTCCAGACAAACCTCATTCATCTATGAGTGCTGCCTGTGAATCATGTTCAAATCTGAACTTACTATACCAGAAATTTTGTAATCTTTCACAGAGAACTCAAGGTAAGATGCTACATATTTAGGATGGCATATGATTATAACAACAGAAAACAAACAAGCAGAAATAATTTAACAAGGGGAGACTGTATCGAAATTAAAAAAAAGAAAATATGAATTGAGACCTGCTTAGGTCATGTTCATATATACCGCTACAGATTATTATTACGGTACAATATGTATGTTTCACGAAGTATCTGCTTTAGGTAAATCGAGATCATTAAGTCTTCTTGGGATTAACCAGTTTTTATTTTGTCTTAACTTGGTCCCCCCTTATCACTATAGGTGGCTTTTGATGCTCTATGCTTGATAGTCTCAGTTTGGTCTCTCCCTCTCTATTTTGTGGCCAGCTCATTTAGCAATCACTGCAACCCTTTGATTGTTCATCTTCCTCTATAATGTATATGATAGATACTAACTAAATACCTGAATTTTCAGCTTTCCTTCCCAACAGAGGTGGCATAATTCTGTGAAATAATCCTGATCAGGGAGGTAGAAGCACGAGCGCCTAAGAAGGGCTTTCTTTCTCAAACAGAAATGCAGAGCTTCACAAAAAGAAGACTTTCATCCTTTATTCTTTTGCCTTTGTCTATCCTCCTTCTTCCTGCTGGGACAAAAACACAATGTCTCATAGGTTCAATAGCCATCTTGCACCAAAAAGAAATAGGAAGTTAGAAGGAGCCCAGGTCTTTGATAAGAACTTTGAACAATCACACCAGCCCTGAAATGCCTAACACTGAACTTTCTGTTACATGAAAATGATAGTCTATTTTATTCATCAAGTTTTTATGACAGTTTTTATAAATTTATAAAAATTGATAAATTTTATAAATTCAAACCTGCATGATACATATATTGAACTCAACATACCCTTTAAATTGTTAAACCCAAATACCCTTTACATTATTAAACCATTTCTTTAAACAACACTTTGTTGTTACTGAGTCCAAGATTCCTCTGCTCATTGCAGGACAGACCAATAAATCAGAGAACAGGTGTTGAGGCAAGGAATACTTTGTTGGGAAAGCTGGCTGACTGAGAAGATGCAGAATAATGTCTCAAAATAACCATCTTATCGGGATCTACATGCCAGATTCTTTTAGTGAACAAAGACAGGGCAGAGGTGAGGAAGTAAAGCAAAAAGCCCATTACTCTTGCAAATATGTCCTAGAACGGCAAGCCTTGGGGAGGAGATATGTTAAATTCTTCCTTCCTGTAGCCATCCACAGGTGATCAGTGCACGTGTGCATGCTAGGTCACTTCAGTCATGTCCAACTCTGTGAGACCCTAAGGACTGTAGCCCACCAGGATCCTCTGTCCATGGAATTTTCCAGGAAAGAATGCTAGAGTGGGTGCCCATGCCCTCCTCCAGGGGATCTTCCCAACCCAGGAGTCGAACCTGCATCTCTTATGTCCCCTGCATTGGCAGGCCAGTTCTTGACCACTAGCACCCCCTGGGAAGCCCAAAGAGACGCATGGAACCACATAAACTTGCTCGCTAAGTTATTGTTAACCAAAAAGAACTTAATGTACGAGGGAGGGAAGTGCTGCCTCCAACAGTTTAAACCCTTTTAGTCTCTGTAATAGCAGGTTGTATAGTGTTTTAGGTTGAGATTAGTTGCTCATAAAGTTGTCAAGATAAAGAACCTTTGCCCAAAGTCTGTTCTCAGCTGCTTTATGATTAGCAATACAACAGCTGGAGAACCACATCCTGTGGTCTCCTACCTGTTAAACAGCTTCACAACACCAGATTTTTACATCAAATGAAAAGGGCTATTAAAATGGATTTTAGTTTCTGGTGACTGAGGCTTTTGCGGTCTGACATGCAGAGCAACTCTGAAATATCTGATGACCTATTCTTATTATAATTTTGGTATGGTATGTTAGCATTCTGAGCTTGAAAACACAAAATTTTAGCATTCATAGCATCCCTTTCTTAACAAAGAGAAATGCATTTCTTCTAAAAGGAAAAAAGTATTACAAAATTACCTAGACGCAAATATATTTCAAGTGGTTATCCAGGCCCTATACAAAAACATTCCAATGGAAGCAAATCATTCTTGGTAGCATTCTTTGCATTTTTAATTCCTTGCATTATTCCTGCAACTTCAATGGTTTCATTATTAAGTCAAAATGAAGGTCTTGGCAGCAATGTCCTTTGAATGGTGAACAAAGCAGGTTAATTAGAAGCATTCTAATTTTTCTTATGTTACAAATTGTCTTGAGTAAAAGAAATGGATTAGAAGTCTCATAAGGCAAGAAGAAAAATGACATTGTATGCTTTCTGTTGAATAAGCCACTCTAAGAAAAAATATTGTTTATGGAAAGTCTGTAACAATAGTGGATTTTTTTCTTTTAAAGAAGATTGGCCCCTTGCCATCTTTTTCACTAAGCATCTATTCCCTGTGGTGACCACAACATCAACATTTTATGTAATAATCTATTCTGTCTTCTTTTTTCCCTATAGTCGTGAACTCCTTTCTTCTAGTCCTTCTTGCCCTGCGTTTGGACAGAAAGAGGATCTTTTTGTGATCACAGCGATCTATGGTTGCCTTTCAATTATCATCGCAGGCATTTTCCATTTCCCAGATTCCCTGGGGCACCCTGAGCCAGCTTCTCCCACTGTGCAGCATGCTCCCAGGATAAATTCCCTGCCATCAGTTGCTGTGTGGGCAGGAAATGCAAACTAATTTTAACCTTAGCTTCACCAAACCATTATTAGAATCTTTAAACCAGAGAAAATAAATCCTACAGTATAGGCAAAAGGCAAGCAAGAACGGTATTTGGAGAAAATCTGGGGCTATTAGGCAAGATGGTTTATTGTAATCTCTGATTCTCTCCATGAATACCAATCCTTGAGAGCAGAGTCTATAGATTTGCATATTTATTATTCTCAAGCACATGTCAGACAGACAATATTTATCTGGGTCAGTGAGCTCAGTTGGTGTGGAGCTAATAAGGCCAAAAGCATGGACTCTTTCCCCTTAGAAACCAGGAAAATGGACTCAGAGAAAAACCAACCTACTCTACATTCACGAGTTGTATCTCTAAACCTGGCCAGACATCCTGCGAGTGCATGCTGTGGGTAACAAGCAGCATGGGTGAGGAAACATGTGCTGACTCGGAATGAGTCCAAAGTAAGCATGCTAGAGTTGACTCAAAGTTGAGGTCCTTCAGGAAGCAAAGCCGGATGGCGACCAATTAGGAAGATTGGAACGCATATGCTAGACGAAATAGGCATATAGAGGCAGGTCACTGATCCTTTTTATAGCAAACTCTTTGGAAGATAGTGTTATCTCCGCTGATGCGCACACGGTTTGTTCTAAGGTACTGATCGTGCGTTTTGCTGGCTTCCACTATTTTCAGTGTTCACCCTTTTTCATGTGACTCTGCCTCTTGGCCGCACAGGAAGACACTGTGCAGAAGTGTCATCTACTTTGGAGTCAAAGACCTGACATCACTTCCATCATTTGCATCACTTACTTCTTGCATAGTGCAAAGATACTTGCACTCTCAAATAGTTTCCTCATATGCAAGAGAGCTGTTGGGAGGATTCAGAAAGATAAGGTATGTAAAGCTATTAACTTGGTGCCTGGGACATAGCAAGCTCTCCACTAATGATGATGGGTGTTATTAGTATATCAGCAGACGGCATTTGAACAAGGAGTGGCGTAGTATCAGGTTTATGATAAGAAATAATTAAAAATTAGTTTCCATCCTTCTTCCCCAGTTTCTGTTGTCTTTCTGTAGGTATCTCCCTTTCTCCATTGTGTTGCATTTCTTTTATCTTTGTGGGGCAATCTCTCTCCCTGCCCAGAGCTTTCCTGCTCCATGAGTTCACAGAAGAGGTACTTAAGGGTCTTGCTGCGACTCTCAGGAGTGCTGCATCCTGCATCTCTTCATCTCTGCAATGATTATGTCTCAAAGTCCACCTTAGAACAGCCATCTTTCTATTTAATATTCTGTAAGGCTTACTCATGGGGCTTCCCTGGTGGCTTAGATGGCAAAGCGTCTGCCTGCAACGCAGAAGACCCAGGTTCGATCCCTGGGTTGGGAAGATCCCCTGGAAAAGGAAATGGCAACCCACCCCAGTACTCTTGCCTGGAAAATGCTATGGACTGAGGAGCCTGGTAGGCTACAGTCCATGGGGTCCCAAAGAGTCGGACATGACCGAGTGACTTCACTTCTTCACTTTAAGGCTTACTCATGGGAAGATTTCTTGATGCATCCAAAAAATGTATCTAAGTGATATCATTTAGGAAGCCAGGTATGGTGTATTTGGAAGGTATAGGCCACTTCATTTATAGAACGTTAAAAATTTGCCTCTCTATAGACCATTTCTTTGCCCAAAAGCTGGAGTCTATTTGGTTGGTGCAAAACTAATTGCGGTTTAGCATATTGACGTTTGCCATTTGATATTGGAACATATTCTTATATAAATGTGGTAAGGTTATACATTATTTTAATGCACATTTCTCTGTTTATGTTATTTTGGTTAATGACATTACTTGCTGTTTATTTTATATTTATTTTAGACTATGGAAATGATGTTAGATAAAAAGCAAATTCAAGCGATTTTCTTAGTTGAGTTCATAATGGGTTGTAAAGCAGTGGAGACAACTTGCAACATCAACAATGCATTTGGCTCAGGAACTGCTAACTGCTAAATGTAGAGTGCAGTGGTGGTTTGAGAAGTTTTGCAAAGGAGATAAGAGCCTTGAAGATGAGGAGTGTAGGGGTCGGCCATCGGAAGTTGACAAAAACCAATTGAGAGGATCATCGAAGCTGGATCCTCTTACAATTACATGAGAAGTTGATGAAGGACTCAGTGTTGACCATTCAATGGTCATTCAGCATTTGAAGAAAATTGAAAAGATGGAAAAGCTTTATAAGTGGGTACCTCAGGAGCTGACCAAAAATCAAAAAATCATCATTTGGAAGTCATCTTCTCTTATTCTGCACAACAACAGCAATCAATTTCTCAGTCATATTGTCATGTGTGACAAAGAGTGGGTTTTATACAAATGGCAATGATCAGCTTAATGGTTGGGCTGAGAAAAACTCCAAAGCATGTCCCAAAGCCAAACTTGTACTGAAGAAAGGTCATGATCATTATTTGGTGGTCTGCAGCCTGTCTGATCTGCTACAGCTTTTTGAATCCCTATGAAATCATCACACCTGAGAAGTATGCTCAACAAAGCAATGAGAAGCACCAAAAATTGCAATGCCTGAAACCAGCATTGGTTAACAGATTGGACCCAATTCTTCTCCATGACAAGGTCCAACTTCACTTTGCACAGCCAGTGCTTCAAAAGTTGACCAAATTGGGCCACGAAGTTTTGCCTCATCCATCATATTCACCTGACCTCTGGCCAGCTACCTACCACTTCTTCAAGCATCTCGACAACATTTTGCAGGGAAAGTGCTTCCACAAACAGCAGGAGACAAAAAATGCTTTCCAAAAGTTTGATTCCCAAATCATAAACAAAAATAAGTTTGTTTATCAAACTTATTCCTCATTGGCAAAAATGTGTTGATTGTAAAGTTTCCTATTTTGATTAATAAAGATGTGTTTGAGCCTACTCAAAATGATTTAAAATTCACAGTCCAAAATGGCAATTACATTTGCACCAACATAATATATTGGCATCATGTTCAACTCACTTGAATTAAGCTTTTTTTTCCCTCCTCTCAATGATACAGAGAGTGAACTTAATGAAAATAAAGTGGTAGGCATGAAAGAAATTTATCATAAACCTTAACTCTAGCCTTACATGCTATGATTCTCAAATTTTAACTTTTGTGTTGGGACTCTAATGTTGTTCCTATATTTCAGTGATTAAAGTGGTAGAAATAACTGCACTTAATTTTGTCATGTACATCTGAGCGAGTGCTTTAGTCTACCTTATTGCTTACATTGATACTGTGATATAGAGGGTGCCAGAGATCACTTCAATTCTGCCATGAGAAACAGATTCCTTTTTAATATTCAAGAAAGTGCATCTGTGGGAGAAAAAATTCCATCAGAGGAACCCATGATTCAAGGAATTTTGCCTGGGTTTCCTTGTTCACTGACAGCTGGCTCTGAGGTCAGAGCTACCCTCACTCTCTTTTCTCCCCTTTTTTCATGATGAGTCATGGTCAGATTTGATGTCTTCTACTATTCAAGTATGATCTCAGTTTGTCCTCGATTGTGACTTATCTACACTTTCTGGACTTTGATGGCCTATGCATAACCTTGTAGATACATTTGACCTACATTTGTGTTTTGTGGTAGTTTTGAAAACTAGTGGCAGGAGTCACAAAGAGACAAGATATTGGATGCAAGGATCTCTGTAGAGGCCCAGTCAGATGGACAAAGACCAATAAATTACATTCTTCTAAAGCAGAATCCCTGTCGATGTGTGTATTTCTTTGAACTCAATTTTGACTATATTGTATAGTTGGGTCTAAAACAGATTGTTCCTCCTTCATTTCTTCATAATGTGACCCTCCAATGCAACTCTTGAGGGTTTTTTTTTTTCTCAGATACCTTCCAAAGAATACTTCTGAAGATGGAAGGAGGCACCTTGGGAAATGACTGTCTTTAGTGTGGGCTGGGAGGCTGATGGTTTGTCTATGACTTAGGAAGCCATGCTCCAGTGTTTTCTCAGTACTCCATGCAAAGGGCAGAAGACATATGGCCGTTAACTCATTCTTTAAACTAACACATATTAAGCACTTACAGATAAACACTCAAAAGATGAAGATGAAGAAGATGTGGTCCCTGTCCCCATCTCATAGGCAAAGATAGATAAATCCTAAAACAAAAAGGTTTATTTATGGATAATGGGCATGATCATAATGCTTCACCTTATAGGCAATAGATGTGCTTTTCAATACCATTGAAATGTTGTTAACTTTGGGGAGTAGAGTTAGCAACACAAGTCTCCTATAGCTTCACCATATTTTCTATCCATATCTATTTCTCCAGCTCCCTTTTGGTTTTTAATTTCCTGTCCTTCCCCAAGATCTCAGGCAGTTTCCTCCAGTGCCCCTTTGATAAACTGCAGGGCAGTGTTATAAGTTTTGGTCTGTCTGCTAGCACCCAGATCACTGACTAAATGTACCAAGATTTAAAATCACTCGGCAAAGCTGTTGGTTGAATCTCCAATAAAATTATGCACTGAAATGTGCTTGAAGGCAAGAATGGAATGTTTTTGTCTGTGTTTATTCTTTTTAAAAATTTGCTTACTTTTTATTGAAGTACAGTTGATTTAAGCATGTTAGTTTCAGTAGTACAAGGGTGTACAAAATATATATACATATATATATATTCCTTTTCAGATTTGTATATATTATTACAAAATATTAAGTTGAGTTCCTTGTGCTATATAGTAGGTTATTTTTGGTTATCTATTTTATATACAATAGTGAGCATATGTTACTCCCAAACTCTTAATTTATCCTTCCCCCTACTTCCCTTTCCCCTTTGGTAATCATAAGTTTGTTTTCTATTGACATTTTTTATTGATACACTCCCTTGAATCAAGGACTCAAATTTTAAAACCAAATATACCTAAAAGGAGGGTCATTTATAGTGTATTCATTACTTCAAATTGCTTTCACTTTTTTCTTTCAAAAACCCATAGGACCCAGAGTATTAGGTATATTCTTTAAAAGGGTATATTTTAACCCAATTTCAGAATGTAAAGAATTTCAATTGGTCAAACTCAACTCATGAATATTCATAAAGCTTTACATGTCTTTCCTCCCATAGACTACCAGGAACCCACAATTCATTTTCTCTTCCCTTTCTCTTTACAAAAATGAACCTATGAACAGTAATTACAATGAACTGAAATGACAGAGCTGACATTTAGGTGCTCATAATTAGGTTTGAAAGTAACCAGATTATTGAGATGGATAGAAGTGATTGTGTCACTTTCTTTTGTTCTAGTGGGCACCATTCCACTGGCAATCATATGTCACCATAGGGAGGTTAAGAAGTCCATAAAGTTTAAAATAGAATCAAGTAGAAGCCTTACAGAGGACCATCAGTTTTCAAAATCATAGACTGAGGACACTCCAATTTGTGTTGTTTCTGTATAAGCTGGGAACTATTCTTTGCCCATAAACCAACTAAATATGTTTGTATGTCTATGTATTTTCCCTTTTACTCCCTTTTGTTGCAATTATATCTATATTTGCATCTATGTTTTTACTTTTCCTTTAGCCTTTAGAAGATATTGATTCTTGCTAAAGTGCTATAAGGTAAGGAGTACTTCTAAATCTAATGTGTTAATTCTGTGTACCAGAATCCTAAGAGAAATTTTCAGTTGTCTCATTATTTAAGCACTGATTTATAAAAATAATAGAATGAATCTTTACCAAATATTAAATCACTGAGAAATAACTGTGGAAGGGCTTCCCGCATGGCTCAGCAGGTAAAAAATCCACCTGCAATACAGGAGAAATAGGAGAGGCTGGCTTGATCCCTGGGTCAGGAAGGTCTCCTGCAGAAGGGAATGGCTACCCACTCCAGTATTCTTGCCTAAAATATCCCATGAACAGAGGAGCCTGGCGGATTACAGTTCATAGTATCATAATCACAAAGAGTCAGACATGACTGAGCGATTAAACACTTACTTTGTTTAGGTTAAACTACAAATAAAGCCTGGTTCTAATTTCAGCATCCAGTCGGATCCTTCCTTAAACTGGCTATAGTCTTAGAAAATTTGACTGAAGGATTGACTTTAGCCTCCATAAGTTTATACCCTCTTCTTTAATTTTTCTGGCACTGCTTTGCTCCCTCATTAAAACATAAGTTCTATGAGCCGAGGCTTCTATTTTGTTTACTTCTGGACTTCCTGTTCCTGGATGGAGTTAGATGTTATTATCGTGTTCTGTCTATCTATTTTATATGATGGTAGTAACTCTGAACTTTTCTGTTCAATCGTCACAGGTTGGCTTTTTTTTTTTTTCTATTTTAGCTTTTTCTGTTTTTTTAATGTGGACCATTTTTTTAAGTCTTTATTGAATTTTGTTACAATATTGTTTTTGTTTTTATGTTTTTGTGTTTTGGCTGCAAGGCCTATGGGATCCCAGCACCCCCACCAGAGCTCAAACCCTCACCTCCTGCATTGGAAAGTGGAATTCTAAACCACTGGACCATCAGGGAAGACCTATGTGTTTGCCTTTATGTAGCCCACAAATAAATATGTATATATAAATTAAATATATGTAAACATACATACACCTAGCATTTCATCTTTTCTCTTTTTTTACGAATATTCCATCATTGTATTTACTCTAACTTTAAGTGGAAATTCTGTTTTGTATAGTAGAAAACATTTTGACTTAAAAATAATTCCCATAACTTAGCAGAAGATAGCACGGGGCAAGATAATTAACCTCTCTAAGCTTAAATTTCCTTACTTGTAAAATTTTTTAATTAATTGATTATCTTTTATTGAGGTATAGTTGATTTACAAAGTAGTGCTAGTTTCAAATATACAGCAAAATGATTCAGTGATACATATATATGTATCTATGCTTTTCAGATTTTTTTTCCCTTCAGTTCAGTTCAGTTCAGTTGCTCAGTCATGTCTGACTCTTTGTGACCCCTTGAATTGCAGCATGCCAGGCCTCCCTATCCATCACCAACTCCCGGAGTTCACTCAAACTCACGTCCATCAAGTTGATGATGCCATCCAGCCATCTCATCCTCTGTCGTCCCCTTCTCCTCCTGCCCTCAATCCCTCCCAGCATCAGAGTCTTTTCCAATGAGTCAACTCTTCGCATCAGGTGGCCAAAGTACTGGAGTTTCAGCTTTAGCATCATTCCTTCCAACGAACACCCAGGGCTGATCTCGTTTAGAATGGACTGGTTGGATCTCCTTGCAGTCCAAGGGACTCTCAAGAGTCTTCTCCAACACCACAGTTCTAAAGCATCAATTCTTTGGTGCTCAGCTTTCTTCACAGTCCAACTCTCACATCCATACATGACCACAGGAAAAACCATAGCCTTGACTAGACGGACCTTTTTTGGCAAAGTAATGTCTCTGTTTTTGAATATTCTATCTACGTTGGTCATAACTTTCCTTCCAAGGAGTAAGCGTCTTTTAATTTCATAGCTGCAGTCACCATCTGCAGTGATTTGGGAGCCCAGAAAAATAAAGTCTGACACTGTTTCCACTGTTTCTCCATCTATTTGCCATGAAGTAATGGGACCAGATGCCATGATCATAGTTTTCTGAATGTTGAGCTTTAAGCCAACTTTTTCACTCTTCTCTTTCACTTTCATCAAGAGGCTCTTTAGTTCTTCTTCACTTTCTGCCATAAGGGTGGTGTCATCTACATATCTGAGGTTATTGATATTTCTCCCGGCAATCTTGATTCCAGCTTGTGCTTCTTCCAGCCCAGCGTTTCTCATGATGTACTCTGCATAGAAGTTAAATAAGCAGGGTGACAATATACAGCCTTGATGTAGTCCTTTTCCTATTTGGAACCAGTCTAGGTTATTAAATTATAATGTCTATCTCACAAGTTGTGAGATTTAAAAATGATAATATACATGAAGTATATAGTACAATGTGTGGCCTCTAGTATGTGAAGAAAGCTGAGCGCCGAAAAATTGATGCTTTTGAACTGTGGTGTTAGAGAAGACTCTTGAGAGTCCCTTGGACTGCAAGGAGATCCAACCAGTCCATCCTAAAGGAGATCAGTCCTGGGTGTTCTTTGGAAAGAATGATGCTAAAGCTGAAACTCCAGTACTTTGGCCACCTCACGCAAAGAGTTGACTCATTGGAAAAGACTCTAATGCTGGGAGGGATTGGGGGTAGGAGGAGAAGGGGACGACAGAGGATGAGATGGCTGGGTAGCATCACTGACTCGATGGACGTGAGTCTGAGTGAACTCCGGGAGTTGGTGATGGACAGGGAGGCCTGGCATGCTGAGATTCGTGGGGTCCCAAAGAGTCTGACATGACTGAGTGATTGAACTGAACTGAACTGATATGCTTAATAAATATTATCAAAATAATGGAGATTATCTTATTCTCTCTTTGAGACTGAGGTGCATGGAACAAGACAATTACAAGGTTATGGAATTGCTTGGTGGCAAGTGGAGAATGCCTGGCCAGAGTTACTGACTGAGATCATGTATGAATGACAAAGCCTAATCAGCCACAGTGTAACTGAATTGCTTGTTTTGGCTTTATTTAACAATCAGTTCTGCACAATTAGTTACTATCAATCTAGTCAAAATTAATGGAGCTCCTTCTAGTGAAAGACTATTATGCAAGCTATACCTTTGTTATTTAAAATTCTGTAGTGTAGTTTAATTTCTAATTCTGTAGTGTAGTGTAATGTAATTTCTAAATCAAAGTGTCTTCCCCCAAATCCAAAGTAAAAATATTGGTTTATCAACAAATATATGCCAATAAAATGGACAACGTGGAAGAAATGGACAAATTCTTAGAAAAGTACAACTTTCCAAAACTCGACCAGGAAGAAATAGAAAATCTTAACAGACCCATCACAGGCACAAAAATTGAAACTGTAATAAAAAATCTTCCAGCAAACAAAAGCCCAGGTCCAGATGGCTTCACAGCTGAATTCTACCAAAAATTTAGAGAAGAGCTAACACCTATCCTGCTCAAACTCTTCCAGAAAATTGCAGAGGAGGGTAAACTTCCAAGCTCATTCTATGAAGCCACCATCACCCTAATACCAAAACCTGACAAAGATCCCACAAAAAAAGAAAACTACAGGCCAATATCACTGATGAACATAGATGCAAAAATCCTTAACAAAATTCTAGCAATCAGAATCCAACAACACATTAAAAAGATCATACACCATGACCAAGTGGGCTTTATCCCAGGGATGCAAGGATTCTTCAATATCCCCAAAGCAATCAATGTAATACACCACATTAACAAATTGAAAAATAAAAACCATACGATTATCTCAATAGATGCAGAGAAAGCCTTTGACAAAATTCAACACCCATTTATGATAAAAACTCTCCAGAAAGCAGGAATAGAAGGAACATACCTCAACATAATAAAAGCTATTTATGACAAACCCACAGCAAACATTATCCTCAATGGTGAAAAATTGAAAGCATTTCCTCTAAAGTCAGGAACAAGACAAGGGTGCCCACTTTCACCATTACTATTCAACATAGTTTTGGAAGTTTTGGCCACAGCAATCAGAGCAGAAAAAGAAATAAAAGGAATCTAAATTGGAAAAGAAGAAGTAAAACTCTCACTATTTGCAGATGACATGATCCTCTACATAGAAAACCCTAAAGACTCCACCAGAAAATTACTAGAACGAATCAATGACTATAGTAAAGTTGCAGGATATAAAATCAACACACAGAAATCCCTTGCATTCCTATACACTAATAATGAGAAAACAGAAAGAGAAATTAAGGAAACAATTACATTCACCATTGCAACAGAAAGAATAAAATACTTAGGAATATATCTACCTAAAGAAACTAAAGACCTATATATAGAAAACTATAAAACACTGGTGAAAGAAATCAAATAGGACACCAATAATGGAGAAATATACCATGTTCATGGATTGGAAGAATCAATATAGTGAAAATGAGTATACTACCCAAAGCAATTTATAGATTCAATGCAATCCCTATCAAGCTACCAACAGTATTCTTCACAGAGCTAGAACAAATAATTTCACAATTTGTATGGAAATACAAAAAACCTCAAATAGCCAAAGCGATCTTGAGAAAGAAGAATGGAACTGGAGGAATCAACCTACCTGACTTCAGGCTCTACTACAAAGCCACAGTTATCAAGACAGTATGGTACTGGCACAAAGACAGAAATATAGATCAATGGAACAAAATAGAAAGCCCAGAGATAAATCCACGCACATATGGACACCTTATCTTTGACAAAGGAGGCAAGAATATACAATGGATTAAAGACAATCTCTTTAACAAGTGGTGCTGGGAAATCTGGTCAACCACTTGTAAAAGAATGGAACTAGAACACTTTCTAACACCTTACACAAAAATAAACTCAAAATGGATTAAAGATCTCAGCGTAAGACCAGAAACTATAAAACTCCTAGAGGAGAACATAGGCAAAACACTCTCTGACATACATCACAGCAGGATCCTCTATGACCCACCTCCCAGAATATTGGAAATAAAAGCAAAAACAAACAAATGGGACCTAATTAACCTTAAAAGCTTCTGCACATCAAAGGAAACTATTAGCAAGGTGAAAAGACAGCCTTCAGAATGGGAGAAAATAATAGCAAATGAAGCAACTGACAAACAACTAATCTCAAAAATATACAAGCAACTCCTACAGCTCAATTCCAGAAAAATAAATGACCCAATCAGAAAATGGGCTAAAGAACTAAATAGACATTTCTCCAAAGAAGACATACAGATGGCTAACAAACACATGAAAAGATGCTCAACATCTCTCATTATCAGAGAAATGCAAATCAAAACCACTATGAGGTACCATTTCACACCAGTCAGAATGGCTGCGATCCAAAAGTCTACAAATAATAAATGCTGGAGAGGGTGTGGAGAAAAGGGAACCCTCTTACACTGTTGGTGGGAATGCAAACTAGTACAGCCACTATGGAGAACAGTGTGGAGATTCCTTAAAAAACTGGAAATAGAACTGCCTTATGATCCAGCAATCCCACTGCTGGGCATACACACTGAGGAAACCAGAAGGGAAAGAGACACGTGTACCCCAATGTTCATCACAGCACTGTTTATAATAGCCAGGACATGGAAGCAACCTAGATGCCCATCAGCAGATGAATGGATAAGAAAGCTGTGGTACATATACACAATGGAGTATTAATCAGCCATTAAAAAGAATACATTTGAAGCAGTTCTAATGAGGTGGATGAAACTGGAGCCTATTGTACAGAGTGAAGTAAGCCAGAAAGAAAAACACCAATGCAGTATACTAACACATATATATGGAATTTAGAAATATGGTAACAATAACCCTGTGTACGAGACAGCAAAAGAGACACTGATGTATAGAACAATCTTATGGAATCTGTGGGAGAGGGAGAAGATGGAAAGATATGGGAGAATGGCATTTAAACATGTAAAATATCATGTATGAAACAAGTAGCCAGTCCAGGTTCGATGCACGATACTGGATGCTTGGGGCTAGTGCACTGGGACGACCGAGAGGGATGGTGTGGGGGGGAGGAGGGAGGAGGGTTCAGGATGGGGAGCACGTGTATACCTGTGGCGGATTCATTTTGATGTTTGGCAAAACTAATACAATTATGTAAAGTTTAAAAATAAACTAAAATTAAAAAAAAAAAGTTGATTGTATCAAAGCAAGCCATGTGTCACTGCATGTCAATACCTTGGTTTCACCGAGTTTTAGGTTTTAAGCATTAATTAAGTGTCACTTAATTCTAAGTTATTTTCTCATGACTACATGGGTATATGGGAAACAGTTCTAGAATTATCTTTTTCCCACACAGTTGCTTCGAAGTTTCAAAACACATTGGTGTCAAGTCTATAATTCTCTGAAAAGTCAATGAAAAAAGAATATTGGAAATCCTCAGTTCCTTGCTCTATGCACTATGAAGTTGTGTCCCACAAGTTCACTAGGTTCTAGGGAGAAGACCTGGATTCAGAGTCCATATCTCCCATGTTACTAGGGGCTGGAGCTCAACCGTGGTCCCTTCTGATGGGCATGCCTTTTCAGATTCCCACGGTCCACCCTGTCCCTACTTCTGCCATTCTAGTGAGCTTCTTTGCCCCTGAGACACTAGATTTGGAGATTCTACACTTACTTACAAAGAGTGGGACAAAGTGACCTTACACAGGAGACGAAGTGCAATTTATTCAAAGAGTGAGCTGTTGAGTGGATGATACAGCAGGTAGGCACCTAGATGGAGGGGAAGGAGTGTAGAAGAAATGAACCAAGGACTGTGGTGAGTTTAAGAGAAGCGCCAATGCTAATAGCAGTCATAGGTTTGAGAGATTGACCCGTAGCCAGTGCACGAGTGCGGCGCAGTGCCTGCGACAGTGCAGGAGTGCGGCTGAGAGGAGCTACCCAGCGCCCAAGGTCAGGATGGTGGCCTGAGAGGAGCTACCCCGCACCAGAGGTAAGGAGCAGCGGCTGCGCTTTGCTGGAGCAGCCGTGAAGAGAGACCCCGCTTCCAAGGTAAGTAAAACCCAAGTAAGACGGTAGCACTGAGAGAGGGGATCAGAGGGCAGACATACTGAAATACAATCACAGACAACTAGCCAATCTAATCACGTGGAAAACATCCACTCAATGAAACTCAATGAAACTAAGCCATGCCATATGGGGCCACCCAAGATGGATGGGTTATGGTGGAGAGGTCTGACAGAATGTGGTCCACTGGAGAAGGGAATGGCAAACCACTTCAGTATTCGTGCCTTGAGAACCCCATGAACAGTATGAAAAGGCAAAAAGATAGGACACTGAAAGATGAACTCCCAAGGTTGGTAGGTGCCCAATATGCTACTGGAAATCAGTGGAGAGATAACTTCAGAAAGAATGAAGGGATGGAGCCAAAGCAAAAACAACACCCAGTTGTGGATGTGACTGGTGATAGAAGCAAGATTCGATGCTGTAAAGAGCAATATTGCATAGGAACCTGGAATGTTAGGTCCATGAATAAAGGCAAGTTGGAAGTGGTCAAACAGGAGATGGCAAGAGTGAACATCGACATTCTAGGAATCAGTGAACTAAAATGGACTGGAATGGGTGGATTTAACTCAGATGACCATTATATCTACTACTGTGGGCAGGAATCCCTAAGAAGAAATGGAGTAGCCAACATAGTCAACAAAAGAGTCTGAAATGCAGTACTTGGATGCAATCTCAAAAACGACAGAATGATATCTGTTCGTTTCCAAGACAAACCATTCAATATCAAAGTAATCCAAGTCTATGACCCAACCAGTAATGCTGAAGAAGCTGAACAGTTCTATGAAGACCTACAAGACATTCTAGAACTAACACCCAAATAAGATGTCCTTTTCATTGTAGGGGACTGGAAAGCAAAAGAGGAAGTCAAGAAACACCTGGAGTAACATGCAAATTTGGCCTTGGAGTATGCAATGAAGCAGGGCAAAGGCCAAGAGAACGCACTGGTCATAGCAAACACCCTCTTCCAACAACATAAGAGAGACTCTACACATGGGCATCACCAGATGGTCGACACCAAAATCAGATTGACTATATTCTTTGCAGCCAAGATGAAGAAGCTCTATACAGTCAGCAAAAACAAGACTGGGAGTTGACTGTAGCTCAGATCATGAATTCCTTTATGCAAAATTCAGACTGAAATTTAAGAAAGTGGAGAAAACCACTAGACCATTCAGATCAGATCAGATAGTTGCTCAGTCATGTCCAACTCTTTGTGACCCCATGAATCGCAGCACGCCAGGCCTCCCTATGCATCACCAACTCCCAGAGTTCACCCAAACTCACGTTCATCGAGTCGGTGATGCTATCCAGCCATCTCATCCTCTGTCGTCCCCTTTTCCTCCTGATCCCAATCCCTCCCAGCATCAGAGTCTTTTCCAATGAGACAACTCTTCACAGGAGGTGGCCAAAGTACTGGAGTTTCAGCTTTAGCATCATTCCTTCCAACGAACACCCAGGGTTGATCTCCTTGCAGTCCAAGGGACTCTCAAGAGTCTTGTCCAACACCACAGTTTAAAAGCATCAATTCTTCAGCACTCAGCTTTCTTCACAGTCCAACTCTCACATCCATACATGACCACAGGAAAAACCATAGCCTTGACTAGACAAACCTTTGTTGTCACAGTAATGTCTCTGCTTTTGAATATGCTATCTAGGTTGGTCATAACTTTCCTTCCAAGGAGTAAGCGTCTTTTAATTTCATGGCTGCAGTCACCATCTGCAGTGATTTTGGAGCCCAAAAAAGTAAAGTCTGACACTGTTTCCACTGTTTCCCCATCTATTTGCCATGAAGTGATGGGACCAGATGCCATGATCATAGTTTTCTGAATGTTGAGCTTTAAGCCAACTTTTTCACTCTCCTTTTTCACTCTCATCAAGAAGATGTTTAGTTCTTCTTCACTTTCTGCCATAAGGATAGTGTCATCTGCAGACCATTCAGGTGTGACCAAAATCAAATCCCTTATGACTATACAGTGGAAGTGAGAAATAGATTTAAGGGACTAGATCTGATAGAGTGCCTGATGAACTATGGATGGAGGTTCGTGACATTATACAGGAGACAAGAATCAAGATCATCTCCATGAAAAAGAAATGCAAAAAAGGCAAAATGGCTGTCTGAGGAGGCCTTTCAAATAGCTGAGAAAGAAGGGAAGTGAAAAGCAAAGGAGAAAAGGAAAGATACACCCATTTGAATGCAGAGTTCCAAAGAATAGCAAGGAGAGATAAGAAAGACTTCCTCAGTGATCAATGCAAAGAAATAGAGAAAAACAACAGAATGGGAAAGACTAGAGATATCTTCAAGAAAATCAGAGATACCAAGGGAATATTTCATGCAAAGATGGGCTCAATAAAGGACAGAAATGGTAGGGAGCTAACAGAAGCAGAAGATATTAAGAAGAGGTGGCAAGAATACACAAAAGAACTGTACAAAAAAGATTTTCACGACCCAGATAATCACGATGGTGTGATCACTCACCTAGAGCCAGACATCCTGGAATGTGAAGTCAAGTGGGCCTTAGAAAGCATCGCTACGAACAAAGCCAGTGGAGGTGATGGAATTCCAGTTGAGTTTTTTTAAATCCTAAAAGATGATGCTGTGAAAGTGATGCACTCAATATGCCAGCAGATTTGGAAAACTCAGCAGTGGCCCCAGGACTGGAAAAGGTCAGTTTTCATTCCAATCCCAAATAAAGGCAATGCCAAATAATGCTCAAACTACCGCACAATTGCACTCATCTCACACACTAGTAAAGTAATGCTTAAAAATCTGCAAGCCAGGCTTCAGCAATATGTGAACCATGAACTTCCAGATGTTCAAGCTGGTTTTAGAAAAGGCAGTGAAACCAGAGATCAAATTGCCAACATCTACTGGATCATGGAAAAAGCAAGAGAGTTCCAGAAAAACATCTATTTCTGCTTTATTGACTATGCCAAAGCCTTTGACTGTGTGAATCACAATAAACTGTGGAAAGTTCTGAAAGAGATGGGCATACCACACCACCTGACCTGCCTCTTGAGAAACCTATGTGCAGGTCAGGAAGCAACAGTTAGAACTGGACATGGAACAACAGACTGGTTCCAAATAGGAAGAGGAGTACGTCAAGGCTGTATATTGTCACCCTGCTTATTTAACTTCTATGCAAAGTACATTATGAGAAATGCTGGGCTGGAAGAAGCACAAGTGGGAATCAAGATTGCCAGGAGAAATATCAATAACCTCAGATATGGAGATGACACCACCCTTATGGCAGAAAGTGAAGAAGAACTAAAGAGCCTCTTGATGAAAGTGAAAGAGGAGAGTGAAAAAGTTGTCTTAAAGCTCAAAATTCAGAAAACGAAGATCATGGCATCTGGTCCCATCACTTCATGGCAAATAGATGGGGAAACAGTGGAAAGAGTGTCAGACTTTATTTTTCTGGGCTCCAAAATCACTGCAGATGGTTATTGCAGCCATGAAATCAAAAGACGCTTACTCCTTGGAAAGAAAGTATGACCAACCTAGACAGCATATTAAAAAACAGAGTCATTACTTTGCCAACAAAGGTCCATCTAGTCAAAGCTATGGTTTTTCCAGTAGTCATGTATGGATGTGAGAGTTGGACTATAGAGAAATGCTTTTGAACTGTGGTGCTGGAGAAAACTCTTGAGTCCCTTGGACTGCAAGGAGATCCAACCAGTGCATCCTATATGAGATAGTCCTGGGTGTTCATTGGTAGGACTGATTTTGAAGCTGAAACTCCAATACCTTGGCCACCTGATGCAAAGATGTGACTCATTGGAAAAGACCCTAATGCTGGGAAAGATTGAAGGCAGGAGGAGAAGGGGACGACAGAGGATGAGATGGTGGATGGCATCACCAACTTGATGGACATGGGTTTGGGTGGACTCCGGGAGTTGGTGATGGACAGGAAGGCCTGGTGTGCTGCGTTCCATGGGGTCGCAAAGAGTCGGACACGACTGAGCGACTGAACTAAACTGATATTGTTTCTACATAAATCATGCCTTTACCTTTTTTAAGGGTGAAATGCATTAACTGAAGTAGACCAACACCTTATTTTTTCTACTTGTTGCTTATATCTAATGCATCCCTATGTCTTATTTTTATCATTTACTTTTGCAATGTTGCTATCAGTTTATTAGTAGCTTTATTTGACAAATATCTGTGTAGCAATTACTGTATGTAGAGCACCACTCTATGAATTTTACAAATGGTAAAAGTTATTCTCAACCAAGGACAACATATGGAAATAATTTCGATTGTCTTAATTTGAGAGGGGATAGCTTCCTAGGTGGCTCATTGTTAAAAAATCCACCTGAGATGCTGGTTCAATCCCTGGGTTGGGAAGATCCCCTGGAGGAGGGCATGGCAACTCATTCCAGTATTCTTGCCTGGGGGAACCCAATGGACAGAGTAGCCTGGTGGGCTATAGTACATGGGATTGCAAAAGAGTTGGACACGACTTAGTGACTAAACAAAAACAATTATCACATCATTTAGTGGGTAAAAGACAGAGATGATGCTAAATATTCTGTAATGCACAGGATTGCCCCTCTCCCTGAACTAAAAATTAATCTAGCCAAAAATATCAATAGCTTGAGTTTTGAAAAATCCTCTATTAATTCCTTAACCTTTATAATAACCCTATAGAGTAGGTACCATTCTTATCTTCATTTTACAGATAAGGAAAATTAAACATAAAGAGGTTAATGAAATAGCTCAAGGTCACACAGCTGATGAGTAGCAAGGTTGATGTGTAAGACTAAGAGGTCTGTGTCTGAAATCCATGCTCTACCAACACACCAGGCTACCTCTGGGTTGCATGAAAAGTATTTTTACTCTTTTGAAATCTCACCAAGAAAGGCCATATTTCATCTCGCCCCATTTCCTGACCTCAAGACCACAGAGTTTAGACAATACTAGCTTTGTTCCTGTTACCCATACCTTCAATGGATGTCTTGTTATTGCACTGGAGTGGATATGTCAGATACAGAGAAGTTTCCCCTCCCCTAAACTGGACCCAGGTCACACAGCATCCTTAACCCTTCAAAAGTGAAGTGAAAAAGTGTTAGTCGCTCAGTCACGTCCAACTGTTTGCAGCCTATGGACTGTAGCCTGCCAGCCTCCTCTGTCCATGGGATTCTCCAGGCAAAATACTGCCGTGGGTAGCCATTCTCTTCTCCAAGGGATTTTTCTGAGCCAGGGATCAAACCCAGGTCTTCTGCATTGCAGGCAGATTCTTTACCATTTGAGCCACCAGAGAAGCTCTAACCCTGTTCAGGGATAGTCTGTCTTGTGGCTTCTTTATCCTCTTCTTCATGACTTCAAGCCTTTTGACTATTTTAGAGCTAATTTATGTAGGCTTCAGAAGGTAGGTAATGGATAATGAAATTCTAATGAATCTATTTTGTGACAAGTGAGCATCACTGAAGAAGGTGTGATACACAGTTTGGAAAATTATAACTAAAATTAAAATCAGCTCACTACCTGTACATTCTTTATAATAAGACTTCTTAGGCCCTTATATTTATTTTGATATTCATTAAGTATAAATGTGGTATTTAATAATTGGATGCAAAAATGGATGTGAAATTGCATGATAAATGCACACTTACCTGAAAAAATAAAGCAGAACCAGGTACTCATATTAGCTCTTTGCTGTATTGTGTGTATATTCACTGATGAAACACAGGATTTCCAAGCAATATGTGAATCCTAACACACAAAAGATCTGAAGGAAAATATATCAAAGTGTATGTTTCTGAAAAGCTCCTCTTAAGTTTGTAAAACACATGGCATCCATCAAACAAAGCGTGGGTGGACAGTCTTGCTGTCAGTAAGTCAGAAATACTGGGTAATAATTAGAGTTCTGATTTTCCTCAATGATGTTGGTTCAGTATATAGGTTAGGAAATTGTGATACTTGAACTGCCTGGATCTTCAGAAGCCATGTCACAGCTGGCCTGTGCCCTGGAATCACCCAATGTGACATGCTGATACTGAATAAAACTCTCTTTTCTTTAAACTTCTCATTTTTGTGCAAGCGTGATTACCAACCCGGGCTGTGTATATGGATGCTGAAGGAACAGGAGAATACACAGGGGAACAGAAAAGAGAAGCAAGGCAGAAAACCAGTGAAGGGAAATTGGTCAAGGCTTGAGTCCTGCAGCATCAAAGAAAAAGGGAAGCAGTCAAGAAGAAAAAGAAGTAAGATAGAAGAAAAATTAGGCAAGTGCCCACCAGGTTCCTCTGTCCATGGGATTTTCCAGGCAAGAATACTGGCATGGGTTGCCATTTCCTACTCCTGGGGATCTTCCCAACCCAGGGATCGAACTCATGTCTCTTGCACCTCTTACCTTGCAGGAGGACTATTTACCTCTGTGCCACAATCCCCCTCAAAGTTTTTGGTCCTTTTTTTTTTAATCACCTCTCTCTCTCATCTCTTCCAATCTAATGTTATCAGCATATAAACAAACTGTATTACTTCCAAGGTAAACTACAAAATAAAACAAGCAAACCTCACTTCCCCTTAGGGACCCCACTAGCTCTTGCCCATACATTTGCCCCCCTTTATTGCAAAAGCCCTTCAAAGAGGTGTCTATGCTCAGTTTGCTTTTCCTTCCTCATTGTCCTACATCTGTTTACCCCAATCAGAGTTTATCTGCAAGATTCCAGAGAAATAACTCTTCTTAACTGTTCATCCTCCTCTGACAGGAGGAGCAGGGGCTAACACTAGATTCAGGATGTCATAGAATGAGAGATTTTACTTTCTTGGGCTCCAAAAACAATGCAGAAGGTGACTGCAGCCATGAAATTAAAAGACACTTGTTCCTTGGAAGAAAAGCTATGACAATCCTAGACAGCATATTAAAAAGCAGAGACATCACTTTGCCAACAAAGATCTGTATAGTCAAAGCTATGGTTTTTCCAATAGTCAGGTATGGATGGATGTGAGATTTGGACCATAAAAAAGGCTGAGCACTGAAAAATCGATGCTTTTGAACTGTGGTGCTGGAGAAGACTCTTGAATGTCCCTTGGACTGCAAGGAGATCCAACAAGTCAATCCTAAAAGAAATCAACTCTGAATATTCACTGGAAGGACTGATCCTGAAGCTCCAATACTTTGATCACCTGATGAGAAGAGCTGACTCATTGCAAAAGACCCTGATGCTGGGAAAGATTGAAGAAAAAAGGAGAGGAGGGTGGCAGAGGATGAGATGGTTAGATAGCATCATCGACTCAATGGACATAAATTTGAGCAAACTCTGGAAGATGGTGAAGGACAGGAAAGCCTGGCATACTGTAGTCCATGGGGTTGCAAAGAATTGGACATAGTGACTGAACAACAACAGCAAAAGAGGATCAGGGGGCCCTTCCCGCCATGGTAGCCCAGACTCTGTCCCTGAGTTTGGTTCCAAGATCTCTCCCCCATAACATGAAATGGCCCCAGGCCATGTCTTCACTGTCTTCTTGCTAGTCTAAGATGATAATTGGGGAAAGTGAATTTTGTCTTTGCCTCCCTTTGAGAATTGGGACTTTGAAATCAGCCACTGTTGGTCTCTATTCACATTTTACTGCAGAGGAAAAAAAAAAAAAGGAAATATTGAATGTAGTCTTTGCCTTTTATACATTGAAACTTGTTGCCTACAGACCATAGTTCATCAGTTAAGCCAGGCCAGTAACAAATGATAGAATTACTAAGTCTTTGTCACTAGTCATTCTGAGGTTGAAATTCTCATTTACCTTTTTGCTGTGATTCTCTGCTAATGGGCATGTGTACAGAACTACTGTGACCCTCATTTGGGAGAAGAACATGCCAGAAGGCCAGGACACTGGTCTGCATTTTTGTTGGCTACAGAAAATTTGCACAAGAGATGGGAATACAAGACCACCTGACCTGCCTCTTCAGAAACCTATATGCAGGTCAGGAAGCAACAGTTAGAACTGGACATGGAACAACAGACTGGTTCCAAATAGGAAAAGGAGTACGTCAGGGTTGTATATTGTCACCCTGCTTATCTAACTTATATGCAGAGTATATCATGAGAAACGCTGGGCTGGAAGAAACACAAGCTGGAATCAAGATTGCCGGGAGAAATATCAATAATCTCAGATATGCAGATAACACCACCCTTATAGCAGAAAGTGAAGAGGAACTAAAGAGCTTCTTGATGAAAGTGAAAGAGGAGAGTGAAAAAGTTGTCTTAAAGCTCAACATTCAGAAAACGAAGATCATGGCATCTGGTCCCATCACTTCATGGCAAATAGATGGGGAAACAGTGGAAACAGTGTCAAACTTTATTTTGGGGGGCTCCAAAATCACTGCAGATGGTGATTGCAGTCATGAAATTAAAATATGCTTACTCCTTGGAAGAAAAGTTATGACCAACCTAGATAGTATATTAAAAAGCAGAGATATTACTTTCCCAACAAAGGTCTGTCTAGTCAAGGTTATGGTTTTTCCAATGGTCATGTATGGATGTGAGAGTTGGACTGTGAAGAAAGCTGAGCGCTGAAGAATTGATGCTTTTGAACTGTGGAAAACTCTTGAGAGTCCCTTGGACTGCAAGGAGATCCAACCAGTCCATCCTAAAGGAGATCAGTCCTGGGTGTTCATTGGAAGGACTGATGCTGAAGCTGAAACTCCAATACTTTGGCCACCTCATGCAAAGACTTGACTCATTGGAAAAGACCCTGATGTTGGGAGGGATTGGCGGCAGGAGGAGAAGGGGACGACAGGATGAGATGGCTGGATGGCATCACCGACTTGATGAACATGAGTTTGGGTGAACTCTGGGAGTTGGTGATAGACAGGGAGGCCTGGCATGCTGTGATTCATGGGGTCGCAAGGAGTCGGACACAACTGAGTGACTGAACTGAACTGAACTGTTCACCAAATATAATTGTCATTTACCTTACATCATTTTGAGTGCATGTCTCCATACATTAAGTAGAAGTGGCCTATGGAATTCATTGTATGACTGTGAAAACGTGTAGATCGGAGACTCAAAGCCAAAGTCAAAGCATCTTAGAACATGGCCCCTGAAACCCAGTGAGGGATTCTGTGTAGTAGAGGTTCTCATTGCTGAATTTATTGGGGAATTTTTAAAAAATCCTTTTTAAAATAGAAATATTAAGAAACAACTTGCTAAACTCATTTTTAAAATTTTCAGTTTATTTTTTGGAAGTGACCATCATTGCTGGTTCCCAGGCAACATCAAAGTGGGTTAAAGATAGTGTCAAATGAGAGAGGCTTTGAGGTCCTAGCATTGGATCTATTCTAGTGTACTTGGAAAGAATGAAGATGCAGTTCTATGCTGAGGGGTCTTGAGCCACTATGGGGTCCCAGCCACACAGAAGAACAATCCGGTGTGTTGTGTCTGGGCCATAATGAGCTGAATAGGATTTATAAATGAAAGCACCAGAAACAAAACAATAAAAGTGATGGTTTGTAGATGAACATGGAGAGAAAAGCAGAAGTGATACCGTAGCAAGAATATCTTGGTAGAATCATGTGAGCTGGTCTAGCGTCCAGCTGTGTGACTGCAGTTACACTCTGAGCCTCTGTGCTCTGACCTCTACACTGGGAGTAACAACATTTTGCCCACTCCCCGTCTGCCCGCAGTGCTTCACAGACGCAGCAGTGATCTGCGTCCCACCACAGGGATCACACCTCCGGGGTGAAACACAGTGGTTAAGAGTCGAAACTCTAGATGTCCACCACTCTCATGCATGGCATCCGTCTAGGCACTCAGTGCCTTGTCCACTTGCCTTTCTCATCTATAGCATGAGGAAAACAGCAGCAGCCACCTCTCAGGATTTGAGGACCAAATGAATTCTTTTTTTTTTTTAATTAATTTTCAATGGAGTACAGCTGCTCTACAGCGTTGTGTTAGTTCCTGCTGTACAGCAGAGTGAATCAGCCGTACCCGTACATACATCCCCTCCCTTTGGGCTTCCTTCCCATCACCTCACCAGCGTGCATAAAGTAGAGCTCCTTTTGGTATGCAGTAGGTTCTCATTAGTTTTCCATTTTATACATAATATCAATAGTAATCACATCAATAGTAATCCATAGTAATCACATCAGTCAATAATATCGATGTATTTTATCCATAATATATCAGTGTATATGTGTCAACCTCAGTCTCTGGATTCCTCCCATGCCTCCCCTTATCCTCTTGGTAATCCTTAAAAACGGTTACTTTGGTGCCTGGCACACAGTGAGTGCTGGCTGTTGACTCCAGTGTCCCTCCTGCCCCTCCACCACAAATGGAGAAGAAGACACATTGGCCTCGTATCTGCCTCCGTCTGAGGTGGAGTTATCATCCATACAGGCAACGCCATAGATGTGTTTCAGGCATCAAGCAGCAGAATAAAGGGGAAAAGCTTTATAAGTTCTTTACAAATACAAGGCATTGTTATTATTTGAATTCAGCACACCCCCAAGGACGAAAAACAACTTTAATGATGTACATTCAACTAAATAATGCAGAATTTAATTAGTTTAAACTGTGGGATTTGGTATGAAAGACTTTTTAGGTGGGTTGTAGCATTGCTTTTAGAAAATAATTAGTCCATTTTAGGGTATGAAACGAGTTTCTAATGCTTTCAAGAATGAATGCACCCCTTGAAGAGCCCTTCATAAGACTGGCTGGCACTAGGGCAAAAAGAACTCCCTGTTATACAGACAAATACTCACCCTCCCCATAAACTACCCTAGGCCAGTCATTGAGCGAATCTGTCTTGTTATTAATTTCCATTTTACTTTTTAATAAGTTTAAACCTTTCAACGTTTTATCATGTGAAGTGTTTGAGTGTTGTCCATGTACTTTTCGTATAAAGTTTAAGTTATCTAGACTGGAACAAGAAACTATTTTTTTAAATGTAAATTTGATTCAAACATTGGTGCACTCTAGGTCCATTATGGACTTGACAGCTGAACTCTTGAATCTCTTGACAATTTAAATATTAATGTAGACTTTCAATAGCATCACAGGTGTTTTACCCGATACAATCAAAAGGGAAATTGATGCCCTTCAAGAAGCTGGCATTTGATAATGTGGACTTTCTGGAGAGCCCAGCAGAGGTGCTCTCAAGGGAAAGAGACATGCAAAATATTTGCCATAACTTTTTGTCTGCCACAGAACTTCTTCTCCACTCCTAGAAAAGGTGAGTCTAATTTTATAGAAGTTCCTAGGCACCTGGCTGCTCCTAGATGCAGGCAATTTGGAGATTCATGGGTAGAGCTTGAATTAAGCAGCATTTTTCTTTGAAATAAAATCTTTAGCACTTCAAGAATGATCCCCTTTCAGAAAATTATGGCCCCCAGGTTTCATCCTGTCATCATGAAAAGTAATCTTGGAGGGGAGTTGTTAAATCAATGTTATGTTTTTGATAGATATTAAATGTCCAGATACTCTTCAAATAAAATATATTATAAAACACAAAGGTAAGCTAATTGTTGTCCATGTTTAAAATCAAGTAGCACTGACATATATACGCTACCATGTATATATGGACAAATGTACACTAGCTTAAAACAGATAGCTAGTAGGAGGCTACTGTATAACACAGGGAGCTCATCTCGGTGCTCTGTGATGGCCTAGAGGAGTGGGGTCTGGGGCAGTGGGCGGGAGACTCAAGAGGGAAGGGATGTATGTATACTTAGAGCTGATTCATGTTGTTGTACAGCAGAAACCAACACAACACTATAAGCAATTATCCTCCACTTAAAAATCAATTAAAAAAACCAGAATGCACATATATGTATAACTAAATCACTGTGCTGTATAGCAGAAGTTAACATATTGCAAATTAATTATACTTAAATGTAAAAAATAAAATCACAAGCATTAAGGAACATTCATTAAAATTTATATTCTCCATTTTTTAATGAGGGATAAGTAGTGATAGGGTAAACCGCAAGAATTTGCATAGACAATTAAATGGATAAAACGTGAAACAGGACAGTGATAAAGAATCAATTTAGAGTAGAAAAGCCAGGAATTGCCTAGTAATATCAAGTCTACCGTAGCTTATCTTTATACAAAATGATGGATCAAGAAAGTTTTTCAAGAGAAAGTTTTAAGAATAAATTTGCAGCGTCATGCTTTGGAGTTAGTTGCATCTGGGATTGAATCCTGCTTTTAGTATTTACTGATGTAATGGACAAATAACTAAACAAACACTCTGTGTTTTCCCTGGAGAAGGTGTATGTCTGCCTTTTAGAATTTAGAGGGAAGAATGCAATAATATATTTATGAAAAGCATCTGATTAATAGAAAATACATATAGTACATACTTATCTGAGAATTTATGCGTTTCGTGTGTGAGAGTGTGTATTTCTGTGGATGTGAGTATATGTGCTTTTCTCCCATGTAGAAATTGAGACCCTAACTCAAGAACTTACTTTCCAAGGAACACATACATCTCAATAGCTTAATAAGATTTAAATCTAAGACAAATATTTTAATGTTCCTTCTATTTAATGTGATCCTCATAATTCTCAATTCTGAAAACAATCAAGTTGTTCTAATTGATTAATTCTATATCTGATTAAGTACTATAGTGAAAACATATATATATATATATATATATATATATATATATATATAAAACATATATGTGTGTGTGTGCTTCCCTAGTAGCTCAGCTGGTAAAGAATTCGCCTACAATCCAGGAGAGCCCAGTTCAATTCCTGGGTCGGGAAGACACCCTGGGGGAGGGCATGGGAACCCACTCCAGTATTCGTGGGCTTCCCTGGTGGCTCAGCTGGTAAAGAATCTGCCTGCAATGTGGGAGACCTGGGTTCAATCCCTGGGTTGGGAAGATCCCCTGGAGGAGGGCATGGCAACCCACTTAAGTATTCTTGCCTGGAGAATCCCCATGGACAGAGGAGCCTGATGGGCTACATTGCATGAGGTCGCAAAGAATCAGACATGATTGAGTGACGAAACACAGCACAGTATATATATAATTGATCTTTCTAACTACACACACACACACACACACACACACACATATGTGTGTGCATTCAAGTGAAATAAACCACAAACGAGCAAGATAGGAAACTGAGGAAGTATTCAAGATGCTAAAACTGGAAGAAAAGCAATTAACTTGGGTAGCAGGTTAAACGTAAGCCCAACAGACAACCTGCTGGGTCTTTATTTAGTATTGGTGAGTGGGAGAGAAATGCCTACTCCATTCAGAGTATAAGCCAAACCTTGTAATAGACACCAAAATATTAGCATATCCAAAACTTTATTCATCACTCTAAGTTTTTCTTTCCTTTCACCCATTTTTGCTAAGCTTACATGTTTTTCTAGGCAGTAACAATGATCATTAATAATACTTCTTCCTGAAATTCTTCAAAACTTGGAAGAATTTATATGAATTCCCTTATAAATTGGTAAAAATGCAAAAGGTAACAGTGTCACTAATATTAACACATGCACGCACACTTTCTTTTCTTGTGCACAGGAGAGATATAAATAATTATAAGCTGCAGTCTTTGATTTTAAGATGTTTATAATGCAGTTTGGGAAATGGTTGTTTAGAATTAGGTTACTTTATGAATGACAGAAAACTCAAAATATAGCAGTGTAAACGAGGGTATGTTTCCTAGCACTGCAGCACAAAATTACCACACACTTCATGACTTAAAAAAAAACACAATTTTATTCTCTCTCAGTTCTGGAGGCCAGAGGTCCAAAATCAAGGTGTTGCCAGGGCCATGCTCCCTCTAGAGGCTCTAACAGAGATTTCTTTCCTACTTCCAACTTCTGGTGGCTTCCAGCCTTCCTTGCAACTGGATCATTCCAATTTCTGCCCCTGCCTTCAACGCCCCTTCGCTTCTGTGTGTCTGAGCCTTCTCTTCCTCTGTCTGTGTGTCTCTGCTCTGTGTCTGCAATGAAAACACTTAAAATTGAATTCAGAGTCATTCAATATGACCTCATCTTCTGATCCTTAACCTAACTGTATTTGCAAAGACTATGTCTCCCAATAAGCTTCCATTCACAGGTTACATGGATTAGGATGTGGACATGAGGACCACAAATCAAGCCACTACAACTGGATTGAAGTTCATTTCTCTCATAAAATCTAGACAGAGAGTCAAAGGCAGATAGGATTCTCCACCATGTGTCTGGAACCCAGGCTCCTGTTATTTGCTTTCCCTGCTTGAAGTAGCTGCCTTTCTGAAGACCACCTTATAATCAAAGAGAGGGGCTCAAGCCACCACATCTACTGTTGATCCAGTAGAAGGAGAAGTTGGGTTCATGAAAGAGTTTTCCTAGTGAATTGCTGAACTGCTGCCCCTGGTGACCTTATTTTATAAGAACTCTATATTTTAGTACTTGATAACTTAAACTAGCTTTTCTGAAACATATGCATATTAAAGGATATTGAATCTTGTACAGCAGCATTTCATAGAGTCCAGAAGAAGGGGGATCTCTGCAGCTTAGGTGGTCCACAAAGAGTTGACTCCTGATCATTATAAGGATTGGTGAGATTCATCAGTGTGGGAAAAACGCACTTCCAGATGACTTCAAGACTCAATTGATTGTCTTAACCATAACATTAAACCACTTGGATTTTTATAAGTACTTGTTACCTGTAACTACATAGACTGCTTATTAGGGACAAAAATATACCATTGTTAGAAGAATCTAAGACTACCTCTTAGGTTCTGCAATGCTAATGGAGTTTAGCTAGGAAAGGAGAACCAGAAAAGGCCTGAGATTTACCTAAGAAACAGAGCACAATCCCAGGAACAACAGCAGCAAACAATGAAAGATTTGAAAGGTAAGAAAGATGTGACAGGGTCAAAATTTTGAGGCGGACAGAAAAGAATCTGGGGCAGCTGTTTTTAGTTTTAAAAACTTCTGTCCACCTCCTGTTGGCACCGCATTCGCTGCCACTTAAAGAGAATTCAGAAGAGACATAATATTATCGAAGGCTTTGGAGGAGCACTGTAAACAGCAAGCCTTAAAGCAGGCATGGGGGAAATATTTGCACCTCTAAGGTGAAAACAACAAAACTCAACAAACACTATGTAGGACAGATCTCCATTATAATCATTCAAGATTATCCTGGTTGTAGATCATTACTTCTACTCGAGGCAGACACCCTTGAGAAGCTGGGCACTGATCTAGCCACAGAAATATTCACTCCCCTGAAGTCACAGGAAGATGGATAAGACGCACATACAGCATTAGATATCGTTTGTTTATATGTTATTATCAATAGCCTACTTATATTGCTTTAAAAATATCGTGCACATTTGCAAGTAACCATCGGGAGTACTTTTCCATAAATTATTGTACCCTGTGCTGAAAGGAGCACAGGCAACTCCTTACTGGAGACAGAGGCTCTACGTGTTTACTTGCTACACAGCGCCATCTGGTGGCAAATACTACAAATTTCAGACACAGGGTCCCTGGGTTCCAGAGAGACTCCCAAGCTCATAAGTATCCACCCAATAGAGAATGAGTAAGTATACTATATTTAGGAACACATGTCAAAGTTGAAGATCAAGTTCTTTGTTTATTATTCTTATTGATATTCCTAATATCCATAGTTAATAGTTTCCCAAGAAAAATGAACTGCTTTATGTACAAACTGATTCTGAATAGTAACAGTTCTCAATGGATGTAACACTGTCATTTACAAAGTTTGATTCTAAAGAGGGGTATGGATACTATGCCTTCCTCCATTTGGCATTTATATTTATAAAATGAAGCTCATGTAGGTAATAGAAATCGCTCAAGTTCAAAAAGTTGGGAAAAATAACAGTGCTGCTGAAACTCCAATAAAGACTCTTACTAATCTACGTGTTGTCTTCACAATGATCCTGTTTCTTTCTGCTTAAAATGAAGTGAAGCAGTTTCAGCTGAAACTAGATTGAAACTTTAGCTTTAGCAGGAAGTGGTCTTTTGAATTAGGAGGTACTTGTTAGCTTTCCTGGTGGCTCAGATGATAAAGAATCTTCCTGCAATGTAGAAGACCTGGGTTTGATTCCTGGGTCAGGAAGATCCCCTGGAGAAGGAAATGGCAGCCCACTCCAGTATTCTTGCCTGGAGAATTCCATGGACAGAGGAGCCTGGTGGGCTACAGTCCATAGGATCACAAAGATTTGGACACAGCTGAGTAACAAACTCTTTCACTTTCTTATAAACCGTAGTTTCTCCTGTAGAATCTAGAGGAAGGCTTGGAAACCTTGGTGGCAATGGCAGTGCATTCCTAAAGTCTGGCAATTTTTTTTCTTGTTTTCTCCCCAGAACTTGTATTTACTTGTATACAATACCATCTCTGTTTTGCTCTGCTGCCCTATCTTGAGATTCACTTTTTATAATTTTTCATCAAAGGCACCACCTATTTCTCCATAGACCTTCAGGTAACCCTTCACTGCTTCCTAGCAGATGCATTTCTTTCAGAGTTAATCAAAGGATGATATTTAAGGTGGCATCTCTCCCTGGGCATCTAGATGACTTATGCCATTCATATCAATGAGACCTTTTCAACCCTAATATCTATTCCAGTGAGCTATGGAGCACAGCCTTGAAATTTAATCATGGGGATGTTTCAGAGGCTGATGGACAGCATTCAGCATCTCACTTTAACATCATTAGACAGTCCCAAGTTTCAGTGCTATGAAAGATTGAAGACCAGTCTACTGCATGTCCTACCTGGATTATGATCTGTAGGTATAAGCTTACATTTCTCAGACCCTGTCAGAAGGTGTTTTATCTTATGGCTGTGATATTCCACCTTGTGAAAAACTATTCAAATTTAATGCTATTTTTTGAGAAGCCTATTTAAGTCTTTGGATTTCATCCTGATTCTGGCAGTAAGTATTTTGGTCATTGCTATACAGTTGCTTACATTCTTAGACTTGGGCAAGGAGTTCTGGAACCATTCCAGGAGAAAAACTGAGACTTATTAATGTTGCATTAATCTAAAATAACCTCTTGGGGAAAATGGTAAATATGCATTTTTATAAAGTCTAATTTTTATTGGTTTATCGAAATAATCTAAAAATTTATTTTAGAATGTATCTCAAAATGCAGAATGTTTTCTTTCCCACAGTTATCAGACCACTGAAAACTTCAAATTTCCTTTTTCCTTTAAGCCATTTATCTTCAGCAGCAATAAAGATTGTGGAATTAGAACTTAGGTAGCAATTTTGGGATGATATATTAGCCCTTCTTCAGCTGTGTTTGCTTTAGAGAGCTGATTAATATAAATGTCAGTTTATTTGTAAACTAGGAGTATGTAACACAGAAAAGAAGACGGAGGAAATAATAGATAATGCCATTTCCAGAGCTTCCATTTAGGTCCTACATGAACTTTAGTTGGGCCAATAAACACTAGAAGTAATATTGCCTAAAATAACAGAGAACACAGAGGCATCCATCTCTTTTCAAGGTTAAGAATTTGCTTATTCTGTTTCAAGAGCTCAGCATATAAATACAGTTTACAAGGAATTTTAAATTGATCAGTAAAACCTATGTATCTTCAACTGTTATATCAAAAAGGAGCCTGTGGTGTTGATCAAGCCCAGTAATCACTCTTTAATATCACTGGGGGAGACGGCAGCATGATGAAAAGGATAAGGACAGTATAAATCAACTGGAGAAATTCTGAGCCAAAGACCTTCATTTTTAAAAGGCAGAGATTAAAATCACCAAGCTAATAAGATCTGCTCAGGGACCTAGAAATGTCAGCCAAAAATATGGAAAATGTATCCCCCAAGAGTAAGCTTGACTCAGGTCAGTTTATAAATAATAGTTATCTGCTGAAAACAGACCATTAAAGCTTGCTGTTTAACTTAAGAGTTGTATTCTGTTATAATTCTATATATGGAATATCTTATTCATATGTTAATGTTCACATTTTAATGGACAGGAAAAGAAATAAACATTACAAATAGATTTTGCATGAGTCTCCTAGGTTTTCCCTGACATCTGGCATTCATTTCTCTACTCTCAATAATGTTGCTTTGCAAACATCTTCCTCGACCCAAGACCCTCAAAAGGTCCTCTTCGTCAATAGGTTACCCCCTTCTTACTAAGATATTGATACCTTAGATATTGATACTACCTAAGATAATATCAGTTCCTAAGATATCAATATTATTATCTATTGGCTGGGCAGTCATTCCCAACAGATTTGAGGTTAGTATATTAGTATATCAGTAATGTTTCTTTCTCCAGGGCCTAGCGCTATTCCTAACAAAAAAGCAAGTGCTCAGTACAAAGCGCTCATCTTTATTTAATTTTCATCATAAACATCTCAGCATAGACATATCTTGAACCCAGATGGTCAGCTGACATCCCCAGCCACTGAAAATCCCCTCCTCTGTGCTTTGGCTTCTACTCTATCGTCTTCTAGGAGGTTCTGATCCTTCTCTACCTTTTCCCTTTTCTTTTTTAAAATAAAATACAGCCTGTGAGACGTTGTTTTCCAGAAAATACAAACTTTTCTCTCCTTTCCTTCCCTTCCTAGGGCATTTGCTGTTTTCCCCAATTCTCCTAGTTCTTATTAGGACATTATCCTGTGTCTTTAGTTACATTTTTAATTTACAATCAAAATTCCTAATCAAGGTAATGTTTTTTCGAAGAACAGGAGTCATAAATGGATCTTGTCACATAGCAGTTACCCAGAACACTGTGTTAAGGCACCCAGGCATTCAGTAAATTTGAGTTTAAAGAATGCTAGTTCAAAGTTAGTCTAATGATAAGATAGTGTAATAAAAATAAAGCCCAGCGCCAACAACACAAGTGTAAACGATGAACAGAGGCAGTGATAAGTGAAAGTTCAGGTTCAAACAGGTGATGCGCCAGAATTTGGAACAATTAATTTTTAAAGATGATTTGAACCATTAAGGTGAAAAGGTTGTATTCATTCCCACCAACAGTGTAAGAGGGTTCCCTTTTCTCCACACCCTCTCCAGCATTTATTGCTTGTAGACTTTTGGATCGCTGCCATTCTGACTGGTGTGAAATGGTACCTCATAGTGGTTTTGATTTGCATTTCTCTGATAATGAGTGATGTTGAGCATCTTTTCATGTGTTTGTTAGCCATCTGTATGTCTTCTTTGGAGAAATGTCTATTTAGTTCTTTGGCCCATTTTTTGATTGGGTCATTTATTTTTCTGGAATTGAGCTGTAGGAGTTGCTTGTATATTTTTGAGATTAGTTGCTTGTCTGTTGCTTCATTTGCTATTATTTTCTCCCATTCTGGAGAACAGTGTGGAGATTCCTTAAAAAACTGGAAATAGAACTGCCTTATGACCCAGCAATCCCACTGCTAGGCATACACACTGAGGAAACCAGAAGGGAAAGAGACACGCGTACCCCAATGTTCATCGCAGCACTGTTTATAATAGCCAGGACATGGAAGCAACCTAGATGTCCATCAGCAGATGAATGGATAAGAAAGCTATGGTACATATACACAATGGAGTATTAATCAGCCATTAAAAAGAATACATTTGAATCAATTCTAATGAGGTGGATGAAACTGGAGCCTATTATACAGAGTGAAGTAAGCCAGAAAGAAAAACACCAATACAGTATACTAACGCATATATATGGAATTTAGAAAGATGGTAACAATAATCCTGTATATGAGACAGCAAAAGAGACACTGATGTATAGAACAGTCTTTTGGACTCTGTGGGAGAGGGAGAGGGTGGGATGATTTGGGAGAATGGCATTGAAATATGTATAATATCATACATGAAACGAGTCGACAGTCCAGGTTCAATGCATGATACTGGATGCTTGGGGCTGGTGCACTGGGACGACCCAGAGCGATGGTATGGGGAGGGAGGAGGGAGGAGGGTTCAGGATGGGGAACACACGTATACCTGTGGCGGATTCATTTAGATATATGGCAAAACCAATACAATATTGTAAAGTTAAATAAAATAAAATTAAGAAAAAATTGAAAAAAAAAAGGTTGTATACAACTCCTACTCATCATTCAAGAGGCAGGGGAAAATGTCACTTTCTCTAGGAAAATTTTCCTTACCCAATCCCCTTCCCTCCCTAGTCAGTCTTGAAGCAATGACTTTCTGAGATAAATACCCAAAACATAGTATTTATTTCTCAAGCTTTTTTTTTTTTTCCTCAACCACACTTGGGTACTTATCATCTCCACTTTGGGACTGAACAGAATATATATTGTCTTTTTCTAAACCATAAGGTATATGAGGAAAGGAGTTCAAGTTTAATTTATTTTTGAATCACTCCCAACAGTTAGAGCATGGCTTACCTACAGAAATGCCTCAGTGTATGCATGCATGCCTATGTGAGTGAATAAGGATCCATGTCATGAATATAAGGGCATTCTAGTTAAAATTCTGTATCTGGAGATTAACAAGAAGCACACTTTTATTTTATTTGTAACACTTTCTTATATATATATATATAATTTTTAAAAATATAGTATAATTACTTTACAATGTTGTGTTAGATTCTGCTGTTCAATGAAGTGAATCAGCCATATGTATGCGTATATCCCTTCTTCTTGAGCCTACCTCCCCCCCACCCAATTCCACCTCTTTAGGTCATCACAGAGCATTGAGCTGAGCTCCCTTCTGTAGCTGCTTTGCACTAGCTATCTATTTTACACATGGTAGAGAGCACATTTTTTAATTATAACATTTCTAAAATCAGAATACCTCTTACATTATGTTGATTACTTCTTGCATTGGGTTACTTCTGGACTGTGCTGGGGAAAAAGCAGTTATTCATCAATAGCACATCTTAGAACAAAGAGTATCTTTGAATTGAGAAACAAGTATACAGGCCCAAACTTCTAAATCCAGGCTAGAGGGTTCACATGTGTCCATGAGAGAGCACATGGTTAAATGTGAGAAAAAGACATCGCCATCCCCCCAGAGAAGTATAGAGTTTTCCTCCATGCTTGCCTTCCTGGAGTGAAACTAACATTTGCTTTCACTAGATGACATTCTGATCTCTGAAAAACTCCAAGCGACTGTTTAAACAGCGCTAGCCACCTGTTCCCTGCGCTTCCTGCGTTATTTGTTCTCAGATGTGGATCTGTTAGCCTCCCAGTGCCCTGGCATCGCTGGATTCATGTCCATCTTTGGGCGTAGTTGCACCCTTTAATAAGCCCCGCCATTCCTCTCTGTGTTCATTCATCCTTTGCCTGAAGCTTCTCATTCACAAGAGGACTAGTTACTTCAGATGTGTATAAAATCATGGGTCCACAACCAAACAACAGTTGGCCAGCTTGAAAATTACATCCTTGGGTACAAAGAGGTGCAGCAAAGGACAAGACATACATACCACTCAGTGTACCTAGAATTCTATCTCTAGAAACACATGCCCTGGCACTAGATGTGCTGACAATGTGAGGTTGCTCAGGCAGGAGGCTGAGCTGCCCGCTCCTCAGGGCAGAAAATCATCAAGAATAGAGAACCCTCTCTGAGCCCCTGTTGCCTGCTTTGAGATTATCCTTAAGGCTTATAAAAGTGAATAGACATCACACACTGAATTAATTTCAGATAATGGCCAGGGCAGCTGCTTAAGTATATATGTTCAGTAAGTCTCTGATACAACAAGAAGACATTATTATTTGTTAGGAATATATGTGGAAAATGCTGTTTATTTTTCCTTTTTCACAGCAGAGCAGGCCAGCCCCTGCGTGTGTGTGTTCATGCATCTGAGTACGGATGAGTAGGCAAATGATCAAGAGCAGGTATTCAGTGGAATTGTATTTTGAAATGTAATCATTGCTATGAAAGACTGTAATTGTATCTATGAGCCTAAAGAGTTAATTTTTTTCCTAGCATCATTTCATTTTACATCCCAAAGAATCAGATTACTCCCAGAAAAATGCCACTTAAACAGGAAAAATAAAAGGAGGCAAGAAAGGGATTGACAAAAAGCAGGCTTTGAATGCATAATGAATGCTTTGCAGCTCATTGATAGACAACCCTTAAAACAAAGCATTGTTGTGTGAAATGTTCTAGAGAAAAGAACTCAAGAGTTTATCAAATGAGTTATTGGAAAAGAATTTTTTTTTAATTTGCCAGAAAAGTACCAGGCCATTATTGCGTCTTATAAATTATTTATTATTCTTAGATATGTCATAAAGTCCAACACAAATAAAGGAAAAATGCTGACAAGACAGAAATATCATTGTGAATATAGAGATAGCTGCCTGAAACCTTGCAAAAAGTTCTAAGAATTTTTGCACCCTGCCTACCACAATTTCACCACTTAGATATTTTGCTTTTCTGTATTTGAGGGTGTCAGCAGTTTCTTTTTCCAACCAGACCACCCATTCCCATCTTTCTTTGCATGACTAAGCTAATAGACCGTAAACCCTTTGCTCTGTATGTGTGAGAGAGAGACAGCAAGAGAGAAAGAAAATTAACCATGAAAAATTAAGTAAAATATGATGGTGAAGAGAAATCCAATTTTAAAAGCATCTATTCATATGATTACCTAGTTTATATGCATCTCTGCAAGATTCTGCTGGGGACTGCCTTAGCTATTCTGGAGTCTTACTTAGTAAAACAGACAAGTTTATTAAGAAAGACCCTGGTCTTTCATTCTTATGAAGCAGGCTAATGAAATATCATAGAAACGGTTTCATTTTAATACTAAGAAGACATTGCATATCTGACTGTAAAATATTTTTCTTCTTATTCACTTTAAGAGTCTTATGAGAATGACTGGTTTAAAGTAAAAGCAGCAATTTCAAAGTGGCCTAGTCACACAAGACACACCATCACTCACCTTTTCTGCTCTTTGCCCATTAATTATTTCAGAATCTGGAAGCACATATTTATCTCTCACGGCTTTTCCAGTGAATCACAGGATCCTCCAAGGCACTTCACCAAATGTTTTACAGATCGCCAGGTTCCAAAAATATTTGTTGATTTGAATAAGTATGTGTGTGGAGTGAGGTGCATGGAATCTTTCATCTCCCATCTGCTGGGTGCTTAGGAAATTCTAGAACACTGAGGGTCACATGACTTTATCTGACCTTCTTTACCATGGCAGGTGTTTGGGAGGTCACAGCTCTATTCTTTTGTATCTGCTCTATTATTTTGTATCTGAGAACCCCACTAAATGATGTGGGTTTTTCCCACTTAACTCCTTGTCATAGGCACAACACATCTAAGAAGACAACTTGCCTACTGTTAACTTCCAGCCAAATGGCTCAATATTTTCCTACTTTCGTGTTCTTAATCTTATATCTCAATTAAATGCACTTTTTAAATTTTTATTTTTAATTAGAGGATAATTACTTTACAATTCTGTGATGGTTTCTGCCATACCGTAACATGAATTGGCCATAAGTATACATATGTCCCCTCCCCCTCAAACCCCACTCCCACCTCCCTCCCCACCCCACCCCTCTAGGTTGTTGCAGAGTCCCAGCTTTGGGTTGCCACACTGCTTACAATAGCCAGGACATGGACGCAGTCTAGATGTCCATAAACAGAGGAATGGATAAGGAAGTCGTGGTACATATACAATACTCAATGGAATACTACTCAGCTATAAAAAGGAACATATTTGAGTCCATTGTGATGAGGTGGATGAGCCTAAATGCACTTTTAATCCTTACATATTTTTCAGAAACATTCCTCTGTACTTTGTAAAGGATTGCTCTGGAAATATTCAGATGATACCAACTAAACTATAGGTGGTCTAACACAAAAACAGAAAAGTTCAAGTATTGTGGCAAGAACTGTCATAATAATTAAGCAATAGTGAAGGAATATCAAAGGACACCGAAATTGTCTGTGAGAGATGTTGAAAGAAAGGGAATTGTTTCAATTTTATACTCTTCTCCTTACCACATCCAAGATCTTATAAAAACTAGATTGGTCACTGATTGAGCCTGAAGCTGTCTATGACTTTAACATGAATATGGAGTGGAAACATGGCTGGTGCTGAGGAGGCCTTCCCACTAAGAGACTGGAAGACTCCATATGTTTCTTTTCTCAGCTACAGCTTATGCCGCTGTAAAGTGAGGACGTTGGACTAGTTTTTGTAGTTTCTCTGCCATTCCTACCACACTCCACGTACTCAGTCTTGGATTCCTGCTTTCTCCAGGACCCAATAATAATCACTTCACAAGGACTCCTGATATTATCTATCCTCATATTCTGGCCAGTCTCTTGGTTCAAACCCTCTCCAATGCAAAGTTTCCTTAAACATTTTTCCTACTTTTATCTTTAATGACTAATTCATCCTGTACATTTGGTCTCTTCTAATTATGATTAAATTTCATCTGCTCCAGCTCCAGCAACTTCAAAGATGCCCCATGATCACAGAAGACAGTTCACCCATCTGAGTTCATGTCCCTGTTTAGTCAGTCTCATCTGTTTTTCATCTGTTCTTTACTGAGAAGTTAGTTATTAGCAGACTTCCTATCTCTTCTTTTTAATTTATATGTCCAAACACTTTTCATGTCTTGATTTCAAACATAACACTTGTTAATGCAAGGTTAGGCCCCCTTTCTTTCCTTAGATCACTCTACTGCACAGTGAGCTGTGTGTGTGTGTGTGTGTGTGTATGTGTTAGTCACTCAGTCGTGTCTGACCCTTTGCGACCCCATGGACTGTAGCCTGCCAGGCTCCTCTGTCTATGGGATTCTCCAGGCAAGAGTATTGGGTGGGTTGCTATGTCCTTCTCCAGGGCATCTTGTCACTGGCAGATTCTTTACCATTTGAGCTACTTGCAAAGCCCCACTGCACAGAAAGCTCCTTCCTTCTAAATCTCTATGGTACTGCTGTTTACACTCTTTTCTTCCTTGCCATTTGTTGCTTCAATATCAATAATGTCATCTCCCCGTTATAAGGTTGTTACAAAAGTAATTGCGGTCATAGACCATGAATTTTAAATCCTTATAACTAGTCTCCAACATAGCTTTTTAATCAAAATAGGAACCTTTACAATCAACACAATTTTGGCGATGAGAAACAAGTTTGTGTATTCCTGTAGTGTAAAAATTCTGGGCCTTTGGATTTGATGAACTCTTGGAAAGCATTTTCTGCCTCCCGCTGGTTTTGGAAGTGCTTTCCCTGCAAAAAGTTGTAAAGATGCTTGGTAGTCAGGTGAATATGGTGGATGAGGCAAAACTTCTTAGCCCAATTCATTCAACTTTTCAAGCATTGGTTGTGCAATGTGCAGTCAAGCATTGTTGTGAAGAATTGGGCCCTTTCTGTTGACCAATGCCAGGGGCAGGCATTGCAGGGTTCAGTTCATGTCATCGATTTGCTGAGCATACTTCTCAGATGTAATGGTTTCACTGGGATTCAGAAAGCTATAGTGTATCAGATGGGCAGCAGATGACCAAACAGTGACCATGACATTTTTTTGGTGCAAGTTTGGCTTTGGGAAGTGCTTTGGAGCTTCTTCTCAGTCCACACACTGAACTGGTTGTCCCTGGTTGTTGTATAACATCCACTTTTCATTGCACATCAAAATTCAATTGGGAAATGGATCATTTTTGTTGCACAGAATAAGAAAAGATGACACTTCAAAATGTTTTTTTTTTTTTTTTTTTTAGTTTTCAGTCAGCTCGTGAGGCACCCACCTATTGAGCTTCTTTGCCTTTCCAATGCTGAATGACTGTGGAATGGTTGGCACTGAGTACTATGCAACTTCTTGTGTAGTTGTAAAAGGATCAGCTTTGATGATCCTCTCAACTGGTCTTCATCAACTTCCAATGGCTGGCTACTACACTTCAACTTGAAGTTTTCATCTCCTTTGCAAAACTTCTTGATTCACCACTGCACTGTATGTTTGTTAGCAGTTCCTGAGCCAAATGCATTGTTGATATTGTGAGTTGTCTCTGCTGCTTTAAGGCCCATTGGCTGTATATTGTCACCCTGAAATCACATGGATGAAGGAGCCTGGTGTGCTACAGTCCTTGGGGTCATGAAGAGTCGGACACGACTGAGTGGCTTCACTTTCACTTTTCACTTTCATGCATTGGAGAAGGAAATGGCAACCCACTCCAGTGTTCTTGCCTGGAGAATCCCAGGGACAGTGGAGCCTGATGGGCTGCTGTCTATGGGGTCACACAGAGTTGGACACAACTGAAGCAACTTAGCAGCAGCAGCTTATTTAACTTATATGCAGAGTACATCATGAGAAATGCTGGGCTGGAGGAAGCACAAGCTGGAATCAAGATTGCCGGGAGAAATATCAATAACCTCAGATATGCAGATGACACCACCCTTATGGCAGAAAGTAAAGAAGAACTAAAGAGCCTCTTGATGAAAGTAAAGAAGAGAATGAAAAAGTTGAATTAAAGCTCAACATTCGGAAAACGAAGATCATGGCATCTGGTCCCATCACTTCATGGCAAATAGATTGGAAAACAGTAGAAATAGTGGCTGACTGTATTTTTTGGGGCTCCAAAATCACTGTAGATGGTGATTGCAGCCATGAAATTAAGAGACGCTTACTCCTTGGAAGGAAAGTTATGACCAACCTCAGTTCAGTTCAGTTCAGTCACTCAGTCGTGTCCAACTCTGCCAGGCCTCCCTGTCCATCACCAACTCCCGGAGTTCACTCAAACTCATGTCCATCGAGTCGGTCATGCCATCCAGCCATCTCATCCTCTGTCGTCCCCTTCTCCTCCTGCCCCCAATCCCTACCAGCATCAGAGTCTTTTCCAATGAGTCAATTCTTAGATGAGGTGGCCAAAGTATTGGAGTTAGCAACAGTCCTTCCAATTACCAAACTAGACAGCGCATTAAAAAACAGAGACATTATTTTGTCAACAAAGGTCCATCTAGTCAAGGCTATGGTTTTCCAGTAGTCAGGTATGGATGTGAGAGTTGGACTATAAAGAAAGCTGAGCACAGAAGAATTGATGCTTTTGAACTGTGGTGTTGGAGAAGACTCTTGAGAGTCCCTTGGACTGCAAGGAGATCCTACCAGTCCCTCCTAAAGGAGATCAGTCCAAGGTGTTCATTGGAAGGACTGATGTTGAAGCTGAAACTCCAATACTTTGGCCACTTGATACGAAGAGCTGACTCATTTGAAAAGACCCTGATGTTGGGATTGAAGGTAGGAGGAGAAGTGGATGAGAGAGGATGAGATGGTTAGATGGCATCACCGACTCAATGGACATGAGTTTGGGCAAACTCCAGGAGTTGGTGATGGACAGGAAGGCCTGGCATGCTGCAGTTCATGGGGTTGCAAAGAGTCGGACACGACAGAGCTACTGAACTGAACTGAGCTTGAATTTTTAAAAATTGCTCAAATTTGTGTTTTGTCTAACATCATTTCTATAGCCCAAAATAAATATAAGATAAACAGCAAGCAATGTCATTAACAAAAAGTGTAAGTCGAGATTAAAATGATGTATAACATAAGCACATTTATTTAAGAATGTATTCCAGGGAGAACAAGATGGTGGAGGAGGAGGTGGACGTGGAGTACCTCTCTCTCCACAGATACATCAGGAACACACCTTCAGACACAGAAGTGCATGCAGAACACCAGCTGAGAGCGGACAGGAGGACCTGACCAATGGGAAAGAATATATAGAACCACTCAAAACTCAGTAGGATGGATGAACTAAGGGGAAAAACAGGAGTGTTAGTAGGACTGGACCTGCCCTTGATGGGTGGGGGAACTGAAGCAGGGGTCTGATCCCCACAGAGGGGCAACTGTCTGAGTCAGAGGAGAAACATTTAAGGTTGAGAATGAAACTGCTGACCTGTGGCAGCCTACATGGAATGAGAATCAGACAGTCCTTGCCACTGCCATGCATACCCTGGACAGGGATGCAGGTCCCCTAGAAGGCGCAGCAGCTGGGAGCTGGAGTTCAGGGATTACAAAGCAATCCCAGGGCGAGGGCTGCTGGTGACTGCAGAGAGACGGACTGAGGGGATGTGAGGGAGGAGATCGTGGTGGGAAATGCTGGTGGAGGAAAACCAGGCAGCCATGGAGGCAAGGTCATGCTGCTGAGTCACGCTACGGGGTGGAGCCATCATCATAGCATCTCTCCCCTGACACACCAGCATGGGCAGCTGAGCAACAGAGAGGCTGGTCCATCAAATGCCTGAGGCACTGAACTACAGAGTAGGACCCCACCCAGGGTGTCCCTTTCAGTGACTGACACGCTAATCTACAGAGTAGGACCCCAGCCAGGGGGGCTCCTCTATGTGCCTGATGTTCTGAACAACAGAGAAGGACCCCAGGCAAGGGAGCCCTCTAAGTGCCTGAACAGGCAGAGCTACAGAGAAAGACTGGCCAAAGAGGCCTTCTGGTCCCCAGCTACAAGAGGCTCAAAAAAAGACTCTGCTAGGGACATAACTCCTGAGGCAGAGGCAGTCTGTGTCCATGCACACTTGGTGCCACCGGGGTCCCCCCAAGCCAACCAGCTGCACCACCTTCACGCTCAGCTCTCACTGGGGCAGAGCTGCCTCAGACAAAAAGTCTTGCATCTATGCGTGCAGGGTCGCTTCAGTCATGTCAGACTTTGTGATCCTATACACTCTGGCCTGCCAGGCTTCTCTGTCAGGGAAGGGATTTCTCCAAGCAAGAATATTGGAGTGTATTGGCCAATACTGGTTGCCATACCCTTCTAGAGCACTATATTTCCTGCTGCCCTAGCTGCCAACTCCCCTGAATACCTGGTGCTGCCAGAACTCCTGTGACCCAAGCAGTTGTACCTCCATACCTGGCCTTCACAGGGGCAGGCCCAAGTCCTCCAGGGCAGTCTCAGGAGCAAACCCCAGTGGACAACCCATAGGTAGAGGTGGAAATAAAACCACAATTGAAACCCAGGGGCAGTGTGGCTAAGGAAGAAGACCCAAAACCTTCCCACCAGCTGTACAAGTTGCAAATTAAATCCACACAATCAACTAGGCAAACTCTGTCTATGGACTATACAAAAGGCCATTGAGAGCTCCCACAAAAGAAAATGCAGTAGTTTTGATAGCTGTGGACATGGGAGGCAAGAACACACAGGAGTAGGACCAGATTAAAATCTGAGCTGCCCCCACAGCAGGCCCAAAGATCAGCACAGTGTTGGAGGGCATCCTAGGGAGGTGAGGTGGACCATGACTCCCAGCGAGAGAAAGGACTCTCAGAAGTGACTCAAGAAAAACATTTATTTTTTGACTTGTTCTGTAGATTCTTTTGGATGTTCTTTTCTCTTTTTCCCTTTCCTCTGCCCCTGTTGTAGTTGTTGATTTCATTGGCACTAAGAAATCCAATTAAGCTTTTGAGCATTTTTTTCTTTTCTCAGTCACATCTCTTATTGTTGTTATAAGCCTCTGCCTCTATGTTGGGCTTTTGCAGTTCTTCAGAGTTTTGGGGTGGTTTTTTTTTCCTTTTCTCATTTTTATAATTTTAAGTTTTAATTTTTTTAACCTATTATATTTTTATACATTTATTTCTTTGTTTGCCTTTCCTACTGTTCTTTCCCCCTTGCAGTTAATCTTTAATGTATACAAATCTTCTTCATCTACCTCTGTTTAACTTTGCATATTCATTCTTTCTTTCCTTTCTTCTCAACATATTTGTTAATTTTGTTTTCATTGCTTTATTCCCACCTTGGAATCTTGCTTTAGTTTTGTTTTCCAGTTTGTGCTTTAGTTAATTTTGTTTTTAACTGGTAAATATAATTTTTTATTTCCTTTGTTCACCAGGTGAATCTACTGTACTTTATTTTTTTCTCCTTTTTTCTTTTTTTTTATTTTTAAACTTTACATAATTGTATTAGTTTTGCCAAATATCAAAATGAATCTACCACAGGTATACATGTGTTCCCCATCCTGAACCCTCCTCCCTCCCCATACCATCCCTCTGGGTCGTCCCAGTGCACTAGCCCCAAGCATCCAGTATCGTGCATCGAACCTTTCTATCGTGCATCTCGTTTCATACATGATATTTTACATGTTTCAATGCCATTCTCCCAAATCTTCCCACCCTCTCCCTCTCCCACAGAGTCCATAAGACTGTTCTATACATCAGTGTCTCTTTTGCTGTCTCGTACACAGGGTTATTGTTACCATCTTTCTAAATTCCATATATATGCGTTAGTATACTGCATTGGTGTTTTTCCTTCTGGCTTACTTCACTCTGTATAATTTCATCAGCCTCATTAGAACTGCTTCAAATGTATTCTTTTTAATGGCTGAGTAATACTCCATTGTGTATATGTACCACAGCTTTCTTATCCATTCATCTGCTGATGGACATCTAGGTTGCTTCCATGTCCTGGCTATTATAAACAGTGCTGTGATGAACATTGGGGTACACGTGTCTCTTTCCCTTCTGGTTTCCTCAGTGTGTATGCCCAGCAGTGGGATTGCTGGATCATAAGGCAGTTCCTTATGTGCACTCCACAACTGGACCACTCAGAGATGTTCACGGAGTTATACAGAGAAGAGAGAAGGAGGAAGGAGACAGAGGTGGCCAGAAGGATAAAAGGAGGGAATGAAAAGGAGGGAGACAGATCCAGCCAGTAATCAGTTCCCTAAGTGTTCTCCACCGTCTGGAACACACAGAAATTCAGAGTTGGGTAGAGTAGAGAGGGGTTAGGGAGGAGACACAGGCGACCTGGTGGAGAAAAAGGAGAGTCCAAAGGGAGAGAAAGCAGTCAAGCCAGTAATCTCGCTCCCTAGTGAAAAATGGGCCCTGAAGATTGGGTTCTTAAAGGTACAAAATTGGTAACAAATACATAAAAGCAAAAATTAAAATTCTAGAGTAGAGTTTGGAATTTCAAAAATATGATGTTAAAGAAAAGAAGAAGGAAAAGAAAGAGAGAAAAAACGAACAAACAAAAACAAACAAGGTTGTGAAAATTATAAAGAAAATATAGGTACAAAATTGATAACTAATACCAAAAATCAAAAATTAAAAATCTAGAGTAGAGTTTGGAATTTCAAAAATACAATGTTAAAAAAAAAGGAAGAAGAAGCATAAAGAGAGAAAACAAACAAACAAACAAAAACAAACAATGTCACAAAAATCATAAAGAAAATACAGGTACAAAATTGATATCAAATACCAAAAAGCATAAATTAAAAATCTAGAGTAGAGTTTGGAATTTCAGATATACAATGTTATATAAAAGAAGAAGAGAAAGAAACAGAAAAAAAAAAAGTCACAGAAATTATAAAAAAAACTATAGGTACAAAATTGATAACATATACCAAAAAGCTAAAATTGAAAAACTAGAGTAGAGTTTGAAATTTCAAAAATACAATGTTAAAGAAAAGAAGAAAAAAAAAAAAACAAGGTAAAAAATTATAAAATATATATATATGAAGTTTGCTGAAGAAGAAAAAAATAGGGTCTTTTTTTTTTTGCAAAGTAATAGGTTATAAAAGTGAAAATTAAAGGAACAATAGAGGACTTAAAAAATTTTTTTTAATTAAAAAAAGAAAGAAAGAATGATCGTAAAAATAGTAAAAATATATCTAGGACTTTTTCTGGTTTTGTTGTGAGTATTGTGGGTCCAGTTCATTTTTGGCTAGTTCCTTGATCCGACTTATATTTCTCAAGATCTATAGGCCCCTTCCTATGTAGTCCGTAGTAACCACAGGGTTTTCATCTATTGCCTGTAGCTTCAAGGGTGTTTCCCTCTGTTATAGCTTCTTCTGTTTGCTGGTCTCTTCAGTGTCTGGTTTCCGCCCTGACACAAAGGGGACAGTGGAGGAAACTTTTTTTTTTTTTTTTTTTTTTAGGCTCACTTGTTCAGTCGTGCTGTCGGGAGGGAGGGAGGGATGCTGCAAACAAATAACACTGGCGTGCGCTCACAGTGCCTCAGCCACACTGGGTCTGCCCCCGCTCACGGTGCATGTAGCCTCTCTGCCCACAATGCTCAGGCTCTAGGTTGTTCCGCCGGGAACAATCCGAGGCCGGCCCTGGGCTGTATGTACCTCCCAGGTCCAAGCCGCTCAGGTTCAGACACTCAGGTAGTCCTCAGAGGCGCAGACTCAGTTGGGCCTGCATTTTGTGCTCTTCCCAGGTCCGAGCAGCTCAAGTGATGAGGTGTTTGGCGAGCACCAATGCTGCGACTTATCGCCTCCCCGCCACTCGGTTATCTGGGTGTAAAACCGGCGCACCTTCTCAGGCAGATGTTAACCGTCCAGACCCCCAAGAAGTTTTAGTTAGCAAAGAAGCCTGCTTACAGTTTTATAGATAATGTCTCTCTGGGGCTGCGATTGCCCCCTTCTGGCTCTGGCTGCCTGTCACTGGAGGGGGAAGGTCTGCAGCCGGCTATCTCTGTTCAGTCCTTTGTTCCGTGCGCGGGCCTGGCGGTGTCTTAGGTTGGGGCTGGCTTTTCGCGTGGTAGATATCCCACAGTCTGGTTTGCTAGCCCAAATTATTTCGCTCAGATAGCGCTCAGGGTATTCAGGCCAGATTCTTACTCTAAGCGATGCAGCCCGCGCCGCGCCTCCCTGCCCAGCCCCCGCTTGCTAATGGCGGATGCAGGCGTCTGCGCTGCTTCTCTGCTGGGGGAGTTACCGTAGGGTTCGCAATCTGCGAGTTTTAATTGTTTATTTATTTTTTCTCCCTGTTATGTTGCCCTCTGTGCTTCCAAAGCTCGGCACAGATTCGGCAGTGAGAAGGTTTCCTGGTGTTTGGAAACTTCTCTCTTTTTAAGACTCCCTTCACGGGACGGAACTCCGTCCCTCCCTCTTTTGTCTCTTTTTTTGTCTTTTATATTTTTTCCTACCTCCTTTCGAAGAGTTGGGTTGCTTTTCTGGGTGCCTGATGTCCTCTGCCGGCATTCAGAAGTTGTTTTGTGGAATTTACTCGACGTTTAAATGCTCTTTTGATGAATTTGTGGGGGAGAAAGTGTTCTCCCCATCCTACTCCTCTGCCATCTTGGCTCCTCCCGCCTGTACTTTATTTTTGTTGGGCTGTTTTGACTTTGCTCATGGATGTATATTCATATGTGTATATTCCATTATTTTAATTATTATTTGCCTGATTTTGTAACTGCCATTTGCCTAGGGTTCATCTTTGGTTTCTCATTTTTTGATACTTGTTTTAATCTCACTTGATGCCATAACAAACCACTTGTGGAGCCTTTGTTCCTGACCAGAGATCAAGCCCTGAGCCTTTGCAGTCACAGCATTGACTCCAAGACCCTAGACTACGAGAGAACTAACCCTGCTGCTGCTGCTGCTGCTAAATCGCTTCAGTCGTGTCTGACTCTTAGCGACCCCATGGACTGCAGCCTACCAGGTGCCTCCATCCATGGAATTTTCCAGCCAAGAGTGCTGGAGTGGGTTGCCATTGCCTTCTCCAAACTAACCTTAGGGAGTACCAAATAGTGAGAACTCACACAAATGAAACCACTTGAACGCAAGAAACTGCATCACCCAACCACCAGTAGCACCCTGTGCAGGATGCCTCATCTAAACAACAAAGAAAACAAAAATACAAATCCAATCATCAGCAGACAGGATTACCATCTCACTCAGCCTTGCCCATCAGAGCAAAAACAAACAAAGAAAAATTCAGCAAAAATATCACCCTACATGATGCTTATACAAACCACTGGACCAAGCTTAGGAGTGCAGAAACCAAAGGAAGAAGTAATTCAACCTTCTTCAAGGAAAGAATCCAACTTTCCTTGAAACCTGGGAAAAGGAGACCTCAAACACAATAAGTTAAAATAATGAAAAGGCAGAGAAATACTACACAAATGAAGGAACAAACTAGAAACACAGAGGTCCAAATAAATGAAGAGGAAACAGGCAAACAACCCGAAAAAAGAATTCAGAATAATGATAGTAAAGATGATCAAAAACCTTGAAAACAAAATGGAGAAAATGCAAGAATCAATTAACAAAGACCTAGACGAATTAAAGACTAAGCATACATAGACGAACAACACAATTACTGAGATTAAGAATATTCTAGAAGGAACCAATAGCAGGATATCTGAAGCAGAAGAACAAATCAGTGAGCTGGAAGATAAAGTGGTGGAAATAACTTCTGAAGAGCAGAATAAAGTAAAAAGAATGAAAAGAACTGAGGACAGTCTCAAACACCTCTGGGACCATATCAAATGCACCAACATTCAAATTATAGGGGTCCCAGAAGAAGAAGAAGAAAAAAGAAAGGGTATGAGAAAGTTTTTGAAAAGATTATAGTTGAAAATTTCCCCAACATGGAAAAGGAAATAATCAATCAAGTCCAAGGGGCACAAAGAATCCCATACAAAATAAACCCAAGTAAAAACAGGCCAAGACACATACTAATCAAACTAACAAAGCCTAAACACAAAGAACATTAAAAGCAACAAGGGTGAAGTAAAAAATAGCATACAAGGGAAATCCCATATGATTAACAGATGATCTTTCAGCAGAAACTCTGCAGGCCAGAAGGGAATGGCAGGAAAAATTCAAAGTACTGAAAGGGAAAAATCCACAATCAAGATTACTGTACCTGGCAAAGATCTCATTCAAAGCTGATGGAGAAATAAAAAGCTTTTCAGACAAGCAAAAGTTAAGAAAATTCAGTACCACCAAATCAGCTTTACAACAAATATTAAAGGGACTTATATAGTCAAGAAATACAAGAGAAGAAAAAAGAGCTACAAAACAACCCCAAACAATTAAAAAAATGGCAATAGAAACATATATATCAATAATTACTTTAAATGTAAATGGATTAAATGTTCCAACCAAAAGACACAGACTGGCTGAATGGATACAAAAACAATACCCATATATGTGCTGTCTACAAGAAACCCACTTCAGACCTGAAGACACATATAGACTGAAAGTGAGAGGATGGAAAATATATTCCATGCAAATGATAAGTAAAAGAAAGCTGGAGTAGCAGTCCTCATATCAGACAAAATAGACCTTAAAGAATATTACAAGAGGTAATGAAGGACACTACATGATGATCAAGGGATAAATACAGAGGAAGATACAACAATTGTAAATATCTATGCACCCAACACAGGGGAACCTCAGTACATAAGACAAACACTGCTGCTGCTGCTGCTGCTAAGTCACTCCAGTCATGTCCGACTCTGTGCAACCCCATAGACAGCAGCCCACCAGGCTCCCCTGTCCCTGGGATTTTCCAGGCAAGAACACTGGAGTGGGTTGCCATGTCCTTCTCCAGTGCATGAAAGTGAAGAGTGAAAGTGAAGTTGCTCAGTCGTGTCCGACTCTTCACAACCCCATGGACTACAGCCCACCAGGCTCCTCCGTCCATGGGATTTTCCAGGCAAGAGTACTGGAGTGGGTCGCCATTGCCTTCTCCAAGACAAACACTAACAGACATAAAAGGAGAAATTGACAGTAACACAATAATAGTAGGAGATTTTAACACCCCACTCACACCAACGGACAAATCATCAAAACAGAAAATTAATAATGAAACACAAGTCTTAAATGATATATTAGATGAGATGGATCTCACTGATATCTTCAGGACATTCCACTCATATGTAGAAGAATACACCTTCTTTCAAGTGCATGTGGAACATTCTTGAGGATAGACCACATCTTGGGCCACAAATCAAACCTCAGTATATTTAAGAAAATTGAAAGCATATCAAGCATCTTCTCTGACTACAATGCTATGAGACTAGATATCAATTACAAGAAAAAACTGTAAGAAACAAATACATGGAGATTAAACAATATTTTTCTAAATAACCAACAATTTACTGAAATCAGAAGGGAAATAAAAAAATTTCTAGAAACAAATGACAATTAAAACGACAACTCAAAACCTATGGGATGCATCAAAACCTGCAAACCCCAAAATTAGTAGAAGGAAAGAAATCATAAAGATCACTGAGAAATAGATGAAAAAGAAATGAAAGAAACAATAGGAAAGATTAATAAAACTAAAAGCTGATTCTTTGAAAAGATAAACAAAATTGACAAACCTTTAGCCAGACTCATCAAGAAAAAAAGAGAAAAGAATCAAATCAACAAAATTAGAAATGAAAAAGGAGAGGTTACAGCAGACAATGCAGAAATGAAAAGGATTATAAGAGACTATTATGAACAACTATATGGCAATAAAGTGGATAATCTGGAAGAAATGGACAGATTCTTGGAAAAGTTCAATCTTCCAAGACTGAACCAGGAAGAAATAGAAATTATGAACAACCCAATTAAAAGCACCGAAATTGAAGCTGTGATCAAAAATCTCCCCAAAAAAACAAAAGCCCAGGACCAGATGGCTTCGCAGGAGAATTCTATCAAACATATAGAGAAGAGATAATACGTATCCTTTGAAAACACTTTCAAAAAAATTGCAGAGGAGAGAACGCTTGCAAACTCATTCTATGAGGCCACCATCACCCTGATACCAAAATCAGACAGAGACAACACAGAAAAAGCAAGCTACGGCCAATATCACTGACGAACATAGATGCAAAAATCCTTGACAAAATTTTAGCAAACAGAATTCAGCAACACACCAAAAAGCTCATACACCATGATCAAGTTGGGTTTATTCCAGGGGTACAAGGATTCTTCAATATATGCAAATCAATCAATGTGATACACCTTATTAACAAATTGAAAGATAAAACCACATGATAATCTCAACAGATGCAGAAAAAGCCTTTGACAAAATTCAGCTCCCATTTATGATAAAAAAAACTCTGTGGTACATATACACAATGGAGTATTACTCAGCCATTAAAAAGAATACATTTGGATCAGTTCTAATGAGGTGGATGAAACTGGAGCCTATTATACAGAGTGAAGTAAGCCAGAAAGAAAAACACCAATACAGTATACTAACGCATATATATGGAATTTAGAAAGATGGTAACAATAACCCTGTGTACAAGACAGCAAAAGAGACACTGATGTATAGAACAGTCTTATGGACTCTGTGGGAGAGGCAGAGGGTGGGAAGATTTGGGAGAATGGCATTGAAACATGTAAAATATCATGTATGAAACGAGATGCACGATAGAAAGGTTCGATGCACGATACTGGATGCTTGGGGCTAGTGCACTGGGACGACCTAGAGGGATGGTATGGGGAGGGAGGAGGGAGGAGGGTTCAGGATGGGGAACACATGTATACCTGTGGTAGATTCATTTTTATATTTGGCAAAACTAATACAATTATGTAAAGTTTAAAAATAAAATAAAATTAAAAAAAAATAGGCATTGAAGGAACCTACCTCAACATAGTAAAGGCCACATATGATAAGCCTACAGAAAACATTATTTTCAATGGTGAAAACTGAAAGCATTCCCTCTAAGATCAGGAATAAGACAAGGGTGCCCATTTTCACCACTAGTATTCATAGCTCTGGAAGTCTAATGCAATCCCAACACAGATTCAATGCAATCCCTATCAAATTACCAATGGCATTTTTCACAGAAGTAGAACAAAAAATTCACAATTCATATGGAAACACAAAAGACCCAAAATAGCCAAAACAATTTTGAGAAAGAAGAATGGGGCTGGAGGAATCAACCTTCCTGACTTCAGATTATACTACAAAGCTATAGTCATCAAGACAGTATGGTACTGGCATAAAGACAGAAATATAGACCAATGGAACAAGATGGAAAGCCCAGAAATAAACCCATGCACCTATGGGTACCTTATTTTTGACAAAGGAGGCAAGAATATACAATGAGGCAGACAGGCTCTTCAATAAATGGTGCTGGGAAAACTGGACAGCTACAAGTAAAAGAATGAAATTAGGACACTTCCTAACACCATACACAAAGATAAACTCAAAATGGGTTAAAGATCTCAACGTAAGACCAGAAACTATAAAACTCTTAGAGGAAAACATAGGCAGAACACTCGATGACATAAATCAAAGCAAGATCCTCTATGACCCACCTCCTAGAGTAACAGAAATAAAAACAAAAGTAAACAAGTGGGACCTGATTAAACTTAAAAGCTTTTGCACAGCAAAGGAAACTATAAGCAAGGTGAAAAGACAACCCTCAGAATGGGAGAAAATAATAGTACATGCAACAAGTGACAAAGGATTAATTTCCAAAATATACAAGCAGCTCATACAACTCAATACCAGAAAAACAAACAATCCAATCAAAAAGTGGGAAAACGACCTAAGCAGACATTTTTCCAAAGAAGACATACAGATGGCTAACAAACACATGAAAAGATGCTCAACATCACTCATTATTAGAGAAATGCAAGTCAAAACTACAATGAGATATCACCTCACACCAGTCAGAATGGCCTTCATCAAAAAGTCTATGAACAATAAATGCTGGAGAGGGTGTGGAGAAACAGGAATGTTCTTGCACTGTTAGTGGGAATGTAAATTGATATAGCTAATATGGAAGACAGTATGGAGATTCCTTAAAAAACTAGGAATAAAGCCACCATATGACCTGGCATCCCACTCCTAGGCATATACCCTGAGGAAACCAAAATTGAAAGAGACACATGTATCCCATTGTTCAATGCAGCTCTATTTACAAGAGATAGAACATGGAAGCACCTAGATGCCTATCGACAGATGAATGGATAAAGAAGCTGTGGTACATATACACAAGGAACTATTGCTCAGCCATAAAAAGGAATGCATTTGAGTCTGTTCTAATGAGAAGGATGAACATAGAACCTATTATACAGAGTGAAGTGAGTCAGAAACAGAAAGATAGATATCGTATTCTAATGCATATACATGGAATCGAGAAAAATGGTACTGAAGTATTTATTTACAGGGAAACAATGAAGAAACAGACATAGAGAATGGACTTATGTACATAGGGAGGGGAGGAGAAGGTGAGATGTATGTAAAGAGTAACATGGAGACTTACACTATCATATGTAAAATAGATAGCCAATGGGAATTTGCTGTATGGCTCAGGAAACTCAAACAGGGGCTCTGTATCAACCTAGAGGGTGGGATGGGGAGGGAGATGGGAGGGAGTTTCAGAAGGGAGATGGGAGGGAGTTTCAAAAGCCATATGTGTACCTATGGCTGATTCATGTTGAGGTTTAACAGAAAACAGCAAAACTCTGTAAAGCAATTATCCTTCAATAAAAAATTGATAAATTAAAAAGTAATGTATTCCAATATCAAACAGCAAACTTCAAAAATACAAAACCGCAATATTTGCACCAACCTAATAGCATCCATGTGGTTTGGGGCTAATGTCATAGCCTCACAGGTCTTCAGTTGTCCTATCTGTGAAATTGGACAACAGATAGGTGTCTACCCAGGTGAGTTTGGGTCCCACAGATAATGTGTACAAAATACTTTGCACAGTGTTTAGTTCCTAATGGTGATAACCATTATCACCTAGAAAATATGTATATTGTCCTGTTTTTGTTATAAGTTTAATGTTTTTAAAATTTTAATTTTATTGAAGTATAGTTGATTTCCAGTGTTGCATTAATATCTGGTATGCAGCCAAAGTGATTCAGTTATACATAATTATCTATCTATCTATATTCTTTTTCATATTCTTTTCTATTATGGTTTATCACAGGATATTGTATACTGTTCTCTGTTCTATATAGTAGGACCTTGTTGTTTACCTGTTCTATATAAAATAGTTTGCATCTACTAATCCCAAACCCTTAATCCAACCTTCCCCATTCCCCTTTCCCTTGGCAACCACAAGTCTGTTCTCTGTCTAGGAGCCTGTTTCTGCTTCATAGATAAGTTCATTTGTGGCTTCCCTGGTGGCTTAGATGGTAAAGCGTCTGCCTGCAATGTGGGAGACCCTGGTTTGATCCCTGGGTCAGGAAGATCCCCTGGAGAAGGAAATGGCAATCCACTCCAGCGCTCTTGCCTGGAAACTTCCATGGACGGAAGAGCCTGATAGGCTACAGTCCATGGGGGAGCAAAGAATCGGACACGACTTCACTTCACTTTTAGATTTCACGTATAAGTAATATCACATGGTATTTGTTTTTCTCTTTCTGACTTACTTCACTTAATATCTCTATGTCCATCCATGTTGCTGCAAATGGCTTTATTTCATCCTTTTTTATGGCTGAGACGTATTCCATTGTATATATACCATATCTTTATCCATTCATCTGTTCATGAATATTTAGGTTGTTTCCATGTCTTGGTTATTGTGAATAATACTGCTATGAATATAAGGGGTGCATGTTTAAGAAATTTACTCTAAACCACAACAGGATACAATACAAGGAAAAATAAAAGTAACCTATATCTGGGTAGAATGTTTGTGTATACAAACATATGACTACTCTTCCATTCAAGAAGAAAATGACCAAAAGTACAAAAAATGGAGAGTATGAGGCACCTGCTGCAAAAAAAAAAAAAAAAAAAAGACTTGAGAAAAATATCGTACTCATTGAATTTTCAAGATTTGATAGAAATAACAGCAAGAAAATCTTATTGGCAAAAGATGCTCAGAGGTATATGGCAAGTAATTTCCCCATGTAATAAAGGTGGCCTCATGGGATCCAAGAAGAATAGGTCAGGGATATAACCCATCAGCTTAGTAGCTGAATAGCCCATTAGCACCATCTATTTTGGAGAGCGGAGGATTAGAAGTGAAGGTGAGCTATAGGGCAAAAGGCAGTTCTTCTGGCAGATGTGGATTGAAGACATTTGGACACTAAGGGGGAATGCCCAGGGCTACGGGCATTTATACACAGTAGGAGGACTGTGATGGGCTTTTCCTTGAAGCAGCAGGTCTTTTGTTGAAGAAGCAGTTGATGAGCCATGAGCTGCCTCTCCCAGACCACACTGGTGCCATCGACCACGATGAAAAAATAGTATCAATAAGATTATCATTGGAAAACAGAAATAGAGACATAGACACAGAGAACAAGCATATGGACACTAAGTGGGCAAGAGTGAGGCGGAGTGAACTGGGAGATTGAGATTGACATATATACACTATTGATGCTATGTATAAAAATAGATAACTAATGCAAATCAACTGTATAGCACTGGGAACTCTATTCAGTTAGGCAATGGCACCCCACTCCAGTATTATTGCCTGGAAAATCCCATTGACGGAAGAGCCTGGTGGGCTGCAGTCCATGGGGTCGCGAAGAGTCGGACACGACTGAGCGACTTCACTTTCACTTTTCACTTTCATGCATTGGAGAAGGAAATAGCAACCCACTCCAGTGTTCTTGCCTGGAGAATCCCAGGGACGGGGGAACCTGGTGGGCTTCCGTCTATGGGGTCACACAGAGTCGGACACGACTGAAGTGACTTAGCAGTAGCATAGTGACTTAAATGGGAAGAAAATCCAAAAAAGAGGGGATATATGTATACATATAGCTGATTCAGTCTGCTGTACAGAAGAAACTAACACAACATTGTAAAGCAACTATACTCCAATAAAAATTAATTTAGAAACAAAGATAATGCTGAGACCACACTCCTCTTTAGGAGACTATCTATTACTTATACAAGAAAACATAGAAAGTAAATGACCAATGAGTCACGACTTAAACTCAACTGTTTGGCTAACAAATGCTAAAATAATAGATTTAAAAAATAGGAAAATTGTGTATAACTAACTAAAGCTGTGCATCAAATCAATTTTGAGATGTTTGAATAATTATTTTACCTGTGGTTGCAAAAGTGGCAACTTTAATTTTGAAAATAAATTATGTAATATTGTGGAGATTTTAAAAACTGTAACTAAAAACTTAGATAATACAAAAATAAAACCAGGATGTGAGAAGATAAATTGTGGTAATGTTTTCATTTTGTATCACAGGAAGCCAGTGAATACCATTTTGTTCTTGATATTGATGAAACACTGGAAAATTAAATACTCTTCCAGATAAACTGTGGGTTATTAAATACATCAAAACTGAATTTATCAAATGCATCAGGAATGATGATGACAACACTGCATATTAAAAACCATGGAACCTGACCAAAGCTGAAATTAAAAGCAAACTTACATCATAAAATACTATGATTAAAATAAGAAGGAATGAAGATATGCAATAAACAAAATAACAAATTAGTTCTAAAGAAAGGAGATATAGAAAGGATTAATGAAAATACAGACAGAAGTGAATGTAAGCAAAAATGGTAAGAATCTACATGAAAGAAATTCCTCCTATTATATCACTGAGAATATTAGAGATGTTAATAAATTATGGAATTATGTTTGAGATTGCCTGATTTAAAATATTGAATATGTGGAAACCTCAAACTTAATTTTAGAGATTTCTGAGCAACTCAAAGAAATATGCTTCATATTTCAATATAGCTAAAACTTAAATGAAGTTTTCACCTAATCTTGAGAGTAGCTGAGATGATCTCCTGCTAAACAAAGTTCATGAGAGTTTCATGAACTTCACTTTGGGAGCCCATGAAAGTGAAAGTCACTCAGCTGTCTCCAACTCTTTGCGACCTCATGAACTGTAGCCTGCCAGGCTCCTTTGCTCATGGAGTTCTCCAGATCCGAATACTGGAGTGGGTAGCCATTCCCTTCTCCAGGGGAATCTTCTCAACCCAGGGATCGAACCCAGGTATCTGGCATTGCAGGTGGATTCTTTATCATCTGAGTCACCAGGGAAGCCCCTTGGGAGCACATTAGCACAACTAACAGAGAAGGTCGTCATCTTACGAACAACTGGGGCTGCAGCATAATGAACGATTCTCAAACTTCAAGCTAAAAGATATATTGCCACGTCTTAAGACATAATAAAGAAATAGGCATTTAATTATCAGGACAGAAAAATCAGCATCAAGAACTATGAAGGAGGGGAGATTTTATTCATCCTACTTTCAAATTCACAAGTTTGCCTACCACAGTTGCATGGATGTTGACAAAAGATACAAAACCTATGGGTCAGAGACAAAAGACTGTGAATATCATGTTTGTAGCAGTTTTTCTTGTACCTCAAGTCCTAGGTGGGTAATGTGGAGTAGCCCGGGTAGGTGCTGTGCATACAGTGGATTCAAATATGAGGAATCTTGAATAAGAATACAAGTCTGTTGTAATAGACTGCATGCAAACCTGCCTGACCTTAGTGCCACAGCTAGACGTTATCTTTATTACGCCAAGCAGGAAATGCATCTGCCCTCTGCTCCAGAGGGAGGTATCATCTCTATCTTCCAAGGCTATTTGCTCTGCAACATCCTTGAAAAGATAATCCAGGACAAAGGCTGCCTGGCTCACAATATATACAGAAGTGAGGGAGACAACATGAAGAACTGTCTCTAAACATACATATATGCTCTAAATTGTAGGTGTTGACTTGTAATTGCTTTGCATCTTACCTGAAAAATGATGTAGCAGGCTACAAAGTAGAAGTCAGCATTTATTGAAAAACATTTACTGATCCTTCCAAGTGACTCAGAAGAGTTCAGCCAGTAAGTCCAAGGGTTGATTATTTGAAATAATTTTTTAAGGAAAAATAATAACTGGACAACCTGTATCAAAAATGCAAAAATACAGAAGATTAGAAATTAAGAAACGTGTAAAACACAGATAAAGAGTTCACAAAAAATTATAAGAAAATACTATATTTAACTAAATTATAACATTGATGCACCATATGATTTTCTAAGAAAACAAAGATTACATAAAGTTTTGGCATTTAACTCCTCAATATTTCTGGAATAAACTTTAATACATGATATGATAGAGGCATTGAATTTTTATTTTTAAATATCAATACTCAAAATTTTTATAAATACTAATATAAGTGTATTATACATATTAATATTTTGCACTATTTTTTAAACCTTTTACTTTGTATTGAATGAATGAATGAGTGCATGCTCAGTCATGTCCGACTCTGCCATCTCATGGACTATAGCTCTCCAGGCTTCTTTGTCCATGGAATTTTCCAGGCAAGAATACTGGAGTGGGTTGCCATTTCCTTCTCCAGGGGATCTTCCCAATCCAGGGATTGAACCTGTGTCTCTGTGTCTCCTGCATCTCCTGCATTGGCAGGCAGATTCTTTTACCACTGAGTCACCTGGAAAGGCCCTTACTTCGTATTGTGTGTTGCTCAGGCGTGTTTGACTCTCTGTGACCCCATGAACTGTAGTCCACCAGTCTCCTCTGTCCATGGGATTCTCCGGGCAAGAATACTAGAGTGGGTTGCCATTCCCTTCTCCATACTTTGTATTGGGGTATAGCCAATTAACAATATTGTGATAGCTTCAGGCAAACAGCAAAGGGGCTCAGACATATATGTACAGATACCCATTCTCCCCCAAACTCCCCTCCCATCCAGGAAGCCACAAAATATTGGGTAGAGTTCCAATGTGCTATCCAGTAAGTTCTTATTGTTTATCCATTTTAAATACAGCAATGTGTACATGTCTATCCCATACTCCCTAACTATCCCTTTTTCTATCATTTCTTTTCAGATTCCACATATAAAGGATGTCACAGGATATTTCTGCCCTGTCTGACTTACTTCACTTAGCATGACATTCTCTAGGTCCATCCACGTTGCTGCAAATAGCATTATTTCATTCTTTTTGAGTTGAGTTGAATAATATTCCATTCAAACATGTTTTTCTAATATGTATTAGTATTAACATTTTAAATATTTTAAAAATATTCTTTTATCAAATATCTCTAATATCTGATATTCTAAGCATCACCTACTTATAAAGCTCATCTTTAACTTATTTATTTAAATAATAAAACCCTAAAATAAATGAAAATAGCATAACATTAGAGATAGTAAAAAAAAAAAAGGTCGCTAGTTTTATTTTGTAACTTTATTAACTGTCCATTCTGCCATAGAGGATAAGCAACCCATAACAATTCAGGCCCAGGAGCCTGAGTTCTGGGTAAGAGATCTGGTCACTAGATTTGAATGATTTGGGTCATGTTACTTTACCTCTAAACATGTCCGTACCCTAGTTTCATCCACTATAAAATAAAAATAATAACTGTTTGCATCTCTTATGATGATTAAATGAGTTAATAAATTTAAAGGATTAAAACAGTGTTTGGGACAAAGCAAATACTCAAAAGTATAAACTATTATTATTGTTTTACCATCTTTTATTTAGCACACCAAAACATAAATAGATATAGATGAGAAAAAAGGCAACCTATCTGAGAGGCTGAGTATATGGCTTTAATTGATGAGACACTTAGAAGCCTTTTAAGAAAAAACAAAGTCCCTAATGGAAAAAATTCTGGGAGACATAAGCAGGTGATATACCTACAGAAAAATGCAATGAAAAATAAAGTATTAACATATTTAATATGACTAAACAGTGAAACTATAAATGATCAGATTTTTTATCATACTGCAGAGATTAAAATAGGTAGAAAAATGTATATGAAAAGTCTCAAATACATACTACTAAAAAAAATAAGCATAGAGGCATATCAACTTCCTGATGGAAATATGTCAATCTGGATCAAATCCTTAAGCCTTTTAAGAAAATATTCAACTACTCTAAATGTATTTCAATGATAAAATCAAATATGTTTGTGTTACATGTACATGTTCATCAGAATGTTATTTAAACAGGTAAACATTAAAAACAGCCTAAATGTCCAAAATGAAGCACTAGTTACTTGTATTATGGCACACTGGACTGTGAAGAAAGCTGAGCGCCGAAGAATTGATGCTTTTGAACTGTGGTGTTGGAGAAGACTCTTGAGACTCCCTTGGACTGCAAGGAGATCCAACCAGTCCATCCTAAAGGAGATCAGTCCTGGGTGTTCATTGGAGGGACTGATGCTGAAGCTGAAACTCCGGTAGTTTGGCCACCTCATGCGAAGAGTTGGCTCATTGGAAAAGACTCTGATGCTGGGAGGGATTGGGGGCAGGAGGAGACAGGGAGGACAGAGGATGAGGTGGTTGGATGGCATCACCAACTCGATGGACGTGAGTCTGAGTGAACTCCGGGAGTTGGTGATGGACAGGGAGGCTTGGCGTGCTGTGATTCATGGGGTTGCAAAGAGTTGGACATGACTGAGTGACTGAACTGAACTGATAGTAAACCAGGTGCAGGAACTGGGATGAGAGGAAGCTCAGGGCACCTGATTTAAGGAGTCACTCACTCTCAGGGTTGTGTCAATGCCTATACTGCCCCTGCGGACCTCTGAGAGTGAAAGTCTCCTTAAATTTTGCTACCAAGGTGCTTCTTTTGCCTCAACCTAGGCCTGGCACACCACTCCAGTACTCTTGCCTGGAAAATCCCATGGATGGAGGAGCCTGGTAGGCTGCAATCCTTGGGGTCACTAAGAGTCAGACACGACTGAGCAACTTCACTTTCACTTTTCACTTTCATGCATTGGAGAAGGAAATGGCAACCCACTCCAGTGTTCTTGCCTGGAGAATCCCAGAGACAGGGGAGCTTGAACATCTGGAAGTTCATGTTTCATGTACTGTTGAAGCCAGGCTTGGGAATTTTTAGCATAACTTTACTAGCGTATGAGATGAGTGCAATTGTGCTGTAGTCTGAACATTGTTTGGCATTGCCTTTCTTTGGGATTGGAATGAAAAATGACCTTTTCCAGTCCTGCGGCCACTGCTGAGTCTTCCAGATTTTCTGGCATATTGAGTGCAGCACTTTTACAGCATCATCTTTCAGCTCAACTGGAATTCCATCACCTCCACTAGCTTTGTTTGTAGTGATGCTTCCTAAGGCCCACCTGACTTCACATTCCAGGATGTCTGGCTCTAGGTGAGTGATCACACAATCGTGGTTATCTGGGTCATGAATACCTTTTTTTTTTTTTTTTTTTGATATAGTTCTTTTGTGTATTCTTGCCACCTCTTCTTAATGTCTTCTGCTTCTGTTAGGTCCATACTGTTTCTGTTCTTTATTTTGCCCATCTTTGCATGAAATGTTCCCTTGGTATCTCTAATTTTCTTGAAGAGATCTCTAGTCTTTCCCATTCTGTTGTTTTCCTCTACTTCTTTGCATTGATCATGGAGGAAGGCTTTATCTCTCCACGCTACTCTTCGGAACTCTGCATTCAAATGGGCATATCTTTCCTTTTCCCCTTTCCCTTTCACTTCTCTTCTTTTCACAGCTATTTGTTAGGCCTCCTCAGACAATCATTTTGCCTTTTTGCAATTCTTTTTCTTGGGGATGTTCTTGATCAGTGCCTTCTATACAATGTCATGAACCACCATCCATTTTTCTTCCGGCACTCTGTCTATAGATCTAATCCCTTGAATCTATGTGTCACTTCCACTGTATAATCATAAGGATTCATTCTTAAAATGTATTGATTTCTGCCACAATTGTGTAGACTTTTTAATCCAATAAGTTCTTTTTTTTAAATCTCTATTTCTCTTTTAATCTTCTGATAGCCATAATACGAGTGGAAGCTGGCCAGAAGTCAAGGGAAGACAAAGCGTCCCGTTGGCTTTTTAGCAGCTCCCATCATTCTTGACCATCACAGTGTGGAGGAGGCTGAGAAATGGTGAGTTAGGTAGAAGGTCTTTGGGAAAACGTCTCCTCCCTCCACTGACTGCTGTCCTTGACTCTCATGTCCTGGGATTACAAGCAAAGTTTACTGCACAGGTGATATTGGGAATTTGCTAAACTAAAATTAGAGAGACAGGACATTAAAACTTAGTTGACAAAGAAGAGAAAGGGAAAGTCTTACTTCCCATTGTCAGGGTGTGTTAGGGAAAGAGGCATCTCTCTGAAATGTTCTCAGGAGGATGGCCTCTTGTCCAGGCAGCCATGTGTGTGCTCTCAGGCCTGTCTCCTGACAACAGGGATCCCCACTTTCCCTTTTTATTTTCCTCCTCTATTACTGGGGATGTCCACCCAACTGGTCCCATCAGTAGTTCAAGTCTGTTGTCTAGGGCAGGTGAGAACACAGAATCCATAGTGTAAAAGCCAAGATTCTCTTAGTCACAAGGACACACCTGGAAACCTGCATGAAGTACCTGGGTCTTCCTGTGCATGATGACTTGGAAGCAGATGACAATAAACTCTGCAGGAATTTGAAGTGAGGGGCAAACTGATACACAAAAGGAAAGGCGTCTTATTGTCACCTCAAATTCCTAGAGAATTTGTCTTTAAGACTTTGACATTTATTTCTTGGTTCCTTCCTCAACCTCTATTTCTGTCTCACTTTTATATTTATATTTATGAGTTGATAAGGGAACTTTCAACTAATCCAAGAAATCTGCCCATGCTTTTAAAACAATAGAAGGTCACTAACCTTGTTCTGATGAAGAAGGCAATGGCACCCCACTCCAGTACTCTTGCCTGGAAAATCCCATGGATGGAGGAGCCTGGTAGGCTGCAGTCCATGGGGTCGCTAAGAGTTGGACAGGACTGAAGTGACTTAGCAGCAGCAGCAACCTTATTCTGAAAGGAACACTAATTAGTTGGCATATTTGCAATGAGCCTCACGTTTTACTGATGGACATTGTGAAATATTTTAAAAATTCCGATGTCTATTTGAGCAACTGACCCAGAGACAGCAACTTATGTTCTGCCTCTCAGCTATCATGAAATGATACTTACAGTTATCAGTTTTGAAATTTAAGCTACCAGCTATGAATATGTTAGAATGTTCAACCCTCCTTCAGCAGTTATGATATTGAAAATAATGATGCATATGAAACAGGAACAGATGCCCAGACACAGAGAACAGATTTGTGGTTGCCAAGGGGAATTGGGTGTGGGAGAGAAGGATTGGGAGTCTGGGATTAGCAGATGCAAACTATTATATATGGAATGAATAAACCACAGGGTCCTACTACATAGCACAGGGAACTATATTCAATAATCTGTAATAAGCCATGATGGAAAAGCATATGAAAAAGAATGTACATAACTGAATCACTTTGCTGTACAATAGAAATTAACACAACATTGTAAATCAACTATACTTCAATTAAATAAACAAAAACAAACTGGGACTTCTCTGGTGGTCCAGTGGTTAAGACTTTGCCTTCCTATGCAGGGGGTGTGGGTTGGATCCCTGGTCAGGGAACTAAGATCCCACATGCCTCTTGGCCAAAGAAACCAAAAGATAAAACAGAAGAAATATTGTCACAAGTTCAATAAAGACTTAAAAAGTCATAATAGACTTTAAAAATCTGGAAATGACTTCTGATAACAGAAAGAAAAGGAAGCAATCATAAGGGATTTCTCTCTTGGGTTCCTGAACATGTGATGGGCCAGACTCTCTTGGCACCTGCTGTCCCCAGCTGTGGGGACGACAGTCTGGTACATTATCAGCTGTTCCACATCTTGCCCTCCAGGTACCGTTCTGATTCCCACTGACCCAAATGCTAGCAGGGCCAGTGCTCTGAGCATGCATTATGAATGGCATGCCCTGCTCATCCATCATCTGCATTCTCAGGCCACCTCTGCGGGTCAAAAGTAAGCAGCTTGACACTTGTAGAAAATAACTGCACCCATCCCCTTAGAGGCTGGCATTCCCTGGAATTATTTTGTTCAGTGCAGTTATGGGCCTTCCCCTTGCCTCTTCTTGTCAAATGTAGCTTCCCTTCTTCCCAGCCAGCAAGGAAGTTTTGTAGTTGGAAATCTTCTGATAAACATAACATGCAACAAGAGAGAAAGAGTCAGAAGTCTTGATTCAGAGTTCTACTTGAGGATGTGAGCACATTTCTGCAATCTGGACCTGCATATTCATCTAATGAATTCAGTTGGGAAATTTGGCTCCCATCGCGACTTCCTAAAAGAGATGGAGTGCCAAGAGGGTGGCAGCTGACAGGGGAGGGACAGAAGGCTGGAGAGTGGGCGAGACTAATTGGTCTTGTCACATACACAGATTAGATTATGTCTGCCGAGAATGAGGAGGGGGCAGGGGCCCCTAATCACTGTTTATACTGAGAAGATATACAGCCAAGTGTCCTCCTAGAACCAGAAGCAGGGATAGAAGCACAAGCCTCTTGACAAGAAAACAGGGGAACCTAAGTGTAAGGCAATTAAAAAAAAAAAAGATACAATATTTTTCTTGTCAACTACATAAGGGAATTGAGACCCAGAATAGCAAAGTACAATCTGATTAGAATTCCAATCATTTTTGCTAATTCACAAAGGTCAGGATAGAACTTTACTTTGCTAGACAAGTCAATAAATTTTTAAAAAGAGGGCAAAAATTGCTGGAGTTGTGAGGGGTATTCTTTAAAGAAAGATCAACTTTTTAAGAAATTAGGAGTCACTTTTTAAAATGTAAATAACTAACATGATTAACTGTTTATGATTCTTCTCTGTCAAAGAATAAGGGAACTTAGAATCTCTAATATAAAATTACTGTTGTAATTCAAATTACTGTATGTTCTACAAAGTAAAACTGCATTTTTAAGACAGTACTCTGCAAATCAAATTTATAGAACCCAGGCCTAAATGACCACTGTGTGCTGGTTAGTGACCAAAATTCCTAAAATGAAGAAAACCAGTGCCTTTTTTTTTTAACCTATTTTATTTTATTTATTTATTTTACCTATTTTATTTTTTACCTTCCTTTTTTTTTTAACCTTTCTTCTTACCTGTTTGTCCTCCTGCTCCATTTCTTCCCTTGTATCTTTCTTTTTTTAATTAATTTATTTTTTACTGGAGCTTAGTTGCTTTACAATTTGTTAGTTTCTGCTGTACAGCAAAGTGAATCAGCTATATGTATACATATACCTGTCTTTCTTCTTTTCCTGAGATACTTGGTCCCCTTTGGCATATTCCAATTCTTTCAATAAGAAAAATCATGAGAAAGAAGTAGAAAGTGTTGGTGTGTGACTAAAATATTCCCTTAAATTAGTGTCATTTCTATAACATAACCTTTTCTCTAGGCTCTGGAACTCAAAGGAAATACATATTTCCCCAAAGTCTTTATCTGTTGCCTCTGGCCAAGGATGACAGTGAAATCAGCCTTCCTGGGTTTGTCTTAACATTTTACATCGGATATCCCAAACTCCCTCATTATTAAACCCAGCTGTGAGCTAACTGATGGTCGCAAAATACAGTGTACTCTCTTTCTTACTGTTAAGAAAGCATACATAAGAGTCACAGCTTCCTGTAAGTAGCCAAGTCTGTTCTGCAGTGTTAGTAAATAATCTGTGGATTTGTGATGGGAACTTCTTACTTAACACCTAGACCTGTTTGTCATATCGCGTGGCATCCGATAACTTAAAACTTTTCCTCTAAAGAAGGTTTCTGAGGGTTTTCTCTGGTCAGTGAATCTTTCCAATTTTTTTTTTCTACTTTCAGTCACTAGATATTCATTTTCTGTGAAATTGTAATTAGTGATATTCCTAGAAAGAATACTATTGAGTTTTGGATTACAACTCTCACACTCAAGTTCTGCACAGATGTTTCTAGAACGATGAATGCCACGGTTACACAATGACCTTGAAGGTAAAATAGCACCAGTGATTGAATGTTGAGAAATGGCTGGCCTGTGAGCTCAAATGGGAACATTTCTTTCTGAAAGGATATTGGCCAGGAATCTTTAGCAGGGAGGATGCTTACGTCTGCTTTTAATGCAAGAGGGTAACTCTAGCTTCTAACCTTACATTTACAGGATCAGAGATGTTAAGGAGAGGATGGGAAAGAGTGTGCAGAGAAAGGTAGGGACCCTGAGGGTGACAGGGAAGGGTCTTTGAATGGCTATACAGCCATGCCAAAAAGCAACAATTACAGGAACCAGATAACTTTGAAATAAAACATATAATTCTGAACTCATAGTTACAGAAAGCTCTTGGGCAAGATACAATAAAAACTAGTCCTTTTGATTTGTAAATTATTGGAATTGTTTGCAGACACTGTGGCCAGATACTGTTTGATTTTCAAGGCATCAGAGCTTTCTTAGAGACCTGAGTTCAGGAGAAGTTAGTCTCCCCTGTCCTGTGGTCTGGTCGTCTACTAAACTGGGGACAGCACTCTAATCAATTGTTCTGAAAACCCCAGTTCAGTGCAAAGTGAATGACCTGGGTGGTCCCTTGATCTGTAAAACTCACCTGTGGTCATCCTGGTCATTATTCACATGGACTCATTTTTTGCACCCCAAAATAACATCTTTAGATTCCACTAGAAAAACAGTTTATGCTTTTGGTATTTACAAACAGTGATGATTGCTGCTAATACTATTGACCACTTATAATTGTGATAGTCTAATACATATCTATCTGTATATCTATCACCTCACTTGATTCTCATGACAACTTTATGAAGGTAGCTATTGTTATTATCTCTGTAGTACCATGAGAAAACTTACTTTCAAGGGTTGAGAAGTCTCCAGGGTCATAAGACAAGTAAAACACACACCAAGATTTGAACCATCATCATTTTGACTATAAAGTCGTACAACTACCTTGCTTAACCTATTTTAGTTCATTTTCAAGGTTATTACATTGCCACTGTTTATGTCTAATACACAAAAAGGTAGAAGTTATAAAAATATAGGAATAAAATGAGTTAATCTTGTTTTACTATTATTCACTTGCAAAATTTTCCATTCCTGGTTACTTGTTGATGAATAGGTTCTTACCCAGGTAATGAAATCAGGTAAGATACCAATAGGGTCATAGGATTTTGCTTTGGTGCTTTTCTGTTTGTGTTATTCTCTAAAATATTCTGTAAGTGTTCTGAGGTCATCCTTCAGAGCTGTTCAGTTCAGTCGCTCAGTTGTGTCTGACTCTTTGCGACCCCATGAATTGCAGCACGCCAGGCCTCCCTGTCCATCACTAACTCCCGGAGTTCACTGACACTCATGTCCATCGAGTCAGTGATGCCATCCACCCATCTTATCCTCTGTCATCCCCTTCTCCTCCTGCCCCCAGTCCCTCCCAGCATCAGAGTCTTTTCCGATGAGTCAACTCTTCGTATGAGGTGGCTAAAGTACTGGAGTTTCAGTTTCAGCATCATTCCCTCCAAAGAAATCCCAGGGCTGATCTCCTTCAGAATGGACTGGTTGGATCTCCTTGCAGTCCAAGGGACTCTCAAGAGTCTTCTCCAACACCACAGTTCAAAGCATCAATTCCTGGCGCTCAGCTTTCTTCACAGTCCAACTCTCACATCCATACATGACCACTGGAAAAATAGCCTTGACTAGATGGAACTTTGTTGGCAAAGTAATGTCTCTGCTTTTTAATATGCTATCTAGTTGGTCATAACTTTTCTTCCAAGGAGTAAGCATCTTTTAATTTTTGTACTAAATTCCTACTGTTGTTTGTCTGAATAAAGGCAACTTTAGTCTTGATAAAACTCATAGCTAGGAATAGTTGTCAAAGTAACAACCTAAATGGTTGATCTCATGGCCTCCGCATCCTGTTCTTGTGATGACACTGCATTTTATGCTTTTTCAACTTTGAATTTTTCTGTCTCATTCTTTAGAAAACGATTTAAGTCAACTCAGAGAAAAGATACAATAGCAAGCATAATAATATTTTGGGAAAAGAATCAGCAAATAAGATATAAGGAAAAGAAAAGAATGCAGACAGCCAAATGGCAGGATTAACTTCATTGTACAGTTAAACTATAAGTTTGCCTCTGAACTTCACTGACACCAAAGGAAGCATGATGAATTGTATTGTTATTATCTCTGGAAAGCATGTTTTAGGAAATACAATTGATGTTTAGGAAATACAGCTGTATTATGCTGCTGCTGCTAAGTCGCTTCAGTTGTGTCTGATTCTGTGCGACCCTATAGACAGCAGCCCACCAGGCTCCACCGCCCCTGGGATTCTCCAGGCAAGAACACTGGAGTGGGTTGCCATTTCCTTCTCCAAGCTGTACTATGAACTCTCCTTTATTTTCACATTTTTATTATGTCCATTCCTCCCTATTCACTTTTCTAATTTGGCGGTGGGAGTGAGAAAATTGTTAGGTGGACTCCTACATTTACAAACCCATATATTGCTGGAATTTCATTAACAGAAAAGTTGTTATAAAATAAGTGTTTTTGTAGATACAATGGTCATCTGAGTTAAATTCACCCATTCCAGTCCATTTTAGTTTGCTGATTCCTAGAATGTCAATGTTCACACTTGCCATCTCCTGTTTGACCACTTCCAATTTGCCTTGATTCCTGGACCTAACATTCCAGGTTCCTATGCAATATTGCTCTTTACATCATTGGACCTTGCTTCTATCACCAGTCATATCCACAACTGGGTATTGGTTTTTGCTTTGGCTCCATCCCTTCATTCTTTCTGGAGTTATTTCTCCACTGATCTCCAGTAGCATATTGGGCACCTACCGACCTGGGGAGTTCCTCTTTCAGTATCCTATCATTTTGCCTTTTCATACTGTTCATGGGGTTCTCAAGGCAAGAATACTGAAGTGGTTTGCCATTCCCTTCTCCAGTGGACCACATTCTGTCAGACCTCTCCACCATGACCCGCCCATCTTGGGTGGCCCCACATGGCATGGCTTAGTTTCATTGAGTTAGACAAGGCTGTGGTCCTAGTGTGATTAGATTGACTAGTTTTCTGTGATTATGGATTCAGTGTGTCTGCCCTCTGATGCCCTCTCGCAACACCTACCATCTCACTTGGGTTTATCTTACCTTGGACGTGGGGTATCTCTTCATGACTGCTATAGCAAAGTGCAGCCGCTGCTCCTTACCTTGGACAAGGTCGCCCCTCCTGACCTTGAAGGTGGAGTAGCTCCTCTCAGCCAACTTGCGCCGGTGCAGCCACCACTCCTTGGACATGGGGTTGCTCCTCTCAGGCAGGAATCCCTTAGAAGAAATGGATTAGCCATCATGGTCAACAAAAGAGTATGAAATGCAGTACTTGGATGGAGTCTCAAAAATGACAGAATGATCTCTGTTCGTTTCCAAGGCAAATCATTCAATATCACAGTGATCCAAGCCTATGCCCCAACCAGTAACGCTGAAGAAGCTGAAGTTGAATGGTTCTATAAAGACCTACAAGACCTTTTAGAACTAACACCCGAAAAAGATGTCCTTTTCATTATAGAGGACTGGAATGCAAAAGTAGAAGGTCAAGAAACATCTAGAGTAACAGGCAAATTTGGTCTTGGAATACGGAATGAAACAGGGCAAAGGCTAATAGAGTTTTGCCAAGAGAACGCACTGATCATAGCAAACATGCTCTTCCAACAACACAAGAGAAGACTCTATGCATGGACATCACCAGATGGTCAATACCAAAATCAGATTGATCGTATTCTTTGCAGCCAAAGATGGAGAAGCTCTATACAGTCAGCAAAAACAAGACTGGGAGCTGACTGTGGCTCAGATCATGAACTCCTTATTGCCAAATTCAGACTCAAATTGAAGAATGTAGGGAAAACCACTAGACCATTCAGGTATGACCTAAATCAAATCCCTTATGACTATACAGTGGAAGTGAGAAATAGATTTAAGGGCCTAGATCTGATAGATAGAGTGCCTGATGAACTATGGACGGAGGTTTGTGACATGGTACAGGAGACAGGGATCAAGACCATCCCCATGGAAAAGAAATGCAAAAAAGCAAAATGGCTGTCTGAGGAGGCCTTAGAAATAGCTGCAAAAAGAAGAGAAGCTAAAAGCAAAGGAGAAAAGGAAAGATACGCCCATTTGAATGCAGAGTTCCAAAGAATAGCAAAGAGAGATAAGAAAGCCGTCCTCAGTGATCAATGCAAAGAAATAGAGGAAAACAACAGAATGGGAAAAACTAGAGATCTCTTCAAGAAAATTAGAGATACCAAGGGAATATTTCATGCAAAGATGGGCTCGATAAAGGACAGAAATGGTATGGACCTAACAGAAGCAGAAGATATTAAAAAGAAGTGGCAAGAATACACAGAAGAACTGTACAAAAAATATCTTCATGACCCAGATAATCACGATGGTGTGATCACTCATCTAGAGACAGACATCCTGGAATGTGAAGTTAAGTGGGCCTTAGAAAGCATCCCTATGAACAAAGCAAGTGGAGGTGATGGAATTCCAGTTGAGCTATTTCAAATCCTGAAAGATGATGCTGTGAAAGTGCTGCACTCAGTATGCCAGCAAATTTGGAAAACTTAGCCGTGGCCACAGGACTGGAAAAGGTCAGTTTTCATTCCAGTCCCAGAGAAAGGCAATGCCAAAGAATGCTCAGAATACCGCACAATTGCACTCATCTCACACACTAGTAAAGTAATGCTCAAAATTCTCCAAGCCAGGCTTCAGCAATACGTGAACCGTGAACTTCCAGATGTTCAAGCTGGTTTCAGAAAAGGCAGAGGAACCAGAGATCAAATTGCCAACATCTGATGGATCATGGAAAATGCAAGAGAGTTCCAGAAAAACATCTATTTCTGCTTTATTGACTATGCCAAAGCCTTTGACTGTGTGGATCACAAGAAACTGTGGAAAATTCTGAAAGAGATGGGAATACCAGACCACCTGACCTGCCTCTTGAGAAACCTATATGCAGGTCAGGAAGCAACAGATAGAACTGGACATGGAACAACAGACTGGTTCCAAATAGGAAAAGGAGTACATCAAGGCTGTATATTGTCACCCTGCTTATTTAACTTCTACGCAGAGTACATCATGAGAAACGCTGGGCTGGAAGAAGCACAAGCTGGAATCAATATTGCTGGAAGAAATATCAATCACCTCAGATATGCAGATGACACCACCCTTATGGCAGAAATTGAGGAACTAAAAAGCCTCTTGATGAAAGTGAAAGAGGAGAGTGAAAAAGTTGGCTTAAAGCTCAACATTCAGAAAACAAAGATCATGGCATCTGGTCCCATCACTTCATGGCAGATAGATGGGGAAACAGTGGGAACAGTGTCAGACTTTATTTTTGGGGGCCCAAAATCACTGCGGATGGTCATTGCAGCCACAAAATTAAAAGACACTTACTCCTTGGAAAGAAAGTTATGACCATACTAAATGGCATATTAAAAAGCAGAGATATTACTTTGCCAACAAAGGTTCATCTAGTCAAGGCTATGGTTTTTCCAGTGGTCATGTATGGATGTGAGAGTTGGCCTATAAAGAAAGCTGGTCACCAAAGAATTGATGCTTTTGAACTGTGGTGCTGGAGAACACTCTTGAGAGTCCCTTGGACTGTAAGGAGATCCAACCAGTCCATCCTGAATACCCAGGAGACCAGTCCTGGGTATTCATTGGAAGGACTGATGCTAAAGCTGAAACTCCAGTACTTTGGCCACCTCTTGCGAAGAGCTGAGTCATTGGAAAAGACTCTGATGCTAGGAGGGATTGGGGGCAGGAGAAGAAGGGGATGACAGAGGATGAGATGGCTGGATGGCATCACCGACTCAATGCACATGAGTTTTTGTGAACTCCAGGAGTTTTGATGGACAGGGGGGCCTGGTGTGCTGTGGTTCATGGGGTCGCAAAGAGTGACTGAGTGACTGAACAGAACTGAACTGAAGTGTTTTTGTAAAAATAAATGAGTTAAAATATGAAGCTACATAATTTTGATTAATTCTCTTGGACTATCAATAGTAAAATCCACTAGATAACCGGTTGACTATTATGAAAAAAGAAGTAGTTATCTGTATACCGTGCAAATGATATGATGAGTAAAATTTGACAAAACAGAAATATTAGAAGCAATTTATACAATTTTCATCTCTCAAAATCTGACAGTGTTTAGTTCTGTCACTGGTTACATAGGGTGCGAAATAGAACACGGAATGGTGCTGAGAATTCTTGAAGAAGTCTCAAGATCAAAATATTGAAGAAACTTAACATCATGTATTTTGTTTTCCACAAAATCAAACTGCAAAGGCGTCCAAAGAAAAGTACTTTAGTTCTGAAAATGCGACTACCTAGAACCAGAGACCTCATCAGCCACTGCAGACAACACAGCATGGATTAGAGATGGCACATTTCAGTTGTCTCCTACAATATTTTTTTATCAAAATTTTACTTAACACTGAGCTTTTATCATTCCAGATTATAGTCAGCATTTTTTTAAACTTTGAATCATTAAATAAACCATAGTCTCATTATCTAGACTCCAACACTCCAACAAAATTATTTCTAGACTTCCTACGCATTATCCTTAATAAGTTTCTATTTATATCCCTTTGTAACACTTTTGAAATTTAAATGTGCTTTAATTTGTTTTAGATTTGTATTATGGATATTGTCTACAGAGAAAATACCATCACATTATGGTTGAGAAGAAAATGGCAATAAGAGGAAGTCTAGGAAATATCCAGAAAACATTCACCAAAGTTCATGGAATTAGATAAATCAATTAGTTGAAAAAATTTAACTCACTGATTTTGCTACCTGACAGTTTTGATACACTTATCCCCTAATTTTGGAATAACTGATTTTAAATTTTGTATAATTTTACTTCACATCTACTTCTTTTTAAGAACAATCATGTTTATTCCCTATGAAGTAAATGGAAATGCTACTATTTGTATTGAGAAATACAAGTTCTGAAACTAGTACTTTTTTTTAATTCATTATCAGGGATAATGTTCTATACCTGTTCTAAGAAAATATACCAGCAAATTACATGTATTAATACCTTCTGGACAACATATGTAGATAATGCAAAAATGATACATCAAGCAAAATGATACATCAAGCAAAAATGATACTGGTGACATGACTTGCATTTTTAGAATCATTTCTTGATCACTAATAGCAATATGTGAACCGTGAAATTCCTGATGTTCAAGCTGGTTTTAGAAAAGGCAGAGGAACCAGAGATCAAATTGCCAACATCTGCTGGATCATGAAAAAAGCAAAAGAGTTCCAGAAAAACATCTATTTCTGCTTTATTGACTATGCCAAAGCCTTTGACTGTGTGGATCACAATAAACTGTGGAAAATTCTGAAAGAGATGGGAATACCAGAACACCTGATCTGCCTCTTGAGAAATTTGTATGCAGATCAGGAAGCAACAGTTAGAACTGGACATGGAACAACAGACTGGTTCCAAATAGGAAAAGGAGTTCATCAAGGCTGTATATTGTCACCCTGTTTATTTAACTTATATGCAGAGTACATCACGAGAAACGCTGGACTGGAAGAAACACAAGCTGGAATCAAGATCGCCAGGAGAAATATCAATAACCTCAGATATGCAGATGACACCACCCTTATGGCAGAAAGTGAAGAGGAACTCAAAAGCCTCTTGATGAAAGTGAAAGTAGAGAGTAAAAAAGTTGGCTTAAAGCTCAACATTCAGAAAATGAAGATCATGGCATCTGGTCCCACCACTTCATGGGAAATAGATGGGGAAACAGTGGAAACAGTGTCAGACTTTATTTTTCTGGGCTCCAAAATCACTGCAGATGGTGACTGCAGCCATGAAATTAAAAGACGCTTACTCCTTGGAAGGAAAGTTATGACCAACATAGATAGAATATTCAAAAGCAGAGACATTACTTTGCCAACAAAGGTTCGTCTAGTCAAGGCTATGGCTTTTCCTGTGGTCATGTATGGATGTGAGAGTTGGACTATGAAGAAGGCTGAGCGCTGAAGAATTGATGCTTTTGAACTGTGGTGTTGGAGAAGACTCTTGAGAGTCCCTTGGACTGCAAGGAGATCCAACCAGTCGATTCTGAAGGAGATCAGACCTGGGATTTCTTTGGAAGGAATGATGCTAAAGCTGAAACTCCAGTACTTTGGCCACCTCATGCGAAGAGTTGACTTACTGGAAAAGACTCTGATGCTGGGAGGGATTGGGGGCAGGAGGAGAAGGGGACGACAGAGGATGAGATGGCTGGATGGCATCGCTGACTCGATGGACGTGAGTCTCAGTGAACTCCGGGAGTTGGTGATGGACAGGGAGGCCTGGCATGCTGCGATTCATGGGGTCGCAAAGAGTCGGACACGACTGAGCGACTGATCTGATCTGATCTGAATGAAGAAGGCAAAAGGTTAGCTGGAAAAAGAAGATTCTGAAAAAGCATGAAAAATGTTTTCTGATCAGACATGCTACAATGTAGAGGAGGTGCTGGATTTGATCTATGTTGCCCAATCAAATAAGATTTCGTTGGAAAGAGACTGCTTTCCACTATCTACCAAAACTGGATTCCATTTACAACTTCAGGAAGGCAGGAACATCTGTCTTTTTAAGCCTGTATCCAAGCATGGGCACAATGCCTGAAAAATAATAGTTATCCTATCAGTAATATTTATAAAGGAATAAAATTCAGATTTTGGAAAGTGAATGGAAGGACATTCCACTTCTCTGGAGGATTTTCTCTGCAGAAAATATGCTTCTGTTGAGAGATGGGAGGTCAGGGAATCCCAAGATAACCATGATGATCTATACCTTATGGTTTAGATTGTCTAGTTCAAGCTTTGTCTGTAAAGGTCAGATAATAAATACTTCGAAGGCCAGTCTTCCTTACAACTACTCCACTCTGTTGTTATAGTATAAAAACAACCATAGACAATAAACGAAAGAATTGGTATGGCTGGATTTGGCTCATTGGTGGGCCAGAGTTTCCCAACTCATGATCTAATTATGCATCACTTTCTCTCTACTACCTTTATTTATCAATACACTTTTAAAAATTTAAACAGTTTTCATATTTTTGATTTTGGTAAAGTATACATAACAAAAATTTACCTTTTAAACCATTTTTTAATTCAGCATTTCCAATATAACTTTTTAAAAGTTTTATTTATTTTAATCAGAGGATAATTACTTTACAATATTGTGATGGTTTTTGCCATACATCAACATAAGTCAACCACTGGTAAGTACACAGTTCAGCAACATTAAATGCATTAGCATTTTTGTGTAAAGACCAATCTTATTCATTTCCAGAGCTTTTTCATCATCCCATACTGAAACTCTTTATCAGTTAAACAATAATTCCCCATACCCATCTCCCTCCAGCCCCAGGACCACTGTTTCACTTCTGTCTATGAATTTACTATCTGTACTTCACATATGTGGACTCATATAATATTTGTCCTTTTGTATCTAGCTTATTTCACTCAGTATAATATCTTCAAGTTTCATCCATTTAGTAGCACACATCAGAATTTAATTTTTTCGGTAGGATTTATTTTTTAGAGGAGTTTTAGGTTCACAGCAAAACAGAGAGAAGTATAACAATTTCCTATATACCCCTGACCCTGCACAGGCACCGCCTCCTCCATTATCAACATCCCCTATTAGAGTGGTACATTTGTTACAACTGATGAACCTACACTGATAAATCGTAATCACCCAAGAGAGAAATAATTTCTCTCTTGACCTTATACATTCTATGGGATTAACAAACTTTGGATAATATGTGTCCAATACTTTTACTGCCCTAAAAATCTCCCTACTCTGCCTATTCATCCTTCCCTGTCTCATTCCCTAGTGACCACTGATACTTTTACTGCATCCTTAATTTTGCCTTTTCCAGAATGTTATATGGCTTCCTGGTGGCTCAGACAGTAAAGCATCTGCCTGCAATGTGGGAGACCTGGGTTCAATCCCTAGGTCGGGAAGATCCCCTGGAGAAGGAAATGGCGACCCACTCTAGTACTCGTGCCTGGAAAACCCCATAGATGGAGGAGTCTGGTGGGCTACAGGCCGTGGGGTCGCAAAGAGTCAGACAGCACTGAGTGACTTCAATTTCAGAATGTTACATGGTTGGATTCATAAAATATGTGGCCTTTTCAGACTGGCTTCTTTTATTTAGTAATGAGCATTTATGGTTCCTCCATGTCTTTTCATGACTTGATAGCTCACTTCTTTTAGTGTTGAATAATATTCCATTGTCTGAAGTTACCAATTTATTTATCCTTTCACCTACTAAAAGACATTTTTGTTGCTTTCAAGTTTTAGCAATTACAAATAAAGCTGTTACAAACACCTCATCTCACATGCTAGTAAAGTAATGCTCAAAATTCTCCAAGCCAGGCTTCAGCAATATGTGAACCGTGAACTTCCAGACGTTCAAGATGGTTTCAGAAAAGGCAGAGGAACCAGAGATCAAATTGCCAGCATCCACTGGATCATTGTAAAAGCAAGAGAGTTCCAGAAAAACATCTATTTCTGCTTTATTGACTATGCCAAAGCCTTTGACTGTGTGGATCACAATAAACTGTGGAAAATTCTGAAAGAGATGGGAATACCAGGACACCTGACCTGCCTCTTGAGAAATCTGTATGCAGGTCAAGAAGCAACAGAACTGGACATGGAACAATAGACTGGTTCCAAATAGGAAAAGGAATATGTAAAGGCTGTATATTGTCACCCTGCTTATTTAACTTATTTGCAGAGTACATCATGAGAAACGCTGGGCTGGAAGAAGCACAAGCTGGAATCAAGATTGCCAGGAGAAATATCAATAACCTCAGATACGCACATGACACCACCCTTATGGCAGAAAGTGAAGAAGAACTAAAGAGCCTCTTGATGAAAGTTGAAAAGGAGAGTGAAAAAGTTGGCTTAAAGCTCAACATTCAGAAAACGAAGATCATGGCATCCGGTCCCATCACTTCATGGCAAATAGATGGGAAAACAGTGGCTGACTTTATTTTTGGGGGGCTCCAAAATCACTGCAGATGGTGATTGCAGCCATGAAATTAGAAGATGCTTACTCCTTGGAAGGAAAGTTATGACCAACCTGGATAGCATATTAAAAAGCAGAGACATTACTTTGCCAACAAAGGTCTGTCTAGTCAAGGCTATGGGTTTTCCAGTAATCATGTATGGATGTGAGAGTTGGACTATAAAGAATGCTGAGCACCAAAGAATTGATGCTTTTGAACTGTGGTGTTGGAGAAGACTCTTGAGAGTCCCTTGGATTGCAAGGAGATCCAACCAGTCCATCCTAAAGGAGATCAGTACTGAGTGTTCATTGGAAGGACTGATGTAGAAACTGAAACTCCAGTACTTTGGCCACCTGATGCGAAGAGCTGACTCACTTGAAAAGACCCTGATGCTGGGAAAGATTGAAGGTGGGAGGAGAAGGGGATGGCAGAGGAATAGATGATTGGATGGCATCACTGACTCAATGGACATGAGTTTGAGTAAAGTCTGGAGTTGGTGATGGGCAGGGAGGCCTGGTGTGCTGCAGTTCATGGGGTCACAAAGAATTGGACACGAATGAGCAACTGACCTGAACTGATAAACACCTATGTTCAGGGTTTTGTGCAGACATAAGGTTTCAGCTCCTTTGCTGGATCACATGCAAGAGATATGCATAATTTTGTAAGATACTGCTAAACTGTCCTCCAAAATGCTGTACCATTTTGCATTCCCTTCAGGTATAAATGAGGGTTCCTCTTGCTCCACATCCTCAGTATTATTTCGTGTTTCCAGTGTTTTGGATTTTAGCCATTCTAATAAGCATGTAATAGTATCTCACTATTGTTTTAAGTTGTATTTCCCTAACAACACACGATGTGGATTCTCTTTTCATATGCTTGTTTTCCATCTCTATGTATTCTTTGGTTGGGTGTCTGTAAAGTTTTGAGTTCATTTTTTAATCGAATTTTTTCTAATTGTTGACTTTATAAAGTTATTTGCATATTTTGAATATGCAAAGGTGTATCTTTTGCAAATATGTTATTTAAATCTGTAGTTCGTCTTTCCATTTTCTCAATCCTGGACTTTTCATAGAATTTTACATAAACATTCCATATATGTTTCAAGTGTCCCATGAAAAATTCAGGGAAAATGCACTTTTGGGTAAGGGTAGGACACTACTCTGGAGCCAGTACAGAGAGATCAGTAATAACAAGTGAAGATCACATATGAAAATAGAAGTCACAAGAGTAAACTCAGGTTGCAATGTCCAACTGTCACATTTTGCTAATGCCAGCTTTGAAGATTTTTCTTGGGCATATCAGCACTCTGATGTGATAGCAGAAAAGTTTATTAAGGTTCTTGGGTCTGGTGAAATTGAATAAGCACATTTTTCCACTGAACGCAGCTATAGAATGTAGACAGAATGCATGAGCAGCTCTTTGGGAAATCTGAAAAGTAAACAGTAGCAGGCAAATTAGAAGATCAGAATTCTAAGAGCCACTAAACCACCAATAACTTATTATTTTCTGTCTCTGATACTTCCAAACCTGATCTCAATGCAGCCTGCAAGCCAGAAGTAGGAATTCTTGCAGGCTGATAGAGTTTCAAAAGAAGCTCTCAGATTTTGACTCAGAAGATGAGAAAGCGGTCTTCTAATGGTCAGAGGGAATGGGATTAAAAAAAAAAAAAAAAAACAACTTATGTGTTGTTTTCTTTTTATCTTTCCTTCTTCCCCTAGTTCTCAAGTGATCTAGTACTACTGATGATGACAATGGAAACAATAGCTACAATGATGGTTTGTGTACGTGCCTGCTAAGTTGCTTCAGTTGTGTCTCACTCTTTGCGACCCCATGGACTGTAACCCACCAGGCTACTCTGTCCAGGGGATTCTCCAGGCAAGAATACTGGAGTGGGTTGCCATGCCCTCCTCCAGGGGATCTTCCCAACCCAGGGATCGAACCCGAGTCTCTTGTGTCTAACGTGCATTGGCAGGAAGGTTCTTTACTACTAGCATCGACTGGTGAAGCCCAAAATGATGATTTGGGGGCACACAGTGGGCAATTTGAAGCTTCCTTGCAAATCAGAAGAACTGAGGACCTAAGAGTGTTGGAGGGGGAGTGCCTATTGCTTTTCCCTCTCTTTTTTCCTGCTGCATCTAGACTCAGGACGTGACTACAGGTGCAAGCTGTACATGATAGAACTGGTAAAATAAAGTCCAATCTTTCTGGCTAAACTAAAAAGAGGAGTCACAGAGAAACAGAAAACATTCCAGGGATGTCAAAGAGAAGAAAGAGTCGAAGGGTAACCAGGAAAAAAAAAAATTAGTCTATTAACTATTGGGTATACTCCCAGTTGGAGAAGGAAATGGCAACCCACTCCAGTGCTCTTGCCTGGAGAATCCCAGGGACGGAGAAGCCTGGTAGGCTGCAGTCCATGGGGTCGCACAGAGTTGGACACGACTGAAGCAACTTGGCAGCATACTCCCAGTATGCCCATGTAGAGCTTTGACAGAAACAGTGTTCCATTGACTTTGAGAACTGAACTACAAGATAGATCACTACCCAGAAGTAAGAACGGCCACAGGGTGGCACACACAGGTGAAGTGAAAGTGTTAGTCACTCAGTCCTGGCTGACTCTTTGCGATCCCATGAGTTGTAGTCCACCGGGCTCCTCTGTCCTTGGAATTCTCCAGGCAAGAATACTGGAGTGGGTAGCCATTCCCTTCTCCAAGGGATCTTCCCAACCCAGGGATCAAATCCAGGTCTCCTGCATTGCAGGCAGGTTCTTTACCATCTGAGCCGTCAGGGAAGCCCACACACATAGGACAAATACAAATAATACTGCAAAGGAATTGATGGAGGAAGTGACATTGGGACCATAATTCCCATAAAGCTTATCAGAACTTGCAATCTGAAAAACGTCAGTTCAATTGCCTGCTAAAACAAAAAAAATAGCAACAGTCTCCAAAGAGTTAAACAAGACCCAGAGAATTCTAGCATGACATTCAAATGTCCAGGATGCAATCCAAAATTACATGGCATATGAAGAACCAGGAAATGTCAATTTGTGTGAAAAGGCAACAAAGGGATGCCAACACTGAGATGACACAGATGTTTGGGATTATCTAACAAAGACTTTAAAGCAACTATTTAGAAAATTCTACAGGAAGTAAGGTCAAAGACTATTAAAATGAATGGAAAAAGATAAGTCTCAACAAAGAAATAAAAAATAAATAAAAACCAGGGAATTATAGAATGGAAAAAAGGTATTTAAAGTTTGAAACTTACTGGACAGACTCAATACTGATAGGAAATAACAAAACAAGAAGTGAACTTGAAGATGCGTAATAAAAATTATCTAATCTGAATGATAAAGTGGGAAATGATTGCAAATTATGACCGGAACCTCAAGGATTTGTGGTGCATTGCCAAAAGCTTTAAATTTTGTATCATCAGAAACATAAAAGGAGAGGGAAGAAAGCATTATTCTGGGAAAGATCTGAAGAAATAGTGGCAGAAAACTCCCCAAATTTAGGGAAAGACATACCCTTACAGATTCGAGAAATGCAACCATCCTTAAACAGAATATACCCAAAGAAATTCCCACACAGACATATCATACTTAAATTCTTCAAAACTAAAGAAAAAATCTTGTATTTTTATAGAAAATATTGCATTATTTATAGGGCAACAATGATCTGAATGATCATATTTGTGATCAGAAACAAAAATTGGAATCTGGAAGGAAGTAGAATAGCACTTTCAAAGTGCAGGGAGGAAATAAAATGCCTAGAATTCCATATCATGCAAAAATATCATCCCTAATTGAAAGTGAGACAGAGACATTAACAGATAAAGGAAAATTGAAAGAATGCAGCGTCAACAGACCTGATATAAAGGATCTGCTAAAGCAAGTTCAACAAAGTAAAGGAAGTGATATGAGAGGGGAAGTTGGATGGTAGGGAGTAAATTAATCACAATAGAAGGAAAATAGTTTGGTAAGGGTAACATACTGTTCTCTTGAATTTTTAAAAAATATGTTTGATAGCATAAAGCAAAAATTATAACACTGACTTATATGATTTTCAGTGTATGCAGAATGCAATACATAAGATATTATATCATAACTGGGAGGGGAGCACAGGACCCTAAATGGCTGTTAAGTTTCTACATTCTACGTGAAGCAATAAACTACTGATTTTAAGTTGACTGAGAAAAGTTAAGCATGTATATTATAATCTCTAGGAGCAACCACTAAAATCCTGTACAAAGAAATAGGTTGAAAAGAAAGTAAAACAGAATACTAGAAATAGTCATCAAATAACTTCAAAGAAGCAGGAAATGGAGAAACAGAGGAACAAATAATAGAAGAAATAAATATAAATCAATTAATAAAATTGTAGACCCAATTCCAAGCATACCAAGAATTATACCCGACAAAAATGGCCTTAAAATGCTAACTAAAAGAAATTAGGTTTGCAATGCTGGAGAAGACTCTTGAGAGTCCCTTGGATAGCAAGCAAATCAAACCAGTCAATCCTAAAGAAAATCAATCCTAAATATTTCTTGGAAGGACTGATGCTGAAGTTGAAGCTCCAGTAATTCTTTGGCCACCTGATGAGAAGAGCCGACTCATTGGAAAACATCCTGCTGCTAGAAAACACTGAAGTCAAAAGGAGAAGTGGGCAGCAGAGGATAGATGGTTGTATAGCGTCACTGACTCAATGGACATGAGTTTGAGCAAACTCCAGGAGACAGTGAAGGACAGGGGAGCCTGGTGTGTTGTAGTGCATGAGGTCGCAAAGAGTCAGATGTGACTTAGCAAATAAACAACAACAAAAAAAGAGATTAGAACGTATTTTTTCATTAATTAATTTTTTATTGAAGGATAATTGCTTTATAGAATTTTGCTGTTTTCTGTCAAACCTCAATATGAATCAGCCATAGGTATACATAAATCCCCTCCCTTTTGAACCTCCCTCCCATCTCCTGCCCCATCTCCCCCTCTAAGTTGATACAGAGCCCCTGTTTGAGTTTTCTGAGCCATACAGCAAATTCCCCCTGGCTATCTATTTTACACATGGTGATGTAAGTTTCCATGCTACTCTCTCCAAACATCTCACCCTCTCCTCCCCTCTCCCCATGTCCATAAGTCTCTTCTCTGTTTCTCCATTGCTGCCCTGCAAATAAATTCTTCAGTACCATTTTTCTAGATTCCGTACATATGTGTTAGAATACAGCCTGACTCATTCCACTCCATATAATAGGTTCTAGGTTCTTTTTTTTTAGAAAAACATGACCGAACTTTATGCTGTTTATAAAGAATTACTTTAGATATAATTATAGAGATTGATTAAAAGTAAAAGGACATGAAAAGATACACCATACATGTATAAATGTAAAGGAAGTTGGAATGACTATACTGATGTCAGACAAAATAGACTTCAGAGCAAATAAACTTAGCAGACACAAAAAGGAACATTACATAATGGTGAAGTAAATTTACCAAGAACACATAACAATCTTAAATATTTATGTGCCAAAGCACAGCCTCAGAATGCATGAAACAAAAAGGAGAGAACTGAAGGGATGAGAAGACAAATTCAGAACTGTAGCTTGAGATTTCAACACTGTTGTCTCAGTAATTATGAGAATGAGTAGATGGAAAATTAGCAAGGATACAGAAAAACTGAAAAGCATCATCAACCACTAGATCCACTGACTTTTACAAAACCCATATAATACTTTTTTTCCAAGTTCACTTGGAATATTGACCAAGATAAACCATGTATCCCAGGGATTCAGTTCAGTTCAGTCACTCAGTCGTGTCTGACTCTTTGCGACCCCATAAATCACAGCATGCCAGGCCTCCCTATCCGTCACCAACTCCCAGAGTTCACTCAAACTCATGTCCATCAAGTCAGTGATGCCATACAGTCATCTCATCCTCTGTCGTCCCCTTCTCCTCTTGCCCCCAATCCCTCCCAGCATCAGAGTCTTTTCCAATGAGTCAACTCTTCACATGAGGTGGCCAAAGTACTGGAGTTTCAGCTTTAGCATCATTCCTTCCAAAGAACACCTAGGACTTATCTCCTTTAGAATGGACTGGTTGGATCTCCTTACAGTCCAAGGGACTCTCAAGAGTCTTCTCCAACACCACAGTTCAAAAGCATCAATTCTTCAGCGTTCAGCTTTCTTCACAGTCCAACTCTCACATCCACACATGACAACTGGAAAAAACATAGCCTTGACTAGACGGACCTTTGTTGGCAAAGTAATGTCTCTGCTTTTTAATATGCTATCTAGGTTGGGTTAAACAAGTGTTACCAAATACAAAATAATTAAGACCAGATAGAGTATGTTGTCATAATCTGCCTGTAGTGTAGGAGAACTGGGTTCTATCCCTGGATCAAGAAGATCCCCTGGAAGAGGAAATTGCAACCCACTCCAGTAGTCTTGCCTGGAAAATCCCATGGAGAGAGGAGCCTGATGTGCTACACTCCATGGGGTCACAAAGAGTCAGACACGACTGAGCAACTAACAGTTTGTTTTTCAGAGTATGTTCTCTAATCAAAATGGAATTAGATTGGAAATGGATAACAGAAAGCTAACAGAAAAATTTCAAAACACTTGAATATTCAGTAAGACATTCCTAAATAATCCATGCTTCAAAGAAGAATTCCCAAGGAAAAAAAGATAATATTTGAACATATCAAAATTTGTGAGAGAGAGAAAATAGTACTCAGCTGTACATTTATATTGGAGAAGGCAATGGCAACACACTCCAGTACTCTTGCCTGGAAAATCCCATGGACGGAGGAGCCTGGTAGGCTTCAGTCCATGGGGTCGTGAAGAGTCAGACACAACTGAACGACTTCATTTTTACTTTTCACTTTCATGCACTGGAGAAAGAAATGGCAACCTACTCCAGTGTTCTTGCCTGGAGAATCCCAGGGACGACAGAGCCTGGTGGGCTGCCATCTATGGGGTTGCACAGAGTCGGACATGATTGAAGTGACTTAGCAGTACATTTATATCATTCAGTGCTTAATTTGAAAAAGAAGGAATGTTTAAAATTAATAATATACTTCTACTTTAATGAAAAGAGCAAAATAAACTCATAACAAACAGAAAGAATAAAATAAGAAAGAGAAAAAAATCAATAAAATTGAAAACAACAAGCAGTAGAGAAAAAAACAAAACAAAACCCAATGAAACAACAAAGAGTTTCTTTGGGGAAAAAATCAGTTAAGTTGATATAACTCTACTAACAGAGAAAGTACAAAGATCCAAATTACTAATAAGGGTGCAAAGACATTATATCACCATAGACTGTGAAGACATTAAGAGAAAACTGTAACAAGTCTATATATATATAACTTTGAGAACTTATATGAAATTATACAAATTCTTGAAAAACTAACTCCCAAGAATTATCAAGTGGAAATAGATAAGCTGAGTCACTCTAGAACTATTGAAGAAATTAAATTCATATTTTAAAACCTTCCAGAAAGGAAATTTTAGGGCTCACATGATCTCCCTGGAGAAAGTCTTACCAAACATTTAAGGAAAAAGTAAAACCAATTCTGCACAATCTCTAAAATAAAATAGAAGAGGATAGAATACTTCATAACCTGTTCTGAAGGCCAGAACCTCCCTGATGAAATTAGATGAATAGCAAGAAAAGAAAATTACAGAAAAATATCCCTCATTAAAATAGGTTTAAAATCCTCAACAAAGTATAGTACAAACACCACACCACAACCTTGCAGGAGATCAGGGCTGTTTCTGTATTTAAAAAGTGATTGGTATAATGCATGTTATAGTTTAAAGAGAAAACCAATATGATTATTCATGATTATTAATTATTGAATAAAAAACCTTTGACAAAACTCCATGATAAGAACTCTCAGTGAACTGGGAGTAAATTAGAACTTTTTGCATCTTGATAAAAAACATCTACCAAAAACCTATAGCTAATTCCATATTTGGTAAAAGACTGACTGCTTTCCCACTAAGATTGAAAAGCAAAGAATTTCTACTCTTTCTAATGACATTCAGTATTAAACTACAAGTCCTGGTTAGCTTAATAAGAAAAGAAAAAAACTTAAAGCCACACAGATATGGAAAAGAAAGAAAGAAAATTGCCTCTATACTCAGATAATATGACTGCATATGTAGAAAATCCCAAGGAGTTTGTTTTTTAAATTTCCTAAAAATTATGTTTTTAGCAAAGTCACAAGCCAGAAGGCAGCACAGAGAACAATTGTATTCCCACATCTATGCTGCAGTCCATGGGGTCGCACAGAGTAGACACAATTGAGCGATTGAACTAACTGATGTAATAAGCAGTTTGTTGCTGTTGCTGTTGTTTAGCTGCTTAGTCATGCCCAGCTCTTTTTCGACCCTGTAGATTGTAGCCCACCAGGCTCCATGGGCCTTGGATTTTCCCAGGCAAGAATACTGGAGTGAGTTGCCATGCCCTCCTTCAAGTGGTCGTCCCAACCCAGGGATCGAACTCACATCTCCTGAACTGGCAGGCAGATTCTTTACCACTGAGCCACCAGGGAAGCCCAATAAACAGCTAAAAATCATCATTTAAAAATTAAAACATGAACTCTGACTCCAATAAATGAAATGCCTTAATGCAGGCTTCCCTGGTGGACACCTCACCCTGAGTCCCCATATCCATTCCCTACATCTGTGTTTCTATTCTCCTGCTGCGAATAGGCTCATTTGCGCCACTTTTCTAGATTCCATACATGTAGGATGCTTGTTTCTCTCTTTCTGATTTACTTCACTCTGGATGACAGACTCTAGGTCAACCTACATCTCTACAAATGACCCAATTCCATTCCCTTTTATGGCTGAGTAATATTCCATTGTATATATATATATATATATATACACCACATTTTCTTATCCATTCATCTCTCTGTTGATGGACATTTAGGTTGCTTCCATGTCCTATGTTCAGAGTCCTTTTTTTTTTTTTTTTTTTCATAATGGTTCCAAACTGGACTGGAAGCAGACAAAAGTCCTTCAACAGGTGAAGGTAAATGAATGAACAAATGGAGGAATATTGAGAATTTACTATTATCAATGAAGAGGAATGAACTCTCAACACAGACTATATATATATATTGTCCAAAGGGATTATGCTGAGGGAAAGTGGTCTCAAAAGTTTCTATGTAGTATGATTCTGTTTATATGGCATTCTCAAAAAGACAAACTAGAGTCTTTGAAAAGATTTGATTTTTGAGGGATAGGATAATGGTATGTTTTAATGCTCAAAATCCTTCAAGCTAGGCTTCAATAGTACATGAACTGAGAAATTCCAGATGTATAAGCTGGATTTAGAAAAGGCAGAGGAACCAGAGATCAAATTGCCATCATTCACTGGATCATAGGAAAAGCAAGGGGATTACCAAAAAAAAAAAAAACTGCTTCTGCTTCATTGACTACACTAAAGCCTTTGACTGTGTGGATCACAACAAACTGTTGAACATTCTTAAAGAGTTGGGAACACCTTATCTGCCTCCTGAGAAAACTGTAGGCAGGTCAAGAAGCAACAGGTAAAACTGGACATGGAACAATGGACTGGTTCAAACTTGGAAAAGAAGTACACAAAGAAAGCTGTGGTACATGTACACAATGGAGTATTACTCAGCCATTAAAAAGAATACATTTGAATCAGTTTTAATGAGGTGGATGAAACTGGAACCTGTTATACGGAGTGAAGTAAGCCAGAAGGAAAAACACCAATACAGTATACTAACGCATATATATGGAATTTAGAAAGATGGTAACAATAACTCTGTGTACGAGACAGCAAAAGAGACACTGATGTATAGATCAGTCTTATGGACTCTGTGGGAGAGGGAGAGGGAGAGGGTGGGGAGATTTGGGAGAATGGCATTGAAACATGTATAATATCATATATGAAACGAGTCGCCAGTCCAGGTTCGATGCACGATACCGGATGCTTGGGGCTGGTGCACTGGGATGACCCAGAGGGAGGGTATGGGGAGGGAGGAGGGAGAGGGTTCAGGATGGGGAGCATGGGTATACCTGTGGCGGATTCATTTTGATGTTTGGCAAAACTAATACAATATTGTAAAGTTTCAAAATAAAATAAAATTTAAAAAAGAAAAAAAAAAAAGAAGTACACAAAGGCTGTATATTGTCACTCTGCTTATTTAACTTACATGCAAAGTATATCATGTGAAATGCCAGCCTGGGTGACTCAAGCTGGAATCAAAATTTCTGGGAGAAATATCAATAACCTCAGATGTGCAGATGATATCACTCTAATGGCAGAAAGTTCAGAGGAACTAAAGAGCCTCTTGATAAGGGTGAAAGAGGAGAATGAAAAAGCTGGCTTAAAACTCAGCATTCAGAAATGAAGATCATGGCATCCAGTCTTATCATTTCATGGCAAATGGATGGGGAAACAATGGAAACAGAGACAGAATTTATTTTCTTGGGCTCCAAATCACTGCAGATGGTGATTGCAGCCATGAAATTAAAAGACGCTTACTCCTTGGAAGAAAAGTTATGATCAACATAGACAGCATATTAAAAAGCAGAGACATTACTTTGCCAACAAAGGTCCATCCAGTCAAAGCTATGATTTTTCCAGTAATCATGTATGGATGTGAGAGTTGGACTATAGAGAAAACTGAGCACCAAAGAATTGATGCTTTCGAACTGTGGTGCTGGAGAAGACTCTTGATAGTTCCCTGGACAGCAAGGGGATCCAACCAGTCAATCCTAAAGGAAATCTACACTGAATATTCATTGGAAGGACTGATGCTGAAGCTGAAGCTCCAAGGCTTTTGCCACCTGATGTGAAGAGCTGACACGCTGGAAAAGCCATTATACTGGGAAAGATTGAGGGCAGGAGGAGAAGGGGTCAGCAGAGGATGAGATGGTGGGATGACATCAACAACTCAGTGGACATGAGTTTGAGCAATCTCTGGGAGAAGTGAAGGACAGGGAAGTCTGTCATTCTGAAGTCCATGGGGTCACAATATGACACGCTTAGCATATGAACAAAAAAGACAGGTTAACAAGAGAAAAACAGACAGAAGTTTATCAACATGCACATAGTGTATGTACACACAGGAACATCCGATGATGGGTAACCCAAAGGGGTGTTTAGATCTTGGGTTAATGTATCGTAATAGGCTAAATAATGGAAAAGGAGCTTTGTTTTCTGGGTGGGGTGGGGAAGACAAGCTAAGAAATGTGTGGGGAAGAAACATGGTCCACAGGGGCTGTTTAAATCAGTGCCTTCTCTGTTAGTAAGAACTGTTGAGTCTTCCCCTTCTTGCAATGGGAGAAAGAAACACATTTTACAAAGAGAAGTGTCCTTTCAAAAAGGAAATCTCGTACCCTGTTTTTAGAGTTTTCCCTGCATCTGCTGGTTCTCAATGGCCTTTAGCTCAAAATAATTTATATGTCAGAGGAATATTTGGGGGTGGCATATTCTGCTGGCCTTCAGGGTTGATGTTTTATATGAATGTGTCTGTGTGTGTGTTAGTCACCTGGTCATATCCAACTCTTTGAAATCCCATGGATGTTGCTTGCCAGGCTCCTGTGTCCATGGAATTCTCCAGGCAAGAATACTGGAGTGGGTTGCCATTCCCCTCTCCAGGGGATCTTCCCAACCCAGGGATTGAACCTGGGTCTCCCACATTGCAGGCAGATTCTTTACCATCTGAGCCACCAGGGAAGCCCCACTGTGGTCAAATTGATATTTTTATTATATTTTAACTTGAGCAATACAACTTTCATAAATATGAAAACTCATTGAGAAAAAGTAAAAAATGTGAAAGAAACTTTGACTTAGAAATTCATTCTATATCATAATCTATTAATAATAAACCACTTCCATCAAGTGAATTCACTTTTAATTCTTCTCAGCCCATTAAATGCATACAGTACCTAACACAACTTTCCAGACAGTAGTCATTCTCAATGTTCTTTTATCTCCATTTTCATTTAAGTTCTTAACAATATTAAAAATGTCAAAGAATTTTTATTTACATGTGTTTATCAGTATTTACAATATCAATAAGTAATGTAATATTATTTACAATAATATTGTAAATGCTTATCAGTATTTACATTTAGATATTTAGAAACATTTACAGTATTTAGAAACTAACACAGAACAAATGCAAATATGTATTACTCCTTTTAAATGAGCAATAACAAACCTATTACATATTAACACGATAACATTCTTATAAAAGCTATTTTCCAAATAAATAAAATAGTGAGAGTAGTAAAGTTGTTTAAAATATTTTCATAGTGGCTGTACTAATTTGCATTCCCACCAACAGTGCAAGAGGGTTCCCCTTTCTCCACACCCTCTCCAGCATTTATTATTTGTAGACTTTTGGATCGCAGCCATTCTGACTGGTGTGAGATGGTACCTCATAGTGGTTTTGATTTGCATTTCTCTGATAAAGAGTGATGTTGAACATCTTTTCAAGTGTTTGTCAGCCATCTGTATGTCTTCTTTGGAGAAATGTCTATTTAGATCTTTGGCCCATTTTTTGATTGGGTCATTTATTTTTCTGGAGTTGAGCTGTAGGAGTTGCTTGTATATTTTTGAGATTAGTTGTTTGTCGGTTGCTTCATTTGCTATTATTTTCTCCCATTCTGAAGGCTGTCTTTTCACCTTGCTAATAGTTTCCTTTGATGTGCAGAAGCTTTTAAGTTTAATTAGGTCCCATTTGTTTATTTTTGCTTTTATTTCCAATATTCTGGGAGGTGGGTCATAGAGGATCCTGCTGTGATGTATGTCAGAGAGTGTTTTGCCTATGTTCTCCTCTAGGAGTTTTATAGTTTCTGGTCTTATGTTGAGGGGGATGGTATGGGGAGGTTGGGAGGGAGGAGGGTTCAGGATGGGGAGCATGTGATTTTTTTTTAAAAAATAAAATTAAAAAAAAAAAAATTTTCAAATGTCCTAATGTACAGCTTAATGGAAGACAGCTGGATCTTTTATAGTTGTTTCTGGCCTCTGGGACCCCTGGATCTCAGACCAGACTTTAAGAACTACTGCTTTTTAGAAGGAACAGGAGGAATGAGAAATAAATATTTGATATGAAAATTTCCCTATCAATGAATCTGTATATATTATTAATATGTTTTAAAATGGTGTGTGTTATAGATTCAGAAACACAGTTGAGAGATATTTATTTCTTTATATGTGAGAATACAGGAAAATTATTATCTTAGCCAAAACTAGAATCAACTTCCTTTGATTCCAAATCTATTCTTTCATTGTCATTTCCTTCTCAAATGCTTAGCAAGTTCAGTTCAGTTCAGTCACTCAGTCATGTCTGACCCCATGGACTGCAGCATCCCAGGCTTCCCTGTCCATCACCAGCTCCCGCAGCTTGCTCAAACTCATATACATCGAGTTGGTGATGCCATCCAACCATCTCATCCTCTGTCATCTTCTTCTCCTCCTGCCTTCCATCTTTCCCAGCATCAGGGTCTTCAAATAAGTCAGTTCTTCACATCAGGTGGTCAAAGCATGGGAGTTTCAGCTTCAGCATCAATCCTTCCAATGAATATTCAGGACTGATTTCCTTTAGGATTGACTGGTTTGATCTCCTTGCAGTCCAAGGGACTCTCTAGAGTCTTCTCCAACACCACAGTTCAAAAGCATCAATTCTTCAGCACTCAGCTTTCTTCACAGTCCAACTCTCACATCCATACATGACCACTGGAAAAACCATAGCTTTAACTAGACGAATCTTTGTTGGCAAAGTAATGTCTCTGCTTTTTAATATGCTGTCTAGGTTGCTCATAGCTTTTCTTCCAAGGAGCAATCATCTTTTAATTTCAGTGGTCAGTTGGAGAAGGGAATGGCAAAGCCCTTTGGTATTCTTGCCTTGAGAACCCCATGAACAGTATGAGAAATGCCTAGTGAGAGACAGTACAAATCCTGCCTTTCCCATCCTCCCCACCCCAAATCTATTGGAAGGTATGTTAATTTTTCTGGGATCACTAGATATTTTAAAAGTCTAAAAGTGCTATTTTGACTTATCTTATTTTCTTTCCCATTTTTCCTTTCAATTTTCCCCCTGAATTATATCTTCCCAAATATTGTCTGAATTTTTCTGAATAAGAACAGCTGCTCATTCCCAGGTTGGCTATGACCCTAAAGCAGCAATGGCACCAAGCCAATGTCCTCTTCTTGTCAGCATCAAGAAAATTAACATTTTCTGGATTCTGTTCACTTGGAGATCCTCTTCAAACTTGGACTCACAAGAGATGTTAGGAAGAATGAAGTTAAATGAAAACAGTATACCTTCTTTACTTTTTGTTTTGGCATAATTAAAAATACTGGGAAGTTTCAAACATCATCGATAAAGAATACATCTGTATGTTAAATTATTTAAAAATTAAAGAAGTTTATATGCCCTGGAAAGCCTTTTATTTTGCATCCTTTATTCAGTAGCACACTGATGTAAGAATTACATCAAAGTGCTACAAATATCTCTTATAGTAGCCCATTTTAATAGTTAGTTTTTGCTACATAAGAAACCACTTCAAAATGCATTATGTAGCTTGTGAGTTTATAGGCCAGCATTTTGAGCTAAACTGGACTGGATGGTTCTTCTGGGTTCAGCTGCCTTATTTATCTACAGTCAGCTGGGATGACTCATTTCTACAACACACGTTCCTATCCTCTAGGAAGCCAGCCCATATATTCACTGGTCATAGTTTTGCAACAGAGCAGATAATTAAGACTCTCTTGAGACTTGGACTTGAATTTGCACACTGTCACTTCTGCTACATCCTGCTGGCCAACACAAGTCACATGGCCACCTCAGATGGAATGGGTAGGAGAGTAGAATCCATCTCCTGATAGGAAGGACCTCCGTGTAACATGATAAGAGTATGTTTATAGAAAGGAGAATAATATAGCCAGTTTTGAACAAACTATTATACCCATTTTAGGGGATCCAGAAAGATACTCTATGTCAATTTTCAGTTCAAGAAGGAAATGATACAAGTTTGCAAGAAGAAGTAAGAAAATGTATAGGAAAATACCTAAATACACAAAGAGGGATACTTTTGTCAATGGTGACAAGGAGCAATGGAAAATGCTGAGTACTAAAATTTATAAAGAGCACTTCAATCTCCACTGTGTAGTTATATAGGGTTAATGAAGAGTGAAATTAAGAAAAAGAAAACTTGGGCAGAATTCCATGAAAGTTCTCAGAGTAAAGACTATTATTCTATAGAATAATCATGCAGATAAAGCAATTTATTATGAATTGCATAAGCATTTGAAAAAAGCTTGTTAGAAATGTACTTTTTCATTCTGTAAAGAAGAAACTTGTCTGATACATCGCAGGACTGACCAGTTTGTTTAGCATTCTTCCTGTCTACTTATCTGCTGATGTCACCAGTTTTCAAAGTGTGTCATCATTTTCTGCTCCGTGATCACAATGATTGGACCAGCTGTATTTGCGTCACGCCTGGTGCTATCACAACACCACTGTCAGGCACCTGTTGCTTTCATTTCTCTTTCCTGTGCAATATTGAAAAATGAATTCCAAAAGTATCATCTTGGAATTACAGTCTCCTTAAAAATGTTGTGTTTTGTTTAGACTATCATTTTTAGCCAATGAACAATTTATTCAGCTCTGATCATATGCTAGATGTTAGATTAAAAAGCAGTTTGTTTATATAAAATATTACACTTCAACTGGATAATTTCTTTTTAACCATTTCAAAGAACTTTCTCACCTATTATTTCATTGAATCTCTGTGGATCGACTAAACAGATGCTTTCTTCCTTCTGTACATGTGGAAACTAGGGTACGATGAACTATGTGGGGCCAGGAAGTCGTTAATTATAGAGAAGTAGGAAAAAACAAAAAGATTAAGACTGAAAGCCCTGAGAAAGAGATAGTAAGTGTGTTTGTCACTATTTGGTCTGTTTAGTTGTCCAGTCCATTAACTACATCTTTTATATACCCCTTCCTCAAAAAATACTTACCTTATATACATCCTCCCATGGAAAATGAACTGTTCTTTCTGCCAGCTTTCTCCTCTCCTCCAAATGTCCTTCAACACCCACCTCCACCAAGGTATTGCCTCAGAGACTCCCCAGTTATAAAATAAAAAGTCTTTACAGTTACAGCTTTCATTTGTAAAAAAAAAAAAACACCTAGAGATTTGATTTGATCCTTACACGATGGTTCAGTGACAATTTTTATCCTACATCACAGAGAAGGCTCTGGTATGACTTCAAGAGGTTAAGGGATTTCCAGGATCATAGTAGAAGAGCCAATACTGTGATTGAATCAACTAGGGAGTTTCCTTCTACAAGTCACTGACTCTCACAGCTTCTCCTTAGCATCTGTGAACATTGCAGCACCTTCCATATTCATAGGTACCTTTCCAAGGAATGTATTTTCTCCCCAGTTATGAGCTGAATTGTTCCTCCCCATTCCTATGTTGAAGTCCCAACTCGGTACCTCAACGTGACCATATTTAGAGATAAGGTCTTTCAAGAGATGGTTAAGTTAAAAGGGGGCCCTTAGGGTGGAGCCCTTATCCAATATGACTGATGTCCTTATAAGAAAAGGGCACCAGGGAAGAGCACGTGAAGTCACAGCAAGAAAGTAGTCATCTTCATGCCACAGAGAAATCAAACCTGCCAACACCTTGATCTTGCACATCTGACCTCCAGAACTGTGAGGAAATAAATTTCTGCTCTTTAAGCCACCTAGTCAATGGTATTTTGTAATGGCAGCCCAAGCAGACAATTGTTGCTATTGTTGTTGTTTAGTTGCTAAGTCAAGTCTGACTCTGAGACCCCATGGACTGAAGCACACTAGGCTTCCCTGTCCTTCACCATCTCCTGGAGTTTGCTCAAACTCACATCTATTGAGTCAGTGATGCCATCCAACCATCTCATCCTCTGTCACCCCTTTCTCTTCCCCTCAATCTTTCCCAGCATCAGGGTCTTTTCCAACGAGTTGGCTCTTTGCATCAGGTGGCCAAAGTCTTGGAGCTTTAGCATCAGTCCATCTAATGAATATTCAGTGCTGATTTCATTTAGGATTGACTGGTTTGATCTCCTTGCTGAAAAAGAGACCCTCAAGAATCTTTTCCTGCACCACAGTGTGGTCATGCTTCCTATGCATTCGATATTATTATGCTACTCATAACAGGACTGTTGTAATTTCTAGGTAGTTTTTGTCTCAACCTAGAAATTTCAGTTGGAGTGTTTTCCAAGAAATCTAAAGAAATCATAAAGAAAACATATAAGCCTTGGCCATGTTATTTCTCCAAGATAAATCCATCAAGTTATCTCTGCTCTAAAACAACTGTTAAGGATTTCAGGTAGGAAAATGAAAAAAAAAAAAAAAGGAAATTTGATAGGAAAGTGTTTTATATTACCACTCTGAAGCTTATGGCTTTCAGGTCATCAAAGATAAAATCTTAGGCATCGCTGCACTATTTAAATGCTTATCAGGAGCTAGAAAATTGTTGTGTAGAACATGGCATCTGCTGTGTGACCACAATAACAAAAGTGTGTTGCTAAAATAGAATTTGTTCCTTCCTGCCTATGTGTCTTTTCTCTTTCATCCTGGAAGCACACAATTCCACCAGCAGGTTAGTTGCCAAAACTAAAAACAGGCAGAATATGCATGGCAAATGCTAAGCTAGGCTTGGTAAAGTGTCTTCGGTTCTCCTCTTCTGTGCCAGGGGCTTAGTGTTTCCTGGTCATGTTTGAAGTGCAGGATTGACTTTTTCCCAGCCTCAGAAGGACTTGGTCCTTCTAGAAGCATGAGTTTTTGAAATACAGGGAACAGATGAGACATGGTGTAATGATTCTTACAGTATCAGAGCTCGGGCAAAGGATGAGAGGGGGAATAATTCAAACCAGTGCCATTCACACCTGCTGGATTTTTGATCAATCAATGTGCCAAATATTTGACAGTATAGTTATGAATGAAAAACGAAAATCTTTAGAAAATCCTAAAAGTTGTTTCATTCTGAGAGCCACTCAGCACGTGGACAAAACATAACACCATAAATGACAGTCATAGTCTAGAAAATAGACAATCACAGAGCTACTGGTCGGCAGTGGCACAGCAGATGCAAGTACAGGCACGTTTGCTTTTAGGAAACTATGAGATTCTGGGCGTGGCCTAGGCTTCACCTCTGGTCTTTTGTGCTGCTCAGTGGTCAGGAGAACTGAATCACCCCAGGGGACAGGATCCCTAGGAGTGCTTTTTGGAGCTAACTCCACGAGAACTAGCCAAAATAAATCCTGTATTCCTTTCTCACAACAAACAAATTTCTTGGGTTACATGAGAAACCAAATAGACCTCTAGACCTAGCAGGAACTAGCACCAGAGACAGTCCTCTTAAAGACTTAGAATGAAATCCCAAATTTCCCCAAGGACCAAACCAGCCTGATAAGACTAGTGGGTAGAGGCAGGTTGCAGTGAAGCATATCGTGGAATTGCCAAAGCAGGAAAAAAATCTTTAGTCTATCAATATCTGTAAATGCACTTTGCTTTGCTTTGTCCCTATGAAATCCCGGAATGGCTAAACATTTGTGAGCCAAATGCAGTTCTGCTGCCCTTCATGATTACCGTGGGGAAGATAGCAGATAAGAGGGCAGGGCACACCCTCCACCTGAAGTGGAACGTTCTTTCTGCTCTCTGCACCTCATCAATATGGAGAAGACTGTGGGATGAGGGAGGATTATGATCTGAAAGGGAGGAAAATATGGAGCTGCCCTCTCTGCCTTAAAGCCTCACACTGCATATAAATAATTCAGAACTCAGATTATTAACTTGTTCATAAAGTTAACTTTTACTAGGAATCCAGCGTGCCTGTATAAATAAAAGAACTTTCTCTCAAAGAGAATTGGAAAACATGGAAAACACAGAGGCTATTTTCAGATTTATTTTCCGTGAAGAGCTTTTAGATCTTTGTAGATCTTTTATCTTTTAAAAGTAATGTATGCTCCCTATACAAGAAATTTGAGACAATGCAGAAGGATATAAAGGAGAACATATGATACTCTCCCTACTCTGCTTTTTAATTCTGAATCTAATTCTCTAGGGACTAACTGGTAACCATCTGATGTATAGCCTTATGCAAATGTCCCTGTGGATTTACAAATATATACCCATATCCAATTGAATTACTGTGGTTAGATTATATAGTAGAAAACATATTATTACCTTTTCATTTAGTAATTGATCATGGATCTTTTCCAAAACAGGATATGTAGATATACTTCAATATTTTTAACCACTGCATAATACTCTAGTATACGCATTGTCATTGAACTTATTTAACTAGTTCCTAAAGATGAAAATGGGTTGCTCCAATGTCCACATTTAACGAACACAAGTACTGTGTTTACACTTCTAAACATGCATTACTTACTCTTTTCTCTTATAGACTTATTCCTAACATTGCAATTTATAGTTGAAAGGGCATTAGCAGTTAAGCTATTGATTTATGTTGACAAATTGTCCACCAAAATGTTATATCGAGGGAATTCCCTGGTGGTCTGGTAGATAGGACGCTGGGCTCTCACCGCCAAGGACCAAGGAACGGGGAACTAAGTTCCTGCATCTCACAGTGTATTAAAAAAAAAAAAAAAAACAGAAAAAAGGTTAGAATGAACTCATTAACAATTCAAGCATTATTCTGACTGCTCAGTTCCTCTACTCTCACCCAAGTTACAATGTACATTTCTTTGCCGTTTTAACTTTTATTTATTCAGTGAAATTGACCTTATTTTATTTGATGACAAGAGTCTGGGTGAACTCCGGGCATTGGTGATGGACAGGGAGGCCTGGCGTGCTGCGATTCATGGGGTCGCAAAAAGTCGGACACGACTGAGCGACTGAACTGATCTGATCTGATTTGTACCTACTATTCTGTGCATATAGCCTTTTCCCATTTAAAAATGATTTTTTATTGTATGAATATATAAAAGCTCCTTTTGTCTGAAGGACATTAAGCTTATTTAAAGCACCATGTATTGTAGAATACATTTTGCTATTAAGATGTAGGGAGTTTCTTGATTCATGTGGAAGTTTTAGATTGGGATGTACTAAAAACGAGTCAGTTTTCTTCTTTATGATTTCTAGATTTTATGCCAAACTTGGGAAATTTTTCCCTAACCCAAGATTATCATAATATTTGATTGCATCTCATCTCAATACTTCTGCTGGTTTTTAAAGAACATTTAAACCTATAACTCATCTGGAATTCATTCTGGTGTTAACTTTAAGGCAGAAATCCAGTTGCATCATTATTATTTTTAAGTGGCTATGTTACTGTGCAAAGCATCAGAGAATGAAAAATCATTTTCCCAGTGGTTTGCAACACCATCTTCATCACATTGTGAATTCCAATAAAGGTTTTCATCTGTTTGTTGATTATTCTGCACCATTGGGTTGTCTGTTCTCTTACTATTACCATACTATTTTAATTAATGTAGCTTTATGAAAAAAAATTACAATCTGACATGAATAGTTCCTTTGGATTATTCTTTCTTTCCAGCATTTCTCATCCAAGTCTTAGATATTTATACTTTTAGATGAAATTCATGAAGTTTTAAAAAAGCTATGTTGTGATTCACATTGGGATTTTATTTACTTTAGGGATTAATTTAAAAAGAATTTGTATCATGATGGTATTGAAACTTACTGTACAAGAACAGGAATTTTAAAAGGCATCAATTTCTCACATTTGAAGTTTATCATTTTCTTAAAAGAGGAACTAAGTAATTTTTTTTCTATATTCCTAGATATTTTTATTGTTTCTTTACTGGAACAAATGACTAGAATTACTTTAATTAATTATCATTGCTAATTGCTTATTGACACACATATGGTAATTTTTAACTGGAATTCAACTAAAGTTTTTAAATGCAGTTGATGGGAATTCCATGGTGATCCAGAGGTTAGGAGCCTCTGGTGTCACTGCAGGGGGCCCAAATTCAATTCCCCCTGGTCAAGGAGCGAAAAACCCATAAGCCACGTGGCACAGCAACCCCCACCCCCACAAAAAAAAATGCAGTTGATACTCTTCTATGCCTTCCCAGCATGCAGTTATAATATAACCTGCAAATAATCTACATCACTTGAATATAAACTCCAAGAGTGCAATCATTCCTTCTTTACATGGCAGTACAGTCATCCCTCAGTATCCGCAGATGATTGATCTCAGGACTCCCGTGGGTACCAAAAACCACAGATGGTCAAGTCTTTATATAAAATATTTGAACATAACCAACCTGTACTGTCCCATATACTTTAAATCATTATTAGGTTACTTATAATGACTAAAACAATGTAAAAGCTTTATAAATAGTTGTAAATACAATGTAAATGCTATATAGATAATTGCTGGCCTGTGGCAAATTCATGTTTTGCTTTGGGGAACTTTCTGCATTTTTTTCCAAATATTTCTGATTGAAGTTTGGCTGAATTTGCAGATGTACAGCTCTGGGATATGGAGGACCAACTGTATATCCAAACAGCCTTATTATATGGCCAACATTTAAAGGGGCTGTCAATTAGTATTTGTGGAATAAATGGATGAGATAACATTTTCTCCTTGTGCCAAACTTTCATGTTTCTTTGCTAGTTTTAAACACTGCTGGTAATAACAGGCATCACTTATATTTCTGAGTTTAATTGTAATACTTCAAGTGCTTCATTGTTGCTCATCATGAGCCTTTTAGTTGGCATCTACATTTTTTTTTTTTATGTGAAGGAAATTTCTCTGTATTCCTATTTCTCTAAGATTTTTTCTTCCTGAATCAGGAGTGAGTAATGGAACTTTTCAAATGTCATATCAGCATATGTTGAAGCCATCCTTTGCTTTCTTTCTCTTTTAACTCATTAATATGCTGAATATTATTAAAGCATTTTAAAACATTGAATCAGTTTCAATTTCTGGGTTGACTCCCAATTGGCTATGGTTAATTATTCTTTTAATGTACTACTGGATTCTATTTGCTAATATTTTACTTAGAATTTACATCAATATTCCCAAGTAAGATGGGTCTTTAGTTTTCTTTTTGGTACAGTTTATGGATATCAGCAGGATGGGCTTCAGACAGAGAGGTAGGAAGTTGACTTTCTTTGTGTTACAAACATTTTATTTTATTTTCATTTCACATATGATATTATACATGTTTCAATGCCATTCACCACAGCCAATCATTTAGGTCTCGGAGCTCTAACTCTGCTAATCTGAAGAAAAAATCAATTTCAATTCTTTTCGGGGAAATCCTTGCTTTCCCAGGTTTGTGTTATTTCCAGGAATCTGGCCCTTTCAGTCTGGCAGAGTTTCGGATCTTTTGCCTGCCCTCCCACCTCCAGACAAGAGAGCTTTTAAAATGACTATGCGTATACCTACTTGAGAACCTTTCCCTTCCTAGATCATATTAAATTTCAGTTTTATCTCTTGATTCTCCTTTCTGAGTGCCATGTGTTTATTTTTATAGCTCTGACTATTATAAACACATGCTGAATTTTATTAAAGATCTTGATTAAACACTATACTTTTGCTATTCCTAAACATTTAAAGAGCTATCTACTAGAAAAGACTTTGTCTCATTCAACTTCGGTATATTCATTGCAATAATTTTGAAACACTATTGCTTATCATTTGAGAGGTGCAAGGCAAAACCAAAGTGGAATGGCCAAAAAGACGCTTGTACTACGATGCTTCAAATTCTGACACTCTGACAACATCTACAGACACTGTTAAACAGACCAGACCATTTAAAGCTATGTTTTGAGATAAACTCTACTCTATTCTTCCCTGCTAACAGTGCCAATAGGTGGGGTGGTGCTGGCTTCCAGTATTCTATGATGCCAGAATATTGCTGCTGCTGCTGCTAAGTCACTTCAGTCGTGTCCGACTCTGTGCGACCCCATAGACGGCAGCCCACCAGGCTCCCCCATCCCTGGGATTCTCCAGGCAAGAACACTGGAGTGGGTTGCCATTTCCTTCTCCAATGCATGAAAGTGAAAAGTGAAAGTAAAGTCACCCAGTCGTGTCCGACTCCTAGTGACCCCATGGACTGCAGCCTACCAGGCTCCTCCGTCCATGGGATTTTCCAGGCGAGAGTACTGGAGTGGGCTGCCATTGCCTTCTCCAGCCAGAATATTGAGATGTTATTAAATATCAAAATGCTTTGTTGCAGTAATATCATTACTCTGCTCTTTTTAAAAATATGAAATCTAGACCATTTCTGCCTTAAAATGATTCAATAGCATTATATACATTTTCAACAAGAACAAAAGTATATTCCTCCAAAAGCATCTTTCAGTGTTTAGAATCTATCCAATGCATCTTATTATTTTTATTCCAAGTAATTATGTTACCAGTGAAGCTGAGAAAATTATACTTATTGTCTATTCCTATTTTTTTATGGAGCCAGCTTGCATTTCTTTTACATTTGGAGGATTGGAAAGCCATTTAAAGAAGTTGGGAGAAACCCATGGAAGAATTGGGGAGAATAGTGTAGGCAAGGGCTAGTAGGAGGTCTCCAGGCCCCGGTTCAAGCCTTTGTCCTGTTTCTTGACCACCCTTGTCCCCCAAGACTGAATTCCTGCTATTCTCACTTTTTCCTAATAGGATTAGGTCTAATATCTAAGTTTTTCCCTTACTATGATCATTTATTTTTACATTATAGGCATACATTTCTAATCATCCAACTGAATGAGACTCAGGTATGCAGGACAAAGAAATTCAGCCCTGAATCCCAAGTGTTTCTTAAAGGGAATAACTTTTGAGAACAGAGTATAGAAGACTGTGGCAGTGGTATCTCACTATTTAAAATAAGTATCTAAAGAGTAATACATTTTGTTCTCATTCTGGGATCACTAAATACTTTGATGGACAAGGTCAAATATTAAGTCTTTGAACTTCTCTTGCTTGTATTTTCTAAATAGTGTATATTCATGGGTGAAATCTTACAGTGATTCCAGTGAGTCTGAGAGCACTTTAGGTGCTAAGATATTGCTGGCAAATACAAGCACAAAGGATAGTCAAGGGCCAAAACATTGAAGCATTGATATCAGACAAGAATATTTAGCAAGGGAAACATGTAACTCTCCTGCAACTTTGTGCATAAATGATGTGATCTAAATGGAAGACGTGACTCTTATGTGACTTCAATAAATTCTTAAACTTAGAAGAAAAGGACATTTAAGATACAAGAAAAAGTGTTATCAGAGCCAAGGGCTATGATAGAAAAAAAGTGAAGAAAGAGAGATTAAAATGATTGAATGAGAGACCACAGGGTCAGTGGACTGGAAATCTCACTACTTTGACAACCATCTGGTGGGATTTTGGAAACATTCATAATTCTAGCTGAATTTTATTTGGAGAAGAATGCAACTGGTTGCCCATCTGTACAATGAAAGAGGATGACTTGACCTGAGTATGAAAGACAAAAAGGTGGAAGAGAAAAGAGTCACATGTAAATGTTAGAGTGTAGGGTAGTGGTTGGAGGTGTCAAAGGACAGCAGTAACAGAAGTAATGAGGGAATAAAGTGTGGGTGGGAGAGACCACCCACAAAGGCTGGGTCCCCAGGGCACAGGCAGGCTTACTAAAGCAGATGGAGAAGGAAGCACTTGGAGAAACATTTGAGTTATGAAGTCAGGTTGATAACTACGGAAGGATAGTTCTAGGACACACAGAAGAGGCAACTGAGAGCTGGAGGAAAACTGAAGACTTGAACATAAAGCCTTGTGGGCAACAGAGTGTGATGCCTAATGTCATAGGTGTCCACTGACAGAATCACATTTAAGAAAAATGGTCAATGTAGTCTAATTGGGAGGGAAGTGGAAACTGCCTGATGCCCAGAAAAAGTGAAAAAGAAAGTGAAAGTGTTAGTTGCTCAGTCATGTCTGACTTTTTTGTGACACTACGGACTATAGCCCACTAGGCTTCTCTATCCATGGGATTTCCCAGGCAAGAGCAATGAAGTGTGTTGCCATTACCTTCTGTAGGGGATCTTTTCAACCCAGGGATCGACCCCAGGTTTTCTGCATTGCAGACAGATTCTTTACTGTTTGAGCCTAGCGGCCTTAGCAATTAAGATGCTCAAGTGTCTGCCATATATAAATCAGTATTCAACATCAGTGACTTATAACCAGCAATTGTTTGGAAGACTAAATGTAATTTCAATGAACTCTTTTACTTATAATTTACCCATTTGATTTATAATATGTATTCTGATATCACAGAAATTTACATGGTCTTTGACCTTGATTCCTTGTTACCAGCTCCTAAAACCCTTTGAATTTCTTGAGTGATAAGGGCAATAGAATTATCTGATGTTCTAATGACGTGGGCCCTTGATGGCTTCAAGATGAGGGCTAGTTATCAGAAAGATCAATGCTTGATTAGAAATTTTGAACCTGCCATCCCATAGTCTCCAACCTCTGCGAAGGGGAGAGGGGCTGGAAATTGAGTTAATCATCAGGCTAATGATGGAATCGGACTTCCCTGGTGGCTCAGTTGGTAAAGAATCTGCCTGTAAGGCAGGAGATCCAAGTTTGATTTTTGGGTTGGGAAGATCTGCTGGATCTTCCACTTCACTCCAGTATTCTTGAGCTTCCCTGGTAGCTTGGCTGGTAAAGAATCCATCTGCAATGTGAAAGACCTGTGTTCCATCCCTAGGTTGGGAAGATCTTAGCATATTAAAAAGCATATTAAAATCCTAAACAGCATATTAAAAAACAGAGACATTACTTCACTGACAAGTGTCCGTCTAGTCAAAGATATGGTTTTTCCAGTAGTCATGTATAGATGTGAGAGTTGGACTATAAAGAAAACTAAGCACCAAAGAATCGATGCTTTTGAACTGTGATGTTGGAGAAGACTCTTGAGAGTCCTTTGGACTTCAAGGAGGTCAAACCAGTCAATCCTAAAGGAAATCGGTCCTGCATATTCATTGGAAGGACTGATGCTGAAGCTGAAGCTCCAATACTTTGGCCACCTGATGCAAAGAACTGACTCATTGGAAAAGACCCCGATGCTGTGAAAGATTGAAGGCAGGAGGAGAAGGGGATGACAGAGGAGGAGACGGTTGGATGGCATCACTGACTCGATAGACATGTAAGCTCCAGGAGTTGGTGATGGACAGGGAAGCTTGGCATGCTGCAGTCCATGGGGTCGCAAAAAGTCGGACATGACTGAGCTGAACTGAATGATGGAATCAATCATTCCTACCTAATGAAACCTCCATTAAAAATCCCTCTGCGTCAAGGTTTGGAGGACTTTGGGGTGGGTCAATGTACTTGAAGAGTGACACATTCCAGTTCTATGAGATCCTGGAGACCCTTCTGGACATCACCCTATGTACCTCTTTACCTGGTTCATTTGTATTCTTTATAATAAACTAGTGTCAGTAAAGTGTCTTCATGAGTTCTGTAGCCATTTTGACAGATTATTGAACCTGAGCTGGGGGTTGCAGGAACCCCAGTCAGTCAGAAGTACGGGTGGCCCAAACTTCCCACTGGATTTTGAAGTGAGAGCGGTCTTATGAGACTGAGCCCTTCAATTATTGGGTCTGTGTTAGTTTCAGGTACTGTCCGGACTGAGTTGAATTGATGGACATCCAAATAGTGTCTGAAGTTAGAGAAATCATAGTGGGGAAGCACCATGTATCTGGTGCCAGGAGGAAAGATAAAATTCCCTCTCAGGTACTGTTTCATTACTAGCCTGAACAATAACAGAACAAAGAAAATTGAATAGAATACCAATTATAGTGAAATGAACTTTCTGGCTCTCCCTATATTGAAATTCAGCCATAGGCTCTATTAATAGTTCCAAGTCAAATAGCAATAATTGTGAGCACAATAGAACTGGGCCTTATGTGTGCCTAGCATTTTCTAAGAAACTGCAACCTTCCTTCCTCTGCTTCATCCCTATAGTTTTGGTTCTATTTCCAAGATTAGAATATAATTATTTTATTTAGCTTATAAATTTCAGGACCACTCTGAGGTCAAGCTTGTTACATGTTTCTATTGAAATGGATAAAATTCCTAGACTGTGCTGTAATCCCCCAACACACTGTGTGAGGGAGGAGACTCAGGATACATGCCAACCATATAAGCCCCATGTGAAATAAATGTGTCATTGGTTTTTATTGCAATTATGGTGTGAATTTCAACTGATCAACAAAGATAGCTGTTGAGATCCTGAGCATCTATCTGAGATGAAATTTAAAGTAATGAATCACCCCCTTGGAGTCAAAAAGTATGACAATTCAGAAATTGAAATACTTCCTCATACAAAATCCTTCTCTCTAAATTATGCTGTAGGTTTTCACTGCAGCATACATATGCTGTAGAAGTAAATAAGCATCTCATCTTTGTTCTCTCTCAATTCAAATAAATATTCTGAAGCAAATCTTATTCTCAGATACTTTAGTAAAGGTTTCCGGATATATTCATGGGTTATCCTGTGTCCCGGGAAAGTAAAGAGCATGACAGTTTCCGTCTATAATGCTAATGTGAGATAATATTTTCCTCAATAATTTTCCTATGCAGTAAATTTGGACTAAAAGGGGAAAATTTTAACTCAGTACTTTTCAGTTGACAATGAATTATTAAATATAACAACAATCATGGGTTATCCTGTGTCCCTCGAAAGTAAAGAGCATGACAGTTTCAGTCTATAATGCTAATGTGAGAAAATATTTTTTCAATAATTTTCCTATGCAGTAAATTTGGACTAAAGGGGGAAAATTTTAACTCAGTATTTTTCAGTTGACAATGAATTATTAAATGTAACACACAAATGCCAATGTGACTCTCCTGTGTTCATTAGATGATTTTAGAGAACATTCTAAAAAGTTAAAAATAAATCTGTTGTGATTTTATCCAATCAAGGCACTGACAAAAAATTTCCATAAGGCAAGTTAATTATATATTTGAAGATAGAAATCTTTAGCATGTATACTTTTAAATAATGAAGACTATTATCTACTCATGTTATCAGTTAACACACTGAAGTGTCTAAGCATTGGTCAGAATTAGTGGCTATATCTCAAAAGAAAAATATTGTGCTCATTAGTGGTGGTTTTACATTGAAGAAAGCTGAAGTGCTGGTATAACTTTCTTAATAAATTATGATCTCTCTCCAATTTCTGTCACCTAACTATTTCTCCTCCCCTATTCTATACTGAATTTCAATCTGTAACATATGCACTTTAAATGGGATGCCAGAGATATGTGACTATGTGAACAGGTGTTGCTGTTAAAATTAGAACAAGAAAATGGAAAAAATTTAAAAAGCGTTTATCATATCTCAACTCACATTAGCATAAAAACACAATGAAATTTATTTTTTGTTTGAAGTGGAAGGGTCGTATGGAAATTTGACCTATGACTACATTGCTCACATCTATATAAGTTCATAGAGTTTAAAACTTTAATGTACATCTGTGGGCATATATCTTCTCTATGAAAAAAGAAAAGGTACTGGTGTTTTGAAAGGTACATACTAAATACACACACAAACAAAAAACAAAACCAATAACAGCAACAAAAAAGCTAACACCTAAACACTGCTTAAAATAGCCATCGTTTCTCATTAGCAGTTTGTGTTGTATTATTCTAAGAAGTGAATTAGTTTCTCTGGAGCTCTCTGTAAATACTAACTTACCAAACACAAGGTAATCCACCAACCACTGAATATACACCTAGGTGCTTTTAGAGGGCTATAGAACTCTGAATATAAGAAATAGCAATGCGATCATGGCAATATAAAACTTTGCAGGTTATAAGATTTAAAATGAAGTACAAATTTAAAATCGAACTAAAATTGTCTTAAAAACGCCACAGTATAAAACCTTTTTTGCCTTCCTGCATATTGACACACTTTTTTCATATACAATTGCTGTTATTTATGTGTAGTACGTATGCTACTCTAAGGAGCTTTAAATCAGGTTACACTCATTTTAAAATGTCTGATTGAACCCTAGAGGAACTCTATGCTTTTGTTAGTTTTCAGAAAGAAAATTCATATGGTAATTTTAATATACAAAAGGAAACTATTTAGTTTTTCTCAGAACATCCGATGCTGCTGAACAAAAAATAAAAATCAAGGTACTAGGGATGGTCCCATCTCAGTAGATGATGGTTGTGTTTTCTTAACATATAGTACTTCCATTGATACTGGATCTGGCAGCTTTTCAGAAATGCATGGACAATTCAACAAACGCGAATTGGATTTTCTTGTAGATCTCCCTCAAGCTTGGACCACCTCCAGGCTGCAATCTAAGGTTAATGGAAGTACTATACTGTATCTGACAGCAGATACTCTTGGTCAGTTAAGCTTGCTGAATTTTTGCCTTATGTAAAATGGCAGAAACACATTGCAATATGTCCCCCTCCAACCCCCACCTTATTGAATGACTAGCTCAACAGCACTGACTCCTCTTAACCTGTTCCAATCACTCACAGCCAAGTCTTAGGGCTTTATCAATCATGTCGAAATGTTTTTGTTCAGTACTATTTTAGAACTTTTCCAAAGGGACGTGTTTTCTTTTTTTTGGTGGGGAGAGAGAAAGGGGTGACTACAGCATGGTGAAGAATGAAAGAGAGTATCTCTATTACTGTATTCTCCTTCTCTCATCAAGTTTTATGAATATCTTCATGACAAGACAGTGAATAATAGATACTTTCAAAAAGTGGCATTTCCCACCAGATAACCCCAGTTTAGGACAGGATATCCTGGTCTCTCAACTGCCTGACAGAAACTCTTTTTGGATGAAATAGACCATCTGTTTTCCAGGATGGAAACAAAGACTTAAAGTTTGGAGGGAAGTTACTAGACATTCCTTCAAAGGACGAAGGAAAACAGCAGAAGCATTTTGGAGCTGCCCTCTGAAGGAGCATGTCATAACAGATTTAGGAAATGTTCATCCAAGCCACAGAGAAATATTTAGCTAGTGGAAAGGAGAATTCATTTTCTAACCATGAAGATATTTAACATTTAGTTCTGTGGAGCGAAGAGTTTGTAGGGGAAATTCTTTCACTTTCCTGCTAGGATAATTCCCTGAGGAGGTCTCTTCAACTCTTATCTTAAAACACATCACTGAATCTTGGAATCGTAATGATTTTCATCACTTTTCTGGAGATATGTCAACTCTTTTTCAAGTCTGAATGTGTGAATTATTTATTTCCTCAAAATAACTAGGAGAATATTCACAGATACTATTTAACAAGTATTCTTTCATCCCGTATTCATTTAGAAATAATATTTGCTTGGTACCACTGCATATGCAATTATAAATGGGAAAGACGTTAAAACACTAAAAATGACATATACCCTGAGCACGAACATGATGGTATAGTGATTCTCGTTAGAAATCTGGGTCTAGTATCAGTGCAGTGTGCTTGACGCCATTAATAACTGATATCATAAGATCTTTATTTCTTAAGTTAACTATTAGTAACATTTATCAAGTGCCTTCTACATATTTGCCACTGTACTAGGCACTGATGATCCAAAAAAATCCATAAAATGTGGTATATTGTATAAACTAAGTTTGTTAAAGAGCTAAAGGTAATAAATAACCTTTTAATAAGCAGACATCTAAGTATAGAGTATGTTCCAGAAACTATGGCTAGTTGCTGAAAATTTTAAAGTGAACTGTTCAGTCTCTTAGTCGTGTTTGTTTGCGACCCCATGGACTGCAGCACGCCAGGTTTCCCTGTCCTTTAGCATCACTAGGAGTTTGCTCAAATTTATGTCCATTGAGTCAGTGGTGTCATCCAACTATCTCATCCTCTGTCACACCCTTCTCCTCCTGCCCTCAATCTTTCCCAGCATCAGGGTCTTTTCCAATGAGTCAGCTCTTCGCATCAGGTGGCCAAAGTATTGGAGTTTCAGCTTCAGCATCAGTCCTTCCAATTAATATTCAGGGCTGATTTCCTTTAGGATTGACTGGTTTGATCTCCTTGCAGTCCAAGGGACTCTGAAGAGCCTTTTTTAGCACCACAATTCAAAAGCAGTAATTCTTCAGCGCTCAGCCTTCTTTATGATCCAACTCTCACATCCATGCATGACTACTGGAGAAACCATAGCTTTGACTATCGGTAGAAGGATGTGTGCTTGTGAATAAGAAAGTCAAGATTTCTACCCCCACAGATCATACAGTGTACTATAAGAGGAAGTCAGTTAAAAATAATTGCATTGAAATATGATAAAGACTGACAGGGAAGTAAAGATTACTAATAGGAGTGTACAACTGTCCACCCAACCACTTAAGATAAACAGTGAAGACTTCTGGGAGGAAACGTCTATGTTGGTACCTAAAGAATTGTTAGCAGTTACAAGGGCTTCCCAGCTGGCTCAGTGGTAAGGAATATTCCTGCCAATACAGGAGATGCTGGAGATGCAGGTTCAATTCCTGGGTTGGGAGGATCCTCTGGAGGAGAAAATGGCAACCCACTCCAGTATTCTTGCCTGGAAAATCCCATGGACAGAAGAGCCTCGGAGGCTACAGTCTATGGGGTTGCCAAGAGTTGGACACGACTAAGCATGCACACACACAAGGTCAAGGCAGAGTGGGGAGTGGAAAGGGAGTTTTACAGGCAGAGAAAACGTGCGAAGATGCTGAATCCCAGTCTTGAGGAGTGGAAGTGATGAGGAGTGAGGATGAAGGATGGGGAGAGGCAGGAGTTAGGTCATAAAGCGCCTTGATCACTACCTTCATGGGACTGGTCTTCATTTGAAGGTCAGTAAGCAACCATTTCAGGTTTTAAGTGCAGGAACAATTTGTCAAACTTCCCCTTGGGAACATTGCAGTGGCTGCACTGGGGAAAATGGATGGAGCAGAAAGCAGGCTTTTGTAACAGTAAACCAGGTAAGAATCACGATGGTCTGCACTAGGGTAGTGAAGGCAGAGGGAAAAAGAGGAATCTAGAAGATATATAGGGACTTCCCTGGTGGCCTAGTGGCTAAAACTCCATGGTTCCAATGCAGGGGGCCCCGGTTTGATTTCTGAACAAGAAATTAGACCCAATATGCCACAACTAAGACCCAACACAGCCAAATAAATATTAAATAAATATTTTTTAAAGATATTTAGAAAACACCTCAGCAGTTCCAAGTGACTGGTAAATGAGAAAAGGGAGTAAAAGAGACAAGGCAAGAATAACCTTGATTTTCTGATTTAAGTAACTAGGCTGAAGGTGCCCCTCATACATTCGGGGAATACAGAGGGAAGACTCATTTTAAAAGGTGGGTAGGTGGGGATGTGCTGAATTTCAGCTGCACCTGAGCTCTCTAATACCAAGCAGGCCAATGGTCTAAGGAGCATGAAGGAAGACTGAATTTGAAGAATAAATACAAGAGTCAGTGCTCCCAAGCCAGTAGACTGTGCTATCATAGAAGCCAAGGGAAGAAAGTGCTTCAATAATAGTCATTATTAGAGACTTTCTAGTCCCCAGCCACAAGCTATGAGTATGCAATGGGTCTATATGCAGAGCAATTCTAGAAGTATCTAGGAAGTAACACCCACCAATAAATCCACCACCCAACGATATACAGGAAAATAGTGGGATAAATGCACCGGCTTGTTAGTGCCTCTTAGTTTTTTTCTACACAGCTACCCTTGTAGAGGTGCTGGTACCTGGCGACCTGTGGACACACTGGGGTAGCAAGGCAAGGGGTGGAGATCTCTGCAGGGGGTCAGGGGTCAGGTGGAAAATGGCGCTTGCCTTCTGAGTACATAAGGGATAACACTGAAAAATTCTGTGAGACAGAGAATAGGCGACTTGAGGAGGCAAAATTCTTCTCCAGATAAGGAGAGGCTTAAGATTATCTTACTTCTGATATCTGAAGAAAGCTAACTATTCTGTCAGATCTTCCCTGGTGGCTCAGATGGTAAAGAAATGCAGGAGACCCAGGCTCAATCCTTGAGTCAGGAAGATCCCCTGGAGGAGGACGTGGCTACCCACTTCAGTATTCTTGCCTGGGAAATCCCATGGACAGAGGAGCCTGACAGACCACAGTCCATGGGGTCACAGAGAGTGAGACACGACTGAGCAACTAATACAACTATTCTGTAGTCCAAGCTATTGAGGCCAGGGCTATATGAGTTTTTAAATTAAAAGTAATTAGAATGCAAGAGTTATGATAAAGTGAAAAAATATTTAAATTGTCTCAGAAAAAATTAATTTTAGATGTTTTAAGGAAAGTACTGACAATAACTTAAAATTTATCAAAGATTTATAATATCTCTCCTTAAAGATTTTTTGTTTTTGAAGCAATACATTTTGTAGTCAAAAAATTAGCTAGTTGGTATTTTCATTTGTCTTAAAGTTTGTTTATTAAAATATGTGAGCACAGGTTTCAATATATTACACATATAAACTCTGGTCACATACATGTAAAGATTTTAAATGATTTATTTGATAACATATAAGACGTGTTCATTTCCACATTGATGGGAAACTACATTATACTTTCAACCTAGACAAAATAAGAACCTGTCACTGATATAAATCACATACTTTGAAAATTTTTATAAGCCATTTGAAAGATTAACTTGGGCATATAAACACAAATCAGCTTTCACAGATAGACAATAAGATAATAAGAGGTGTTTTTATATTTTAGTGTAGAACACATGAAAAATTTTTAAGTTATCCATTACTCTTAATGCCCTTTTTAAAAACATTTATTGAAATAAATCATCAAAATATACACTATATTTTACTTATATAAGTTTAAAATTTTTAAATATCAGAAAAGTTTTCTTAAGCAATGTGACACATATTATGCTAAATAGATACCCATGTATATGGGTATACACATAAACACACACAACAGGGCACATATGGTGTTTATACATGTGTTACTCAAAGTAACAAAGAATTCTTACGTGTTTTTCTTGGACAGAGGGATTCAAAACTTTTTGAAGTGATGCTAAAGAATGTGACTATAATGTACATTTTATATATGTGTGTGTGTGTATGTGCTTAGTCACATCCAACTCTTTGGGACCCATGGATTATAACACATCAGGATCCTCTGTCCATGGGGATTCTCCAGGTCAGAACACTGGAGTAAGTTGACATGCCCTCCTTCTGGGGATCTTCCCAATCCAGGGATCGAACCCAGATCTCCCACATTGCAGGCAATTCTTTACCAGCTGAGCCACTAGGAAAGCCCAAGGATACTGGAGTGGGTAGCCTATCCCTTTCTCCAGCGCATCTTCCCAACCCAGGAATCGAACTGGGGTCTCCTGCATTGCAGGAAGATTTTTTACCTGCTGAGCTACCAGGGAAAAGTAAAAGTGAAAGTTGCTCAGTTGTCAGACTCTTTGCGACCCCATGAACTATACAGTCCATGGAATTCTCCAGGCCAGAACACTGGAGTGGGTAGCCTTTCCCTTCTCCAGGGGATCCTCCCAACCCAGGAATTGAAGCCAGCTCATGGAATTCTCTAGTCTAGAACACTGGAGTGGGTAGCCTATCCCTTTTCCAGCAGATCTTCCTAACCCAGGAATCGAACTGGGGTCTCCTGCATTGTAGGCATATTCTTTACCAACTGAGCTATCAGAGAAGCCCAAGCTACCAGGGAAGAGAAGCTATATATATAATAAACATGTGTATATAAACATATATATATATATGCACATGTAGATACACATGCATCTATGCATATATATGTATATACATACACATGTTTATTACATTACTGGTTAGGCTAAACACTTTTTCTTTAGTACATTCCCAGTTACAAGATCCCTAGAGTTCAAGAGTCTACAAACTCTAATTTCACACATTGGAAAATTTTGAATACACAAATTAGAAAATTTATCAATATTATAAATCAAAAGATATTTATTTTATCCATATTAATTAAAAGCAATATTGCACATACAAGTGAAACATTTATGGGCTTTTTAAGAATGAAATTTGAAAAGTATCAGGGAAAGACAAAAATGGTGATTTTCTGCAAGTAGTCTTCTTTTATGTAAAATAAAAACAATGAAATGTGTGAGAAATCTAATTTTGGAAATGGAAAGAATAGAGGAATTTTGAACATTTTATGAGGTTGTAAGAATACAAATTTCTTGAGTTCCTATGGCAAAGAGCTCCAGGAGGTCTGTTTATGAGAGAACAGGGAAGTGCCAATAAATGTTATTATTACATATGTTAGTATTCTATATTAACAGAAATGGACCTTAGAAGGGATATAGCCACATGTGAAACATGTAAATTTCCTCCATCATTACCAATAAATATTTTACCACTTGATGCATATTTTATTTAGCATACTTGGAAAAATGATACAGCACAGTTATATAATTACAAAATAATGCAAAACCCTTTACTACAATCATATGTTAAGTTTGGAGGTAATGAATATATATCTCTCAAAAGTAAGTTGTGAAAACAACTTTAAATTTAAAAATTTCCATGCAATTTTAGTAGATTAGTGGGTAGTATGCATAGTTTCATGAAAGACTAAAGTTGTGAATATATTGAGAACAATATACAATCTAATTTTTTAAAAATTTTCCATGATTTTCATATATATACAAAATCAAATCTGAAATCTGTGCATGCATGACTCCTTGGAATCATACCAAAGTTAATGACACTGACATGATATAATACATTGGAAAAATACCAAAACTTTATACAATACTAAGATGCTACTTTTATATAACCATATAATTATAGTAATCTGGAGAGTTGCTGAAAATCACTTAGATGATTTCTGCATGAAAATTTCCTTTTTAAGTGCTCTTGTTCTTGAAAGTTCCATTGCATTTATAGATTTTTAATGAAAACTGTAAGATTTGTGTCCTATTCAAAAATAATGAACAATAAATAAGTTCTGCCTATTTCAATCAGATTATTTAGTTTTGAGCTATTTTTTTGGTTATTGAGTTGCTTGAATTCTTTATGTATTTTGGATAATAAGCTCTTAACTGATAATAATTCATAAGGATCTAAGGTACACTAAGATGAATAAAGGAAATAATACTGTGCAATAACTATATTAGGCAATAAATATCACTACAGTGTCAATCATATCAAGATATATAAATGTATTATTGTAAAATGCTGTACCTTAAACTTACACAATGTTAGATGACAAATTCACTCAATAATAAGTAAATGTCATATGAATTAATTTAGACCACACGTCATGAAACATTTAAAATAGAAGATGTCTTAGAGATTAACTGAGCTAAACTCCTTATTTTACATGAAGAGAAAATGAGGCTCAAAGAGGTTAAATAATTTTCCCCCAGTCACTGCATTAGTTAATGATAGAAATGGGGCCTGAACCCAGCAGACATTACATATTTGTTCAGTTACAACCCAACCTATCACACAAACACATCCCCCCAGAACTAAGGCTGTTTCATGCATTGTCCTTAGCTATATGGTACCTGAAAGAGTTATTTCATGTGACTAGCTCTTGTTTTCACAAAATTATACTGTCCCTCATAAGGGAACACAATGCTCACTAAGAAGTCTGTTAAGCTTTGATGACTTTGCTCAATGTTACTGTGTAAACCTCATCACTGAGATTTAGTGGGGCCTCCTAACTTGTCTTAGAGACTGCCCTTGTGTCCCCACGGCCCCGCTCTCCTCTGCACTCACAGTGATCTCCTTGAACTATGAGTCAGGCCACATTCCCCTTCTGCTCAGGATCCCGTCATGGCTCCTGTTTAACCAGGAGTAAAGGGTCAGATGCTCATGACGGTCCCTCCGTGACGCCGCCTCCACCTGCCGCACACACCTCCACCTTCCTCACCTACTGTCATCCCACTCCACTCCTGCCTTCACCCCACTGGACATATCCATGACTGCATCCTTCTGCCTTCTGGCCACTACCCAGAATACTCTCACCAAATGCCTCCAGAAATATTGTCTTAGCATTTTAAAAAATGCTGAATATCACCTTCAAAATGAGGTATATCTGATGACACAAGGGTCTACTTTCTTTCCACCCAAATACTATTTAACTAATGATAAAGCCTTATAAATAGCTGAGAAAAGAAGAGAAGCTAAAGGCAAAGGAGGAAAGGAAAGATATATCCATCTAAATGCAGAGTTCCAAAGAAGAGCAAGCAGAGATAAGAAAGTCTTCCTCAGTGACCAATGCAAAGAAATAGAGGAAAATAATAGAATGGGAAAGACTAGAGATCTCTTCAAGAATATGAGAGATGCCAAGGGAACATTTCATGCAAAGATGGGCAAAATAAAGGATAGAAATGGTATGGACCTAACAGAAGCAGAAGATATTAAGAGAGGTGGCAAGAATACACAGAAGGACTATACAAAAAGAAGATCTTCATGACCCAAATAACCACGATGGTGTGATAACTCACGTAGAGTCAGAGATCCTGGAATGTGAAGTCAAGTGGACCTTAGGAAGCATCACTACAAATAAAGCTAGTGGAGTGATGGAATTCCAGCTGAGCTGTTTCAAATCCTATAAGATGATGCTGTGAAAGTGCTACACTCAATATGCCAGAAAATTTGGAAAACTCAGCAGTGGCCACAGACTGGAAAAGATCAGTTTTCATTGCCCAAAGAAGGGCAATGTCAAAGAATGTTCAAACTACAGCACAGTTGCACTCATCTCACGCATTAGTAAAGTAATGCTCAAAATTCTCCAAGCCAAGCTTCAACAGTACATGAACCATGAACTTCCAGATGTTAAAGCTGGATTTAGAAAAGGCGGAGGAAACAGAGATCAAATTGCTAAGATCCGTTGAATCACCGAAAAAGAAAGAGAGTTTCAGAAAAACATTAAATTCTGCTTTATTGACTACGCAAAAGCCTTTGACTGTGTGGATCACAACCAACTGTGGAAAATTTTTCAAGAGTGGGAATACCAGATCACCTTACCTGCCTGCTGACAAATCTGTATGCAGGTCAAGAAGCAACAGTTAGAACTGGACATGGAACAACAGACTGGTTCCAAAAGGGAAAGGAGTACACTAAGGCTGTGTTTTGTCACCCTATTATTTAACTTATATGCAGAGTACATCATGTGAAATGCCAGACTGGATGAAGCACAGGCTGGAATCAAGATTGCCAGGAGAAATATCAATAACCTCAGATATGCAGATGACACCATCCTTATGGCAGAAAGTGAAGAAGAACTAAAGAGCCTCTGGATGAAAGTGAAAGAGGAGAGTAGAATCCAAGAGCCTCTTGTGAAAGTGAAAAGGATAGTGAAAAATTTGGCTTGAAATGCAATATTCAAAAAACTAAAATCATGGTGTCTGGTCCCACCATTTCATAGCAAACAGATGGGGAAACAATGGAAACAGTGATAAACTTTATTATTCTGGGCTTCAAAATCTCTGCAGATGGTGACTGCAGCCATGAAATTAAAAGACACTTTCTCCTTGGAACAAAAGCAATGACCCACCTTGACAGCATATTAAAAAGCAGAGACAAAAGAGACATAAAGAACAGACTTTTGGACTCTTTGGGAGAAGGCAGGGGTGGGATGCTTTGAGAGAATAGCATTGAAACTTGTATATTACCATAAGTGAAATAGATGACCAGTCCAAGTTTGATGCATGAAGCAGGGCACTCAAAGCCAGTGCACTGGGACAACCCAGAGGGATGGGATGGCTAAGGAGAGGAGAGGGGGTTTCAAGACAAGGGAACACATATACACCCATAGAGGATTCATGTCAATGTATGGCAAAAAACCACCACAATATTGTAAAAATAATTAGCCTCCAATTAAAGTAAATTTTAAAAAAAGCAAAGACATTACTTTGCCAACATAAGTCCGTCTAGTCAAAGCTATGGTTTTTCCAGTAGTCATGTACGGATGTGAGAGCTGGACTATGAAGAAATCTGAGCACTGAAGAATTGATGCTTTTGAACTGTGGTGTTGGAGAAGACTCCTGAGAGTCCCTTGGACAGCAAAGAGATCAAACCAGTCCATCCTAAAGGAAATCAACCCTGAATATTCATTGGAAGGACTGATGCTGAGGCTGAAACTCCAGTACTTTGGCCACCTGATGCAAAGAACTGACTTATTAAAAGACCCTGATGCTGGGGAAGATTGAAGGCAGGAGGAGAAGGGGATGACAGAGGATGAGATGGCTGGATGGCATCACTGACTCGATGGACATGCATTTGAGCAAGCTCCGGGAGTTGGTGATGGACAAGGAAGCCTGGCGTGCTGCAGTCCATGGGGTCACAGAGAGTCAGAGCACACACATAGCATGTACTGGGCTTCCCAGGTGGTGTTCACGCAGACACAACAGCACACACGTACCTGCGCGGCAGGTATTATATTTTGAATACTCTAAAATTCCCTTTTTTTTTGTAGATTTTTGACTTGATTATCTCCTCCTACATTACTGTAAGCTCCACAATAATAAAGATCATTGTCTTTTGTTCATTTGCATTTTCCCTGTGCCAAGAACTGTGGGTGGCTAATAGCGGATGCTTAATATGCTATGCTATGCTCAGTTGCTGCAGTTGTGTCTGACTCTTTGGGATGCTATGGACTGTAGCCCGCCAGACTCTTCTGTCCATGGGATTCTGGAGTGGGTTGCCATGGCCTCCTCCAGGGGATCTTCCCAACCCAGGGACTGAACCTACATCTTTTAAATTACCTGCACTGGCAGGCAGGTTCTTTACCACTAGTACCACTGGGAAGCCCAGTAAACATCTGTTAAATTGAAGCCAATTAACCACACTTTCCAATAAAAGATTACTCAATTCCTTTACAGCAGAGCATGTTTTTAAAATGTCTCAAATAATTGCATTCACATTAATGATTATGACAAAGCTGTCATAATTTCAGATTTGGCAAGGTGCCTATAGAAAAATAATAAATCAGGTGGACTATAAAGATTTTGCATCTAATTCAAAATTTTACATTTTCAGTGTATAAGCTTTTCCTGAATATACGTTAATCATCTTTGAAAGCTATGTTAATACTTTCAGGTGACTAAAGCACTATTTAAAACACAACAGATAAATGAGAGTTTACAAAGTAGTCAATACAAGTCTACCTTAATCTATTATCTTTGTAACTTAAAAATCACATAAGCCCAGTTTTGTTTTATCATTCAGTAATTCTTATTTTGTTGGCATCTGAAAACCTCATCATAAGATCTGATCTCTTTTTATCAGATGGAAACATATTTGACCAAATATACAAGCAGGAACATATAGATGGTGATGATAGTCATTTCATTCTAGTTGAATTTCCTTTAGTCCAATTACTAATGCATTTTTTCTTTCATGTTATTTACTATGATGCCTTCTGATAATTAAGTTCTTTCCACGGGAAGAAATAGTACATTAGGAAATATTTATTGAGTAAAAAGCCTTGCTTTGAAAAATCTACCAATAGTTTTATGTCCTCTCAGCAAGAGTTAATTGTAAGATGAAATTTTCCAAACATTTTCTTTTTTATAAAAATAAAATTTGCTAATTGAAACAGAGAATCTGTTGAACTTTTGTTATCCCCTGTAGAGAAGCTAAAAATGCATGAATTAATATACTGTGACTATGGAGCTTAGATACTATTAACAAGGGGAAAAATAAATATGATTCTAGGCCACCAACCACTTTTAGTATCCTTCTAGCTATTATTTTCCCTATTGAAAAAGTACATTAGGATTTGATGTGCTTGGCATACTGTACAGAATGCTAATACTTGCTAATTATAGACTGCTTTCAAAAAAATCAGGTAGATCTACAAATAATGTCCAATTTATCTGCACTTGCAGGAAAGGCAATTCAATATTGCTGAGAAAATAAGAGGCCAGTGGAAGATACCATATACCATGACAATTTTACCTTAGCTTTGATTCTCTTTTCATATTTTAAAACTGGGGTATAGTTGCTTTACGACGTTGTGCTTTCTGTTGTACAGCGAAGTGAATCAGCCTTCAGTTCAGTTCAGTTCTGTCGCTCAGTCGTGTCTAAATCTTTGCGACCCCATGAACCGCAGCACGCCAGGCCTCCCTGTCCATCACCAACTCCCGGAGTTCACCCAAACTCATGTACATCAAGTCGGTGATGCCATCAAGCCATCTCTTCCTCTGTGGTCCCCTTCTTCTCCTGCCCCCAATCTCTCCCAGCATCAGGGTCTTTTCCAATGAGACAGCTCTTCACATCAGGTGGCCAAAGTATTGGAGTTTCAGCCTCAGCATCAGTCCTTCCAATGAACACCCAGGACTGGTCTCCTTTAGGATGGACTGGTTGGATCTCCTTGCAGTCCAAGGGACTCTCAAGAGTCTTCTCCAACATCACAGTTCAAAAGCATCAACTCTTCGGCACTCAGCTTTCTTCACAGTCCAACTTTCACATCCATACATGACCACTGGAAAAACCATAGCCTTGACTAGACAGACCTTTGTTGGCAAAGTAATATCTCTGCTTTTTAATATGCTATCCAGGTTGGTCATAACTTTCCTTCCAAGGAGTAAGTGTTTTTTTAATTTCATGGCTGCAATCACCATCTGCAGTGATTTTAGAGCCCCCAAAAATAAAGTCTGACACTGTTTCCACTGTTTCCTCATCTATTTGCCATTAAGTGATGGAACCAGATGCCATGATCTTAGTTTTCTGAATGTTGAGCTTTAAGCCAACTTTTTCACTCTCCTCTTTCACTTTCATTAAGAGGCTTTTTAGTTCCTCTTCACTTTCTGCCATAAGGGTGGTAATCAGCCATAAGTATACATATGTCCCCTCCTGCTGGGGCCTCCCTCCCATCCACTTCTCCACATCCCACCCTCTAAGTGATCAAAGTGCACTGAGCTGAGCTCCCTGTGCTACACAGCTGCTTCCCACCTAGCTATCTGTTTTAATCCTGGCAGTGTACATACATCAACCCCAGTCTCCCAGTTGAGGCTACCTCGTATCCCCCTCCACATGTCCAGCATCCATTCTCTGTCTGTGTCTCTATTCCTTCCCTGAAAATATTAATAGGTTCCTCTGTGCCATTTTTAGATTCCACATATATGCAATAATATATGATATTTGTTTTTCTCTTTTTGACTCACTTCACTCTGCATGAGAGTCTCTAGGTCCATCCACATCCCTACAAATGACCCAATTCTGTTCCTTTTTACGTCTTTTCAATGTATTCCTCTGGCTGAACTTTTCAACCATCTTTTTCTCAAATTCAGGTTACTCTTCAGATTCAGGTTTAAAGAGCTCTTAAAAATTTGAAGTAGGGACTTCCCTGTGGTCTAGTGGTTAAGAACCCACCTTGCAATGCAAGCAAACTAAGATCCCACCTGTTGCACAGCAACTAAGCCCGCACTGTGCAACTACCGAGCCCACGCACCACAACTAGAGAGTCTGTGCATTGCAGTGAAAGATCCCGCATGGCACGCTGAGACCATGAGGCTAAATAAATAAATTTAAAAAAATGTCTTAGACTATCTCCTTGAACAACAATCTCAGTGACTATTCACGAGAAATAAGAGTAAGCAAGTAAAATTGAATTAGAGGATGGGTAGGCAGATGATCATGGCAGGGAGGCAATGCACGTACGGAAAAACACTAGGCATTGGGGGCTCAATCCCAATTCTAATCCTGCTTTGGGTGCTTTAAGTTACAATTGCCTCTTTTCTTGTAATGCAGTAATAATGGCCTGCTGCTGCTGCTAAGTCGTTCAGTAGTGTCCGACTCTGTGCAACCCCATAGACGGCAGCCCACCAAGCTCCCCCGTCCCTGGGATTCTTCAGGCAAGAACACTGGAGTGGGCTGCCATTTCCTTCTCCAATGCATGAAAGTGAAAAGTGAAAGTGAAGTCGCTCAGTTGTGTCCGACCCTTAGCAACCTCATGGACTGCAGCCTACCAGGCTCCTCCGTCCATGGGAGTTTCCAGGCAAGTGTACTGGAGTGGGATGCCATTGCCTTCTCTGAATAATGGCCTAACCCATAAGATTTTTGAGAAGAGAAATGAGATAGCTTAAAGCTTCTAGTGTAATTTTTGCACATGTTTAATTTTCAGGGAATAGCAGTAATTAAATGAATTATTTTCTTGAGTTTACTTATGTTTTTATTTTAGATGACTAGATCATCCTAAGATCAATATTCCAGTAGGAAAAGAAAACCATACAACTACCCAAAGTCAACTTACTATGGTGTCGACAGAGATTTATCTTGATTAAATGAAACAAAACAGTGAGGTTTCTGTTGAAATTTTTACTACAAAAAGTTTCAAGTGAGGTTTTGCAAGATGTTGCAAATGCCTTGCCTTGTGGCTAAGAGTGGAAAAATAATCTGAAATTTTAGCCTCAAGGTAAAGCTGGACTCATATTGCTAAAGGAAATGGGGGGCAGATGGTGTCACAAGAGGCTTCGTGGGGAGACACTCACAACCCCTGGCTCTCCAGGGTGCAGGGGACAGCAGTCTGACTTTCACACTCACACATGTGCCCATTAGGGTTAAAATGTTTGAGAGTCACAGTTACTGAGATATAACCATGGTAAGCAGAAAGGTTTTCTTTTTTTCTTCAGAAGTTGTTTTCCAATATCACAGAACAAGTAGGACTGACTCTAATGCTGGTGGTGTGTGTAACTGACTTACTGTCCTTTGAAAATTCAGTAGAGTTCTGAGTGAGCTCTGCAAAATTAGATCTCTTCCCTCCTTGTCCCTAAATTGTGTATGACGGAAATGTTTCATTCTTCTCTCAAGTGTAGAATCATATTTTAGCATGAAACTAGAAATGTCAATTCATTAATTTACAGTGAATAATCTCTGATGCTTTTGAACTGTGGTGCTGGAGAAGACTCTTGAGAGTTCCTTGGACCGCAAGGAGATCCAAGCAGTCCATTCTAAAGGAAATCAGTCCTGAATATTCATTGGAAGGACTCATGCTGAAGCTGAAACTCCAATACTTTGGCCACTGACTCATTGGAAAAGACCCTGATGCTGGGAAAGATTGAAGGCGGGAGAAGAAGGGGTTGACAGAGGATGAGATGGTTGGATGGCATCACTGACTCAATGGACATGAGTTTCAGTAAACTCTGGGAGTTGGTGATGGACAGGGAGGCCTGGCATGCTGCGGTTTATGGGGTGGCAAAGAGTCGGACACGACTGAGCAACTGAACTGAATCTCTGTAATGAAACCAAAGTAGTCAAAACCTGACATGTAGGTCTACATAGAAGCCAAATAAAAATTAAAAGTTTTCTTTGGAAAGCAGAAATCAGACCAAGAGGAGTTCTGTGGAAATAGATGAGTGGAAATATACTGTTTCAACCCAGTGTTTAACAGCAGGTTTCCTTGACTATGTATATTCCTTCCTCCTATTACCCCATGGCCCTGCTCTCAGTCCCTAATAAACTCCTCAGAGATGCTCCCTGTCACTGCTGTGTCTGCTTTCCTCTCCCATATTTCCATTCTTTCTTTTCCTTGTTTATAGGGGGATAGTTGCTTCACAACACTGTGCTGGTTCTGCTGCACAGCCAAAGTGAGTCAGCCACACGCATACACAAATGCCCCCCCTTCTGGGTTTCCCTCCCAGCTAGGTCACCATAGAGAATGGAGAGCAGGGCTCCCCCTTCTATACAGTAAACCCTCACGTAATCTATTCCATGCATAGCCGTGTGGCGGTGGTGGTTTACTTCCTAAGTCATGTCTGACTCTTGTGACCCCATGGACTGTAGCCTTTCAGGCTCCTCTGCCCATGGGATTCTCCAGGCAAGAATACTGGAGTGGGTTGCCATTTCCTCCTCCAGAGGATCTTTCTGACCCAGGAATCGAATCTGGGTCTCCTGCACTGCAGGCAGATTCTTTATCAACTGAGCTGTGAGGGAAGCCCAATGCATAGCAGTGTATACATGTCCATTTCAATCTCCCAATTTATCCCACCCCACTGCCTTTGGTGTCCCTGTTTGTTCTCTTTATCTATGTCTCTATTTCAGCTTTGCAAACAGGTTCAGCTGTACTATTTTTCTATATTCCACATATATATTTTAATACAAAGTATTTGTTTTTCTCTTTCTGACTTACTTCACTCTGTATGACAGCCTCTATATCCATCCATGTCTCTACAAATGACCTAATTGTGCTCCTTTTGATGATTGAGTAATATTCCATTGTGCACATGTACCACATCTTCTTTATCCATTCCTCTATAAATGGATATTTAGGTTGCTTCTATGTCTTGGCTATTGTAAAAGTGTTGCAGTGAGCACTGGGGTGGATGTGTTTTGTTTTTAATTATGGTTTTCTCAAGGTATATGCTCAGTAGTGGGAATGTTCGGTCATATGGTACTTCTATTTTTAGTTTTTTAAGGAACTTCCATTCTCTTTTCCATAGTGGCTGTATCAACTTACAGTCCCACCAACAGTGCAAGGGGCCCTGGTGGCTCAGCAGTAAAGTAAAATGCAAGAGAAGCGAGTTTGATTCTTGGGTTGGGACGATCCCCTGGAGAAGGAAATGGTAACCCACTCCAGTATTCTTGCCCGGAAAATCCCATGGACAGAGGAGCCTGGTGGGCTACAGTCCATAGCATCACAAAAGAGTCAGGCACGACTTAGTGAGTAAGCAACAACAGTGCGAGAGGGCTTCCTATCTCCACATCTGCTCCAGCATTTATTTGGTGGTAGATCTTTTGATGGTGGCCATTCTGTTTGGGGCTTCCCTGATAGATCAGTTGGTAAAGAATCTGCCTGCAATGCAGGAGATCCTGGTTCAATTCCTGTGTCAGGAAAATCCCCTGGAGAAGGGAAAGGCTACCCAGTTGAGCTAGTTCAAATCCTGAAAGATGATGCTGTGAAAGTGCTGTACTCAATATACCAGCAAATTTGGAAAACTCAGCAGTGGCCACAGGACTGGAAAAGGTCAGTTTTCATTCCAATCCCAAAGAAAAGCAATACCAAAGAATGTTCAAACTACCCCACAATTGCACTCGTCTCACACTTTAGTAAGGTAATGCTCAAAATTCCCCAAGTCAGGTGTCAACAGTACGTGAATCGTGAACTTCCAGATGTTCAAGTTGGATTTAGAAAGGGCAGAGGAACCAGAGATCAAATTGACAACATTTGTTGGATCATCACAAAAGCAAGAGTGTTCCAGAAAAACATCTATTTCTGCTTTATTGACTATGCAAAAGCCTTTGACTGTGTGGATCACAACAAACTGTGGAAAATGATTAAAGAGATGGAAATACCAGACCATCTTACCTGCCTCCTGAGAAATCTGTATGCAGGTCAAGAATCAACAGTTAGAACGGGACATGGAACAACAGACTGGATCCAAATCAGGAAAGGAGTACATCAAGGCTGTGTTTTGTCACCCTACTTATTTAACTTATATGCAGAGTACATCATGCAAAATGCCAGGCTGGATGAAGCACAAGCTGGAATCAAGATTTCTGGGAGAAATATCAATAACCTCATACATGCAGATGACCTCACCCTTATGGCAGAAAGTGAAGAAGAACTAAAGAGCATTTTGATGAAAGTGAAAGAGGAGAGTTAATAAGTTGGTTTAAAACTCAACATTCAGAAAACTAAGATCTTGGCATCCAGTCCCATCACTTCATGACAAATAGATGGGGAAAAAATGGAAACAGTTTTGGGGGGCTCCAAAATCATTGCAGATGGTGACTGAAGACATGAAATTAAAAGATGCTTGCTCCTTGGAAGAAAAGCTATGACCAATTTAGACAGCATATTAAAAAGCAGAGACATTACCCACAAAGGTCCATCTAGTCAAAGCCATGGTTTTTCCAGTGATCATGTATGGATATGAGACTTGGACTATACAAAAAGTTGAGCGCTAAATAGTTGATGCTTTTGAACTGTGGTGTTGAGGAAGACTCTTGAAAGTCCCTTGGACTGCCAGGAGATCCAACTAGTCAATTTTAAAGGAAATCAATCCTGAATATTCATTGGAAGGACTGATGCTGAAGCTGAAACCCCAGTACTTTAGCCACCTGATGCAAAGAACTCATTTGGAAAGACCCTGATGCTGGGAAAGATTGAAGGCAGGAGGAGAAGGGAACAATAGAGGATGAGATAGTTGGATGGCATCACCAATGTGATGGACAAGAGTTTGAGTAGGCTCCAGGAGTTGGTGATGGACAGGGAAGCCTGGTGTGCTGCAGTCCATGGGGTCGCAAAGAGTCGGACACAAATGAGCAACTCAACTGACTGTATCTGTGTGAGGTGATACCTCATTGTAGTTTTGATTTGCATTTCTATAATAATTAGTGCTTGAGTGGACTCTGATTAGCCTTCCATGTAGCCAGATCCAGTAGTCATTTCACAGTCCACACTAACTTGATCTTTGAGCGTGTAAAACCATGTAAAATATTATTGATGACTTCCTCCTCTTTGAAACATTTCATCACTTGTTTCTTAGTCATAATACACCCAGTACCATATTCCCTTGGTTTTCTGACACCACACTGGTTCTTAAAGATTTTTTTTTAACTTTTATTTTGAAATAACTTTATACTTAGAGAAAAGTTGCAGAAATAGTGCAAAGAACTTCCATAGACCCTTCACCCAGATTCAACAACTGATAATATTTTGCCACAGTGTATCATTTTCTGTCTCAGTCATTCAGCTTTCCCCTGAACCTTCTAAGAGTATATTAGAGTAGTCAGGATCCTTGACCCATTCACTTCTCTGTGTATTTCTTCAGAAGTGAAGTGAAGTCGCTCAGTCGTGTCCAACTCCTCATGACTCCATGGACTGCAGCCTACCAGGCTCCTCTGTCCATGGGATTTTCCAGGCAAGAGTACTGGAGTGGGTGCCATTGCCTTCTCCAAGGACATAATTTAATATAATTACAGTACAATAATAAAAATTGGAAAATGTTACACTGATATGATATTATCAATATTCTCCATTATTAGAATTAATCACATTTGATCAATTGTCCCAATAATATCCTTCTTAGGATCCTTCCTATTAAACTTCTTAGGATATTAGAAAAAAATATCCTTCTTTTCTAGTCTGGGATCAAATCTGGAATCATGACTGCTTTTATACTTTTAAATCACCTTTAATCTGAAGTTCTTCAGACTTCTTTGTCTTCCATGACATTGGCTTTTGAAAGAACACCAGACAATTATTTTGAAGAATGAGTCTCCCTCATGATTGCACTCAGGTTTACATGTTTGGTAGGAATGCATTTTTGGTAGGAATACATTTTGGTTCACATGTTTGGTAGGAATGCATTTTCATCAGGAGGCTCACAGTGTTGTCTGGCTTGTCCCACTACTGGTAACATTACCTCTGATCATTTGGTTACAGTGATGTCCTCTGGGTTTCTCCCTGAAAATTACAACTTTTCCATTTACAATTAATATGTAATTAATGAGGTGATATGATGAGGCTCTGTATATATTCTGCTTCCCATTAACTTACAACTACTAGTCTAGACACATGCTGATGATTCTTGCCTTAATTATTATGATCGTGGTTGCAAAATGATGACTTTCTAGCTTCAGCTTTATTTGTTGGCATCCTATTCACAGTAAGGAAAAGTTTCCTCCCCTCCCACCCCCATTTATTTGGAGAATGATTTTTCGTTCAGTGTGAAGCCATTGATTCATATTATATTTGATAGTTTGATTCAATAGGTTTATTCATCTATCACATTCATCATATTTGTTGATGCTGAAATTGCTCCATTTTTGAGTCCCTTTTGCTTTTTTTCTAATTTCTTGTCCTGCAAACATGGAATAATCTAGGGCTTGCCCACACTTCTGGTTTCTTTTCTATGCACTCATTCTGGGTCATCTCATCCAATCCAATAGTTTAACTATTGTCTTTATACTGAAGACTCTAAACTTATATCTTTAGTCTACCCCTTCCCCATGAACCTGATCTGTGTTTCCAGTAGCCCGCTTTACCCTGTGAAGTCTACTACACATCACAGATTTAAACTATTCTCTCTATATATGTACCTCCCCTCCATATATCCCATCCCAATTAAGTAAAATTCACCTGAGCCAGTGATGAAGTAAAAATTCTTGGAGTCCTGCTTGACTCCTCTCTCTTTTCTCACACCCCTCATGTGATCTGCCAGCAAGTTCTACAGCTTCCAGTTTCATAAATAATCTGGTATTTGACTGCTTAACATCACTTTCACTGTTACCATGTAAATCCAAGGTTGTTATTCTTCACCTGGATTATTGCAATAGACTTCTACTCCTATTGGCTTTCCATGATCTACACTCCAATCGCCAACCAGACTGTGTCTTTAAAACCATATATTATATCATGGTATTCTTCTGTTCAAAATCTTCTAATGTCTTCCTATCCTTTTAAACTAAAATTAACAAATCTGATTATGGCCTGAAAGGTTTGGCATAGTCTGGTTGGTAATCTATCTGCCTGACTTCATCTCCAGTCCTCCTTTCATCTCATCCTATCTTGTCCCCTTGCTTGCTCTTCCTCTAGCTTCCTCGGCCTGTCCCTGCCTCAGGACATATTTCTGGGCAGATTTAATTTTTACCTACCTCTGCTCCCATTTGTAATGGATTGACTTGGGCAGTGGTTCTCAGCTGGGGGCAGTTTTTCTCCCCAAGATTATTTAGCAATGTTTTAAGACATTTGGTTTTCATGACTGTGGAAGTACTACTGGTATCTATTAGGCAGAAGACAAAGATGATGCCAAATGTCCTATAATGCACAAAACAGCTCTCTACAACAAAAACATTACCTGGCCCCATATCCTGAGGTTGAGAAGCATTGATCTAGGGCGAACATGATAATTCAAAAAGCTCAGATATTAATGATAGACAGATTTGAGGTCAATACCCTTTCATCTACTAGCCTCCCTAACTATCAATTATATATCCGCAAAATGGGAATAGTAATATATAGCTGACATAAAGTATTGTTAGGTTTAAATGAGATAATGTTAAAAAAAACAACACCCACCCTTAGGGTAGATGGTAAAGTTCCATAACTGCCACTCCAGTGACCTCTAAATTAAGGTCAGGATTAAAGTAATTAAAAGAAACTGAGCCTTTGGGTCTCACCATTCCCTCTGGATTCTCTTTTTGTTTGGTTTTCATGAAACTCTAAATATCCTGAGAACACTGCTTCACACATGGCAAACACTCTATACATATTTGCTATTGCTATTATTAGTATTGTTGTATTTTTTACCTCTATGCTGAACAAGTAAGCATTTCTTTGTTGTTGTTGTTGTTGGTTTTTTTTTTTTTCATGAGAGATACACCCTAGTCTTTCCTCCACCAAAGAAATGTTTCTTCAGTCTAGAGAAATACTGAATTTTGATGGGTGGGATGCATACTCCTTCTTTTACACCACACCACGTCTGCTCTGACAATTGAGCATCTGTGATCACTTTACACTTTCTCTGATCCTTTCTGTGAACTAGCAGATTGATTTTTAAGCTTATCCTGTTGACATTTTCAGTTCCTAGGAAGTAAGACGTTTGTTTTGCTCTAAGCTTTGTCCCTGTGGATAACTCTACCCTGATGGCACCCATCTTTTTGGGATTTCAACAATCCCCCAAATAAACCCAAGTCCATCTGCTAAAGGACCTAAAAAGAGTCTGAAGTGTGATTAAAGGAAATTGAGCCTTTTGGTCTCACCATCCCCTCTAGATTTTCTTTCTGTTTGGTTTTCATGAAACATTAAATTTGCCAGGGAGTAAATACTGCTTCCCGCAGGTTAATGCATGTGTTCTCAGTAACATGAGAAATAAGGGGGAAAGGTGTTGGATGGAGAAAGTTATGCTGGGGAATGTGGGAGGATTAGCTACAGTGAAGGAGATAAGACATTTCAGCCTAATGGATTTTAAAAAGTTTATGCTTTTGTATGTGGGGAATCACAATTCCATGTAGGAAGGCAATTTGGTAGAAATGCAGGCACAGGTTAGGCTCAGGTTTAGGCACTCCCGAATTTCTCCATTGGTTCAGCCTGGACTAACGGCACGTTCTGAGCCCCATTAGTTTCTTCATCTATATTGTGAAGACAATAATATATCCACAGGGTACTTTGAGAATTAAGGTCATATGCCTGCAAGGACCTGATGCACAGTGAGCACTCAACATTACCATTATTTTATTTTCCTAACAACCTTCCTTGTGTTTCAGAGTCTCTGACCTCCTTTGGGAAGAGGAATGCCTGATCTGCTTCAACATGGAGATTTTATTAAAATGTTCTAATCACCTAAAATCTGATTTCTCAAGTTCTTTTTTGCTTGCTGATTTTTCTTCCTTCTTTTCTCACAGTTCTCTGATATAGAGCATGATAAAAGATTTCAGTTGTTACTTTTTAAACTAATTCTCCTTATATGCAAATATCTTTAAATGTGTCACTCTATGATCTACTCTAGTTCAGTTCAGTTCAGTTACTCAGTCACGTCTGACTCTTTGCGATCCCATGAACCGCAGCATATCAGGCCTCCCTGTCCATCACCAAATTCCGGAGGCCACCCAAACCCATGTCCATCGAGGCGATGATGCCATCCAACCATCTCACCCTCTGTTGGCCCCTTCTCCTCCTGCCTTCAATCTTTCCCAGCATCAGGGTCTTTTCCAATGAGTAGGCACTTCACATCAGGTGGCCAAAGTATTGGAGCTTCAGCCTCAGGATCAGTCCTTCCAATGAACACCCTGAGTGGTCTCCTTTAGGATGGACTGGTTGGATCTCCTTGCAGTCCAAGGGACTCTCAAGAGTCTTCTCCAACACCACAGTCAAAAGCATAAATTCTTTGGCACTCAGCTTTCTTTATAGTCCAACTCTCACATCCACACATGACCACTGGAAAAACCATAGCCTTGACTAGATAGACCTTTGTTGGCAAAGTAATGTCTTTGATCTTCAATATGCTGTCTAAGTTGCTCATGACTTTCCTTCCAAGGAGTCTTTTAATTTCATGGCTGCAATCACCATCTGCAGTGATTTTGGAGCCCAGAAAAATAAAGTCAGCCACTGTTTCCACTGTTTCCCCATCTATCTGCCATGAAGTGATGGGACCAGATGCCATGATCTTAGTTTTCTGAATGTTGAGCTTTAAGCCAACTTTTTCACTCTCCTCTTTCACTTTCATCAAGAGGCTTCTTAGTTCCTCTTCACTTTCTGCCATGAGGGTGGTGTCATCTGCATATCTGAGGTTATTGATATTTCTCCCAGCAATCTTGATTCCTGCTTCTGCTTCCTCCAGCCCAGCATTTCTCATGATGTACCCTGCATAGAAGTTAAATAAGCAGGGTGACAATATATAGCCTTTACATACTCCTTTTCCCATTTGGAACTAGTCTGTTGTTCCATGTCCAGTTCTAATTGTTGCTTCCAGGTCAGGAAGCAACAGTTTCTCAAGAGGCAGGTCAGGTGGTCTGGTATTCCCATCTCTTGAAGAATTTTCCACATTTTATTGTGATCCACACAGTCAAAAGCTTTGGCATAGTCAATAAAGCAGAAATAGATGTTTCTCTGGAACTCTCTTGCTTTTTCAATGATCCAGTGGATGTTGGCAATTCGATCTCTCGTTCCTCTGCCTTTTCTAAAACCAGTTTGAACATCTGGAAGCCTAATAGAGTTCTGCCAACAGAATGTACTGGTCATAGCAAACACCCTCTTCCAACAACACAAGAGAAGACTCTACACATGAACATCACCAGATGGTAGACACCGAAATCAGATTGATTATATTCTTTGCAGTCAAAGATGGAGAAGCTCTATACAGTCAGCAAAAACAAGACCAGGAGCTGACTGTGGCTCGGATCCTGAACTCCGTTAGCCAAATTCAGACTGAAATTGAAGAAAGTGGAAAAACCATTAGACCATTCAGGTATGACCTAAATCAAATCCCTTATGACTATACAGTGGAAGTGAGAAATAGATTTAAGGGATTAGATCTGATAGACAGAGTGCCTGATGAACTATGGATGGAGGTTTGTGACATTGTACAGGAGACAGGAATCAATACCATCCCCATGGAAAAGAAATGCAAAAAAGAAAAATGGCTGTCTGGGGAGGCCTTATACAAAGCTGTGAAAAGACAGGAAATGAAAAGCAAAGGAAAAAAGGAAAGACATACCCATTTGAATGCAGAGTTCCAAAGAATAGCAAGGAATGATAAGAAAGCCCTCCTTAGCGATCAGTGCAAAGAAATAGAGGAAAACAATAGAATGGGAAAGACTAGGGATCTCTTCAAGAAAATTGAGATATCAAGGGAACATTTCATGCAAAGATGGGTTCAATGAAGGACAGAAATGGTAGGAACCTAACAGAAGCAGAAGATACTAAGAAGAGGTGGCAAGAATACACAGAAGAACTGTACAAAAAAGATCTTCATGACCCAGATAATCACGATGGTGTGATCACTCACCTAGAGCCAGGCATCTTGGAATGTGAAGTCAAGCAGGCCTTAGGAAGCATCACTATGAACAAAGTGAGTGGAGGTGATGGAATTCCAGTTGAGCTATTTCAAATCCTGAAAGATGATGCTGTGAAAGTGCTGCACTCAGTATGCCAGCAAATCTGGAAAACTCAGCAGTGGCCACAGGACTGGAAAAGGTCAGTTTTCATTCCTATCCCAAAGAAAGGCAATTCCAAAGACTGCTAAAACTACTGCACAATTGCACTCATCTCTCTACCACCCTTATGGCAGAAAGTGAAGAGGAACTAAAAAGCCTCTTGATGAAAGTTAAAGAGGAGAGTGAAAAGGTTGGCTTAAAGCTCAACATTCAGAAAATGAAGATCATGGCATCTGGTCCCATCACTTCATGAGAAATAGATGGGGAAACAGTGTCAGACTTTATTTTGGGGGGCTCCAAAATCACTGCAGATGATGATTGCAGCCATGAAATTAAAAGACGCTTACTTCTTGGAAGAAAAGTTATGACCAACCTAGATAGCATATTGAAAAGCAGAGACATTACTTTGCCAACAAAGGTCTGTCTAGTCAAGGCTATGGTTTTTCCAGTGGTCATGTATGGATGTGAGAGTTAGACTGTAGAGAAAGCTGAGTGCTGAAGAATTGATGCTTCTGAACTGTGATGTTGGATAAGACTCTTGAAAGTCCCTTGGACTGCAAGGAGATCCAACCAGTCCATTCTAAAGGAGATAAGCCCTGGGCATTCTTTGGAAGGAATGATGCTAAAGCTGAACTCCAGTACTTTGGCCACCTCATGCAAAGAGTTGACTCATTGGAAAAGACTCTGATGCTGGGAGGTATTGGGGGCAGGAGGAAAAGGGGACAACAGAGGATGAGATGGCTGGATGGCATCACTGACTCAATGAACGCGAGTTTGAGTGAACTCTGGGAGCTGGTGATGGACAGGGAGTCCTGGCCTGCTGTGATTCATGGGGTCGCAAAGAGTCGAACACGACTGAGTGACTGAACTGAACTGAACTGAACTATTCTAGAAACAAGTCTTAAACATTCATTCATGCGTTGGAGTTCAGATAGTGCTACAAGTTCAGGTTGTAAACTAAACTACCCTCTCTAATCAAAGCACACAGAAGTGATAGAATATGTGTGTTTATATGATGTATATAAATATAATAAAATATATTGTTATATATATATATATATATTTTAGTCACACTTTGAAAAACAGATCAACATCTTAATGCACCACAAATTGCACAGGAACTCAGAAAAATCAAGGGCTTATTTTGGTTTCTAAGCCCCAAAATATTCAAGGATAGCTAAGAACTGACATTTGAAGGGTAATAGAAGCTGGAGTAGGGTCATTTGTAACGGGGGATTACAAACTTCAGGAGCCTCCAGAGGCAGTAGGTTATAGAAAGCTGCATAGTGTGTATAGCTTGGAGCTAAGCCTCTACTTAGGTAAGTGACTAGACCTGTGATAGCTCCAAGATCTTTTATATTCTCCTGCCACTATTATTTCAGATGCTACACTGGAGGAAGTGGCAATCAAGGGAGGCAATCACAAAACCATAAAGTAGGAATGATTTAAAACAAAGAAGAAAAAGAGAAGAAACAATATGCAATTTGAAACAATTCTAACTAAGAAGACTCTATATTCTGCAGAGATGGGTAGACAACTAACATTTTGGAACAAATCAACAAGATCAGTAAAAGACATGGATTTATTAAAAAAATTCTTTCAAATGATTGTAAATGAGGTAAAGGGAAAAAGAGCAAACATATTTTTAAAAATATACTATGAAACAAAATCAGGCAGGTATGAATCAAGAATACATGAATATATAAAAGAATCAGTTGGATACCTTTTGCAATAAAAATATGTTAATTTTTTAAATTCCATGCACAAAATAATACTCTAGAAAGACAATCACAAAGAGGAGTATTGAATTGAAATATAGCCTTGAGGAATTCTCTTAAAACATGGCTTTAAGAGGTAAAGAGAGAAAAAAGTACAACATAGAAATTAAGAGACATGAAGGGTAGAATGAGGCACCAATAAACTTGGTTTCCCAAGCTAAACACGGAGGTAATGACAGGAAATATTTATTCAATATGGTGGGAAATTTCCCACATTTGAAGAAAATTTAAAATATACATATAAAACCCAGCAGACAAATGAAAACAAAGTACTCCATGGGCACGCATTCTAATGAAATTTCACAATACAAAGAAAAAATAAAGAACCATATAAGTCTTTGGGAAGAATAGTAAAAGCTACCTACAAAGGATGACATTTACATGTACAGCAATGAACTCATCAGCAAGAATGAATGACAGAAAATGATGGAATAAAATCTTCTAAGTACTGGAGGAAAATAGCTTGTAATTTCAAATTCTAGATCCAGCCAAATAAAGTATCACTGTAAAGCGTGAGAAGTAAAGCTATTCTTCAGCTATTTAAACAAGAGAATTAACTTCCCACAGAACCTTATTGGAAGAATTACTAAAGCACACAATTTTGCAAGAATAAAAGTTAACCCAGAAATAAAAATACCACAAACATTAAAATGTGTACCATAATTTACTCTTTTTAATCACAACATGTACAAATCTAAAATCCTAAAAGTAAATTGTTCAATGAAGAATTCACTTGCTAAGTTTTGTTTCTCATTCAAAAGAATAATGAAAATTTTAGACTCTGATAGAAAAATATATTTGAGTATGTATGTTAACATTTGTAAAGGTAGTAAATCAGTAGAGTGTGAAAGAGGAAACAAAACAAATTTATCAATCCAACAGAAGGCAGACAAGGAGAAACATAAGCAAAGGAAAAGCATGTAAAGCAGAAAGCACAAAATGTTCACAATGATTCCAAATTCAACAGTCTAAAATGTGAAGTTAGAAATTGTTTAGATGGAAGTTTTAGACAAATGCATTTTTAGAAAAAAAACAAGAGACATTATAAATAAATTGACTATAGAAGCTGTTGAAAGGGAAACAGAGTATATCTTAAAAAGGTAGAAATAAGGAAACAAAAGAGACAAGAACTTACAATAATAAGATAGAAAAAATACATAATCACAAAAGTAAGAGAATGTTTCTTTAAAAGGCTAATAAACAATCCTCTAGCAAGGCACTGATGTGAGTACTTTACATTGCATTAATTTGTTTAATCCTCACAGGAACCCTGTATGGTAGGTATGATTAAGAGTCAGTACAAATAAACATTAACACAGAAGGGAAAAGGAGAACATAGCTATTAATACAACAGAGATCTTACAAATAGCACTAAGTTCTGAAGACAGTTTTTGCCACTACATTGAAAATTTGTCCATGTCAATTACCCAAAGTAACTTAAGAAGAAAAAGAGCTAAATAACTCTGTATCTATTTTAAAAATTGGAACTGGCAGTCTAAAACCATTCCCTCTAAAAAGCTATTAGTAAGCTCAGGCAACTTTATAGAATTATTTTATTAATTTCAAATCCTATCTTAGAAAAAGTGTTATATAACACAATTAGGGAGTAGGTTAACAAATTAATGTTAGGAAGCTAATATAATTTTGAAAATGAGACCTGACAGGAAATTCAAGAAAATCTAAAATTAGAGATAATCTCACGTGGTAACATAGATGAGAAAGTCTTAAACATATTTTTCTGTAAATCAAATCTAGCAGTGTTAATGTACACCTTGTACCTAAGGAAGATTTATCACAGGAAATCAAGTGATTCAATATCAGAAAATATTGCAATGTAATTAACACATTGACAAATGAAAACTAAGAAAAAATAGGTATATACAGTAAAACTTAAGAAATATTCCCAGTCTACATCAATAAGACATTGTTGCTCACTATAACTCATCATTCATCATTATTCATTGTTGTACTAAAGCTCCTAGCAAAAGCAAGCCTAGAAAAATAAATACATAAAACATAAGGATTGGTAAAGAGTATATAAAGCAATAAGTATTTATACAGAGCACATTTATCAATAAAGAGAATGTATGATCATTTCTAAACAACTAGAACACATAATAAAGTTTTGCAAGATGATTAGGAATAGTATCAATATTAAATTCAAAAGGAATGTTTATATTTTTATATAGTAAATATACAAAATCAAAAATAACCAGTTAAAATTATAATAAAGAATAATGCTAATTTTAATGGCAATGAAAATTATAAAGTACCTAGGAAAATAAAGTACCTAGGTTTATACAAAAGTATAAACCCTGTATTCATTTCCTAGGCCTTGACAAACTAGCATAAGCTGAGTGGCTTAAACCAACAGAAATTTCTTGTCTCACAGATCTGGAGACTAGAGATCCATCAGATCCAGGCCCATCAGATCCATCAGGTCCATCAGATCCAGAGAACATCAGGATGTTGGCTGGGCCATTCTATCGTCTAAACCCTCTGAGGGAGGATCCTTCCTTGTCTCTTCCAGCTTCTGGGAGGCCCTGGGGCTCATTGGTTTGTAGATGTATCACTCCAGGCTCTGCCTCCATCTTCACATGGCGCTTTCCCTTTTGTGTCTGTGTCTTCACACAGTCCATGGTCATATTCTTATAAAGTCATAACAGATTAGGGCCCCGTTCTATTCCAGTATGATGTCATCTTAACTAATTACATCTGTAACAAAGTGTTTGTGACCCCATGGACTGTAGCCCACCAGGCTCCTCTGTCCATGGAATTCTCCAAGCAAGAATACCGGAGTGGGCAGCCATTCCCTTCTCCAGATCTTCCTGACCCAGGGATTGAACCTGGATTGCCCGCATTGCCGGCAGATTCTTTACCATCTGAGCCACCATGGAATCCCATCTGTAATAAACCTATTTCCAAATAGGGTCACATTCTGGGTACTGGCAGTGAAGACTTGTCTTTCGGAGATCACAAATCAGCACATAACAATTCCTAAATTCAAACTATTATTTAAGGACATACAAGACCTGTATCACTGCCCAAAAGACAAAGACCATTAGCAACACCTGTCTTCAAATTGAGCTGTCATCAATTCTACAGATTGTTAGACTCAGCGGGGAGAACTGCGTGCCATAACCATGGGGCATCTCAGAAAGATGAAGGTGTGTATAGGGAGCTTCTGATAGGATTTGGGCTGGTATGGATGATTTGGGGAGGGCTGAAAGCTGCGAGATTCTGCTTTGGACTGGATGATGTGAGAAAGCAAAGTAATTGCTTAAGGATTACAGGTGATCTTAACAACTTTATCTAAGAGGTGTGAGGAATAGAGCGGATTTCATTCCCTAACTGGCAAAGTAGCAACATTCACTCATGTTAGCTGGGAAGTGGATATTTGGTCATCTTTATGCCTTGCATGGTGCTCTTGTTTTTGTCTGTGTCATTAGGTCATGGCCTAGTTTTAGTCTTACTCCATCACACTTTCAGGGGGCTTATCTGATGATCGGTTCTCTGATGCTATATTCACCCATGTCTAGCTGTCACCAGCCCATTAACAGCTAACAGTTATTAAGGGGACCTTCCCATATCTTACCTGTATTGGGGCTTCCCTGGTGGCTCAGATGGTAAAGCGTCTGCCTGCAGTGTGGGAGACCCGGGTTCAATTCCTGGGTCAGGAAGATCCCCTGGAGAAGGAAATGGCAATCCACTCCAGCACTCTTGCCTGGAAAATCCCATGGACAGAGGAGCCTGATAGGCTACAGTCCATGGGGTCGCAAAGATTCAGACACAACTGAGCGACATCACTTTTACTTTCCCCTATCTTACCTGTATTAGTAATGAAATTTACCATGATTATGAATGAGAATATTATAAAGATGCCAATTCTACCCAAATTAATTTATAAAATCACTTTGTAGAATTAAAAGAAGATGTAGTAAAGTTTATGGCAAATTTGAAAGTGCCCCTGGCTAAAGGTATTAACAGACAATTCTGTTTTCCTTGAAGCAGTGCTGGCTTATATGTATTGCCCCCCAGATTTTTACATTTTTAACAAAGCAGTAATTTTATTAATTACATTAAAAATAAGCCACAATTAGTTTGGTAACATTCCTCTGTGCATATCCAGCTTCTATCATAATTTTCATCTAGCAGTATGTAATATATGTGTGCAGTGAACAGTTTTCATTCAATATAAGCTTAATTCAGGAAATCAGTCCTCAGTAACCCACCTCTCTTTTCCCCAAGCTCTTCATAAATATTTCTATTTATGCCTTCCATTAAAGAACAACATGCAGAGCAACCAGTGATAATGTATATACCACCAAGAGCAGCTGGAGACAGCAAACTTCTTTTGGTCTCCAGTTACAGGGGAAAATGGATATATTTTTTATTTGAGAATACTTTATTTATTAGGACTTCCCAGGTGGATCAGTGGTAAACAAGCTACCTGTAATGCAGGAGATGTGGGTTCGACCCCTTGGTGGGGAAGACCCCCTGGAGCAGCAAATGCTGCCATGCCTGGGAAATCCCATGGACAGAGGAGCCACAGTCCATGGGGCCCCAAAGAGTCAGATATGACTGAACAAGTGCAAGCATCATCATTATTTACTAAGGATTCTCATCAAGATGGAAACTCTTACCATTTGTCTCGGGGATAGAAATGTAAATTAAGCTCCATTCATTTATCTTAGCAATATCCTGGCTTTTAATAGATTTCCCCCAGTTGTATTGAGGTACAATTGACAAATTGTTATGTGTTAACATTTAAAGTATGTGACATGATGATTTGATATAAAGGCATGCCTCAAAGGCATTGCAGGTTTGTCTTGGCACCAGACCACCACGATGAAGCAAATATTGCAGTAAAGAGAATCACAATTCTTTGGTTTCCCAGTGCATGTAAAAGTTAGCTTTATACAATATTGCAGTATATTAAGTGTGCAATAACATTATGTCTAAACAACAATGTATGCTATGCTATGCTAAGTCACTTCAGTTGTGTCGGACTCTGTGCGACCCCATAGACGGCAGCCACCAGGCTCCCCCGTCCCTGGGATTCTCCAGGCAAGAACACTGGAGTGGGTTGCCATTTCCTTCTCCAATGCAGGAAAGTGAAAAGTGAAAGTGAAGTCGCTCAGTCGTGTCCGACTCTTAGTGACCCCATGGACTGCAGCCTACCAGGCTCCTCCTCCCATGGGCTTCTCCAGGCAAGAGTACTGGAGTGGGGTGCCATTGCCTTCTCCAAACAACAATGTACATATCTTAATTTAAAAATACTTTTTTGGTAAAAATACTAACCATCACTTGACCCTTCAGCAAATTATAAGCTTTTTTATAGATTATAAAAATCTGTAATTTTATAGATTATAACAATCTAAAAACCTGGTGGAAGCTCCTGCTCATGTTGGTGGCAGCTGACTGATCGGGGTGGTGGTTGCTGAAGGTTGGGGTGTCACTGACAATTTCTTAAAGCAAGACAAAAGTGAATTGTGCTGCCTCAATTGACTTTTCCTTTCATGAACAACTTCTCTGTAGCATGCAAAGCTGTTTGATAGCATTTTACCAACCATTTCACCCATCTTTTAATTTGGGGTCAATCCTCTCAAACTCTGACATTGCTTCATCTACTGAGTTCCTTGTCATGCCTCTAAATCCTTTGTTATCATTTAACAATCTTCACAACATTTGCAGCAAGAGTAGCTTCCATTGCAACTTTCTTTCCTCATCCATAAGAAGCAACTCCTCATCACTTCAAGCTGTATCATCTTTTGGAGCAATGTGGTCACATCTTCAGACAGCTTCAACTGTATTGAGAATCTGTGTTTTAGTGCATCCACATTCCTTAATTATCTTAGCTAGATCTTCTGGATAACTTGCTCCAACTTTTCCAACAGCACTTGCTTCATGCACTGTCATGCTATGGAGATGGAATCTCTCCTTAAACCTCATGAACCAACCTCTGCTAGCTTCAGACTTTTCTTCTGAAGCTTCCTCACCTCTCTTAGCCTTCACAGAACTGAAGAGAACTGGGGCCTTGTTCTGAATTGATGCTTGCACACTGTGGTGTTGGAGAAGACTCTTGAGACTCCCTTGGACTGCAAGGAGATCAAACCAGTCAATCCTAAAGGAAGTCAACCCCGAATATTCATTGGAAGGACTGATGCTGAAGCTCCAATACTTTGGTCTCCTGATGCGAAGAGCTGACTCTTTAAAAAAACCCTGATGCTGGGGAAGACTGAAAGCAGAAGAAGGGAACAGCAGAGGATGAGGTGGTTGGATGGCATCACTGGCTCAATGGACATGAGTTTGAGCAAACTCTGGGAGATGGTGAAGGACAGGGAAGCCTGGTGTGCTGCAGTTCATGGAGTCGCAAAGAGTCAGACATAACTTCGCAACTAAACAACAGCAAGGGCATTGCTCTGCATTGGCTTCAGATTAAAGGACTATTGTGGCTGCTCTGATCTTTTATCCAGGCCATGAAATCTTTCTCCATATCAGTAATAAGGCTGTATTATTTTCTTATCATTTGTGATTTCTTATTTGTTTGGTCACTGGAGTAGTACTTTAAATTTCCTTCAAGAACTTTTACTTCACATCACAACTTGGCTAACTATTTGGTATTAGAGGCCTAGTTTTCAGCCTACCTTAGATTTTGACATGTCTTTCTCACTAAACTTGATTATTTCTAGCTTTAATTTTAAGGTAAAAGACATGCGACTTTCCTTTAACTTGAACACTTAGAGGCAATTATAGGATAGTTAATTGGCCTAATTTCAACTTTCTTGTGTCTGAGGGAATAGGGAGATCTCAGAAAAAGGAAAGAGACAGGGGAGCAGCCAGTTGGTGGAGCAGTTAGAACACATACGTTTATCAATTAAGTTTGTCATCTTGGAGAAAAGGAAAGATATAAACATCTGAATGCAGAGTTCCAAAGAATAGCAAGAAGAGATGAGAAAGCCTTCTTCAACGATCAATGCAAAGAAATAGAGAAAAACAACAGAATGGGAAAGACTAGGGATCTCTTCAAGAAAATCAGAGATACCAAAGGAACATTTCATGCAAAGATGAGCTCGATAAAGGACAGAAATGGTATGGACCTAACAGAAGCAGAAGATATTAAGAAGAGATGGCAAGAATACACAGAAGAACTGTACAAAAAAGATCTTCACGACCCAGATAATCACAATGGTGTGATCACTGACCTAGAGCCAGACATCCTGGAATGTGAAGTCAAGTGGGCCTTAGAAAGCATCACTACGAACAAAGCTAGTGGAGGTGATGGAATTCCAGTTGAGCTATTCCAAATCCTGAAAGATGATGCTGTGAAAGTGCTGCACTCAATATGCCAGCAAACTTGGAAAACTCAGTAGTGGCCACAGGACTGGAAAAGGTCAGTTTTCATTCCAATCCCAAAGAAAGGCAATGCCAAAGAATGCTCAAACTACCGCACAATTGCACTCATCTCACACGCTAGTAAAGTAATGCTCAAAATTCTCCAAGCCCGGCTTCAGCAATATGTGAACCGTGAACTTCCTGATATTCAAGCTGGTTTTATAAAAGGCAGAGGAAGCAGAGATCAAATTGCCAACATCTACTGGATCATGGAAAAAACAAGAGAGTTCCAGAAAAACATCTATTTCTGCTTTATTGACTATGCCAAAGCCTTTGACTGTGTGGATCACAATAAACTGTGGAAAATTATGAAAGAGATGGGAATACCAGACCACCTGATCTGCCTCTTGAGAAATCTGTATGCAGGTCAGGAAGCAACAGTTAGAACTGGACATGGAACAACAGACTGGTTCTAAATAGGAAAAGGAGTTCGTCAAGGCTGTATATTGTCACCCTGTTTATTTAACTTATATGCAGAGTACATCATGAGAAACGCTGGACTGGAAGAAACACAAGCTGGAATCAAGATTGCCGGGAGATATATCAGTAACCTCAGATATGCAGATGACACCACCCTTATGGCAGAAAGTGAAGAGGAACTCAAAAGCCTCTTGATGAAAGTGAAAGTGGAGAGTGAAAAAGTTGGCTTAAAGCTCAACATTCAGAAAATGAAGATCATGGCATCCGGTCCCACCACTTGATGGGAAATAGATGGGGAAACAGTGGAAACAGTGTCAGACTTTATTTTTCTGGGCTCCAAAATCACTACAGATGGTGACTGCAGCCATGAAATTAAAAGACGTTTACTCCTTGGAAGAAAAGTTATGACCAACCTAGATAGCATATTGAAAAGCAGAGACATTACTTTGCCAACAAAGGTTCTCCTAGTCAAGGCTATAGTTTTTCCTGTGGTCATGTATGGATGTGAGAGTTGGACTGTGAAGAAGGCTGAGCGCCGAAGAATTGATGCTTTTGAATTGTGGTTTTGGAGAAGACTCTTGAGAGTCCCTTGGACTGCAAGGAGATCCAATCAGTCGATTCTGAAGGAGATCAGCTCTGGGATTTCTTTGGAAGGAATGATGCTAAAGCTGAAACTCCAGTACTTTGGCCACCTCATGCGAAGAGTTGACTCATTGGAAAAGACTCTGATGCTGGGAGGGATTGGGGGCAGGAGGAGAAGGGGACGACAGAGGATGAGATGGCTGGATGGCATCACTGACTCGATGGACATGAGTCTCAGTGAACTCCGGGAGTTGGTGATGGACAGGGAGGCCTGGCGTGCTGCAATTCATGGGGTCGCAAAGAGTCGGACACGACTGAGTGACTGATCTTATCTGATCTGATGTGTGCAGTTTGTGGCTCCCCAAAACAATTACACTAGTAACATCAAAGACCCCTGATCAAAAATCACCATGACAGGTGTAATAAATGAAAGAATTTGAAATATAAGAATTGTAAGAATGTGAAACTGACACAAAATGAGCAAATGCTGTTGAAAAATGGTGTCTATAGATACTTGCTCAATGCAGGGTTGCCACACACATTCACTTTGTAAGAAATGCAGTGTCTGAGAAATGAAACAATGTGAGGCATGCCTGTACATAAACACGATGGAAGGGTTCCCACAATCAAGTAGGAGATGTCTTTGATGTTGCTATCCGGGCCAGCCACACGACTCACAAGACAGCTGTGCTGTTGCTCCTCCCAAGGTTCACATGGTACAGGGAACTGTCAGACTTTGAGTTGATGGGCTACGTGGGAGACATGGCAGATTACAGGTTAGATGTATGTGGAGTATGTGGAGGGAATGGAGGCTGAGGACTCTTGCATACACACATACATCAAATATGAGGTGTAAGCTAAATGGTCCTGCACAGTGGATCAATAATTTACACTGGCTTTGACAACATTTTCTCTCTTTTCCTCTTTTAGTTTTTCAATCCCTTGTTTGCATGATTATAGGATCATAGTTTTTTTTGTTTTTGTTTTTGCTTTGTTTTCATCTGTTTTGATTTTGGGGGTTAAAATCCAATAGAATTATAATTTATTCTAGCACTTAGAAACTTTTATTGTAGAAAACATTATATTTTGATTATTTGTAACATCTCAGAAAGTGAGAATCTTAGGTCTCATTATCTAAAACAAATTCACTTCTTTATCCAAGCCTAGTTTAAGCGTAAAGTAGTTTCAGAATCGTTACCCCGTATCTTGTACGGTAACAGTTTAATTTTGCAACCAACACTTTCTAGTAGCCATGAACTCAAGAAAACAATGTCTGTGTTCAATTAAAAATTAAGAACTAAATTTATTTCTTGAAAAAAATTAGTATTGAAATCTCCCAGTAGTTATTTTAATAAGACTATGCCCGAAGATTAATGACTTAAAGTGTACAGATCCAGAATATGCCTTTAGTATAGGTTTGTTCCCATGAAATGGGAACGTTCACTGTCCAAGACTGAAAAGAACTGTAACTTCCGAGGGGTATTTTAGCAGTCACCAGCTGAGGGGAGTAAGAGGAAAAGAGCTCTGTCTTTGCCTTGTTCTCAAAGCCCTGGGAAGCAGTGTGAACCAAGGAAAGCTGACATCCCTCTATAAAAAAAATAAATAAATAAATAAATAAATATAACTCTAAAGTATGACACTGTTTTAATTACTAAAAGGTTTTTGCTTATTTTCCATTTCAAGCTTTCTTTTATTAATCTCCAAGTTAAGTGGTTGTTGTTAATGTACTAACTCTATTAGCAGAGAAAGATAATTACACGAATTATATTATATTAATGCCATTAAATTATACAAAAATAAATATAAATTAAGCTAAGACTAATAATAATATGTCTTTTTTTCATATACTATATGGCATTCAAGTAAAGGTTTGGCGTTTCATTCTTTGAAATATGAGAAATCTGATATTTCTATAAATGCTTAATTCAGATAGTAACTTAAAAAGTTCAACATTGAAAATATAATTTTTGTTTTTTGCAGTGGTAATGTCATTATAAATTTTATTAAGAATGAGATTATGGTAAAAATGACGTTCTTATAAAATTAAAAAATCTTTGGGGCAGAAATATCCTTGGAATTGGTTGTAATATACACAGAATTCATAATCGCATACAAACAAGCTGTAGAATTCTGAAATAGAAACTGCAGTTGCTAAACATCATACACACACACCCAATGCATATTCACAGACACACACAAAAACACATACACACATCTGTAACCAGACTTGGAATAACTTTATCATTGATACAAAGTTCACGGGATGAAGATGTCACTGAAAATAAAGCAATACTTCCACATAGCAGTGTTCACTTTCTCTTTTTGCTTGCTGCCCATTGCAGAGATGTTTTTTCTTTACACTATTTTATGAATAAACATTTTGTGAGTCCTCCAGATTTGGGGCTTATTTTCTTCAGAATCAATATGAAATTTTTAGTAAACATCAATGATGGGGGTTCTCAAAATGCCATTTTTTAAAAAGTTTTTATTGCATTGTCATTATTGAAAAACAATACTAGCGAACATGATGACAGGTTTTTAGCCATATCTGGTATTTATCCACACAAAAGCAAGAGAGGGAGTGAGCAAATTAAACAATAGTCACTTAAATAGTATATAAGATTTAATTCTAAAATTCTATAGTTTCACGTTGGAGTATCTTGACTAGCAGGAACACAATGTTATTGGAGTTTTAATACTTTATTGGATAAGTTATGTTATGGAATGCAACGAAATTAACACTGCATGTAATTTTGTACCATCTAAAGTTAATAAAACATTCAAAAATCATATTGAGAACATACGTAGGTGATATATTTTTTTCATGTAAAAATAATAAAGAATGGCTTCTAACTGGAGCCTAAATGTGATTATCTGTTGTTGACTTGAAATAAAATGACTGCCAGATATTTTTCCAACAAAGAAGGATTTATTTGGAATGAGCAGAAAATTGTAACCATATGGTTGGGGTCTGCAACCACGGTCAACCACATGCAAGGTCTCACAAGGAAAGAATATCCTGTACTAGAAAGGGAAAAATGAGTTGAGAGGGCTATCATAAACACAGAGTCCATGGCCTTTTATTGACTGAGTCCTTGAAGGGAAAGAAGAGGAACCTTTTTCCTCCCTCTTGGGCTCTGCTATTGTCATGGGGAGTGAGTGCTCCCACTGTGGTCCCTTGACTCTGAGATTTCTGTTTATTAATTTTTTCTACTGTGAGAATATTTGAGTTCAAATATTTATATACATCAACACAAAAATTTTAAAATTGAGAATATTCTCTGTTTGGCAGAATTTGCTCTGAGCTTACCTCAGCACATATGAAAAGTGTTCTCTCAATTCCAAATAATATAATCTATGGAAAACATTCAAAGGAAGGTGTCAATTTTAAATCTGTTAAACATAAAACGCAATTTAGAAGATTACTGCAGGCAATTTTATGAAAGAATACAAATGATACCATATTTGAGAAAAATATCAATGGCATTTTATTCAAGAGCTATATCTAAGTAATTCACTAAAGTATGTGATTTTAAGATGTGATTTAATACCAAGAACAAATATTTTGCTTATTTATTTCTAATCAATAAATCAGTAATCAATAAAAAGATGGTTTGGTATGCTACATTAAGGGATATATATGTATGTTGTTTTAATTTTTTTAAAAGAATTTTATTTCTGAAGAGTTCAATAGACACTTTACAGACAGACCATTGAAAAAAGTGAATAATTTTAAGTATTTTTAGTACCATTTTTTACTCCGAGTTATTTTAGTTTGGATGATACATTTTTTTTGATTAGCTTTTTTGTAACCTGCTTCTGTCTACACTTTCCCCACCATTTGCTGTAGAATTAGGGTCTGATGTCTTTTATTTCTTGGTAAAAATCTTGCCAGCCTCTTCTGCTTGATTGAGAAGTTTACTTTAAAACTCTCTTAATAAAATGAGTATGTCTCAAAAATGTCTGACAGGTTTAGGCATAATGGCATAATCCTTGCTCTCAGGGATTTTTTTTTTTCCTCTTTTTTTGGTGAGTTAAAAGTTACGCACATGAAGCCCCTGATAGAGACCAGTTCAGTTCAGTTCAGTCACTCAGTCGTGCTCGACTCTGCTAGAGACCAGTATAAACTGGTGCAAAATAGCATCATCAAGAAGACAAAAAATGATGCAAGTTCACTCTGGCAGAAGTGTAAAAAAGGACTGAAGGATGACTGAGCTTTCTGGGAAAGGTTTTAAGGTAACTCTAGGGCCAGTTGCTAAGAAGACTAGCTAAACTCTGAGTGGACAGGAAGAAGATGAAGTGCCATGAACTAGGGCAGGCAGACGGTTTCCTTCGGGTGGTCAGGAGATTGGGCAATAAGGTGAAAGTATACTGCAAGCAGCGTAGAATGCAAGGGTGAAGACGGAATGTCACCTGAGGCTCTGGAAATTCGTGGATGAGGGACTTGAGTGGGAGGTCTATACACCGCCACATGGATCTGGCGAATGGGATATTAATATCTGAGAAAATTCTGAGACATATTAAGAAGTCTAGATCAAAACGGATAAGGTTCTGGACCAGCAGAATGAATGAGAGTGAAAAAGAAAGGGACAAGTTCAAGAAGCATTTCGGAAAAAAGGAGAATAAGTAAAGTATCTTACCTCAAAAACTTTAAAAAAAAATGTAACTTTCTGGTTCTTTACCTCAAAGACTTTGCATTGGCTAGCCCAGGAAGAAGGATCCAACAAAGACTTTATATATTTATACAGCACTGGGAATATAGCCAATATTTTATAATAACTTTAAATGGGATATGATCTACAAAAATTTGAATCCCTGTTGTACACCTGAAACTAATATAATATCATAAATCAACTATACCTCAATAAAATGGAATACATTTGATAATTGAACATGTAATTATGAACACTCTGTACTGATTTTTTCTTTTTTATAAGAAATGTATGAGATTGAATTGATCAGAATTCCCGTACTCGTGAAGTGCAATCCACCAGAAGTACTATAGATAATCAAGATGACAGTGTGTACAGGCTGAATGCACTCAGGTATCAATAGTATAATACAAATCCTGATCAGTCATGCTAGGAAAAACCTGACAACTTTCTATATTCTCTACAAAAATATTGCAAGATCACTGATAAATAAAAAAGCAGTTAAAGCATGGAGCCAAAAAATGGGGAAAACCAGAAATATGTCAAACAGTTACTTAATAAAAACATTATGCTTTTTCTGGGGGGAAAAACCCTGAAATAATACACTGTATTGATATAATCATCTAGTTATAGATGTATAACTAGGAGGCTCACTTAGTAAAAGTCATAACAAACATCCAATATAAAATTTCTAGAAAGGAATGTCTTTGTGTTTCAATTCCTGTCAGTGGTGACAGGAATGTTACTAAGATGCTTCTTGAATAGTTTACAGAACGTCCAAAGCTCCCAGCATTAGTCACTCAGCATTGATGTTACTGCTGCTGCTAAGTCGCTTCAGTCGTGCCCGACTCTGTGCGACCCCATAGACGGCAGCCCACCAGGCTCCCCCGTCCCTGGGATTCTCCAGGCAAGAGCACTGGAGTGGGTTGCCATTTCCTTCTCCAATGCATGAAAGTGAAAAGTGAAAATGAAGTCGCTCAGTGGTGTCCAACTCTTAGCGACCCCATGGACTGCAGCCTACCAGGCTCCTCCATCCATGGGATTTTCCAGGCAAGAGTACTGGAGTGGGGTGCCATTGCCTTCTCCCGACAAGATCCTCAACTGATCCCAATTCAGGGACTAAATCGCCAGATGGCCCCATGAACCATCCACTTCAGCTTTTTATTTTTTGCAAAATGAGGACATTACAGACCACACAAATGATACTTGCTCCAGCTACTCAAGTCTATAAGATAGTTGCTGTTGTCATTTTAGCTTTTCAGTTGCTTAGTCATGTCTGACTCCTTTGCAACCAAATGGACTGCCACCCGCCAGGCCCCTCTGTCCATGGGATTTCCCAGGAAGAATACTGGAGTGGGTTGTCATGTCTTTATTCAGGGGATCTTCCCTCACATTTTAATTTTTACACGTTTTTTTAAGTTGATATTTTTCTCTTAGTGTAAAGGAGTTTTATAAATAAGCTCATACTTTTATCAAGAAAATCACCTATTTGAGATTCTGAAGCACTGATGATGTTTCAAAGACATATATCTTCAGACTCTTTTTACAGGTTAGCCAGGTAGCTTGGCTTATGATGAAAATCTGTAAGTCCCACATTTATTGCCATAAGGCAATATCAGTTTCTTATAATCATATTTCATTTAATACAATGTTCCAATACATATGTTCCATTAATCATTTAACTATATGAGAAATTTTACTTCTATTAACCATGACATCATCACTGAAAACTGTCCCATATTTACAAATGGCTTAGTCTGTATATACATGTTGTCAAAATGCAGAAAGATTAAACTGATAAATCTCTTCCTATCACATCGCTTTCATTTCTGTGGATTATAAACAACTGTCAAGCCTCTGGAGTTTCATAAAATTATCATCCTGCTATCAAAAATACAGTTACTTTTCTGATATCTTTGGCTTTTCTTCTCTACAGAATTACTTATAGCAATATTATTTAGGATATCTAATATGCTTTCACCCAAGATGAAGCTGCAGTTATACCCAGAGGAAAAGAGAAACTAGGATTATTTGGGACAATGTGACCTGCCAGGAGATCTGATATTTGGGATTTATGCCGTGGAGTACATCCAAAATCTCCATTTTGAAAAAAAAATGCAGCTTAACTGTTCAATACCTTTATATTGCTAGAGTCTTTACTGGGAAGAATAATTTAGCTAAGACAGAGGGAAGAAGGGAAAGAAGGAAGGAAAGAGAGAAAGGCAGGAAGGGAGAGAGAAAGAAAAGAAGGAAAATGTATGGTCAGGTTTCTCTGTTGAAGATGACAGGGGAATATCAGGTATATTAACCAAAAAGAGATTTATTTTTTTATTTATTTTTAAAATGTTCTGACTGTGGTGGACCTTTGCTGCCGCCCACGAGCTCTCTCCAGCTGTGGTGAGAGGGGCTCTGCCCTAGCTGTGGAGCGCAGGCTGCTCACTGCCTGGGCTCTCTCGGTGCAGAGCACGGGTTCCCGGTGCCTGGGCTTCAGGACTGCAGCGCAGGGACTCAGGGGTGTGGCTCACGGGTCTAGTTGCTCTGCAGCACATGGGGTCTTCCCAGACCAGGGGTCAAACCCGTGTCCCCTGCAAGGTGGATTCTTCACCACTGGACCACCCAGTAAGCCCAAAGAGAGATTTATTAAGAGATATAGACCACTAAAAAAACTGTCGGGATGGCAGACAAGAACAGGTTGCAAGAATTCCATGAGTCGCTCTTTTTCATCATATCACGTCAGGAACCGGCTTAACAAAATCAGGAAACTGAATCAGAAACCTGCTCCGTACCTGCGGACCCCGGCCAAGACAGGGCCATGAAGTGTTCAAGTAGGTTTCATGCCTTATCCTCACCTTTATCCCTCCATAACTCATTTCCTGAGCAAAATTTTGTTTGGAGGAGGCTGAAAATTTGCATTATTATTATTATGGTTAAATTGTAAATGTATGTTTTACAATGTGGAAAACTAGTAAAATGTAAAGAGACTTTTAAAAATAACTGGAGGAAACACAAATAGAAGTTCAAAGTAGAATTTTACAATCCACAAACTTGAACGTTTTAAGTATTTATTCCAGAAAGAAAGTGCAGTCTTGAAATGAATGTACCCAAGTTGCACATGCGCTCAAAACTTTCAGCAAATTTAGAATTTTGTTTCTTCCAGTTTCCTTTTCCTCTTCCCTTAGTTGTTTAAAAAAAGGCTTTGAAAACAAGGCTTTTAACCCCTCAATATTCTTGCTATTGAAATAAAAAGAATTATTTCTGAGATGGTGACTCAGTCTTGCTTTAGTACCATGTTATCATCCTTTCTTTTCTTGATTATTTATATAGAAAAGCATTCCTCCAGGGCTCTGCAAGCATTCATTTTTGATAGACTGCTTCCAACTGGAAATAGGTGTTTATTTTTAAATATAGAAAGAACGATTCTTATCAACATATTACTGAAGATTATTTACTTGACATGATATTTATTTGAATAACAAAACTAAAACAAAAATAAAACACAAAGTTCAATTTCTAGAAAGAAAAGCATATATGTAAGACATAGAAAAATGGTTTCCCTTTAAATTAATGTGAGATGTTTCAAGATTCTTGATGAACTGTACAAAGAGTTAGCATCAAAATGCTAGAAAATGAAAAAAAAACTGGATTATTTGAAAACTTTTATAATAAATTATTTTTGCTGGTATTTTTCCATTGAAGTATACAGTTGATCTACAATATTACATTAGTTTTGAGTATACCAGAGTGTTTTGACATTTATATACTTTATGAAATAATCACAATGAGTCTAGTAACCATCTGTCACATTACAAAGTTACTGCAGTTTTGTTGACTATATTCTCTGTGCTGTACACTACAGCCCCAGCACTGATTTATTTTACGACTGGAAGCCCCTATCTCTTAACCCCTTTTACCATCTGTCCGATCCTCCACCTCCCTCCCCTCTAGCAACCACCAGTTTGTTCGCTGTTACCTGTGAGTCTGTTTCTGTTTGGGGATTATTGTTGTTATGGTTTGGGGTTTATTGTTGTTATTTATTGTTTGTTTTGGTTTTTAGATCCCACATATAAGTGAAGTCATGCGGTATTTGCCTTTCTCTGACTTACTTTGTTTTTCATAATATCTTCTAGATCTCTTCATGTCATTGCAAATGGCAAGATTTCATTCTTTTTTACGCCTGAGTAATATGGAATATTGCTTTATCTATTCACCTATCGATGGAAGTTTAGGTTGCTTCAGTGTTTTGGTTATTTTGAATAACGCCACAATACCTATAAGGGTGCATATATATATATTTTTTAAATTAGTGTTTTCACTTCTTTGGATGCATACCTAGAGGTGCAATTGTAGAGACATATAGTAGTTGTATTTTAAATTTTTTGAGGAACCTCCAAACTGTTTTCCATAGTGGCTACACCAATTTACATTTCCATCAATGGTATACAAGGGTTTCTTTTTCTCTACATCCTCACCAATTCTTGCTATTTTGATCATATAAAATATTGTCTTTTGATAATAACCATTCTGATGGGTGTGACTTGGCATTTCATTGTGGTTTCAATTTGCACTTCCCTGATAATTCGTGATACTGAGTGATTTTCATGGTCATCTGACTATCTTCCTCAGAAAAACGTTTGAGTCCTCTTGTTCTTCTTTCTCAAGATTCTTTGGCACTTCAGGGTTTTTCATGGTTCCCAGGTGGTGCAGTGGCAAAGAATACGCCTGCCGATGCAGGAGATGCAAGAGACACGGGTTCAGTCCCTGGGTCAGGAAGATACTCTGGAGAAGGGAATGGCAATCCATTCCAGGACTCTTGCCTGGAGAATCCCACGGACAGAGGAGCATGGTGGGCTATGGTGCATGGGGTCACAAAAGAGCCAGACGTGACTGAACTGCTAAGCACACACACATTTTAGGTTTCTTTGTTTCAGTTATGTGAAAAGTGTCATTGGTGTTTTGATAGGCTTGCATTGAATCCGTAGGTCTCCCCTTTAGTGGTCTAGACATTTTAACACTTTGAAGTTCTCTACTTCCTAAGCACAGTATGTATTTCTATTCATTTGTGTTATCTGAAATTTTATATCGTCAATATCTTATAGTTTTCAGAGACTAGGTCCTTCACTGCCTCGGTTATTCCTAGGTTTTTTATTCCTTTTGATGTAACTGTAAATGGGATTGTTTTCTTAATTTTCGCTTTCTGATCATACATTAATAGTGTGCAAAAAAGCACCAGATTTCTGTAATTACTTTTGTACCATGCAACTTCACTGAATTCCTTGATTAACTCCGTTTTTGAGTGTGTGTGTGGCATCTTTATGACTTTCTATATGTAGCAGTATCATGTCATCTGCAAATGGTGACAGGTGTACAGCTCCCTTTCCCACTTGGATGCCTTATATCTTTTTATCTGTGTGGCTAGGACTTCCAGTACTATATTAAAAAAAAAAAGCAATAAATGCTGGGGCAGAGTGAATCCTGTCTTATTCCTGACCTTAGAGGAAATGCTTTCCGCTTTTAACTGTTGGGGATGTTGTTGGCTGACTACCACTAGCTTTTTGGTCCGCAGGTGGAGTCCCAGCTACTTCCTGCCTCTGCAGGAGGCTCTCCAAGATCATGAGTCAGTCTGATCCAAGCACCTTTCAAACTACTGCCTCTGCACTGGCTCCTGGAGCAAGTGAGGTTTTGTGTGCAATCTACTTTAAGAGTAGAGTCTTGGTTTCCTAAAGCCCTCACTCCAGTATTCTTGCCTGGGAAATCCCATGGACAGAGAAGCCTGGCAGGCTACAGTCCATGGGGTTGCAAAGAGTCAAATACGATGAACGACTAACACTCTGCTCTCCTGAGCCTAAGCCCTGCTGCCTTTCAAAGCCAGACTTTTAAAGGTGCAGGACCCTGGGATGGGGAACCTGATGTGGGGCTTAGACCCTTGCCATGTTCCTTGGAGAGGAACTCCTCAGTTATGTTATCCCGCCAGCAGTAGGTCATCATGCTAAGGGTCTGGTCCCAAGTAGACCATGTCTACACCCCTCATGCTCATTTCACTGTGGCCCCCTCTTTATATCTTTAGATGTGGAAAATCATTTCTACTATTCTTCAGATCATTCTCAGAGATGGCTGTTCTATATTTAGCTGGAGTTCACTTTCCACTTTCATGCATTGGAGAGGGAAATGGCAATCCACTCCAGTGTTCTTGCCTGGAGAATCCCAGGGATGGGGGTGCCTGGTGGGCTGCCGTCTATGGGGTCGCACAGAGTCGGACACGGCTGAAGCAACTTAGCACATAGTGCTACTGGAGAAGGTAAGCTCAAGATCTTCCAAAGCTGCCATCTTGATCCATACTCCTTATAATATTTTAAACTAGAATGATGACAATTCAAGTGAAAGCATTTGAAATTTTTCCTGTTCCCTAAAATAATGAGGAATGCAATTTCCTTCCATGTCCCAAAATGGCATATTCTCTTTTTTGATAAAACTAAACTGCATTTCCCAGTCCCAGTGCATTTAGATGGAACCAGTTAACAAATTCTCTCCAATAGAGATAAGTAATATGTTCCAAGCTCAGATTGAAGCAGTTAAGAAAAGGGTATGCCTTCTCCACACTCTCTTTTTTATCTGCTGCCTGGCTGTGAAGATTGCAGGTGAAGCCCTAAATAATGTCAAAGCTATTAAGATGGAAAAAACCCGAATGTTTAAAATAATGCATGGGGCAGTACCTGCTGGCTTATGTTGAATTATGAAGTGAGCAAAAAAGAAGTCATTATTTTAAACTAATGGGATTAGGAGAATTGTTTCTCAAAGTTATTAACCTACCCAGAATCATATACTTCTTTCAACATAATATGGGCTTCTCTGGGGCTCAGTGGTACAGAACTTGCCTGCTAAGCAGGAGACTCCGGTTCAATCCCTAGGTCAGGAAGATCCCCTAGAGGAGAAAATGGCAACCCAATATTCTTGCCTGGAGAATCCCATGGACAGAGGAACCTCATGGGCTACAGTCCATGGAGTCACAGAGTCAGACATGACTGAGCATGCACGCATGTGCACACATTCCAAAATTCACTTTTGTGTGAAAGTATACTGCAAACTCTAAAGCATTTTGCAAATTTAATATATCTTTGTTATAACAACATTAATACAAAGTTACATAGAATTCAGTATTTCAATTGTGTGTTCTAGAATGGAGGCTGAGAAAAGGAACGAGTCCACAAGGAATAATTCCCTTAAATCTGAATTTTCTGAAAGGTAGTCCATGTTTCAGGGTCATGGAAGTTTGGCTTTCAACTATTCTGATAGCTGCATTTACTTAGAAAAATACAGATTTATAAGAAAAGGTAAGACATAAGACAAAGATCATTTAAGAGCTGTAAGAAACCTAAATCTTGACCTTCTGTTGTTTCTGCTTTCTTTTCTTAATGCACTTTTATTTAATTTGGCTTAGCTATTTTAAAGATTGTATTACTCTAGTCAGAAGCAGTGTTTTAGAACTCAGCTGGGTCACAGGAACTTTCTCACCACTCCATTCTAATTTGCAGTTTTGCTATAATAAAAGCCCTAAATATATTGCTACTGTCTAGACGTTTTATCTGAAACAAGTGTCCTTTGTAGTCTCAGAGGACTTTTCTATTTTATTTCCAGTAAATCAAAGTCTGTGAAGAGCTTCAGTTCTTATTAAGACATACCCTTCACAGTCCAGTAATCGCCAACAGTGGCAAGCCATTGACAGTTCATTTACATATAAGTGATGACTTCCATCAGGTAGTTGGCTCAAAAATACAGTGGACATTTAGAGCATATCCTATATTTCTTGTTCTTTGATGAGCACCAAATGCCAATTTTTATATAGAAATTGACTATTGAAAAGTGAAGGCTCCTTTTCACTGACCTTACACTGTCTTCTAAACTCTGGAGTGACACGTCAGTGAACTTAATGTAGGATCACACCTCTACAAGGCATTTAGGAGCCCTACTTCAGTTAGCTAAAAATCAAGGAGTCAAATGTAGAAAACATGAGACAAGAACAATCACACTTTTTTAAAGGAAAAATAAATTTCTTCAGCATCTTGCTCCCAATTGTCATCATCATAGCTTAGTTTTCATATTTTATGTTAATAGGCAGTTGTGATATTGTTTTATATTCATTGTTTTCTCCTATAAATATATTTGTCATTTGAAATAGTGGCATTCATTACATAGCACTCATTAGGATATCTTATGTTTTAGTTTGTAAGTGCCTTTCTAATGAAAGAATATAATTATTCTATGCTTTTGCTCTCAATTTTTTGGAATACTGGAGGCAGAAATCTAGCCAACTTTTACCTTAATAACGCTATAAAAAGGAGCAGGCTGATGATCTGTTACCATGCTTGGACTCAACTCGTGTGAGTATTTAACTGTATATTTTCCAGCTATTTTTCAGTATTGAAGTAAAATGTTTCTCTTTAAAATGAAGCTTTCTCAATTATTAGCAGGGATAATACAGATTGTCTAATTTCACAGATAAGCTAACCTCTCTATTTTGGCTACAGCACTCATTTCTCCCCAGTCAGACGTCTTACTGTTAACATTTTCTACTTAGAGTATCAGCATGTGTTTTTGTCCATCTTGGTTCTGGTTTTAGTGGGGCCCCGACTTTACATGATTCTTGTAATTAGCTTTTCTGAAGATTTCACTCTAGTAATTTCCATATTTACAGCAAACGCCATTGCATGAAGTAGTCTGAGGGATTTTTTTTTTTAACAAAACCTAAGTGTCTATGGAGAAGGAAATGGCAACCCACTCCAGTGTTTTTGCCTGGAGAATCCCAGGGATGGGGGAGCCTGGTGGCTGCTGTCTATGGGGTCACACAGAGTCGGACACGACTGAAGTGACTTAGCAGCAAGTGTCTATTACAGAGGTAACAGACTAGGGTGAGGACTGGGAAAATGGACCGCCTGTCACGCAGTCCCTGCCTCTTTCTTCATGCCAAGTCACTGTGCTGTGCGTGGATTATGTTCTGCTAGGTTCACGCCTTCACCTATTTCTCCAATCTCATTCACAGATGAAAGGAGGAACAGAGGGACGAGGGAAGGAATGATGGATAGATGGATGGATGATGGACAGATTGACACATTTAAATTCAAGATTCTTAAGGGACTGGTGTCAGCCACTGTGCCTCAGATCTTTTCCAAATTAAGGCAGGGAACTCAGGAATACTACACATTAACTCTCAGTTGTTCACTTTCAAGTGAGCAATAAGATAGGGGAAGCATAATAGGATGACTACACTAATAAAATAATATATTTTAAAACACACTTTGAGAAATCATTTCCAAAAATGGAAACAAATGTTTAATGGTGCACTGGGACGACCCAGAGGGATGGTATGGGGAGGGAGGAGGGAAGAGGGTTCAGGATGGGGAACACATGTATACCTGTGGCGGATTCATTTCAATATTTGGGAAAACTAATACAATATTGTAAAGTTTAAAAATAAAATAAAAAGAATTTTAACTTTTTTACAGCATTTATTGGTCCTGGAACAAACCAAATTTGAGTCCAATGAAAGGAATACTTGATACTATGTGATTTCTACTCCATTATGATTAAGCAGATGTTATTTATAAAAAAGATCCAATGAACGGTTCATCTGAAGACGTTTAGTAATTATAGACCGTCTTGTGGAAGTTCTTCTTTGGATGTTCAAAGATACTTGTCCTTTTTTCCAGTTGATACAGAATTAATCCATGGCCAATGCTAATCTATATCTTTGGGGAGATAGGTTCAACTCTTAAGGTAACAAAATTGTTTTGAAAACACTATCTTACTTCTCATGATGAATACCGTTGTCTCATTTTCCTTTCTCTTATAGATGCGGCCACCAGCTTTCCAACAATCCGGATGTTAGCTCTTTTGAGTACTGGATGCCCACTTACTGTCAGACAAAATATATAATTACATTAATGAATTTTAAATTCTATAATGGAATGTACCATGCTTTTGAAATCATCAAATGTTATAGAAAATCAGTTATGGTGGTGCTGAAACAGATTTGACTTTGGCACATTTCCTTCGGGTGTATTCATTACATTATATATCCTGACATGAAATTCAGCAAGAATGACATTGAACCAAAAAGTTGAGAGAAAGGATGGCAGAATCTGGACCCCACCAATATACAGCATAATGAAGTAAGTTGGATGCAACATATGTTTGGCCATAAGAACAACAACAGTGAAAACTTTTGCTTTACAATGAAATCAGTTCTGACACTGATATTCAAATCAATACAAAGCATTCTTTGTAGAGACGGCTTATACTTGATTCATCTTTATGAATGAAATGCATTCAAATAAGAAACAAAAGGGACTTCCCTGGTGGACCAGTAGTTAAGAATCTACCTCCTAGAGCAGGGGACATGGGTTCCATCCCTGGTCAGGGAACTAAGATCCCATATGCCATGGGGTAACTAAGCCCACACACTGCAACCACTGAGCCTACACACCTCAGCCAGAGAACCCTGAACTGCAACAAAGACCCAGTGCAGTCAAAGATTTTTTTTTTTAGAAAAAGAAATAAAGCCACAGATTTACTGCAGACACCATTACCCATAGGACTAACTTACAGACGTGGTAGTCTATTTGGCCCTGCAAGAACTATTGTTGTTCTTAAATGAAAACATAAACAACTACCCAAAAGAACATTTAAAGTTATGAGAAGAACACTCCTCATTACTAAAAGAAAATAAACAATGATGTGCTGTTAAGCAAAAAGCAGAGCATTGTTGTTTTCATGCTTATCTATATTGCCATTAGATAAAGAACAAGGCTTATAATAACAAAACTAAATTAGACCACAGAGTATTCATAAAACAATTAGTAACGGTAATTTTCATTGCAGGTGTGATCACAGGAAAAGACCATCACCAACCAGTGTCCTAATATAATAGTTGGGCTTTCCTGGTGGCTCAGAAGGTAAAGAATCTGCCTGCAATGTGGGAGACCTGGGTTCAGTCCCAGGTTGCGAAGATCCCCTGGAGGAGGGCATGGCAACCCACTCCAGTATTCTTGCCTGGAGAATCCCCATGGATAGAGGAGCCTGGTGGGCTACAGTCCACGGGGTCACAAAGAGTCAGATACGACTGAGCGACTAAGCACAGCAAAATATAGTAGTTATACAAGATAAGTGAGTTAGTTCTAAAGATGAGATCTCAAAATACAATGATTTCCTATGGAAAATTTTTAATAATATGCAATACTAAGCATACATTTCAATAAGCAGAAAATATCTGAAATACAGGATTATTCAAAGCAGGTAAAATAGAAGAGAAGGTAAATATAATGGTCGAAGCTCTTGTATCTTATACATTTGTGAGTGAATCAAAATTTAATACTCAATCTTAGCTTCATTTTTTTTTTGAAATAGGGATAACATACATCTTGTCTGATTGCTAAAAGGATTCAAAAACATGTATCAAGAGATACATATACAACAGAATGAAGTCAGACAGAGAAACAAATACCTATATTAGTGCATATGTGTGGAATATGAAAGTATTGGTATAGATCATCTTATTTACAAAGTAGAACTAGAGACACAGACATAAAAAACCAAGGGGGAAGGGGGCATGGGGTGAATTGGGAGATTGGGATTGACATATATGCACTGTTGATACTATGTATAAAATAGATAGCCAGTGAGAACCAAAAGTAGAGCTCAGGGACCTCTACCCAACTCTCTGTGGTGACCAAAATGGGAAGTAAATCCAGAAAGAGGAGAGGGGATATGTGTATGCTGTGCTGTGCTAAGTCTCTTCAGTCACGTCCAACTCTTTGCAACCCTGTAGACTGCAATGGCCTGGAGCATCCCATGGATGGAGGAGCCTGGTGGGCTGGAGTCCATGGGATCGCTGAGCGTCGGACACGACTGAGCGACTTCACTTTCACTTTTCACTTTCATGCATTGGAGAAGGAAATGGCAACCCACTCCAGTGTTCTTGCCTGGAGAATCCCAGGGACGGGGGCGCCTGGTGGGCTGCCGTCTATGGGGTCACACAGAGTCAGACGTGACTGAAGAGAATGAGCAGCAGACTGTAGCCCGCCAGGCTCCTCTGTCCATGGAGTTCTCCAGGCAAGAATACTGGAATGGGTTGCCATGCCCTCCTCCAGCAGATCTTCCTGACCTAGGGATCGAACTCATGGCCCCTGCAGCTCCTGCATTGCAGGCAGGTTCTTTACTGCTGAGCCACCGGAGAAGCCAGGATATGTGTATACGTAGAGCTGATTCACTTTGCCATGTTTACAATGTGGCTAAAACAACATTGTAAAGCAACTACACTCCAATAATCTTTTTTTAGAAAAGAGACTTATTTACAACAATAATGTATTAATATTGACTCATCAGTTATAACAAATGTACCACACTAAGGTGTTAATAACAGGGACCAGGAGGAGGGAGTTGCAAGTGAGAGAGTATAAGGGAACACTCTATACTCTCCACTAATGGTTCCATAAACCTAAAATCCCTCAAACATAGAAAGCCTATTAGTTAAAAATGTGTCTGAAAATTCATAAGTATTCAAAATATAGTTGCTGAATTATTATTTATACTGAAATTATAATATAGGTAGGCTTTATAAAGAAAATCCACTAACAATTGCATGAGATAATAAAAGAGGTGTATCAATTGGTCTCTGCCCCCAGTTCCTGGCACAAAGCTCCTAAAACACAATTTCCTAAGTGATATCAGTGCTGGGAGCACCTTTGGTTCTAATGAGGTGACTGGGTGGGTTCCTGGAAGGGTGCTGGTCACCAGCCATGATTAGAAGCTTAGAACTTTTAGTCTCCCCACCAACACTTCTCCAGGGAGACACAAGGGCTGGAAATGGAATTAATGGTCCATCACGCCTATGTGATGTTCTTCCCTGGTGGCTCACAGGGTAACGAATCTGCCTGCAGTGCAGGAGACCTGGGTTCGATCCCTGGGTCAGGAAGATCCCCTGCAGAAAGGAATAGCAACCCACTTCAGTATTCTTGCCTGAAGAATCCCAGGGATAGACGAGCCTGGCGGGCTACAGTCCATGGGGGTTGCAAAGTGTCCCACAAGACTGAGTGACTAACACTCTCACACCTATGTGATAAAGCCTCTGTAAAAATCCCAATAATGTGGGGTTCAGAAAACTTCCAGGTGGATGAAAACATCCTCAGACTTGGAGGGTGATGCCATAAGGACAGAAGTAGGGGGCTCTCCCAGATCTCACCCTCCTGATCTCTCCCACTGGCTGTTCTTGGGTATCTTTTATCCCATCCTTCAACAAAATAGTAAATGTAAGGAAGTGTTTCCCTGAGTTCTGTGAGCTGCTTTAACAATTTAATAAAACCTGAGGAGGGGGTCATGAGAATCTCTGATTTGTAGCCAAGTTGAGCACAAGTTGTGGGTACCTTGATGATCTACCACTTTATAAAGAATATTTCTCTATTTGGCTGCCCCGGGTATGAGTTGCAGCATGCAAGATCTTCACTGTTGCACATGTGATCTTTAGTTGCAGGATGCAGACTCTTAGGTGTGGTGTGTGGGATCTAACACCTTGCCAGGGATAGAATCAAGCCCCCTTGCATTAGCACCAGGGAAGTCCTGAAACCTACTATCGATTGGCATCTAAAATGGGAGATTGTCTCCTGGGATGGAGCCCTGAGCCTAGGGGGTCTGATTGGGAGTTGACACTCTCTCCAGGTAGACTCTACCAGAACTGAATAAGACTGTAGGACTCCTAGCTGGTGGCAGAGAATTGCTTGTTGACATGGGGGAAAAAAAATCCCACACATTGAAATTGCCTACCAGAATCTTAGTTGCTGACCTGAAGTGGGACTGGGAGCAGAATCCTAAATTGCATAATTTGTTATTTCATAAATATTTCAACTAAATAAAGGATCATCCATATTAGGGAGGATAAAAATGTGAGTATACATGATATATTTTTAATCATTCAAAGTAAATATTCTTGACCTTCATTTTTCTTATATGGTGAGACAGATTCAGAAAACAATTGTTTTGATTAAAACTACTCAAATCTTGAATAAAATATTAAATATATTTTAAGCTGTATTGCTGAATTGGCAGATAAGGAAGAAAATAAAGGCCAAAAAAAAAAAAGTAAAATGAGTAACCTTAGTGGATATTTGGGCTTCCTGGGTGGTGCTGGTAAATCTAGCTAAAGAACCTGCCAGTGCAGGTAAACATAAGAGACTCGGGTTTGATCCCTGGGTCGGGAAGACCCCCTGGAGGAGGGCACGACAACCCACTCCAGTGTTCTTGCCTGAAGAATCCCATGGACAGAGGAGCCTGGGGGGCTACAGTCGATAGGGTCATGCAGAGTTGGACAGACTGAAGCAATTTAGCATGCACCCCAGTGGATATTGTCAAAGTGCTAAAGCCAGTTTACTTCTGGTGTTGTTCTGAGGTTTTCTGCTGAGCCTTGGATGTCTGAAAAGGAAATTAGAAAGAAGAAAGAAAGAAAGATGAGCACCAAAGAATTGATGTTTTTGGACTGTGGTGTAGAAGAATGTTCTTGAGAGTCCCTTGGACTGAAAGAAGATCAAACCAGTCCATCCTAAAGGAAATCAGTCTTGAACATTCATTGGAAGGATTGATGCTGAAGCTGAAACTTCAATCCTTTGGCCACCTGATATGAAGAGCTGACTCATTTGAAAAGACCCTGATTCTGGGAAAGATTGAAGGCAGGAGGTGAAGGGGATGACAGAGAATGAGATGGTTGGATGGCATCACCAATTTGATGGACATGAGTTTGAGCAATCTCTGGAACTGGTGAAGAAAAGAGAAGCCTGGCATGCTGCAGTCCATGGGGTAGCAAAAAGTCAGACACGACTGAACGACTGAACTGAACTGGATGTCTGAGCTACAGCTTTGTGAGGGGAAAAGCATCAAGAGGCAAAGCATAGAGTTCACTCAAAATGGGGAGCCCAGCAGGAGACCACAATTGAAGGCATGGGCCCAGAGGGTTACACGATCAGAGTAGGTGGGATAATACCAAAAAAAAAAAAGAGAGAGAGAGAGAGTTAGAGAGAGAGAGGAGGGAAGGAAAGGGAAGGGAAGAAAAGAGAAGAGAAAATTTCAAAGAAGGGGAGCAAGGAAACTTTCCTTTTTCCTGAGGCAGGGTAGATGGAGCAGAGCCTCAAAGCTGCCATTGGTTTGATGCCCCAGTTCACGTCACCTGTGTGGTCCAAATACCTTAAATAAATTTAGAGTTTGCTGGGTACCAAGGACAAATAAAAAAACTTCTCTAGATGAAAACAACTTCAACCAAGAACTTTAAACTATGTCATAGAACCTTCAAGCAAAGGACTCAACTCCCTGGGCCTGGATTTCCTTATATAGAAAGCAGAGATGGTAACTGTACCTACTCTCTAGGATAATAGTAAGAGTAAGTGAGATGCCAGAAGGAAAACACCTGGCCCACAGGAGGTGCTCAGTAATTAGGCCATCCTGTTTCTTTTTTTGGCTCTGTGAAGTCTTCTACAGAGATGTTCACCTGTTGTATGACAAGAACTCATTTCAGGAACATTTGTAATTTTTTTATACCTTCTGGAAATCTCTTTTATTAACACTTAAACTTGGTCCTCAATAAAAGCACTGATCAATCTTGTCCAAGAAAAATAATATGTCATAGAAACATTTTATAAACCCCTATATGCTATAATTCATTTTAAATAGAAAAGCCGGTTACAAAGCAGTATCATGTAGATTCCAGGTTTTTGCTTTTGTTTTAAAGTTACACACATAGGAAACCATGTACAGTATTAAATACCAAAATATTCACAGTGGATGGAATTATAATTTAGCTTTAGTCTTTCTGCTTATCTATATTTTAAACAGAATATATTATTTATATAAAATAACAATATTAGACATTGTCAAGTTTCTAGATTGGAATATGGGACAGGAAATGGCAACCCACTCCAGTATTCTTGCCTAGAGAATCCTGTGGACAGCGGAGCCTGGTGGGCTGCTGTCCATAGGGTTGCAGAGTCGGACACGACTGAAGTGACTTAGAATGCATGCATGCATTGGGGAAGGAAATGGCAACCCACTCCAGTGTTGTTGCCTGGAAAATCCTGTGGACAGAGGAACCTGGTGGGCTGCTGTCCATAGGGTTGCAGAGTCAGACACGACTGAGGCGACTTAGCATGCATGCATGTATTGGAGAAGGAAATGGCAACCCACTCCAGTGTTCTTGCCTGGAGAATCCTAGGGACAGAGGAGCCTGGTGGGCTGCTGTCTATGAGGTCACACACAGTCGGACACGACTGAAGCAACTTAGCAGCAGCAGCAGCAGCAGATTGGAATATATGGTAAAAGTCACTTTTACTATAAATAATGAATAAGTAATCAGAAGTTAGATCTTTGCTGATATTCAATAATTTGAATAAATGACTTCAACTTGAGAAAATAATCCAATAAAAACAGACAACATGCTTAATACTCATTTAAGAGGCTGTCTTTTCAGAAAACAGAAACTAGATTTTCCCCAAAGGCTCAAAGTAAGCTTTTGCCCTCTGTTTTCTTTGAAACCACCTCTATGTTTTTATGTTCACAAGTCTGTTTTATGATTTTTCATGCCATTTCTCTGACCCAGTCAAGGTTATATATTATTCTACATTATTGGCTACTTTCGTCAGTGTTTCAAAATGAATGTTTGTAGAGCAACTTGGAAAGAAAACAAACATAGATTGTGTTGGAAAATAAAACACACATTTAGGGCACTGAGGATCTATTTAGTCCTATCTGTTTGGGTTCATGCTAAGTATTAGGAGGTGGTGTAAAAGGCATGAGATGAGCCCTTTCTGGGCTTTCATTTCCTAATCCAGAAAGAAAACAAAAAAACAGCGATTATTATGCTACTCATAGACATTTAGTATAAAAAATGAAAGTATCTACCTAACATAATATAATGGCCCTGCCCACCAGAAAATTATCATAGTCAATACAAAGCAAAAATACAGTCTGGGAGTATAACTGCTCTATAACCCTGTGTTTCTGCTACACAGGGAGGTGAATCAGCTATACACATACACACATCCCCTCCGTCTCGAGCTCCCCTTCCACCCTCCATCCCATTCCTGCAGATCCTCACAGAGCACGGAGCTGAGAGCACAGGGCATCAGTGCTCTGAGATTGAGGGAACCAGGGTATGAAAGCCAGGAGAGGGGCTTTTCTCTTCAGCAGGCTGGCCTAGGCCCACGTGGGACCAGCACAGCGTGGCCTGGACAGGCACTGGTGGCCACAGCAGCAGCAGGACGCCCCCATCAGCCTTCCTGAACTTCAGAGTGGCAGCAGCACATGGCACTGCCAGGGGCTGGGGCAGGGACGGGGGGTAGTCCATGCTGTGGCCCAGAGGGGAGCACAAGGGAGACATCTTAGGAGAACTGCTAGAAATAGCTTCCGTCATGGGGCTGCTTTCAAAGAGGCCAGAGGCTGCCCAACAGTAGGTCGAAAATTCTACAGGCCACTATTTGGGGACTATATATGTATCTGCATGCATGCTGCGTGCTAAGTCACTTCAATTGTGTCCGACTCTTTGCGACCCTATGGACTGTAGCCCACCAGGCTCCTCTGTCCATGGGATTCTCCAGGCGGGAATCCTGGAGTGGGTTGCCGTGCCCTCCTCATGTATGTATCTACATATACATATATGTGTATGTCATGTATACACATATATCTGGCTGTCTGACAGAAGGACGCCTAAGGTCAGCCACATACATGTGTATACATAGTTGGATATTGTTTTGAAATATCCAAGTTGGACAGATGAGCCTGGCAGGTACAGTCCCTAGGGTTGCAAAGAGTCAGACACGCCTGAGAGACTTAGCTCACGTGCACACACCAATAGCTTCCTTGAGGGTGACTAAAAGTAATCACCTCATTTCTGATGAGTATCAATCTTGAAATAGTGAAAAAATTATACAAACAAACAAATATTCTATTCTTGAGTTTTTAAGCAATCAGCTCTCTTATTAGTTATCTGTAAAGAGAAATGGAAAACATATAGCTATTTAATAAACATAGCCATTTAAAATGAGGTGAATAATTTTGTGACATTCCAGATACATGTTGCCCTCAGGCAGAAAAATCCTAGAACAAAAAAACACCATTGCATTTCAAGAAGGAGGTTTTAAGCAATAGCAATATTTTCTAAAGGAGGACTTCTACTTGGAAGAGTATGGCTTTGCTCAGAAAGGGCAGCATTGGGGGGATTCAAGAAACTGGAATCTGAAGCACTTGGTACGTGGAGCCATATGGTAAGGAAAAATGTGTGATTACATGAGAACGCTTTCCAACTTAGAGACGTGAGCTAACAGACTGGTGGGGGAATGAAAGAGGAAATATCCATGAACTCTTGAGATGGGGCCAGACACCCTCATTCTTGTATTTTGCCCTAGGGGAAGAGAAAATGGGAACCCTCAATGGTAGAAAACATGAATAGGTGGTGGAAAAATCTGGGAGTAAAGGGCTTTTTTTTTGAAGGGGTCAGCAAATCACTTAGAAGACATCATGGGGCCAATATGGCGCCAGAGCAGTGGCTGTGGGCAGTGCCTCGGTGATGGCTCTGCAGCCTGATGTGCTGTGAAGACAGCTACTGAGAGCTGGAGCATCCCAAGGGGATATGGGAATTCTGGGCAGGCTGTCTGACTGAAGGATGTCTAAGGTCAGGACAGGGAGCAAACAGAATATATGAACTTAACTGCTGAGGCCGTGGCAGATATGAATACCGGGGCCAGTGTATGGTTCCTGAGGTCCAGGTGGTGAGATTCACACCACCAGTGGCCAGCAAGGAGGAAAGATCACATTGAGGATGTCTCTCAAGATGAAAGGAAGAGAGACAGCAGGCTTGTTATAAATGGGCTCCTGACACAAAGTAAGAATAAATGATAAAATTAGATGGCATAATATAAACAATGAATATCATAAAAACAGAAATGATAGAAAAAGAGCTTACAGAACATTGACATGAAAGAAATCAGTGGGAAATATTTCTAATTTTAATCAGACTGATTAATTTTAATCAGTCTGGGAAATATTTAGCAGGGAAATATTTTCCATGTGAAAGACTTGACTCTGTATACTATGCAATCAGGAAATACAGGTTTCACCAAAAATCATGTCAACTCCTTGAAAGGGGTGCGGCGAGAGGAAAGGAACTTATCTAAGTAACTTTGGAAAACAATGCTTTGACCAGATTTCTGGAGCCTAAAGATAAAATGCAGATGGACTGACACAGAAGGAGAGATACAGACATGATTATAACTACGGGTACAAACAGGGGTTTGCATTCGTGTGTGTGTTTCCTAGAATTGTCCACCCAGAGAGCCTGGAAAGAGTGATACCTCAGTAGCAAGGAGCACACCCAGTGCCCAGATTTTGGTCTCTAAAGATTATTCTCCAATAAACGGAACCAGGACTCCTGGAAAAATGGTTGGTTCTAGGACTAGGGCAGGTACTACAAGATGAGTCTGCAGAACCTTGTGTTGCCTAAGGAAGCATTAAAAAAACTGAGAAGCCAACCTGAAAAAAACTCCCAATGTCTAATGCTGAAACAATCTGAACAATAACAACAGAATAATATAGTTTTAGATCATAACTCGTATTAGGAAATGAATATACATAAGTAAATGTTATTGAAAATATCTAGTAATTCTTAACAATTTATTGTAGAAACTCCCATCTCCAGGCAAAAAGCTTTATTCCTCCATTCCTCCCCACTCCTTCCCCCAGTATCAGTTGGACTTGGTTACATGCTTTCATAAATAGACTGCAGAAGGTGGTTGAGAAGAAAGTTACTAAAGTATTTCTATATATATCTCCCTGTTTCCATAAATAGTGAGTAGAAAAACCTGACAAATGCCTTGGCCAGGTGATTAAGGATAATATCACTGCGGATAAGTTATATTGACAACATGTTCCTGCTGATACGATGGGATGAGAAAGGCACTTCACCTCTGTGAAATTCTTTCAAAAAATGTATCATTTCAGCATTTAAAAAAGAATAAGAACAAGGATAACAGATGTCATTTTAGTGTACATTTATTCTTTGCCAGGCAATGTGCTGTGTGCTTTACTTGTATTATCTTACTTTCTCTTTGTACCAATACCTAATGCTAACATTATTACTATCAATGACATGTTTTATCAGGCCATAAGTAATTCTTGATCCATATATGGATTGCAGAACATTTGATAAGAACTCATTGGAAACCATAGTTGTTTAAAAAATTTCAACCCATAAATTATTTTCTTGTTGTACATATGTATTGTGAAATGCTTATCACAATCAAGTTAATTAACATACATTTGCTGCTGCTGCTAAGTCGCTTCAGTCGTGCCCGACTCTGTGCGACCCCATAGACGGCAGCCCACCAGGCTCCCCCGTCCCTGGGATTCTCCAGGCAAGAATTCTGGAGTGGGTTGCCATTTCCTTCTTCAATGCATGAAAGTGAAAAGTGAAAGTGAAGTCACTCAGTCGTGTCCGACTCTCAGCGACCCCATGGACTGAAGCCCACCAGGCTCCTCCGTCCATGGGATTTTCCAGGCAAGAGTACTGGAGTGGGGTGCCATTGCCTTCTCCATACATACATTTATCCTCTCCCAATTAAGCATCCCTCTCACACACATCCCACCCCTCTGGGTCATCACAGAGCTCACCACAGAGCTGAGCCCCCTGTACTACACAGTAGCTTCCCACTGGCTATCTATTTTACACATAGTAGTATATATACAGGACTTCCCTGATGGCTCAGTGGTAAAGAATCCACCTGCAATGCAGGAGCCACAGGAGCCGCGGGTTTGATCCCTGGGTGGGGAAGATCCCCTGGAAGAGGGACTGAAGTGACTTAGCAATTTTTATATCTAACTGAGGTCATTTTTTCTGTATTTTTTTTGAGTACTATCTTGCCTGCTTCTACCTTAAATATGTAGTTTTCTAGATCTCCTCTCAGATTTATTTATTCACTCATTTTTATTTATTTACTTACTTAATTACTTAGAGTTTCCCAGGAGGTGCTAATAGTAAAGAATCCACCTGCCAATGCAGGAGATGCAAGAGATGCAGTTTCGATCCATGGGTTGGAAGGATCCCCTGGAGTAGGAAATGGCACCCCGCTCCAGTATTCTTGCCTAGAAAGTTCCATGGGCAGGGAAGCCTGGCAGGCTACAGACCATGGAGCTGCAAATAGTTGGACACAACTGAGCACATAGTCACTTACTTACTTACATATCTATTTATTTATTTAGATGCTTGTTCAGTTTTCACAATTGACTCTTTTTGTATCTATCGATATTATATGATTTTTCTCCCTAAAAGTGTTGATGTAATAAACTATGGAAATAAAATTCTTAATTCTTCATATGGTATCATTCTTCTTTTTGGAACAGAATGTTTAGTAGACAGCCAGAACAACTTACTTGTCTCCAAGTAAGTTTGTACTTAGTCATGTCAAAATGGCAAAGAATGCCAACCTCTTCCACCTTGTCTAAAACTTTTTTGGATCTTTCAGACCCAATTACAAGACATCCACTCTCGGTAGGAGCCCCTCAGCCAGGTTTATATAAAAATGGCCAGGATGGCTTCCACAACTTGGCTTTCATTTTCTGACCAGTGGTGTAGCAGTGAGGCTTTGAACAAAGACATTATAGATGGAAACACAAGAGCAATTTTAGAGCTTTCAAATGGAAATTCGTCATCGTATTTCTTTAAGGGGGTGATAGAAAAAAGACAAGGTAATATAAGCAGAAGACTTTAGACTCTGTATAAAACATATAAGTAAGAAACTCCTCTGAACGGATGTAGATCCTAATATTCCAAACAAATATATGAGATGAACCAAGAAGGAGGTCCATCTAAAGAAAACACATTTTGAATCCTAGGAAAAAAATGTATACAAATGTATTTTATCCCAAGTGTTCTCCTTAATTTAGCATATCCCTTGACCTTCCTTGGTTTTTCCATCTCCTTGTCATAAAATGAAAGTGGTATGGTATTACTATAATAATCTACTTAGAAATAAACATGTACATCATTATTAATTTTAGTTTATGTTAGGACAACACCAGAGTGAAGACTCAGACTGCTGATTGTCCTCTGAGAAAAAAGAAAATTAAAATGTTTCAATATATGTGCACATTGGAAAAAAAGGCTCAAACCGTTTGTGTTATATAATCTATTGAGCTCTTACTGAAATCCAATCAAACTTAATAGGATTTAGATAAGGACAGACTTTTCAAAGCAGAATGGTCTATATCTCACCAGGAAGTGATTAACATTCCTGTGATATTTTTGTTGTTCAGTTGCTAAGTCCTGTCTAACTCTTTGAAACGCCATGGACTGCAGCACAACAGGCTTTCCAGTCTTTACTATCTCTTGGAGTTTGTTCAAACTCATGTCCATTGAGCTGGTGATGCCATCCAACCATCTCATCCTCTGCCGTCCCCTTCTCCTCCTGCCGTCAATCTTTCCCAGCACCAGGGGCTTTTCCAGCGAGTCAGTTCTTCACATCAGGTGGTCAAAGTATTGGAGTTTCAGCTTTAGCATTAGTCCTTCCAGTGAATATTCAGGGTTGATTTCCTTTAGGATTGACAGTCCTTGCTGTCCAAGGGACTCTCCAGCATCTTCTCCAGCACCACAATTTGAAAGCATTATTCTTCAGCACTCAGCCTTCTTTATGGTCCAACTCACATCCATACACAACTACTGAAAAACCATAGCTTTAACTCTACAGACCTTTGTTGGCGAAGTGATGTCTCTGCTTTTCAATATGATGTCTAGATCTGTGATGGCTTTCTTTCCCTGGTGGCTTAGATGGTAAAGAATCTGCCTGCAATGCAGGAGATTAGGTTCAATACTTGGGTCAGGATGATCCCCAAGAGAAGGGAATGGCTACTCACTCTAGTATTCTTGCTGGGGAGAATTCCATGGACAGAAGAGCTTGGTGGGCTACCGTCCATGGGAGACACAAAGCGTTGGACATGACTGAGCAGCTAAGACAACATTTTTGGCACAAAGCAATTTGGGGAATCAGAAAGACCAGAATTCAGATACTGGCACTACTAGCTTAGCATTTCTGTGTTCTTAGGAAAGATTAGTTTGCTTTTCTTTAACTGAAAAATGAAGATAATAAGAGTACCTACCTAAAAGGATTAGTACAGGAATTTAATGAGAAAATACATATAAAGTACTTGATTTAGATTTGAATACACCATAACTTCTTGATAAATTATAGCTGTTATCATTGCCATTCTCTCGCTCTCTCTCTCTTTTTTTGGCCATCCTTCACTGAGATAGAGATTAATTTATTATCATCTGCCTTAGTATGTATTTATTTATTTATTGGGTGTATATATATATATTTTTAAGTAGTATGCTTGCTATATGAATGCAACTTTCAGACAAGCAAATGACCTCCTCTAATGGATTAGCAAATTGTTTCCTCTAACCTTTTCTTAATATTCTCCATTTACCATAGATGTGTCTACATTCTGATGTAAAGATTATGAAATGTATAATTTTCCTCCATTCTGATTGGTTTTCAACACACAACGCTAGCTGCTCTGCCCACACACATACCCCAGGTTAAATTCTGAGGAACAGAAATTCTTTATTTTGTTCAATTTTCTCTGATTGATCAGATAGGTACCTCTCTCTGGTGTACTCACTTCCTGCCATCTCACCTCTCCCTTCTATTATGAGCAAAACTCTGGAAATACTGAAAGACTCAGGCTGGTAGAGTTCCACTAGTTTCCTTCACTCAGATCTTGAATCTAGGCAATGACAATTTCTCAGCAAGCATATTTATTAAGGTATTTAATCCCTTTCCATACGGGATCCACGTTCCTGAAAAGGCTCAGAGCAGGATGTTCACAGGGTAAGAACCCTCATAGTCATACTCTGCCACTAGATGGCACTCCCTGTCACATCAAAGTAAATATGGGGCCACTTCCTGCTACCAAAATGCTCAGGCACTTTTCCTGCACTTGAGAAACTTCTAACAGTAACAATGACTTTGTCACACTGGAAGCAAATAATAATTTCCAGTGTAAGACCAAGTCTAGGCTAGATACGGATAAGAAAAACCGATTTATCTCCACCAACAAGGACCTTATTTGGTGGGAACCCATCTCCAGTATGTAGTTTTTCTGTTTCCGAGGGTATCCAGTTCTCCAAACCTCATCATTCTCAAGGTATATAACATCACCTTTTACCTTTACAGACTGTGTTGTCACTATGGTGTCAGACTGGGGTCACTAGCAAGAACTCAGATGGGCTTCCAATTTTGTGATGAAAATCAAGCAATACATCTTTATCATGCAAAACTCCTTATGTAAACACCATCAAATTGTTCCTGAGTCTGCAAGATTCATTCTACTATTGCTGACAATTCATGGAAGTTAATTTTCAAGCTGAATATCCAGCATTTTTCTTTCTCAAAGATGCACAGGAACTGAACAGATAAATTCAAGTGATCCACCCCAGAAACATTTTTGTGGAGCTGAATTCATAGAAAAACCCCAGTTCTAAGCAATCTAGGTCATATTAGCATTTCACGCTTCCAAAGACTCCCATCCCTAGAGATTGAGTGGCACGTTCTCATCATGACCAAGTCCTTTTTCTTTACTTGATGCTTCTTGTACTCTTGCCTGGAAAATCCCATGGACATAGTCCACAGGGTCGCAAAGAGTCGGACACGACTGAGCGACTTCACTTCACTTCATGAATTTCTCAAGTATCTTTCAATTACTATAATTATTCTGAATCAAGAAAAATATTATCTTACTGTGCAAGTTCCACAGGCCTGGGGGAACTTTCTCACATTCTTAGGGGTCCATGTTTGTCTGATATGAACATTCTCTGAACAGAAGAATTTTAAACCTTTCAAAAATTAGGTCTCCATTGAGGCTTGGTTAACTCATATCCAATTGAAAACTTTAAAAAGTACTTCTTTAGGCTTCCTTATTATAGTAAATTTAAGTGATGCTGAATAGCTGTGCTTTCTTTCTGGCATTTCGTGTCTTAAGTAGGTCATCCTAAACACAACTGTAATTAGCACAAGTTCAGTTTCTTTGATGTCTTTCTCCTTTACAGCATCCTTTGACCAAAAAAAAAAAAAAAGTGAAATGTACTCTTGGCTCAATTTTAGAGTAATGTTAGTTTTTAGAATTTTATTTATTTTTGGCTGCACTGGCTCTTCATTCCTTGTGCAGACTTTTTCTAGTTGCAGCAAGCAAGGGCTACTCCTTGCTGCCGTGTGCGGCTTCTCACTGAGATGGCTTCTTGGTGCAGAACACAGGCTCTGGGCAAGCGGGCTTCTGTGCTTGCAGCTGACGGGCTCAGCAGTTGTGGTGCGTGGGCTCCAGGGCGCACGGGCCTCACTAGCTGTAGTTCACAGTCTAAGTTGCTCCACAGCATGTGGAATCTTCCTGGACCAGGGATCGAACCCCTCTCCCTTGCCTTGGCAGGTGCATTCTGATCCACTGCGCCACCAGGAAAGTCCCTTACAAAGTAATTTTAATGCTGAGTATAGCAATTTGGTTTTAAAATTCTAGGTTATAGATCCCACAATCTACCCAAATATAATTCAGGGGTTCATGTGATCCCATTTCTGACATAATCTAAAGTAATGATAAAGAATTCTAATTTTTACTCACCATAAGAAAATGCCCATATACACACTATTGTATAAAACAGATAACCCACAAAGACCTACTATATAGCACAGGGAACTCTGTTCAATATTCTGTAACAACCTAGATGGGAAAAGAATTTGGAAAAGAATAGATATATGTATATGTAATATATAACTGAATCACTTTGCTGTAAAGCTGAAGCCAACACAACATTGTAAATCAAGTATGTGTTTAGTCGCTCAGTCAGGTCTGACTCTTTGCAACCCCCTGGACAATTGCCCACCAGGCTCCTCTATCCATGAAACTCTCCAGGCAAGAACACTAGAGTGGTTTGCCATGCCCTCTGCCAGGGGCTCCTTCCTACCCAGGGATGGAACTCAGGTCTGCTGCATTGCAGGCAGATTCTTTACCATCTGAGCCACTAGGGAAGCCCAACTATAGTCCATTATAAAACAAAAATTAAAAATAAATAAATAAATAAATTTTAAAAAAGAAAATGCCCCAAATGTAGCTTCTTAAAAATTATTTAAAAGTAATATTTAGACATCTTTTCAGCAGCCACTAACATGAGCTTCCCTGGTAGCTCAGCTGGTAAACAATCCATCTGCAATGCAGGAAACTCTAGTCTGATTCCTGGGTTGGGAAGATCTGCTGGAGAAGGGAACAGCTATCCACTCTAGCATTCTGGCCTGGAGAATTCTATGGAAGTTATAGTCCATGGGGTCACGAAGAGTTGGACACAACTGAGCAACTTTCACTTTCAACAGCCACTATTTTTATGTATCATCTGAAGCTCGCTTTAAAAATATTAACTGTTTCTCTGCTCATCAATGCTCTTCAACATCAGTCCAATGAATCATTTTGGTTACTATCCTAAATATTTAACCATTCATGGCAGTTGCTTAAAAAAAAAAAATTTAAAAAGCGTTTCTTTCTCTCTCATCCAAACATCAAGAACTGTCTCCAGTCATCCCTATCTTCTCCTTTTATTCCTGTGCTGTTAACACGCATGTGCTCCTGAAATCTGTCCTCACCCTACCTCTCTACTTCTGTAATACATCTAGAATCAAGCATAGTAGAAAAAAATGGTCATATCTGGAAAGACAATTTTTTTTCTACTATGATTGATTCTGGGGTAAGTCTCAATCTATTTCTACCCCCTTGAATTCTAGGGAATAAAATTCTCTGTTGTCTAACTACTAATATCATAATGGTTGAACAGAAGAGGAAACTCAGGATTGGAAGAGCTAAGGAACTGGTTGTAGTAAGTGGTGAACTCTGAGTGAAAAACCAGGCCTGCATTACTCCAGAGCTTGAGTTAGTCAGGTAGCGTTAAATGGCCAGTTATGAACAGTTCTGGGCCACACAACCTGGGTTCAGACCATCACCCTGCTGCTTCCCATCTGTGTAACCTTGAAACAATCTCTCTAGGCTTCAGTTTCTATATTTGCAAAACATGGAGAATGACTGTACCGATATCTACAGTTGTGGTGATTAAATGAATTAATACATGAGCAAAATACACACGACAAGACTGTTTTAATGATTTATCACTAATTTTTACACTATAGGGGTCAGGAAGATGCTCTAGAGGAGGGCACGGCAACCCACTCCAGTATTATTGCCTGGAGAGTCTCCTGGACAGAGGAGCCTGGTGAGCTACACTTCATGGAGTTGCAAAGAGTCGGATATGACTGAAGTGAGTTAGCACATGCACACACACACATTGCCTTTCAAATTGAAAAACAATTTTTTAAAAGTGCAAATTTATTAGTGAAAAAAATATAGATTACTAGTCTCCAAGTAGTAAATATGGAGATATTTAACAAAGGAATAATTCATTGACCTGACGATTCATTTCAGATACTTTGTTAGTTGAACCCTCAATCAGAGTTTGAAATACATAGCAGGTACTTAATGATGAGGAGGAGGATGATGATGATAATTGCTAATGTTTATTGAGATGGGGCAATAGGTGCTCACTGGAGGCTCTGACAAGTGCTTTCATTATCCCTATTTACAAATGGCTGTCTGGGGAGGCCTTACAAATAGCTGAGAAAAGACGAAAAGCGAAAAGCAAAGGAGAAAAGGAAAGACATACCCATTTGAATGCAGAGTTCCAAAGAATAGCAAGGAGAGATAAGAAAGCCTTCCTCAGTGATCAGTACAAAGAAATAGGGGAAAATAATAGAATGGGAAAGACTAGAGATCTCTTCAAGAAACTTAGAGATACCAAGGGAACATTTCATGCAAAGATGGGCTCAATAAAGGACAGAAATGGTATGGACCTAACAGAAGCAGAAGATGTTAAGAAGAGGTGGCAAGAATACACAGAAGAACTGTACAAAAAAGATCTTCACGACCAAGATAATCACGATGGTGTGATCACTCACCTAGAGCCAGATATCCTGGAATGTGAAGTCAAGTGGGCCTTAGAAAGCATCACTACGAACAAAGCTAGTGGAGGTGATGGAATACCAGTTGAGCTATTTCAAATCCTAAAAGATGATACTGTGAAAGTGCTGCACTCAATATATTTGCAATTTTGGAAATTTGGAAAACTCAGCAGTGGCCACAGGACTGGAAAACATCAATTATTATTCGAACCCAAAAGAAAGGCAATGCCAAAGACTGTTCAAACTACCATAGAGTTGCACTCATCTCACATGCTAGCAAAGTGATGCTCAAAATTCTCCAAGCCAGGCTTTAGCAATAGGTGAACAGAGAACTTCCAGATGTTCAAGCTGGATTTAGAAAAAGGCAGAGGAACAAGAGATCAAATTGCCAACATCCACTAGATCATTGAAAAAGCAAGAGAGTTCCAGAAAAACATCTATTTCTGCTTTATTGACTATGCCAAAGCCTTTGACTGTGTGGATCACAATAAACTGTGGAAAGTTCTAAAAGAGATGGGAATACCAGACCACCTGACCTGCCTCTTGAGAAATCTGTATGCAGGTCAGGAAGCAACAGTTAGAACTGGACATGGAACAACAGACTGATTCCAAATAGGAAAAGGAGTATGTCAAGGCTGTATATTGTCACCCTGCTTATTTAACTTCTATGGAGAGTACATCATGAGAAACGCTGGGCTGGATGAACCACAAGCTGGAATCAAGATTGCTGGGAGAAATATCAATAACCTCAGATATGCAGATAATACCACTCTTATGGCAGAAAGTGATGAAAAACTAAAGAGCCTTTTGAGGAAAGTGAAAGAGGAGAGTTAAAAAGTTGGCTTAAAGCTCAACGTTCAGAAAACTAAGATCATGGCATCTGGTCCCATCACTCCATGGCAAATAGATGGGGAAACAGTGGAAATAGTGAGAGACTTTTTGGGGGGGCTCCAAAATCACTGCAGATGGTGACTGCAGCTGTGAATTAAAATACACTTACTCCTTGGAAGGAAAGTTATGACAAACGTAGACAGCATATTCAAAAGCAGAGACATTACTTTGCCAACAAAGGTCCATCTAGTCAAGTCAAGTGGTTACATATGGATGTGAGAGTTGGACTATAAAGAAAGCTGAGCGCCGAAAAATTGATGCTTTTGAACTGTGGTGTTAGAGAAGAGTCTTGAGAGTCCCTTGGACAGCAAGGAGATCCAACCAGTCCATCCTAAAGGAGATCAGTCCTGGGTGTTCATTGGAAGGACTGATGCTGAAGCTGAAACTCCAATACTTTGGCCACCTGATGCAAAGAGCTGACTCATTTGAAAAGACGCTGATGCTGGGAAAGATTGAGGGCAGGAGGAAAAGGGGATGACAATGGATGAATGGTTGGATGGCATCACCGACTCCATGGACATGAGTTCAGGTGAACTCTGGGAGTTGGTGATGGACAGGGAGGCCTGGCGGCTGCAGTCCACAGTGTCGCAGAGTCAGACGTGACTGAGCCCCTGAATTGAACTGACAAATGAGGAACCTGATGCTCACAGGTTAAATAATTTTCTCAAGATCAAGAAGGCATAAATGCCGAAGCTTGAGCTTCATCGCTCTGGAGTAACCGCAGTGCCTACAGAACCTACAGCTGACCATCAAGACATAATTTAATACATTTTCACATAAATGTTTCAGTTTTTCATAGTACAATTGTATTTCTTCAGTTTATCTTTTCATTGCCTTTACATTTTATATAATCTAAAGTTGTACTCTGGTCATAGACTCACAGAATCTGCTAGTGATAACAAGTTGTAGGTACAAAAAATTATAATTTAGTATACACTGTTCACTGAGGCTTAGAATAAAAAGAACTTCAGAAGATGTACCTATTAAACCAATGGGCATGAAGATGAATAAACTTTAAATGTAATTTCCCTAAGAACCCTGTAAGGTAGTTCCATATGGAAATAGAGTGCAGAGAGGTTAGGAGCGAACCTAAATTCACAGGGACAGTAAGTGTGAATGGGGATTTGCACAGATTAGTTTTCCTGAGCTCAAAGTAATTTCCACTAAACTGATCAAAAAATGAGTTTTATTTCTTAAGTTCATCAGATAGGACTTTAATTTTTTTTTTCTCGTAAACAAACATACCTTTAAAAATCAATCTGTAATCATACTCTCAAAAGCATTCTCTTCAAAATTCTACTGTCATTATTCACTGGTTTTGAGAGACAAACTCAGTGGTGTTACACTCTAGAATTTGTATCATTTGGCATCTACTGTATTGCTAGTAAAGATTTTACATGAAACATCCATTCTATCATATCTAGATAGCACATGAATCCTGTGTACCAGTCTAGACTGCTTCAGGCCTGAGACAGTTTATAATGCAATCAGTGTCTATAAGATATAATAAACAGAAATGGTTTATTCTGTTTCTCTTTAGAAAAACTGCAAAAACAAAGACCTTGTTTTTGTGTTAAATCTTCAGAAAGAAAATATTCACTGGAGGATGTTGTTATGGTAAATTCAATAACTAAACGTAAGATGTTTTTAAAAATAACCTGGATCTTATTTTGCGTCAGATACTCTTCAAAGCACTTTATATGTACTATTTCATTTCTTTCTTTCTTTTTTTTTTGTCTGGTTGGGCATCGATGCTTTTATTTTTTTTATTTTTATTTTATATTTAAACTCTACAATATTGTATTGGTTTTGCCAAATATCGAAATGAATCCGCCACAGGTATACACGTGTTCCCCATCCTGAGCCCTCCTCCCTCCTCCCTCCCCGTACCATCCCTCTGGGTCGTCCCAGTGCACCAGCCAGCCCTGTGACAGGTACTATTATCATCTCAATTTTATATGTGAGGATACTGAGGCACAGGCATTTAAATAAATTTCCATAGTTACAACATTAGTAAATGTTACAACTGGACTGCAAACCCAGCCCAAGTAGGTGAGGTGTCTTGAGGCCAGCATACAACAACAATAAAACCAGTGCAATAATAGCAGTGACTCAGACACTATATAAGTGCTTTACATGTGTTTTCTCATTTACTGTTGACATCGACCCTATGAGATACAACTACTGTAAATGAATACAAAGTGTTCTTGCCTAGAGAATCCCAGGGACGGGGAAGCCTGATGGGCTTCCATCTATGGGGTTGCACAGAGTCGGACACGACTGGAGCGACTTAGCAGCAGCAGTATCTGTCTACAATGTGGGAGACCTGGGTTCAATCCCTGGGTTTGGAAGATCCCCTGGAGAAGGAAATGGCAATCCACTCCAGTACTATTGCCTGGAAAATCCCATGGACAGAGGAGCCTGGTAGGCTAGAGTCCATGGGGTCGCAAAGAGTCAAACATGACTGAGCAATGAGACAACCACAGTTCACAGAAGTTAAAGAACCTGTACATATCACATATTTAATGAATGGTATGATCAGGATCTGAATCCAGCCAGTCAACAGACTTTGCACTCTGCCTTCTGTCTGAATATTAATTACCTGCATACATATTTAAATGAGATATATATTTATGCAAGTGAGATAAGTCACTTCAGTCGTGTCTCTTTGCGACTCTTTGGAATGTAGCCTGCCAGGCTCCTCTGCCCATGGGACTCTCCAGGAAAGAATATTGGAGTGGGTTGCCATGCCCTCTTTCAGGGAATCTTCCCAAACCAGGGATCGAACATTCGTCTCTTATGTTTCCTGCATTGGCAGGCAGGTTCTTTACCACTAGCGCCACCTGGGAAGCCTGAGATATATATTTATATGTTACACAATTATTTTATCTACATTATGATCTTAGATCTAGGAACTTAAATTTAAAATAACTATAGAAGCATTCATAAACATTTTCTATTCTCAGATATTGACTCTGCAGTGGATATTGTGAACTGACTCCTCCCTTCAACCTAGATTTTAGAGTAAGTAGAAATGCAAAAACTGTATTTCTGAGATGCCCATAAAACTGACACAGGATGTCAATTACTTCTATCAACTAGCTACTCTTTCCTAAGATTTGGAAGGCAAAGGCGATGTGGAAGTCTTTTTTCCTACCCCTCTTTTTTTCTTTATGTTAGCATGTAAGAAAGAAAGGCAAGCTTGTTCTGCTTAAGTATTTCAACAACTCTTATCTAAACTCCTAGATGACTTGAAGTATTTGCAACAGCATCAACAATTACATGTTCATGACTGCACAACCTGATTTCTGGATCAGCTGTTGGGGTGTGCTCCTGCATTCACAGCTCCAGCCATCAAGATGGTAGCTTCTTCCCTCGTGTGTCAGACCTTCACTGCTCTGAGAGTCATTCTTAAAAGTCCAAACTAGAAACCACCCCTTCACCATTTGACATTACTTTAAAGTATTAATTTATTGTATCAGATGTATTTATTCTTAACATTTCTAGCATGCTCTTCATTTCCTGAGCTGGGTCTTGACTGATAAAGTATTCATTGTTTGAACTGTATTATTGTTGTCTGGTAGAAGTTCTTGGAGCTGATGCCTTTTGGAGACTGTGGAGATGCTGTGTCTTGCAATTTTGTCTCTTTGTACATTCTGGTCCACCTTCCTGACCTAGTCCTCCTTTCCTTACTAACCCTCTCGACCCACTACTTCAAAACCATTGATGAAAACCATCTTGTCCGTCAAGCTGCATGAATTCTTTGGTTCCAGTTTAGGAATGTTAATATCATTTTGACAGATTAAGACAATTCAGAAAATAGAATGTTTCAAGGCATTTAAAATGAAGATGTTCCTAATGAAGGGAAGGAAGATCCCCTGAAGAAGAGAATGGCCAACCTATTCCAGTATTCTTACCTGGAGAATCCCATGTACAAAGGAACCTGGCGAGCTATAGTCCATGCGGTCACAAAGAGTTGGACACGACTGAGTGACTAACACACTTTCACTTTGCTTGTTTCCTCTTCTCTGGTATATTTAAATTAGGAAATCGGTCCTGGTCCCTAGCTCCCAGCTCCCTGACACTTTCATCACTGATGCTACACTTTGCTTCTGCTACTGTTGCTGCCTAACCCTGTTTCAAAAAGGTGTATAACTGCCACGCTTGACACATTGCATTTGCCACAAAATAGAAATATTTTCAAGATCTATGGGCCTAACAATTAGCAGTCAAGATCATGCCTAGTTCCTTGCCTCTGCCACAGGAAAATCCTTCATGCAAAAAACCAAGTTTTGAGAATTCCATTTTTTTAGGATATTTTAAAGGAACAGCCATTATGGAAGTCTCAAATCCATTCAGTTAAAAGGCTCAATAAGTTCATATCAAACAATAAATATTGGTAGCAGAGCACCTTGCTGGATTTGTTCTCAGCTGCACACTATAATAAATACCATACATATTTATATGTGATGGTTGTTGGGAAGAATATCAGAAGGGTAAACAACATTTGGGGAAAGCAACAGCCATTTGTTTCCTTGTACCTGACCAGAAATATGATCAGCTGGTATTTGTGCTACTACATCGATGGGCGCCTACAGCCCATCTGATACTTCTGCTTTCATCCTCGTCTCTGCGGAAGGGAAGGAAAAGACACAGAGACCTAAAACTATGCCCAAGTCCCACAGTGCCATGGCTGATCCAGAGACGTATCCTAATAAAGGAGAAAGTCCTTGTCACCAGGAGCTAAGTTGGCTCTTACTTTTTGGTTTTTGGATGGCAAGGATTTTGTATAAAAAGCAAATATTAAGTAAAATACAATTTCTACTCTCAGATTATTTTAAACTCTCGTTTGAAAGTTAATCAGGTTAATGCACTTGTGTTGAAAGAACTGGGACTTTTTGCACTCTGATTTCTTTCCAGATCTTTTACAAAACATAAATACAATTTCCCATTTCCATTTTCTTATGGGAAATATCCCATCTCCATATTCAGTTGTGTTTTTCCTAAATATTACAATTCAATGATCGTTCCTCCCAGTTTATATTTCTTTAAATTTAGATTGGAATTATGGAATTTCCTTAACAAAGAGCATTAGATGCTGCAAGATTATTTTAATTTAAATTTACTATAAGTAAGCATTTAATGAAACAAACAAATGTCTATTCCATGTTCACTGACAGGGCCAAAGGGGAATATTTGAGTATTTTGTTTACAATAATTTATTATGAACATTTTCAAGCATACTAAAAATGAGAATAAACTGTACAATGAAAACCACTTAGATTCTACAATTAATATTTTACTGTACTTTCTTTATCATATAGTTTCTTTATCTTTGCCTATCTGTCCTATTTAAGGATTCTGTAATCAAATAATAGGAAGAATCGGCTGAAAAAGATGGGCATGACTGAATAGAAATCTCCCCAGCCTTAATATTTTCAATATTTTGGTTTTGCTTTTTTTCTACCTAAACATTACTACAAACATTTTTTGATGATTGAATAGAACACTAGGATTATGACTCATATCTTAGTTTTCAGCAGGCTTTCCCATGTTTTCCAATAAAGTAGGGTTTGTTGGATGGTAGAGGAGAAAGGGTTATCATTGAGCATCAGACTAATATATAAAGCTTCTTACATGCCATCACTCTTCCCTCTATTTTTAAATAACAGGATTTTATAAAAAGCCTGAATAAAGCACTCTAAAGCGATAAACTACAGAGATACAAGATGCTATTGCCAAAAACAGATAGCACTCAATTAGTTTTTTAAAAGGCATTCTTATCACATCTCTTCCTAATATTAGCTTTCTCAATAAACAATAGCCTGCTGCAATATTGCCAGGGTGGCCCAGCTGAGACGACAATGTGCAGGGACAGATGATCAGGACCGTCCAAAGCTGTTGATGTGATTCACAAATGACACCCATGAGCCACTCAGTCTTTAAGATCATTCTGATTCTAACAAGACACCAGATTAATATTTATGTGGTAAGAGAGATAAGAAATGCATTTTTCTGCAATAAAAAAAAGGAACTAAAAATATTTTGTGGGTCTATTTTCATTTACTAGCTTTTATTTAATTGAATCTAATGTGTACATAAAAAAGCAATAAACACCAATCTTTCTGCCTTTTTAAAAGGCTTTAAATATGGTGTGTCTGTTCAAGACCTTGGTTAAGATTTTCATATCATGCTTGCTATAAATTAAGAAAAAATAGGTAGGGGAAAATATTTCTACAATTTAACAAAATCAGGCTACCATTCACACTAGCCTATGTCAGTTTCTGTTTTTTAAACTTATGAATTAGCACATTAAACTACTGGGCCAAATTAAAGCTCAGAATAATATTTTATAATCTGTTCTTTTTTCCAGAACATAGGCATTTTTAAATTTAGAAAAAATTCATTATTTTAAATCATCTACTAAAAATTATATTTTCATATTTTGGCACTTTGGCCAATTTGATAGAATTTAAATAGTTGACCTTCTGAAAGGAAATATTTAGATTTTAGAACTAAAGTAAGACATCTTGAAATCTTTGTGACATAATATTTTAAATTCAAGACATAAAGCAATTGCTGATTTATATTAAACAAAAACTATCTTAACATTATCTATGAGTCTCTGAAAGGTCTGGCCCCTTCCTATTGTTCCAGTCTCATCTGGGATAAAGTTCACAGGGTTTCTAGCAAGTTAGCTCTCTAGTTTTCTCTCACCTTGATGAGCTGCTGTTTCTCAGTCTTTTAAGGATTCTTCCTCCTTCACTCTGTGAAGTGAAGCAAAGTGAAGTCCCTCAGTCGTGCCCGACTCTTTGCGACCCCATGGATAGTGGCCTGCACCAAGCTCCTCCGTCCATGGGATTTTCAAGGGAAGAATATTGGGGTGGGTTGCCATTTCCTTCTCCTTCACTCTGACTTGGTATCAAATTCTGTGCCCTAAACACTCCTCTGTATTCACCCTCCTTCTGTCTTTATCCAATACCACACTCTTAAATATCATAAATTTATTAATGCCTATCAAATATATGTCTTCAGTTTCAATAGCTCTCTAAGCTCCAGATTTGATGTGAAAAAGGGCCCCCAAATCCACTGCATATAGGGATAAAAAAATGAACCCTTTCAACGATAATCCTGGATTGATCAGTGGCGATTTTACACATCTCTTCCCAATTCTGTGTTTAGTGACATTACATTGGTAGCTTGAATGGCCATATTGGGAATATTTAGTCCATGAAAATCAGCAAATGCTACAAATTCCTGACCCCACCCAGAGCCACTTGAGCAGCACACAATGACCTGTAACATCCTGAAGAGACCCAAGAAAACCAGGTCCAAAAAGACCCTGAGTTATTACCATGCTCTTTTTGCATGTGGGAAAAAAGTTATTGTTTTCATTAATCTTGAAGATCATTTTTAAAATACATTGCTTCAGTTTCTTTGAAGAATTTCTGAACACACAAAGCTCCAAATCCTGGTCAGCAGCTAGATTTGGAGTAACAAGATTAGAGCAGTATGGAAAGTTAGAGGAAACAAATTTCATTACTTTAGGAAAATTTTCCTAATAATTATTATCTAGTACAAGAGCTTATGATGCTGGCATCTCTAACCCCTTCCCAATCCAGATTATCTGGGAGGTGATACTTAACACATACTAGCTAATCAGAATTTTTCTTGTAGAATTTGTAGGTCAGTTAGCTATTGACAAGTTGGAAAGTCAGAGGCATATATTCTGTCTGACATTACTGCTGTGAAGAGTAATGTGTTATAGGACAGAGGAAGAGAGACAGCAATGGGCAGAATAAAGCAAATACGCAAAGAGCAACAGTGCTAAGAGATCTTGTGATTCAGAAAAAAGAGAGGGGGGAAGGCGAATTGTTATTCTATAACCCATAAGTCTGGGGGCACTAGTAGTAAAGAACCCACCTGCCAATGCAAGAGACACACAAGAGATGTGGCTTCCATCCCTGGGCCAGGAAGATCCCCTGGAGCAGGGCATAGCAATCCACTCCAGTGTTCTTGCCTGGAGAATCCCACGGACAGAGGGCCTGGCAAGCTACAGTCCATAGGGTTTCGATGAGTTGGACACAACTGAAGCAACTTAACACATACACACAGCCCAGCATGGCTCTCCTGCTGCAATTGAGTTCCACGTGCTTCCATTCTGTTCTTAAATAAACATTCTTTTAGCTTAAAAGTTCTTATTAAAAACTGCCATTAAGACATAGTTGAGAAAAAAATAATATCTCATTGACATCCAGATATTGACATCCAGATTGACCTACTGCCATCACCACTTAGATGTGTAATAGTCATATCAAAATTCATATATCTAAAACTGAGTTCCTGAATTTCCCCCAAAGCTGCCTCATTCACATTTCATATTCCTCCTCAGTTCAGTAAATCCATCTGTTTTTTGTGGTTGTTTAGGCTAAAATCATTAGACTTTGAGTCCTCTTCTCTCATATAACTATATCCACTCCCATAGCATGTCCTGCTAGCTCCATCTTCTGAATATATTCAGAATCTGAATATTTCTTATCATCACCATCTCTGTTGTTACCACCCTCTTTCAAGCTCTTATTCTCTCCTACCTGGTTTATTGCAATAGCTCTTAATAGTCCCTGCCTCGGTCTCTCTCCACCTCCCTGACCTACCTCCCAAGTATATTTTCTACCCAGCAGCTAGAGTAAACCATGTCACTCTTCTGATCAAACCTCCATTGAGTTTCCCATTTCCCTCAGGCTAAACGCCAAAAACCTTATAATGACCCCTCCTCTTTAGCTCTGTAAACTCACCCCTAACTAGGCACCTCCTCAATTTCCTGCCATCTACACAGTTTCCCTTGCTGTCCAGAAACACGCCAGACACTCCTCTCCGGATCTTTGCTGTTTCTTTTGCTTCTCAGAATTTCTCCTCGATGATCCCTTTGGCTCAGTTCCTCACCACTTTCAGGCATTTGCTCAAAGAGCATCTTCTAAATGCAGATTTTCCTGCTCATTCCATTTAAACTGAAGCACCATCTCCCCCCAGGACATCTAACCCACTTCTAACCCCTTTCTGCCATACAGTTTACAAGCATATGTATAGTGTGTGTATTTTATTCATTTTGTTTATTTTCTATTTCTCTGCACTAGAATATAAACTCTTGGCTGGCAGACTGTTGACTATTTAAGTCACAGCTGCATCCTCATGTGCCTAGAATGAGGCCTATCATATAGTAGATGCTCAATAAATCCTTGAATAAATGAATGAATTCAGATAATAAATACAAATACTTGTGGGGGTGAGATTGGAAAAATGGCTGAATTACACAATCTGTTTGCCTCCACTGCCCTGATTCAATGGAATATTGCCAACTCTTTGTTTTGTTCTATTTTGATTCTGCATCTGTGTTGAGTTTGTTTCCAAAATTTGGGGATGTATAGTAATTTAGTCAGGGAAAAAGTTGTTTCCATGGAAGCCTGGTAAACTGATTATAATGAAATTGGCAGTGGGTCCTAGTTTTAATATGACACCATGGCATATTATAATTCTAATTTCCACTATAAAGGTTTTCTAGTGGCAGAATGGGTACTTTGCCAGGTCATTTTTATTTTTATTTTATTTTATTTTTTTACAGAACTTAGATGAAAAGCTCATGTTGTATTTGGCATCCGATTGTTCACAGCAATCATCTCAGATAAAACACAGTGTCAGTGAGAAGAAAAGAAAAAACCTCCTGCAGACTAAAAGGGAATAATCCCTTGTGATACTGTCTCTGGATGCTAATGAACCAACAATAAAGACCCTATTGTGGGACTGTTTTGAATGAAATTGTTCACATTAGGTTTTAGTGATCCAAAGGCGGAACCATCCCGAGGCTTGGATACATCAGTTAGGACAATGACACATACGTGAACTCATCAATATTAACAATGGCTGCAGCATCGAGTTTAGATCAAAATGTAAAAATGGAAACTTGAGTTTTCTTTTTAGTCTTACATGGACATTTTGATCATATTCTTGTTCAGAAAAAAAAAAAAAAAGGAAGATTATATTGAGATATCAGTATCCTGAAATACATGCCAACATTTACCCTAATGGGAATGGGATAAGACCGGCATTAAAAGTATGTTGAGTCCACTTGCCTCTCCCCAGGCTGAAATGGTAACGCTAAATATTTCTAGAATTTCTTTTGTCCTCAGACTCCAAGATTTTAAAGTCTGGTTAGACTGATAATTGCTTCCATTGCTATAAGCAGACACTTTAAATAATGATGTAGGTGATAGAAACTGGAGACAAATGCATTGTCTATATATTTTGACTAACTCATAAATCTAGGAAATTTAGAGGATCTCTAGTCATTCAGTTATGTTTGAAATCATATATGGATAATGAATATCTCTATGGTCCTCCAAGGATAGTAAAGATTCAAAATTAGACACTAGAATTTTTCACCACATGAATGTGATACTGAGATCAGATGGTCAGCATTTTGGCATATTTAATAAAACACATTTGACACAATTGCGTTTTTTAGTGTACAATTAAAGTTGTGTCACAAACTTTATAAGTAGTTGATTTCAGAACATTTTAAATATTTTGGTATAAAGTTGACTATTAAATCTGAAGAGCTGGATCTTTTTGGCCAACTGTCTACTGAAAGAATGGGCTAAAGTCCTCCATTACCTGTCCTCACATTCTCTGTATAACATTCTGCAGCATGTACATTAGAATTTCTTATGAAGTTAGTTGCTATGAATGTGAAGATCATGTAAGACAGATGACAGAAAGTATGTCTTCTAAAGAAATTTGAGACCTGAGAAGAACACTGGATATCACCTCCGTTCATTTCCTTTTTTTTTTTTTTTTTTTCCAGATAAAAAGCTTTGATCCAGTAAGCAAAGTAGTAAAGTGATATGGAATCAATTAATAGTTATAACTACATTATGTGACTGAAGGGCATCCAAATATGCCATCCCAAAATACATCTCTTTAGCAAAAGAATTATTTGGAATTGAAGGTAAATGAGAGGCAGCAGATGCAGGAAGAACTCCCTGCTCTTCCACTTTCTGCCTAAAAGCAAGGCATACACTTTGTGAAGGTGTTCCTCTTCCCTCTCCTGTAACAGGAAGAGGAAAATGCCTTCTAATATTGTTAGGTGGTCAGAGTAGGAAAAAGGAGTCCAGAAGGGTGGTGGTTAAAACACAAAGAAGGGAAAAGCCCAAGAAAATAGAACAAAGGAAGGTCTGAGGACCGGAGTGAGAACCTCGGGTAAGACAAACAGCCCTCCTGGTTAGTCCAATTTACATAGGGCAGACCCAGGGGGAGGAGAAAAAAACATATAAAAAGAAGAGACAGGGACTTCCCTGGTGGCCCAGTGGATAAGACTTTGCTCATAATGCAGGGGGCACAGGTTCGAGCCCTGATCAGGGAACTAGATCCCACATGCCACAACTGAGAGCTGGCTCAGCCTAAATAAAAAAATTAAAAAAAAAAAAAAAGAGCAAAAATTGGGCCAGGGGTTTCTCTTCTGTTTGTGTCTTTCAGGTCGGCCCGCTCTCACGCCTAGAGGATGTATTTTCCTTTGCTTTCTAAGTAAACCGATCTGTAACACGGAGCTGTAACCCCGGCCCATTCGAGGAAATTACATGGGGCTGTACCACTGGCCCATCAGAGGAAATTACATGGGGCTGTAACACTGGTCCATCCATTGCTTCAAATTTTTGTTGCAACGAGACAGAACTCAGGACATTACAAACTCCCTGGACAATATCACTGCAGAGTCATAGACTCTGAGTAACAAACCTTACTAAATAACACATGTGTTTCACTAATTTCCCCATATATTCACCCTCCCCAAATTCCCTACATCTAGAAGCTCAGACTCCCTTTCCTTTGTCTAGTTAATTCTCCACAATCTATTTCCCATTTGTTAAAATGGTACATAAGCCCCAGGTCTAACTGACTCTTTGGGGCTTTTACTTCTTTTTTGTGAACCCCTCCCCACAAACTGCATGTAAAAATATTAAAACCAATACAATGTGTATGCCTTTTCTTTTGTTGATCTGTCTTTTGTCAGCTTAATTTGCAAGCCTCATTTATAAACCTAAATGGGTAGAGGAAAAGGTTTTCCTCCCCTACATGACGAATGATTATTTGCCATTCAGTTAAATAGCTAGCATTAAGAATTTACTCAGAAACAGCTATTTTCATAGTGTGTTTATAATCCAGCTGTGGGTGATTTAGCTTTATTACTTAAAAAACTGTACATCCTACACTACCCACTTCAGAACGCTCTATTTTCTCCTTGTGTTGTAGGAGGGGGAGATGAGGCAAGCAGGCACTACTGCCATTCATTCTAAAAGATCAGTGTAGAAAAACAGGAGAGGGAGAGGAGGCCTACTGTTTTAAAGTTGTCACCCTAGCTATATTCCAGGATTTAATTTTTAAATAGTCTTAATTTGCCTCCTTATTAATACCTTTAATACAACTAAGTGCTTACAAAACATTGGAGACTTGTTAAAAATAAGTAAGCCATGATACCTATACTTAAAGGTCTTACAATCCAACATGAGGAGACAGTTAAAACATAAGGTGTGAAATGAAGAGACCATAGGCACCACACCAGCAGCCTGTGTCAGAATAACGAACAGTGTGAGAGCAGATTATTGTAACACAGCATGGGCTGACACCCTTGGATAGAGAAGATGGCCCTTGAGCTCATGGAAAGCTGCTTGTTAAGAGAACAATGCCAATGCAGGGGACACGGGTTTGGTCCCTGGGTTGGGAAGATCCCCTGGAGCAGGAAATGACAATCCACTCCAGTATTCTTGCCTGGAAAATCTCATGGACAGAGAAGCCTGGTGGGCCACAGTCCATGGGGTCGCAGAGAGTTGGACACAACTGAGCACCTGAGCACCCATGCCACTTCTGTGTTATGTGTCATTCACAAATCCATCTCAAAGATTTCTAGAAAGCTAAGACACTCCCCCCGCCCCAGAATACAGACCCAAATATCCAACTGACTGACAAACCCATCAAATTCAACATGTTTTACAAACTTAGGATCTTTCCTTACAAACCTGGTCTTCTTCACCATACATATCCTGCCTGTTCCTCAAGAGAGAACTCTGAGTCCATCTTGACTCCTATTATCAAACCATTCATTGTCAAGTCCTTTCCTATGGATTTTTACCCTCTGAATGCCTTTCAAATTCACTGATACCGGGAGAGACTGAGGGAAGAAAGAGAAGAGGGAGTCAGAGGATAGCTGGGTGGCATCACCGATGCAATGAACATGAACTTGGGCAAACTCAGGGAGATGATGAGGGACAGGGAGACTTGGCATGCTGCAGTCCACAGAGAGTCAGACATGACTGGGCAGCTGAACAACCACAACAACCTTTCAAATAAGTTCAGTTTTTCAATTTTCTCCAGCACCACTATAATTAAAACTATGATCATCAACCACTTCTGTTGCATTACTTGAGAACTTTTAACCTCAAAGAGGCTCTGTCAAGCCCAGTGAAGTAAAAACAGAGATCCATGGCTTGAAACCACCCTTCCTGTGCTTCAAGTCCCAAGAAGCCCATGGTAGGGCATGTGCATTTCTGAGAATAATGGAGATGGGCAGAGGGAGCATGTTTATTAAGCACATATTTTATGCCAGGCTCATACTCAGCTTTATATATATGTGTTAGCTCTTGTATCTTAATGCTAACACTTCGACTTCTAAAAAAATAGGAGACTCAAAGTAGTTCAACACTAAAGGTCTTTTTTTTTTTTCCTAGTAAATGATGGAGCAGGGTTCAAACCCAAGCCTGGGTGACTCTTAATTCCTGAGCTTTTTGCATAACCCAGTCTTCCCCCATGTGATTTGTTTGGTTGGGTCTAAAAAGCAAGGAGGCTTAAATGACATTGTTTTGATGCTCAAATTTGACTCCCTGGAATTGGAAACTGATCGTGGGAGATGGCATTGGAACAGACCTCCAGATGTTGTAGAGAGATCACCAACAAGCTGAAGTGCAATTGAGAGGTTGATAAATACGACTAGACAGTGGTTTGGCAGCACCGTGGAAAGTTCTCTATTGTGACCTCTCTGGACCATAATGGTTGGTGAACATCCAATTGGGTGTGAGTCAATGCTTAGAGATAAATATGGGTAATTGGAATCTATCTAGAATTACCTTCTAAATTGAGTTTGACCTTCCTGGAACTGTGATGTTGGACTGTCTGAACTCCTTACATAGAAACTACCCTGAACTGTAATCCATTGAGGGGGATTGTTATATGGATGCTTACTTAGCATTAATGTTATTTCCATAACATTTCAAACAGCATTAATAAAAATTTTCTGTGTGAATCATTAAAGGATGAGAAAAAAAAAAAAAAAAAAACCACATTGGCAATATCCTTCCAAGAGACACAGACGTAGAGAACAAATGTATGGACACCAAGGGGGGAAAAGAGGGGTGGGGTGAATTGGGAGGTGGGGACTGACATCTATAGACTCCTATGTATAAAACAGAAAGCCAGTGAGAGCCCGCTGTATAGCACAAGGAACTCCACTCAGAGCTCTCTGGTGACAAAGAAGGAATACATCTATACATATAGCTGATTCACTTTTCTGGAACAGCAGAAACTAACACAATATTATAAAGCAACCATACTCCAATAAAAAATTCTTAAAAACACATAAGCTTTCCATTGCTTGTAAAGAAAAAATGAATAAGCCTTAAAACATCCTGCATTATTTACTGTTTTTTTTTTTTTTTGTAGCTGAAGTATTTTAAGGGAAATGCTAACCCTCATGTCACCTCATTTCAGCATGTTTTAATGGGCATCTTTAACAATATGCACAACTTCTTGAAAACTACAATGTCATTATCATACATAGCAAAAACAGCAAGAATTCCTTGGTATTATCTAAGTCATAGCCATATTTTAAATTTTTACATCTTCTCCAAAATTGTCTTTTTCACATGAGTTATTAAAATCAGAATCCAAACAAGGTGTTGTCTAAGTAGTCTTCCCATCTTTTAAAACTTTTGTCCCTTTGACTTTAAGAAACTGGTTAGTTGTCCTATAGAATGTCCTATCTTCTGGATGTCTCAGTTTGATTCCTTTGTGGCCTCATTTAACTTATTTTACCAGGAAATTTTCTGTAAATTGGAAGTCAGCTTGAAAGATGTAAGTAAATTCAGGTTTAGCGTCCTTCCATACGTGACTAAGAACACTTCAGCCACACTATCTGTGAAGCACGTAGCATCGCAGAGGAGGGCCATGATACCCAGCTGTCTCCTCTGTGAGACTGAAATAGCTATGATGGTGGTGACTGACTGGCTCCTCCATTATAGAACTTTCAGTAACGTCATTGAGTTTTACCTAATAGCTTAATTCCTTGATGATCTTTGCTCTGAGTTCATTTTTTAAGGATTACAAAATGGTGATTTTCTAACTATTTCATTTCTTCCACATTTATTTGTTGGAATTTCTCTTGATGAAAAATGTTCCCCTTGTCAACTAAGACTCTTTGTTAACCCTAAAGCATAGTTCATAGTTCTTCATTGTTTTCCTGTAATTGACAATAGATGCTGGTTCAGGGCCTAGTCTGTGTATGTACTAAGGACTTCACTGGGAGACTTACATATCATAAATTCACCCATTCAAAGTTTACAGTTCAGTGGTTTTTGATACAAAGAGTTGTGCAATCATCAACACAATAAAATTTTAGAGCACTTTCAACATCCACCCCCTAAAAACTCATGCCCATTAGCAGTCACTTCCCATCATCCCACTCCCTAGTCTTAAGTAATCAATCCAATTTCTGTTTCTATGGATTTGCCTGCTCGGTATATTTCACATAAATGGAATCATGCAATGTGTCACCTTTTGTGACTGATTTTTTTTCACTTAGTATAATGTTGTCAAGGTTTATCTATTTAGGACCATGTATTAGTACTTCATTCTTTTTTTATTGATGAATAATGTTTTCTTTTTTGTATCTATATACCATATTTTGTTTATCCATTCATCAATTAATGGACATATAGGTTATTTCCATTTTGGTGTTTTATCAATAATAGTACTATGAATATTAGCATATGAGTTTTGATATGGGCTTACGTTTTCATTTCTCCTGGGAAGATAGCTAAGAGAGGAATTGCTTGATCATATGATAATGCTATGTTTGGCCTTTCGAGTAGCTTCCAGACTGTTTTCAAAAATGGCTCTATTACTGTACATTACCACAAGCAATATATGAGTGTTACAATTTCTCCACCTCTTCATCAACACTTGATTACAGTTATCTTTTTATTTTCGCTATCCTAGCATGTGTAAAGTACATTTTAATTGAGCTTTTGATTTTCATTTCCCTAATGACTAAAATTGTTGAGTATGTTTTCATATGCTTATTGTCCCTTTGTATATCTTCTTTGGAGAAAAGTTTATTCCAATTCTTTGCCTATCTTTCATTTTGCCATAGTCCTATAGGAGTATGGCCCCTGTTATGACTTCATTTAACTTTAATTACTATTAAAATTCCTGGGCTTTCCTGGTGGCTCAGATGGTAAAGAATCTTCCTGCAATGCAGGAGACCAGGGTTCAATCCCTGGGTTGGGAAGATATGCTGGAGAAGCAAATGGCTACCCACTCCAGTATTCTTGCCTGGATAATTCCATGGACAGAGGAGCCTGGTAGGCTATAGTCGATGGGGTTGCAAAGAGTCAGACACAAGTAATCGACTACACTTTCACTATTAAAGATCTTATCTCCAGATATAATCACATTGGGGATTGAGACTTCAACATATGAATTTGGGAGGAACATAATTCGATCCAGAACAATCACACTGTTTTGATTACTGTTGTAGTATAGTTTTAAAATCATGAATCTTGCAACTTTAGTGACTTCCCCAGCATTTTTCCATTCTTTATTTCATTAGTCCCCCTCTAAACCCTATTTTATTTATGTTTTCCCTTCTTTTACTAGGATAGACAGGTTGCTGATTGGAGAGCATTCTTCTTCTTCTTCTTTTTTTTTTTTAATACAGGCATTTGCAGCTACAACTTCCCCTGTAAACACTACTTTAGTTGTATCTCCTGAGTTTCAGTATGTTGTGTTTTCATTTTCATTCATTTCTAAGTATTTTCTAAAATATCACTGGTGTTTCTTCTTTGATCTAGTGGTTATGTATGCAGCGTTGTTTATTTTCCATATATTATGAATTTCCCAAATTTTCTTAAATACAGTGCAGTCAAATAACATACTTTGTATAAATGTTAACACCTATTAATTTACTGAGTCTTGTTTTATAGACTAGCATTTTCTCTATCCTGGAGAATGTTCTAAACGTGCTTGAGAAGAATGTGTATTCTGCTGCTGTTGAGTCATGTGTTCTACAGATGTCCGTGAAGTCTAACTGGTTTTCAGTCTTCTTTCAGTTTTCTATTTCTTTGTTGACCTTCTGCCTAGTTTTTCTATCCATTATAGAAAGTGGGGACTTGAAGGATCCAACTATTAAAGATTATTGTTGAATTTTCTATTTCTCCCTTTACTTCTGTCACTTTTTGCTTCATGGAGTTTGGAGCTCTGTTAGCAGGCAAGTATGTCTTACACATGTCTGGCACATATTCTTGGAATATCTGATCAGCTAGTAGCTTGTTTTGCTAAAATCAATGACCTTGTATTTCCTATTAGATTCTATTAATATTTCTTGTTGACTTTGACCACTTTCTTCTGAATTAATAAAAATTAGTGAGATTTTGTTATATATCTAAAATTTATATACTCAAATGAAATAAATTTCATTAGGATTTGTAAAACAAGCTAATTTCTGACAAATAGAATACCACAGTTCCACTGAGCCCTTCTCTTTCAAAATAAATTCTTTAAAATAATCAAAGTAACATGTAAGTATAAAATACCATTATCATATAAGTGTTTTAGGAATGAGGCAGTATAATGAATGGTTACAGCTTATCATGTATAAAAATTAATCTGGATAAAATCATGCAAAAATTAAATGTAGTCAACAAGTGACCACAAACTAAAGGACAGACTACCTTTAAGAGGAATCCATACCTGATAAGTGATGGAAACATGGCTCTAAGAAGACTATGCAAGTGTGCTATATTAAAACATTGGAATTAATATATGGAGAATGGGAGATGCCAGGTAGAAAACTCATATACCTTACAAAGTGAAGAGTCTGTGACATCCTATTAAAATAATTAAAATGCACATGGGGCAAAAATTAATAGGAATATATAAATAGGGAAATAAAGGGCTGAGGACATAGTACAGCTTTATAGGAGTCACTTGTTAAGCTCTGTCATCTATAAACAATATCCATAGCCGTGAACAAAAGGCAAGAGACAAGCTTTGAGCTTGCATAACATGAAGAATTGGAGTTACTATCTCCATATAATTTTCTATATATTATCTCCATATATAGTTCAACCTCAGTGAAAGAAAGGGCTAGACAAAAATCTGCCCATGGGGAAAAGAACCATGTCTGACACAACCTGGACACTGGGCAGGAAAAAAAGAGAAGAAAAAACCCTTCACTGAGAATTTATAACCACAGTTTTCTCATGGGTTTAAGATTAAATTTATATTAACCATATTGTTCCAAAAACTCCAAACTCACACATTAATTTATTGTTGTTCCATGATAGGGATGTACCAGAAACCTGGAAAGAAACCACGACAAACCTTTTCTAAGATATTTATAGAATCATAATCCAAAATTTACATAATGGCCCAGAAAATAGGCAGCCATCAGTGAAAGTAGAAAAGCATACTGCAAATTTTGACTGCTGAGAACTTTGAATTTTAAAAATTTTTTAAACTTTTTTTTTTAATGAGGGAAAATGAAAATTAAAGTTTAATAAGATTGGATCAAAAAGATGAACAAGTAATAAAATACTATTAAAACATCAAGTGAAGTGGAAAGTAACAAACAAATTTCTAGAGACTGGAAATACAATAACTGAAATTATAAACTCCAATATTGGTTAAATAGCACAATAGGTAGTGTTGAAGAAGGATAAATAAATCAAAAGAAGGGTTGAAAACTTCATAAGAAGGTAGAGAATATCAAAAACATGAAAGATAAGTTTTGAGATATGAAGAAAAGAATGAGAGTTTCCATTATAAACCTGATGGGAGCTTTATAAGAAACAAGTATAATGGAAAAGATGAAATCTTCTAAAGAATCGTAGGTGAGAATTTTAAGAACATAATGAAATATAGAAATTCAAGATTCTGGAAACTGAAACAGACAAATAAAAATTTATCTTTTTAGAAATTAAAAAATATAGTTGCCACATCTAAACACCTCTTACTCAAGTTGTGTGAATCAAAGACCAAGACAATATTTTAAAAGAATCAAGGGAGGGCAACATACTCATATAAAAATGAGTGACAATGAAAATGGCAGCAAGAATAGACCAAACTGACATCACTGAAATACTGAGAAAAACTACTATACATGAAGAATTAAATGCCCAGCTTAACTATCATTTATAACCAAAATAGAAATGATTTCTGAGAAATAAAAATGAGAATGTTTACCATCAACTAAAACATTTCTAAAGGATATATATCTGGAAAAAGAAGGATCCCAGAAGGAAGTTGGAGATAAAAGAAATACTGAATAAAGAAACTGGTAAAAACACACAAAAACTAAACAAATGTTGAATAAATTAGTAGGTAGGTGAAGACCTAAAATATCATAGTTTCCAAGTCAGGAGGCCCAATCTCAAATGCATTTCTCCATTGTCTTTACATAGTCAATGTTATTCTTGGCAAGTTTTATGCCATTTTTGTTCAGATTGATTTGAATATGAATCTTTTTGCCTGTTTTATTTTCTCATTGTAAGCTTTTGAATCATTTAAAGTAACTTGTTTTGATGGTGTCTTACTGTAGTTTATCTTCATGGTTACTTTGAGGGCTCTTATCTTAAATGTTTGGAACGTTTCCTTCCATTGTTTCTTTGATAATATTCTCCCTTCATTTTTTCTATCTTTATTTTTTCAAATTCTAATATTTAAGAGTTGGACCTTACAGATTAATCCTCTAATTTTTCTTACACATTGTTCTCATTTTTCATTTGTTTTTTGTTAAGTCCTTCATTCTTTTCTTTTGAGATTTTTCTTTATCTTTCAGGTTCTTTTTTAAAATGTTTATTATATTATTGGTTTCTAAGCTATGTTTCGTTCTCTACTATTTGGGGCTTGCTTAATCTGCATACCTCCCTAAATTTGCTGAGTCACATGTTCCTCCGGGGGCTTGATTATTTACTTTATAAAAAGCCCTGCTGGTTCAACTCACTTTCTTTCCTAGCGCAACCAGTTGTCTCGGCCTCCCTTGGAGGGAAATCAGGTTTCACAGTCTTCAGGCTGAATGCCAAGGTGGGAGTACCTATAGTTTGGATGCCTGGGTCCTGCTCAACTAAATTCAATCCCACTACTTGCAAACTAACCCGCAGCTCATAGAACCTGGCTTCTGCAGCAGCAATCACACACTTGGAAGACTTAATATGAAAGATCTAAATAGTTTTGTGCATCTAATCTCATCATGACTAAAGACTGATTTGAGTATTTTTACCTCGTTGCCCATTAACTTAAGTCAGAGAAAGAGCCTTGTAGCAAATTTTAGAGCATTTGCTTGATTAAACAATTACACTGCCTTGAGCTCCATATCATTGCCTCCGAACGCTTTTATTGGCCTATAATTTAACAGACATGGAAAATATCTTGAAAACCCCACCAAATAAAACCCAGCTAAGGGAATAGGAAGAGCACATGTCCACAAATAGGTACTAAAGCTATCCTAGTGAAATCTAAGAATTTAAAAGAGGCCAATTCAAATGGGAAAGATGTCGCAAAGCAAAACATATAAACATATCTATAGCTAACATTTGTTTTGATCACACGTTCCTCTGGGAAACACATGGCAACTAGGAAGAAAATCTTATTTTCATTGCCAGCAGTTAAAGGGCTAACCTGCCTTGGAATCCAAAGTATTAGGGGTGTTGTATGTGTTTTAAAACTCAGCAAGTACCACTTTACACGAATGGTAGAGATTCACTTTTGCAATAATGATAACTATTTCCAGTATAGAAATATCATTTGCTGAATGTATATATATATATATGTGTATATATATATAGCTTTCAGGCAAAAAAAAAAATCAGTATGTGAATAAATAGACCTCAGGTCTAATTAAATGCTGCTCTTTGGAGAATGGTTTACATATGCTTACCTTGGATTTAATGTTTTATTTAAGCATAGTTTGTTTTATATAACAAAGGATGGAAAATATAAAAGCATAAAGGGAAAGGGACCCCAAGGGGTTACACATTGCTTCTCTTTAGCCACTGGAGAATTGTACAACCCACCTGTCATGGGGTTGTCTGTTTTCTGCCCCAGAATGAGGCAGAAAAGAATGAGGGTGAATCACAAATTATTCTAAGTAGCTAATTCGGTTTCCTACCACCATCAGGAGACAGAAAAGTATTTTGGGAATAATAAAGTGCTATGCAAATGCAAGTTTTTATAATTAGTACTAAGACCTGTTCTCTATTCCCAGAAGGTGAAAATGACTAGACATTTTGCATCTTATAAAAATCCTTGTAACTCTGAAAACACTAAGGTTATTCTTTGGATTCTCCTATATAAATAAAACTCACATTTTACTTTTTCTTCATTAGCCTTACTTTTCAGTCTGATTTAGTAATCTGATTTATTGGACAATTGCCAAACTTACTATGCCATGAATTTAAAGCAAGTAGTAAATTAGCAAAAGCTGGTGTGACTTTTATTAAAATTTTTGTGTTTTTGAATAAAAGTCAATATCTAGTTCAAGTCAATCATGTATAATAATTACATTTTACTTTTTATCAATACTACTTTTAATTATAATTATTTTTAACATGAAAATCCAAAGAATACTACAAGGAACAAAGGAATGCTTGCATTACCAGGTAATCAACTTGATTTAGCATGATCAACTTTTTCTCATAGTTGATGATCTACCACACACCCACATGCACACATACGTAAGTTACCAAATTGTTCAAAAGCTGCAGATGCTACCTAACAATAATATCATTATCCCCAACAAAAATAACAATATCTTAATCTTATGCAACGTCCAGTCCATGATCAAACTGCTACAATTGCTCTCCAAATGTCTTGCACTATTTATAGATAATTCTTTTAATTAGATTCTGGTTTAGCACTCCAATTTTTACTGAAAAAAATGCATATATTCTTATGGGAAAGGAAGCATGATGTAGGCAGTTCTGCTCATTTAAAGTTGTAACACAAGTGATTTCTGTATATCAGTATACATTGAGCGTCTCCATTTCTCTTACCTCATGAGTTACTCTAAATATGAGTGGATACATGTAAAGTACTTATTAGCACAATGCCTATAAAACTTAAAGCTATCCATAAATGCTAATTGTTGTCCTTTTAGAGAGGTTATATAAGGAGCCTGTATATGGAGAAAAACACCCTGTTGATTTTCAGGAAACGTACTAAACACATCTATGTGTAAATTGATTCCAAGATATTTATTAATTTGATGAAATAAGATTATAAATTTTGGATTGGCTACCAAAATGCAGTAGCAACACTTTGTTGCCTATATGTTAAATTTTAGAGGCTGAAAGACTGTTACTCAACTCTCTATTCTCCACTGCAGCTCTTGATGCTCTGAAACAATAAGAGTAGGTGGGCATCCCAGACCTTCTCATCCTATAAAGAGGCCAAGTGTCACTGGGACACTGGGAATAGGGTTTCTTGTTTGTTTTTAGTTTGTTTGTTTTTTCCTCCTTCCTCCCTCTTTCTATCTAGAACTCAGACCTGTGGTCTAATGATACATGAGCTCTTTTCAGACCCTAAAGCAAGAAGCTTGAAGACAAAGGCTTTCAGGTTAGGGGTAGAAGACTGAAAAATAGAAAAACCCTGAGTTCCTTATGGCACCGTGAAACTGCTGCACTCTCTAGATTATTTTTGTTGTTTTGTTTATATTTGTGTATATTTGGTTTTCACTGTGCTGAGTCACTGCTGCAAGCAGACTCTTAAGTTGCAGTGAGTAGGGTATCTCTCTTGCTGCAGAGGACAGGCTCTAGGCGCATGCGCTGTGGAAGCACGGGCTTCAGTAGTCGCGGCAACTGGGCCCAGAATTTATGACTGGCGGGCTCTAGATCAGGGGCTCAGTAGTTCTGGCGCACAGGCCTAGCTGTTCCGTGGCATGTGGAATCTTCCTGGAATAAGGATCAGACCCATGTCCAAAGCATTGGTAGGCAGACTCCTATCCTCTGTGCTACCAGGGAAATCCTTTAGATTGTTATAATGCGAACAACTTTTATTTTTTTGAAAGCCACTTTTTGTCTGGTTTCTTCTCTTTTTAACTAAATGCATCTCTAACTGATAGAGACAGAAATCAAAATATTATAAGACTTTTTTCTGAAAACAAGATGCTTTTATTTTAAATTATACTTATGATAATGTGTTGTTGATTATATGAAAGAATATTCAGAAAAAGAATGAGGACTACTATGAGCCCTTCTGTATATTAAAATACATTTAAAGCAAAATTAGCTAAATTAATATATCACTGGGTGACAAATAATGATAGATCAAGGGAGGAGTATTAAAGTCTAATAAATATCTCAAACTATAATACTTGATAAATCAGGCATGACCAAATGATAAAGACAGAGAGAACTCAATATGTTTAAGAAGTCATTGATTTGAAAAAAATCAGACTTGTCCAAACATGTTCGTGGGTAAAGCTTTAAGATTAACCTTTAAGTTAATCTTAAAGCTTTAAGATTAACCCTGTGGTGGACCATATCTGCAGAGGGAACCCAGGGATCCTATTCTGTGTTGGGCCATACACTTTGTTCTGGCACTTTTCCCATACATTAGAAATATTGATTTGCTTGTCTTTTAATCAGTTCAGTTCAGTCGCTCAGTCGTGTCCAACTCTTTGCGACCCCATGAATTGCAGCACGCCAGGCCTCCCTGTCCATCACCAACTCCTGGAGTTCACTCAAACTCACGTCCATCGAGTCAGTGATGCCATCCAGCCATCTCATCCTCTGTCATCCCCTTCTCTTCCTGCCCCCAATCCCTCCCAGCATCAGTCTTTTCCAATGAGTCAACTCTTCACATGAGGTGGCCAAAGTACTGGAGTTTCAGCTTTAGCATCAATCCTTCCAAAGAACACCCAGGACCGATCTCCAAAAAGTAGCTGTGGGCTCAGTAAATATACAATGCACGACTGAATAGATATCCCTTTAGGTATTCCTGGATGTACAAAATGTATGTTAACAGACAGACCCACTCTCTGAAACCTCACAACCTGAAAAGAGCATATGAGAACTTAACTTCTGAAAAAAATAATATAAGCAGAAAGCTGTGAATATCTTAAGACAAATGAAAAACAGAACATTCTGGGAATCCATAGTATTCAAATGAAATCAGGAAGACAGAGGAAAATAATTATGATTTTGTCAAATACAGGAATAAGTATAATTTTAAAATTCATATATTATTTAGAAAAGTGTTTTTATCTTTCAGTGGGTGATGGAATACATTGGGCATCCAATTCTTACCAATAAATGCTCCAATGTCCATTGATAACAGTCTCGTACACGATTTCAGGAGATTCAAGGACTCCCCTGAAATTTGGCCACAAACACTTGGGGAAGAACCCTTGATCCATATATTTGTAGCTAAGCTTTTACCAGTATTTACGCAATCATTAACCTGACTGTGTCTCCATACAGACTAGCAAACAAACTATTTTTAATAAGACAGGAACAATGCTGCAGATCGTGATACAATGAATGCATGTTTTAAAATGCAGGTTTAAACATTCCATTTTCAATGGCAACTTCATAGTGATGAAATTTTCTAAATAATCACAATACTGCTAATGAAAACCACAACCCTCCAAAGATTGCCATAAAGACCTAGCACAAGTTAGAAGATTCTTTTACAAGGGTTGATAGTTTCCAGGATATTGAAAGCATCTTATATATTCAATTTTGATTGAACATTAATTTTATTTTAGTGCAAAACTATAAATGTTCAGTTGAATTATGAAGGAGCTTTATGTCCAGATATGTTCAACTTAAAATATGTCTTAGAAATTAGCACTCGCATATCTTTAGATCATTTTGGTGGACATCTATTGGTTCTGAAAATGCTTTTCAAAATACATCACGAAGATTAAACTCCAGGCCATCATTGATTCCTTTGTCCATGATGGCAAAGTGAGGAGAAGCTTGGCTCACAAAGGACCGAGGCAGAACAAGGTCACTTATTCATGTCCAGGAAGAAAGGTTTCTTTTTTTCATGAAATACCCATATGAGGATCAGTACACCATAAATAAAATCTAAAAAGTTGTCAAACAGTGTTTTAATCAACAGGTAGAACTTTGTGGTTATAATATATTTCTTAAGTTCTTATTAGAAACTTTCTCTATTTGGAAAGTCCCAAGTCATACAATGTTTTAAATAATCATGCTTTTGTTAGTATGCTGTAACATAATTTACAAAGCATTTTAATAAATATGGTTTTATTTAAACTTCTTAATTTTTGAGTAGTTCCTTTTATTTATAAATAAGGAAACCTAGGGTTTTTTGATGGCTTATGCATAAGATGGCCAAACCAGGAGCTAATAAAGGTCTTTCAACTCTATCTCATATTATTTCCATGGTTACTTGCATTTTGTGATACATAACATGCACTGGTTTTTACATTTTTCATTATGATATAATTTATCATAATCCTCATACCATTCTTCTTTGAAAATTCATTAAAAATACATACAGTATAAGCACTTTTAAGTGAATGGAATATTTTGATCTTAAGCATTTTATTTCTTGAGACTGAATTTAGTTGGTGTTCAAATCTCCTTAAGAGAGATATTTATAGATCAAAAGTACCTTTCCAGACTGCTGGTTTCTTTCCAAACAAAATTTCTTTTTACTTTTTTTCCCCTCTGGCACAAGTTTCTGCATGTAACAGCAGGAATACAAATTATGTCCAAAGCATTTACGTAGTTGGCAGAAGTATTTTCTCTTCTGCTATAAATTTATCAAACACTTTTCAAAACAGTAAATCCCTGAAAACAACGGCTGAATTCCAAATACAATCATCACAGTCATGCCATTTACAATGTTGAAGTTAAGAGACTCTTCAATTATCTATTGTAAAGATCCTAAGTTTGAGAGCAATAACCATTTACTATGGGTCTAAACTGGCAGACTAATTTTCAGCTTCAGCAACTCTATTTTTTTTCTTGAAACTTTAGGCCAATTTTTCACTATGGGAAATGCATTGCTAATTAGTGATGAGTTCCTGCATGAGTCTTTTCACTCAACCTACAAATATGCATGCCTCTCCAGACAGTAGCATCATCATCAAATTGGAGCATAATGGGACAGATGGAGGAGAAAGGAAGAGCTTTCAGGAGTCAGAAGACAAAATTGAGTGCATGCGACATCATTTATAATGTCCTCAGCATGCACATTCAATTAGAAGTAAAATATTGATTAGGTAGCTGATGTCACAGATAATACATTATGGAAAAGTAATTAAACATTTTCAATTTTTCATCTTTTAAAATTCACACACTACAGCCGAATTAAAGATGAGTTAGTTAGGAAGTAAATGGTGCGGATGAAGGAGAGAAATTAGTCAGGTATGGACAAACCAAGTGAGTATTTTTTTTTTTCATCAGAAGGGTTCAACAAGCAGTTATTAAGAGCCCAATATCTGTCGGGTACTCAGTTACGCAAAATAGACACAGAAGTGGACACAATGAGTAAGACACAGCTTCTTCCGTCAAAGGGCTCTCACATCTTGAGGGCAGAGAACAGACACCTGTCCTGTGGATCATCTCACACCATCACTTAACCCTGGAGTTACAGGGATCAACTGACTACACTGAGGCAACTCCAGCTGCCACCGGTCAATAAATGCAAAACACTTATTAATATAGTAGTGCAAGTGGCCACCATCAAAGCAAGGATGTATTAAGACCTTCCCAGATTCTGAATAGTTGGTTTTATCCTCTATTTATAAACTGTGCTTGGAAACATTAACTTGATGGGCCCTCAGAGAAGAGTTTCTGAGCTCCTGACTGTTTATCAACTGAAAAGGTGCCCTAAGAGAGTTTGAATGCTGCTGCTGCTAAATTGCTTCAGTTGTGTCCGACTCTGTGCAACCCCATAGACCACAGCCCACCAGGCTCCCCTGTCCCTGGGATTCTCCAGGCAAGAACACTGGAGTGGGTTGCCATTTCCTTCTCCAATGCATGAAAGTGAAAAGTGAAAGTCAAGTCACTCACCCTCAGCGACCCCATGGACTGCAGCCTTCCAGGCTCCTCTGTCCATGGGAGTTTGAATGAACATTGCTAAAAAAATACAGAAATACACAGGTCTTGGAGGTGCTATGAAAAGTTTCAGCTTACGAATACAGAGGCAAAGAGAATATAAGAAATGCACAGAGAAAGGCAGTGCTTATTTCTTGGGGTACAAAATCAAACCCAGGAGCTGGTGAAAGCTCAAGCAAAAAACTTCAACTCAGATATGGAACAAAAATCAGTACAGTTAAGAATGATAGACAGGAAAGTGTTTGAAGAATATAAAAGAAATAAAAGAATACAGATGCCAAGGGTAAGGACAAAAACAGTACTATGGACACAAATAGGCTTTTTAGAGTTTATGGGAAAAGATGAATTAACCTGTTAACAGCAACATGTGTTTCTGTAGAGAAAGCCGAGAAATATATTTGAGTGGTACGCTGTATATTTTCTGTAGAAATAATTTAACAAATAGACTTTTTTTTTTTTTTTTGGCTAATGCTTCCCATAATGAAGAAGCAGCAATTCAGGTAACATATAAATACAATCCACCTTAAGAAAAAAAAAATGTGCTTTGGAATAAAACACATCATTTAAGGATCTCTGTGTGGCAAACTGGCATGTTCAGAAGAGAAAGAATATTAAGTCATAAAAGAAAAGAAAAGGGAGAAGGAAGAACAAGAGGAAGGAGGCGGGGAGGGGCAAGAGACATCAAATGATAATCAAAATGATGTCTAAGAGACATCTTCTTAGAGATGTCTAAGAAATCAAAAGATATTGCAGAATTGCATAGAGTCATTGCATACTCAATAAAGTCTTCCTAGCCGTGCCTGACACATTGACCAGTGAATTAGTCCAAAAGGAACTTCCTGGGTCCTTTTATTATACAACCATTTAGCTTTATTTTAGACATTTTTCCAGCTTTGCCATTCAATTTACTAGCCCCCAAGAGATTAGAGATGAAGATAAGTAAACTGAGAAGAATAAGTAAGAGCTGACCTTCAGTCATTGAAGGAGGGGATAGGAAATAAAACTAGAAAAAGCCTCAAGAAAAATCAACATCAGTCACTTAATGTTGGAATATACATCTGAAACAATGCAGGAAAATGATATGCAGGTTAGAAATCACTGTTTACAAACACCAGATTGTTTTAATCATCCTTTATTTCAATAAATATCACTTATCTTCAATGTTTCTCAACCCATCTTTTCATTTTCCCCTTAAAAAAACTTTACAGACATTTAGTTTTTCTGAGCAACCATTCACAATCTTTGCCATGAAAATGTAATACCTCAAATATACTATTTATACTTTTATGTACTGTGGACCTTTGGAGGATGTCAAATCCTCATAATAGCTAGGATTTTTTTCCACCCTTAGAGAACCAAGCTTTGTTCCTTTGAAAACAACATCACACCCACTGAAAATGCATGCTCTCATCTGAGCCAGGCACCGTACCAGGCACTGAAGTAGTTGATGGTGAGTAAAACAGACAAGGCCTCTGACCCTATGGAGCTCACTGTTTAGAGATAATTAATACAGGCTCAGTATAGTGGCAAATGCTAGGGGATAGCTCTGAGTTCATATTAATGGTTATGGAAACAAGAAAAGCCTTGTTTGAGAAAGTGGCATTTCAATTGTGATCTGAAGGATGGAGAGGATGCTCTAGGAAACAAAGGAAGGAAAAACATTCAAGACAGCGATGACAGCGTATACAAAGGTCCTGTTGCTGCTGCTAAGTTGCTTCAGTCGTGTCCAATTCTGTGCGACCCCATAGACAGCAGCCCACCAGGCTCCCCCGTCCCTGGGATTCTCCAGGCAAGAATACTGGAGTGGGTTGCCATTTCCTTCTCCAGTGCATGAAAGTGAAAAGTGAAAGTGAAGTCGCTCAGTCGTGTCTGACCCTCAGCAACCCCATGGACTGCAGCCTTCCAGGCTCCTCCATCCATGGGATTTTCTAGGCAAGAGTAATGGAGTGGGGTGCCATCACCTTCTCTGACAAAGGCCCTGTGGCAGGAGGGAATACGGCACAATTTTAAGAAGACCAATGTGAGTAGAGAATGGAGAACATCAGAAAGCATAAAGTACAATGAGGCTAGAGGAGGAGGCAAGGGGGTTACAGGTCATACCACAGACTTGCTCTATTCTAAGAGCAAGGTGAAAAAAATGGTGTTTTAAAAACAGAAACCGAGTCTGTGACATGATTAGATTCTCAACAATCACACGTGCACACAGAAAAACTGAATTATGTTAAAGGTACTCTGCTTATGAATGCTTGGAATTGCGGAAGTTGTACACATTTTCAATGTTTCCATTAAAACAACTGTGTTTTAAAAATGAATGCATCCATGGAAGATTTTAGTTACTTAAAAAATCAGAATGCACAAAACAGTTAATTCTTAACTATGCCAGGAAAAGCAGGTATTTTTCTGTTTAAAATTGGACTCATTGTGACATATGGAGTAATAAAGAAAATGAATAATGAATGTATGCAACAGATGATTATTCTGTTCAAAGTATGACACGTAGACTGCTTACAAAACAACTGATGAAGAGTAAATGCTGATAAGATATGTCACCTTAAAAGCTGTAAGAGCTTCGCCTGGACTGATACACTGTGCCGTCCGCACTCAAGTAAACAACAGAACTGCTTCTTCTGTCTTTGAACACAACTGTTTCCCATCATCTAAGAAATTCCCACTAGAAACCAGGCAATTTTAAGAAATGACTTTAGCAGTCATTCAGTTCCTGCTCCTTGCTACTATAACAACAGGAGGTGAGTCTTAAAGAACTTCGTTTAAATTCATTTAGATTTAAGGTTCCATTTAGTTCTAAATACATCTCTGATTACTAGCTGCAGTATACCCGTGCTTGTGCAAGTGTGTGTGTATATAACATTGTTATTTTAAAAAAAATCCTTAAAGGCCTTTTCTACATTTCAATTTTATTTTTTCAGATAATACCAACTATTGTTCTTTAAGCGGAGCCTGTGCTCCCAGTTGACACTCTCAGGCTAACTAGGAAGAACATACTAGGAAGAAGGGCAGAAAGGTCTAGAAGTTTGTTATTCATGCCATTCCAGAAAACCCTAACCCTAACCTTGCTCCAACCTAGCAATCCAATGGTTTGGTCAGATATGCTCACACAACACCACCTTTGACAAAATTCCTTCCTGCAGTTACTTTTATTTTCCAAATGAGGTAAAGTTATAGAAAGTGATCAACAACTTTCTGCAACCCTTAAGAAGATGGCAGACATACTTCCCCAGCCATCCTGCAAAAGAAGGGTGGGTTCTCATACCAACTGGGGCCCTGAGCCAGTTCCAGGGCCCTTGCCCCTATCCAGTGGGTGACAAGCCAGATCGGAAAACATATACCAAGAAGATTCACAAAAGGTCAGTCAAGACGGGGCCTCTGAGGACGTTACAGATGAGGCTAGGATGGGTCCACTGAGACATGTGTGAATCGAAGCACTGAAAGATCTGGCAAGGGTCAGACCATCATTCATGCCAGTCAACCCCAAGCCCAGAAATTCACAGCTCACACCAGAATGGTCTCCACTCAGACATTCTGGCAGTCTCCGTGGCTGCACGCTGAGTCATAGGATGTGGCAAATCATCCAGCAATTATCATTCTGGCATTTCACAAAGAAAAACTCGTGGGGTTGCTTCTGTTCGGTTTTGTGAGGGCCAAGCTGACAAGAGGACAGGAGACGGCCAGAAACTATTTTTAAGTTTCTTCACCAAATCCCTTTTTGAAGTCGATTAGAAATTTGTGTGTTGGCATAGAGTAGAACTTTTTTTTTTAATTATGAAGAAACAGGGGTAGTGTGTTAAAGGGCTTATGATCAGCTCTGAGTGTTATTTCATACTCTGGGATCCTGAAAATGGCCCTGTTCTTTCCTGGGGAATGGCCTCCATCTGCTTAGAAAGACCCTCTGCCCTTTTTCTAAAAGAATTATGCACCTCTGCAGTGCAGCAGTAACATAGAGGGGCTATGAGGGCAGTAGCAAGAGTCTTTCATTGGGTTATACCTTCTCTGCAGGCTGACAGTACCCACGCTGCGTCGGCAGCATACCAGTACTGGAAGAGAACCAGACCTACAGTAAAAGACACCAAAATGCTCACTTCTGCACCCTAGTGCTCCTTGAAATCACAGCTTAAGATAACAGAGTTTATAGTATTATATTTTTAAAAGATTTTTTTGATGTGGACAATTTTTAAAGTCTTCATTGCGTTTGTTGCAATACTGTTTCTCTTTTATGTTTTGTTTTTTTGGCCATGAGACATAGGGGAGCTTAGCTCCCAGATCAGGGATCGAACCCACACATCCTGCGTTGGAAGGCGAGGTCTCAACCACTGGACCACCAGGGAGGTCCACCATAGTACTATATTTCCAGTGTCAAATGGAGTCTTATATTATTAAAATATGTTTGCCCTCCTGTGGCGAAGTTGTTCTACATGTACACAGGTGGTTGCTAGATACTTTCAAATATAATATTTCCATGCTATATATCAGCACATATGATATCTTGTCAATATTTTACAAAAATAAAATTTATGTAATATTTTCCTTTTGTAATTTACAAACAAGTGGTTGGTGATGGGGGATTTATGTCTTCATAGACTGATTCAAGACCTACAATAATAACAGTAATACTTACATTGTCTACAATTATTATTTTTTTAAGGCAAGCACATTGCTCATGTTTTTCTGCCTTAAAAAGAGCTATTTTCAATTACATGTAGGCTAAAATTAGCCAGATCAGACTTCTATTTGTATCTAGTGATATCTGATGCAGGGGAAATTTTGTAGCTGTCACTGAAAGTATTAAGAAAGATATCTTCCAGCTGTCTGGTAGTTCCCATGGAACAAGGACCTGTTCCCCAACCCTCTGCAGAGTGAACTTTACTGATTTATTTTACCTCACTAGATTTTATGTTTTATATTGGAACTGTGTATAATATCCTGGTGAACAAATGGGCAAAACTCTCCATTGTTGTTTTTAAACTATGGAGGAAAAAAAGAAATAAAGAACACTTAATTATCTTAGTATGTCTTGAAAAGCTAAGAGGCATCCTCCCAGTTACCATGGATATACGTTTCCTATTTATAATAACAGTCTTCTCAAAGAAACTGAAACTCATTAAAGTTGCCAATTACAATGTAGCACTTTATTGTAATGTCCCATTAAATTTATAAAGTTGTGCATCCTCAATATTTCACTTTCAATAGTGTCTTTAGTAGCAGTTTTTTCACACAATATGTTTTTTCAAATGTCATTTTAAAATGATTATATTTTAATGCATTTTAAACAAAATATGGATTCTGTTCATTGCAGTTCTGTTGGATAAAACAATTACTTAAGTTCAAAATATGTTTGTAGTTTTACACATACTGTGGCCATGAAAAATAGGTTAATAATCTGTCAGTAAAAAAGTCAACTGTAGCTAACATTTTTTGAGTGGTTACCATGTGTCAAGGTTTCTTTAAGGTAATTTGTATGTATTAACTAGTTTGTATTTTGGAATGAAAATTTATTTGGCAGTTTTAACAGAGGCTTAAATGAGTAAATCACATTTTGACTCTATAGAAGAAAGGAATCTGTTGTTTAAATATCCCACCCAGAGAAAGAAGAATGGAAGGAATTCCCAAGATGTTTTTCACTAGGTTAGTATGTATCTAGTTCACCTTAAAATCCATTTTGTCAGGTTAAAAAAATCAATTATGCTTACTAGGAAGTAGAATAATGAAGGTGGCTAAAAATTACCAGGTGTTTTTTAATCAGGCACTATTAAGAATTGATGCTTTCGAACTGCAGTGCTAGAGAAGACTCTTGAGAGTCCCCTGGACAGCAAAGAGATCCAACCAATCAATCCTATAGAAAATCAACTCAGAATATTCATTGGAAAGACTGATGCAGAAGCTGAAGCTCCAAAATTTTGGCCACCTGATGCAAAGATCTGACTTATTGGAAAAAACCCCTGATCCTGGGAAAGATTGAGGACAAGAGAAGAAGCGGGCAACAGAGGATAAGATGGTTAGATGGCATCACTGACTCAATGGACATGAGTTTGAGCAAACTTCAGGAGGTGAAGTCCTTCAATAATAAAGGACAGTGAAGCCTGGGCTGCTGAAGTTCATGGGGTCTCAAAGAGTCTGACACAACTTAGCAACTGAGCAACAACAATAAGTCTGTTAGTTAAACACCTTACATTACTCAATCCACATAATACTCTTTGCAGACTTTTTTTTTTTTTTTAATGGATATAAAAACTGGTGCTGAGGAAAGTAAAGAATTTGTCCCAACACATAATTGATAGTGATAAAGGCAAGACGGAGTCCAAGTTGATCTATTGTTTTACTCAAGAAACCAAGGTCTCTACTACACTATATATTTTAATTATTATAAACATAATAAAACTATATAGTCTTATTTTATATATAACTTTATACTGTATATACCTTCATATATATCTTACATATAAAATTTAGTTAGATGGCTTCCCAGGTGATCAGTGGTAAAGAATCTGCCTGTAATGCAGGAGACATGGGTTTGATCCCTGGGTTGGGAAGATCCCCTAGAGGAGGAAATGGTGACCCACTCCAATATTTTTGTTTGGGAAATCCTATGAACAGAGGAGTTTTGTGGGCTATCATCCATGGGGTCGCAAAGAATCGGACACCACTGAGCTACTTAACAAGGATAACTTTTTTTTTTTTTAAGATCTTTTTTTTGGGGGAAGTGGACCATTTTTTAAGTCTTTATTGAATTTGTTACAGTATTGTTCCATGTTTTGGCTTGTTGGCCAGGAGGCATGTGGGGTCTTAGCTCCCAGACCAGGTGTCCCACGCATACCCCAGGGAAGTCCCCAGACTTGTTGTTTGTTTTTTCTTTAGCCTCTCACTCTGCAACCAATCAGACCTAGAGAACAGAATGAGAAAACAATAAGGATGACCACAGTGCATATGATAGTCTAATCTGCCAGGATCCATGGCAAGAAAAAATGCAAGCCCAGGTCACCCTAAGCCTAAGAAATTCCTTAGGACTTAAAAATAACAGGGCTAGTCATAAATTATCATGTGTTTATTTTTTGACCCTTGAAAATACTGCTGTGGACACCTAGAGCCTTCCCAAAGAAACCTCTTACATTTGCATTCTAACATTTTCCTGGTGTCAGCGAACATTGACTACATTTACAGCCATATACTGACTTGCCCTAGTGTTGATTATAAGCAGTAACCTATCTGTAAGGCATGTTCACAGTTCTACACACTCATTCAAAAGTGTTTATTGAGCACCTGTGATGTACCAGATGCCCGGCAAGGCACTGTAGATGCGAAGATGAATAAGAAACGACTCCCATCTGATGGAGTGCAAAGTAGAACTTGGGAGACAGATATATGTAGATTTGAATTATTGTGCTAGGTATTTTCAACATCTCTGAAGAAATGGCTATGGGCAGTCAGGGGGCAGTGACTGCAGAACTACCAAGGGTTCACACCATGGTAGCACTGACTGAGTTAAGGTTTGTACAGGGGATTTTCTGTACAAGGGAATCTGTGCTGGGGCAGGGCTAGGGAAAGGTGAAAAGTTCAAAGTGCCCAGAAGGTAAGCAGGCAGCAGGTGACCCAGTGGAGAGGACTATATCAGGGCCAGACTGTGAAGGAGCTTGAGTTTTGTTCTCCAACAGAGTAGTCTCTAAAATCATTTGCTGTGCATCTCTATTAGTACGAATCCCCTGGTATTCTTATATAATGTACATACATATATATTTATCTATGTGTAGAACTTATGTACATCCTAAAACACACATAAAGTGCAAATCCCAAAAATATTGTGTAAAAAATAAAATCACATAGAGGTCCTCTGATATTCTTCTCCCAACCCTATAGATCCCCCTGTGTCTGCACTCCACTTTAGAAGCAACTTTTTTAGGCAATGGACATTTGAAAGAGAATTGAAAACCATCAGCTTTGCTTTTTTTAAATTTATTTCTTGTTATTTGTTTTTTTTTCATTGGAGGAAAATTGCTTTACAATGTTGTGTTGGTTTCTGCCAAGGGTAAAACAGATAGCTGGTGAGCAGTTGCTCTCTGTGACTACCTAGAGGGGTGAGATGGGAGCAGGGGAAGGGAGGCTTAAGAGTGAGATGATGTATGTTTAATTACGGCTGATGTGCATTGCTGTAGGGCAGCTTTGACTTTTTTGAGACTGACTCAGGGAGATGCACGAAGATTAGGCTGAAAGAGATGAGTGGAGCCTAGAGCGAAGGAGCAGGGTCGCCCATGGGAACCTGAGTTCAACCTGAAGCAGGAGCAAAGGTAATGATTGCTAAGGTCCTTGCAAGGGATGGTGTCGGGGAGGGGTGAGCGGGATGGTGGGGAGCAGTGCCAGGACCATGCTGTGGGTCTAGGGACCCATCTGCCAGGGCTGCTCAGAACCATCTACACACGCTTCTCAGGAGAGGTCTTCTGCACGTTTTATATCAAGACCGCATTAAAGAAAGATAAAGAAATGAAATAGAAATAAACATACAGAGAACTATATAAACAAAGCTTTAAGAGTCTTTGTGGGTAATGAATAGGTAAGCACTCGTTATATTAGCTGGTGTATTTCTTTATGTTTAGAAAATATTTTAAAATAAAAATAGATTTATTTACATTGCTTACATGCTTAAATCAACTTCATTAGCTAACAGAGAATTTTGAAACCTATGATTATTAAACACTATATTCTCCTTACAGAAACAAAGCAGTTTTGCTAAATTCAGTGAAATGTTGACATGTGAGAATTTCTTACCTAAAACGACTAAACATTTCATATATCTGCAGATAGGTGCAAAATTGCTATCAACTCCCCTCTTCTGATACAAAATTAATGAGTATTCAGTGAAGCCATAACAAAGAATTTTCCTCCAGGCATGTTATAAAAACACTTCTGGTTCTGGTATGAATGCAAAGTCTTGTCTGAAACCCAGTGATTTAAAATATGCACATTTGTGAAGCTGATGAATGCCACACAGAGTAATTCTTTTGATGTTTCTCATATTTAAAATCCCTGTCCTACCTTATCAAGTCCTATCTTACAATGAATGTTTTCCTAAGGAGACTTGAAGAACAATTAATGATTAAATTCAGAGCATTTTCATTTCATCCAACTACTTAAGGATATGAAGCCCTAATAAATTCTAAATATCAGTAAAGTACTCAATCAATACTACTGTTTCTTTTTCATAAAGGATGATACTGTCCATAAAAGATGATACCTCAAACTATCTCAGGAGTAAGGGAATTGCTTTCACGATGATAGCTTTTGTCTGCTGTATAAAAATACTGGGATCTGAATTTCAGTCTCTGATTCATGGTACATTCATTTAGTCCCAATGCAAGGGAAAAGCAGTGTTGGAAAGTGAGGTATGAACCTACTTGAAGTGCATAGAGTCACAGATTCATGAAATAAATAATCACCGATGCACTCAAGAGTCAGGCCATTATGATCCTTATGATAAAAATGTAATACTTTCCTTTTATCTTTTCCCTCTCCCCTTTTAAAAGGCTTCATGAGAATATTCTATATTTGTAGATATTTCTCAATAATAAAATCAAAAATAATCCAAAATATTAACAAACTGATGACTTCTCATATCAATAGTCCTATCTAAGAATTTTATTCTCACATTTATGAAATAATAATCTGAGGTTTTAAATGTAAAATTTAACAAAATAGAAAATTGCTCCTATAGGACAATAAATCTCATAGGGAAAAAACTGCAAATATCAGAAATATTAAAACAAACTTTTTTATTTTGTAGATTTATGGAGAAAATTATTTGCATTAAATCTAATAAAATATATTTTATAGCATAGACTCAACTATGTTTTGTTTTATAATTCTTATTTTCCACTTATATTCTATAATATTTGTATCCAGTTGAAAAGAAATTAATTTTACACTACTTCTAAAAACGTCAATTATGTTGGAAAAAGAAATGGATACTTCAAACTTCAATTAAAATGCCATCATGCCACATTTTCATCCTATTTTAAAATGCATTAGAAAAGGACAGCCTTGAACACTTGAAGTTTTGAGGTTACCTAGAAAAATTATATTGCAGGCATTGGTTTGTGAAGAAAGTTCAATCACCATTTCCTGCTCATCATTCTTTGTAATTGATGATACAACCATATGAAAAAGAGCCTGCCATAAACTGACTGTGGCTACTTGGGCAAGATATGACTTTCTTAAAGCTCAGTTTTCTACCCTGCTAGATGGAAAAAGGCCTATCTGTGTCTATCTCTATCTGTCTACCTATCTAATACTTGCCTGAGTATTATTGAAAAGATCACAGTGACAGTGGTCAGCGAGTTTTATGTTTTTTGTGAACCACAGAACAGCTGCAAACGTCCACAAGGAAGAGGTAGGAGTTTGAGGCCTGTCCTTGCTGAATGACTCTTACTCTGTTTTGTGGCTCCTGATTTATCAGCACAGCCAGAATGCTTTTCTAAATTATCCAACTTAACAGCAACGTTCATTCTATAACTATTCACAGATTGCACATAAGCCAGGACAAAAAAAGTCAGGGAAGGGATTAATGCTAGCATGTTCCATTCTTGGATGCGTAAGACTTTAATAGTACCTTATGAAAGGCAGCTTTTCCCAAACTTACCTATTCAAAGAGCTGGGCATTAAGACCCGGGCTGGGGAAAAGCCTGCTAGTAGTTAGTTTGAAAGTGAAAGTGTTAGCCAACTCTTTGCAACCCTGTGGACTGTAACTAACCCACCAGGCTCCTCTGTCCATGGGATTTTCCAGGCAAGAATACTGGAGTGGGTTGCCATTCCCTTCTCCAGGGGATCTTCCTGACCCAGGGATTGAACCTGGGTCTTCTACATTGTGGGCAGATTCTTTACCATCTGAGCCACCAAGAAAGCCCCTGGTTAGCCTCCTAATCAGCTGGCTGAATGCTTAAGACCCATGAACATGTGGTTAACACTAGTACAAGAAAAACTTTTCTTCACTCAGGATGAAAACAGGAAACACATCAATCTCTCTCTCTCCCTCTCTCTCACTCCCCCGCACCAACCCATGCTTCCCTCACCCTCATTCATAATTTCTCTGTCTCTCTTTGCCTCTCTCTCCCAATATGGACTTAAAAATACATACTGCAGAACCAAAGTGATTCTGAAGACTCAGAGGAATAACATATTCCTGATAAATTATCTACTGCTGTATTTATTATTTTTTTTTTGAATGTATTTAAAATATAATTTAGGTAGGAGCCAAGCCCTCATTCATTTAATTAAAAGGTTACTGAGTATCTTGTATGTGCCAAGCATTTTCATAAGGCAGTGTTTCTTAGTTCCTGGTAGGCCCCAGAATCACCTGGGGTGGAGGGAGGGTCTGAAAAAAACAGTGTCTAGGTCCCACCCCAGACTGTATCATTCAGTGCTGCCCAGGTGCTTATAATGTGCCAACAGGGCTGAGAACCACTTGGCTAGAGGTGGAGGAGAAAGCTGTGAACCCACGGACAAGATTCCAGCTGTCCTGGAGACAAGTTCTCCAGCTGTGAGTTGGGGCATCAGTGGAGAAATAATAGAATTTTAGATAGTGATAAAAGCCATGATGAAAATAGCACAGCTTGTTGTACTAGGAGAGGGACAGGGACTGGGGCAAGATGTTTTTGATGGGGTGGTTAGGGACACCTCAACTGAGATCAGAAAGCTCTCCAGGTCATGATGAGTGTTTGGGGTCTTTAAAATTTAATGAGAAGGCATAAGAGATGTTAGGCATGAGAGTGGTGAGATCTGATTTACTTTTTGACTTTGTGTGAAAATAGACTGGAAGGTGAGCAAGGAGAAGATTATTAAGAGACTTTAACTGGTCCAGACCAGAAATAATGTGAATTGAACAAGAGTGAAGAAAGTAAAGAGAGCAAGGAATGTTCTGAATGTTGCGAAAATGCTGATAGTTGAGGAAGCCGGGTGGTGAGGCTCACTGCGCTATTCTGGCTGTATCTGTATACATTGAAAGATGTAGGATACATGAAGAGCTGTTATACACTTTCGAGGGAGAAGATTCTGACCAGAGATTTCATATGCTTTCTAGCTTGATGGAGGGAATAGACTTTCACAGGTGGGTGAGGATTTAAATAATTTTCAAAATCTTTTAGATGGACTTTAATAGAAGGAGTAATTAAGACCAAATTTAAGGATGGAAATGTCATGAATTATGGTTTTTCCTTATTCAGCTTGGAGCCCAAACTCAGGGGTCCTGTTGAATTCGTGTTGTCAGAACACAGGCGAGCCTGATTTCATTCTGTCCTTCATGGTGCTCCGCTTTTGCTGTTTTCCCTGTCTCAGGAATCGTGTTTCTTGTGCCACAACCTTTAACCCATTACTTAGATGGGGTTTTTTATTGCCAGTTTGATGTCTGCTAAGATCTTTTAGAATTCTCTCTAAAACTTGCATTTCAGTGCTTCTCTCCTCGCACGTGGGTTTTTATTACCTCATGTCAGATCAGAACTGCAATGCAATTACATTCCAGTGGAGCTCAGCACTCTGCAGCCAGTTGTTCTGGGGCTCTTTGGTTACACTGGAATTGATCTTAGCTGAAGATATTTCTGAGTGTTGCCTCCTTCTGTCATTAAGTCCCCTGGAATCTAATTTAGCAGTTTTCTAGTGTGACTAATAGGGAACGTAATTCACTATACATTACAGTGGATACTTTCCATGGGTGTATCATTGTTTCGTACCCCAAACCTACTAGACTCAACCGAGTCATCCCCTCTCTGCTCTACAGGAGAGAGACACACTTTGCTGTCCCCTCTACGGTGATTCGCCCTTTAGGCTAGGCTCTTCCAAGGTACTGGGTGTATATATATGTTCAGATGCCAAATGCTAGACAAGAATTTCCTGTTCCCTTTGTCACTTTGTTTCTCAGTGAAGGCACCTTAAATGTGCAGAAACACAAACTTGAAGATTGTAGGAGTATATGAACAGTGACTTGGGGTTGCGGGATGAGTGAGGGTCATTACCTACATATACTGAGCCTAGCAAAAGCAATGATGGGCTCTGTTATCTTCTAGAACTTCTTTATTGGCTAAACGACTTACACAATTGGATACTGCGATGGGAATAGTGCTAATTTTTTCCATTTAACATTAGCAGAGAAGCATAGAGAAAGAGATTGGCCGTTTTCTTTATGGAGAATTATGATCGATGCTCTTCCGTGTCTTTTAGACTAATGTAGAATGGCCCAGATCACTCAATTACTCAATCAAGAAAGATGACTAAACTTTCCCAAGCTAACGGTATTTTTCCATCATTCTCTTCATTATCATTTTTCATTCAGACATATGAATATTCTTGAGTTCACTGTGATAAAAATCAATACATGTAGATGTGTTTAATAGTATTAACCTATACAGTAAGTGAAATGTCTTATAATTCATTGTGCAATTCATGAGATACATATAAATTGTGACAGAGATTATTTTGAGGAGATGAATATTCCAAGGACTTAAAAAAAAGTTACTTTACTTTCTTTTTCTAAACTTTCCATAATGAGCATATATTATTTTTATAATCAGAAAAATTGATTTAGAAGTTCATGTATGTATGTGTAACTTTTATATTCCCTGTAATCACAATTATGTATTGTAAAAAGCTGAACATTAGAAAATACAGCAGCAAGTTAATGGTAGTTATCTCTTGGGGCCTATTTTATAGGTGATCGCAATCACTCTGTAAATATCTGTTGAGTAAATGGGCAAATTTTCTTCTTCATCTTTTCTAAATGTCAGCAGTTTTTGGTAATAAACAAATGGCTTCCCTGGTAGGTTGGACAGTAAAGAATCTGCCTGCAAGGCAGGAGACCCAGGTTGGATCCCTGGGTTGGAAAGATCCCTTGGAGAAGAGAATGAAACCCATTCCAGTAGTCGTGTCTTTATAATCCCATGGACAGAGGAGTCTGGTGGGCTACAGTCCATGGGGTCGCAAAGAATCAGACACCACTGAGCGACTAACGCTACTACTACTACTACCGGCATCCTTTTTAGGAAAAAAGCAATAAAATGCAACATTGATCATTGGTGTAAGTCCATAAGAACTAATTTTGCACTCCCTCTCCCCAAAAGAATTTATTGACTCTTACATAAAATTACCGATAAAAAATTATATCTACTTACAATATTAGTTACCATCCAAACAATTGTGTGTATGTGTTGGCCTTTCTTTTGAACTATTGTTTGAAGCTTTTGTTTTGATTTACGACTTTTATGGGTTATGTGTTGGAGATCCTACATTTTCTTGAAATATTTTGGAACCAAGGGCTGAAAAATCAGAACACTGTGGTTTCATGTCACAACTCTACCACTTTCTAGCTATGCATTTTATTTTTTTAATTTTATTTTATTTTTAAACTTTACATAATTGTATTAGTTTTGCCAAATATCAAAATGAATCTGCCACAGGTATACATGTGTTCCCCATCCTGAATTTGCTTCTTTGTGATTTAGTGTTCTTATGGTGTATGGCCTACTGGGTTTCTAAGAGGATTAAATAAGATTATTTAAATAAATCATTTTGTTTAATCCTTTGCATATAGAAAGCATTCAATATATGTGAAGTGTAATTATTATTATTTTTATTTATTTCCAGATAATACAGTATCTGGAGACAGTTCTAGTTCATTAAACAGATGTTGACTTGTTTTGACTTTAAAGAATTCTGATTAACCTCAAACTTAAAGCCAGAAATCCAAATCATAATACCAGATTCTTCTTAAACAGTGAACATATATTAAAGAGCACACTTGCTGTGTTCTACAGTGTGAAAAAACTGTTTTACTACTTGGATACATAGGTTGTACATTATGTAAGCACTTCTTTAAAAAGACAGAAATAGTTCTCTTGACTTCTGCCCATACCTATCACAGTGTATAGCGGTGTAGTGATGTTTTGGGAAATAACTAGGGGAAAAAATGAGGGATTTCCCTATAGCTCAGATGGTAAGGAATCTGCCTGCAATGCAGGAGACCTGGGTTCAGTCCCTAGGTCAGGAAGATCCCCTGGAGAAGGAAATGGCAACTCAATCCAGTACTCTTGCCCGGAGAATTCCATAGACAGAGGAGCCTGGCCGGTTACAGTCCATGGAGTCACAAAGAGTCAGACATGACTAAGAGGCTAACACACACGCACAGGAAAAAAAATGAAAATAACTAGGAGCAATATCTATTATAAAATTCATCTCCTTCTCATCCCTTCTATACACTTCCCTCTTCCGCCTTTAAATTTTATTCTTAAAATGTCAAATAAGAGCACACTCAACAATCAGGTGGAGGTTAATATACATAATTATGAAAAGCACAAATGTTTGTTTGATGGTGCCAAACCATAATCAATATTTTAGCTGAAAGGTCCTGAGAATCTACTGTTGACTCTCAGGAGTCAACTATACTGACTAGAAATAATTCGACTCGATGTTCATCTTGCTCCATGATCCTTTTATGTCTCTACTTTGTGACAGGGTCCTGGTATGTAGTACCACAGCATGAACTTCAGAATATTTACTCAATGCATGAACATATAAATAGATGAAGTTTTGAGTGTTTCTTTTAAATAAGGTGAGTTGAAATAGTTCAACTTACTCTGAAAAAAAGCAGGCCATATCATCATAAAATGGACAGTATGTAATTGGGATGTGAAAGTTTAGAAAGCTATGTCTGGTGGTCATAATCACCGATTCCTTCCCATTCACAGATAAAGGAATTACAGTTCAAATCATTGGAAGACCTATATTATTTGCAACATGACACAGGAATTAGTTTTCAAAATAAAGTTAACAAGTAGCTGTCAATGTAGATGTTTGCATACCAAATAAAATCTGGGAAGGTCTAAATTTTTAAAACTTTATCATTCACTGCTGCTGCTGCTGCTGCTTAGTCGCTTCAGCCGTGTCCGACTCTGTGCGACCCCATAGACGGCAGCCCACCAGGCTCCCCCGTCCCTGGGATTCTCCAGGCAAGAACACTGGAGTGGGGTGCCATTGCCTTCTCCAGTATCATTCACTATTTTCCCACAATATACAAAGAATTAAAAGCTAAATAATCTTGTTCATTGGTTGATTTTAAGTTTTAAAAAATCTACATTTGTATAGAAATATCTATTCTCAACATTATGAAGGCTTTGAAGAGGAAATGCAACTGTAGATTTAGTGGCACATGATTTATATACTTGTTTAAATTGAGGTTAACTTTAAAGACATTTAAAATGTGCTATGCCCTCTAGAGTAATCTTATTTAACAGGTTAATTTATTCTAATATTATATAATCAAAATAAAATTTGAGCAAACTATATTTGAACCAGGATTAACATAATGACATACCTTTAATAGAAAGTCTTATCAGCTCCCTACAATTATCACACGTTCTAATTTAACTGACAGTCAAACAATACAGAGGACAATTATAAAAATTCCAAAGTATTGTGAAAACATTTTTACCTCATTATATTGCAGTCTTGGGGAGAAAAGTCATCATTGTCTCCTAGGGATATGAAATGATTTTCAGCTTAAACAAAATCTACACCTAAAAAGGATCAGTTTTTGTTTTATGTGAAGTTTCATGATGAAATACTATTCCCTACACTTCAATATGTGTAGTTGGAAAAGGAAAGCAATTGAGCTTAAAATAGTCATGCAGAGCGACATATGAAGGGGCCAAAAATGCACAGTCAGAGCTCCCCAAAGAGGTTGGAATCCAACCTATCCACAGGCAATATGAGTTTCTGCAGGACCAGACTGCCTTGACTCCAGGCCTCTCCTCACCTCCACTCGCAAGATAGAACAAAAGGGGGAGTGAGTATATTCCTTTTGGTTTTTGATTCAGAAAATATTAGAAGGATAAAAGTAATAGCCAGTTGTAAAACTTGAGGAAAACAAAGAAGAAAATAAGACTAGTACAAAGGCAGATACAATGGTACCTATTGGATTGGCTAAAACATTTCTTGGGGTTTTTCCATAAGATGCTACTTATCCAGAAAAATTACTTTTGATAAGAAGCCAGGGTGGTTTGGGAAGCATGTGTGTGTGGTGGTGGGGGTGGGGGGGGATGCGCCCGATGCGACTCTGAACTTGAATCATCATCATTGTCACAGTAACAGTTAAGGTCATGACCTTGAGCAGGCTGTTTAGCCTCTGCACCCTCAGATCCTCAATTCAAATGATACATTCTTAATACCTCCTAAATGACTCCGGATAACAATGGAAAGGGAATTGGGCAACAGGACACACAGTGTTACTTCCAGGGCTTAAACATTATCCTTACAAGTGGTGGTGGTGGGTGCAAGCTCAGCCTGTTTGACTCTTTGAGAATCCATAGACTATAGCCCACAAGGCTCCTCTGTCCAAGGAATTTTCCAGGCAAGAATACTGGAGTGGGTTGCCATTTCCTTCTCCAGGGGATCTTCCCAACCCAGGGATCAAAACTACATGGCTGGCATCTTCTGCATCAGCAGGGGGATTCTTTACCACTTGCGCCACCTGGGATGGCAAAAATATTCTAGTTACAAGTAATTTTATAAATTGCTGTAAAAAAAATATGCCAAGGTAATTAAAATTGCTATATTAAAGAAACTGAACTCTTAGTAATATTTTCCTATTTTATAACTTTAGATTTTCTAAAAATCTTTATGTTCAGATTATACATAAAAATATAATTGTCTAGTACATTGAAGTTGATCACTATATAATGAAGCAGTGCATACTTCTTAGTAAACAAGGGTAATGTTTTATTTGTCAGTTATACATACATATATACTCTTTTTCAGATTCTTTTCCGTTATAGGTTATTACAAAATATTGAACATAGTTCCCTGTGCTATGCAGTAGGTCTTTGTTATTTATCTATTTTATATATAATAGTGTGTATATGTTAACTCCTACCTCCTAATTTACCCCCTCCCCCCATCCCCTTTGGTAACTATAAGTGTGTTTTCTATGTCTGTGAGTCTATTCTGGTTTTGTAAGTTCATTTGTATCTTTTTTTTTTTTAGATTCCATGTATAAATGATATCACATGATATCTGTCTTTCTCTGAATTCAATGAGTGTACTGTTTTTAATTATTGTTATTTTAGAAGGACTGGCTATATGTATTGTGAATGTGAGCATGTCATAACTTTAGAGGCATCCTCACAGTTCTCAAAAGATGTCAGAAGTGTCTGTCTGCACTTCAGACACTCAGAAGAGCTCAGGCTCCTCTCACTTGAAAAGCTCCTTCTATGTCCTCCTCTCAAGACTGCTTAGCAGAGCAACTGAGAACTCAGCACGTGCTTGTTTTACACCACTCACCACTTCATATCTTCTATTGTAGTTACTTATGTATATGGATCATTTCCCCAGCATAAATCATAAACACACAAGAGGAAGATAGTCTATTTACTTTTGAAACATCCTCAAATTTATCACAGAGTATTGAACACAAGGTACTCAATGAAGATTTGTGGAGGGACTGAAGAGGCTCTTATTATCTTGGATTTCTGCCTCCATTCTGGTTAAATTATATTTTATTAAATGAAAAATGTTAAATATTAAAGAACAGTGCCATACCACATTACATCCATATCATGGTACTCTCTGAATGAATCCAGAGAGAGTAAACAAAAGGTATGAAAGTGAAAGTGAAGTCGCTCAGTCGTGCCGGACTCTTTGCGATCTCATGGACTGTAGCCTACCAGGCTCCTCTGTCCACGGGGTTTTCTAGGCAAGAGTTCTGGAGTGGTTTGCCATCTCCTTTTCCAGGGGATCTTCCCATCCCAGGGATTGAACCCAGGTCTCCCGCACTGTAGGCAGATGCTTTACCGTGTGAGCCACCAGGGAAGATCCCAAAGCAAAGGTATGTTGATAAGTAAAAGATGAAAAAATGAGTCAACTGCTATAGTAATACTTTGCACATACATTTATAGAACAAACAGTTATGCATAAATGCTTACTATGTGATAAAGAATTTTAGTGTGGAAATAAGGAATATGCTCTCAACAGCTAATAGCACTACCAGAGAAAAAGATATGAAGGTTCCTGAAAAAGTTAAAAATAGAATCAAAGTCTAGAAATTCCACAGCTTGGTATTTATCTGAGGGAAAAAAATACTAACTCAAAAATATGGGTACCCCCATATTCCCTGCAGTACTATTTGCAATAGCTAAGACATGGAAATACCCATATGCCCATCAATGGATATAGGGATAAAAAATTTCATACAAGAGAATATTGTGCGTGTGCTCCATCATATCCGACTCTTTGTGACCCCACGGACTGTAGCTCACCAGGCTCCTCTGTCCATGGAATTCTCTAGGCAAGAACATTGGAGTGATTAACCATTCCCTTCTTCAGGGTATCTTTCCAACCCAGGAATTGAATCCAGGTCTCCTGCTTTGCAGGCGGATTCTTTGCCATCTGAGCCAATATTATTCAGCTATAAAGCAAAGGGAATTTTGCCATTTGCAACAATATGGTTGTACCATGAGGTCATAATACTGAGAGGGAGTGACATAAATCAGACAGAAAATGACAAATATCATAGGATTACACTTATATATGGAATCAAACAATCACAGAAAACACTGAATTCATAGATAAAGAGAATAGATTGGTGTTTGCCAGAGGTAGGGAGGTGGGTAAATGGGAGAAGGTAATCAAAGGTACAAATTTCTAGTTATAAAATAAATCACGGGGATGTAATGTAGAGTTTGGAGATTATTCTTAATAATACCATAATATACATTTGACACTTATTAAGAGGGTAGATCTTAAAAGTTCTTGTCACAAGAAAAAAAATTTGTAACTATGTTATCACAATAACTAGATTAATTGTGTCAATCTTTTCACAATATATATAATAAAATATCAAATCATTATATTATACTCCTGAGACTAATATAATATTATTTGCCAATTATATCCCAGTAGGGAAAAAATAGTCTTATACTAAGTTGTGCAGAAGAATTCAGTAAAAAAGAACTTAAAGTTAGTTCCAACATCCGGACTCCTTCATGCTCTCCCTGTTGCCTTACACTTTCTTCTATTCTGTATTTAGTAACTGTAACCTATTCTGTAAGAATAAACTAATATATCACCATCTTTATAAAATCATCTCTAATACTGTCAGATAGAGTCATTGTCTTTTAAGAGTCTTCTCCAACACCAGAGTTCAAAAGCATCAATTCTTTGGCAGTCAGCTTTCTTTATGGTCCAACTCTCACATCCATACATGACTACTGGAAAAAAAACACAACTTTGAATATATGGATCTTTGTTGGCAAAGTAATGTCTCTGCTCTTTAATATGTGATCTAGATTTGTCGATATGTTATCTAGATTTTCTTCCAAGGAAATGATCAAATACGAAATGGCAACAGTGAACATCGACATATTAGGAATCAGTGAACTAAAATGGACAGGAATTAGCAAATTTAATTCAGATGATCATTATATCCACTAGTGTGGGAAAGAATCCCTTAGAAGAAATGGAGTGGCCCTCATAGTCAACAAAAGAGTCTGAAATGCATTACTTGGGGGCAATCTAAAAAATAACAGAATGATCTCTGTTCATTTCCAAGGCAAAACATTCAAAATCGTAGTAATCCAAGTCTATGCCCCAACCACTAATGCCAAAGAAGCTGAAGTTGAACAGTTCTATGAAGACCTACAAGACCTTCTATAACTAACCCAAAATAATATGTCCATTTCATCCTGTGGGACTGGAATGCATAAGTAGGCAGTCAAGAGATTCCTAGAGTAACAGGTAAGTTTGGCCTTCCTTAGAGTCCATAATGAAGCAGGGCAAAAGCTAACAGAGTTTTGCCAAGAAAATGCACTGATTACAGCAAACACCCTCTTCCAACAATACAAGAGATGACTCTACACATGGACATTGCCAAATGGTCAATATCGAAACCAGATTGATTATATTCTTTGCAGCTGAAGATGGAGAAGTTCTATACAGTCAGCAAAAACAAACATTACTTTACCATCAAAGGTCTGTATAGTCAAAGCTAGGGTTTTTCCAGTAGTCTTGTATGCATGTGAATGTTGGACCATAAAGGAAGCTGAGCACCAAAGAATTGATGCTTTTGAACTGTGGTATTGGAGAAGACTTGGAGTCCATTGAACTGCAAGGAGATCAAACCAGTCAATCCTAAAGGAAATCAGTCCTGAATATTCACTGGAGGGACTGATGCTGAAGCTGAAGCTGAAGCTCCAATACTTTGGTCACCTGACGTGAAGAGCTGACTCATTGGGAAAGACCCTGATGCTGGGAAAGATTGAAGGCAGGATGAGAAGGGGATAACAGAGGATGAGATGGTTGAATGGCATCACTGACTTGATGGACATGAGTTTGGGAAAGCTCCAAGAATTGGTGATGGACAGGGAAGCTTGGCATGCTGCAGTCCATGGGGTTGCAAAAGAGTCAGACACAACTGAGCAACTGAACTGAACCTCTTCCTTGGAGCAAGTGTCTTTTAATTTCATGACTGCAGTCACCATCTTCAGTGATTTTGGAGACCAAAAAAATAAAGTCTGACACTGTTTCCACTGTTTCCCCATCTATTTATCATGAAGTGATGCGACCAGATACCATGATCTTAGTTTTTTAAATGTTGAGTTTTAAGCCAGCTTTTCTACTCTCCTCTTTCACTTTCATCCAGAGGCTCTTTAGTTCCTCTTCACTTTCTACCATAAGGGTGGTGTCATCTGCATATCTGAGGTTATTGATATTTCTCCCTGCAATCTTGATTCCAGCTTGTGCATCATCCAGCCTGGCATTTTGCATGATGTACTCTGCATATAAGTTAAATAAGCAGGGTGACAAGATATATCCTAGGTTCATAATTATGCTTACTTGCTTCCAGTAAGTCAACTGCCATGTACCTTTGTTTCTTTCTGCGCCTATGCTGAGAATAACTTTTCCCCACAATATTGCTTCCCTGGTAGCTCAGATGGTAAAGAATCTGCCTGCAATGCAGGAGACCCAGGTTCAATCCCTGGGTTGGGAAGATGCCCACAGAGAAGGGAATGGCTAACCACTGCAGTATTCTTGCCTAGAGAATTCTATGGAAAGAGGAGCCTGATGGGCTACAGTCCATGGGGTTGCAAAGAGTTGGACATGATTGAGCAACTAACATTTTTACTTTCAACAGTTCTACATCTATGTAACAAGTTAATACTAGAACTTTTTATACCTCTTTAATGAAGAAGTTACAGTTCTATAGCCATGCTGATGGCTCAGTAGGTAAAGAATCTGCCTGCAGTGCAGGAGACACAGGAGATGTGGGTTCAATCCCTGGGTAGGGAAGAGACCCTGGAGGAGGAAATGACAACCCACTTCAGTATTCTTGCTGAAAGATCCCATGAACAGAGAAATCTGGTGGGCTACAGTCCAGAGGGTTGCAATGGAGTGTATAGGACTGAGTGACTAAGCATGCAGCCATGATGACAAGCAACCCCCAGAACCAATATTAAACCTGTTTTATCAGCCAGTGGAAACTCACCTCAGTGTACACTTCTGAAACCAATCAGTGAGAGGTTCTACTTTTGATAGTTAAGCAAAGAACAAAAGTTTCCCTCTAGTAATACGTTCTCTGAAGGCCAATCAGCAACCCAGTCTTTCCTGAGGAGCCACACTCAATCCTATGTCATTTTGCTTCCACTGTTAAAAACTACTAAATCACTGACTTGTATGCTCTGTAACAAATTTCCCCCAAACTAGAAGCTTAAAGCAACAGACTCACACAGTGAGTCAGGAATCTGGAGTGGGCTTTCTGGGTGGATCAGGCCAGGGTTTCTCATGAAGTTACAGTCAAGCTATCACTGGAGCTGCAATCAACCTTGCAGAAGTAGAATGGTGCTGGAGGTTTCACCTCCATGCTACTCTATGCACATAGACCGCAATTCCTCACTGGCTACTGCACAATACTCAACTGAGTTTTGAAAAGAGCAATAAATGTCCATATTCTAAATAAGTTAAGTGAAATCAGGACAAGTGAGGGTACAAAATTTAAGAAGGCAAAATAAATTACATATGTCTAATAGTTACAAGAAAATATGCCATAAAAAGGAGATTAAAAATGACTATTAGAAATCCAAGTAAATGCTGAGATATGTATTTTAAAAGTCTAAAACAGTGAAAAGATATAAGCAGAATACATAGTAGCTAGGATTATATTCACAATAAATCAGATTTATTGGATTATTAAATCTTAGTCTGAGTTCCATCATTTAAAACAAATGAGAAAATGTGGGAAATGTTTAGAGAGAAGTGCCAAAAGACATTACGGATCAGAAGGAGAGCTTCTGAGGAACAATATTTTAAAAAGAATATTTTTTAGAACAAAGAAAAAGTCTTAACATGCAGGCATAGCATCTATTTTGTGGAGAGTGAAATAGTTACAACTGCAATAAGGGATGTAAGAACAGAAAGTCTTACGTTGCAATGTAGACAATTCTGAGAAGATCATCAAAAACCAGACTTGACTGTCAAGGACAACTGAGTAATTGCCACAGTCTTTAAAAGATAGGAAAGATTCTCATTTGGCTAATGTACATTAGATCTTGCCTGAAGGCTGTGAAAAAAACTGAAGGACATAAAAAGATACCTTGTTCTCATAATAGGATAACATTAGCGATTCAGCCAGGAAGTCAGTTTCCAATAGTACTTATAAAACTTAAATATCTATATGTTATCAAGGTAAGTAAAATTTACAACACGAAGGGCTCAAAATGCTGTGTGAAATAGGAGTAGAAGTAGAGGTCTTTGCTCATTACTTGGAATCTGAACTAATTAGAAATCTTACATTAATATAACAATATGATTTCAGTTAAGAATGGACCATTGGCTTGAGAAAGTAGCTTAATCATTCATTTGTATTCCCTAAATTATTTCCTTGAAAGACAATGGCTGAACTACCCCTTTTAAGGTATTCCCATTAAAATTCCACAAGTTCCTTAATGTAACCAACAGCTTCCAAGTTGGACATTCACCAAAGTCACAGAAACTTAATGAAGGAGAAGAACAAGTTCAGTGTATCTGTGACAGGCCAGAAGGTCAAGTGAGCTCAAGGACAGACAACTCATAAGGAAATACAATCAAAAGCATGTTAAAAGACTAGCCTTCCAAAATAAGCTTTCTGAAAACAAGTTTGACAAGAAGACATATGCTCCTGAAAAAAATTTTAGACTTTTTTTTATTCATTGATGTTGTAAGACTATAAAATTATGATTCAGAAGAAATAATTTGTGCATATTAAGCAATTTGAAATCATGACTTATGCAGCATTCCAGTTACATTCAGGCTACTGTGCTAGGAATTCTGGGATGTAAAATATGGAAATACCAAATATTTTTAGAGTATGTGTGATCTTTATATTACATAATTTGTTAGCAGCCCATGCCATTTATAGAGCATTCAGTAACTCTATTAACTGCTCCTCAGTTCTTGCTGATGATACATCTCTAAATCTACAGAGTGAAAACGATAAACAGGAGTGCTACATTGTGGAGTATTAATGTTGAAAAATGTAATAAATTCCCAGAGTTATCTTCCCTAAAATGTTTATAGTCAAGGAGTTACTGAGTTTTAGAAGGCCCTTCTGTAATAGACTAATCGTTTTCAAGGCAAATGCTGTAAACTCTACTGTCAATCAATTTAATAACAACTGTAATTTTAAAAGATACAAGGCCCTGGCCACTTACTAAAAAGGGCAAAGACAGCATAAAACTTCAGAAGATGGAGTCTTCAACTTATAAGGCCACTTGCATATCTCCTTTCTGTTTATTTGGACCAAATGTTCACAAATGGACTCTAAACAATGAACACAAATCTTTTAGAATGATAGGCTAGCTCTGAACAATGATGCAAATTTTTTAGAATGATAGGCTAATTTTCAAGAGGGAAATTGCAAAGAGAAAATAAATTGCAATCAGGATCTTAGTTCATCTCATAGAACCTAAAGCCTCAACTTTCTTTTTCGTAATTTTCTTTCTTTTGTTTCCTCTTCTTTCTCCAGGCTATCTTTTAGAACTGAGCACTTAAATACACCTTTATATGCACAAGCCAAACGAGACCGCATTTAATTTGTGACTCTCTGTAGCTATCCCTAACATACTGGTCTTAATAATTCCCAAAATACCAATTTCACTATTTTGGTTCTTTAAATTTATGCTTTCAACTTTATTTTTATAGCTTCATTGACATGTAAATGAAAAACTACACATACTTAAAGTGTATAATTTGACAAATTTTGACATATGTTTACACCCATGGGACCATCCCCCGTAACCACAGTCAACTTAATAAACATTTCCATTCTCTATTGTAATCCATCAGGTCTCACTTCATTTCCCACACCCATTCCAGGTAACCACAGATCTGATTCTGTCATGGGCCTAGTTTATTTGCAACTTCTAGACTTTTATATAAACAGAATCATACTCGTGTACTCTTTTTTTCTGACTTTTTTCAGCATAACTCATTTGAGATTCAGTCATGTTGCTTATTAAATGTAAGCATCAACGGGCTTCCCAGGTGAGCCTAGAGGTAAAGAACCCGCCTGCCAATGCAGGAGACCTAAGAGACATGGGCTGGATCCCTGGGTTGGCAAGATCCCCAGGAGGAGGCCATGGCAACCCACTCTAGTGTTCTTGCCTAGAGAATACCATGAACAGAGGAACCTGGCAAGCCATGGTCTATAGTGTCACGAAGAGTCAGACCCAACTCAAGCGACTTAGCCACATGCACACACATAGCCTTTGAGTCTGGCTTCTTTCACTTAACATGATGCATTTAAAATTAATCCATGTTATTGAATCAATAGCTCATTCCTTTTTATTGCTTGATAGTACTTCATTGTATAAATGTTAACAAATTTTGATTATTCATTCACTAGCTGAAGAACATTTGTGTTCTTCCAGCTCTTGGCAATTATGACTAATCAGCTACATATATTCATTATAGGTTTTCATGTGAACAAATACTTTCATTCCTCTTGCATAATTACCTTTGTTTAGGACAGCTAGGTTTTATGGTTAGAGCATATTAATTTGTAAGAAAGTATCAAAATCTTTAGAGACTCATTGTACAATTTAGCATTTCCACTAGCAATGTATGAATGTGCCAGTTATTCCACATTCTTGTTAGATTTGGAATTATCAGAGTTTTAAATTTTATTTTAGGCATTTTAATAAATGAGTGGTACTATGACATTTTGGCTTTTATACGTATTTTCCTATTGATTAATGATTCTGGTTATCCTTTAACATGCTTATTTGCATCTATACATTTTCTTTGGTTTATTTGGTTTCCCAAAATACAAAGTTAATTCACAGAAGGATAGTCTTTTCTACAAGCAGTGCTAGCACATTTGAATATCAATATGTTAGATACCTTGAGTCATGTATAAAATATAATTCAAAAAACCATACATTGAAATATAAAATTTTAAACTATAAAGTTTCTAGAAGAAAATCTTTTGACCAAAGGTCTAACTAATATTTCTTGAATACGACAGTAAAAGCATCAGCCATAATTGTGATAAACTTGACTTTATCACAATTAAAATCCTCTGCTGTTCAGAAGAAAGAGAGAAAGAAAAACAACAAGTCACAGACTGAGAGAAAATATTACAAAGCATATGTATGTTAAAGAGTTTATATTCAGAATATTGAAACGTCTTGCAACAATTAAGAACAATAGCAAAAAATATAAATATGGCAAAAAGTTTTAACAAGCACCACACCAAGGAAGATACAAAAATGACAAATACATGAAAATACGCTGTATATCGTTGTCTACTTGTTGCTGTTGTTCAGTCGCTAAGTCGTGCCTGACTCTTTGTGACCCCATGGACTGCAGCACGCCAGGCCTCCCTGTCCATCACCATCTCCTGGAGCTTACTCAAACTCATGTCCATTGAGTCGGTGATGCCACCCAACCATCTCATCCTCTGTCATCCCCTTCTCCTCCTGCCTTCAATCTTTCCCAGCATCAGGGTCTTTTCCAATGAGTCAGCCCTTCACACCATGTGGCCAAAGTATTGGAGCTTGGCATCAGTCCTTCCAGTGAATATTCAGAGTTGACTTACTTTATGATTGACTGATTTGATCTTGCTGACCAAGGGAATCTCAAGGGTTTTCTTTAGCACCACAATTTGAAGGCACAATTCTTTGGTGCTCAGCATTCTTTATAGTCAAACTCTCACGTTCATACATGACTTTGGAAAACCATAGCTTTGACTATATGGGTCTTTGATGGCAAAGTGATGTCTCTGCTTTTTAATACACTATCTAGGTTTTTCACAGCTTTCCTTCCAAGAAGCAAGTGTCTTTTAATTTCATGGCTGCAGTCACTGTCTGCAGTGATTTTGGAGCCCAAGAAAATAAAATCTGTCACCGCTTCCACTTTTTGCCTATTTGCCATGAAGTTGTTTTGAATATTGAGTTTTAAACCCATTCCCTTCCATTTTAGTTCACTGTTTCCTAAGATGTCAGTGCTCACTCTTGCCATCTCCTGCTTGACTTGGCCAATTTACCTTGATTCATGGACCAATGAATGTTCCAGGTTCCTAGGCAATATTGTTCTTTACAGCATCAGACTTTACTTTCACCACCAGACACATCCACAAATGAGCGCTGTTTCTGCTTTGGCCCAGCCATTTCACTGTTTCTGGAGCTATTAGCAATTGCCCTCTGCTCCTCCCCAGTGGTATATTGGACTCCAGCCTGGGGTGCTCATCTTCCTAAATGATGAGTGTCATATCTCTTTGCCTTATCATACTGTTCACGGGATTCTGGTGGCAAGAATACTGGAGTGATCTGCCATTCCCTCCTCCAATGGACCATGTTTGGTCAGAACTCTCCACTGTGACCTGTCATCTTAGGTGGCCCTGCATGGCATGGCTCATAGTTTCATGGAGTTATGCAAGCTCCTTGGCCATGACATTGAATCACTGTCTATTAGAGAACTACAAACTAAAACCACAGTGGAGTACCAATTCATATCACTTAGAATGGCTAAAATTAAAATACCGATTATAGTGAGTAGTGATACATCTATGGAACAAAAGCCACTCTCTTATTGCTACTGATAGGAAATATGAAATGGCATAACCACTTTGGAAATAAGTTTAGACAAGAGAAATGCAAACATATGTCTATACACAGCCCTGTACATGAATGTGTGTAACAGAATTCCTTGTAGAAGCACATTAAAAACAAACAAACAAACAAACAAATAACCATCATCCAGTGAATGGATTAACACAGTATTCCCACTATTCTAATGGAGTCACCAAAATAGAAAACAGCCACTTTTTAAACTGCAAGTATAATATTTAGAAACAAAAGGGAATATTCTATAAGGCCAATGTACCATCCCATATCATCTAGGTGATGAATAAGAGTTATATAAAGTACAAGTCTCTTCCTTATTTATAAAAAGAAATAATAAGGTTCAGAATCTTACCTATATACTTATATCCTTCTTCCCCATTTACTATGGGTCTCAGCCAAGTTGACCTAAGCCTCAAATTAGTAGACACATGGGCACCTTGAGGAGGGTAGAGTGTAAATAACATTTCAATTGCACTGTGCTTCTTGATGATATCAGAGTATTTTTCACGGTCTTCTGTAAAAAGAATAAAAAACAACATTCTTTTTTAATTTTAGACCTTTTGCAAAATTTCATATCCCTTTCTTTTAGGGATGAAAATTAAAAACTATTGAAACATTTGAATGCTAATGGTTATTGAACATAGTTAGACAACATAGTTCTCTTTAGCCAAAATACTTTACCAAAAATCTGGTCTTTCAGATAATTCCTAGCAAAAATTAAGGAGTAAAGGCTTACAAGTAGAATTCTCTAACACTATCAGTCTAAAGCAGTGCCGTTAATAGCTTTGAAAAAAAGTAAGATAACCAACTAATAGCATTCATATAATATATACTATAACATAATCATATTTTAATTGCCATTAAACAATAATCTGAGAAAAATATTGAGTAAATATAGAGTTCCATAAACTGCTGCTGCTAAGTCACTTCAGTCGTGTCCAAGTCTGTGTGACCCCATAGACGGCAGCCCACCAGACTCCCCGGTCCCTGGGATTCTTCAGGCAAGAACACTGGAGTGGGTTGCCATTTCCTTCTCCTCCATAAACTACAACTACTGAATCAATGGGAAACAGATGGAGAAACAGTGGAAACAGTATCAGACTTTATTTTTTTGGGCTCCAAAATCACTGCAGATGGTGACTGCAGCCATGAAATTAAAAGACGCTTACTCCTTGGAAGGAAAGTTATGACCAACCTAGACAGCATATTCAAAAGCAGAGACATTACTTTGCCAACAAAGGTCCATCTAGTCAAGGCTATGGTTTTTCCTGTGGCCATGTATGGATGTGACAGTTGGACTGTGAAGAAGGCTGAGCGCCGAAGAATTGATGCATTTGAACTCTGGTGTTGGAGAAGACTCTTGAGAGTCCCTTGGACAGCAAGGAGATCCAACCAGTCCATTCTGAAGGAGATCAGCCCTGGGATTTCTTTGGAAGGAATGAGGCTAAAGCTGAAACTCCAGTACTTTGGCCACCTCATGCGAAGAGTTGACTCATTGGAAAAGACTCTGATACTGGAAGGGGTTGGGAGCAGGAGGAGAAGGGGACGACAGAGGATGAGATGGCTGGATGGCATCACTGACTCGATGGATGTGAGTCTGAGTGAACTCGAGGACTTGGTGATGGACAGGGAGGCCTGGCATCCTGCGATTCATGGGGTCGCAAAGAGTCGGACACGACTGAGCGACTGAACTGAACTGAACTGAATCAATATTCTTAGGCTATGGTCTTTAAGAAAATGTAACATCACCTATACAAGTATTTATATAACACTTACTATATGTAAGAAACAGCCCCAAGTGCTTTTGAATATTAACACATTTAATTTTCACAGCACACCTGCAAGGCCAATACTGTTACTATCTTCATTTTACATGAGGAATTTGAGGCCCAAAGAAATTAAATAACTTGCCTAAATCTTAGAGTCTGCAACTGATGCAATTAGGATTTGGATTATCTGAGTAGATGCTTTGGCCATACTTTGGCCACCTGATGCAAAGAACTGACTCATTTGAAAAGACCTGATGCTGGGAAAGATAGAAGACGGGAGGAAAAGGGGACGACAGAAGATGAGATGGTTGGATGGCATCAGCGATGTGATGGACGTGAGTTTGAGTGAGCTCCGGGAGTTGGTGATGGACAGGGAAGCCTGGTGTTCTGTAGTCCATGGGGTTGCAAAGAGTCGGTCACGACTGAGCGACTGAACTGAGGAGAAGCTCTCATTTGCAAACAAATGTTTGTCAAGTGAATATGACCTGCATTAACTAGCTTTCAAGTTGTGGTGCTGGAGAAGATGCTTGAGAGCCCCCTGGACTGTAAGGAGATCCAACCAGTCAATACTAAAGGAAATCAACCCTGAATATTCATCGGAAGGACTGATGCTGAACCTGAAGCTCCAATACTTTCGCCACCTGATGCAAAGAGCTGACTAGTTGGAAAAGACCCTGATGCTTGGAAAGATTGAGGGCAGGAGGAGAAGGGCATGGCAGCGGATGAGATGGTTAGATAGCCATCACTGACTCAATGGACATGAGTCTGAGCAAATTTCAGGAGACAGTGAAGGACAGGAAAGCCTGGTAACTGCAGTTCATAGGGTCAAAAAGAGTTGGACACAACTTAGAGACTAAATAACAACGACTAGTAGATGAGAAAGCTGTGATTAATGAATGATTTGAATTGTGGAGTGAAAAATCACTGGTTATGGCCCTTGGGCCTGCAGTTTGTGTTTTCAGTTTTTGGTTGATAACCCAATGTCCTAAAATTCAATGAGGCAGTCTACTGAGCAATTAATTCAAAGAAATTCTACCTAGAAACATTTCAAAGAAAAGATACTAATATAAATCTTCATTTATAATCCTGTTGCATTTTTTTCTTTTTTTCCCAACTACCTTCCTTCCTTTTTCTCTTTATTTTTTTAATATCATATTTTGTAGTACAGTAAGTATAAGGCAGTACAATATAATGAGTAAATGAATAAGAGAGTAGATTTGTTGGTAGACACTGTGCCAGGTATCTTTTACATGCTAAGTGGCTTCAACCATGTCCAACTCTTTGCAACCATATGGACTGTCGTCCGCCAGGTCCCTGTGTCCCTGGGATTCTCCAGTCAAGAGTACCGGAGTGGGTTGTCATGCCCCCCTCCAGGAGCTCTTCCTAACCCAGGACTGAACCCGTGTCTCTTACATCTCCTGCATTGACATGCGGGTTCTTTACCGCTAGCACCACCAGGGAAGCCCTATCTATTGCCTCACCCAAAATCCATCTTCACTGTCCTATTTGTGAGACTAGAATATTTTCCCCTTGCCATCTGGCAAAATTTTAAACATCCTTGATAGAAGGCAATCTAGGGAACTAGTGAATAAAGGGGTTCTTCCTGGTTCTGGGGGATTTTCTCCTACAATAAATAGTGACCCACAGTGCAGGGTTTTCTGGGCCATGCTAGCTGGTACCTCACAGGGCTCCTGAGACACACACACCGGGAGCTTGTGGGCACGTTCCTTGTGGCACCACCTTCCCTTGAATGGTTTCCACACTGAGACACTTGCCTGAAAACAGCTTCCCCAGAACCCCAGTAAGTACCTTCCCTGGGAACTACACTAGCATGCTACATTCGTGAGTGTCTCTATTTACTGGGTCACAGCTGTGTCCTCTCCAAGAAAAGCTGGATCCAAGTTACAGGGAGAAATACGGTAAGGGGCACTGTTTAAAATTTGTTCTTTCCTTAAGTGCTCTATCCTCAGACTGACAGTGTGACTCCTCTTCTCAATACTTTATAATTAAATTTATTTATTTTTAACTGCAGGATAATTGCTCCACAATATTGTGTTGTTTTCTGTCAAACATCAACATGACTCAGCCATAGGTATACCTATCTCCACTCCCTCTTGAACTTCTTCCCCATCTCCCATCCCAGCCACCCCACTAGGTTGTTACAGAGCCCCGGTTTGAGTTCCCTGAGTCATACAGCAATTCCCATCGGTTAACTATTTTATTTCACATATGGTGATGTATATGTTTCCATGTTACTCTCTCTACATCTCACCCTCTTCTCCCCGCCCCGCCCCCCGCCCCATCCCCATGTCCATAAGTCTGTTCTCTATGTTTTCTCAATTCTTTAAGGTTCCTTTTGCCCTTAATAGCCCATCTTGGGCTTCCCAGGTGGCACTAGTAGTAAAGAATCTGCCTGCCAATGCAGGAGACATAAGAGACGTGGGTTTGATCCCTGGGTCGGGAAGATCCCCTGGAGGAGGGCACGGCAACTCATTCCAGGATTCTTGCCTGGAGAATCCCATGGACAGAGGAGCCTGGTGGGCTACAGCCCATGGAGTCACAAAGACCTGGACATGACTGAAGCAACTTAGCACACGCCCACAGTCTATCTCAGTGTCCCTAATCTCCATCAGAGTTAATAATTCTTTACGTTAAACATTTCCTGCTCAAATCGCCGTGTAGTTTTATTTTCTAATTGGACCCTGATTGATACAAGCAGACCTGAGTTATAATTCATTTTCTTTTTTAATTTTTATTGGAGTATGGTTGCTTTACAATGTGTTAGTTTCTACCATAGAGCAAAGTGAATCAGCTGTATGTATACACATATCCCGTTATATGTATGCGTATATTCCATCTTGGTTTGGATATCCTTCCCATTTAGGTCACACACAGCACTAAGTAGAGATCCCTGTGTGATACAGGCTCTCACAAGTTATCTATTTTAACATTGTACCAATAGTGTATGTGTCAATCTATGAGCTCTAATCTTTCAACCATCATAGCACGCTTTAAAATATTAGACAAATCACATTTATCTCCTGGTGATAGTACTGACCTCTTAGGATTATTGTTAGGATTAAGTGATATAAGAAACATATACAAATTCATAGCACCATGTCTAAAAATACTACATGAGTGTGTTAGTGTATGTAACCCAGTACTACTTCAACAGTCATGAAAAACAAAGAGAGTCAGGAAATAATAAGCTATTGCATCTTTTAATTATAAACACATTAGAGAGTTTTCTGCTCTTTTTAAAAGGAAAAGTTCAAAATTATTCCCTTCTAACTCAAAAAAAAGCAGACATCTTTATATGTGCTCAGATATGCGAACAGATACTAGGTATACCTCACCTGCAAGCTGTGGGCTGAGTTGCTCAGTCATGTCTGACTCTTTACAACCCTATGGACCATAGCCCACCAGGCTCCTCTGTCCATGGGATTCTCCAGGCAAGAATACTAGAGTGGGTTGCCGTGCCCTCCTCCAGGGGATCTTCTCGACCAAGGGATCAAACCCACATTTATATGTGCTCCGATATGTGAATAGACATTAGGTATATCTCACCTGTATAATTTTAAGCTCTTTCTCATCTGTCAACAGAAGAAAGAAAGCCAGTACTACAAAGCAGTGCTAAAGAGTCAACCCTGCTTTACTTTTTCACCCAGGTTGTGCTTCAAGAAGTTGAGCCAGGGACTTCCTAGGCAGTAGAGGTCTCTTGGAGTTGAGAAGGAGGCTAAGGATGCAGCATTAGTTACATTATAAGAAATCACAGTGAAATCAAATACAACCCTGAAGTTTTACTTCACACATAAAATGGGGAGGCAAAAAAGATCAGAGTTTTTTGTCTTTGAAACCATAAAGTAAGAAAGTAAAGTAGGGAAATCTAGCAATAATAGCAGCCTTTTTAGTGTGAAGGGCCAAATTGCACCTAAGGTTTCTCTCTTCCCTAAGATTGATACCTTTCTAACTCTTTTAGCTTAACCAAGATGTTTAAGCAAAATAGCTTTATGCTTATTAGTTTTAATAAAGCATCTTGTTTTCCATCGAGGCCATGTTTCCATTTTGGGCAAAATAAGATGCCTATGCTCAAGTCTAAGCCATGGTGGATGCAGAACTGCCACTTTCTCTTCCTGGATTATTCTGATTAAACACTAAGCAGAAACTCATGAAGTCTGTGCAATGTTGAACTTGCCGTGATAATGGGATGTCATGAGAGCTACAGAATCAAGCACACTTTGAAGGTGTCTAGTTCAGAGTCTTGCTAATGCCACCATTTGCCATCAAGTAACACAAATGGCAACCCACTCCAATATTCTTGCCTGGAGAAACCCGTGGGCAGAGAAGCCTGGGGGCTACAGTCCACAGCATCACAAGGAGTCAGACACAACTGAAGCGACTTAGCACACATGCAATAAGATGAAGCCTTGGAGCTTGTATAATATAAACAAAGATAACAATTTCGGATAATTGTACCTTCCTTCATAATATCAAAACTGATTACAAGTAAGCATGTTTCATTTTAGAAAGCATATGGCTTGTAAATATGCACTCTTCTTTTTGTTTTATTACATATGTCACCCTAAGACAAAACAGGAATTTAATTTTTGTTGCTGATATTGCTAACTTGTTATTTATGGAGTATCTGACTTTTAATATACTGCTAAGTCAATATTGCCACATTACATTTAGGTGTAATAATAGGGTTCTCAGAACTCAAAAGAATAAGATCTCTTCCTTACTCCTTCTTCCCCAAGCCATATATGTAGTAAAACTCTGCAGATCGCAGGTGTATGTGTCTAGGTCTGGTCTATGGCAGAAGCCCACACAATATTTCCATAAGTCTCTGTTGCTCCCAGATCATCAAGCAGTCACTTGTCTTCATTAGAGGTAGCAGCTGTGACTGAGCTGTGACTCTGGAGCTGACCATCACTGGGGTATGGACCTGACCTGCCACTGATGAGATGAGTGATCTGAAGCAAGTTAGCTAACCTCTTTAAAGCTAAAATCCCCCAGAACCAGGAAGAACCCCTTTATCCACTAGTTCCCTAGATTGCCTTCTATCAAGGATGTTTAAAATTTTGCCAGATGGCAAGGGGAAAATATTCTAGTCTCACAAATAGGACAGTGAAGATGGATTTTGGGTGAGGCAATAGATAGGGCTTCCCTGGTGGTGCTAGCGGTAAAGAACCCGCATGTCAATGCAGGAGATGTAAGAGACACGGGTTCAGTCCTGGGTTAGGAAGAGCTCCTGGAGGGGGGCATGACAACCCACTCCGGTACTCTTGACTGGAGAATCCCAGGAACAGAGGGACCTGGCGGACGACAGTCCATATGGTTGCAAAGAGTTGGACATGGTTGAAGCGGCTTAGCATGTAAAAGATACCTGGCACAGTGTCTACCAACAAATCTACTCTCTTATTCATTTACTCATTATATTGTACTGCCTTATACTTACTGTACTACAAAATATGATATTAAAAAAATAAAGGGGAGAAGAAGGAAGGTAGTTGGGAAAAAAGAAAAAAAAGTAACAGGATTATAAATGAAGATTTATATTAGTATCTTTTTTTGAAATGTTTCTAGGTAGAATTTCTTTGAATTAATTGCTCAGTAGACTGCCTCATTGAATTTTAGGACACTGGGTTATCAACCAAAAACTGAAAACACAAACTGAAGGCCCAAGGGCCATAACCAGTGATTTTTCACTCCACAATTCAAATTATTCATTAATCTCATCTTTCTCATCTACTAGTCGTTGTTATTTAGTCTCTAAGTTGTGTCCAACTCTTTTTGACCCTATGAACTGCAGTTACCAGGCTTTCCTGTCCTTCACTGTCTCCTGAAATTTGCTCAGACTCATGTCCATTGAGTCAGTGATGGCTATCTAACCATCTCATCCGCTGCCATGCCCTTCTCCTCCTGCCCTCAATCTTTCCAAGCGTCAGGGTCTTTTCCAACTAGTCAGCTCTTTGCATCAGGTGGCGAAAGTATTGGAGCTTCAGGTTCAGCATCAGTCCTTCTGATGAATATTCAAGGTTGATTTCCTTTAATATTGACTGGTTGGATCTCCTTGCAGTCCAGGGGGCTCTCAAGTGTCTTCTCCAGCACCACAACTTGAAAGCTAGTTAATGCAGGTCATATTCACTTGACAAACATTTGTTTGCAAATGAGAGCTTCTCCTCAGTTCAGTCGCTCAGTCGTGACCGACTCTTTGCAACCCCATGGACTACAGAACACCAGGCTTCCCTGTCCATCACCAACTCCCGGAGCTTACTCAAACTCACATCCATCACGTCACTGATGCCATCCAACCATCTCATCTTCTGTCGTCCCCTTTTCCTCCCGTCTTCTATCTTTCCCAGCATCAGGTCTTTTCAAATGAGTCAGTTCTTTGCATCAGGTGGCCAAAGTATAGCCAAAGCATCTACTCAGATAATCCAAATCCTAACTGCATCAGTTGCAGACTCTAAGATTTAGGCAAGTTGCTAAGGATATAAGCCAGGATAAAAGTCCACAGAATAAAACCTTAGATACCTCTCATTTTCCCCTGCCTCTCACATAAGTGAGGCTCATCATGCTTAATACTCAGAGTAGGTGGTGAGTGTTCAGAGAATCCAAATGCCCTTCCATTCCTCTCCCTCAGAGGACGCTCTATTATAGAGGACTCTGCTTCCCTCCTGCAGAGCCTCAACCTAAATATTTAAGGCAGTGGTCCTCAGACTGGTATTTTGAGATGTGCAGTGACTTAAAAAAAATTATAAGTGGGATCATACTAAAGACTGATTTTTGTTTTCCCAATATTTTGATCCATGGTAATTTTAACATTATTTAATGGTTTAAAAACATTATGTGTTCATGACAGGAAATTCTGGAAATACAAAGTATATAGGAATAATTATTACTCTTAATATTTTCCAATTCTAACCCCGTATGCGTGATTTTCCTTCTCCCACAACCCCCAAGAAACTACAGTAGAGCGTAAGTAGTTAACAGGACACTTGGCGGCGGATCACTCTTAGCATCAGGAAACAGGCCTAAAGTCATCAGCTCTACGTTATAGAATGCTGTTCTTGTTGCTCAGTTGCCCAGTCATGTCCGAGTCTTTGCGACCCCATGGACTACAGCACATAAAGCCTCCCTGCCCCTCACCATCTCTCAAAGTTTGCCCAAGTTCATGTCCATTGCATCAATGACGCCAACCAGTCACCTCATCCTCTGATGGCCTTTTCTCCTTCTGCCCTCAATCTTCCCCAGCATCAGGGACTCTTCCAATGAGTCAGCTGTTTGCATCAGATGACCAAAACACTGGAGTTTCAGCTTTAGCATCAGTCTTTCCAACAAGTATTCAGACTTGATTTCCCTTAAGATTGACTGGTCTGATGTCCTTGCTGTCCAAGTTACTTTCAGGAGTCTTCTCCAGCACCGCAGTACGAAGGCATCGATTCTTTGGCATTCTGCCTTCTTTAGAGTCCAGCTTTCACAACTGTACATGACCACTGGTCCCTATTGCCTTGACTATATGGACCTTTGTTGGCAGAGTGACGTCTCTACTTACCAACAACACACTGTTGAGATTTGTCATAGCTTTTCTGCCAAGAAGCAATCATCTTCTGATTTCATGGCTGCAGTCACCATCCACAGTGATTTTAGAGCCCAAGAAGAGGAAATCTGTCACTACTTTCGCCTTTTCCCCTTCTATTTGCCATGCAGTAATGGGGCTGGATGCCATGATCTTAGATTTTTTAATATTTAGTTTTAAGCTGGCTCTTTCATACTCATCAAGAGGCTCTTTAGTTTCTCTTTGCTTTCTGCCATTAGAATGGTATCATCCACATATCTGAGGTTGTTTATGCTTCTCCCGCTTATCTTGATTCCAGCTTGTAACTCATCCAGCCTGGCATTTCTCATGATGCACTCAGCATATAGGTTAAACAAACGGGGTGACAGCAGACAACCCTGTCTTATTCCTTTCTCAATCTTGAACCAATCAGTTGTTCCATACAGGGTTCTAACTGTTGCTTCTTGACATGCATACAGGTTTCTCAGGAGACAGGTAAGATCAGGTAAGATGGTCTGCTATTCCCAACTCTCTAAGAGCTTTCCACAGTTTGTCATGATCCACACAGTCAAAGGCTTTAGGGTACTTGATGAAACAGAGGTAGATGTTTTTCTGCAATTCCCTTTCTTTCTCTATGATCCAGTAGATGTTGGCAATTTGATTTCTGGTTTCTCTTCCTTTTCTAAAGCCAGCTTGGACATCTGGAAGTTTCTGGTTCACATAATGCTGAAGTCTAGCATGCAAAGTTTTAAGCATGACTTTACTAGCATGGGGTTTCCTGGTGGCTCAGAGGTTAAAGCATCTGCCTGCAATGCGGGAGACTCGGGTTCAATCCCTGAGTTGGGAAGATCCCCTGGAGAAGGAAATGGCAACCCACTCCAGTATTCTTGCCTAGAGAATCCCATGGAGAGAGGAGCCTGGTAGGCTATAGTCCACGGGGTCACAAAGAGTTGGACACGACTGAGCGACTTCACTTTCACTTTACTAGCACTGGAGATGAATACTACTGTCTGATGGTTAAGTCTTTAGTACTATTCTTACTACCCATCTTGGGAATTGGGATGAGGATTCATTATAAAACAGGGGTGACAAAAAAAGAAAAACCATCTATTATCACAACTGTTCCCTTTCTAGGATTATTATTAAAAGATATTTTAACACCAAAAATGACTGAGGGACACAATCTCAGGTGCGTTGCGCACAAAGTAAGTTTTGGATTGAATAATGAGAAACTGGAGGTTCTAGGATTTTTGAAAGTGCTAACTTTTTCCTAACGGGCCAGTCCTCAACACAAATTCCGGCACAGACTCAATATAGGATCAATCCTAAGTGTATCAAGGGACTTTACAACTGACCCTCACTTATTAAACCAGAATAGAAGACCTCATTGTGGAAGTCAATTATTAAGAAGTATTTGCAACTATGGGGCTTCCCAGGTAGCTCAGTGGTAAAGAATTCTCCTGCCAGTGCAGGAGACACAAGGGCCTAGGGTTTGCTCTCTGTGTTGGGAAGATCCCCTGGAGTAGGAAATGGCAACCTGCTTCAGTACTCTTGCCTGGAGAATCTCATGGACAGAGGAGCCTGGCAAGCTACATCCACGGGATCGCAAAGAGTCGGACACGACTGAGCACAGTGCACAGTAAACTTAAAGCCATGAGTAAAAAGTCTGATCACATGTGAGTTTAAACTGGTGGTCAGATTATCTATAACCCAGAGAAAATGACCGATTTCTAAATGTTGTACTTTTAATATAAGGCCACTGTTAAAGCACTTTAAACTTCTATGTTGCATTCATTTTCTTTTATTTGAATTAGATGAATGTCATACTTTTTTATCTTGCTGCTTTTATCTAAGCTTTCTCTATTAATTAGTAAATTTAAAAGAATATCAATCTATCAGTTTAAAAAATTACATGTCGTGAACAAGGGAAAGTGAATTTAAAGCATTCCCATTCTGAAATTAATGAAACTTTCCTACATTCAATTTATCTTACGCTGATATATAAAATCTTAAAGATCACTGATGAAGAAGCAAAACATTTAAGAATCAAAGCCGCAGGGAAAAATGGTTAAGAAGGCAGTTAAATAATATGCCCTTGGATGATATAATCAGCAAAAATAAATTCAAGGAACATAGATCTCTTGTATTATAATTAAATACCAACATTGTTTAACTTAAAGGAGAGCAAAAATGTTCATAACACTTCACTCTGAGTAAATAATCTAAAATAAGAACATGAATTAATTAAAAAATTATTAAAGTGCGGAATATTAATTTAAATTTTTTTAATGTAGCAAGTATTACTACTTTTAAGTCCCCTCATTTCATGACAATCATGCATGTTATAAGTTTATCCAGAACATTTTTGCTATATTATTCAAAGATTTCATGTGGGAACATTGTGTCATTAATACATACATATCTTTATAAATCCAATCAAATTTCTAATACAAAATAGAAAATTAGAGGATTGCAGTCATTTGATTGTTGAATAATCAAAGTAAAGTTATTGCAAAAGGTTCACTTCTTCAGTGGAATAAGTATACAGAATTCATAAATACACTAAAATTTATTTTTATTTCTATGCTGTTGTTAATTTTTAGATTTATAAGCAAATTAAACACATTTGCAATTGTTGTTCATTCACTCAATCATGTATGACCCTTTGTGACCCCATGGACTAAAGCACACCAACCTTCCCTGTCCTTCACTGTCTCCTGGAGTTTATTCTAACTCATGTCCATTGAGTCAGTGATACCATCCAACCTTCTCATCCTCTATTGTCCCCTTCTCCCCCTGCCCTCAATCTTTCTCAGTTTGAGGGTCTTTTCCAATGTCTTTGCTCTTCGCATCAGGTGGCCAAAGTATTGGAGCTTCAGCATCAGTCCTTCCAGTGTATATTCAGGGTTGATTTCCATTATGATTGACTGGTTTGATCCCCTTGCAGTCGAAAGGACTCTCAAGAGTGCTTTCCAGCACCATAGTTCAAAAGCATTAATTCTTTGGCACTCAGCCTTCATTATGGTCCAACTCTCACATCCATACATGACTAGTGGAAAAACCATAGCTTTGACTATCCAGACCTTTGTTGGCAAAATGATGTCTTTGCTTTTTAATACACTGTCTCAGTTTGTCATAGCTTTTCTTCCAAGGAGTATCTTTTAATTTCATAGCTGCAGTCACCATCTGCAGTGATTTTGGAGCTCAAGAAAATGGTCTCTTTCCATTGTTTTCCCATCTATTTGCCATGAACTGATGGGACTAGATGCCACAGTCTTAGGTTTTTGAAAAGTAAGGAAAACCACTAGACCATTCAGGTATGATCTAAATCAAATACCTTACGATTACACAGCGGATGTGACAAATAGATTCAAGGGATAGATCTGATAGACAGAGTGCCTGAAGAACTATGGACGGAGGTTCATAACATTGTACAGGAGGTAGTGATCAAGACCATCCCCAAGAAAAATAAAGGCAAAAAGGCAAAATGGTTTTCTGAGGAGGCCTTACAAATAGCTAAGAAAAGAAGAGGAGCAAAAGGCAAAGGAGAGAAGGAAAGATATACCCATCTGAATATAGAGTTTCAAAGAGTAGCAAGGAGAGATAAGAAAGCTTTCTTAAGTGAACAAGGCAAAGATATAGAGGAAAACAATAGAATGGGAAAGACTAAAGATCTCTTCAAGAAAATTAGAGATACCAAGGGAACATTTCTCCTTATTGCCAAATTCAGACTTAAATTGAAGAAAGTAGGGAAAACCACTAGACCATTCAGGTATGACCTAAATCAAATCCCTTATGATTATACAGTGGAAGTGAGAAATAGATTTAAGGGATTACATCTGATAGACAGAGTGCCTGATGAACTATGGACGGAGTTTTGTGACATTGTACAGGAGACAGGGATCAAGACCATCCCCAAGAAAAAAAAATGCAAAAAGCAAAATGGCTGTCTGAGGCCTTACACAAAGCTGTGAAAAGACAGTAAATGAAAATGAAAGGAGAAAAGGAAAGACATACCCATTTGAATGCAGAGTTCCAAAGAACAGCAAGGAGAGAAAAGAAAGCCTTCCTCAGCGATCAATGCAAAGAAATAGAGGAAAACAACAGAATGGAAAAGACTAGAGATCTCTTCAAGAAAATTAGACATACCAAGGGAACATTCCATGCAAAGATGGGCTCGATAAGGACAGCAGAAGATATTAAGAATAGGTGGCAAGAATACACAGAAGAACTGTACAAAAAAGATCTTCACAACCAAAATAATCACAGTGGTGTGATCACTCACGTAGATCCAGACATCCTGGAATGTGAAGTCAAGTGGGCCTTAGGAAGCATCACTATGAACAAAGCTAGTGGAGGTGATGGAATTCCAGTTGAGCTATTTCAAATCCTGAAAGATAATGCTGTGAAAGTGCTGCACTCAATATGCCAGCAAATTTGGAAAACTCAGCAGTGCCACAGGACTGGAAAAGGTCAGTTTTCATTCCAATCCCAAGGAAAGGCAATGCCAAAGACTGCTCAAACTACTGCACAATTGCACTCATCTCACACGCTAGGAAAGTAATACTCAAAATTCTCCAAGCCAGGCTTCAGCAATACGTGAACTGTGAACTTCCAGATGTTCAAGCTGGTTTTAGAAAAGACAGAGGAACCAGAGATCAAATTGCCAACATCCGCTGGAACATCGAAAAAGCAAGACAGTTCCAGAAAAACATCTATTTCTGCTTTATTGACTATGCCAAAGCCTTTGACTGTGTGGATCACAATAAACTGTGGGAAATTCTGAAACAGATGGGAATACCAGGCCACCTGACCTGCCTCTTGAGAAACCTATATGCAGGTCAGGAAGCAACAGTTAGAACTGGACATGGAACAACAGACTGGTTCCAAATAGGAAAAGGAGTATGTCAATGCTGTATATTGTCACCCTGCTTATTTAATTTACATGCAGAGTACATCATGAGCAACGCTGGACTGGAAGAAGCACAAGCTGGAATCAAGATTGCCGGGAGAAATATCAATAACCTCAGATATGCAATGATACCACCGTTATGGCAGAAAGTGAAAAGGAACTCAAAAGCCTCTTGATGAAAGTGAAAGAGGAGAGTGAGAAAGTTGGCTTAAAGTTCAACATTCAGAAAACCAAGATCATGGCATCTGGTCCCATCACTTCATGGGAAATAGATGGGGAAACAGTGGAAACAGTGTCCAATTTTATTTTGGGGGGCTCCAAAATCACTGCAGATGGTGACTGCAGCCATGAAATTAAAAGATATTTACTCCTTGGAAGGAAAGTTATGACCAACCTAGATAGCATATTCAAAAGCAGAGACTTTACTTTGCCAACAAAGGTCCGTCTAGTCAAGGCTATGGTTTTTCCTGTGGTCATGTATGGATGTGAGAGTTGGACTTTGAAGAAAGCTGAGCGCCAAAGAATTGATGCTTTTGAACTGTGGTGTTGGAGAAGACTCTTGAGAGTTCCTTGGACAGCAAGGAGATCCAATCAGATCCAATCTCCTCCATTCTGAAGGAGATCAGTCCTGTGTGTTCTTTGGAAGGAATGATGCTAAAGCTGAAACTCCAGTACTTTGGCCACCTCATGCAAAGAGTTGACTCATTGGAAAAGTCTCTGATGCTGGAAGGGATTGGGGGCAAGGAGGAGAAGGGGACGACAGTGGATGAGATGGCCAGATGGCATCACTGACTCGATGGACGTGAGTTTGAGTGAACTCCAGGAGTTGGTGATGGACAGGGAGGACTGGTGTGCTGCGATTCATGGGGTCGCAAAGAGTCGAACACGACTGAGTGACTGAATTGAACTGAACTGAACTGAAGGGAACATTTCATGCAAAGATGGGCACAATAAAGGACAGAAATACGGACCTAACAGAAGCAGAACTATTGGATAAAGAAACCTAAAGGACCTTTCCTTTTTTCAGTCTTCATGGAATTTTGACAAAAATACAGAACATATTACTGTACACAAATAAGTCATATAGCTACATAAAACACAAATAACTTTGGCTAATAATTTTTATATAATTATGAGAATTCTTTATGAGGGTCATTTTCCTTTATTCTCTAAGCCTATGTTAAAAAAAAGTATGTTAAAACCTATAATAAACTGCTTAAGAAAAGCTTAATGATATATCTGCACTTTTAAAAAGCATCTTTGTCATTAAACAACAAAGATTAAAAGAACTTTACATCTAAATATCCTAAAATAATAATAGTATGAAAAATCCAAGAGCACAATTAAATAATAACACATAATGAGGAACAAAGATTTAAGCTGGGAATGCAACAGGTCAAATAAGATTTAAACTGTCTCCATACATATCAAAAGATATTTAATAAAGCTGAAAAAACAATCTCTTCATAAAGACATCTAATAAATAGGAAGAGAAGGATACAACTTCAAATAAATATCAACATTACATAATAACATTAAAATTAGTGAGAAAATTATAATGTCCATCATTGACATTACTATCTAATGTCATAAATATTCCAGCTAATGCAAAAGTCAAGAAAAAGATATCTTAAGTTGTATTGTACACAATAAAAGTAGAATTGTAAAAATTTCATATCATTTTCAGGTGGTACAATTGCATACTTATGAAACTCAAGAGAAGATGAAAATTATTATAATTTAGGAGGGCAAAATACAACTACTGATTATAAAATAAGCTTATAAAAATTAGGGCTTCTCATATACAAGAAGAATTTGCTAAATACATACTAGAAAAAGGCAAGATTAAAAAATATTTAAATCACAAACAAAACAGCTGGAAAGAAAAAAAAAGCCTATGTGTGTGTTTGTGTGTATGTTTCTGTATGCTGGAAGGAAAGCAAACATTTTCTCATAGATGATTAGAGTCTTATGATTAATTTTAAGTACTCTTTTAAAAATATGCCTTTCATTTTTCTCTGAAGGTCTAAGTCTTGGGATAGCCAGATTAAATCCATTAACATGACTGTACTCTGACAGGCTAAAGACAAATGTCCTTCTCACCTTAGTTAAAATGCTCTCATTCCTAGAGAAATACAATTGCACAAAAAGTTCTTCAAACATAAAAGCACAGTGGCAGCTTTTACTGGGATCCCCATACATAATTGAAAAGAGATTTCTTTTCTCTTGGTTTGGAAGAGTGTCCTATAATGAAAGCTATATCTTAATAGGAAGCATAAAATCACAAATAAGTACTGCTATTCTAAACTGTTAAATTCAAATTACGCAAGTGTCTTGTATTTCTTGCCATGTATTTCCTTTTATTTATTTTTTTAATTTTCCTGTATGTATACATATCCTTAAGGGTTGAGAGAAATTCAACCAATCTCTAGGTTATTTCCCAGTAATATGAGTTTTAAAAAGTATACTGAGGGGAAATTTGGAGTTAATCATGAAACTCAATATTGTAAGTATTATTGTCCCAGATTATCTCAACTGCTTAGCAAAAAAATTATAACAATTGGCAGTTGATTACAACAGGCTTAGCTCTATACCTTTACTCAACAATTATGTCAGCCTGCAAGCAAAAAATATTCTCAAAAAACCCAGAAGATTTACCTTGCCTTTTAGGTGGTTAGGATTTTCTCTAAATTCTAGAGACAAAGCTAATAATATCATGCTATTTCATAAAGCAAAACATGAACTCCAAATCAAGGAGCATTTTCCCTGATGCATTTTGCAAGTGAGTATCCAACACCAAATGGTATTCACCTGGAAAATTATTTGGTACTAGTTTTTTAAACAATAAATGCTGTCTTTTAGAACTAAACCATTCTCCAGCTTTTTGGAGATCACTCACCAAACTAATTTAGATTTCTCAATTCCAGCCTGAGAGACCTGTTGACTGATTATAGAAAAGTTAAGATTAATTGTAGTGTGGAGAAGACTCTTTAGAGTCCCTTGGACAGCAAGGAGATCAAACCAGTCAATCCTAAAAGAAATCAACCCTGAATGTTCATCGGAAGGACTGATGCTGAAGCTGAAGCTCCAATACTTTGGCCACCTGATGCAAAAGGCCAACTCTTTGGAAAAGACCGTGATGCTGGGAAAGACTGAAGGCAGGAGGAGAAGGGGATGACAGAGGATGAGATGGGTGGATGGCATCACTAACTCAATGGACATGAGTCTGAACAAATTCTGGGAGATCATGAAAGACAGGGAAGCCTGGCGTGCAGCAGTCCAAGGGGTCACAAAGAGTCACTCACGATTTAGAGACTGAACGACAACAACAGGATTAATCTGAATTCTTTATGGAACAAGGCTGCATATTAGCTAATTATTAAAAGGAAAAACTTACATATTTAACACATGTCCAATCTCCCGGCTCAGTTTATTTCCTGGTATCATTGGGCTTCCCAGTTGGTGCTAGTGGTAAAGAACACATCTGCCAATGCAGGAGACATAAGAGATGTGGTTCATTCCCTGGGTTGGGAAGATCCCCTGGAGGAAGGCATAGCAACCCACTCCAGTATTCTTGCCTGGAAAACTGCTATGGTCAGCAGAGCCTGGTGGGCTACAGTCCATAAGGTCGCAAAGTCAGACATGACTGAAGCAACTTAGCTGAGGTAGAGCTGAAGGCAGGAAGATTTCTGTCTGTCTCATGTGCTGACTTCATCCACCTTGTCCCAATGTCCCCGAAAGTCTCTATCACTGCAAGCATCAAATCATTCCAAAAATCCCCTCAGCTCTAATGTTCCTAAATCATCTAAATTTGGTTAGAGATGAAGCTCTCTGTATAATCTACCTTGGGGAACAATTCCTCTAACAATTCCTCTCTACCCAACAATTCCTCTTAACTTAAGAACACGTTGTCTGCTCCTTTAACCTTTGTATTTTGGGGGCAGACAACGTGTTCTTAAGTTTCAGAGGTCCACAGGTAGAGAGGAATTGATAAGCATAAGTTAAGACGTTTTCATTTCAAAGGGAGAAAAAGGAAAGAAAAAAATCGCGGTGGTTTTGAAATCCAGCCGGATAAACTCCATTAGATTCAAGGGCTGGAAATAATCCTCTGCGGTTTGCAGCTCCAGCCTCTGAACCATCTTTCCTTTTTCATGAAGGGTAGCATGGAGTTGTAGCTGAAGCGCTTGATCAGTCTCTCCTGCCTATAAACATCTGGGTGTCCAGCAGCCTTCTTTCATTCCTGACTGTCTGTGTTCCTCTTTAGCACAAGCGGACAGTGTTCTCCTGTTATAAAATCCTCAAGAATCTGGCAATTCTCTCACGTAGGTTATAGAGATTCACTCCATTAAACAAGAAACTTCTCCACACATCTTTTCCTGGAAAATCTCATAACCAAGATGACTAAAAGGTTCACATATTTTTTTTTCTCTTCAGAAAACCTCTTTGTGACTGAGCTCTCTTTTTTCATCTTTTTGATATATTAGCAAAAGATGGTCCAGTTACACTTTCAGCTTTTCCTCGAGAGCACGTTTTCCTCGTGGTGAACCTTTTAATTTGAGTATCTTTCAAAATTGGAATGAATTTAGAATTCTCCAAATTATCTAGTCTTGTTTCCTTTTTTTGTTTGTTTGTTTGTTTACCAGTTTTTCCCTCAATTTATAAGCAGCAAATAGTAACAAGGTTGCACTTTCAACTCTGCTTGGAAACCTCCTCAGCTCAAGGTCATAGTTAAAACATTCTGCTTTCCACATAACTGTAAGACACAATTCCACTGAACTTTCTGCCACTGCAGAACAAAGATCTCCTCTCCCCTAGTTTCCCATAACACGATCATTTCCTTCTGAGCCCTCAGTAGCAGCAACTTTAACGTTCACATTCTTAGTAATAACAATCTGTGATTTGGGGAGCCTCCAAAGTGACTTGGGATTTCTCTCTGTTTTTCATTTCCCTCTGAGTTCTTATTAGCAGAATCATTAGCATCCATAATTCTACCAACAGTCTATTGAAGGCTATCCAGGCTTTTCCTATCAAAGTCCCCAGTGTTCTAACCTCCACTTGCCCAATTCTACATTCTTAGACAATCTTTATCAGTTTGATAAAGATTTTTCTCTAGTTGATGTTCAACTAGAGAAGCAGATCTGGTAAGATATATATATCTTAAATTTTGGAATCCATGGAATTCTCCAGGCAAGTATACTGGGGTGGGTTGCCATTTCCTTCTCCAGGGGATCTTCCCAACCCAGGGATTGAACCCAGGTCTCTTGCATTGCAGGCAGATTCTTTTACCACTGAGCCACCAGGGAAGCCCCCTATATATACATATATATCTTATATGTGTGTGTGTGCTCTGCTCAGTCATGTCTGACTCTTTGCAACCCCAGGGAATGTAGCCCATCAGGCTCCTCTGTCCATGGGATTCTCCAGGCAAGAATCCTGGAGTGGGTTGTCATTTCCTTCTCCAGGGGATCTTCCTGACCCAGGGATCAGACCCACATCTCTTGTGTCTCCTGCATTGGCAAGTGGATTCTTTACTACTGTGCCAACTGGGAAGCATATAATTTATTTAAGAGATTTATTGTAAAGAAAGTTAAGTCACTCAGTCATGTCTGACTCTTTGTGAACCCATGGACTGCAGCCTGCCAGGCTCCTCCATGCATGGAATTTTCCAGGCAAGAATACTGGAGCGGGTTGCCATTTCCTTCTCCAGGGGATCTTCCTGACTCAGGGATCAAACCCGGGTCTCCCACATTGCAGGCAGATGCTTTACCATCTGAGCCACTAGGGAAGCTATTGTAGAGAATTAGCTTACATAATTGTGAGCAGTGGTTAGGCAAGTCCTAAATCTACAGAGCAGGCCATCAGGAAGGGCAGGCTAAAATTCCTGGGCACAGGATGAAGGTACTATTCACATTCTGCATTTCTTCTTCAGAGAAGCCCCAGATCTTTTGTATTAATAAAGGCTTGTCATCTGACAGTATCAGGCCTGCCCAGATACAGATAATCTACCTTACTTAAAATCAGCCAATGATGTGCTTCATATCTATAAAATACCTTTGCAGCAACATCTAGATTAGTGTTTGACTGAATTAGTAGGAAACCTTGAAAGTAGTTTCAAAAATCATAAGATATAATTTTAAATTTGGGAGAGGTTTGAGAGGAGAAGTAAAGGGAAGTTTAAATGTGATGATTTTCTCATTATACCGATAATGTGTCAGTAGACAATTTTGACCAATTGGCAAAATGTTTAAGTGTTATGTTTAAATTTCCTTTTGTAAAATTAAGGTATAGTTGACATATTGTCACCTTGCTTATTTAACTTATATGCAGAGTACATCATGAGAAATGCTGGGCTGGAAGAAGCACAAGCTGGAATCAAGATTGCCGGGAGAAATATCCATAAACTCAGATATGCAGACAACACCACCCTTATGGCAGAAAGTGAAGAGGAACTAAAAAGCCTCTTGATGAAAGTGAAAGAGGAGAGTGAAAAAGTTGGCTTAAAGCTCAACATTCAGAAAACGAAGATCATGGCATCTGGTCCCATCACTTCATAGGAAATAGATGGGGAAACAGTGGAAACAGTGTCAGACTTTATTTTTTGGGCTCCAAAATCACTGCAGATGGTGACTGCAGCCATGAAATTAAAAGATGCTTACTCCTTGGAAGGAAAGTTATGACCAACCTAGATAGCATATTGAAAAGAAGAGAGATTACTTTGCCAACAAAGGTCCATCTAATCAAGGCTATGGTTTTTCCAGTGGTCATGTATGGATGTGAGAGTTGGACTGTGAAGAAGGCTGAGTGCCGAAGAATTGATGCTTTTGAACTATGGTGTTGGAGAAGTCTCTTGAGAGTCCCTTGGACTGCAAGGAGATCCAACCAGTCCATTCTGAAGGAGATCAGCCCTGGGATTTGTTTGGAAGGAATGATGCTAAAGCTGAAACTCCAGTACTTTGGCCACCTCATGCGAAGAGTTGACTCATATGGAAAAGACTCTGATGCTGGGAGGGATTGGGGACAGGAGGAGAAGGGGACGACAGAGGATGAGATGGCTGGATGGCATCACCGACTCGATGGTTATGAATCTGAGTTAACTCCGGGAGTTGGTGATGGACAGGGAGGCCTGGCGTGCTGTGATTTGGGGTCGCAGAGTCGGACATGACTGAGCGACTGAACTGACTGACTGACTGACATATAACAATATTTTAGTTTCAGGCATACAACATAATATTCAATATCTGTATACACTGTAGATTTGGATGCTGGAAAAGATTGAAGGCAGGAGGAAAAAGGGATGTCAGAGGAAGAAATGGTTGGATGACATCACTGCCTTGATGAACCTGAGTTTGAGCAAGCTCTGGGAGACGGTGAAGGACAGGGAAGCCTGGCGTGCTGCAGTCAATGGGTCACAAAAAGTTGGACATAACTGAGCGACTAAACAACAACAATACTGTAGAAATGATCATCACAATAAGTCTCGTTTTTCTCTATCACCATATACAGCTACAAAATGTACAATACAAACTGTTACACATGCTGTACATTCTATCCCCACGACATTTATTTTACACCTGGAAGCTTGTACCTCTTGATCCCCTTCACCCATTTGCCCAACCTCTCTCCCCTCTAGCAACCGTCGTTCTACTGTCTAAATTCATACAGAGTTTGCTTTTGTTGTGTTTTGTTTGTTTCAATTGTTAAATTCCATGTATACGTATATTCATATTTCTCTGGCTGATTAATTTCACTTAGCATATTTTCACAGTCAAGGTCCATCCATGTTGTCTCCAATGGCAAAATTTCATTCTAAACTGTGGCTGGGTTGTATCTCATCGTGTGTATGTGTAGACACGTATCTTCGTTATTCACACATCCGTTAGTGGACGTCCAGGTTGTTTCCAGAGTTTGGCTCTTATGAATAATGCTGCAGTGAACACAGGGGTGCACATGCAGACCAGCGTTTTCCTTTTCTTTGGATAAATACCCAGAGTGTAACTGTTGGATTACACCGGCCGCACATGCCAAGTCGCTTTAGCTGAGTCTGACTCTGGATCTTCCTGACCCAGGGATGGAACTGTGTCTCTTATGTCTCCCGCACTGGCAGGCGGGGTCTTACGACTAGTGCCACCTGGAAAGCCTGGATTATACGGAAGTTCTACGTTTAGTTTTGTGAGGAACCTCTAAACTGTTTTTCATAGTGACTGCACCAATTTATATTCTTATCAGTTTCAGTCTGTTTGTGTCCTTACATTTGAAGTAAACCTCTTGTAGCAACCCACTCCAGTGTTCTTGCCTGGAGAATCCCAGGGACGGGGGAGCCTGTTGGGATGCCGTCTATGGGGTCGCACAAGGTCGGGCACGACTGACGCGACTTAGCAGCAGCAGCAGCAGCAGACACCATATAGATGGGTGTTATATTTTTATACATTCAAAGTCTATGTCTTTTGATTGGAGAATTTAGGTCATTTGCATTTAAAGTAATTACAGGCATGCATGTATTACTGCCATTGTAAAATTATTTTTGGCTATTTTGCATTCCTTTCTTCTTCTCTTGCTCTCTTCCTTGTGGTTTGACAATTTTTTTAGTGCTATGTACAGATTCCATCCTCATCTTTTCTGTATCTACTGTAAGATTCTGTTTTGTGGTTACACTGCAGGCATGCTCAGTCATGCAGTCATGTCCGACTCTGCAACTCTATGGACTGTAGCTCTCTAGGCCCCTCTGTCCATGGAATTTTTCAGGCAAGAATATTGGAATGGGTTTCCATTTCCTCCTCCAGGGGATCCAAGGTCCACTTATAGCAACCTATATATTTAGCAGTCTATTTTAAGTTGATACTAAGTTAAGTTTGGACACATTCTAAAACTATAATTCTACCCACTCAGCATTTTATGTTTTTGATGTCACATTGTACATTTTATTGAAATTATAGTTGTGGTGTTTTTTTTTTTGTTTTTTTTTTTTTACTATTTTTGTCTTTTAACCATCATACTAGCTTTATGAGTGATTTGTTCAGTAACTTTACTATATATTTTCCTTTACCAGTGAGATTTTTATATCCACATGCTTTCTTGTTAGATTAATTAGTGCTTTTTCTTTCACCTTAAAGTTCTTTCAACATTTCTTATAAGACTGGTTGAGTGAAGTTGCTCAGTTGTGTCTGACTGTTTGTGACCCCATGAACTGTAGCCTACCAGGCTCCTCCATCCATGGGATTTTCCAGTCAAGAATACTGGAGTGGGTTGCCATTTCCTTCTCCAGGAGATCTTCCAGACCCAGAGACTGAACCCAGGTCTCCCGCATTGCAGGTAGACGCTTTACCGTCTGAGCCACCAGGGAAGTCCATAAGACTGGTTAGTAGTGGTGAACTTTAACTTTTTTTTTTTTTTTTACCTACATCTAAGGAGAAAACAGTTTTAGTTTGCTGGACTCCAGAGTCTGTATTTTTCTTTCTTTTTTTTTTTTTAATTTTATTTTATTTTTAAACTTTACATAATTGTATTAGTTTTGCCAAATATCAAAATGAATCCGCCACAGGTATACATGTGTTCCCCATCCTGAACCCTCCTCCCTCCTCCCTCCCCATACCAACCCTCTGGGTCATCCCAGTGCACCAGCCCCAAGCATCCAGTATTGTGCATCGAACCTGAACTGGCATCTCGTTTCATACATGATATTTTACATGTTTCAATGCCATTCTCCCAAATCTTCCCACCCTCTCCCTCTCCCATAGAGTCCATAAGACTGTTCTATACATCAGTGTCTCTTTTGCTGTCTCGTGCTTGTCTGGAAAACTCCTTTTTTCATATCTGAACAGTAACCCTGCCAGATAGTTTCCTTGGTGGAATTTTCTTTTGCTTTTAGCACATTCCTCCCTCCTGTCTTACAGAGTTCTCACTAAAAAGACTGCTGATGGTCTTACACAGTTTTCCTAGCATGTAGCAAGTTGTTTTTCTCTTGCTGCTTTTAAGATTCTCTCTTTAAGTGTTGATATTTTACTTATGTGTCTTGGTGTGAATCTCTTTGAATTCATCTTATTGGGAACTCTCTGGGCTTCTTGGATCTGGATGTCTGCTTCCAGGGTAGGAACGTTTTCAGCCATTATTTCTTCACATAAATTTTTTGTCCCTTTTTATATGTTTTCTCTTTCTGAGATTCCTATAATACAATTGTTCTGTTTGATTTTGTCCCATAGGTCTGTTAAACTATCTTCCCTTTTTAAAACTTCTTTTTTCTTTTTCTGCTCTGTTTGGGTAAGTTCCACTGCCCTCTTCAGATTACTGATCCTTTTTTTTTTTTTTTTCTTCACTTCATCTAATCTGCTCTTGAAACCTTGCAGTGTATTTTTTTCAGTTTGGTACTAGTCCTCTTCAGCTCTGTGACTTCTCTTTGGAACTTATATTTTCTAACTCTTTGTAGAAGTTCTCTCATGTTCATCCATTCTCTCCCAAGACTAATGAGCATCCTTATGACCATCACTTTTAACTCCTTTTTTCTCATTATCCTTTTTTAAAAAACATTTATTTCATATAGGAGTATAGTTGATTAACAATGTTGTGTTAGTTTCAGGTGTAAACTAAAGCAGTTAAGTTATACATATATACATATCTATTTTCAAATTCTTTTCCCATTTATGTTATTATAGAGTATTTAGTAGAGATTCCTGTGCTATATTTGTTGGTTTTCTATTTTAAATATACCAGTATGCTCATGTCAATTCCAAACCCAAACTCCCAATCCATCCCTCACCCTCAACCTTCCCCTCTGGTAACCATAAATTCATTCTCTATGTCGGTGAGTCTGTTTCTATTTTGTAAATAAATTCATTTGTGTCAATTTTTTTATATTATCCATATAAGCAACATCATATGATATTTGTCTTTCTCAGTCTGATTTATTTCACTTAATATGACAATCTCTAGATCCATCCATGTTGCTGCAAATGGTGTTGTTTTATTCTTTTTAACTGATGAGTAATATTCCAAAAGCTTTTGGACAGCAAAAGAAATCATAAACAGTGAAAAGACAATCCACAGAACGGGAGAAAATATTTATAAATGATGCAACCAACAAGGGATTAGTCTCTGTTAGGGAAATTAAATGACTAGTCTTGTTTAGGCGTCAGAGGCAAAGCAGAGCAGGCCTCTGACCTTGCTTCTAACCTGCCTGGATGCTGCCCTGACTGGGAGTGACTGCCTGCTGTGAGTGCAAGACTTGCAGCACGTTAGATAAGATGGGAGAGAAATCCTGAGATTGTTGAGACCCTGGAGGGGGCCAGGTCAACCAAGCCCCAGGCTTAACTACATTCCAAGTTTTACAGGACAAAACAAACAGCATTAAAATGAAACCAGAGCTGCAATTTGGTCACAGATTGATGATGATACCGGTTTATGACCTTCCTGGGATTATAAGCGGGAATTCAGAACTTCAGTCTTTGAAGTCTCACCCACTGAGGGATGCACTGCCTGGGATCAGTTCCCAGCTGGGACTCCAGATTCACTGTGACACAGGACTTCCCAGTGCTGTTTAAGTCTGGATGTTGGTCAGAACCCAATTTAGTGATGTATTCTCCACTCTTTGTTTTCTCCTTTCTTTTGATGTTAGGATGTTGAAATTAGGCTAGATAATTCTCTAATAAATGTCTGTATTATTTATTTGTATATAACGAGTCACTTATTTTGTTAACAAATCCTCTGAACCTGAAAGAAAAGTGAAAACTTTCAGCAAAACAGTCTCTAAAATCTACAAGCAGCTCATGTGGCTCAATATCAAAAAACAAACTGCCCAATCAAAAAAATGAACGGAAGAACTAAACAGACATTTCTCCAAAGAAGACGTATAAATGGCCAAGAGGCACATGTAAAGATGCTCACCCTCAATAAATATTAGAGAGATACAAATCAAAACTACAGATATTGCTTCCTGCCAGTCAGAATAGCCACCATCAAAAGCCTACAAACAATACATGCTGGAGAGGATGCGGAGAAAAAGGAACTGTTATGGGAAGTGTAACTCTAGAAGGCAATGGCACCCCACTCCAGTACTCTTGCCTGGAAAATCCCATGGATGGAGGAGCCTGGTGGGCTGCAGTCCATGGGGTCGCAAAGAGTCGGACACGACTGAGTGACTTCCCTTTCACTTTTCACTTTCACGCATTGGAGAAGGAAATGGCAACCCACTCCAGTGTTCTTGCCTAGAGAATCCCAGGGACGGGGGAGCCTCATGGGCTTCCATCTATGGGGTTGCACAGAGTCGGATACGACTGAAGCGACTTAGCAGCAGCAGCAGCAGCATGGGAAGGGGACCACTGATGGGAATGTAAATGGGTAGAGCCACTATGGCTCTAAGATTAGCAGGTTAATCTCCTACACATATGATCTAGGCACTTTTCATTCCATGCTGTATGGAAAACAGCATGGAGTTTCCTTAAGGAACTAAAAATAGAGCTATCACATAAACCACCAATTCCACTTCTGTGCATATATAGTTCAAAAGGATACATGTACCCCAATGTTTATTGCAGTGCTGCTTACAATAGACAAGACATGGAAACAACCTAAAAATCCAAGACAGATGAATGCATAAAGAAGGTGGGGTACATATATACAACGGAATACTGCTTTTAACTCTTTATCAAATAATATACTCATCTTCATTTCATTAAGGATTTTTTCCTGAGATTTTAGTTTGTTCTTTCATTTAGAACATAGTCCTCTGTTTCCTTATTTTGTCTGACTCTGTTTGTTTCTATGTATTAAGTGAAATAGCTAGCTCTCCCAGTCTTGAAGGATTTATCCAGGAAGTCTGGGGAGGTGTGTTTCTATCAGTTGTCTGTGCCATGCTGTAGGGGTGGCAGCCTTCCAAAAACTGTCTCTCCAATTTTTTCAGTCCCATGGCATTCAGAGCTAGGCATTCAAGGGGAATCTCATAAATGACCTGTGCATACCCCTTGGCTTTAGCCAGGCCATAGGGCAGTGCCAGGCCAGGGCAAACCCACCTGTTGGCTTTGATAGGGCTTTTGGTAGGGTGGTCCAGGGCCAGGGAAAACCTGCCTGTTGGCTTTGGTGAGGCTGTAGGAGGGCACCAGGAAGCAGAGGGCCTGCTGGCACTGGCAAAATAAAAGGAGAGTGTAAAACATCACTCACCAGAGCCTCTGTGCTCAGAGAGTTCCAACATACCCTTGCCTCTGTGGCAGACGCTCTAAGATTAGCAGGTTAATCTCCTACACATATGATTTAGGCACTTTTCAAACTGCTGATTTTGCTCTGGGTCCCAGAGCAAGTGAGTTTGTACACTAGTCATTTAATAGCAGAATCTCCATTTCCCACAGCCCTTTTGGTTTCTTGGATGTAAGCTTCCCTGGTTTTCAAGCCAAACATTTGAGGGCTTCTCTCTGATACAGGTCTCAGAGTTTAGGGCGTGTGATGTGGAGGTCAAATCCCTTGATCCACAGGGAGAAACTTCATATTTGTGAGATCCTTCCCAATTATGGTTTGCTGCACCAGGGGTGTGGAATGAGGGTAGCCTGCATTTCTGCCTCTCCTACCCATCTCACTGTGACTGTGGCCCTTTTATCCTTTATGTGGAAGGAGACTTTCAGCTATTTTTCAGAGGAAATTGTTTAATATACAGTTGTATATTTGGTGTGTCCATGGGAGAAGGTGAGCTCAGGAACTCCCTACACTGCCATCTTGAATTGTTCCTCCTAAATTTCTTAAGTGAAAGTGTCAGTCACTCAGTCATGTCTGACTCTTTGCCACACCATGGACTGTAGCCCACCAGGCTCCTCTGTCCATAGGATTCTCGAGGCAAGAATAATGAGTGGAGATAATCCCCTTCTCTAGGGGATCTTCTCAACCCAAGGAGCTAACCCAGATCTCCCCCGCTGCAAGCAGATTTCTAAAAGTGTTCTTTGTGCTGTGCTGTGCTTAGTTGCTCAGTCATGTCTGACTCTATGTGAACCCAAGGACTGTAGCCCACCAGGCTCCTCTGTCCATGGGGATTCTCCAGGCAAGAATACTGGAGTGGGTTGCCATGCCCTCCTCCAGGGGATCTTCCCAACCCAGGGATCGAATCCATGTCTCCTGCATTGGCAGGTGGGTTCTTTACCATCTGAGCCACAGGGAAGCCCAAAGTATTCTTTTAAAAAAACCCCAAACATTGTGGGATAATTCCTAATAAAGCTAAATTCCCATTAAGCAGCACAGATAGCTTTTAGTCAGACACGTTGCTTCCTCTAACAATTTAAAGGTTTGGTTACCAATGAAAAGGGAAACGATCACACACACACATATATTTATGGTGCCTTCACCCCATTCTCTAAATGAATTAATGGCATTTGGGGAACAAACTCTCATGAGATACTTTTTACACATACATACATATCACTTTTTTCTCTCATATATATTTTATGCCATTTCCTAAATCTAAGTAAACATTTACCAATCAGGTTATCTAGTAATTGAATTTGGGAGAAAAATGATGTGTAATAATATATTTCTTACTTTTGAAGCTAGGTAAAGCAACAAAATTTCAGTGTTTTATGTATGTTGTTTCTTAGAAAATAAGACCACTTGGATTATTTCCCTTTGGGTTTTTCCCCAAAGAGCAAGATTAATTGCTGGAATCAAGATAAGCTTACATAATTTATAATGTGTATGTGGTCCACTGTGCTGTATTTCATTTCTTTCATGGGATAACAAGCTTAAAGGATAAAGTAAATTAGGGACCTGCTATCTATTTTAATGGGGCTTTAAAGAAGATTTTATTTAAAAAATTAAATGGAAATGAAAGAAAAACAGATTATCAGGGACGAAGAGCAAATGGATTGGCAGAAATAATAAACAGATTGTTTTTAGTGTTCCATGGCAAATTGACAGCAGATATTAGCTAAATTGATAACAAATATGAGCCTAACATATTGTATTGTTTTAAGGGAAAGGGGGAAATGTTAATTTAATGTAGTTCCAAAAATGCATTGAGATAATCTTCAGAAATAGCACAAAGTAAAGAAGATAGATGAATTTGACTAAATAAAAATTAAGAACTACTGTTTACCAAAAGACCACTTCCCTCTTAATCTCCACTTCCTTTTGGATTGAAATACACTTTATAAGCACAGTCTAAAAACATGACATATAATACACTGAGATTGTATCAGAGTCACAATGTGCATTTTTTACCTTTTACCCTGAAGCACAGTTATGAGATTTTGGTGGCAATCAGCTCGTCCTTATGAAAAATATAACCTGTACACAGGCCTTTAGGAGCACTTCTGTCCTGCATTTCAGTGTAGTCTTCTACTTGGCTTAAAAACTAGCATCCACTAGATATAAGTGACTGAGAGAATGGTAGCTAAGAGGTCAACATGGCTGTCAAAGGAGGGTAATCTCTATTCTTGCAAAAGTTCATGTAACATGTGTATGTCTGTTAGTAATGTGTATTTATACAAATGCCTCAGTTCAGTTCAGTTCAAGTTGCTCAGTCGTGTCCAGCTGTTTGTGACCCCATGGACTGCAGCACGCCAGGTTTCTCTGTCCATCACCAACTCCCAAAGCTTTCTCAAACTCATGTCCATCGAGTCAATGATGCCATCCAGCATTTCATCCTCTGTCATCCCCTTCTCCTCCTGCCTTCAATCTTTCCCAGCATCAGGGTCTTTTCCAGTGAGTCAATTCTTCACATCAGGTGGCCAAAGTATTGGCGTTTCAGCTTCAGCATCAATCCTTCCAATGAATATTCAGGACTGATTTCCTTTAATATTGACTGGTTTGATCTTCTTGCAGTCCAAGAGACTCTCAAGAGTCTTCTCCAACACCACAGACGCCTCAGTTTCAGACTATTTAACAGAGGACATAGAATATATATAGTTATACCTTTTCATTAATTTTATTTTTTATTGAAGTATAGTTGATTTACAATATCATGTTAGTTTTGAAGTGAAAGACAGCATTAGTCATTCACTCATGTCCGACTCTTTGAGACACCATGGGCTGTAGCCCACTAGGCTCCTCTGACCATAGAATTCTTCAGGCAAGAATACTGGAGTGGATAGCCATTCCCTTCTCCAGGAGATCTTTTGACCTAGGGATAGAACCCAGGTCTCCTGCATTATAGGCAGATTCTTTACCATCTGAGCCATCAGAGAAGCCCCTTGTTAGTTTCAAGTGTCCAGCAAAGTGATTCAGTTATTACAGATTCTTTTCCCTTGTGGATTATTATAACATATTGAGTACAGTTTCCTATGCTATAAAGTATGGCCTACGCTCATCTATTTTATATGTAGTAATGTGTACATGTTTTAATCTCATAACTCCTAATTTATCCCTCCCCTATCCTTTATCTTTGGTAACCATAGTTTGTTTTCTATGTCTCTGAGTCTATTTTGTAAACAAATTCCACTGCATGTTTTTTTTTTATTCCATATAAGCAATATCATATATTTGTCTTTCTCTGTCTGACTTATTTCACTTAGTGTGGTAATCTCTAGGTCTATCCATGTTTCTGCAAAAGGCATTATGCCATTCTTTTTAAAGACTGAGAGATATTCATATATATATATGCATATATATATATATATATACACACACACACACACACATATATACACACACATATATATACCATATCTTCTTTATCCATTCATCTGTTGATGGACATTTAGGCTGCTTCCATGTCTTGGCTATTGTAAGTAATGCTGCAATGAATATTAGCATCCATGTATCTTTTTGAATGGTGGCTTTCTCCAGATATAAGCCTAGGAGTGGCATTGATGGATCATATTTGTTGTTGTTCAGTCACTCAGTCATATCAGACTCTTTGCGACCCCATGGACTGCAGCACGCTAGGCTTCCCTGTCCTTCACCATCTCCCAGAGCTTGCTCAAACTCACATCTAACGAGTCTGTGATGCCATCCAGCCATTTCATCCTCTGTCATCCCTTTCTCCTCCTGCCTTTAATCTTTCCCAGCATCAGCTTCTTTTCTAATAAAGGCAGCTCTTCCCAATCAGTTGCCCAAAGTATTATAGGAGCTTCAGCATCAGTACTTTCAATTAATATTCAGGATTGATCTCCTTTAGGATTGACTCATTTGCAGTCCAAGGGACTCTCAAGAGTCTTCTCCAGAACCACAGTTCAATAGCATCAATTCTTCAGTGCTCAACCTTCTTTATGATCTAACTCTCACATCCATACATGACTACTGAAAAAAGCATAGCTTGGATTATATGGACCTTTGTCAGCAAAGTAATGTCTCTGCCTTTTATATACATTATCAAACTTTTTAATTTGCACATTTGATATACCAGATATCTAATTTCAAAACTGTGAAAGTGTGTTCGTCACTCAGTCATGTCAAACAATTTGCGACCGCATGGACTTGCAGCTCACCAGGCTCCTCTGTCCATGGAATTCTCCAGGCAAGAATACTGGAGTGGGGAGCCATTCCCTTCTCCAGTGGATCTTCCTGACCCAAGGATAGAACTTGGGTCTCTTTACCAACTGAACCACCATTGATAACCAAAATTAGTACATTAAACCAGCCAAGTGGTGGTTAAAAATACGATTATAATAAAAGAGGATAAGATAAACTATACAGCCTAAATTTGGGGTCAAATAGTAAGTTACAGGATCCTGATTTAATGGTTCTGTTAACTATTGCCTGTGTTTAGAGTAGCTTATTACCATTGGGTAGTAACACAAAAACTTTCACAGGTTCAGAATTTTTAGCTGTATTGTTACTCTCTACAGCCCTTCATAACAGGCTAACACTGTTTCTCTGATGATTTATCCTCAAATCTGGGATCTTGATTCAAATATTTAAAGGAAAAATTTATGTTTCAAGTAGCATCAATGTTTTACTTAGGATATCAATTGGAACTAAAAAAGGGGGTATCTCTTTTTTTCCCTAAGAAATACAGCTGCCCATTAATTTGGGTTGTCATATGATATGTTACTGATCTGGTTTAAAAAATATTTCCCCTGTACTCCCATGAGATTTAGATCATTACTACAAACTAAAGAATATTTTCTATTCTCCATAATATTGGTATGAGTGTGTTTCTCCTGCTCAACCCAAATTTTTGACACTAACTTCCAGAGAAATAACCAAGGACTAAAAAATGAGAAAATTATAAAAATTATTATATTCTGACAAGTAATATTTTGGATAAAATCATTGTTACTGAATTAAAATACTAAAAGTACAGTTTAAAGACCGTTTTTCTTTATTAGCTGTCATAAGAAATCTGGAATGGGCCATTCATGCCTTCTTATTTGGTGACTCTCTTAATTCCTGAGATATACTTATGAAAAAGCTGTCTTTAAAGCAGATTTAATTCTTGTGCAGTTAAACACAATGGATTCTTCATGTCAAGCTGACTGGCTCATGAATCTATATTGCTAATATGCACCATTCAAAGGAGCTAGCTGGCTAAATATAAATAATACTAAACTTTTGAACAATAACAAAGATGCATGTCAAAGATATATTTGCTTCTTTAAAAAGTGATTGGATGTAATGTGTCATTTTACTGGACAGCAAATTGCACAGGCATGGGGGAAAACTTGAGAAATTATTATAACAAACTGAAATGGAATTTTTTACATAGCACCAAAAACCTTAATTTTAATAATCTCTGGAAGTAGCTGAAGAAAATAATGGGTCTTACACTTATTCTTTATTAACTTCACAGTTATAGATTTCATGTTAAAAATTCAAATTAAAGACATACATTCTTCTAAATTGTACATATAAATGCATTTCCATGAAGTATTTATTTTAGTAGAACATTTCATTAGAGAAATTCAGGGAAAAATACACTTTTAAATTCTTTTAAAATAAAGTCAGGATAATGAGTAATAATTCCTTAGAATCAAAATTATGAAGCCTGAGGATGGTTTATATTTTACACTTATTAAGTGAAATTCACATGTTGCCAAAATGTTAAGTCCCCAAACTCAAACATTAATCTGTGGCATTAACATAGCAGAAATCAAAAATCACTCATTTATTTACTGAGCAATTATTATATGTTAGACACTGTTAGATATTAGGGATAAGAAGAGAACAAAGTGGCACTTTCCTTCATAGCCCTGATGTTCTATTAGAATATGAGATTGACAATAAAAAAGTAAATGAACAAACATTAATACATACAAATTACTATTCATATAACAAAGGAAAAGATATATGAAAGAAAATGACATGGTGAGTGGTAGGAGGAATTGAATCACTTCACCCAGATTTTAAAGAAATTTCTTTATAAAGATAGAAAGTATATTAATAGTTGTAGAAATTGAATTATCAAATACCAATAAATTAAAATGCAAAATGTCTGTCATCCAATAAAAATTATGAGGCATGCAAAGAAACAAACCATACCGAGAAAAAAAATCAATCAGTGTAAACAGACTCACAAATAACTTGAGTCGCAGAAATAATAGACAGTTCCATGAACTGGCAACTCTTTATGTAACATTTATATTGTATTCATAACTATTACAAATAATTTGTAATTTGGGGCTTCCCTTTTGGCTCATCTTGTAAAGAATCCACCTGCAATGCAGAAGACCTAGGTTCGATCCCTGGGTTGGGAAGATACCCTGGAGAAGGGAAAGGATACCCATTATAATATTCTGGCCTGGAGCATTCCATGGACTGTATAGTCCATGGGATCCCAAAGAGTCAGACACGACTGAGTGACTTTCACTTTCCCTTTTCTTTCAGGTATTATTAGTAGTCTGGAGATGATTTAAAGTATATAGGAAGATGTGCATTGGCTATATAGAAATACTATGCCATGTTATATAAGAAACATGGAGCATCCTCGGATTTTGGTATCTGCAGAGGGTTTTGGAATATTGAAGGCTGATTGTACTTTCCTCTTTATGTTAAGAAAAAAGAAAGGATAAACATTCTTGACACTTCTTTTTAACACACTTGTGGTTCTAGTTAGTGTCATAAGATCAGAGAGATAAGTAAATGAAAGGCATCCATCTTTAGAAGAAAGCAGTAAAACTGCCTTTATTCACAGGTTACATGTTTGTCTATGTTAAAAATTCTATAGACTCTACAAACACTACTAGAACTAGTAGTAGGGACTTTAGCCAGCTTGAAGATTACAAGATCAATATAGAAAAATCAATTATTTTTTATGTGCACGCACACACAACAAAACATCTGATTTGATATTAAAAACTGTATCATAATATAAAGCATGTAAAGATAAATTAGATATATGTAAGACTGGACACTCAAAGCTATGAACACTGCTGAGAGAAATTAAACAAAATCTAAATAAATGGAGAGATACATCATACTTAGAGATTAGAACATTCAATATTGTTAAGATGTCAATTCTTCCCAAATTGATCTATTGATTCAATGAAATATCAAAGTCCTAATTTTTTTTTTAACAGAAATTGACAAGGTGATTCTAAAATTCATATGGAAATGCAAAATATCTAGAATAGCCAAAATAATGTTGGAAAAAGAGAAAATTGAAGTGGTTATACCATCCAATTTAAGCCTTATTATAAAGTTACATAGGGCTTCCCTGGTGGCTCAGAGGTTAAAGCATCTGCCTGCAATATGGGAGACCTGGGTTCGATCCCTGGGTCAGGAAGACCCCCTGCGGAAAGAAATGGCAACCCACTCCAGTATTGTTGCCTGGAGAATCCCATGGACAGAGGAGCCTGGTAGGCTGCAGTCCATGGGGTCTCAAAGAGTCAGACACGACTGTGGTATTTACATAAAGATACACATATATGATCAATAGAACAGAGCAGAAAGTCCAAAAATAGACCTATATATATACACACACAGTCAAGTTAATATTTGACAAAGATACAAATCGTTTGGGAAAGACAGTCTTTTCAATAAATGTCAAAACACCAAACTTTAAGTCTATTTAAATACGCACCCTTTATTGACTGTCAATTAGGTTTCAACAAACCTGTTTAAATTAAATGAAATGGATTATTTTCTATAAAAGTTTAATTTGAGAAAAAATTAGAAACCAAGTTATAAAAGAGAAAGGGTGGTTAGAACAGCTTGAAATAATCAGGAAATAGGATGCAATGAACTGGAAGCAGAAGACCCAGGTGGCTGCATCATAGAGACTGTGGGCAGAGATGAGTGATGAGATTAGAAAGACAAGCAAGGCCTAGAAAACATCTAGCTAATCATTGGTTAAACATATAATGGAAGACCATAATAGGGTTTATTCCGGTTATTGCTATGTGAATTTACATAGTTAATAGACCACTCTGATTCCTATGTGCTAAAAAGCACTAGTAGAAGGGTAGAGGTTGGCTAAGAGGCTTCTTGCAGGCAGAAGACACTGGTTCAATTCCTGGGTCAGAAAGATCCCCTGGAGAAGGGACAGGCTACCCACTCCAGTATTCATGGGCTTCCCTGGTGGCTCAGCTGGTAAAGAATCTGCCTGCAATGTGGGAGAACCTGATTCAATCTCTGGGTTTGGGAAGATCCCCTGGAGTAGGAAATGGCAACCCATTCCAGTGTTCTTGCCTGGAAAATTCCATGGACATAAAGCTTCCTATAAGCCCACTGGTATAGTAGGCATTGCCACACATGAGATCTCATGGATCACAGAGATCTTATGTTTTTGTTGTAAGTCTCATTTAAAGATTTTTTTTTTTTTTAAGGCACAGAGAGGTTATATCTGCCTAATGTTCCACAACTGCAAGTGAGATCACATGACTGCAAACTCAGATTTGTCTGATTTCAATTATTTTCTTTATTCCACAATGAAATGAATAGCAATCTTTTTTTTTTTTTTTTCTCCTTAAAATTGGCACAGTTCTTCCATGTCTCACTTGGTTATAACTAGATTTGTGGGAAAACACTGAGAAACATGTTCTGCTCTAGGATTGCACTGTACTTAGGGCTTTCTGGAAAAGTAGTGCTCTATTTGTCCACAAATAGATATGCACTGGCCCTGGAGATCTCTCCTTTATCTTCTCCAGCCTCCTGTGAGTTCCTCTAGTCACTAGCATTAGAAAAACAAAGGCAGGTGATATAAATGTGCCCTGTAATAGAAAGGATAAATAGAACAGTGTGTTCTCTCTGATACACATTTCCAGAACGGGCAAAGTCTCACTCATGCCGGCATCCTTGATTTTTCAAATTTATAATAAATCTGAGGAAATCCAAAACAAGGCCATGGAAAAACATTACTTGTTTTTTGCTATTAGCTTGACAAATGAAAAAAGACATATCGAGGTTGGCTGGTGAAAAAAAGAAAAAAGACAGGAAAGTGTGATTGAAATTGTGCAACAATAAAATGAAAAAGAGATTTGGAAAAAAGTGTACCATGATGCCAGTGCTGTGTTTTAGAGACAGAGTTAGGGATACATTAACAATTCTACTTTTTTATATAACAGTTTTCGATTGCAACCGCTTCTTTTTAAAAATGAGGATAAAGGTTTGCATGGATATAAAGAGGAAGAGTGAAAAACCAAAAATGTATTTTGACTTGTTACTTTATTTCCTTTTGCCTGCCTGCCTGAGTTACAACGAGTTCAGGAAAAGTAAATTAAGCAGTGCTATATGCACTTCATCATAGGTGATCCAGAGAAAAAACAAGGAATAAAAATATAGACATGCCATGAAAAAGGCAATAAATGTCACACAAACAACTAACACAAAAGGTAAAATGCACAAGAGTAGACTTACAAAACTTCACTGGGAAAGCAAAAGTGGAAGTTAGGAAAACGTTTAATTTTGTGCTTGAAAGTACTTAATAACTCAAGCACTGTGCTAATCACTTGACTTAAATTGTCCTGGCCATCTGAGAAATAATGTGATTTCACCACATTAAAATAAGACCAACAAAGTGTACTATGTAAATAACTCTGAATACATGAATAAAACAATTACCAGAAAAATAGTGGCGAAACCTCTTATCTAAAATTTATAAATATATATAAATTTACAAATAATATATATGAATGTATAATAGAATATATAGTGATACATATATATACATGTACATTTTAAAATGTATATATATGTGTGTGTGTATATATACGTGTGTGTGTGTGTGTGTGTGTGTGTGTGTGTGTGTGTGTGTGTATCCTGTAAGTAAATTTAGGGATCAAGATTAATGAATAGCAATTAAAAAATGAATGAAAATATTGAGGGCATTTAAATTCTAAAGTGTAAGATTATTCTATAATCCTCTTAATATTTTCTGTTTTGTTTTGTTTGTTTGTTTTACTTTTTAAAATCCATCATAGTAGTCCTGCTGTGTTAATTTCATAACATCTAGTTTGAAAAAGAGGAAATCCATTTAAGAGTTAAATTTCTTATAGAAAATACAGATACAAATTATTTTATGCAATGTTCTTCTTCCTGGTAGCTCAGCTGGTAAAGAATCTACCTGCCATCCAGGAGACCCTGGTTCGTTTCCTGGGTTGGGAAGATCCCCCGGAGCAGAGGGATAGGCTACCGACTCCAGTATTCTTCGGCTTCCTCGTGGCTCAGCCGGTAAAGAATCTGCTTGCAATTCAGGACATGTGGGTTCAATCTCTGGGTTGGGACAATCCCCTGGAGGAGGGAACGGCTACAAAGTCCAGTATTCTGGCCTGGAGAATTCCATGGACTATAAGAGTCAGACAGGACTGAGCGACTCTCACTTTTCTTCTTAGAGACAAATTAGTTTGGTGTCAAATATTTTGAATGTTAATTCAGAATTCAATATTTTAGGTACAAAATCTCAAGTGGCAAAAAGGAGAGAAATTTAATAGCTATAGGCGGCAAACAAACAAATCAAACCTACAAACACTGTTTATTTTCCATGATCCTCTGCAAAGTACTAGAATTGGGGATTATGCTTTACCACAGATTAAGTGGTTTATCCTTGGGTGCCCTAGGCAGCCATCCAGTATAGTAAACGTCTAACGTAAGTCATAACAATAAAGCTAGATAGAGAGTGTCTGTTACTGTTATTACTTCCAGCACCACTAGATCACAGTGTAGTGGGAGTGTGAATCCCCCAATGATGCCTTGAAAATGTTTCCATATGTTTCATACAGTGGTTTCACTACACTGAAACAAACAGAAAGGTCTAAATAGCACAAGAAGCATTTACTCCCTATTCTAGTATGCACTGCTGCTACTGCTACTAAGTCACTTCAGTCGTGTCCGACTCTGTGCGACCCCATAGACGGCAGCCCACCAGGCTCCCCCGTCCCTGGGATTCTCCAGGCAAGAACACTGGAGTGGGTTGCCATTTCCTCCTCCAATGCATGAAAGTGAAAAGTGAAAGTGAAGTCACTCAGTCGTGTACGACTCTTAGCGACCTCATGGACTGCAGCCTACCAGGCTCACTAGCATGATCATATATTCAAGATGAATGTAAAATAATTGTTGCTCCTCTGCCTTCAATGGGAACAAACAAGACTTCAGCATGAAAGTAAAAGATGCTCTGTGTTAAGGTTTTTAACACACTTTCTCCCCTTAGGTCAGATATAGCATTTTTGCCCATTTCATCCCTCTCTTGTCAACATTTGGCACTTAGCTGCAAAATAAGTGTAGACTGTTGGAGTAACTGAGAAGAAAACCATGAAGTAATTGCAAAAAACAAAGTGAGAAATACTTCCCCATAATCTTTTCTCAGGTAACTTGGTTTCAAGTTTTAGAAACAGGTAGGTAGATGTATAATATATATATTTTTCCCCTGTATAAAAAGTCCACTCTAGAGCTACCAAAACAAATGTTTGAATTAGCTTGAGTAATATAATTATACTGCCTCAGGTTAAAAAAAATCTCTGAGATCAAGGGTGGAATTTTTCTGGTACCACACAGAGTGTCAGCTGAGAGGCTCAATACCAAATACACTGCAAAAAAAATGGGGAAAAAAGAGAGGAAAAGGAAGGAAAAAAGGATCAAATGACTGACAGTATAAATTAACCCACGTCCACAGAAAGGTGTAATGCTTTGTAATACTTGCCACAGCCGTGCACAGTAAAAGGCACTGAAAGTCCCTGGGTCAAATGGAATAAAGGTGTCTGTTTAAAAAAACATCAAGTATTGATTTTCAAAATTCCTCCTGGATCCCTTGAAATAGTACTGTTATACTACTTTGAAATTTTTCTCTTTTAAAGAAATCATTGTCAAAAGATGTCATTAACGAAAGGTAAAGTGGTATATGGACTGCTACTGTTCATGGTAAGGTGACATCTAAAGATGATTTTTACGATGTTATACTATCAGGAATCATTTCTCCATGATGAGAATTTAAAAATACCCATTATGCTTACAAGCCTCTAGCTTTATTTATATTAGACTAGAGTCAGTTCAGTTGCTCAGTACTGTCCGGCTCTTTGTGACCCATGGACTGCAGCAAGCCAGGCTTCCATGTCCATCGCCTACTCCCAGAGTTCACTCAAACTCATGTCCATCGAGTCAGCGATGCCATCCATTCATCTCATCCTCTGTCATCCCCTTCTCCTCCCACCTTCAATCTTTCCCAGCATCAGGGTCTTTTCTAAGGAGTCAGTTATTCATATCAGGTGGCCAAAGTATTGGAGATTCAGCTTCAGCATGAGTCCTTCCAATAAATATTCAGAACTGATTTCCCTTAGGATTAACTGGTTTGATCTCCTTGCAGTCCAAGGGACTCTCAAGTGTTTTCTCCAGAACCACAGTTCAAAAGCATCAATTCTTCGGAGCTCAGCTTTCTTTATGGTCCAACTCTCATATCCATACATAACTACTGGAAAAACCATACTCTTGACTAGATGGACTTTAGTCTGCAAAGTAATGTCTCTGCTTTTTAATATGCTGTCTACATGAGTGTTGCCAATGTTAGTCATTTCAGTCGTGTCCATACGGAGGATAGTGAAAGTCATTCACTCATGTCCAACTGTTTGCAACCCCATGGACTATATAGTCCATGGAATTCTCTAGGCCAGAATTCTGGAGTGGGTAGCCATTTTCTCCAGGGGTCTGGAGTGGGTAGCGATTCCCTTCTCCAAGGATCTTCCCAAGCCAGGGATCAAACCCAGGTTTCCTGCATTGCAGGCGGATTTTGTAACAGCTGAGCCACCATGGAAGCCCACTGGTAACATGGGGCCAATAAAACTAAAGGAATAACTGATGTTCATCCATCCTGAGGCTAAATGTGACATTTTGGCTCATTTTCAAGAGAAGCAATTTCTGTAAAAATGACTAAATTTATCAAAAGTTGGATTAGTCTCATTAGGAATATGTTGAATCATCCTATACTGTCTAGGAAAAAAAGTGATAAATGACTAACAGTGAAGAGATTTTGAAGAAAACATATACTCAGAATATAAGTGGTCAAAATGACTGTGACTTGGATGGAAGACAAATGTCAATTCCCTTAGAACTACTTGAAGAAATACCAAATCTAAGCTAGAGGGAAGGTCTAGAAGCCTGAGAACTAAAGCAACTCTATTCCAAAATGAGTACAACTGTAGTTTGAACATAGTAGTTTGAACATCTTTAGCACGGCCTTTGGGATTGAAATGAAATTCTTTTCCAGTCTTATGGACACTGCTGAGTTTTCCAACATTGCTGGCATATTGGGTGCAGCACTTTAACAGCATCATCTTTTAGGATTTGAAATAGCTCAGCTAGAATTCCATCACCTCCACTAGCTTTGTTCACAGTGACACTTCCTAAGGCCCACTTGACTTCACACTTCAAGATGTGTGACTCTAGGTGAGTGATCACACCATCATGGTTATCTGGGTCATGAAGATCATTTTTGTACAGTTCTGTGTATTCTTGCCACCTCTTCTTCATACCTTCTGCTTCTGTTAGGTCCATACCATTTCTGTCCTTTATTGTGCCCATCTTTGCATGATATGTTCCCTTGGTATCTCTAATTTTCTTGGAGAGATCTCTAGTCTTTCCCATTCTACTGTTTTCCTCTATTTCATTGCAGTGATCACTGAGGAAGTCTTTCTTATCTCTCCTTGCTCTTCTTTGGAACTCTGCCTTCCGATGGGTTTATCTTTCCTTATCTCCTTTGCCTTTAGCTTCTCTTCTTTTCTCAGCTATTTGTTAGGCCTCCTAAGACAACCATTTTTCCTTTTTGCATTTCTTTTTCTTGGGGATGGTTTTGATCACCGTCTCCTATACAGTGTTATGCACCTGTCCGTAGTTCTTCAGGCACTCTGTCAATCAGATCTAATCCCTTGAATCTATTTGTCACTTCCACTGAAAAATTGTAAAGGATTTATGTCATACCTGCATGGTCCAGTGGTTTTCCCTATTTTCTTCGATTTAAGTCTGAATTTGACAATAAGGAATTCATGATCTGAGCCACAGTCAGCTCTCAGTCTTGTTTTTGCTGACTGTATAAAGCTTCTCTATCTTCACCTGGAAAGAATATAATCAATCTGATTTTGGTATTGACCATCTGATGAGGTCCATATGTAGAGTCATCTCTTGTGTTGTTGGAAGAGGGTGTTTGCTATGACTAGTACATTCTCTTAGCAAAACTCTATTAGCCTTTGCCCTGCTTCATTTTGTACTCCAAGGTCAAGCTTGCCTGTTATTCCAGGAATCTCTTGACTTCCTACTTTTGTATTCCACTCCCCTATGATGAAAAGCACATCTATTTTTGGTGTTAATTCTAGAAGGTCCTGTAGGTGTTCATGGAACCATTCAACTTCAGCTTCTTTGGCATTAGTGGTTGGGGCAGAGACTTGGATTACTATGATATTGAATAGTTTGCCTTTGAAATGAACAGAGATCATTCTGTCGTTTTTGAGGTTGCACCCAAGTACTGCATTTCAGACTCTCTTGTTGACTATGAGGGCCACTCCATTTCTTCTAAGGGATTCTTGCCCACAATAGTAGATATAATGGTCATCTGAGTTAAGTTTGCCCATTCCAGTCCATTTTACTTCACTGATTCCTAAAACGTTGATATTCAGTCTTGCCATCTCCTGTTTGACCACTTCCAATTTACCTTGATTCATGGACCTAACATTCCAGGTTCCTATGCAATATTGCTCTTTACAGCATCGGACTTTACTTTTACCATCAGACACATCCACAACTGGGCGCTGTTTTCGCTTTGGCTCAGCCTCTTCATTCCTTCTGGAGCTATTTCTCAGCTCTTCTCCAGGAGTATATTGGATACCTACTGACCTTGGGGGTTCATCTTCTGTTGTCATATCATCTTTTTGCCTTCTCATATTCTTCATGAGGTTCTCAAAGCAAGAATACTGAAATGGTTTGCCATTCCCTACTCCAGTGGACCACGTTTTGTCAGAACTCTCCACCATGACCCATCCATTGTGGGTAGCCTTATACGGCATGGCTCGTAGTTTCATTGAGATTTAGACAAGGCTGTGGTCCATGTGATAAGTTTGGTTAGTTTTCTGTGATTGTGGTTTTGCCTAAACAGTCAAGAGAGTGGAGTAGAAGGATGTGTGCTCATCTTCTCCTGTGAGTGTTCCAGAGTCTCCACCAAAGAAGATATATACAAGTATATGGTTGTAAGTGGAATATCACTTTACATAAAAAAGAAATAAGTAATGTCATATGCAGCAACATGGATGGACCTAGAGATTATTATATTAAGTGAAATAAGTCATGCATGCATGCTAAGTCGCTTCAGATGTCTCCAACTCTGTGCAACCCTATGGGCGATAGCCTGCCAGGCTCCTTGGTCAATGGGATTCTCCAGGCAAGAATAGTGGAGTGGGTTGCCATACCCTCCTCTGAAGTAAGTCATACAAAGACAAATATCATCTGATATTGCTTATATGTGGGATCTAAAAAAAAATGATTCAAAGGAACTTATTTACAAAACAGAAATAGACTCATAGACATAAAAAACAAACTTGGTTACCAAAGGGGAAAGCGGGGATAAATTAACGATTTGGGATTAGCAGATATAAACTGTTGTTGTACTGTATGTTAAATAGATAAACAACAAGGACCTACTGTATAGCACAGGGAGCTATTTTCAATATCTTGTAATAACCAATAACAGAAAATAATCTGAGCAAGAATAGAACTGAATCGCTTTGCTATATACCTGAAACACTGTAAATCACTACACTTCAATAATTTTTTCAAGAATCTAAATTGAAAAATAAAATAAACCTCAAAAACTAAAGCATTAGTAATTGAGAAAGAGATTCTTCCTACCCTATAAAATCAAATGCTTCTGCAGGATTTATTGCATATATATTATGTGCTTCCCTTCCCTTGTAGCTCAGTCGGTAAAGATTTGTGTGCAATGCAGGAGACCCAGGTTCGATTCCTGGGTCGGGAAGATCCCCCGGAGAAGGAAATGGCAACCCACTTCAGTATTCTTGCCTGGAGAATCCCATGGACAGAGCACCCTGGCAGGCTACAGTCTATGGGGTCACAAGAGTCAGACATGACTGAGCAACTAAGCATAGTGTGTGCGTGCGCACACACACACACACACACATGTGTGTGTGTATATATAATGTACCTCTCTAGATACTTAGTACCTAAAAGGGTTTATGTGCTCAGTTGCAACTGACTCTTTTTGCCCCATGGACTGTAGCCCACCAGGCTCTTCTTCCCATGGAATTTTCCAGGCAAGAATACCAGCTGCTGCTGCTGCTGCTGCTAAGTCGCTTCAGTCGTGTCAGACTCTGTGCGACCCCATAGACGGCAGCCCACCAGGCTTCCCGCCCCTGGGATTCTCCAGGCAAGAACACTGGAGTGGGTTGCCATTTCCTTCTCCAATGCATGAAAGTGAAAAGTAAAAGTGAAGTCGCTCAGTCGTGTCCTACTCTAGCGACCCCATGGACTGCAGCCTACCAGGCTCCTCCGTCCATGGGATTTTCCAGACAAGAGTACTGGAGTGCGGTGCCATTGCCTTCTCCGAAGAATACCAGAGTCAGGTGCTATTTCTTACTCTAGGATATCTTCCTGCCTCAAGGATCAAACATGCATCTCTTGCATCTCCTGCATTGGCAGACAGATTCTTTACCACTATTGCCACCTGGGAAGCCCAAAGTGTTAATATGTAATATCTACTAAGTCACCTGCAAATACTTTGGAGATTATACCAAGTGATGTTCTATATCTGTGCTACCCATATGTGCATCATGATTTGGTAGATCCGAACCAGAGCTTGAGGTCATGCATTTCAAACATAAGCCCAAATAACATCAGGTTGCTGATATCAATGAACATTGAGTGGAAAGGTCCTCATAGGCTAACTAGACAACACAACGGAATGGTCTTTCTCAGGGACAGACCAAAATCAGAAGGACACTCCTTCAGAAAGTTATCCAGTCAAACTAGTGACCAACAACAGTAGAGCGGGGTTGTCAGCCCCATTGTCTCACTGTGCATGTGTTTCCTTGATCATTATAAACACATGGGGGAGAGTAGTGTTAAAGGGATGAACACAAATGAAAAACTACTCATCTTTTTCCCATCTCTCAACCACACCTACCACCTACATACAGCACACAGAAGCTCATCTTCAATAAACAACAGGACTATTTCCTCCTGTTTGACTTTCTATCTTTTCTTGTTTCCCTTACACGTGTCTTTTTCTCCATTCTCCACTTAGATCCCATTAGTTATCACGGAAACAATGATCCTGGTGTGCATGAGGAATAGAGGCATTAAGCATTTTCAACTGAGGCAAAATGCCACAAGTTACATACAATTCTCAGAGCTGGCTTTACACCACAGTTGGACAGCAACAAAATTAAATCAGAAATTAGACTCCTGAATTATTCTAGATTCAACTTTAGAAGGCAGACTGCTAGTCTCTGCAGGAGAACATATGAATCTGAGTTGCAGAGAATGATTAGGCAATGAACAACACACTGGGAGAAAATGGATTTGTAGGAGGAAGGGATAAATAAAAGTTCCATCTCTTTTCTACAAGTTTCAAAATACCCTTTTGGTGTGAGGTGCTGCAATTACTGCATTAAAGGAAAAAAACACAAAACTGTTAGAACTTAGGGAAATAGCATGATTTTCGTCACTGAAGGGAACAGCCTCTGGTTAGGAAATATAGAAAAGACAGTCACGTTACATAAGAATTCCATTTATATACTCAGGCAAGGTGAAGACTACTAAACTGGAGGTGTCCAATGAAAATCTAAACCGGATTCATTAAGTCATGAAGACAAATGACGATCAAACAGAACACTTTAAAATGAACTGCCATAAACAACAGGAGTACAGCTTACTGCTGCTATTAGCCATAATTGGGTTTTGGAAGGAAACAGAAGCTGAATGCAATATAGGTAATTAAAGAACAAGCTTTTGTTAACACTGGTAATCAAGGGGTTGTGATTTTACAGACTTGGAACCTATTATGGTATCCTGAAACTAGTCTATTTTTAAACAGTAGTGTATTTCTCCTTCTTGCAACACTCAAGTATAACTCTGGCTAACAGACAGGTCGTTTTCTATTCAAACTATTTACTATCCATTTAGGGAAAAGATGAGCATTTTTAGAATCCAGAATTACCATGGAAACCATATTCTTAATCCCTGAGGAATGGGGAACAATTGGTTATGAAATCATGATGGCTAAATTACAAGTCCCTAAATAGTGCATTATCGTAACTGCTATCTCAATACTAAGCATATGGATTTTTATGTTATTTCCCTTTAAAATGAACTCATTGTTCTCTTATAAGATACCTATAACATTTTGACTAGGTAACTTAAAGCAACTAGGGTATTTCAAAATATGATGACTGAGAATCAAAATTAAAATCATAATGAAATAAAAGAATGATTACAATTGTCATGCCAGACGTTCAGCATTTCTGAAGAAATAACACACACTAAGTGTTTAAAATAAGTTCAGAAGTAAAACATGAAAATAACACCAGCAGACCTGATAAGTAGGAATCTTTTTAGAAAGTTCCTAATCACAGTACTTGGAAAGGAGATCTGAATCTCAAAGTAGCTCACCAGATAAGAAATTAGTATAAACTGTATATTTCTTTCTAGGTTGAGCAAAAGGTAGAATTATAAAGTTTGATGGTATTCATCATTTTCCTCTTTTATTGAAGATGTAATATTGCCCCTCAGCTAATTAAAGTGAGCTTTCAATTTTAGACTATCCATACCTACCAACCCACAAAAAGAACACTTAACCCTACCTCAGGGTTCTGCTTTACACCATATTCTTAATCAGGGCATTGAATTGCTCTCAAATCAGCCCTATTCTGATATTATAATCTATTACAATCTAATTTTACTAATTGATTTCCAGACTGCTGCTGCTGTTGCTAAGTCACTTCAGTCGTGTCCGACTCTGTGCGACCCCATAGACAGCAGCCCACCAGGCTCCCCCATCCCTGGGATTCTCCAGGAAAGAATACTGGAGTGGGCTGCCATTTCCAGACTAGGTCCTCATAAATAGACCACAATCTTCCTCTTAAAATTATTCCAAATCCAGAACCCAGGGGATTCTTCCTGTCCCCCTAACTAAATTCTTAACACACATCTTGTGTGTGTCCAGTTCCATTTAAGATTAGAACCAATCCTGCTTTGATCGTGTAGAGCTCTCTGGATTAGGTATCCAGCCCCTAAAGCCACTCTCTTGCTAGACTGGTCTGCTTTCCTTGTGTTGACCTCTGACTATTGCCACTCAGAGACCATACCTTTCTCATCTACAGCAAACCATTAAGGCTTTCTGGTGCAGACTTAACTTGGCTAATTGTACATCCAATTATTGATTTTGTTGGGACCTTTTCCTGACACAGGAAATCTACATCATCTCAGGGTTCTAGTTCTCTGTGATCAGTGCTACCTAATAGAACTTCCTGGGATACTGGAAATGTTCTATACCTATGTTGCCCCAAATGGTGGTCACAAGGAACTTGTGACTCTTGAGTTTTATAAATGTGGTTAGTGTGACTAAGGAGCTGAATTTTTAATTTTAAAATTTTTGATTAGTTGAATAACATATTGGATATCTCAGGTCCTCCCCTAAACTCTTAGTAGTTTACAAATAAAAATCATAATATAAAGTTAGATAGGAATAGTTATAAAGTCTAGATGTAGGGTGTGCATGTAGATAAAAAGGGAAAACAAAACCATGTTTTATTATTTTGTTTTTGTCCTTCCTCCATTTTCATCACATCTATAGTATTCACCAATGTATTAAAGTACACAAATCATTAATTTAAGAACTGACAACATATTCAAGATGATAATGAAGAAAAAGAAGAAATGACACTTAAATGCTAGTCTTTGTATACCATTTCTTAAGCTATTGGATATAAATAAGGAGAAAACATCAATGACGAGAAAGACAATTTTATATTTTTATTTTTAAATCAATTACCTAACAGAAAATGTAGCTTAAAAAGCACAGTTTATATAAATAATGCACAAGTTTTATCATTAAAAACATAATGTTTCTATGTATAATGGAATGATACTAGGAGCCAAAGAACAAAATATGTAAGTAAGATCCCAGATGAGTATAAGAAGCTGAGACACTACATTTTAAGTGTGAAACGAAAGTAAAAGTGTTAGTCGCTTAGTCATGTTCTGTTCTTTGCAATCTCACAAACTATAGCTTGGCAGGGTTCTCTGTCCATGGGATTCTCCAGACAAGAATACTGGAGTGTGTAGCCATTCCCTTCTCCAGGGGATCTTCCCAACCAAGGGATCAAACCCATGTCTTCTGCGTTGCAGGTGGATTCTTTACCATCTGAGCCACCAGGAAAGTCCCACATTTTAAGTTTATAAAACTACAAACTATTGAGGCACAATCTTCCCTGAAGGAGTGTTGAGTGATGCATACTACAGAACCAGTTCTAACTCCCTTAAGACTCACCTCACTGCACAGCCACCACCACCACTGGAGAAATACAAGTGCCTCTGAAGGAAGACCGCTACAGGAACCTTGTCCCTTCTCCTCACCTCCTTGCGGGAACTTTACCAAAGTCAAACGAGAAAGATTCCAAAGAATTTGTTTTAAATAATGGTGGTCTCTTCAAGAAGAGGAAATTGGCTTTTTGGTTTCTATCAGGCATTATACTTACAGACCTGTTCTGTATTAATGGAGCAGGGAAAAAGAATATGGGGGGAAATAATAAAAAATTAGATGACAGAGAATATGTAGGTGGCAAAAGAAGGGATGCTTTTTCATGTCCCCATTTTCTGCAAGATCAAGGAGCACAGATAGATTGGGAGGGAGGAGGAAAAGAAATGTGTGGGCAGGTTTTGCCTCGGACATTGAAAGAAACACGCAAACACCTCTGAGGAGTGTATCAAGACATCAACAAGAGAAGATGTAGGGCATCCTAGAGAAGGACCATCGATGCATATGGGGGCTTCCTGGGTGTGAGCCCTTCTCCAGGGAGTCTTTGTGAATCTCTTACCACAGTACAGAGTCTATATACAATAAAACAGAACAACAGATCTACCAACTTTGGCACAGGTAGGTAAATAAGGCATGTAAATTATCTTTCCTAACCCACTCCTGCCCAAAATCAGGATATTAATTGCCCAGAAGAAGGTACGGAAGAGTAAAAGTACAAACCAAACATCTTTACCAATTTTCATTACAAGCCATTATAAGCTCACAGGTCAACCTTCTGTGAGAAAGGAGGGGGGCTTACTTCCTAAGATTGTAAACATAAAATTAGTTTGTGAAATACATAAAATATAAATATGTTTATAAATATATTTGTATATATATATATTTATGTATGTTCACTAAATATAAAATCAGTCTTACCAAGTGAAAATGAGGGTGGTTAATTAACTGGGAGTGACAGAAAATTTATTGAATTATACATGAGATATAATTAATATAAACATATTTCCAGCTAGAAAGGGGTGGTGGAGGTTGAAACAAGATAACTGGAGGTTGTTATTACAATAAATTATTTCACTTTACTCCCAAATGAGATGACATCCTTATGTAAATCACTGCATTGAATCAGAAAGAAAAATGTTTGTAGAGCTGTGAGTGTGTGTGTTTGTATGTGTGTTTGCATTATAGAAAATATGTACCCAGTTAGCAAGAAGAACAAAAAAAAACTAAACTCACAGAAAAAAAAAAAAAAAAACTATAGGAATATTTGGGAAAAATGCAAAAGTGTAACACATACATAATGAAATCTCAGAAGGAAAGAAGAGAAAGAATGAGAAACTCAAAACAATCTTTAAGACTAAATTTCTTTAAGCTTAGAGCTAATGATTACAGAACAAAACAACACATCTTGCTCAAGG